>NC_140580.1:362630712-363830712 GCF_964204655.1 Triturus cristatus
CCACTCCACACTCCACTCCACCCACCCTCCACATTCCATTCCATTCCAAATTCCAATCTACTTCACTCTACATTCCAGTCACCACTCTACCACATTCAACTACAACTACATTCCATTCCACTCCACTCTACATTCCATTCTACTTCACTCTACATTCCATTCCACTCCACTCTACATTCCCATTCTACTTCACTCTACATTCCATTCACTCCACTCTACATTCCATTCCACTCCACATTCCACATTCCATTCTACTCCACTCCACATTCCACATTCCATTCTACTCCACTCCACTCCACTCCACATTCCACATTCCATTCTACTCCACTCCACATTCCATTCTACTCCACTCCACATTCCATTCTACTCCACTCCACATTCCATTCTACTCCACTCCATTCCACATTCCATTCTACTCCACTCCATTCCACATTCCATTCTACTCCACTCCATTCCACATTCCATTCTACTCCACTCCATTCCACATTCCATTCCACTCCACTCCATTCCACTCCACTCCACATTCCACTCCACTCCACATTCTACTCCACTCCACATTCCACTCCACATTCCACATTCCACTCCACATTCCACATTCCACTCCACATTCCACATTCCACTCCACATTCCACTCCACTCCACATTCCACCACTCCACATTCCACCACTCCACATTCCACTCCACACTCCTCCCCACTCCACACTCCTCCCCACTCCACACTCCTCCCCACTCCACACTCCTCCCCACTCCACACTCCTCCCCACTCCACACTCCTCCCCACTCCACACTCCTCCCCACTCCACACTCCTCCCCACTCCACACTCCTCCACACTCCTCCACACTCCTCCCCACTCCTCCCCACTCCTCCCCACTCCTCCCCACTCCTCCCCACTCCTCCCCACTCCTCCCCACTCCACTCCACACTCCTTCACACCCTTTACTTCACTGTATTCCACTCCACGCCATTAACGTTTAGCCATGTCTAAAACACATTGGCAAACCCAATAGCTCTTGCTTAGGCGAGAACTATTGGCTTTGCCAGTGCTGGTTATGATTTTTCTTCTTCCACCCTTGGGAATGTCAACGAACTGTTTTAATTTGGTAAGCTTTAGGAACCAATTTTAAATTAAGCAGTTCAAATGTTTTAAATACACTAACATATTATGGCAATATTTGCATATATTGTTTAAGAAGTTCACTATAATTATAAGAACATGCCTTTTCTGTTAAAAATAAACATCCCCATTGCTTTAGTTCACTGCTTGTGAGAATGTTACCCTTATTGCAATACAATGCTAGTAACTCATTCATCTAGCCATCATCTAAAAGAATATATTCATGGTACAAATTAATATTTAAACACAGGCAAAGCAATATACTAATCCTGAGTTTCTGATCAATAGGCATTGATGCCTTAAGGCTACTTGCCAAAAACGATCTTTTCATTTTAAATTGTATTGCTTATTATTCCACCATCATTGTTAATTTGCAGATAGGTATGAAATGGCATTAGTGACCCAAATTGCTTTTAGCTATCTATAGAAGGCCACTAATAATTTTTAGACCCTAAAAGTTTAAAATTAATTAAAAAAAAGGTTAATTTGAATGGAAAATATTTGGAAAAACACAGGGTTATGCAGCTTTTACTTTGGTATGTCTGTCCTTTCTGCTGCTAGTTTCTGTGTCTGGTGAGGAAAGTGTGTTTAAATGCAAAGTGTTTTTAAGACTGGAGTACCGCCTCCTATCCACAGGGGCAGAGCTGAGCAAAAATATAAACACACTTCATGAAACACAGGTCCCCACAAGGCACTTATTTAAAAAGTTGCAAAAATCGACACAGATGTTCCTGGAGTCATATTTTATCATTTAGAAGACATTGCCTTATGGGGAACTGGGTTCAGGTCCCCACACTGCAATCAAGTCCCCACAGCGTGAGTGTGTTATCACACCCAAGTCCCCACAAGGATAGTAACACACACACGCGCGCATTTGAATGTTGTTCATTTGACATCTGGGAAAGCCTTTGTTGGAGAGCATTGCATAAATAAAGCCCCAAGCCTTATTCTAAAAACAGTCTTTGATGTGCTTCATTTTATAAAGTGAAATCCCCCTCCACGTGTTGTTGTGTTGTTTTTATTGCTTGATTGTGTTTGAGCCTCCGTGTGGGAGGGTGTTATTTTCTATTATCTGGGAAGGGGAAGCAATACACGCCACACAGGAGGTTTCTTCAATTTCAATGGAGGTATCAAGGATACAAATTCTTGGTGTATAATTCGGCCTCTCTTCAGTACCCTAGTGTTTTACCAAGGGATTGAAGATGAAGGTAATCTTGAGGGCCAAAGGACTTGTAATTAATAAAAAAATCAGTGTTAACTCTAAAACAAAGTATACAATTCCTACGGTTTAAAACGGATTTCCTCAAAGCTCATTTATAGTTACCTACACAAAATATGAAGGACCTCAAGAGAGAACAGAGGTCAGCCTTATGCCAGCAGACTGGTGTTGAGACAAACAGCCCTATTCACGGGGATCTTGGCATCATCACTGCAAGAAATCTTTCCAGGCCTTCTACACTATCGAGCCCTACAGAGATTAAAGAATCAACAACTTCACAATAGCTTAGCATATGCAGATCAGATGGCGCTATCGATATAAGCCAGAGAGGAGTTATCTTGTTAGCTAAACATATGAAAACCTGGGACAGCAGGATCATATTCTCATCATAGCCAGAGTGTGACCATCAAGTCAGATGCCAGTAGGTGGGGCTGGGGAGACCATCACTCCGAATTGCAAACTGTTGCATACTTCTTCAGATGGAGAACATCTATGCAGTTCGTTATGTTCCAGTAAGCGGAACAAAGTACAGTATGTGGATGAAGACAGCCAAAGATTTGTCATTTCTGCCTTTAATACAAATTTTCAGTAATAGGAGAGTACACCCTAAGACAAATAAATGTGATAGACAGGAATCCCACATATCTGATGGAGGCTAGCAATTGGAGGCCGAATCCTCAAGTGTTCTAAGAGGTGCAGCAGAAATGGGGTCCATGCGCTTTCGATCACTTTGCTTCTTGACTGAGCAGATAATTCCTTGGATTGTTCAGCTTGAGGCCATATCAGACGGCAAAAGTAACAGATATGTTTCTCCAAGATTGGAGCAGTACACTTAATTATGCCTTTCCATGATCACAATGATCCCACATGTAGTTTCCCAAACCAGGAGCCAGAACGTAGATTTGCTTCTGCTGATTGAAATTTGAAAGGTCCAGCCATGTTTTGCAGTGATTCTAGAAATATCCTGGTTCCTCCAACCCTTTTAGGAGTTCTGACAATCCCAGGGGGACAGTTGCAGCACATGATAATGACAGGATAGCTGACGCTTTTGGCCTGGAAGGATTACGAAAATATTGGCAAGTGCTAGGTTTTTCAAAACAAGATACCTGGTTCAGCACAACCTAGAAATCATAGGATGCTTTGTGGAAGAAATTGATGTGTTGGTGCAACAAATGGAGGGTGTTCACTTTGCTCTTGGAAAATAATTTAGTATCCTATTAAGCTGCAGACATTAGCAAGACACCCATTGGGGTGTAAAGTGAAGAGGACAAGACCAGCTTATCCTCCCAGACCAACATTTTCTACTTTGTTGGAAGTGAATATATAGTGTGTAAGTTCTGTAGAGCTATCCTGACCACCTGAACAAACCCAGGGAACAAGGGTCAGCCAAACTGATTATTGTTTATTTGATTCCGTGCAGACTAGAATCTAGTGTGTGAGACTTGGTTTAGCAGGTAGAGAGTCCTCTTCTGAAGGGCCATCTTTCCACATATACCAATGTATGAAAACCTATTTAAGGTGCATTTTATTTCCTACTTTTTCAGATAACCTTAGGTTGCGAGTGATGCAACATTTGAAAGCAGATGAAGTGTGAAGATTGTTTAATAGAATTGAGAATGGACAGTATGGGCCAATTTCTCATTGCTTTATAGAAACCGTAAAATTTAGTGACTTCAAATACCCTTTCCAGGTGAGAAAAATGGCTCAAGTTGGTAGCAAAATTTAATTTATGAATTTGGAGCATAATTGCCTAGAGGGTCCTCTAACTGATCTTCTGATTGAACTTTTACTAAGTTTAATTCTAATTCTATTATTTATATCACTTTGCCATGAATAAGCTTTGAACAGGCATAATCTGAGCCCTGGTGTAGGATAAAAACATGTCTAGCTCTTCCATTGGGAATTTTAAAATCTATCAAAGACATGATAGAGCAGATTTCACCAACGGAAATAATTTTGTTGATGTCATTATAGGATACTTGCATTGGGTATCAATGCATTATTTTTGTTCCAGTCTGGTTTGATTACATATGATAGAGATTACTTCAAGTTTCTATTGTGGGGCAGCAAGAATGAAACTGAAGGCAGAGTATAAATTGTTTGTAAGTCAGAAAGACCTGCAATCAAAGTGGACGATTACCTGTTCAGAAGTTGGGAGCATTGCAGTTTTTGATATATTAACTGTCTATTTATGAAAATAAAAGAGACACAATTGATGGACAGAATGCAGAACAATTCAAAACATTCACCCCCAGTCAAGAGATCTGGGTTAAATCCATCATTCTTTTGCTCACCATGCCACCTCAGTTTAGACCTGGCCATATGTAAATCATTCTTGACCCTGTGCCTCATGGGAACAGTCCAGCCCGAACTGCCAAGCCAGGTGATCCCTGGACCGGAAACAAGTATCCTAGGATCGGTTTCAGGGTTTCACCCCTCTTCAGTCAGGATAGCTTGATTCCAGTGGCACAGTGAGCCCAGGACTCACGTCTGAGCACAGGGTCAGACTGATTTGCATATGGCTATGTCTGAACTAGGGTGGTGGAGTGAGCTAAAGAATGATGATGGATTAAACCCAGATCAGTTGACTGGGGGTGAGTGTTTGATTAGCTCAGACGTTCCGTCCATCATCCCCTTTGGTATCGCTTTTTATGAAAATTCACAAAATAAAGAGACAGTTAATATATCAAAAACTGCAACGCTCCCAACTTCTGAACAGAATAGACCAGTAATTTAGACATATTGTTCAAGGACATAGTTTAGGAACTGTTTTTCATTGACTGCTGTTTTTTAGTAAAAGAAGCACAATCTTCACCTTCGGGTCATTAAGAGTATGTATACATTTTGATGCACCAGTTCAAAAATGTATTTCTTGGAGAATAAATTCTAGCCTAATATGGACTTGTGCAGTCCCTTCTCAAAGACAAACAAGACACTGCATGTGGGATTTAGCTTTGTCTCCATGATCTTTGATGTAGGTACCAGTGTTGGCCCAGTTAGATTTCTCCTCATACGCTGGAATAAAGTGTTTCAAGAAAGCACAATGCTCTCTTACAGGTTTTTTTTTTTACCCACACCAAATTCTTAAATATTATATACCACCTTTATCTCATGTTTTTCCAAACAACCAGATCGTCATTTTCCCAGGGATTTCAATTTATTATACAGTAATTTACTATGCGTTCAAGTGCTCCCTGTAGGCTTACAGGTATTTGATCTAAAATTAATTGCCAACAGCATACTGCAGGAGAGGAGAGACTGCTCTCTAGATTTTGTTGGGGTGGTGAAGGTACTATATAATTTAAAAAAAATAAAACATAGTCATTACACAACCTTGTTTAAGCTGAATTTTGTGTTCCATTTTTCTTCTCCTGAAGTAACGAGTTATGGGGCCCTTCTAGACCCTAACCCACATCTCAATATGCTAAGCAGTTGATTTGTGATCCACCCAACTATACAGATTTGTCCATAGAAAATGTGTTTCTAACCTGTCAAAACCACATGTCAAAACCACATCTAAAACCTCAGACAGCAGTGTATAGTGCTACACTATTGGTGTGTGTGGCTCTGAAGATTAAGGTTAACAATACAAGTCGGTTATCTTTTGTGCTGCAGCCCTGTCAAAACCCGGTTCGATACGCATATTAGATTCTGTTTTTTTTGCCCAGAATTCAAGTTCTTGGACTAACAATTTAGCGTATCATTAAACTCCAACATAAAGTAAAGCTATGAACAGCTAGTAAGCCAGTGATGTGTGTGAGCCTAAATGTATATTCTATAATATAGCTCCACAGCAGCTGTCTTGGACAGTGCAAGTTCTTAACAATGGAGTTAGCCATTTAACCCCAATGTTAATGTTTGATCTAAACACTGGCTGACACACCATTTGGACTTAGAGCAGACTACAATCAAGGTCTAGCAAAATCTGCCATTCAATATATCATAATAGTAACTGGCAGAATTGTTCATGAAAGGGCTCAGCTTCAGTAGCCTTGTTTACAGGAATACTGTGCGTAATTTACACAGCAATACACTGAGGTGCAGCTGATGTCACTCAAAGTTGTGTCATTAGTAAAGGTTAATATGATTTGAATAGTTAATAAAGTCTGACTTTACTGACCTCAGATCAGCCCACCTTATTTCATCGTCTACTTTCCTTGTCACATTGCTTTCGTAATGAGATTGCAAGTGTGTTACTTCCAAGTCAGTACACGCCCTACCAATTCTTTTGTAAAACTTTAAGCTGTTTTGTTTTTTTAGTTTACTGGTGTGTCAGGAATTTCTAGTATTGAGATGAGTTTTAATTTGCTTTATAATGTTTAGAGAGCTGGTCCCCAAGAAAAGTACATAGCTCGGTCAAACTTTTAGACCAAAAAGGCACTCAAGAAATACTACTACTGATTAGAGAAGCCGACACAATCTTTCAAAGGAATCAATTTTGACCCAAGCCGATATGCGATTTTGTTTAATATTTAATTCTTTAGTGCTACATGATCTTGCTTGGTTTGCCAACCAGTTCTTTAAGTCCTCATAAGATTATTCACAATCGTGATTCCCAGTTATTATCTTCATTTCGTAGGTGTATCCAGATATCAGAATTTTTCTCTGCCAAGATACAAACTATCTATACGTCCTTTCCTCAGGAAACAGACCTACAATTGGTACCACCAACATACTCAGTGAAGGAACAGGACATGTAGGAGGAATTCCCCCCCTTAGACCAAGCTTCCCTGCAAAAGATTTTAAATCACCTAAAATCTGGCTTTCCTATAGATCCAGTCCCCCCCACCATCTTAAATAAGATTGAGACCATCTCTCCGGTCGTACTGGATCTGATCAATGCCCCTCTTTTGCCGCAAACTGTGCCCCCACTTTGGAAACAGGCGATGGTCAAAGCCCTTTTTAAAAAAACAGCTTGGACCCGGAAGACTGGGCTCACTATCGACCGATATCCCTGTTGCCAGGCATGAGTACAATTGCTGAGAAGCATGTGAACTCAGCCCTCTCTGTATTCCTGGAAAAGAACAACAAATTCCATCCCTCACAGACAGGATTCAGATCACATCAAGGCACGGAGACTGCACTTCTGGCAATAGTAGAGGAAACTAGAAAAATCATTGATGGCGGAGGCTGCGCAGCACTGATTGTGTTGGACCTGAGCGCAGCCTTCGACACGGTGAACCACTCTCTGCTGATTAGTAGAGTCAAGGATGCAGGAGTGATTGGAATAGCACTGAAATGGCTGCAGTCCTTCTTGGAAAACAGACTCTTCTCAGTCTTCGAGGATGAAACTTCCTCAAATCAACTGCCAATCATATGTGGAGTTCCCCAGGGATCTTCACTGAGTCCCACTTTATTTAATATCTACATGAGCTCCCTGGCAGAAATAGTTACTCCCTTTGTTCAGATTGTCACCTACGCTGACGACACTCAATTGGTGTTCTCCCTTAATAAAAATGACAATTCTGAACCGGGCCTAATCACCTGTCTAGGCAAAGTCTCCAGATGGATAGATAGCTCATATATTAAGCTCAATGAGGCAAAGTCTAAGCCGATGCTCCTTGGCAAATTCCACCCCTTCCACTATAGATTCACACTGGCCTAACTGTTTGGGCCCTCCTCCTGCCCCGAAAAAACACATTAAGAGCCTGGGGGTTTGGCTCGATTGGAACCTTGACTTCAAGGAACAAGCCCGAAAAGTAGAAGCCAGCTGCTATGGTCTCTTGAGGATGATTAGGAAGATTCTCCCTCTACTACCTTTCACGGCCAGGACACTGCTAGCTCAAGCTCTGATTTTGTCACAGCTTGACTATGCCAATGCTCTATACTTAGGAGCTCCTCACTCCACGTCAAAATACTGCAGACAGTACAAAACTGTGCAGCCCGTCTGCTCCTGAACATCCCTAAATGTCTCAGCCAAACCCGCCCAGACCTCTTTACACTGGCTCCCAATTCAGGAGAAAATCCAGTTTAAGGCCATGTGCATTGCACATAAAGCACTTGCGGGAGATGGATCGTCAATGATTTGTTCTATGATTCACCCATACGAGTCCAATAGAACCCTGATGTCCGAAATGAAACATCTGGTGACAGTCCCAAAAATTGAACTAGTTAGAAGTAGAGGCCGTCTTTTCTCATATAATGTTGCTAAGACCTGGAACCGCCTCCCCCTCTATATCCATTCACAGTCAAGCTACCTGAATTTTCACAAGAAACTGAAAACTCTTCTTCTCTTGATATGTTTAGAACCGGTATAGGTGCTACTTTTAGCGCTGGGATGCCCACGGGTAACCAGGCGCTCTACAAGTGCTAACTCATTCATTCATTTATTTCATAGTTGAGTAGTGGTTTTAAATCTCTTGAGATTAGAGTATAATCATGGACAACCTGTCATTTAGGGTGTATGGGAATAATGTGAAGGTACATAGAAGCAGATACAACCATTTAATGTACACACACCCAGACAGACATATTGAGTATATCTATACCGAACATCTAGCAATACTGTGCACGATGTCAATTACTAACAAATGATCATTTTCTAATCCCAAAATAAATTGGTGTTCTTATTAGAAGTATGGTTAATTCACATGTTCTAGTTTTATTTTGGTAATTCATTTTGGAAGTGGTTAGAAAATGAGTTAGTTGGGGAGGATGAGCGTTCTTCCAAAGAAATAAGTGAAAATCTTGTTGGGTGAACACAAAGGTTAAATAAATAAACTGTGACTCAACCCTTGGTAGCTACAGCATTGTGCAGACAGGCCTAACTTAAAGATAAGCAACACATGTATTTAGAAGTAACAAAATATTTAGGTCAAGAAATACAATGAAAACCTGCAACCAATTTCTAAAAGTGAAACACATTTTCAATCTTTAGAACAATTAAAAATGAATACATTCAATAATGGGATGTTGAGTGTTTAAAGTTTCAGAGCAAAAAGCAGCAAGAAAAAGTAAACTGACAATCTGAAGTCACTGTTCATGATGGACAGGCACATTGGTGCAATTTCAGGCCAACTGCAATGAGACTGAGGTCAGATATACTAAGCAGCTCAAACCAATCAAAGACTTTACCTTCTGAATTAGTCTCTGAAATGTGAGTCAATATCCTCCAGCAGGCCAACATTGAAGACTGTATCCGGCAAGTGCTCTCAAAGTCGATAGTCTTTTGGAAAAAGTCCTGTTGAAGTTGATGGTTTTATATACAACAAAGACAACCCTGTACACGCATGAGGACCAGGGTCCCCCTTTGACTATTGTACACCCAACACAACAGCTTTGGGTTCTCAACAATATCTATTTCTTGCTTTGGTATATATACTCACTTTCTTAGCACTAGTTTTCACTGCACATACTGCATAGTTAAAGTAACAAATCAGGAACAGAGAAAAAGTTGATTTGTTCCAATTTTCAATGCCATGTAATGGATCAAGACATGATGGGAACACTCAGACATAATTAATCTAATTACATCTTAGGTATTAGCGAAGTATTGATCTAAAGGAGCCCCCCTGGAATAATATTTGATTAGAAGTATTACCCTGGTCGTTGTGGGCATATTGTTGTGTGTATATAGTTTTGAGCAGACTCATCTGTAAGGCATTGTAGTTTTACCTTGCCATTACGTGCTCTAGTATGGAGTAACAAACATTGTCATACACCAATGAGTAAATTTCTAAGATCATTAGAAGACATTCCTTTTTAAGGTTGAGGGTCGCGTCAGTGAAAAATTATTGAACAGACTTAGTTGAATTGGAGAAATCTAAGAAGGCAGTGAGAACTGAAATATATGGTAAAGCATTTACTGAGTTTCTGAAGGCTGATATTATCCCATGGGGGGTAATAAGTCAAAAATATACAAGTCATTTTCACACATGGCAAGAAATTTAAGAAGCATGTCTGTGACATTGGAAACCATTGTTCACATTACTGGATGGTTTTAGGGATTGACACAGCTCTAGATGAATGAATAGCCCGAAACAGATTGACCTGGAAAATAAAATCAAGAGTGACAGTGTGACTGAAAGAAGAAGCAGTCTTGGATAATCTGCTAAAATCATTGCTTTACACTCAATATTGGAAAGAAAAAACAATAAGGTTGAAATGTTTATAGCATGCTACAAGAAATAATTTGCATACCCGTACCTGGACATTACTACACAACGGGGCCTAACGCTCCACCGACATGCAAGAAGGGTACAGTCTCAGAATCTTCGGTCGGCTCGGATAGCCAAGAGACTCCAGAGGCGAGGGAGATAGAGGAGCAGAAGGAGGGGTCGCAAGTATGGTAGGAGCCCAAATATTAACCAACGGGGAGTAACTATCAGTAGAAATAATGAATCTCCAACGTTTAACATCTCAAAGCATGTGTTAAATCATGATGAGAACCTGACACTTAGAAGAGAATTAAGGTTTGTGATAACAAATATACCAGATTTCTTTAGAATTAGGGAGGGGATTGTTTCACTTCCGTAGGACAATCAGATTCAGACAGTACTTCAAAAGATAAAGCAGCCCCCACCATTGAGACAGGGACTGGCCTTTTACTGTCCTCCATACTTCAAACCCTCACACATTTAATGACTGCAGAAATCATTGTGCTTGGTACAAACAGTCCTCAAACAGTTGAAAGTTAAACACAGAATGGAATATATTCCTTACAAAATACCCAAGAATGAACAAATGCCTTTACCACCTTATACCAAAATCTGGACAAAACGATCAATCTGGTTTACAAAGGTGATACCCTATTAATACAGAAACCCAGTGACTATGAGACATAATGTCCCACATTATCCAGCAGTATTAGCATTTCTAAGAAGCCTGCAGCCAATCCGTTTAAGAGTATTCAAGATAGCATAAGTGGAGTAAGAGCCCTAGGAGCAGAGATTGTTAGTGACAAGAGTATGTTTTATTGAATAGACCTTTCCATAGTAACCCTGTAATTTATACATTACTGAACATAGATAAGGAAAAAAATAAACCACCTGTGAAACCCATAGACTCGAGGTGTAGATGGGTCCTAGAAGCAGTGCAAATTTGCAGATTTCTACATCAAAGAGGTCCCCAAAATTGCCTTGTATGGAAGAGATAGCATGCAATGTATCAATGGCAGAGCATGTGGCACATTGCAACTGGCAGAGTATGTGGCATATTGCAATCAGCAGGACATCTAGGTGACTCTCGATGTCAAATTATAATCCATAAACATTCCCCAAGGCAATGCCAATGAGGGTATAGGTTTATCTCTAGCAGCACAAGGACATCTCTTTGAATTCATTGTAGGTTTGGCCAAAGTTGAGCTGAAAAGGAACGATTTGGGGTATGTACAGTGTATTTGTAAGTTCAGTATATATGCTCATTTTTTCATACACAAAATAAAATCTACTACAAAGAATAATTGGCTGGTTGATTTGTTCAAATAATTAATTGTATGTAATGGGTCAAGACGTAGGGGAACACTTGCAGACATAATTAACTCTCAAACGTATTAGTGAGGCATTGATCTAGATGAGCTCCACTAGTTAAATGTTGGGTTTATGAAGCTATTGGTTTTTGGCAGGAAATGCTTGGAGCGGGATTATTTGATGACCACAAATGTCCATGTGTGGGCAGATATGTGTGGTGAGTATGCCCGGTCAAGATTTCTACACACCTTCAGACTTACTCTATTTTAGAGCTCATAATTCTTCAGAGGGGCATGGCTGAAGCTGCATTAAATTAAACCCTTTCAAAATCAGGCCTCTTTATCACATGGTGTGCTAAAGCTCCAGGGGTCATGGAAGTGCAAAAATGTTAGGAGCCCAATCAAACTTTCTGGAACAGTTCCTTTTGATTTCTTCTGAGGCTCCCAGGACTTCAGATATAGCAGTTAGGGATCACGATTCACTCTTGCAGGACCCAGCAGCAGGGACCAGTTCAAGTTGAGTAATTACTGATCAGTTAGTCACTCAAAGAAAAATGAAGCCTCTTCAGTTTGTTCTGTCCCTGTAATCATGCAAGAGGTCAGCAACTGACCCTTGGGATCACTTCAGTCCTCTGTACAAGTAGAAGCAGGCCATGCCCTCCTATTCTCCGCACAGGTGAGAAACAAGGCCAGTCCCTCTACTGAACATCTGCAGCTCCAGATTTGTTTTGGGTGAGATATCTTGTATGATTCACTAGAAGGTGGGTGGGGGGTGGCTCCTGGATACTACCCAACCAATGCAAAATTATTTTATTGTTGTAATTATTTTTTAAGTGCTGGGGCAAACCTTCCCATTTTGCAGTAAATCCGGTTTGCTTTACTGCAAACTATCCCACAGTGCACTATGCTTACAATTTCAACATGGCAGAACACGTCTGCCCCAGGAGTAGGCCATGACCAAGCGTGGGATGTGTCTACAGAAGAGACCAGGCCCTCCTCCTCAACACCAAACTGCATCTAGGACCAGCTCACCACTCCCATTAGGAGGGTGCCAACTTTGGTACATTTGACCCTGGGATCAAAAGGCACCTCTTCACACTGTCAGACTCTACCCATAGCTATAAAAAAAGGGAGGCCTCGCTGTGTTCCGTTCAAGTTAATGAAGGTTGTGAAGTTTGTGATCCCCAAATGGCTCTTCCTGAGCTGAAATGAGCCACATACTACACACCCACGTCTTTCTATGAAAAGGTCCAAACCATTTCCTTTGCTCTTGGAGCAGTTTTCAGATGATGTGATTGGTAAAGCACTAGTGGCGTCATTAGGGTTGGTGTCTCCCAGTGCGGTAACTCATGGTGTCACCCCCTCACGACTTACCCCATGACGGACCTCCTCCGAGTCCACCAGTGCAAAGCGTGTTTTTAAGCACGTCTAGTGGGCGTGGGCTGATGAAAACGGCTAGTCCAGGAGCTACGTGAGTGACGTTTCGAACATCGTCATCTGGACGCAGACGTCTGTATTCCATACTTCCGTACTCCCATGTGTCCCTACTGCCTCACTTCTCTGTGCCCCATAACTCCGTGCCCCTCTGTGTTCACTACCTCCGCATCCCCCTGTGTCTCATACCTATGCACTCCTCCGTGCCCCGTACCTTCACACTTTTGCTGTGCCACATACCTCCGCACTCACCCGTACCTCTGCACCCCTCTGTGCCCGTACCTCAACACTCCCCCTACCGCCGCACTCCTCCATGCCCCATACCCCCGTACTCCCCTCTGCCAAGTACCTCCGCACTTTGGTCTGCCCCTACCGCCGCAGTCCGGAGCCCCTACCGCCGCAGTCCCCGGTGCTCCTACCTTAGTCTCCCCTGTGCCCCTACCTTCGCACCCCCCTGTACCCTGCCTCCATACTCCCTACCTCCACATTTTCCTTGTGTCCCATACCCCCGCACTTCCCCTATGTCCCTACCTTCGCACTCCTCGGTGGCACATACCTACAAATTTCTCCTGTGCCCCCTACCTCTGCACTCCCCAGTCGATGTACCTGTTCTGGTGTACATTTTGACCCTGTGGGACCCTCTACAGTGAGCCCCTCTACAGTGAGCCCCTCTACAGTGAGCCCCTTCTCCTCTGCTCTGAACACGCCCACTCCTGCCACCTGTGGAGTGGGAAGGGGGGCTCGAGAGTTTGCACCCTCCTGCTCTTGGCTTCTGGGGGGAGTGATGGGGGTGCGTGGGAGGGGTCTGCTGCACAGGGGAGTCAGAGGGTGCATGTGAGGGTCAGTTGCACGGGGGTCTTACCTGCAGGACACGGTGATCTCGATCTTGGTGGCCAGCACGCTGGTGGTCACCGGGTCGAAGTCCCCTATGGATGCCATGCTGTCCCTGCCTGGGCTCCGGGCACGGGGCTCCCCCGTGCAGGCTGGTCCACAGGCGGGGGTCCCATTATTATGCAATTTGGTGTCACGGTGTCACCCCATGTGATTGTGTCACCTGGTCCGCACCCCCTAGTGACGCCACTGTAAAGCTCTGATCAGGGCAGCTACTGGAAAGCTTGTGCTAATTAGTCTATTGGAGGGTCGGACAGGCAAGGTCCAACTTTAAAAAAAAAAGTTATTTTTCAGGTGCATATAGCAAAAGGACACCTTTACAATTGAATAGGATTAATAATAAATATTTTAAACCCGGGTTGAATTATTTCTGTAGCTTTCCCAAAAGATAAGTTAGCAAGCAAAGCACTTCTCATACAATCAAATACAGCCCTTTAAACTGCAAATCGCTTGGGGGTCTAGTCACTGGAGGACCATGGTCACACTAAATACTTGTTCTAAAACTCTAAAATACTCTGTTTCCTACCTTATGGGCTACAATGTTTAATTAGGGGTGAATTAAATCATATTTTAAAGTAGGTTCTTTCCTGTCATGAAGGTTTTTTTTTGTATAGGTTTGCCTGCAGGTACAAGAGCTGCAGCAGTCAGGCTACACATGTAGCTCTGAAGCAGTGGCAGGGGAGGGGCAGCGGCCAACCCCACCCCTCCGCTCTGCCATGGGGTGACACACAGGTACCGCCACATGAGGCAACGTGTCTAGCTGCCCCACAGGTCTGAAGCATTGTTTTTCCTCGTCATCCTAGTGGATGGCACAATAGGTGCCCCAGGCCACAGGTGACATTTAACTATCCATGCTATTGGTGTATTTAGTAGAAAATTAAATCTGACCGCTGAGGCTTAGCCAATGTTACCATGTTTGATGGGTCAGAGAGCCTACACTGGGGACTGGTACAGTGCTTCAATGGGCAGAGATCAAAAACCTAAAAATACCAGTCATCAAAAACTAAGGGGAGGGGAATCTTTGTCCCACAAGGGCTTTGGTGCATTTTTTCTTAAAAAAATATTACAGGGCTGATGTTAATATTACATATAATGGGATTATGCTTAACCTGCTCCTCTACTTTATCAAAGTTGAACTTACTGGTCAAGCAATCATAAGTCTTTAATAGAATGACAGTGGTATTGGATTTGATGGATACATGAGTTTTAAGACTCCCGGGAAGCAGGACCTTTATTTCTGGTTCCTACCTCTGGAAGGAAAACATTGTGGTAGCCATTTATACAAGGATTTGGATGGTCACTATCGCCTGTAGGCAAAAACGTCAAAAATGTCACAGGGTCTTAGGAGACGACGACTCTAGATCTTTAGTCAATTTTGTATCATCATACTCATTGTAAGAACAGATTAATTGTAGCTTTATCTGGTTCTTTCGAGTTGGCTAACAGAGCTATTTCCAAGTCTGTTAATTTTTTAAGGCCTGGAAGCAAGAGTGAGCGCCAACCAGCTCCAGTCACTAGGAGAGCTCTTCTCTGGTGAAATTAACAGCAGTGCGTTTTGCCGGTCTCACAGTTGAGTTATTAACAGGTTTTTGGCACAATCCCTAACTGGGCCGTTCAGGTCTTTCAGATTTTAAATACTCAACTGTTTTGATTTGCCCTGCTTGTCAAACCCAATAAGGGGTTGCTGTTATCTGAAGGTTCACATTTTTAAATAAAAATAATTCTATCTTCTGTGCCTGTTTTAGGGCTTATTTCCTCTGTTCTGTGATATTATGTTAGCATAATTCTTTATTTTCTGGCATCTGTCAGTCTAATTCCACAATTTTCAAAAACATGGCCAAGGATATAATTACTAAGTAGTGTTTGACAATAGTAACCAATGATGATTCCATAACTTCACTGCCAGTAGTGGTGTTCAAAAGAGATGGAAATGAGGTCTTTGCTTTCCATGCGATTAAGGCGTGGAGTTAGTTCACCAGTTTACCATGGTCAGTATTTTGCATGGTCTCTTCTCTTTTCCAACTTGTTGCCTGCTGAGTTGGTGCTTCCTGGCCATCATCCAATTCTGGTTTACAGTTAAGATGAATAACTGGCCTCTGTCAGTGTTACGGAGGATCGAGGATTGGGCGTTCTACCCTCAGGGAAGGGGCAGACCTAGCTGAATGGCTCCTCGAGGCCTAGGACATTTTTAAGATATGTATGAAAGTGGTCAGGGATAGAACTAAGCTGTTATGCAAAAGCACCCTGGAACATCATAACCTAGTAGATAAGCACTGCAGGCTACACCTTTAAACAACCCTTCCTCAAAATAGGATAGTCACCCCAAGACACCTACCTTTCTTTCCAGCCCAATTCTCTATTGAAAACCTAGAGGACTCATAATAGATTGTAAGAGACTATTAACAAACATACACATGAGACTGACTTCAGAGCAGCCCTGTGAGTTAGTCTCAAGCCCATACCACTTCAACCATCCACACTACAGCAACTAAACTGGCAGACTACAAAAGTAAGCATGCTGTTGAAAGATTTGCCCAACAATGGTGGCAATCTGAATACTCTGGCATAGCCCAACACTGCAGATTCCCTCAAACTAAACACTCACCTTCACTTTTCTTCCTACCGTGATGATCACATAGGACTGCATAACAGAAATTCGTAACAAATCTTTGTTAATCTAAAACCTGTTCAGCCTCTTAATAAATTAGCGTGGTCCACCTTAACACAGCAACCAACACACAAACTAGATTGTTCTTGTTACAATTAAGATTACTGCCAAGGCCCCTGTGGAGCTACCTATTGCTGATGGCATCTCAAACATACATCTCACACCTATCGTTCATTCATAATCGTTTTTCACCATAGTGAAAAGCGCTGCGACCCATAAGAAGGTAACTACACTTTGATTGTAATTGCACATGATACGGAAACACTTTCTAAAAAGGTTAAATTCCAAAACACTCTTCCAGCTACACACCCTACATAGTGCACGGTGCTGCCTGTTCAGGCAAATATTTCAACCCCCTTATCAAGTGGGGTAAGCGGCAAGCGCCATATAAAAAGATACAATACTTGAAGCTGCCTCAGCTGTCGAGCATTGGCAGATCAATTAGATGAAGTGACTACTGCTGGGATAGTGTAGATAGATCGTGAACACTCTTGGTTTCCCGCATCCCGACCCCAAAGAATACTTTCCTTAAAAATAAATTACTAAACCCCCCCCCAAAAAAACAAAAAAACTTTGCGGTTGTCTCTTTTCAATATATCAATACAGTAAAAGAAACATTCTGGCTGCTATAGGGTGTACCTATTTCAGTATTGGTTGTAATTCAACCAGACTTTGCCTGTGCAATACTTGGGTTAGTATTTTATGCAATTTCTAATCTGCACTGTGCAACATGAAATCAACTGGCAAAAGAGAAACGTTTCTTTTTACATATTTCAAACTAAATTATTTCAAGGTCAAAGGTTTTATTTATAATCCATTAATCAATCCACCTGAATATGCGTTTGATCCATCAGCACTGGGTCTTTCAATAGTGCCACAGACTTCTGGGGCTATGCTGCACATGTGTAAAGCATAAACAGATGCTATCTCTGCCCTGGGCTTTCATATTAAGCCAATTTACTAGCTTTAAACGTGGATGGAAGTATCAGCAACTGTGCCACACATTTGGCATTGCTTGCTTGATTCCTTCCACAGTTAGTAAGTGCCTTCTCAACCTCAGTCAAAATGGAACAGGATGAGGAGAGGATGTTGTCCGTCGGCTAGACTGCAGACTTTGGTGCTGGAAACCATATTGCCAATATCGGCAACACTCCTCAGTTCTCATACAGCAACATACATAAATAAACCCCTAGACACCTTGTTAGTGGAGAAAATTGCTGCAGGTTTATTTGCATAACAAATATGCCAACATGGTGGGTTATCTTATGGGCGATCCAAGGGCAGGCCAGGCCCTATGCCGCCTGCTGAGCCAAATTACACCGTGGCCGTCGCCAATCGGTGGTTACCAATTTTGGGAGGGTCCACCCCTCCCATCAGTGGACCGCCAGTCCACACCATTACTCATGCCCCCCACAAGGTGGGCGGAGCGTTCCAGGCAGCCCCCGGTTGCTCAGACCCACAACCGCCCATAGGACTAACGGGGCACCGTCGCTCTTTCAGGGGACAACGCTAAGACATCCCTGGGTATCCTTGGTTTAGCACCCTTGTTGTGCTGCTGCATATAGTACCCTTCTGTACCTTGCAGAGTCTGGATCACCCTGTAACTCCTCCACAGCTCTGGGGGTGGCCATCGTCACAACCAGGGCCCCCCCACCAAGGTAGGCATCTTTACCTACATCCTGCTGATTACTGGGCCTCTCCCAGATCCATCCAAAACAAGTCCAAGCCCATACAGGACAGGAGGCCAGCATGCCCCTTCTGGACAGGTGCCCCCATCCTTTCTAAACTCCCTGTGGACTTTAGACTGATAAAACCAAAACCCCTCTGTTCAGGATTGGATGCATAACTTACACCAGGGGGAATTCAATTCTGGCAGCAGGACCCTCCTACCCTGGAAAGTCAAATCATTGCCTCCCAGCTGTCAGACCCCAGAGGTGAGAGGGGAGACACACCACCCCCTGCCCGGGCTGCTGCTTCTACAGAAGCTGTTCCAGCACCTGCACAATTACACCACCCCTCCCAGGGTGGCTTACGGCCGGCTATCCCCTTAAATGCCTTGGGATTCCATCGCCACACCTGTTAGCATGTCCGGCTGAGTCTGCAACTCGGAGGGGGACCCAGTATCCGTGGTCCCCGCCACGCCCAGCCCTTCATGTATATGCGCCCAGGATGACCTAAAACCAGTGGTTTAGTGTTGGTTCAATGTTAAAATTGCCTGACTGAAGAGCAATGCCTTTGACAAGCCACTCCTGACAAGAAGTGCCAATGTGGGTGGAAGTAAGAGTTAACAAGCCCGCCTTACTTCCTCATTCATCCAGTTATCTGTGTATAGCACTTGTCGGAGTATGTCCATCGCATTCAGTCAGTCACTACCCTAGGTGACACCTTGCCCTCCCTAACTTCTGCTAGTATACCAGGGAGCATACAGGACAGTGTGAACCAGAGGGGAACCATAAGTATAAATACCTGCCCTTTTTCGAATACTGGGAATGCCAAGTGTTCTTTAAAACTTTGTAGCCCCATTTGTACTTAACCCAGAGGTTGCCACAATATTTCAGTCCCTAGCACACTTGTTGGATGACAACTTCCACAACCTGCATGGCTGCCAACCAAGGCTATAGGGCGGGAGAATTTGCATATGTTAGTGTTACTCATCTCAATGGTACTCGTTTCATCGACCTCAGAGGGATGAAATGCTAAGTGGACCTACCAGGATCTGAACCTGTGACCAGAGGTAGAACCCAAGCCCCTTTCAGTTCTGCTGCTCCACGTGCCTGTGAACTTGTAACCCAGGACAGACTTCAGGCCCCTTAACCCATACTTGGACATGCCTGCGCTAGAAACACACATCTAAAAGGCTTGCCAACGGGCTAACCACCAAAATTGCAGTCTGAATGTTCGCTGACAACTCCCAAGGAAAATTCGCTTAACTAAAGCAACTGGTAACATGCCATCAATGCAATCAATTTAACCTTAACCATGACTGCTAAATGTGCTCTCGTAGTTGTACGTATTAGTGCTCCATCTCCTCCATATCAGTACTATCAAGGCAACCCATACCCTCTTGGGAATGGCACCCTCACGCCCCAGCTGACAGAAAGTGCCTATTCGTGTGTAGCCCATAACCTTACGTTTATCACTGACCGTATACTAGGATTATGTTGAAACTCAGCTAGCTCTGCTGCGGAGTGCACGTTGCACCATCACAGGTATGTCTTTGCCTATTCAGTTTCAGGCTGCAATGTTTGATGACATTGCCAGCCCGAATCCTGGGCAAAATAAAAAGGAAGCTTTACTGCTACCCCTGTGAGCCGCTGCCGGTGCTAATGATGGTCCAAATCGCACCGGTAAACTAGCTGCTGTAATAAACCAATAGAGGGCCATTGCAGCACTAACGTCCATGGCTAACCTGCTCCCAGTATGGAAGACACAAGAAAGGCTGGAAATTAAAAGCCCTTTGAGATGATCGTTAGATGGACCCAACAGGGAGTGAGCCTGTGAAATGAGGTAGGGACCACCACACCCCGATGTGAATCAGCCCAGATTTATTTTGCCATAACCCCTACAAAGCCCTTAGAGAGCACCATCAGCTACCTGCAGTGGCCAGGTGGCCAGGTGGCAGGCACCCAGCGGGACCTGCAAGTCTGATTTACTCACCATCACGTGTTTAAGGCTAATTAGTTGGAGTTCTCCTCTTGACAGCATCCCTTCTAACCACCAGTGTTGAGTAACCACTCAAGACTGTTTCTTGTCCAAGGCGTCCCTTAGCCTGTTACTGCTAGACCAAATAAAGCTTTAGAAGCTCCCTCTACAAAAGTATATAAAGTATTGCGCCATTTGGGACACTATTACTTCATCACTACGTATGTTCAAGGCATGACAATACTGCCAAAGGTACCCCCACCTTAGTACCTGTTTAACCACTCAATAAATACTGAAGAAGGGAAAAAAAGATTACCAGTGCACCTTGCCTTGGGCCTAAAATTAACTGACAAAGTAAGGACCCTCATGTGTGAAGCTGCTAGGTTGGGTGTGGGCAAAAGGCAACCGATTGTCATTTCGGGTCCGCAATTGACTGTCCTAACCATCCGGAGTACGGTAAAGGAGGCGCATAGGCACATGTGGGTAGTATAATAGTACCTGTACAGTCTGGTATGCCATGGCACTCAGCTATGCTCCACTAATTTTATCCACGTATCCCCAGTGCTAAGATGGAAAATCAGCAGTGCAGGTACTCTGGCCCAGTGTACCTGCTTGTATCTAAGAAGAACGTACGTCAAGCCACCCGCCAGTCCAGTGATTCTGGCCTGTGCGATTGGCCTCTCTTGGCGTGGGTTTACATTACAGATGGGCAGAATTTGCAATATTAACTATCGCAATTTATCGCGAAAATGCTGAAAATCTCCGCAAACACGCCGGAAATATCGCGAAGACGCAGAAGTTTTTTTCCCGCCTGTTTGTGGTATTTTTTGCGTGATCGCGGGTCGCCAACTTACCCATGCGGTGCTTACTTCCTGTTCCGGGTCGCGCAATGCATGTTCGCGCCTGTTTGCGGTAGTTATTTCCTGTTCGCGACCGCTTTTACTTGATCGCGTTGCTTTTTGCTTGCTCTGGGAGAAAATATCGTGCGAACGTGCGCACGTGGTCGCAATGGGGCGGCCATCTTGTTTTTCACTCTATTGCATGGTTCTGGGGCCTGATTTTGAATCCTCCCAAAATCTTTTCAATCCTTTGTTTTTTGGATCTTTCTTACTTATTATTTCTCTAACTATTTTCCTGCTTCTATATTTTTGTTTTTTGTCTACTTTTTTTTTTGTTTTTTAGCTACTTTTTCTCTCTTTCTATTGCCTGCTATTTATTTCCTTTACTCCTTTATTTTTTTACCTTTTCTTTCCCGCCCCGTCCCCAGAACCATGTCTAAGGGTAGGGCTGTTCGCCGTCGCAGCCAGAGCCGCGACCACCTTCCTTGCGGAAGGCGGCGCCCACAAGGGGTGCAGGCACGGGCCTTATTTGGGGAGGTGGAGTTGGCTGCACTAATTTTATTTGTGCAGCGCCACCTCCCCTCAACCCTGGCAGCAGGTGGCAGGCCTGGGTACGGCCTCCGGGAGCGTCGGCAGCGGTGGGGGAAGGTGCGCCGGGCAGTGTCGCGCTTCTCTGGGGTCCGGCACACCCAGGCGCAGCTTACGCACCGGTGGTCCGACATCCTGGACCATGAGCAGGACCTGCTAGGAGTGGAGGTCCCGGGGCTTGGTGAGTACCTATTTAATTATTACAACTTTGTGTCTGTACTTCTGCTCTGTGTTATATATTGCGAATATCTTTTTTTCCTTCCAACCAGCTAGAATGTTGCTGCTTACAATACATTCCAGGTTAATAACGTTTAAAAGTCTTCTGTGATTATGACACAGGTGCTCTTCTGTGCTACTACTAATCTTACTTGTTTGCAGCTTTGCGTTTGCGCTTGCTTAGCGTGATTCTTTCCGAGTTTATTTTAGAGAAATTAGGTTACGTAATGCTCCAGTGAATCTAGTCCACTCCTTACTTTGTCCTGTCACTAATAGATAGGGGCGGATTGATACTTAGGTTTAGGTACTTTGTATGAGCTTCTAATTTGTTAGTGGTATGCGTGATGCCCCCTCACTCAGTTACGTGACGTGCTGCTAGTACGGCAGTCTTTATTAGAACCTTTTCTAGTTTGTTCAATGAGTGGTGGTAGGCTTAGCAGTTAGCAGTTAGCACTAGCAGATCAGCATCAATCAATCAAACCAAAAATTTGGTGTATACAAAAAATGTAGTCATGTGTCCTCCATGATTTGACCATATGCATTGTTGAGGAATACAGTGGAAATGCATACTTAATGTACAATTGGCATGCCTGGAATAGGTGGGCTAGGTTGGGTGGTACGTTGTACTTAGGCTTAGTTGTAATTTAGTATTCTGGAATCAGAATGGAAGACTGGATTACTGTTGATAAATAGTAACTTAAGTAGTCGAACTGCGAATCCCCCGATATTACTTGTTGACCAGATGAGATCGGTCAATTTAGTGTTTTTTGACCGTTGTTGAAAAATATTGTATTTGTTTGACACCATCCATCAATGTTTGTCTCTTTCTTATATCTTTCCTGTTCATCAGCACCCAGGCGCAGACAGACAGGGAGTGGACAGTCGGCGGGACAGTCAGAACACCACCAGGAGGACACCGCTGAGGGCTCCTCTGCTGGCCCCAGTAAGTCTTCTTGTTTTTAATAATATTTCTTATTCCATAACTTTTACTGCCCCATATTTTTCACGAACTATTGTTTGTTTCCAAATGCTATTTTTTTTACCACCAATTATCCTTCGATCTGTACGGTTTCAAAAATGTTATCCCTGCCTCCGCTATGATGACTCTCAGTACTACTACTACTACATACTATCAGTCTGTCTGTACTGTAGTAGCTAGTCTTGCCCAGTTGGCCAGTGCCACTCTTTATGTGAAAGGTTTTAATATAAAACTCATATTCACCAGTAGCTCGAGCCATTGAGTCCAATCCTTTGGGTCGTCGTCTTGTACTACTTTTACTCTTATTGATCTTGAGTCTTTGTTAATCTTGAGGCTTTGAAAATTCACAGCAACAGCCCTACCAGATTTATTACTATTTTGATATGATAGCCTATAGGACATACTACTACTGTTGTAGGGATCTTGCACATACACAGACATTTGCACCAGAAAATAGGATGTTGGTGATGGTAGGTTGGACCTTCCTCGCACACCTCAATCAGACATTCCGCACCCACCACAATTCCACTGCTTGACTATAGTACTGTCTTGTCATAACTATTAGGTCTCGGAACCCTCCCCCCAAGATACCCAACAAGTAGACAACCCAGAACATAACACACCCAACCGCTCAGTCGTGGAAGCAATGCACATGCACACCCTTACTTTAATTTGCTCACTCGTGTAAGTTAGTCTACACCAAATACCATTAAGTCTATGTAAGTTCAAAATGTTTATTTCAATTTGAGAAGCTCTGTACACTGTTTTATTATAAAATGCAGCACCAACCGGAAAATCAATAACATTAAAACAATATACATTGTTACACTTATACAGTTGGGAATTAAATCATGATAACTGAACAGTGGTGGAAGGCACCACCACCATCCCCCAGGAATTTAGTTTATATAAATTTATAAATGAAGATGTGAGTGAAGGGACCCCTCACCTTAGAAGAACCTAGTACTGGTAGTTGTTGCATCATTCAGAAGCTCTGATTCGTAGAAGGGAATCTTCCGTCTGTAATGCGAAAAATGAAATGGTGTGCGTTAGTATATTGCAACTTGCAAGCATTTCTCAGCCGTGCCAAAAAGTGTAGCATTTATGGATAAGCAATATGGACTAACAGTAACAGTAGTACACCAGTACTTCCTAAAAAAGTGGCTTGTTAATGTTTTTGTTGACCGCTTGTATGCAGCGCGTAGACTTGACAGTAGCAGTGTGAGGCAGGTCATGTGGGCTCAAAGGTGTCTTATACAAGAAGCTGCAAGGTAACGTCACATGTGCAAAAATAAAAGACACAAATGTAAAATGGTAGCATGGCTAGGGCTAATTAAGCAAAGGCTACAATTATCATATATAACTATTAGTGTCTACTCTACTACTACCTGATTTGTACTAGTGATGTATGTTAGTATTAACTCATTTTTCAACCTTGCTACTGATCAATAGGGGGAGGTGTATATGACACCTAATAAATGTGTAATGTTTTCTAGGCACACTACCGACTACCATTGCCGGGGCCAGCGAAGGCGACGCGGAGGGCGAGGATGCGGCAGTTGCTGCAGATAGCAACGGAGCGGTAGGGGGAGTGGCAGCACCAGTGGCAGGCGGTGGTAAGTTAGATTCATAATCCTTAACTATTGTTGAACTTGACAGTACACTCACTGCAAGGGTGTACTGTATGTATATGTATACTGTACAGTTGTGACTTGGGGCCCCATTAGGATGGTGGGCGTATTGCCCCCGCCGGGCCGGCTGGAATTCACTGCCGACACCGCAGGGGCAAACCTCCCGCCATCCCTGTAGAAAATATTCAGACCCCCCCACATGTCGACCAGGCGGAAAAGGGTTCAATATGGCGGTGGTGTCTCTCTGAACACACCGCCAGCCATACAATCTGCATTTTGGAATGCCTTTGCGTGGCGGCATTGCCGTCTGCCACGGAAAGGCATGCAGACATTGCAGAGTATGCTTGGGGGCCCCCATGGAGAGTACCTACCTATGCTATGGTACCCCCCCGCCTTTCAAAGCAAAACGTGACAGGCTCCGTGCGGGGCCCGTCATGTTGTGCTTGGAAAAGCAGCACAACATGTATTTTTAGCATTGCTTTCGGCCATGCCAACTAGAATGTAAAAAACCAGGTTTCGCCCGCCACTGTGCCGGGCGCATCATCCTAATTAATTGTCCCCACGGGACCCCCACCCTTTTTAGCGTGAGGATGGCGGCGGACAAAGTCCGCCCGCTATCCGATGTCGTAAGTAAGTATGAGTTGTTGGGGACGTTTGAAGAGTGAACTAGAAGACTAGAATTCCCTTTAATTGGCATAGGAGCGGGAGTATTGAGTAACCAATGGCCTCATCTATCTGATTTCAACTCCGCTTTGAAAGTTTTATGGAGAAGAGCACCTGGTGCACTGTTCAACTAAAAAGTGAAAGACGGGTGGAAGGAAGAAGGACGGGCGAGATTTAAAATGTTATGTACTACTGTGCTTTATAGTGCTACTCTACCATGCCACTATGTGTATAAATAATTAACTTGTCTTACTGTTTTTCTAAGAGTATATCTTACAATTGTCTTGTTTTTTTCTTTTTGATACACAGCTACTCCGAAACAAAATCGCAAGGAGTTGGCCGCCAAGGCACGGCGCTGGAGGCTGGAGGCAATCCAGCGGGAATACCGGCGACTGGTGGTCCTAGCCGAGGAGGAGGAGACTGCGGCAGCAATTGTTCATGCCTCCTCCAGTGCCCCGGGCCCCAGCCACCGCTCTCCAGCGCCACCGTCTGGCGGCTGCCCGCCGCCACCGTAGTGCCATCTCCGGTGCCCCCCCACTGTGGCTGCAACTGCCGCGCCCTTAGACGCCGCGTCACCCGTTTAGAGGGCCAGATGCGTGTCCTCCTTGAGTCCCGCCCCACCACTTAGTCCCTGTCATCCTGTTCTGCTCCTTTTTTAATTCTTGTTTGGGTGGGAACTTGTTTGGGTCTTACAGACTTTTTTTCCTATGGACATTGGTTGGGGTTAGGGAGGGGGGTGGGTCAGCTTTTGTGGGTTTAGTTTATTTTTGTTAGGGTAAA
Source organism: Triturus cristatus (assembly GCF_964204655.1). NCBI lineage: Eukaryota > Metazoa > Chordata > Amphibia > Caudata > Salamandridae > Triturus > Triturus cristatus. The sequence continues at coordinate 362,656,784 of NC_140580.1, forward strand.
TTAAATATATTTTTCTATGTTACATGCAATGTTGTTAATGTTTTGTAGGTGGGGTAACTGTTTTACATCACACTGTTTCCTTGCTGGTGCATGGCCGCCCATAGCCTGTGTTTGATTTAAATAATTGGCTGACTGTATAAGACACAAACAGATAGATGCGACACACCTCACTCATTGACTTGTCCTTCTAGTAATTTCAGTCTAGTCTATGCATTCTTTGGACTGGTGTGTGAAAATGAAATCATTGACAACATGTCCATTATTAATTCTGCCTCCCCCAAACTTCTCTCTTACCGGTGCGTGATGTTTATGTCCAACTGTGGCACAGCACTGGCTGCATGGTGAAGATGGTTTCCTTTTTCATACCTGCCATGATTGGGGTGGTGGCGGTGGTGGTAGCATAGTAGTAGTAGACACTGGCAGGGCGGCAGCATTTGCAAAAAAAGAAAAGGAGACAGTCAATCACCTTTGAGAGACTGTTAGAGGAGTAGTAGAATGAAGTACAGTACAGAACTTACCGAGCAACAATAATATGCTCAAATATTTGACAAAAAAACATAATGGTGATTGGGATAGCCTACTAGACAGAGTTACAAACTATAGTTGTGTTGAGTCACTTGACTAGGCCTACAGCATAACAATTAGTGCTGTATATGAGGAATGACAACAAACAAATCCAATCAATGCCGGCAATTCATGCTGAGGTATATGTTCCTTTGTTAAATAAAAAAAACTCTGAAATATCCTACTCATGGGTGGCCAAGCAGAAGAAGATCGCTCTGCCTTGAAATTGAAGTAGTGTTGCTTTCACCACATCCGCCCCAGCAAGTGTGTGATTAAGTATTGGTGTACATTTAATTTAGTTACACCTCGACAATAAGTCACACAGCCCGGGGGAAGAGGGTTAGGGTTTGTTGAATGGATGGGAAGGGGGTTTTTGGGAAAGGTTTGACATAGAAAAACAGTATGCATACATAGACAAACAAACGACAATCATTGAAGACTACCATATCCATATGTTAAGGGCGAAAAAGGCAATGCATGCATGATGATGAGAGACCCGGATTACATACACTTCTAGTTCTTGTTCTATTGTTCCGGCCTTAATACTTTTACAGATAGCAAATAGAAATTTTAAATATTGGTAGGGAAGAATCGTAAACACAGAGCAAACCTAATGATGATAATAACTCCAAGAACACACTGTTGTAAAGATTGTGTTAGAATTGGGAATCTCTAGTTGGCACAGGTATGCACTTGCGACAAGCAGGGACTCTCAATTCTAAGTCAGAGTAAGGGGATCACCCTTTCAAATAACCCCTGCTCACCCTTTAGGTAGTGTGGCGCAAGCAGTCAAGACTATTCTCAGGGCGTCATAGGTTAAGCATTTGTGAACACATACAGTAATACAATGACACACCACAAATGGACACCAGTCAAGGTTATATCAAAAATAGTTCTCTTTATATAAGGCGTAGCACAAGACCAGAATAATGATTAAAATGACCACAGTATTATTTTAAAGTTCAATGTTCTTGTAAAAAGGCTTAAAATGCAAAAATAGGCTTCTTTTACTCAATTCTTCTTTTCAGGCTTTGTACGGTTCGTACCTGGGTGTGCGACTCGTCCGCATTAAAAACAAGGAAAGTACGAGTCAAACAATCGGTGCGGACTCCGGGGTCCGTGACGCGCCCGCTGCGGTGCGAACAGAACAAAGTACCTTAAGTTCGTGGGGTCCGCGACGGACAGTGCGGGACAAGTTGATGGGTCCGGGTCGTAGTTCGGCAGCGTATTCAGATGCTGGTCGGGTCGCCTGGTCGGGTCGCGGCGTCGGGACGCGGCGTTGGTACGGGACCTTCAGGGATACGTGCGGATGGCTTGGATCAGCTTGCAGAGTCCGTGGCGTTCGGCGTTCGAGCCGTACCTTCGGTGCGGATAGGCGGCGACACTTCTCGGCGCCGTACAGCGTACGGGGTGGATCAGCGTACTGCGGCTTCTAGGCTCTGAGTACGGCACGGTGCAGTACGTTAGCAGCGTACGGACCGTACCTGCGGGACGATGGAGCTTGGGTCCGGCGTACAGGGTTCGGCAGACCCTGTTGTACGTCTCAAATCGGCGGGGAAGGTTAGGTGCAATGCGGCCGGGAGGGATACGGCGCGTACTAACGCTTTTGGATCAGCGTAGACGCACGGTGCCGGGCGGCAAAGACACAGCTTCGCGGCGGATGGGGTACGAGGCGTACTGGGGCCAAATCCAGCGGGAAACAAGCACAGATCGTCCAGGCAACTCAATTTTGGAAGGCAGATGAGTCCAATGGTCCTGGGACTCAGTTCAGGGGGCAAGCTCTTCTTCCAAGCCCTTGGAGATAGTTGAAAAACAAAGTGCAAAGTCTCTTTCAGTCTTTTCCTCTCCTTTCTCAGCAAGGCGCCAACTGCAGGCCAATCCCCCAGGTCAGGGAAAGTTACTCCTCCTTCAGCTTCTTCCAGGTCCTTCTAGTCAGGCAGAGTTCCTTCGTGGCTCAATCAGGATCTGATTTCTTAGGAGCAGGGCTCCTACGTTTATACCAAGTTTCTTTTGTCTTTACAGGCCAGAAGGGCCTTTGCATAATCCCAGTCCAGTTCTTTTCAGTGAGGAGCACTTTGTTATTGGGACTCTGGCTTCTTCTCTCAGCAGGCAGGGCAGAGACATCAGACGCTCCCCAGGGGGTGGAGCCAGCATTGTGGTGGCAGAGCACTGCCCAAGGTGCACTCCTCCCACCCATCCTGGTGTAATCTCTCTATTCACCACCTGGTAGCCCCAGCCTGTCTCCTGGAACTTCCCAACCCTGTCACTCAAGCTACACACAAAGAAGATAACCCCCTCCCAGCAGAGGCGGACTGAAATGGTTAGGCACGCAAAGGCTAACTTTCTAAAAGTAGCATTTGCAAACCCAGGATATTAAAATAACCTTTGCTAAAAGATGTATTTTATTATTCTGAGTTCAGGCATACTAAACACGAATTTCTACCATGCTTCCTGAGCCTGCTAGGAATATAGAGTGTTATAATCTATCAGCCCATTCTGGCCTATGGAGAGCAGGTAGCCTTACAATAGTGAAAAATGAAAATGGCTTTAATTCACTATTAGGACATGCCACACACTTCAGGGCATGTCCTACCTTATCCTTACAATGCACCCTGCCCTAGGGCCTACCATAGGGGTGACTAACATGAAGGTACGGGAAGGTTTAGGGACTGGCAAGTGGGGACACTTGCCCAGTCAGCATAACAGTACCAGACTGTCTGCAGGTTCTGCAATGGCAGACCTTAGACATATTATTCCAGGCTGCTTCTGTGGGTGGCACAACCAGTGCTGCAAGCCCACTAGCAGCATTTGGATATACAAGCCCTTGGCACCCCTGGTGCACTCTACTAGGGACTGATAGTAAACCAAACAAGCCAAACATGGAAGTCAATTCACATAATACATTTTACCATAGGGAGAGCATATGCACCTTAGCACTGATCAGCAGTGGTAAGGTGCCCAGAGTCATAAAACAGCCAACACCAGGTCAGAAAAAATACAGGAGGAAGGCAACAAGTTTAGGGATGACCCTGCAAAAAGGGCCAAGTCCAACAGATTGTATACAAAATATTAATCAAATTATTTAAAAGAAGATTAAAGTGGATACTGTTAATGTGTTATCCTGGTAAAAAATGTGGACTGGATTTGCATCTCGGCATTCCTCTTGCTCCTCTTGTCCATCAATCTTGGGTGTGTCGCCTCACCACTCGCCACTCGCCACTGCCCGGCTGGAAAAAAAATGTTGATTTATTGGTAAGCTAAGTATGCATTGTAATGTTTTCCAAAGTATAGGGCAAGGCCCGGGCCTGTAATTGTAGATGGGAAAACCAAAGGGGATATTGAGAAACGAAGTTGAAACAAATTATGGTGTAGTGCAACAAGAACACTTTCCGAGGTGGCATGTATGCATCATCTCTACTCTAGTCTGTATTCAGCATTGACCTTCAACAGTAACAAGAGAGAGCAGGCCCACAGTGCTTAGCAGTAGCACATCCTACGTTAACACTTTAGAGTCCTTTTTTTTTCTCTCAAAGAGTTGGACAAACGCAAAGCACATTATCCATTCCAAACATAGCATTTTACAGTTTAAGTTAGTAAAATCAATGCACTGCAGTCATCCCACCACTACACTCTATTCAACTTCTACACAGACATTTGGGTCAGCTGTGGTTGTTTTTGACGTGTTTACCTTTAGGCTTTTCCGTTTTATGCCACTCATGAAACCTCCTCCTGACTTCATCATCATCTCCGATACTTTTACTGACTGAGAAGATCGGCCTGCAGTATAAGTAACATTTTTATGACACAACAAGAATAGAAATATAAATATTACTGACTTGAGTCATTCTTTAGTGTGTGCAGAAAGATAGATTACTAGTACACTTTGACTTCACTTTGTGCACAACAAACAAACAACGAAAACACAAAGACCAATCGCTCAGAGTCAGGTGTCCAATGCATGCCATTAATTGTCATTACCTGTTCCTTCTCATCTTAAGTTAACGGGCCGTCTATTTCGCCATCATCATGATGGACGGTGCTGTTGTGTCAATCATACTCATTGCGCAGATTGAGTGAGTCCCCTTCCTGTATTGAATTACAAGCAATGTATCACCTAGCTGTAGGAGAAGTACAAATTTAATATTTGCAATAAGGGGAAAATTGAATTTACCTTGAGTTAAGTTTAGTGTGTTCTGTAGAAAGCTGATTAGTGGCAGTGCACAATTACATAAATTCATGCACAACAAACACAATAAAATCTAAATCATTCAGTCTGCGACTCTGCGTCCAATGCATGGCATCAATCATTACCTGTTCCGTCTTATTTTCAGTTAATGGCAGGCTCTCTCGGCTCTGAAAGGAGGATAGCTATAGTAGTCATCTGATTCATGCTCCACTTCTTTTGGCGGGACTAGGAATGTTTGAATTTGTTCTTCTATTTCATCCAATCATCATTCATGAGGGCAATGGATTTGGGCGGGAGATTCAGTATGATGGAGCTGGATTCGGATGACTGTACTGTCAAATTGCAGACACCTGAAACTTGTATATTAAATTAGAAGAGTAGTAGACGGTGGTAATGGATTTGTTGTGATTTACAAGTTTGTAACCGGAACGACAGACACACAAACAAAGGGGGAAAAAGGGAGGAAGACAGTAAGTGCGAGCCTAATTGTCAGGGAAGTATAGCTCGTCCTCAAACTCTGGGGGTTCAGCCAGTAGTAGGTAATCATCTGACACAATACTTCCGTCACCTGAGCCGCTGTCCTCATCTTCCTCCATTGCTTCATGGATTGTGTAATTAGGTGGCATGAGGTGCTGATTCATTTTGATCATTGTTAACCTCTCCACGTTTTTTGGCGATAGACTGGTCCTTCTCAATGTTACAATGGAACCAGCAGCACTGAAAACACGTTCGGAAGAGACACTTGCGACAGGGCAAGCCAGATAGCTTATCGCCAGCCTGCTGAGCTGTGGCCATTCAGACCTTTTCCTATACCAATACTGCAATGGGTTTTGATCAACGTACACCTCTGTTGGGTCGTCCAGATAGGCCTGGACCATCCGCTCAATGTTCAGGGTTGCTACTGGTAAGCTTTCGTGCTGTTTTTTCTGTGCATCAGCACTGTGTTTATTAAGGCCTACCTTTACATACCAATCCTGTAATGATAATGATTGTACTCGGCCTAATGATCCAGTCATTGTTTCTGTAGTCGATAGTGAGGGATGAGTGTTGTGATTGTGATCCAAACGCACTGCCCTCAGCCGACGAAGTTGCACTTGATCCTGCATGGCCTGCTTTAGTACTTCTTCTGGGTTGATCTTGCAGGCTTTTAATTAGCAGCCGTTTGTTTTTCAACTTACTGGCTGCTTCAGCTATACAACTTTTGTAGCGGGAAACATCAATGTCGGAAAAAGCAAAGAATGTCTTCAGTAGTCCTAATTTTGCACGTGGATCCAGAATTGTGGCACAAATGTAATGTTCTTGTGACAAAATTTTATTTTGTATCCTTACATTTTCAGCTAAGCGCCGGGATAAGCTCTCCACCAAGTCATGGGCTTGCCTTCTGTCCTCTACACCTTTGTATGATTCAGACACATTATTCAGCTCATGCTCTAGCATTTGCAATAATGGGATAGCTTGGCCCATTGTACAGTCCTCCTTGCTGACTTCACGTGTGAAGACCTCAAAAGGACACAGCATCTCAGTCAGGCATTTAATTAGGGTCCATTGATCCCTCTCAAGGTTCATGCTTTTAACACTAGCATCCCCGCTTCTGTTCCAGACATATTCATGGAGTGACCTGTACTGTTCGTACAGACGATCAAGCATGTAATACGTTGAGTTCCAACGTGTTGCCACCTCCTGGATGAGTGCCTTGACTGGCATCCTTTGTTCATGTTGGATGATCCTCAGCTGCTTCCAAGCTTTAAAAGAATGGCTGAAATGAGTGCATATTCTTCGGCATATGGCCAGTAAATTGCTGACAATGTGTTCTTTTTTCAGAAAGTCTTCAACTATAATGTTTATGCAGTGCGCCAAACACAGAACCCTGAAATAGGAACCAAATTCCATGGCCTTAAGTACATTACTGCCATTGTCTGTGGCAACAAAACCAATACCAAGCCCTCTGGGCCGCAGCCATTCCAAAACCTTGCTGCAAAACTTGTGTAAAATGTTTTCAGCCGTATGAGATTTCTCCATGGCGAACATGGCTACAGTTGCATGTTTCCGAGTACCTTCAAAAAATGCAGCTGTGTCAACAACACCTCGTGCAGATAGCTTATCTCTAACCCCCACAAAAGAGATCCAGTGTGCAGTGATGCACATGTAATCTGTGGCTTGGCAACTGGTCCACATGTCTGTTGTCACGTGGATATTGTGCAAAGCACTCTGCTGCAAAGCTTGTCCAACCGATTCCAGCACATCATGATGTAGTGCCGGAACAGCAATTCTTGCGAAATAGGACCGGCTGGGAACCTTCCATTTAGGGCAGATGGCAGACACAAATTCAAGGAAACCCACCCCTTCCACAAATGAAAAAGGAAGAAGGTCCAGCGCTAACATTTTAGCCAGCTTCGCATTGTACAATCGTGCCGTTGGGTGGTTGTGTTGGAACTGCCCCTCCAACCTAAACATGCTCTCAATGCTAGGCTGGATTACTTTTCTTTGTGGTGCTGTTTTCATTAACCCACTAAGGCTCAACGACACAGATTGTCTCATTGAGATACTCGGTCGCCTTTGTGTCTCACCCTGACTCGGAGTACGGCTCTTACTGCGGTGCCACTCTGATGTTACTGAGGAGGATGTGGGCATTACACTGCACTACTGGGGACAGGGCTAGAAATGCCTCCCTCTTCTTCACCTGCCACCGCAATATTATCGCTCTCTGATTCATCCTGACCAACTTCAATGGGTATAGTTTTTCTACTTTCTTTTAACTTAAGTAGGTGATTCTCCCAGACGATAGTGTGGTGTATTCTGAGATGACTTGGTTGTCCTCCGGTACCATAGTTGTACCAAGCTTACCACGCCGGACACCTTGACGACAAATTGAGCAGATAGCAACGTTCTCCTCCTTGGTGCTAACAGCAAAGAAGACCCAAACTGGGGAGGAGAACTTTCTGGCACTGCTGGATGTTCCACTTTCAACACCAGATGAACTGGAGGGGGTGCTTGAAATGTGACCCTGTGCACCTAGACTGTGACTTTTACTACCACTACCTACTGAGATGGTTGAGCTGGATGTAGGTCCCTGCCGGGCCTTGGAAAATATGGCAGCTGGAGGTAGTGGTGGTGTAACCTGTGTTGGTGATATCCGTGCTACATCCCGCTCAGTAGCAGCCTTTCTGGATAGGGTGAGAATGTTGGTCTCCAATCCCTTTGGGGCGGGAGTAATGTGCGTGATGACTGGCTCGTCTTCATCAACATCATCACCCTCCTCTTCTACATCTACCTCCATAACTCTAAGTTTTTCTGGGACCTTCCTTTTCAGAAGCATTGTCTAGTGGCGTATATCACCCTCAGACTGAGCTGGTGGTATCCAAGTGGCATCACGATCATCCGAAGCGGGGCTTGAAGAAGAAGATGATGGACTAAGCCTCCTTTTCCTTGCTGTTGGTCTGGAAGACAATAGATCTTCTGAAACAGTGGTTTCACTTTGCTCCACTTTGTCTGCAGGAAGCTTGATTTCCTGAAATGCCCCTACGTCAGGAGCAACAACTACTATGGTGGGCTGTTGCGGCAGCTGCTGCTGCTGTTCTTGTTGCGGCGGTGGCTGCTGCTGTTCTTGTTGCGGCGGCGGCTGCTGCTGTTCTTGTTGCGGCGGCGGCTGCTGCTGTTCTTGTTGCGGCGGCGGCTGCTGCTGTTCTTGTTGCGGCGGCGGCTGCTGCTGTTCTTGTTGCGGCTGCACACTGATCTGCTGAGTTTGCGCCTGCGTTGAACTTGATTGTGTACTACTTTGCGGTAATGACATTTCTTCAACATCGCTGCTCGTTAGTAGAATGGCTACCTCTGCGACACTAAAGCCCTTGGGCCTGGGTTGGTGGGGTTGGACCGCTGTGCTGCTTCCAGCTTGGTTCCGGGACAACGCTGCTGCAGGCGTTACTTTTTGGGTGCCAAAAAAAACATTGGCCGGCACACCACCAGTCGTGGTTAATGGCACTTCCTTTTTCTGTTCCTTCTTCTCACCGGCAACTTTCTTGGTACTGGACCTGGTACCTTTCTTTGGGGCCATCTTCTTCAGATGTCAGGCAGGATGCAGATGCACAACAAGTTCTGGTCACACACGGACGTGATGCGCAGCAGGACTTCTGTCTGGCTGGCAGTACAACGGGTAGCCGGGTGATGCTGATGACACCTCCTACTCGGTCTTTTGTGCACCTAAAAGCAAATAAGCCAGGAGAAGAACATCAGTGAAATGTTGCATTTGTTGTTGTGGTTCAGTTACTTAGTACTGTACTAGTGCAAACAAAAGGTAGTCTAGCCATTTATGACTTTTTTTTTTTAACTAGGGCTATGTTATACTACTGTGTACAACCACACACTACACTCTCAGAAAGGATAGGAAAGTTAATAATAACCACCGAAATAAAAATGTAATGGAAGTGGGGTGGACCCTATTTGCCAATAAATTATTTGAGCATCTCAGCATCCATGGAGCTGCTGCTGGCAAAGGGGGTGGATGGATGGAAGCAGTAAGCCAAATAGCCAATAGGAAAACCATGCAGGCCTATGGCAAAAGCAGGACACTAATAACTCCCAGTCCAAACACAAAAAAAGGCCACCACCCACATGGACACTCACAAATCACAAACAAGCCGGGGGCCTGGGAAACACCATGAGCTGACAAAAGTCCTATAAAAGCCAGGTAAAGGATGCATGCTAAAGCACACTGCTCTGCCTTTTTAATGCAACAAAATGTAAATACGAACATTCACAGGCCCCAAAAAGGTCTGCAGGGTGCATGCATTGCACACCAACACACCAGTGACCAGACACATACAACAAAAGCACGTCTTTAAGACAACCAACATCAGAAAGGCCACCCCCAAAAAGCACACTTCCCCAACTCAATCATATGCCATCCATGCCCTAAATGAAGTCTAAATTCAACAGACCACACAGAAAACACTTGATTAATAAAGCTGTGGCTACCTGCTCTGATCCTAGTGGATGAAAGCAGGCCTGTTGGCAGACAAGGCCAGGCAAGCTTGCAGGCCTAGGCTTTAAAATGGCCACCAGCCACATGGCCAGGCACAACATCAGAAAGGCCACCCCAAAAAAACACACTTCCCCAACTCAATCCAATGCCATCCATGCCCTAAATGATGCTTGAAAATGAAATACATTAAAAAAAACACCAAAAGGAACAGTTGCTTCATCATGCACACACCCATGAGGCCATGGCTAGCTCGGGCCTACTACTACTACCCACAACATTTAAAATAAAAAAAAAGGAATGATGATAGGTATCAAAAATAAATTGTAGTTACAACAACTGCAATGCCCACAATCAAACAGACACAACAACCACTTACTTGTAAAATATCCTATTCCAAAAATCCTCAAATCCAATTGCAATGATGCAGCAGACAAAAAGAGTGATCTTTCCAGCTCCAAATCCAAAGGCAGAATGAGCAGGAGATGGACAAAGCACTGGGAGGAGCCTGCTGGACAGGAACAGGAAGTTGGAGATTCTGTGTCACTTCCTCCCTCTCCCCACCTTTTTAAAAAAGGACTCCTTGCACAAAAAAGGACAGCCAAATGTCAATGTGAGGAGTTGTTTTCATCCAAACTCAGCATTTGCAGAAGGTTTCATGCTGCTAGAGCTGATATTCCTCTCCAAATTGAAAATTTTATATGTTCGAGTTCTCGAGCTTCACATTACTTCCGCCGGCGTGTCGAAAATGACATGATCGCGTTCTCTTACTCCCTGTCGCGTTGGATATGACGTGTTCGGGGTCTCTTTCTCCTGTTCGCGTTCGATTAGACATGCCCGCGTCCTCACCTTCTCGCTCGCGGTGTAGAATGACGTGTTCAAGATCTCAATCTTCTCATACTCGCGCGGTGCATGATCGCGAGAAGAATGACGTGATCGCGCAACAAATGACGTGATCGTGCGACAATGCGAGCACAAACTGTTGTGAGACGGCGCAAAATGGCTACCAACAATCCAATATCTCGTGGAGAACGCGACCGGGTCGGGAAAACTGGTCAGCGAACGCGGGGATTCAGGTAAGTCGATCGCACACACGCAAGAATGTATTTTTTTACAGCGCGAGCAAGAAACAAGTTATCGCTAAGCTGCGGAATGCGGAAATTAACATTTTCGCGCTTTCCGCGGAACACGAAAATGCCAAATTAACGCAATTTCCGCGAACGGAACGAAGTTTTGGCCCAGGCCTAGTTTACATAGGGCTGCAATCTTTCCCTAGCCTAGTGCGCCACACAGAACTGGCTCATCTGTCAAGTTTCCCTCTAATTAAACAACCTGTAACCTTTGGACCCATTGCCAGTCCTAATATTGCCTTTGTCAAAGGAAGATAGTTGCCTAGGCAAATATGCAACAGATATGGCTTCCTAGAGGGAAATTGAAAATTGCTACAGTACTGAATCATGAGACTGTGCAAGATTTAAACTGCAATTGCTAGAGTTTAATCGGTCTCCCACTCCCCCCTTACAACTTTGTCGCAGAGTAGCTCCAGTGCGCGCCTGCTGCATGTGGGCCACTGCTGACACCCTTGACGCCCCAATCAATTGCACTGTTTTACTAATATTTTCCATGCAACACTCCACTCTTGGACGTGCCTTTTTGCAACTTTTAATTTCCAGTGTACAACTTATTTGCGTATTTCCTTGTAGTATTTTTGTCATATTGGACCTTTTTCTTTATATACTACCCCCTCAATTCTACTTGTTTCTGATCTTGGAAGGATGAAATCCTGAGTTGGCACTGCCGGGGGTACAGAGAACATAACATACGTGTTTGTAAAGTGCACTTACACCCAGGGGGGTCCTAGCACTGAATAGCAGCTGTTTATTGTTACCCATCTCCAAGGTACTGATTTTTCATATTGCTGTATTCCCTTTCTACGTTTACCACAAACCATCAGAAACACCGTGACTGGTCGCCCTGGGACCTACTCCAGACATCTGCCTTCTTGTTAGCTGCAGGTCTTGGAAGCTGGTCTAGAACGTTTTAGTACATCTAGTACTATCATGTAAGACATTTTCGTATACGTACCACCCCGCTAAACTGTGCATGTTTCTTACTTTCACGAGTTGGCACAACTGGGGTTGCAGGGAACATAATCCCACATATTTGTAAAGCGCATGTCCACCCCCATTTAGGCACTGGATAACACGTGCCTATTTTCGCCCAAATCGATGTTACTGATTTTTTTTGGGGGGGTGGGAAATCAGCCCGCATAGTCTACCTAGAAAAGTGTCTCAAATCAATTGTACCATTCCTTTTTCCAATCTCAGAAGGCTGAAAATCATATCAGGATCTGAAACCTGTGAGCATGAGGTAAAAACAAGATTCCTGCAGTGTGTGCCTTGCCACAAGACGCTGTTCATCTGTCAGATAACCACAAACCAACAGCCTGCGAAACTTGCAGCATATAATTGCCTCCTAACTGTGCACTCTGCCTTTTTCCCCCTGGAGCCTATAACTATTAATCATAGGTGGGTAAGTCAGTGTATATGAAATGTTACATCAGGCAGGGGTGGGTTAACCTGTTCTCTATGCAGGTGGGCGGTATAGTTGAAGATTACTTGCTCTGGGTCAGCACCAAACTCTGAATCTAATATGTAATGCAATGGGGCACGCAGTTCTTTTGACTGTTAACCGATCCCTGTAATCGCTACTAGCATAAAGAAGTCTCTGTCTGCATGTTACCTGCCCAGGTCAAACAGGATTACTTTAGAAGCCATCCTAGAGTCTTCAGATGATCATGCAACTACATTAGATGTCATTTTCACATCAGACATCATCAAGCTCTTGAAGTCATCATCCAAAGCTGAAAAGCGCAGCATGATGATTTGAGGATGACTTGAAAAAGACTCTCAGATAACTTTACAAGCTGACATTGTTGCTGATGACTTTGGGCTGATTTCAAAATAAGTATCGGATTACTTCAAAGGTACTATTGTGTTTTCAATAAGATGTTTTTGCTTCTGGTGATTTTAACAGGAATTGCTTGTCTATTTAAAGAGCACGTCCACCACTTGGTTTCAGGTTTCCAGAAAAATGTAAACTGTTGGATGATTGCAGATAAACGCAAAATGACATACAAGTTTTCCATTATACACAACTGAGCATACAATGTGCTTTAGCAAACTATGTACAAGTTAGAGGTTATTTTTTTATAACATTTATTTTTGTCACTTTCTTTTTGTACAAACCAGGTAAAATAAGCATCCACTGTAAAAAGATCAATGCCTAGCATTAACGAAGATGAACATTAGCCATTGTATGCATGGTCATTGAAGTTAAGGGACAATTAAGTATGAAAATATGCGGCAGAATAAACTAAATAACGTAACAAAAATAAATGCTACACATTATGCAATCACTGGAGGCACATTATGCAGTCAAATCTTTATCTAGCCATCTGATATTGGATGATTTCCACCGCAAACCAATACACCAAATGATGGAAACAAGCATCCATCTAACAAATACACAAATTATGAAATATTTCATTGCATTCACAAACAAATGCAAAAACAAACCCAACACTTATCTTGTAATGGATTTGAATTTGTAATGGGTAGGTTGAAATTTTCTAAAATCAATTGAGACCACCCATTGGCCATACTGTATTGTATTTGATGTACTTGCTCTGCTCCGAAAAATAAATTTGAGGATACCAAATGAATTTTTAGCCTCCAATTTCATATTGCTGCACATTTATAAATACATTTTTGAATGTTCAGTTGTACATTTTGCTTCTATATTGATATACACTTTATTATGTGGCCAACATTACTATGTTTTATGAGCAGTCTAGGACCCCTGCGTAGGTGTCGCTGAGCACAGGCTAAGAATGCTTATCAAGATGATTTCTAATCAAATGCACTATAAAAAGAGACATGCATGTAGGAGAACTTTCTAGCATGATTTGCCTTAATCTATTTCAAATCAATTTGGCATTTCACTTACAAATGATTCATTTTCTACCTCAATGTAAAAACAGGCACATTTTATCATTGATATCCTGATAGCTGTGATGTTGTTATCTACTACAACCAGATGAACTGGTTCCCTGATGTCATAGGATTCACACTTAAGTGGAACCATGAGTGCTAGGTTAACAGACATGTCTGCCTGCTTATACTGAATGATTCTAGTCACCCTGCCATAGACAAACACTCCAGATTCTGTTACATATTTTATTACACTTTGGTCTCACCTCTGAATACTAGTGTAATTTGAGCTGTAAACAAGAATATTGCTTTGTTGTAAAAATATTTTGTTGTAGGCTACTACATCAGAGCTTAAAATATGAGTAATCTAAGTTACTGGTATATATTCATTCTCTGTTAAGCTGTAAGGGTATGTAGAACCAACACTGTAAATGCAATTTTCAATTTTTAAGTATCGTCTGTTTCTCTTACATGAACACATCATACTCTGGTAAAATTGTGCCTCAACACAATCAGGAGGCAAATGATTTTCCATTAACACAGGTATTACATGTATCATATTTACTGCATCTAGAATTTGTGTTTCTATACCTACTGTGCCATGCACATGTTGTAAAATGAAACCATTAAGATCTTCAAAAACAAAACAATTAGCAGTAAACAGAGGCCCTGCTGCTCTTACACTGTCAACTAAGTGGACCAATTGATGAACATTCATTGTCAAAAATCGTTTTTCATATAAATCCTTAAACAGTTGCACAAACAAAAGTAAACATTGTACTGCTATATTTAAATCTTCCTGTTTAATGTCATCATTTAATAGCTTATGAATTGCTTTCATAAGTACACAAAAGTGTAAATAGCGTGATCTATCTAAAACATGTTTTAACACCGGCATTCTATAAAATAAAAGAAAGTTTCGAAACTCTGAGGCCTTTCAATATGGTAGTTCATCAACAAACCCTGGAACTCTACTAACATCTAGTGTGGGTTTTATCTGATTCAAATAGCCATTAACTACTTTGACTTTTTCATAAAAAGAGTATGAATGATGCTTATATTCTTTAGTGAACCAGATAGCCATCATCAATTTCATAGTGCCACTACATACACCATGCATGTAATCAATCACAAATCCTCTGCTTACACAAAAAGGTTTCAAAAACATGAACCACATGGGACCTTGGATCCCTCTTACATATTAATCAGAAAGTCCACTCTCGATATTTGCTATTTCACTGTTTACATCTGATTTAGTACTATCGAGTGTCCTTTGTGGGCCTTTTGGGTTTTCAGCATTGTAAGGAAATACTCTACAGTGCCCTTTTCCTGACACAGTGACTTCACCCTCTTGTAGACAATGTCAGCACCCAAACTTCCCATTAAACTGGGTGTTGTTTGAAACAAGACAACAAGCTGGTAAATCACATGTGATTGTCAGAAGGGTAGCGTGGCAAGTAAAACTACAATTGTTGTGATCGTTAAATGACACTCCACTTTCCAGCTGTTTAAGTTCAATATATAATGGCTTTAAGAAAGACCACATTATTGGCTTACTTGCAGAAAAACAAATACTATATAGTAATATATTTTCACGCAGTTTTCTTTGAGATGCAGGCAGCTCGTTTACCATTAAGTACACTGGCCACATTGATATTTTGGGACTTTTAAATACAGGAACACCATCTGTGTTCATTGCAAATGAAAGACTGTTAGGGTTTTTCAGGAATCCACTCTTGAATAAATCCAAATACATTTCCCCATCATATACATCTTTCATTGTTCGTTTCTCATTCTCCATATAGTGATCAAATCGATGTTTCCTCACCTTTTCTGTAAAATGTTTTCGCCTAAACATAGTCTAACTGTTCAATTAGGCTGTGCTGAATGAAATAAGACACGGAGTCACTTTGAATCAAATCTTTCATACAGTGTTGGTTAGGACAGGTCTGAGTGTTTTTATCAACATGTGTATAGCAAGTGGCACAATAGTAAGTAATATTTGGGGCCTTAACACTTTTTTTGATATATTTGTGAAGGTGATATATAGTTTTGAACATTCTATTATCACGTGGCAAGAGCAAATAGATGAGATTCAGCATATAGCCAGCTGCCTCATCACTCAAGCGAAAACAAATAACACAACAAAGCAATAGTATGAACACCCCTAAGCATTTGTTGGAGCCCTCAAAAATAGGTGACGATTCATCTGTGGTATTAGTTTGATCAGAACAAATTTGAATTTCTGCGTACTCATTTTGAATGGTATATCCAACTTGATCCAAAAGTTGTTCCAAATCCGAATCCGAGTCATTAATTAAATCATCTTTAAGCAGAGCATCCATTTCACCTTTTAAGCTGCTACAAAGCGTAACCCAAACAGCGTAAATTGGATCTTCATCTGTGTCATCTACTGGTGGGGTATAATCTAGTATTGCTGTACAGTTGTCTGAATGCAATGTACACTGCTCTGCAGAAGGTGATGTATGAAGAACTATAACAAAAGAAAGTATGTCATTGTACATTTAGTAAGCAAATTATGTTGTAATTAGATTGTAAATGTATTATACGTCAGTAACCAATTAATTTTTCTGTGGCAGAAACTCAATGTGGGTTGATTAGGACCTTCATTTTTGCAAGTGATGTGCTTTCAAACTATATACATTCATACATCAAATTGTTAATGCAAGCAGTATAAAAAGGAGTTTAGAATTTTATACTGTACCTTTGGGGATGATGTCATCTGCTATGCTTGAAGTCTGCAATGATCCTTCTTTTACTTACTTCGGTGCTGCATATTGTATAATGTTGTGATCTGCTTCTTCAATGAAATGTTCTGTCTACTCTCATGCAGAAAAAGGACCGATTAATTCAATTCTGCACTTGGTCACGTTTAGAACAGGTCTTTTTGTGACTTCTAAAAGTCCCCCAGTTGTTGAGCAATTCTTGTACCTACAGCATTCATTATTTTGTGTCTTGTGTGCATTCACCATATATGCATGGCTATTAGGATGGAACATGAGAATGAACAAATACTGTTTCGGTAAAATAATCTTCAGTTGGTTGAGTGTGGTGGTATTGATTTGGCTTCATGCAAATCAGAGAAGCTGGTTTGGTGACTTAATATGTTAATAATGTATTCTCAAAAGTGGACATTATAACTTTGTGATCACTCCAAACTGAGAAATAGACGCACGTAAACGCTGCCGGTTACCGAGCCGGTAAAATGGAAAGGAGTACTTCATAAATTGTCTGAACAACTGACCTTTTACAGACTGATGACAATGTCAACAGTGAAAGTTCTAGGATATATTGTGGAGCCCTGAAGAAGTCCCTGAGCGGGACAAAACGCGTCTGCTATGGTCATTGAATTTTAACAAGAAATTAAATAAAGAACGACTTTGAACAAAAAGAAACTACTGAGGACTGGGAGTTTTTCAATGTGCACACAGACTGTTTTGATTACCTTGATACATTGCTCAGTGCTGAACCTACTGTGTTTGTGTCAGATTAGGAAATGTTCATTTCCTGGTATATGAGTATATAAGGGTGTACTCCATGGTTCTTTGCACTGTTTTATTGCTCACATATTGTATTGTCAGGTGTGGAGTATTATAAGCCTCAACCCTCTGTCTGTTGATATTAACTTTGTGATCACGTTAAACTTGCTGCACCATTTAATTCCACAACACAATGCTTTGTCTCCGCAGAACATGAATTAGGAGATGATTACAGTAATATATTAAGTACATAGCTAATAATGTAATTACTTACATGTTCCTTCTATTAATGGCCTGCCTAGCTAAACTATCACAAGAAAGAAAACAGCAGGGTAAAACGAAACTCATGCAGAGCAGATCATACTCTTTGCAAGGAAGCCTTTTTCACATTCTTGCCTCAAAAAGAAAGAAGAGCCATCTGTAGCACTGTTAACTGCATCTTAGTTGAAAGTGACTGGTGTAGAAAGCAGTCTTTAATAAAAATTGTCCTTATAGAAGAGAGTGTCTCCTGAGGTTACTGACGGTTGTGAGTAAATCTGTTTTGTAGATTGAAGTGTCCTCTGAACAGATTTGGTGTAATGTCTTATAATGTGCGCTTACCTCTAATAACCATTTTTTGTATGGCCCACGTTTCTTTCCTTTTCCAAGTTGTCCTCCTTTATTCACTGGCATCATTGTTTCTGCTTCCATAGTCTTTAAATATGGAAATTGATCTGTGATTCTTTCTCGCACAGACAATACTTTGACTCCCTCACTTGGTATTATTTTATGATGCCAAACATCTCAGTTCATTATTTTCCTGGCTAATGGAAGGCCGCTAAAAGGTATTTACACCTGACAAACAAACAATGCTCTTGTAGCGGCGTTTTCAAGATTTACTTTTGTCATGAATTACTGATATGTCCCTTGTAAAGTGGTATATCATATACCCAGGCCTTGTACTTGCAACGTAATCTGTGAGCTTCTAGCACTGATTACGCCAATAAAAGTAGCCTTTCAAACCTGTCTCAGGTCTGCCATTGTAGAGCCCGTGCGTGCAGTTTATTGCCACTTCGACTTGGCATTTAAAGCTACTTGCCAAGCCTCAAAATCCCCTTTTATCTCATACGTCACCGCAGGCAAGCCTTCGGAGCAGGGTGTCATGTAAATAAAGGACAATCAATCAATCAGTCATTTGTTAAGCGCACTACATACCCGCAAAGGGTCTCAAGGCGCTCAGGGGTGGGGGGGAGGTGGGGCCGCTACTGATCTAACAGCCAGGTCTTCAGTGTCCTCCTGAAGGTCAGCAGGTCTTGGGTCTGTCATAGGCTCAGTGGGTGGATGTTCCATGTCTTGGCGGCGAGTTGGGAGAAGGCTCTCCCGCCGGTGGTTGTTTTTCAGATGCGTGGGACCGCTGGCGAGTGAGAGGTCGGCGGAGCGTAGCTGGCGGTTGGGGGTGTAGAAGGAGAGCGGTCTGTTGAGGTAGGCTGGGCCGGTCTTGTGGAGTGCCTTGTGTGCGTGGATTAGGAGCTTGAAGGATATCCTCTTGTTGACGGGGAGCCAGTGCAGGTTTCTTAGGTGGGGGGTGATGTGGTCGTGTCGTGGTACATAGAGGATCAGTCGTGCCGAGGCGTTTTGGATGCATTGTAGTCGATTGCGGAGGGTCTTTGTGTTTCTGTCTGTTGGGGCTGTCTGGGTGTTGATACTTGCCCCAGCAATATTGGTTGAAGCTCATACCTGGGAGAACACCGTTATGTGCATACTTTGATGCTTAGAGTAATATTCGTGCTGCCAGAGATCTTTGACAACTAAGGTATGTGCCTGCTGAAGTTTGGTCTGTTTATTGCCCGACATAATGTTCGAGGGCTAGGGCATCTTGTTGGAGTCCACAGTACACCTTTTAATCCGTCTCATTGTGTGATGTTGGGTGATTGCTTGTTAAGCATGTTATTTGTTCTCTTGGGAGGCATATTGTTTTATGAAAAGTGCAGTGATGCTGGGAGCTGGCTGAGGTCATCTGACCTGTTTTGGATGTGTGCGCACTGTTCTGACTAATGTGTTCTTTCCGACAACATGGTTTTTTTTTCCGGATGGGGCGTGAGAAAGATGGGACAGGTGTGAAGGCAAGAAAGGAGGGAAGAAAGAAAAAGGGCAAGAAAGAACGCAAGACAGAAAAAAGAAATAATCTGAATGAGAGCAAGAGAAAGTAAACGAAGCACGTATGTAAATAAAGGGAAAGTCGGAAACAAATAAAGAAAAGTAGCATAGAAAGAGGATGCCAGGAGAGAAAAAGTAAAGCAACTGTTGTTCAGGCTCGCTTGCAATGCTCAGTGCAGTAGGCCAATCATTTTACCCCCCCCCCCCCCCCACCAGTTTCAAATGTCATCAGCTGCCACTGCATGGTTGTGCGCAATGACATAGGCCTGTCTCATGGATTGCGGTCTTGTTGGATCAGGAGAGGTGCTTAAAGCACTACTCTCATAGTTGTGGAAGGCTACCGCCTTCAACAAAAGTTAAGCAGCACATGTGTGGGGGCAGGGGCAGCAGCATACCGTGTAGTGCTGAGTGCAAGTAAACAGGCTTTTTTAACCTGTGTCACTAGGAGTGAGGCCTGCAGAGTCACTAACCTTTTTGAAGTTCTGTTACTCTGTGTGTAACTCACACTTAGCATACCTCGGGTAGATGGTGAGTGCTGCGCAGTGCAGGAGTAGTGACTGCACTAGACGTATGTGTGCTTGGGAAGGGTACAGGACAGGTATAGGACAGTACTGTGTAGTACATGTATGGTCAGTGCCTGTACTGAGGGTATGTGTGTTTGCAAGGAATACATCACATGAGGGTCCACTATGGCTGTACAGTAAAACCTGTTCACCCTGCCATACGCCCGGTAAAGGAAATAAAAATTAGTTAATTTAAACTGGGCAATCCCAGACACGTTTGGAAGTTGTTTCATAATTTTTGACCAGTCTGCCTCCTGGATTGGACCCCTAGATCTTCGTCCCATTTCTACCTGAACCCAGTCAGGGGAGCACCGATATCCGCTCTGAGTGCCCGATAGAAGCACGTGATCGCTCTATGAGTGCCTGCAGATGTGCAAATAAGATAACAGCTCTGATATTTCTTAATCACTGCTACCACAACCCTATGCAATAAGGACTGACCCCCCGGCAACTCATACTCCAGCCGCAGGTCTGCTAATTGGAGCAGCACCCCTGCATGAAACAGACTGCCCACAGGAGTAATACCAGAGGCCACCCACTCCGTCAACCCGCACCAATCGGCACTGTGGGGTATTAGTTCCAGGCACTGCGGCAGTATATCGGGAGTATTCGAGCCATGCACGTGTTTTCTACAAACACTGCATTCAACAATGCCTCATTCCCATGAGCTCTCTAGGAAAACCAGTGAAACCACTAGGGATTCAGAAGCAGGTGAAAGAACTCTCAGGGCGTGGAAACGAATGGCAATACTGCTGGCCCGCGAATCAGGAAAGCACCTTTCCACGGGCCGTATTCTTTACCATAGCTTTGATCTCTAAAAGCGTAATATCACCGCCCAACAACTCAGCTTCCTCAAGGGTAATAATCGAGGGCCAGTTGTTCTAGAAAAGTGGCACTCCGATGTAGCGTTTGATATGGGCCAAGACCAGGTTGTGATCGAAAAGCATCCTAGCCAGATTTTCAACATCCTGCACTGGGTACAAAGGAATGTGCGGAGGTGGACATGCAGCTCGTGTATACCCAAAAAGAAAAAGTGATCCCTGGTCATCTGGTGGGTGCGCCTCCATGAGTTGACATGTCCTCGCTGGAGCTGCCAGCAAACAAACTTCTGGGCCTGTCTGACAAACAGGGAGTCTCGTAAAGGCAGGTGAGACCTATCTGGAGTGGGGTCCACAATACTATTAAAATCTCTGCTGCAGTCACGGTTATTCGGTATATTGGCATAGTGCCCTATCCTTCCTGCTGGCAGGGTAGTTCCCCTGTACATTGCCTGACATTATATAGTCAGATGTAATTTATGATATAGCTTAAATGGAACTGTTACTTAACAAATATTGTGGGGTAACATAAAATGAAGCAAATTAGGAGGATGTCGGGGGATGAGATTTTTAGGTAATGTAGCGGAGGCGATGGATTAGCAGGCGTTATAGGACAAAGGGTGTAGTAACAAACAACCGCTGGCAGCAGAGTGCTTGGTCTAGTTCATGTTGGTCTTTCAGTTCAGTGTATGGGCTCAAGTTGATGAAACATAACGTTTTATCTGCACACCTCTGAGAGGTGGTGGAGCAAAGATGTTGTGACCATAATTGTAGAGGTGTTACAGTGAGACTAGCCTGTCTCTTGAAGAGAGGTCTTCAAAAACTTAAAATGAAATAGCTAAAAACATTCCAAAGTAAAAAATATTTAATTCCAAATTAATTCAACAGTGTAAGGTTACCCTCTGACGTATAGCACTTTGTATAAAACATGCTACTGCGAAACAGATTGTGCGATGGACGAGATTGTAAAAACACGATTGCAGTGCTACATTGTCTAAAATTAAATTAGTTGGTTTTATAACTGACAATATGTAAATCTCCTCAGTGCAGATTAAATTAGCAAAGGATAAAAACATGCATCGTGCTTTGTGTAGGGGAACCTTCACATGGACACACTTGCAAATTCTTACAATAAGAACCTTGTACTGGATAAGCCACCAGAAAATGGGCAGTGTTCAGCCTCAGCCTTATCAGAAAAAAATCTATGATTGTTATTACCCAAATAAGATATGGTTCAGTGACGGGAGAAGTGCAAATCGTGTTATAGTTTGAGACTGTTGATTTCCCACTATACAGTCTCACGGCAGTACAACCTGTGAACCTCTGTACACACAGCCCTGACAGAAACCTGTATATGTGAATCTCTGTACGGAGCCATATCTCCAGAATAATGTGCACCTATGAGCCTCTACAGCTATTGCGTGGCAGGAACCTGTACCTGTGAACCTCTGTACACACTGACACTGGCACCACAGGAACTTGTACCTGTGACCCTCTGTGCACACAGCCCTGGCGCCACATGAACCTGGACCTTTCCGATACACTCTCCGAAACAAGAGTAATCCTTCCACCACAGCAGCAAGAAATTCCAGTGCCCACGGAATCCTAGTAAAATTGCGGACTGCATGGTTAAGCTGCTTTATGCAAAGGAGACATCGGGATTACCCACGGCCATCACCTACCTTCCAGACACTGCCACTTCTACACTGCATACTGTTTTTTTCCCCACTTCTCTCTGCCAAAAATACATGGATTACCTTCGAGGAGACGGCTCTGCTCGTTTCTTGTTGCGGCTGTTTAATTGTTCCGAGATGTTTTTCCCCAGTGAGAGCAGGAATCGGAACTGCCTTCACTGGTGAGTTGTGTGAGTTCTGAGGGATCTCCACTCTTCATCCAAATTGTATGAGGTTCTCAGGATTGGCAACCACAGAGGCATCTGAATTAAGCCGGTGACCTCGTCTTGCAATGCTGACGCAAATCCAGGAGCGCCGGAAGTGACGTCCGTGTTTTGCTGCAAGAACGAATACCGTGCAAGTGCAATGGCCATAAAAGGGAGACGATGGATCGGCCTCGGTCTCGGTCTCTTTATTTTGCCACTTGACACTACAAAAGCAAGAAAACTTCAGGAATTCAAGCGAACCCAGGTAAGACATGCTGCAGCTGATTTGGGGTGCATTAATATTAGATTATCCCCAGATCCCGATATGTGAGGCAGAAGGCGGAAAGCATGAATGAGAAAACACATGGTAACTGTTTGCTCCCTTTGAATGACAGAGTTACTTTAGTGCCCAGCTAAAGTGAAAGGAAGATGTTGAGGCAGTCTCTGGAGTACCTGCCCCAGGAAGGTCTTACTATCTACACAGGTTGGGTGTATTACAGGGATAATACACTCTGTAAGGAACTCTCATTTGTCCACAGGGACACTGAACGGAAATGGTTTTATAGTGTTTTGTTTGCAGAGGGTATTCTAAAGGATTTTGAATTGGTCATTTTTGCCAGGCTCCTGTGCTTAGGTTGACTTAACGGAAAAGGAGAAAACAAGTAAAACTATTTTTTCTAAATCTGAACGTCCTTTATTTTATTCTGCGGATATAAACACTCACCCGGTTAATATTCAATTATGTATTTTCATATATTATAAACTTGTCTAAAGTCGAAGGAACCTGGTTTACAGGAGGAGTATTGACAAATTGGATTAAACTAATGTGCTGATGTTTGGAGAAAACTATTCATTGCACATGCATCTTATTACAGTGTTGTTCGTGGTGGATCCATTTAAAAGGGTTGCCAAAATTACACTCTTTAGTTAACACTGTACAAGTTAAGTGAATCACCAATTAATCAGCTATCGTTTCCTCATGCGTTAATGGATAGACCTTTGCCAATAACCTCTGAGATGTTGGAAAGTTAAACAAATCAATGGGTTATATGTCACAGTACGGGGCTTAATGTCACCCGGCCAAAATATTGTATTGATGATACTGACCGCCAGCATATCACGAAGATAAGTATGTATTGAGGAATAAAGGCTTACTATTCTCAACTTAACATCTGCTTACCTTGACAATATGATGGTAGTTTGATACTGTGGATTGATAGTTTAGCAGGTTGATGTAAACCATCGGCCATAAGACACGTTAGGACGGAGAAGATGAGGAACTTAGATGGTACACAGGGCAGTGGAAAATGCACTCTTCACACTTGGCTTGTTCATTTCCTTCACAGCTGTTGTTTTCTTCCTAGGTCAGGTCTCTTCTGTCCTCTAGTTCCTTACTTTACTATTTGTAGTTACCTGCTGTGTTGTCCTCCTAGTGCAGCATTGGCATTTTATATTTGGATCCAGAGCAGGCCTCACGGTATGCTGAATGGCAGTAACAGCAATCCCTCTGCTTGCACGGAGTAAGTCTAGTACTGTGATACCCTTATATGTAACTTATTTCCTATTGTATCAAAACTTTAGTAGTTTGAGTTCTCCCGCCAGTAGTTGGAGACTTTGACGATTCATAGTATGGTCATGAGACGCTATGCGCCAGGGATTCCAGTCTGGGTTTTCTGAACACCAGCCTCCAGGAGTGTAGCTCTTTCTACTCACCACCTTCACCCCTTTGTATGAATCTTCATTACCATCCTTGACTCAACCCTCTGGAGGGTTGAGTCGACCTCTATGTGGCGAGATAGAGATTGGCTTCGAAATCCACGTTCTCAAATTGCTGTGTTTGTGACAGATTGTCATACCCAGAAAATGGAGTCCGATACCAATGCAGGCAGTGGCACACACAGTAAGTAGAATCCAAGAGGTTCTTGAAGTCACTCATCAAAAGCGTGCATTTCTTCTAGAGATATTGACTCAGGTGATCAACCCACCATCAAAGGAAGAAGGATTGAATCCCACTGCTCACCGTGAGGTCAACCCCACCCCAAATACAGGAGGGAGTAATTTAGTCATGAGTCCTTCATGGACGATTCCTTATGCGCCCTCTGTTTTAGCGCACCTGAAAAGTTCACCGAAGACCTATATCGTTTTCAGCCTTTTATGGCTCAGTGTAATTTGCACTTTGTAGCAAAAAGTCAGAGGTTTGTAGCTGATCAGGCCAAATGTGACTCTTGTGTTATCCTACTTTAGCAAAGTCCCTTTTGTCTGGTTAACGCCATTAATTTAAAACCAAAGCACTTTGGTGTGAAGTTTTGGAATGTTCGTGCAACAGTTTATGGCTATTTTTGGTAAAACACAGAGTCCTCAACTCATATTACTTTGCTCTCCTTTTGACAGGGCCAGGAGGGATCTGGCTTTCTATGTTGGCCCTTTCCAGATTTCAACTGCAGAGATTGTCAAATCTAGAAAATATCCAGAAAATATTGCAAAACCAGCTCCGATGTTGACGTACCTGCCCCTCTTTCAAACACATTCAGAGCATGTTGGGAGATAAGTGGCAGAAACATTGTTTCTGGTGGGCATGGTCATAAATCTATGCTAATTTGCAACAAGTGGGTGCAGTATTACAGTTACACTGTAGGTATTATCACTCCAGCTACCAATGATTATAAGAAGTGCTTGTAATGCTCCACGGATTATGAAATACAGGTAACCAGATTGATGGATATTTTTTCCACATTTGGCATTACACAGAGTTTTACAATGGTCCCCGTGCACCCCGTTCAGGTGCATGAAACCTCAGATGACAAGCACCTGCTTCTTCAGTTGGGGCTAGACCAAGGTAAGGGGGCTTTGCAGGTTCCTACCCAGGAGATCCTGCCCTGGAATTGACCTGCAGCTCCTCCCTTGCGAGAAGCTGGCAAAAGAGGATATTTTAGGAAGCTGGAAGTGTTCAGGAGTGTGTGAAGATGGCACTACCGCTATGCAGTGTGAGAACCTTGACCTGAGTGTATCATAATTATGGAATGTACTCATGGGCAGTGCTATGCGATGGCCCAGGGGCTCTGTAAGAAGCTGACACTACGAGAAGCTAACTTGATGGCCCCGTGTGAGCAGCTGACTCTGGTGGTTCGAGTGCCTGCAAGGTACCGCCATGTCTAGGCGCTGTCAAAAAGATGAAAGACTGAGGCGGTTGCATGTCAAGCAGATGTCTGTAGCAAGCTTTTATCTCACTGAGCTCTTTTGGCAGCATGAGAAGAGTGGAGTGACTGATGATGTGATTAGCTGAGGCCTTGTGTGGAGCTGGTACACTACAGATGAGTAGTGTGAAATACTGCTACTTGGGGGCACTGGTGATCAGTGTGAAAATATGCTACTGACAGGAGGTGTGATAAATTGCCACTGGAAGGTCAAGAAAGAAACTGTCACTGGGTGGCAGAGTGAGAGCCTCATGTCCGTTGAGTTTTGCACAGAAAAGTGGTTTAGGGAGCAGCACTGGTGATCAGGGTGAAAATCTCCCACCAATAGGCAGTATCAGAGACTTAAAGTACAGTTCAGGGTTACTTAAGCAGGCGCCTGTGGGCAGTTTGAGGCACAGTGATTGGTGGGTAATGAGAGACGCTGCCACTGCTGGATGTGTGAGGAATGGCCAGCGGTGGGCAGTGTGAGAAGGTATCACTGCTTGGCCTATGATACTGGGTCATGTTTGACAGTGTGAGAAGCTTTCAGTGGTGGACAGTGTGAGGAGCTTTCAGTGGTGGACAGTGTGAGGAGCTTTCAGTGGTGGACAGTGTGAGGAGCTTTCAGTGGTGGACAGTGTGAGGAGCTTTCAGTGGTGGACAGTGTGAGGAGCTTTCAGTGGTGGACAGTGTGAGGAGCTTTCAGTGGTGGACAGTGTGAGAAGCTGGCACTGGAGTGTAAGTATGGAATCTTGCCATGATGGCACTAGCTGCTGGTATGACAAACTGGCACTCCAGGGCAGCGTGAACGTTTTTTACTGGTAAGCACTGTGAGAATGCTTCTATGATGGGCAATGAAATTATGTATTATGTGAAAAGTCAGCACTGTAGAACAATGAAGGTTAGTAGATTAAGGAAAAAGTGGTAGAGAGCTTCTGTCCAGCACTAGGTGCTCTCTAAATGATAGTTACCCGACCAACATTACAATATCACTTTTATAAAAAAAATCTCGCAAGAGGAGCCTACAAAAAAAAAAAAAGAATACAATTCCATAGTCTCAAAATTCATTAATTAGTAGCACTATATCAATCTCATTAATAGCACATCAATATGCCGCCATTTGAAGTGCGCGCGCTGCTCCCTGGAGGCTTGAAAAAAACATTTCTACTCATTTATGTTGCATTTTTTTATTCAACCCCAGCGTGTTTCCCTCATCTTCATTGCTTAATGTTACTCTCGTGAAGGTGTCACTCATTGTCATTAAAATGTCACTCATAATTTCACTGAAAATATGAAACGTCACACATTGCAGTCTGAAACCTTGGCAGCTATGGGGCTTTCTCTTTTATGTGTAAAGGGAGTGGGTTGCAGGCTCTGGCCTTGTCCTTGGACACAGGGACAAACCGGCACAGTAACAGGGGCAGTGTTTTAAATAGGCCTGCACTTCAAAAATACTCTTCTCTTCAGTAATGGGACTTTTGTTTTGCAGTTTTGTAGCAGTACAGAGGTGTTAAAAATACTACAATGTTCCTTGTATATTGAGCAGTTTTCGGCCAACACACAGTGTCAAGTAAACTCTGGTGATTAATTTACCTGCTGGAGAGAGATGGGAGTTTCATCTAGGTGGTTAATATCATAGCTGCCAAGTATTCACATTGCTAATGTGCTAATGTGACATTTCGATTGATGTAGTGACTTATGAAAGACATTCCACAGCTTGCTGTACTAGAAGGTTGCCTGCCCTAACCGTAGGCCACAGCTTCCCCATGTGAAAACACAGAACATGTTCAACCTTATATACAGCACAGTGATAGTTGCTCATTTATCTTCAGCAACCTACAACCATTGACAAAGCCAATAGTCTGTGCTTGTTTCATATGTAATGTTGCGTTCAATGTCCAAACTGATGGACAGAAGCAGCAACATTCCAGTGGGGCAGCGCAATGCATTTAAGATACAGATTTTGGGCTTCAGTAAAGTGCCAGTTCGTTTTTAGTTGTTTTTTTTAGTGATGGGGAGCCTGCAGGCCAGGGTCAACCCCGATTCTTGCACAGCACAGGGCCTTTCAAAAGAGAGCAGGCAGTCCTCAGACTGGGCCCCTTGTAATGAGGAGCCATGTTTTTGGTGGTATTTATGCCGTTTTACACAGTTGCAATTTCCCTTAAGCTGTTCTGAAATATGCTGCATGTTAGGGTGGGGCTTTCAACAGGAATAGCGTGTTGCCCTAACTTTGTTCATAAACATTTTATACCAGCTGCTGTTGCCCTGTGTTTATACCATCCCAATACTTCTGTTCTGTTCTCTGCCACTTTAATTTGCTACCCTGTTATTAGTATTATACATATATACCCTGCGGTTTACTTGTACAAAATAACAATTTTCATAAGTACTTCACAATTCAGTTCTATAATATGCTTAATAAATGTGTTAAAACTTCCACACACAATAATGTAAAGCATAACTAAAAACTTACAAGGTCCCAAAGGCGAGACCTATTGGCTATGCCAATGCTTGTTTCCCCAGCAAACAGCATCAGAAGTCTTTTCCCGTAATCCTGTAGGGCTCACACTGGTCTCTTTCTACTCTTAGAAGCATGTGATAGCATGGATGAGATGGGGCATGATTTATGCTGTGCACAGCTGTAGTGCGCTACCAAACACCACCAATTTCATTGCTTTCTGCATGCTGGCAATGAGTCAGATTATTGCAGCTCCATAGGGATCTGCCTACCATTATATCATATGAATTGTAATCCCTATAGCACATACTGGATTATCATGCAATTTCCTCAATGGCCTTCATTGGATGCTTAAACACTTGTTTGTAGTCCAAAATCTACGCATATTAGATGTAAATTGCACCAGGTCAGTGTACTTTTTGGGCCGCTTTTCTCAAATTAAATAATCTGTGAATCAGTTTGATATGCTTTGTATTATACCTCTGAAACTTAAACCAGACACAAACTAATTCCTGATTTTTATATCTAGCAGGACAGAATCATGGTTTCATTCAACGTCCTATATTTCACTTGCGATCGTTCTGTGCGTGTTAGAAAAGATGGTGACTTTCTGCTTTCGGACTATCCCAGTGAAGTTCTTTGTAAATGGCTGGTCGAAAATATAGATGAAACTGGTTGGCCAATGACCAAAGAGAGATTTTAAAGCTATGATTATTTTCCAATCATCTGGTAAGCACAAAAAGAAAAGCTTTACATTAAGTTTCCAACTGCAGGATAATGGCACAAATTACCAACCTGATTCAGTAAAAACCTACATTTGAGAATAAATTAATCCAATAATTGTCAGTAAAAATGAACATGCATGTCCTCACATATGCCAGAAACAAATGTAACACTTATGAAAAGGGCTGAAACATTTAGCTTGGCACTACTATAAGGCAGCCATTTGTGGATAAACTATTTTATTTAAGCAACTTTTTTCATGAGGTTAAAGTTCAGGCTTACAACGTGTACTGTTTCATAAGAAAAACTTACTTTGTTATGGATAGATTGTACATTTGTCCTTTAATATCAATACCTGTTTATTTATATATTCTGGATAATGCGTGAAGATATATTGCAAGTGAGAAATGTGTTCTCTGTTTTGTAGTTTATATATAAATATTTTTTTTTCTCTCTTTTTTAGTGAAGAAACAGTCTTACGATTCAAAATATTTTTGAACAGTTAATTGCAAGCTATTCTGGAACAACAGATGGTCTAAAACAGGTGTTACTTCAAAGGGCACAGGAGGAAAAGCAGTTGATAATGGACTGTGGCAATCTGGGTAGCGCTGGAAGACTTAAGAGGGTGTTACGTGAACTCCAAGAGGAAGAAATTGCAGAGAAAAGATGCAAGGACAAAAAAGCCAAGCAGAATGGGCTGGATCATATAAGAGTTGGTAACCAAGCTCATGCCGAAAGCACCTCTTCTCGGCCTGGTGATGCGAGTTTGCGCATGAATTTGCAGAAACTTGAAAACCTGGCCCTTTTGGCAGGGATGGCTAGTGTCCTTCAGGCAAAATCCACAAGTAAAAATGATGCAGTAGAACATGAAAATGAACTTGTTTTGGAGTCCCCACTTAAATCAAAATATCATGGACAAAAACAAGCCTAATTTTCTCCCCGTCACCAGTTAATACCGAAAAAACTATTTCCTACACAAGAGCTGGCTGTTTCGAGCAATGCAGTAACACCTACTAGACCCTTCAAATAAGATCCCAAATTTATGGTACCCTTGGCGCCACATATTTTGACATCACAAAGTTTTGCAGCTCACGGCTCACAGTCGCACAGCCTGGCCTACAGTGACTTTCCATCTGCATCTGTGAACCGTACCCCTTGCCATGATGACCCATTTGCAAGCAACGAAAGCTTTGACCATAATGTAAGCAGAGCTGAATAAGTGCTGCCATTATACACATGTGCATATTGGGAAGCCTGTATGCCAGCCTTTTTTCCTTGGTTAACGTAACATTCCTTTTGGTGCCAAAACCACAACTTCTACCGGTTAGAACTGCAAAAAGCATAGATACCTATTAAAACATAGAATTAATATGGTGCATTCATTCCCTCAACAATAAGGCACATATACCTACCTGTTGAAATATGAATAAACAAATGGAAAACTGTTTGACATGATCAGTATAAATGAGGGCCTAATGGTTTCTTTTCTTTTTCCCACCCTCAGGACAATGAAGAATCATTTCATTTGATGACGGAGGATAGTCCATCATTCAACACTGGGTAATGTTTTTTTTTTTTTTAAGGTACCTACGAAATTGCATTTCCACTTGTATGGCCTAATTATGATTTGCTTTCTCTCAAAGAAAATGGTATACAACTCCTTGGCAACAATTAATCAAAATGAAAGCTATCCTGTTGGCCCTGGTTCCTGTCTGAATGAGGAGTGTGTACGGTTACAAGCTGAAAACGAACACTTAAAAAGGTGCGTGCTTGATATTCTACCTTCCCACGTAAACTGCAACAAATTCCCATTAATAATCCTTTTTTCTACCAAAACACATGCATTGCCAAAAGTATGCTTGTTATGTGAATATTGTATTTATCTGCTGCCTTTAACAACTGTTTTTATTTGATTGCAGCACAGTTGCAAGGCACTTGCAATAGAGAGTTGGCTATAGAGTATTTGCAAGCTGCCATGTCTGCTTTGAGCACTTCAAGGAACTTAACAGATACAGCAGCGTCAAAAATATGCAGTCGATCTTTCCCTGTACAAAAGGTACTTGTTTTCTTTGTCACTCTTTAGCACAGTTAAAGTTTATATAGGACAAACCTTGTAGATTTACTGCATGACGACTTTGAAATCTTTCTGCATGCAATGTTTTGAAATATGGCTTGTTGATACTCCTGGAGCTAACCTAGCAAATATTACATTGTTAGCCGTGTATAGATGCCAAACCAAAAAAGCACTATCTTGATATATATATATATATATATATATATATATATATATATATATATATATATATATATATATATATATATATATATATATATATATATATATTATATATATATATATATATATATATTGTTTAGAATGTAACCTAACATGATGGCAAATAGTTAATAGTTGTGTTACTTTTGCAGACTGATATGCAGCAGTTGGTGAAGGACTCAAATGATCCTTCACGGTTCAGAGATTTTTTTTGTGTGGTTTTTTTAAGTCCTCATTCGCCAATAGATAGATCAGAGCTGGTAGAATCACTCCTATGGCCTCCCTCTTAGACAGCACCAATTGGAGCGCTCTGTAATCAATTGGAGATGCTTTACACAAAACCTCAATATAAATATATAAGTTCTGTATCCTGGATACCCTACATAACCAAGGAGGTAAAGTATTTATAGTGTAAAGGCTTAATCATTGGACCTGTGTCTTCATCAATCAAGATTACCCAACCAAGACTCACATGGTTCCCAAAACCATTGTTCCTATTGTTATTCATGATTTGTCTCTCCAATTTAACTTTCTAATCTCATCGTATACCTAATGGAAATAACCGAATCTAAAAAAGTCGGGGATACATCTTTTATCCACTTTTTACAAATTTCTCTTCTTGCCAACAAAATCAAATATAAACATAACTTATTTTCCCATCAAGAAAGCAACCTATATTCTGGTAAAATACCAAAAAATACTAAAAAAGGGCTTACCTGAATGTCCACACCCAATATTTCTCCAATACCTTTATTAATCTCCTCCCAAAAATGGTGTCATTTAGGGCAATTCAAGAACATATGAATATCATCTGCTTCAGCAAGAAGACATTTTGGACAATTTGGAGTTGGACCTTTTGAGAACTTCGATAACTTGAGGAGACCAATAAACTCTGAACACAAAAAATATGGTTCCTTCTCAGATATGCAGGCTGCACCGTAGTATACAAGATGTCATGAGATAC
The DNA here is from genome assembly GCF_964204655.1 of Triturus cristatus. Classification (NCBI taxonomy): domain Eukaryota; kingdom Metazoa; phylum Chordata; class Amphibia; order Caudata; family Salamandridae; genus Triturus; species Triturus cristatus. The sequence goes on from NC_140580.1 coordinate 362,688,990, forward strand.
TTGCCATATATCATTCAACGGAACGCCAGGCAAGCTCTCTCCCCATAACTCCGTCGGTAAATTGAATTCTCCTTCTTCCAGGTCCAGCATTAACCAATAATAAATCGATATCGCCTCCTTTTTCACGATTTTTTTCCAAAGTGCATTTTCTAATTCATTTTCTCTGCCCACCTCAAACCCGCAATTCTGATGCCAGCTTCTTAATTGTCAATACTTAAACTTTGAAAGTCTGTTCTCCATAAGCGTACAAAAATCTTGCCATGATAAAGATTCTCCCGATTCTCCCGATACTAATTGACCCCAACATCGAAGACCAGCATCTATCAGGGGAGACGACATAGAATCTTTAGTCCATCCTGGTGAGCCGGGAGCGTTCCAAATGGGAGCAAAGGCACAAAAATAACTAAACTTCAGAATTTTTCTGATCTTTGCCCACATGGCGGCAAATTCCCGTAAAACTTTTAATCAGACTTTTTTTTAAAATCTCGGGTCCCCATATTTGTATAGAAAACCTTGACTTCCATTATCAATGTCTAAAAGCATCACCTTAAAAATCAGTCCTACATCGGAGTGATCCGGAGTATCCAAGAGTAATTTTCCTGCCCTCAAGGAAAAAGCCCTAGCATATAGAACTAAATCTGGTAGGGATAGCCCCCCCCCCCCTTATTCTTTTTCCTACGTAACTTTTTCCGCGATATGCTAATCACTTTTGAGGCCCAAATAAAGGAATTTAATTTAGACTGAAGAGATCTTAAGCTTTTTTCATTAAAGGGATGTTCTGAAATAGGAAAATTAACTTGGGCAAAAGCATCATTTTTATGAAATTTACTCTGCCTATCAAAGTTAATGGCAAGTACGTCCATCCTGACAAGGAATTTTCTATTTCCTTAGTAATCTTTTGAAGATTTAATTCTGGAATCTCATCAATATTTTGAGATATTAGAATACCCAAGTATCTAATTACCTTCTTTATCGGGAACACACAAGTACTCACATTCCATACCATACATTCAGTTTTTGTGGCGTTAATTTCATATCCTGATATCTTCCCAAACTTTCTTGCTTCATCATATATTAATGGGATTGAAATGTTTGGGTCCGGAGTAAAAACCATTAAATCGTTAGCGTATAAGGCCACTTTTTTATCCCATCCCTTAAAACTGAAATATTGTATATCTGGGTTCCGTCTAATTTTCTCAGCTAGAGGCTCAATATATAGATTAAAAAGCATAGGTGAAAGGGGGCAGCACTGCCTAGTGCCTCTTTGAATCTTAACTGGAGCAGACAGCATCCCATTCATTAAAATTCTTACCATTGGTGCTTTATATAGCAAAGAGACAGATCTACAAAAGTTATTTCCTAAATTATATTTTTTTCATATGAATTGTAAATAAACCCAATTAACTATCGAAAGCTTTTGTAGCGTCTATCGCTATTATGGCTAAAGGGAGTTTATATATAGTGGCTAGATCTAATGCTCCAATCAAGTTATATATGAGATTAAATATTCCTCTACCTTTAATGAAACCCTTTTGATCCCTATGCAAAAGACACTCCGTTACCCCATTCAACCTCTCTGTTAATATTTTTGCAAAGATTTTATAATCATTATTGAGCAGAGAGATGGGTCGATAGGAATCACAAGATCTTGGTGATTTAGAAAGTTTAAGAATTAGGGAGACAGTAGCTTCATTCCATGACGGAGGAATGTCTCCCCCTTTTTCAAATACATGGGCAAATAATAACCTCAAAACCGGAGTGAGGACCTCTCTTAAAGGTTTATACAATTCCACAGGTAACCCATCCGGGCCTGCGGCTCTCCCGGATTTACCCGAGTCAATGATTCTCCCAATCTCAGTCTCCGAGATCGGTAAATCCATATTCCGTGAGTTATCATCAGGAATCTCTTTAATAGAGGTGTGACCCAGCCAGGCTTCTATCTCTTCTATTTGAACCTTGCGATCTTCACGATATACTTCTTCAAAATGAGATTGAAAAGCCTTTTCAATCTCATCTGGGGAATCAAGTGTAACTCCTGGAATGGAAGAATTCAATTCCCTAATTATTCCTCTGGCCAGATCTTGTTTAGACTTCCATACCAGGAGTTTCCCACAATTTTCTCCATATTCGAAGTGGGCTATTTTGCTGGCTTCCCATTTCCTTTTCAGTCTTGACTCGAGAATTGCTGTTAAGTCTGATCTCAACGATTGTATGCTGGTTAGCATTTTATTATCTAACAAGGCAAGTTGGTGTGAGTTGATGTAATTCTCACTTACATGTATTTCTTTTTCTATTCTGTCAATTTCCTCTTTATATTTTTGTTGTCTAACAAACTGTATAGACGTAATTACACCCCTAAGAAAACATTTATACGCATTCCAAACTATGTGAATCGGGGTACTACCCTTATTTATTTGAAAAAAAGCCTCTGTTTCTGATCTTAATCTCTCAATGACTTCTTCCTCCGGAAAGATGGCACGCTCTACTGTCCATCTTCTGAGAGATAACCTAGCTGGAATGCTAAGAGTTAGAGAGACAGAATAATCGGAAAGATGTTCCCCAACATGAGTAATAGCCTGCACCCATTTCTTTAATGGTAAACTCAACAGAAAGTAATCTATCCTAGATTTGTGATTGTATTTTTTATTGTGAAAGTTATATCCTTTTTTTCTTACCCATCTTGTTTCTCCACACATCGTACCATGCAAATTGTTTCATTGTATTTCTAATCAAAGCTGCAGTTTTAGGATTTACAATGGCTCTACTACTCTGTGATCTATCAAGAGTCGGATCCAGGACAGCATTAAAATCACCAGCCAAGACAAACGGGTCTGTGTATTTCAATAACTCAGACAGACTGGAGAAAGGTCCTGGATCATCCGTATTTGGTCCATAATATCCTTGTTCAAAGCAATTCTGGATCGTGCACAAACCGTGGGTTGAAAACATTGAATGTGTTGTCAGGTGCCACAGAGGTATCACTCTCATAACCCAAGGAGTGTGTTCAATCAAAAGGTCCCATGCGTTGGCTGACAACAGACAACGTCCCTCTGGGCGCGCCGTGTATGCTTCGCTGAAAGCGAATGAAACGTTTGTACTGAAGTGTTGAAACAAAACAGAAGATGATGCTTGGTTCCAAACTTTAATTTCAACTCAAAGGTTAATCCGTATAATCATATACTGGAAATTATTTCACATAAATGACATCGCTGTGTCACACTTCATCTCAAGTGATAGACTTGATCCCAATGCATTTCAGGCCCCTCTGGCCCTTCGTCAGGGGAATCTAAATAACAAAGAAATATATACATGTCACTGAATGGTGTAATGAGGGGTTTGCCATTAAACAAAAGACTGAAGGACATTGCCTAAAAAAGCGAGATTACGCAAAAAAAAATGACAGTGTGACGATGCTAACAGAAAGAACATCACCATGAATTGGTTTGCATGGAAACATTATGAGATCATCATGTCATTAAACAACGTGAAACACAGTCAAAAAGATGTGCCGAAATGTTCACAGTTCTTAAAGAGAAACGAGCAAATATTGATAACTGATCAATGAAACGTTAAAGAAAAAGTTCACCGTGGCTTGTAAATAAGAAAGAAAAAGAAGGGGAAAAGTTCCAACCGTACCAAAATTCTATGAAAGACTCCCGTGTGTCGTGTGAAGTGTCCCTGTGCTCAGACGTTCCCAGAAAGTCGGTGAGGGTTTGAAAAAAGCGTATTGTGAGACGAAAAACAAAGAGTGCACCAATTCGAAAGAGAACGCGTAGATGAGAAAAACTCATTGGTGAAGCGGGGCTCCATACCTGTTGTGTGCAACGGTGTCAATCGTTCCTGTCTCGGGTTCGTTTGTGTACCTTGGGGCGTGCTCTTAAAAAGGAAATCCGTGAAAAACCGGAAGTGACATAAACGGATGTTACACCGCGAGTGTGTATTAAATGTAATTACCGAAAATGAGCGCCATCTTGCAAGTAGTGAAAGTGAGACGTCATGAATGAAAGAAACCCAGATTAATCAGAACAGATAAGAAAATAAAAGCGAACAAGCGTGAAAACGTGAGAAATGCAGTGTTGTGAACACACTATGATGCTGAAAACGTTCGTAACAACTGTGCATATTTTGATGATGTCATAGTTCAAAGATAACAAGCAAATTCCAAGCGGTCATTGAGACCCTTTGGTTTCAAAGATTCCAATTTGTGAATCCAATAGTTTTCACGCTGTAACAAGAAAGTGTTATTGTCTCTGCCTTCCTTTTTCACCACAGTCTCTAGTATCATGAACTTCAGTTGTGCAATGTTGTGCTGATTGTCCAGAAAATGCATAGCAACCGTTGATTTGGGATTGCTGGTACGTATGTTGCTCTTGTGTTAGTGTATGCGTGTCTTTATCTTCCTTTCAGTTTTACCCACATATACGAGGCCACACGGGCATTTCAGTACGTAAATTACGTTGGTGGTGTCACAGGTGGCATTCACTTGTAATTTAATCGGGGTGCCCCTCATGGGGTGTGCAATTTTGTTGCCTTTAATGATGTTGTTGCAATTGCTGCAGTTTAAACAGGGGATTGTCCCCCGAAATTCCATGATAGATGTCTCAATATTGGGTCGAATCAGTTCCTGTATGTTTTTACTCCTGGTGTGTGCGAACATTGGTGGGTCGCTGAAAATGCCATTGAAATCGGTTTCGAGGGCCAGAACCGGCCAGTGCCTTTTAATAGACTGTGGCTCATGGTTGAGAAACGGGAGACTACCACCATGCGATGTTGTTCTCTTCGTGTGGTTGCTTGTAATATAGTCTCACGTGATGTACTGGCCACTTTGGTGACTGCATTCTGTAAAATCGTTTGAGGATAGCCACAGTTGACAAATCGTTGTACCATTGCCTGTGTTTGTGCATGTAACTCTAAATGATCAGACACTATTCTCTTCACCCTGAGCAGTTGTGAGAATGGTAAGTGGTTTTTCAGTGATGTTTGGTGAAAGCTTGTGTAGTGTAAAAGATTATTGCGGTCGGTGGGTTTCCTAAACACGGATGTGGTGAGTTGTTTGTCGCATATTTTCAGCAGAACATCTAAGTATGTGATAGATGTGTCGTGAATGTTAAAAGTGAACTGAATGCGATCATTGATCTGGTTTAAATTGTCCAAAGCTGACTGAAGGGAATTCAATGTGCCAAACCATAATACAAAAATGTCATCAATATAACGCAAAAAAAGGCGTGCATGTTTTTGCCAAGTGTCCAAACTTAAAATGAATTTACTTTCAAATGCGTGCATGAAGAGGTTTGCGTAGGTCGGTGCGGCACAATTGCCCATCGATGTGCCAGTTAGCTGTAAATAATAATTGTCATTCCATTTGAAGTAGCTCTGATAAAGTGTGAAAGAAAGATGCTCCACCAAAAAAATTTGAAAATCATGATCCAAATCAGAATGGAGTAGTGTTTCTTCGATGGCTTCAATCCCCAAATTGTGGGGAATCGAGGTGTAAAGCGACTTGACGTCAATCGTGCATAGCCAAACTTCTTCATCCTTGGGTAGTGTGATCTGGTTAATTTTAATCAAAGAGAAATCAAGAACTTTTTTTGTCTTCTCATCAATGGTGCCATTTTTCACAGCCTTGTTTACTATCCCTTGTAATAGGGTTTGAAAAGCGACAGTTGGATCCTGTGGCAGAATCATGTAAGTGTCTCTGTCGTTCACGTGTTGATTGACTTGAGCATAAAAGTTCTTGATTTCTCTGCACCCCAGAACGCCTACACTACACATGCTACCCAAGATTCATAAGGACCTGAAGAACCCGCCCATGCGCCCAATAGTTTCTACGAAAGGCAGTATACATGAGACCATCGGCAAATTTCTATACATCCATCTTCAGGCATTTGTCCTACAAATGAACACATATGTCAGAGACACCACTGACTTTTTGATCTCGATTCCCCACAATTTGGGGATTGAAGCCACCGAAGAAACACTACTCCATTCTGATTTGGATCATGATTTTCAAATTTTTTTGATGGAGCTTCTTTCTTTCACACTTTATCAGAGCTACTTCAAATGGAATGACAATTATTATTTACAGCTAACTGGCACATCGATGGGCAATTGTGCCGCACCGACCTACGCAAACCTCTTCATGGACGCATTTGAAAGTAAATTCATTTTAAGTTTGGACACTTGGCAAAAACATGCACGCCTTTTTTTGCGTTAGATTGATGACATTTTTGTATTATGGTTTGGCACATTGAATTCCCTTCAGTCAGCTTTGGACAATTGAAACCAGATCAATGATCGCATTCAGTTCACTTTTAACATTCACGACACATCTATCACATACTTGGATGTTCTGCTGAAAATATGCGACAAACAACTCACCACATCCGTGTTTAGGAAACCCACCGACCGCAACAATCTTTTACACTACACGAGCTTTCACCAACCATCACTGAAAAACCACTTACCATTCTCACAACTGCTCAGGGTGAAGAGAATAGTGTCTGATCATTTAGAGTTACATGCACAAACACAGGCAATGGTACAACGATTTGTCAACCGTGGCTATCCTCAAACGATTTTACAGATTGCAGTCACCAAAGTGGACAGTACATCACGTGAGACTTTATTACAATCAACCACACGAAGAGAACAACATCGCATGGTGGTAGTCTCCCGTTTCTCAACCATGAGCCACAAATTTAAACAGTCTATTAAAAGGCACAGGCCAGTTCTGGCCCTCGAAACCGATTTCAATGGCATTTTCAGCGACCCACCAATGTTCACACACACTAGGAGTAAAAACATACAGGAACTGATTCGACCCAATATTGAGACATCTATCATGGAATTTCGGGGGACAATCCCCTGTTTAAAATGCAGCAATTGCAACAACATCATTAAAGGCAACAAAATGGCACACCCCATGAGGGGCACCCCGATTAAATTACAAGTGAATGCCACCTGTGACACCACCAACGTAATTTACGTACTGAAATGCCCGTGTGGCCTCGTATATGTGGGTAAAACTGAAAGGAAGATAAAGACACGCATACACGAACACAAGAGCAACATACGTACCAGCAATCCCAAATCAACCGTTGCTATGCATTTTCTGGACAATCAGCACAACATTGCACAACTGAAGTTCATGATACTAGAGACTGTGGTGAAAAATGAAGGCAGAGACAATAACACTTTATTGTTACAGCGTGAAAACTATTGGATTTACAAATTGGAATCTTTGAAACCAAAGGGTCTCAATGACCGCTTGGAATTTGCTTGTTATCTTTGAACTATGACATCATCAAAATATGCACAGTTGTTACGAACGTTTTCAGCATCATAGTGTGTTCACAACACTGCATTTCTCACTTTTTCACGCTTGTTCGCTTTTATTTTCTTATCTGTTCTGATTAATATGGGTTTCTTTCATTCATGACGTCTCACTTTCACTACTTGCAAGATGGCGCTCATTTTCGGTTATTACATTTAATACACACTCGCGGTGTAACATCCGTTTATGTCACATCCGGTTTTTCACGGATTTCCTTTTTAAGAGCACGCCCCAAGGTACACAAACGAACCCGAGACAGGAACGATTGACACCGTTGCACACAACAGGTATGGAGCCCCGCTTCACCAATGAGTTTTTCTCATCTACGCGTTCTCTTTCGAATTGGTGCACTCTGTTTTTCGTCTCACAATACGCTTTTTTCAAACCCTCACCGACTTTCTGGGAACGTCTGAGCACAGGGACACTTCACACGACACACGGGAGTCTTTCATAGAATTTTGGTACGGTTGGAACTTTTCCCCTTCTTTTTTTTTCTTATTTCCAAGCCACGGTGCACGTTTTAGGGTGAACTTTTTCTTTAACGTTTCATTGATCAGTTATCAATATTTTCTCTTTAAGAACTGTGAACATTTCGGCACATCTTTTTGACTGTGTTTCACGTTGTTTAATGACATGATGATCTCATAATGTTTCCATGCAAACCAATTCATGGTGATGTTCTTTCTGTTAGCATCGTCACACTGTGATTTTTTTAGCGTAATCTCGCTTTTTTAGGCAATGTCCTTCAGTCTTTTGTTTAATGGCAAACCCCTCATTACACCATTCAGTGACATGTATATATTTCTTTGTTATTTAGATTCCCCTGACGAAGGTCCAGAGGGGCCCGAAATGCATTGGGATCAAGTCTATCACTTGAGATGAAGTGTGACACAGCGATGTCATTTATGTGAAATAATTTCCAGTATATGATTATACGGATTAACCTTTGAGTTGAAATTAAAGTTTGGAACCAAGCATCATCTTCTGTTTTGTTTCAACACTTCAGTACAAACGTTTCATTCGCTTTCAGCGAAGCATACACGGCACGCCCAGAGGGACGTTGTCTGTTGTCAGCCAACGCATAGGACCTTTTGTCCATAATATCCTGCCACTATAAACTTAGATGAATGGCATTTAATCCCAGCGATAGCCCACCTCTCCATTTTATCCACCGTACTATACTCCAGGGATATAGCCGGGTTTTAAAAAAAAATTATAGCAACTCCTTTAAGTAGGATGTTTCTGAGAAGTACAAACAGTTTGAATCCATTTTCTAGGTCTACAAAGAGATCTCAAGTCATCCTCTAACAAATGCGTTTCTTGCAGAATGAGAATCTGCTCTGGTACGTCTCTTAGGTATTGAAATATTTTTTCCATTCTATATTTTGACCTCAAACCATTGAGATTCCAGGAAAGCACCTTCAACTTAAAATTCTGATCAACCTTAGGGCCGGCCATTTCTTTGGTTACTCATCCTTCTAAAACTCTATTATAATAAATTGGCGATTTGGACCTAAACTATTCTTTCTCATTTTTTTCCGCTGCTCCCCTCCCAGTGCTCCCCCCACCACCTTTTCATGTGATTCCCCCTTGAAGAACCCCCCTTCATCTCTTGCACGGCCACTCCCCAGGCCTATGGGGCACCTCTTCTTGCGTCAGGAGCTTAGTTATTTAAATTCTTACATTCATTCATAGGCCAAGTATTATTCTTTTTACTTTTCCTTAATCTTCCCCTGAAATGCACTGTAAAAAGGATTCAGCTTAATCAACTCTTCTAAAAGTCCTCATGGTATTATTGTGCATTACTTTCAATGAGGCTGGGAATTTTAGTTGTGCAGTGGCACCAACTTTTTTGAATGGTTCCAACAATTTCCCCAACTCCCATTGCTGTGAGGCTGTGATTGCAGAAACATCTGATCTAATCTGAAAAGTTATATCATCCACAAAGAATTTAATTTTAGTGCCTTATTAAGAATTTCCTCTTTCAGAGTGTACGTCAAAAAATGCACCAAAATTTTCCTCGGCCTTGTTTTATTAGGTTTGAGCCTAAAGGGATCCCTATGTACCCTCTGAATATCCGCCATTAAAGCCTCTTCTGAGCACTCCATCAGTGTTGCTTTCTTTATTAGTTTTGCCACGTACTCTTTTATATTACTTTCTTCTACTCCTTCCGGAACTTTGAGTAAACGTATATTGTTTCTCCTCTGAGAATTTTCTAATGATTCTAACTTATCTTGTGTCTCTAGATTTCTTCCCTTTAAAGCTACTATAGTCTTTTTATTTTCTTCCACCTGATTTGTTAGCTTGGTTATAGATAATTCTAGTGCCATTGTTCTAGTAGCAAGTGAATCGTTTTTAACTTTTCGCATGAATTTTTAATGTCCACTTGATTCCCCTCCGAGATGGCAAATCTCTCCTTCATCTCTTTAACAAGGGCTTGTAACAAATCGCACATGGAGCTCGATACATTTTTCTTCCCAAATTTTTCAGAATCTTCATATAATAATCCGGGGGCTTGGAGCTAATACTGGCGTTCTTCTGTAGATCAATACTGATTTGGAGTTGTTCTGTAGATAACTCTGTAGCTTTTTCTGAACTAATCAGGTCAGCCTCCACCTCCACCATATTTTCAGGTTTGAGTTTATCAGCCATCTTCAATGCTGATACTTAAACCTCGTCCAATAAAGGAGAGTATCTGTTGTCAATAGGAAAGTTAGACAATAGGGCGTTTTGGTCTAATTTATCTAAGCTGACTAACCGATCTAGTGGCTTTAATACTAAAGTAGCGGGAGCTATTTTAAAATAGCTTTTTAGAGAGGGTGTTAACTTGTGGGGGTCTCTAGAAGAAGCGGTGCTCTTTTTTTTCTTAGAACTTGCCAATTTTGCTGGATTTTTGTCCTATACAATTTTGTTTTGAACTGTCGGATTCTAATTCCGTTTAAAATGATGATTTCCCACCTTTTCTGTAGTTTTTGAATCTGCATCTGCTTAATAATCAACCATATGTGATTTTAATTTAACACTCCTTAAGGAGTACCTACTTTGCCTCCATCCCGAATTTGTTGCATCTGTTAACATACAATGACGGTTAATACCCCCTTTTGGTATACCCTCTGCTTTTTGCTCAGAAAAAGGTCTTTCAGAAACACCGCACTGCTCTCTAACTTCACACACCCCACCTCCTTGCTCTTCCGCCACCTTAGTCTGAAACTGACCTTGATTCACTTTTCCGGCTGTGCTGCCCCTGCCTCTCCCGCCCTGGAAGGGAAGGACAGCAACAGCACTCCTCCCATGATGTAGCTCCCGTGCAGCTCATGCCCAAAGCGGCTTCCAGGTTGCACTCTACCTCGGCAGCCCCCCACCGACCTCGCCTGCAACGAAACCGGTAACCTGATGTCCCGGCAAAACCGGGACTCCTCCAATCGTCGCTCCAGGCCAGCAGGAACACGCCGAGAACCACAAAGGCTCCCGCCTCCACAGCAAAACCAACAAGGGCTGCCAAAACCGCAGAATCTGCTGAAACAATCACTGGACCACCCGCGTCCTCTCCTCTACTCTCCACCCAACCTAGGTATGGACCTCGTAGACTTTCGTTTTATTCCAATTATATTTCCTAGTTTTCTCTTAAATGACGACTGATAATGGCTAATAAGCATCACAGTAGATTCCAGGGTTGACGAATCATACAGCGCAATGTTTTTTCAAGCATGAATACTTAAATTCGCATCTTGCTCCTGGCCCTCAGGAGCCTCCGTGACCCGCTACTCGCCGGCCGCCATGTTCCTCTGATCCTATGCTTGGTTCAGAGATGTTCTTGTTCCAAAGAGAAAATTGCACACACTCTTGGAGGAAGCCAAGGCAGCGCGGGACAGTGCAGGCTTTCTTCTCAATGGTATCAGCGAAATACTTATTTCTCCAAAAGAACTCTTGCATCTGCAAAAGGTGTAACAAAGGCTCGTGCTGGAACAGCTGTCCTTGATGAGGAGAAGGTTGATGCATTATTTGGTAAGATATTACAAAATGTTCAAATTAACATTCAACCAATCTTGTATGGTGACAATTCATTATTATACATTGTTTTAAAGCTTTGCATATGTGGTCTTGTATCATATAATCGTACGATGACTCCATCATTACTCAACAGATGTCTGCAAGAAGAACAATGGGAGTGGCTTATAAATTATTAACAATTTGTGCCGAGGTTGTGCTACAAACGGCATGCAAATCTGGCACAAAGCCTTGAGTTGTGATTTTATTTCTAAATCTGTAGGTCCAGGTGAGGGGCTCAAACTGGATGAAGGCATGATAGCAAATTGAACTTCTAAAGTACTGTGCTCGCAGCTTTTATTTAGACATCTTCAACTCTCCTAATAATTACATCAGTTGGTCGTGTTCCTAGCACTTGGTTGTAGGCTCCAAATTTGATTTCTGTTCACTATTAGTTTCTTCGACTGTTTTAAAAAAAATGCTACTTGGGGCTATAACGGTCATTAGGGACCAGGGGCTAAACAACAGTTGTGTGGTGGCACTTTGTGTTCAATTTCTGTTGTCTGGTGGAGAAGTGTGGCTCAATGATTAGAGTGGCAGACCCTGATGCAGAGGTCTAGCCCGGGACCAGGGTTCAATTCCCCGCCTCGGCGGGTCTTGGGCTCAAAAATTCCATGGACCTGATAATTCTCGCCTCGGTGCCTATTCCAATCATGGAGTCCCACTCTGCAACTCTGGGCAATAGCTTGCTTAATCTCCACAACGGCCCCCACAACGCTAAGGATGCCTGGCCTCCACCTTGGGGGTGCCCAGGAGTGGACGCCTCACAGGGAAAGCCAGGATGGGTTCCACAGCGGTATTCGTACAAGCGCCTTGAGACCCTTGCGGGTGAGTAGTGCGCTATACAAGTATCAAATTTACATTTATTTACATTTAGTCACGTTTGCTCTTTTATAATTCTCACATTTAGAGCAGATTTTGAGCTACAGAAAAGTACCCCTGCTCTGAGCCGTGCCCACTCCTGCTGCCCTAAGTTTTTTATCTGAAGTTGTGAAGGGGACCCAGCCTTTTATCATCAGGCTTCCCATTGCACAAAAGTTAAGACATTGGTTGAAGGTGAACATTTCGGTCCTCTTTCTGAAACTCCAACAGATTTCCTGAATCCACAACTTGCTGCTTCACTCTTAAGTTGATAAACTTTTTCTTTCTTCACCTTCTGCCTCCTCTTAATGTCTTGCTCTCACCTGTGCTTCTTTGACCAAGTCCACTTAATGTTACACTTATGAACCGTTTTAACCCTAACCATATCTCATCTGGCACTCTATTTGAAATAATGGAACTGAAACTTTTGATAGGCAGCTCAGCCATATTAAAAACCAAAAATAGTGGTGGTAATATGATACTGATGTATGCTATTTTGTTTTTCCAGAGTTTATGATGTCTGTGTGCAGGACCAACGGCTGGCCATCACTGGACAACAGAAGTATGAGAAGGAAGCTGGCTATAAAGATTTGCAATGCTAGGACAGGACTAAAGAAAACTCTGAATCTAGAATCAAACAACGAAGTTGCTGGTTTTCGTTAAGCAATTTGTTCTGGTTGCAATAGTCGGGCCTTTTTTCCCTCCTGTTTTTTTCCTGGACTTTTTTTTCTGGATTTTTTTCTCATGTTTGGTATCCTGGCCCCTATGGGGCCAAATATGTGCTTTTGATAAATAAATTACATGTTGACACATAACCTTTGAACATTTTTCCTTTAAGCACTGTTTTGTTTAGTCTTTTGCCACTGGTCACCATGTCAAACAGCTTCAGATAATGCTCTGTACCTCAAAACAAGGCAAGTCCCAGTGAGTCAGGAGTATGGGAGTAGCAGCACACGTTGTTTAGCTTATCTGTGTCACGATCCGCGCTCGGGTGGCGCTGAGTGACGCATCTCCTCTACCCCTGGACTACGGCCGAGCAACTCGGCGACCGCAAGAACTACATCCCCCAGAACTCCCGGTAGTTCCCGTCCCACGTGACAGTTCACGCTGCCGGAAACGCTGAAAAGCGGCCAATTCCGGGGAAGCAGTGCCGATGATTCTCTGAAGCCTTCGGTACCGGAAGACCCGAGCGGATGGTTCTCCTCAGCGGCTTGAACTCCAGACCACGAGAGACTCCGACCACGCCTCTACTGCTTCTTGTTCCTCGCTCGGCAGCCTGTGAGTATCTGAGACAGGAACTGCCCGACTTTAGCCCTTTCGACTTAGACGCGACCTCGGACCATCGAGGGAGAGCGCTAAGAGGCAGACAACGCCCACGGATTTCCGGGCATCTCCACCTGGGGGTTTCGCTCCTCTGCTCCCGGCTCCTCCTGGAGCATTGAGTAGCAGCGCAACGCCACAGGCAGCGCCCACGGATTTCCGGGCATCTCCACCTGGGGTTTCGCTCCTCTGCTCCCGGCTCCTCCTGGAGCATTGAGTAGCAGCGCAACGCCACAGGCAGCGCCCACGGATTTCCGGGCATCTCCACCTGGGGTTTCGCTCCTCTGCTCCCGGCTCCTCCTGGCGCATTGAGTAGCAGCGAAACGCCGCAGGCAGCGCCCACGGATTTCCGGGCCACAACTTTCCCATAGCATCGCGCTCCTCGGCTCAAGACCTTGCTGAGCCTAGAGTAGCAGCGCAGACACCTGACAAGACCAACCTCCACCTCTTCCGCGAATCTGATCGCCACAGCGAGGTTCTTACAGTTCCGTGACGTAACGGTGCTGGAGACCTTCGTGCGCTCGGAAAGGAGGTGAAGACAACCCTTCTCGTTCCCTCCACAGTAGACGGAAAGAGACGACCGGTAAGAGAGCTACACACAAGGGGGAGCCAGGGGAAGGGGTAAAGGGAGCCATCACTCATTGTGTGTTTGTCTATTTCACAGATCTCCCGCCCAGCCGTCCCTATCCGTCCTTCCCTCGCTCACCTACCCCTTTCGTCCGAGTGTATTACACATCCGCCGGACTAGGGGCAGATGGGAGGTGGACCCCTTTAAGCTTCAGCGTCATCCTGAGGAGCGAAACCAGTGGGATCCCGACAGAATCATCGGCCCACGAATTATCTCCTCCCGATCACGCTGTCGTAGACCATGACCACCTTAGAGGACGTGGTAGCCGCTCTGGCCCTAGTGCAAGCAGAATTAGCTGCTTCTCGTTCAGACACAGCCGCTCTACATACACGGATAGATCGGCTCCAAAGGAACCCCTTCGATGCAGGGACCCCATTCCAGTCATCAACCCAACCTGTAGTGGTAGAAATGCCCACACACGTCCCGTTGGCCCCTCCTGAACGCTTTCATGGAGACATACAGAAGGTGCAAGTCTTCATGACCCAAGTACTGTTGCATTTCCATTGTAAGCCAAAACTCTTCCTTACCAACCAAGCCCGGGTAGCCTTTCTCATTTCCTACTTGGCAGGGGATGCGGCTCAATGGGCGGTTCCCATAGTCCGTCGTGACGAAGCCCTGTTGTACGATTGGGATGCCTTCCGCATCGCCTTTGAAAGAACCTTTGACCGCAGAGCTGATACCTTCTCGGCTGACCGAGACCTGCTGAAACTACGGCAACACCCCAATGACTTCCTAGGCTACCTCAACAACTTTCGTCGGTTGGTGGCAGAAACCGACTGGCCAGAAACCAAACAGTCTGCCATTTTCTACGGAGGGCTAACGGACGAACTAAAGGACGTCATCGCCCAAATTGATCCCCAACCCCAAACCTGTTCGGCGATGGTGGAATTGGCCGCCCGTTTGGAGCATCGGCTCAGAGAACGAAAAGGGGACCAGAAACGGAAAGATAAAACACCGTTCTCCTATGACCATGCCCGAGCTTCGGAACAGGCGGCCTCCAAGTCTGAGGCCATGGAAATCGGAACAGTGAGAGCCTCGCTAACCCTGAGCGAACGTGATCACCGCCGTAAACAAGGCCTGTGTTTGTACTGCGGGAAGAAGGGGCACTTCCTTCGAGAATGTCCGGTGAGACCCAAGACGAGCAGACCACGCCCCGGACAATCTGCTATGGCCACAGAAGAAGGAACCGCGGGAAACTCCAGAGCTTGAAGGTACCGGAAGGGAAGCCTCCAAGCCACCACTCCATCCCTTCCATGGAATCCGACACCTCTCGAGAACCAGATCACTTCTTCATCTCCCTGGAAGCAGTGATAAACCAGCAAACACAAACCATAAGAGCCATGATAGACTCCGGGGCTACCGGATGTTTCCTGGACAAGCAGGAAGCAGAAAGGCTAGGGATTCAATTAACGCCCAAGGAACAGCCCGAACTCGTTTTTGCGGTCGACGGGAAGGAACTGGAGTCGGGACCCATCCGATTCGTCACCCCGTTTCTCTGGATAACCATAGGAGGGGACCATGGCGAGTGGCTGCAGTTGAATATAATACAAGCTCCCCGATGCAACCTGATCCTAGGTTTGCCGTGGTTACGAAAACATGAACCTACTATCGAATGGTCCACCAACACCATCTCGTTCCACTCCGCCTCATGCCAACGACGGTGCATCAGCCCTAACCCACACCCGAACCCGGTCCGAACCTCTGCTCAACATGTGGCAACTGCCGCGGAAAAGGACGTGGCGCTCCCTACCTGGTATCTACCCTATAAAGAGGTGTTCAACGTGCAGATGGCGGAAGAGCTACCCCCGCACCGAGAGT
The DNA here is from genome assembly GCF_964204655.1 of Triturus cristatus. NCBI lineage: Eukaryota > Metazoa > Chordata > Amphibia > Caudata > Salamandridae > Triturus > Triturus cristatus. Next base: position 362,704,997 of record NC_140580.1, read on the forward strand.
ATGACTGCCGCATCGATCTAGTGCCAGGCGCGGTTGTTCCGTGTGGTAGGATATACGCCCTCACCGGGCCAGAAACACTCCATTTGAAGGAGTATCTAGACACCTACCTCCGGTTGGGGTTCATCCGTCCCTCCCGGTCGCCCGCAGCGTCCCCGCTCTTCTTCATCCCGAAGACCAGTGGTGAGCTGAGATGTTGCATCGACTACCGCGCCCTCAATGCGCTGATGATTAAGAACAGATACCCCTTACCACTGATTCCGGTTCTCTTGGAGCAAGTCCGCGAAGCGCACATCTACACCAAGCTGGACCTCCGAGGGGCGTATCATCTGGTGAGAATGAGAGAAGGCGATGAGTGGAAAACCGCCTTCAAAACACGGTTTGGACTCTTCGAGTACTTAGTGATGCCCTTTGGACTGTGTAACGCCCCGGCGGCCTTCCAGTTTTTCCTCAATGAGGTACTACGAGAATTTCTGGATAGGTTCGTCGTGGTGTACATTGACGACATCCTGATATTTTCCACCACCCCGGAGGAGCACATCGTTCATGTCAGGCTCGTGCTACAAGCATTGAAAACCAACCGCCTCTTTTGTAAACTCACCAAATGTGAGTTCCATGTTACGACAGTGGAGTTTCTCGGAGTTCACCTAACCCCCACAGGACAGGTCATGTCCGTCCGAAAGGTGCAGGCGGTGGAACAATGGCCCCAGCCCCAGTCAGTCAAGGAAGTCCAAAGCTTCCTTGGCTTTGCGAATTTTTACCGCCGGTTCATTCACCACTTTTCTCACCTGGTATCACCTCTCACCAGACTAACGCGAAAGAACGTGTCGTTCCACTGGTCTCCCGACGCCCAACGCCCAACGCTCGTTCGAACAGCTCAAGACGGCCTTTACATCTGCACCCATCCTGAGGCACGCCCGGCCCGAGCTCCCCTTCATAGTGGAGGCAGATGCGTCCGACGTCGCCGTGGGAGCTGTCCTATCCCAACGCCATCCAGACACCGGCCACCTCCACCCAGTGGCCTACATGTCCCGGAAATTGAACCCCGCCGAACGCAATTACTCTGTGTCCGAAAAAGAACTTCTTGCGATCCGGGAGGCGTTTGTGGAATGGCGACACTGGCTCATGGGAGCTCAACACCAAATCACTGTTTTCACGGACCACAGGAACCTCCAGTTCCTGCGATCAGCTCGACATCTCTCTCCCCGGCAAAGTAGATGGATGTTGTTCTTCGCAGAATACCACTTTATAGTCACCTACCAGCCTGGCTCACAAAACCAAAAAGCCGATGCCCTCTCCCGACAAGGTACGACCAACATGCCGACAGTGGAACCAAAAAGGGCTATCCTGTCCCCAAGTCAAGTGGTAGGAGGGGTGACAACAGACACCTTTCTGAGGGCAGTGAAGCGCGGACTCGCCACATTCTCTTGGAGATCTTGGTTAAAAGGACACAAGGAATGGAGCCTACGACATGGCGTCCCCATGTGTGGCTCCAGAATGCTAATCCCCACGCTTCCTCTGCAGAAGCTCGTTTTCCATTGGTGCCATGAACTACCCTGTGCAGGGCATACGGGAGGAACGAAAACCCTGGAGAAGGTATTGAGACAGTTCTGGTGGCCGTCAGTGAGACCAGATGTTTTACTATGGGTAAAACGCTGTGACGTCTGTTCCCAAATGAAATCAGACCATCGTAAACCACAAGGCCTCCTACGTCCACTTCCTACACCCCAGACACCATGGGAAAGAATCTCGGTGGACTTCATCGTTGGATTGCCCAAAGACCAGAACTGTACCCCTATCGTGGTGGTGATCGACTACCTTACCAAAATGGGACACTTTCTACCGTGTAAGCAGGTACCCACGGCAGGGGCATTGGCAAAGCTCCTGTTGGTGAACGTGGTGCGACTCCATGGCCTTCCTAGCGGCATTGTTTCAGACAGAGGGTCCCAGTTTACGGCGCGGTTTTGGAAGGTCTGGTGTGCCGAACTGGGCATTCAGTCATCCTTGTCCACCAGTTTCCATCCCCAGACCGACGGGCAGACCGAGAGACTTAACCAAACCCTGAAACAATTTCTCCGGTGTTATGTGGACAAGGCATCAAACGCCTGGGTGGACTGGTTGTGGGTTGCCGAGGTCGCCTACAACGACTCCGTCCATACATCCACACAACACACCCCTTTCTTTCTTTCCTCAGGGTACCATCCTCGATTCACCCCATTTCAACTCCCTCACACGAATCTCAGTGTTCCAGAAGTACAGGACAGGCTTTCGGCGATTCGCTTAACCCTCACCAAGGCCCGTGAGACCCTGCGACTGGCCAAAGCCCGATACAAACTTCATGCGGACAAACGTCGCAGACCCGATCCTGTGTACCATAAAGGGGATAGGGTATGGCTATCCACTAAAAACATCAAATTCAAACATCCCAGCGTCTTTAATCCGAAATTCATAGGTCCTTATCCCGTGGTGAAACATGTCAACCCGGTATCGGTGCAACTGAAGCTCCCGACCCATTTACGCATTCACCCAGTCTTCCATGTCTCCTTGCTTAAGCCCTCGTTCAGTCCAGTGCATAAGATTCCCGCTCCCGTATGGGTTCACCATGAACGTGAGTACGTGGTGCAACGCGTGCTGGACTCCAAGACTGTTCGGGGTAGACTCTGGTATCTTCTGGCTTGGAAGGGGTATGGCCCGGAGGAGAACTCCTGGGAGCCCGCTTCCTCCATCCATGCTGCTCGCCTGGTGGCGGCTTTCCATCGCAGGTGTCCTGGTAAACCGGGACCAGTTCTCAGCGCCTCGTGAGGGGTAAGGGGGGATGTGCTGTCACGATCCGCGCTCGGGTGGCGCTGAGTGACGCATCTCCTCTACCCCTGGACTACGGCCGAGCAACTCGGCGACCGCAAGAACTACATCCCCCAGAACTCCCGGTAGTTCCCGTCCCACGTGACAGTTCACGCTGCCGGAAACGCTGAAAAGCGGCCAATTCCGGGGAAGCAGTGCCGATGATTCTCTGAAGCCTTCAGTACCGGAAGACCCGAGCGGATGGTTCTCCTCAGCGGCTTGAACTCCAGACCACGAGAGACTCCGACCACGCCTCTACTGCTTCTTGTTCCTCGCTCGGCAGCCTGTGAGTATCTGAGACAGGAACTGCCCGACTTTAGCCCTTTCGACTTAGACGCGACCTCGGACCATCGAGGGAGAGCGCTAAGAGGCAGACAACGCCCACGGATTTCCGGGCATCTCCACCTGGGGGTTTCGCTCCTCTGCTCCCGGCTCCTCCTGGAGCATTGAGTAGCAGCGCAACGCCACAGGCAGCGCCCACGGATTTCCGGGCATCTCCACCTGGGGTTTCGCTCCTCTGCTCCCGGCTCCTCCTGGAGCATTGAGTAGCAGCGCAACGCCGCAGGCAGCGCCCACGGATTTCCGGGCCACAACTTTCCCATAGCATCGCGCTCCTCGGCTCAAGACCTTGCTGAGCCTAGAGTAGCAGCGCAGACACCTGACAAGACCAACCTCCACCTCTTCCGCGAATCTGATCGCCACAGCGAGGTTCTTACAGTTCCGTGACGTAACGGTGCTGGAGACCTTCGTGCGCTCGGAAAGGAGGTGAAGACAACCCTTCTCGTTCCCTCCACAGTAGACGGAAAGAGATGACCGGTAAGAGAGCTACACACAAGGGGGAGCCAGGGGAAGGGGTAAAGGGAGCCATCACTCATTGTGTGTTTGTCTATTTCACAGATCTCCCGCCCAGCCGTCCCTATCTGTCCTTCCCTCGCTCACCTACCCCTTTTGTCCGAGTGTATTACACATCCGCCGGACTAGGGGCAGATGGGAGGTGGACCCCTTTAAGCTTCAGCGTCATCCTGAGGAGCAAAACCAGTGGGATCCCGACAATCTGAATGCAAAGTATAACATTGTTGCAGACCACTTCTTTTGGATGAAGGTGCTTGTGGTATTTCTGCAGCACAAACCTAGCCCAAAATAGCATTTCTCAGATTTATTTTATACAGGTGTCTACCTCTCACTGTAGAATTTTAAAAGTAATCTTTCCAAAGCAAGAGAAAATTAATCAGATTAATCGGACCAGATTTAGAGAATTTTTGTGTTTGGTTTGCTTAAGTTTTATAATGCAGACCTGAATCAAAATCCTTTTCAGGATTTTCAAATCAGAGTTAATTGGTATTTGGTACAACACTAATCCGAAATAGGAAAGGTTGCACATTTGTCTAGACATAGTATTTTTTGGGTACCAGAAGGGTACCCTTCGAGTATGAAACCTAGGCTAGACTCTCACAGACAACATTGCATTATAGTGCAGTGGTGCTAGAGAGAGGGATAGACATGACACTTCCCAGCTCTCTCCCTGTTTTGCAAAACAGCCAATTAGGCTGCTGCACTGCGTTCGGTGACAGTTTTGTAAATCTGGGCCTTACTTTAGAACTCGTGGCATTACAAACAATTCTTGGTATTGTGCAATTATGGCTCATTACATCCAAGTGATCTGTTTTCAACAGGAAAGTACACCTAAGAGGTGGTCAAAAAAATGTTTTCCTACCAGCAAATCGATAGTCCTAAACTACTAGTGGGACCCTGCAAGGGAATACTGGCAGTCTGCTAACATGATACTAACATGGAATTGTCAAGGTGTAATCCACCCGTAATGATTTATTAGTGATCCACAATCATCTGAAAGTTCTTATGTGGTCATAATTTAGTAATCCACACTCATTCTGTAGCTGTCCTTAAATAGTCCAGAGTAATCCATGCTCATTTTAGAGCTGTCATCAAATCGTCCTAGAGTAATCTCCACTTATTCTGAAAATATCATGGGGACATTCTAAAGTAATCAATAGCCATCCTGAAGTGGTCATAGGACCATCCAGGAATAATCCACACTTATCCTGAAATTGTCATGGGATCATTCCAGAGTAATAAACTTCCATCCTGAAGCGGTTATAGGATCATCCAGGAATAATCGACAGTCATCCTGAAATTGTTGTAGAATCATCCTAAAGTAATCTGCAGTCATCCTTAAATTGTCTAGAACCCATCCTGGAATAATTCTCACTCATTTTGAAGTTGTCAATTAGAATTCGTGGAGTTGTAAAAGGTAATCACTCCCTGCCAGTGGAAGTCATCAGAACACCATCCTAAAATAGTTTTTGTGATTACAGTAAGTCATCCCATTTAAATATTTTCCCCTATAGGCCTACTTCAGGATGGTTTGGAATGACGTCCCCAGATAATTACAGGAATAGCTCAGCTGAAGTTATTAGATGGCTTCAGAATGAGTCCAGGATGATCTTCCTTTTTGACCAGGGTGTTCTGTGCAGCAGGCCTCCTAACACTCAGTGCTGCATACCGTGAATAGACACTTCCGCAGAGTCAAGGTTAACAGACAAGCCTCTGCTCTCGCCAGGCGGAATGTTAATCACCGTTCCCTGAACATTGTTCCCCACAAATTGCTGGAAACGGAAATGGCAGCAGGGCCTTTTATCCCAATATAACTGGCAAGACAGGCGCCCCGATGCCAGGTCAGACCTGGTGCGGTCAGACCACCCCTGAGCTGAGCAGCAGCTCCCGCGCTGCTTAGTGCCGGCGCTGACAGGGGTAGATGTTTGTTCACCGAACAACATGGGGGGTTGACCGAGCGCTCCGGTTCCACCTTTATCTCAAGGTCCTTCCGCTCTGACAAGCAGGCATAACAGAGGGGCCTGAAATCAGCCCCCGCCAAAAATAGCATAGGCAATATGGCACGGGCCTTTGTGCAATGAAGGGAAATAAATACCCATTCCCACGGCTGCTGCTTGAGTTATACACTACAGCAGAAATAGGTTCCGTGGACTCCGGTGTCGCTGCGCCAAAATAAAATTTATATATATATATATATATATATATATATATATATATATATATATATATATATCTATATCGCACGGCAGCCCTTATTATCGACCAGTTACGGGAGATTAAGCAATTTGCCCAGAATCACGGAATGTTAGGCGTCCCTGCTGAGAGTCGAACCCGGCACCGATAAAGTATCGCCAGCCATTCTTATCAACCAGTTACGGGAACCCAATAATTTATTGGTAGGCACAGGGAATTTTAGTACCTCATTGAAACAGCTTGCGCGACCTCGTACCGGGGCCAAGACAACTAATTTGGTTCGACTAGTCATTAGCGTGCGAGAACAAGTCCTCCCACTTTGCTCACGCGAAACGTAGCTGGGTTTAAATAGCAGTCAGCACGTGGGACTACCTTCAATAAAACCTTAACCCGGTGTAGCCTAAAAGCGTGTTTATGAAACCGGCCCCCCTGCTAGCCGGACGGCGGTGTGTCCATCTCAATGCGAAACCTCTAACGTTCCAAAACGTGAACTTACAATCAAGCGCTCCGGGTAGCCCCGCAGACACGCCGACCTGCACGGACTCTATGAACCAATTAAACACCTTTAGCCCTTTAAACTTCATATTCTGCCACATTAGGTCACGGACACGCTGACCTACAACTTTAACAAGTACCTTCCAGCTGGCTATGGCACTGGCATACCTCCCTCAAGTGCGGTCTTTGTTTGGATGCGTCAAGCCCAGAGGGTATTTCTTAAGACCGCCCGTTGTTGTTTTGAGCACACGCCCCGAGGGAACCAGAGCGCTTTGTCTGGGTGCCTGTCACACTACCGACGGGTGTCAAGCCTGGGGGGTACCAGTGTATCTATCTTTTTGCTCAATGTGGCCTGCGCGTGAACAGCAGCATAACTTGATACTGCTGCACACGCTTTATTCTCGCATTATCAGGGTCTGCCCCCGGAGCTGCTGGCTACTCATCACTCCTTGCCCATTGCGCCAAGGTGGGCCGTGGCGTCGGTATTGGAAAGCATGTCCTCAAAGTAAGCGCTTCCACCATCTGCCTTACCCTTTGCTATTGCTGCCCTGTTCTCACCGGTTCGTTGGCCTGGAGCTGGGGGTCGTGTCTAGCGTCTCTGATCCCCCTCAGCCTTGGCATTCCAGGGGTGATCGTGGTAGCTGGGTGGGTGACTGCATGGCAACTTGCTTCCTGCGACTTAACTCTGTGCAGACCTGGTGCAAGGGGGATGGGGCTAGTTTATCTGGGACATGCAGGGAAAGTGAACCCCTAACGGCATCCTTAACTGCTCTGCTTTGAGAGCGTGAGCACAAAGCCACACTGGGGTCGAGGCACCCTCCTCCACCCTCCCGGTTCTACCCGGGCAAAACAGGATCCCCAGCAGATGGACCAGAACCAGGACCGCAGGGGAATGAGGGAAAGAATATGCCCCTGCCTGAAACCGACCACACAGAATCGCAAGACCAGGGGGCACAGCGGCGTGCTGGACGGAGTAACTGGCAGCGGTGGGCACTGGAGTCTCCGAAGGGATGGAGCCAAGCAGAAGCGCCTCCCGGCAACATGCCCATGCGGGCTGAGGCACTGGCCCCGCCACAGGAATAGTGCTACAGAGGTGGACTCCGATGGAATCAAGAGGGAGCCCCTATCGCTTGCTGCTCCCCCAACATGTCCGCGCGGGCCTTTGGCCCGGTATCAGCACGGCTAGCATGGTGGTGCAACGGAGGTGGGAGCAACGCGGCTCTCTGCTCCCACCCCTGCCTCTCCAGGCCCACTGGTGGGCCGAGAGCCCGTGGTGGTAGGCAGCAAAGGTTCTGCCTAGCCAGCGCTACCAGAGGTGGAGGAAATGCAATCACAATGCGCTCATCCCCCACCGCGTGATAAGTGCTCCTGCCCCAAGCCGCTCGGAGCCTGGCTACACTCACTGGCTTTCTCGCCCCCCCCCCCCCCAGCCACACCGGGCTGGGCCAGGTCCTGCCCTGAGCCGCACGGCAGCCTAGGGGTCTGAACCAGGGCTCTGGACAAAATTATGCAGAGTGCCTCTGAGAAGCAAAGAGCATACCTTTAAAAGGCTGAACATGATAATTAAACTCTCCGTGCCTCAAACATGTTTGCAATATGCTACCCGTCTGTTTAACGAGGGAAGACACCGCCGGTGACCCTTATAACTTACTCCAAGAATTTGCCCGAGATAAACAGGTCAGCAGTATTTCTGCTTCCTGAGGGGCTGGCACTTGGTAACATGCATTTTGTGGGCGGGTGAAGTGTCTTTTAGCTTGCGTCTGCTGCAGCGAGGTGAGCGCGCACAGCCACAGACCATAACCTCCGAACACCCTGGATGCCAACGCTGCCTATGTGCCTGGACATGGAGTTCTCCACCCAGCGCCCTCCTTTCCGCCTCTGCATCGCTCGCCCATATCCATCCTACACTGATCTAACGGCTGGAGTATTTCTAATAGCAGTGCGCATGAGGGGCATGCACATCATGATCGCGCACCCCTTAGTGCTAGCGCCGGAGCATCTAGCCACCTATTGGGGGCCCAGGCTCGACCAGGCCGTGGGCTTTCCAAATGCGTTGCTCTCCCCCCCGCCACCAGGCAAGACTGTGCAATATGCTGTGGCTCTGGCCACACAATCAGTCCTCACTGGGCTCAAAACAAAACCGGTCACTTCCAGATTTGGACCTCGGCACGCAGTGGTCAAAGTGCACATCTTGGGGCTCGGACCCAAGAACTTGCCATGAAGACCTGCCTGGGCAACCCAGTGATTGGGTACCCCTATGCCACGGGAAGTCTTAAGCAGGGGGGGCGGTAAAGGCCCACACTTACCGCATCAAACTCGACGCCCACGGTATCCCACAACCATACTACGCAACCCTCCCCGCAGTCTGGACACAGCGTGTCCAGCGGGGAGAACACGGCGTTCAGTCTTAAACAGCGAGACGGTCAGCTGTCAAGAGGCTGCACAGTGGGTGGGGGGGAAGGCATTTGTACTCTTGTCCACCCCCCATGGCCAGAAGTGGCGCAGCCAGCTGACCCCCTGGTCCCTAGCCCAGGGAGCCTAGTCTGCTGACGGCTGTGACTTCCTGTGGCACTAAGGCGGCCGCCCTGTTGGAGGGTCCCCTACGTGGACCCCCCCGGGCAGCCTTGGCAGTGTTTGAGCCTCGGGGGTCGCATCCACATCCTGTGATTCTGGGCAAATCACTTAATCTCCCCGTGCCTGAATGTGTAACATAACCGGTGCTCATGTAAAGCGCTCCAATACCTTCGGGTTGAGTTTGCGCTATATAAAATCTGAAAAAAAAAAAAACATTTGTTTCATTATTAAACATTCTTTCTACAGCCTGTTATTAGATAGATGGAAGTTCCATTGGAGTTTGCACAAAAACCTAGTGACAATTTTGAGGTGGCTCAACTTTTAATAATAGTGAATAGCCTCAGTTTGTTATATTCATAATTAGTTTTTTCCTTATGGTAAACAGTCTATGGAACGTCGTATATCAGTATACACTAGAACAACTATGAGTCTCATACAATTGAAGACCTTGACACAAGAATAAAGGTGATGCTGAAAACTAGTAAAGCTGTGAATTCAAGTATGCATATGTGTATGTATGCATAGGTGTAAAAATTCCCATCATCAACCTCAAGAGGTTAGCTTCATCATCTGGGAGTGAAGGACTTTAAAGAGTACCATCTTCTACTTGGCAATTTGTAGATCTTGGTCTCTTATGTGTCCCAAACCAGTAGCTGGTATATTGTTGTTGTTGGATGATGGAAAAGTGTGATAGTTGCAGTGCTCGTGAAACGTGATGGTGTAAGAGTGCTGGATAAAAATTGTCTAACAAGGCACTAAACACATTTTATTAAATCGCTACCTTGTTGGCAAAATATAAAAACAGTGCTATAACAGTTTCAATAATATAATAACTGTGATGGAGAAAAGAGGTCTACATGTTTCTGCTATCGGGTGGGATTCACCCAAGCATTCGTCAGGACCAATTTAGCTACTGCAAAGATGAAACAGTGCTCAAATGAGCAGTGAAGTGATTAATACAACCTGGACCCAATCGAAGGGCCTAGAGGCTCTGTGGGAAGTAATTTTACTCCGCTGACCTACAGTGATGGATACACAGGAAAAGAAGAAAAAGAAAACACAGCATGGCAAAAACTTTTTAGAAAGTGGTATTTTCAAGGTCAACGTTTAGCATCCAGTACATTTATCTAGTATACAAATACTCTTATATGTATCAAGACTGTAATAAGTCTGTGTAATTAAGTAAAGTGAATAAAGTTTATAGCACTTACCCAATATGTTGTGGGTGTGCACCTCACCTCACCTGGCTACTGCTCAGGTTTGGGGAGGCCCCGCTCTGTAAAAGAATCAGAGGGTTCACAGGTATTACTGCTCAGAATTTGGGCAATTTCAAACCGCTATCGCTCACTCCGCGAAATGCCAAAGAACGTCTAAACCCACATGATGTCATTCGTATGCTACATAATGTATAGACATTGTCACGGAGCTCGTAGGGGAGGCAACCAGCGGCGTGTAAGCGCTCAGTTAAAGTAAAGAATGCCGGTATCTGTTGTCAAGGCAACCAAGTGAGTGGGACGCTGGTGGATTGCGTCGTCACGTCACGTTGAGAAAGCCTGGGAAATGTAGTCTTTTAAATAGCGCAACGAGTAGGTGGCCAAGAAACCAATCCTCATTCGTTTCGCCTGGCCAAACAGAATGGCAGTGAAGCCAAACTATTGTCCGCCGCTGGTTGCCTCCCCTACGAGCTCAGCTCCGTTTTGAGGTACCGACGGATAGGTGAGTAGGAATCTCTTCCGCTTTGTTTATTGCTAGTAAGCGAGCACATCGCTGCTATTGCTCGTGTTCTCTGGGCACTTTGGCAGAGACACGGCTTCATTTCACTTCATTTTAACAGACCGGGTTGCTTTCGCCAGTGGGGCTTCTTGCTTCAATTGATACCATGGCGATTACATAGCCTAGTCCGTGACAATGTCTATACATTATGTAATTAATTACACAGACTTATTACAGTCTTGATACATATAAGAGTATTTGTATACTAGATAAATGTACTGGATGCTAAACGTTGACCTTGAAAATACCACTTTCTAAAAGGTTTTTGCCATGCTGTGTTTTCTTTTTCTTCTTTTCCTGTGTATCCATCACTGTAGGTCAGCGGAGTAAAATTACTTCCCACAGAGCCTCTAGGCCCTTCGATTGGGTCCAGGTTGTATTAATCACTTCACTGCTCATTTGAGCACTGTTTCATCTTTGCAGTAGCTAAATTGGTCCTGACGAATGCTTGGGTGAATCCCACCCGATAGCAGAAACATGTAGACCTCTTTTCTCCATCACAGTTATTATATTATTGAAACTGTTATAGCACTGTTTTTATATTTTGCCAACAAGGTAGCGATTTAATAAAATGTGTTTAGTGCCTTGTTAGACAATTTTTATCCAGCACTCTTACACCATCACGTTTCACGAGCACTGCAACTATCACACTTTTCCATCATCCAACAACAACAATATACCAGCTACTGGTTTGGGACACATAAGAGACCAAGATCTACAAATTGCCAAGTAGAAGATGGTACTCTTTTAAGTCCTTCACTCCCAGATGATGAAGCTAACCTCTTGAGGTTGATGATGGGAATTTTTACACCTATACATACATACACATATGCATACTTGAATTCACAGCTTTACTAGTTTTCAGCATCACCTTTATTCTTGTGTCAAGGTCTTCAATTGTATGAGACTCATAGTTGTTCTAGTATATTATAATGTTGATTTGGGGATTTCACAACTATTAGAGTCTGTAAACTTTTTCCCTTTGACCCCCACTAGTTTCCGAGATATTATAAGATAGTATATCAGTATACCCCTCCAACCCTCCAAAAATTGATGCCAATTTTCCTATCGCAAATTATGGGTTTATTTGATTAACAGCCTCCATCAACTCATGAATAAAGTCTGGCACATGTGGCAATTTAGTTCAACTTACACTTCCCATATAAATCTCACTAAAAGTAAGTGAAAATAGAACATTTGTTAAGATAATACTTTCCGTAATTATGAAAAGGGAACTAGACTCATCACAGCATGCATTGTCAAAACATGGGTTATTTCAGTACTTACATTGAATTTGAATTAATTACCAATATAAACTGGGGAATAGGTTAGAATTACAGACATGGAACTGTCTGGGAGAACCGCCAAGGACCGTTTTTGGTTAACAAAAAAAATAAAATGTAAACATTTCAAATCTATTGTTGTACAAAAAGGATTATTTGGTCAATTAACCAGCAGCAAACTTGAGGCTTAGCCACCTCATCCCGACGAATGCTCTGTACAACTGTTCTCTTAGCAGGGGGGTTCCTCCATAGGGGCGGAGGAGCGTCCCCTCCACCAATGCTGCGCAGAAAGCATAAATAATAAAATGGTGGTAACATTTGCATTACCCTTTTTTCCCTCCCCTCCCCCTGGACCTGCTCTTTCTTTGTGCAGCCACCACTGATTTGTCCAAAGAGCTATTACTTGAGTCTGACAGGGTGGTGGTTGAAGTCCCATTTCCCAGTATAGATGACACCTCCGGGTAGTAGTGCGCATTTATTATACATTTCTATTTCATTTCAAAGGCTATTGATTGGCTGGGGATAACTTGCATCTCCTGGAGGAAATACACAAGCAGGCATACTATCCCGGATCCCTAAGCAACCTGGGTGTGGAAGATCATTACTTCCATACTCTCTTTGTTTTATCACCAGATGCCACATACCTCAAAGGCAAAGTTTCTGGAACCAACGAGGGTAGGAACATTGTTGCCGAATCCCCAATCTTTCCATTGCTAGTATCGCTCTGGCTTGCGGTCAGGATTACTGTAGGTGTAGCCAGTGATGTCTGATCCTGACAGGACCACCAGTAAGTCTGCGTCTTTTGCCCCTAGTGAGAGTTAACAAGTCCAGGATTGAAAGCTGCTCTTCTTCAGATTCGATAGCGTTGTTAACTCAGGCAGGCTGCTGCGATTGCCACTTACAGGTGTTAGGATCTAGTTTCCCTTGACCCATTGACTCATCGCCTTTTCTCCCATTTCTTCTTTCACTCATTGCTTCTTGATTGCTCGATGCCTGTATTGTAGCCTGCACACCTGGCCAAGCTACTCCGGCTGAGAGAGCTGTCATTGCAGGTAGGGGTCTAGTTTTTGCTGTGTTTGCCCCTCTGCTTGCCTTTTTCCCTTTTTACTGCTTCTCTCTTGGAGCGAACACCACAATCCGCACTCAAAACAGCTTCACTGACTGCTTCGCTGTCTCCGGCGACGATAGAATCAATACAAGGTTTCAGACCACATCTATCTTTTAGAGACCACGTCTAAGACTTCCACAATGCGAGTCACCATCACTCCTCTCCCATTTCTCCACCATCACAACAGGCTCCCCCTAACACCTGGATGCATCACGTTGCTCAGGTATTCCAGCATACAGACGAGCTATCAAGGTGAGGGCAGAGCAGTGAGCAGCGAGGAGAGTTGCACAGACACCATCTTGCTCACAGCAGATGGGGGGGAAAGGGAGTGGGAGAAAAGAGCTCCCAACAAGATGGATTGGGATGGAGAGACACTCTCAAATTAAGGTGGGATTATTCAGCGACACAGCTACTTAACCAAGAAGGTGGAAAATCGGAGAAAGCAGTCTTGGACAGCAGGAGGTGCTGGCGGTGCAATAGATTCAGAACCGCTCAACATGGTAGAACCCTCTCCCTCTACTATCTTGTCCTCTATTAAACAGATGCAGGAAGAAGTGAGAAGCGATAATCGTTGGGCCTGACAAGCCAAAAGAAACTGCAGGGCACAGTAAGGAAGATAATAAATGTACGGATATAGCAGGGAGAATGACAACGATGGAGGCCCACACAGAGTTCCTCGAATCGGAGGTCACAGAATAAAAAATGTACAGGACATCCCAAGATAACCAATATGATGTGGAAAATAAAAATAAAACACAGGAAAATTGGCAAAGAAGAAAGAACTTAAGACTCTTAGGGATACCCAAAGGCAGTGAAGGGGGGTGGGGGGATGTGAGAAGATGTGTAATAAATCTTTTGAAGGGTGTCTTTCCAGATCTGCCAGGTTAAGACTGGGATAAAGAAATTCAAAGAGCACATTGTTTCCCCCTAATGCTTAAAAATCAGCACGCAGGTAACCAAGAATGACACTGAGCAATACCGGTACATTTTGGCAATTGTTTGCTGAGGGAATGCTTATATGCTCAGGCGTGCCCAAATGCCAAAAAAAAGAGTTTGAAGAGGTTTCCTTTTGTGCAAGACCATACTTCGCTCATGCCACGGTGGAGCACAGGTGGCATCTGAGGCAAATGTTCACACCTTTCCAGAAGCTGGGAGCTGAGGTATGTATACAAAACCCTGCAAAACTGAAAACTATTTTTAAGGGGTGTACCTGTAGTTTTTTTTCTGAGATTCAGGGAAGAACTATCTAAAGGAGCAGATGGTGGAGATATGATATTTGAGATAAGGTCAAAGAATTTAAGCTTTAAAGGGGGCAGAACGAAGAGATTTACGGTTTGGAAAGGGGGAAAATGAAAACCATAAGACAAGAGGAGATAGATATCCCAAGGATATATTTTTTTAAAAACTGATAGTGTATGGCTTGTGAATCATGGTGATATTAGGAAAGGTAGTAGCAGACAGATTGATCATGAAGAAATTATAAGGTGGGGATTGGCGAGAGGGTTAATACAGACAACCTCACACAGGCTTGATGTCTCACATGTTGGGGGAGGGTAGAGGGAGGAGGGGCTTTAGGTTTGTAGGGTGGAGGCACCCAGGGGTTTGGGGTGGGGAGGGAGGGGGGATCCCACACCCTCAGAAGGGAAGAGGACAGAACAATAAACTGTGTAATGTGAATTATGGTGGAGCTTTACTCTAATTATATCTGAACGTAAGAAACAAGTCTCAGCCCTGAAAATCATTTAATGGGAGGGCAAGGAAAGGTGTATATTGCCTCTATTGATATATGCAGGCTAAATTATGTCAAAAAAGAGCTAGAGTCTCATTAGGTCTTCAAACGTTTGGTTTTCAAGAGACCCATATTGAAGAATCACAGAGATGTATTAGATTCTCTTGGCTACAAGCTAATTTGGGACCACACAAGGTGTACGAATGGGGGTGACAATTTTAGCTTGAGGTAACAAGATACGGTTTTCGCAAGTGCGGGTTGATAGACAAGGTAAATAGGTGATCTCAGGGTGTCATTCTAAAAATGGAGCTAAATTCCCTCTATGTTCTGTGTATGGGAGCATTCTGGCTGATCCTCATTTTATCGATTGCTTATGTAATCAACCGACTTACTGGCCTTTGACAATAATTTTATGTGAGGACTTTAATATTAATTTGCCTAGTGATTGGGATATTGGCAAACATCAAAAATACACAGGTCGGAAACCCAGAGTATTTTGTGCCCTAGAAAGTATCTGTAAAGATCATGGGCTCATTGATGTTTGAGCAGGAAGCGACCTCTAGAGCACCGGCACACACATTACTCTGCCACACATGGGTCGCAACCCCATGTGGACTATTTTTTTATTGTGAATACACTCACAATGAACTGTAGGATTGAACAATATCTGTGTTTTCTTTTGGACCATAAACCTTTAGTTCTGGAGATTCAGGTGGTCAGGAGGGAAATTAAAACTAACTGGAGTTTTGAGGGGGCCCTGATTGCAAATGAGGATTACTGTAGAAATTTGAGAAACTAGATTCAGATATTTTAAAGAGAATATTGGTAGTGCACCAATAGGAGTTGATTGAGACACGCTGAAGGCATGTAAAAGGGGGGGGGGGTTCTCATTGAGCAATGGGAAGAAAGAAAAACAACGTATTCAAAACAAACAAGATATTCTAGCTGCTGCTAATGAGAATTTGTTAGAGCAGTTCAACAGGGAGGAGAAATAAGGGAGTCTCAAATAGGGGTGATTTCAGCAAGGGCGGCACCTAATGAGATATTTGCAAACAGGGCAGCTTAAAGCTCACAGTTTGGACGGAAGATATGCATGAATGTAATGAGCGAGCAGGGCATCATCTGGATAGGAGTGCTAGACAGAGAAGTGTAGCAAATGAAGTTAGAGAAATTTGAGACCCCTCTTTTGGGTAGTTTGAGCCCAGCAAGATCAGGGATGCCTTTAGGACATATAATCATCTTTTATATACTGAAAAAATAACAACCAGCTCAGTGCAGATAGACTTTTTTGAACAGAGTTCCTCTTTTACAAATTGACCATAGAAAAAAAGAGAGCACCTTGAAAGGGCAATACAA
Organism: Triturus cristatus; assembly: GCF_964204655.1. Lineage (NCBI taxonomy): Eukaryota > Metazoa > Chordata > Amphibia > Caudata > Salamandridae > Triturus > Triturus cristatus. The sequence goes on from NC_140580.1 coordinate 362,721,198, forward strand.
TGGGATGAGATCCATTCTGCATTGTATTGCTTATCCTCTGAAAAGGCTGCCGGGACCGATTCAATCCCTGTGGTATTTTATAAAATATTAGCACCCCAAATAAAAGATAATATGGCTGAATTAGTAAACCAAATCTATAGCGGAGCTCCCCTTCCAAGTTCGTGGTCTAGGGCCAAAATCTTTCTTAAAAAAGAATAAAACGGCTGTAGAACTTGGCTCATATTGTCCAATAACTTTAATGAATGGGGACGCAAAGGTCTATTCTAAAGGTGCTAGCAGCATGGCTAGCACAGGTGATACCAAAGACAGTGTCCAGCCGACAAAATGGTTTTATAGCAGGGAGGGACAAAACAGATCATATTAGGAGAGTGATTATGCTGCTTGATGCAGCACAGGTGTCAGGGTACCCAAAGGCCTTTATCTTACTTGATGCAGAAAAGGCATTTCATAGGGTCTCCTGGCACTTTCTCTGGGAGTCAATCGGTATCGGACGAGGGTTTTTGAAGACTGTAAAAGCCCTATATTATAAACCGGAAGCCAATTTTTTGTCTCAGGTGACAACAGAAAACATTGAGATTACAAGGGGGACCAGCAAAGGGTGTCCTTGCCCCCCCCCTTCTGTTTGCAATGTATATTGATCCGCTTATATGCAAATTAGAGCAAAACACAGCAATTCCATGAATGGTAGTACAAGGATATGATAATAAAATTTTAGCATGCGGTGACAATGTAGCCTTAGTGACCCCCAAGCCAGAAATGGCTCTTAAGATAATTGGAAAGGAAGCTGCCCAATTCAGGGAGATCACCTTACATTCTTTGAACAAATACTAGACCCAAGATGTCAAGAACGATAAGATCTTGATGGTTGATAAGTGAGTGGTTAAAAAAGTGGTCTATTTGGGTAACCCTGTGCGTAGTTTGCGACGTAGCGCTACGTGTAGTGCACTATGCGAGCTACGCGTAGCTTCGTAAACTGCGTAGTGCACTGTGCAAGATGCTGTTCGCACTGATTGCACAGTGCCGGATGCTTGTCCACACTGTGCAATCAGTGCAAGCGGTTGTTTTCTGCTGCTCGAGTAGATTTCTACTCGAGCGGCAGCTTTCTCAATGCGGACAGGTAGTTTCTCATCGCGCGCATACGGGACCACTCGCAATGAGAAACCTGACCTCCCCGCAATGAGAAGCTCGGCGGGAGGTTTATTTTCCACGCTCTCGATCGGTAACTTGACGTTGAGGACTGCGAGGAAGCAAAAAATGACTGCTACGCGTGTTTGCACTGTGCTACGTGCAATTTGCATAGTGCGAAGTGGCGCAAACTACGCGAGCGTAGCGTAGTGCTTTGCCCATTTGCATTTCATCGGAAGTAGACGAAATTGTCCAAGATAATCTGGACCCTCTTATAGAGAAAACAAAAAAGGAGCTTGTCCGATTGAACAACCTACATTTTACAGTTGTGGAAGATGTAATATAATCTAAATGATTTTCTTCCCTAAAATTCATTTATATCGATTCCCTTAAAATTTTCAAATTATCGGTTGATGATACTTGAGGTAGTGTTCTCAAGATTTTTATGGGCTTATTCCAAACCTAGAAGGGCACTAAACTATCTCTCAGTTTTGAAAGAAAAAGGAGGGGGGCTTTACCAAACGCCAAACTGTATTATTGGGCCAGTATGTTACAATATAGTAATATATTACTTCGGTAACCACACATTAACAGGGCGCACAAACATTCCCTCTACTTAAGAGTTATTAATTGACAATGATGCATGGGGCTGTTTTTAGAGACAATTAGAGTTCAATTACTATAAGAAAAGTACATTTTAAGTGCCTTCTGGAAGTTTATAAGGTGTGGGCCTGGGTGCATAAACCGGTGGGAATAGGAAGAGTGAACTTCTATACTCCTCTTCAGAATACCCAGAAATTTCCCTTTCATTTTTAGGGATCAGTATGTCCAAAAGGTGGTCGCACGTAGGCATTGACAATTAAGGTTTTTGTTTACTCTCCCTTTGGCTTTGTTACATTTGAGGATCTAAAGAATGAGTTTGGTATTAATCATGGGGAGTTTTTCAAGTATCTTTAAGTTAGGGACTACCTTCTGCATGAGGGGAGTGGCCCTGTGGGTTTTGGTAGAAACAAATTGGTTGAGAAATTAATATCTCGGAGCAATAGTAGTCTTGGAAAATAATGTCACTCCGGAATTCCGAGATAAAGGATGATCTAGATAAGTTCTCTTTAAAATGGCAAGCAAAATTGTTAACAGATTCAGACTTTTATAAACCTCTTACTCTATCACAAACTGTTTTTATGTCAGCTAATTTGCAAGCACAGTTTTTTAAGACCTGCTTTGTGTTATATTATACACCTGCCAGGTTAGCTAAATGGGTTGGGGGCTAATGAACTAAATGTCCCCACTGCTCTGTGACTTGTGCTGGCATAGTCCACATTTGTCACTTGTAGCACCCTGAATTCCTTAAAGAAGGAAATCACAAGGTTTCTTTTAGTGTAAATGGTAAATAAATGTAAGTCTGACCTCAACCCTTATTCTATCAGGAGTGTAAAAAGAAGAAATGTCACAGGAGGTAGAGTATTTTCTTGGTGTTGCAATGGCCCTTTTAAGACTGACAATAGCCTCTGCCTGGCTGGACCTGAACCCGCCACCGTTTCAACAAGGGCTGGGTCAGCTATTGTCAATTTATAATCTGGAGGAAGCAGTCTATGCTAGAAAAGGTAGACAGGCAAAGGGGAAAGAAATCCAAATATGGGCACCCCTGATTAAGAATGTCTAGCGTTTTCTGGGGGAATCTGTATATAATATTTGTATGTGCACAATGTACTAGGAATCACACAAGACTCAAACAAGTGGGGTAGATGGTTTCATATGTAAAAAACTTTGATCTCTTGGGGGACCCTAGGTACATTGGCTACATAATACAATGCACTTGAAATCACTCAAGTTAATTTTTAATTGTTAAAATGTTTGCTGAGAATATGACTGTATATGTATGTGAATTGATATTACTCCATGTGGAGAGTTTTATAGGTACATAAGGCCCCCACGCAAATGGGGTAGACGGTACGATGTGTATGATTTTGGCTTTCTTGGGAATGGCCTCATCTAAATTGTCTACCTCCGTGAAATGCACTTGAAATTACAGGAGATATCTTGTTAATGGGTAAATTGTTAGATCGAGATTATAACTCCTTATGTATGTATGAATTTACATCACGCCATGTGGAAAGTTTTGGAGTCTACTTGAGAATGGGCAGATCAGTGGTCGATACTTATGAGCGTGGGAGGCAGGGAAGGGGGGTTGGTGTTGTAAGTATTTATTGAAAATGTGCAATTAAAATATATTTTTTTACATGATTTTATTACCAGTTTATTTTTTACTCTGCCGAGTGAGTGTGGGGCGGGCCAGTGCTTCATTGTTGCTGACTGGCAGCAATGAGGAGTGGCCACTTCAGTTTGTACAGAGCATGTCTTGTTTGGCAGGCTATCTTGCTTCGGCCAGCCTGACATGGGCAATTCAAACCTCTCCAACCTACCTGTCTTATACAGCCGTGTTAAGAGCAGGTGCAGGCCTCCAGGGCTTTTTGGAGCACTGAGCCAGCCTGCTCCTGCCAATCCAGACACTTCACTCATGCAGCTTAACATTGTTAACAGATGATAGCTGCGTCTGGATTGGATGAACCTCGAGCTCCGAGGAGTCTGGTGCCAGAAATATAGAGGACATGCCGCAGGCAGTGTGGTAAGTGAAAACATTTGTCTCTTGCTTGCACTGTAACTGCGCTGGATGCTATTGTAGCATGCTGTGTTCCTTACGCAGGCACTCTTACCATAGCACTTTTAACCCTTGATCCATGAAAGCGTATTATGCATTTACGTGAAGGAGGAAACGATTGGAAAGGTTGGTGAACTGAGCGCAAGCCTGGAAACACTTCAAAATTTCGAGAGCTGCCAATCCATTGAACAAAGAGCCCCTTCATTACTCAGTAATCAATGGAAAGTGGCCTCCCAAAGAGAGGTGTGTGGCCGGGTCCATCAGTGGGGCAAGGTGTGTGTTGGACAACATAAGTCAATAATCTTTTAAGCAGGTGCATCCATTTTTCTTCTGGCAATGTGTTTTCGCTTATTTGCCTCAAATACTGTTTCCCAGTTAAAGCTGTATTCAAACCGTATGTGCAGAGAACACTTCATAGGACACACACCAGATAATAGACTGCTGTGTTTGCACAGCTTAGTGCAGAGATGCACGGTCATTTATAGAAATAAGGCTACAGAGATGCATAGGTGAAGACCAGGAGATGGTCGGGCGCAGTGGTGAGAAAAGCGCCCAGCCGGGAACAGTATGCACATATAGTGTGCATAGAAATAGTGACAGACCGGGGTAAAGGTGGTGCTTGGGTGGCGGGGTGCCTTTCACTTCAGTATCTTTGTGCATATAGTGTGCCTAGGAAATGTGACTAGGGGGGGAGTGAAGAAATGTGACATGGTGCCACTGCAAGGCAGTAGAATTGGCCTGCACCAGTGTAAGAAAGCAGCCCCTTAACTCCGACAGGAAATGCCATCAGAAATGTAGAACCAAATGCAGAGTGTAGTGAGGGGAGCCGAGGGTCAACCCGCACAAGACAGTAGGATGAGAAAGCAACAGATTCAGAGAAGCAAAGACATTTTCACTGAAAAGAGAGTCGAGGAAATAGGGACAACTGGACCTTTGAAGCCTAGGGCACAGAGGCAAGTTATACTCATTATGACCAATGGAAAAATATAAACTCATACTGGAGGTGGGTGCGTTTGTTAAAGAGCTGTTATGAATAGACAAGGTCCATTTATAAAAACACAGTGTAGGGCTGCATTGATTCAGAATGTCACTATAAGTATTGGTTTTCTGTTAAGGCGCTTCTATTCCAAGCATTCGATACAAAGACCAGCGGCACTCAAGGATGGGGCATAATGGCCAGAGCTGACTACTTTGGGAACCAGGTTCAAGTCCCGGCATCAGCTCAATATCCTATGTTTCTCGGCATATCACAATCTCCTGTGCACTAAAAAATGAATGTGTCCTTGTGTAATATAACGGGTGCCCACGTAAAGTGCTCCAATAAACTCTGGTTGAGTTCGCGCTATATAAAACTGTACATATATTGGCCAAGTTAGCAATAAATGAGGGGCCACTAAGCAAGAGGAGACTGACAGAAGAGCCACACTTCTAATGGCACATTCAGCCATGCCCCAAGAGATATTTTGATGTGCTTATCAGTTGGCAGAGGGTGCATGTCCCCTCTTTAATAGTGTTCAACATTTGTATAAATGGTCCCTGCTATTCTCAATTTGCAAAATGTGTTTTTTTCTTGCGCCTAACAATTCCACATGTCACCAACCGCCACTTACAAAGGAAAACCTCTCTGGAACAAAGCACACCATATTTTATTTTATTGTGCACATTGCCATGATTTCATTTGTGTCTCACGAAATCTACCGACCCATCTTCTCCCTTTCACCCTTAGATTGCAGGCTCCCTCTTCAGCAATGAATGTTGGGACACTTGTCACTTCCACACCACATAGATTTCACCTTTTAGGTCTCTCTCACCATCTATCATTTTACAGGCAAATCGCCAAAGGCACAAGGGGCCTGATTTAGAGTTTGGTGGGTGGGATACTCTGTCGCATATGTAGCGGATATCCTATCCTCCATATTTCATGTGCATTATTTCCTAAGAGTTCGGTGGGTGGGATACTCTGTTGCATATGTAGCGGATATCCTATCCTCCATACTTCATGTGCATTATTTCCTAAGGTACTTGTTATAAGGCAAACACGACATCAGCCATCCTTGTGACAGAGCATCCTTGCAGCCAAACCTAAAATCAAGCCTGTAGTAACGCATTCAAGTCACATTATAGCTAGGGGTCCTGGTATTACGGTATTTAACATTTCTGTCTGTCTTTACCCATATTTTTTTTTATCTGTATATATCCGCATTTTGTCACAAGCAAAAAAAGATGTTGCAGCTAGTATTTTTCCACATTTATTTAAATAGACAGCGCACATGGTTGGTATAGGTTTAGCTATATGTTTATATGCACCAAATTAAGTAAACAATACAGCCATCTGCAACTTTCCCTTTGTAATACAAGTCACAGTGGTGTCCCGGAGATTACTTACAGTAATATTAGTGAACTGCTGCTGTGTTACAATATTGAAAACACAGTCACTAGGTATGATAATTAGATGTAAACACATTTAGAATTTAGACGAGTGCACCTCTGCACTTTGTGACCTGGCCAAAGACGTCATAAAAGAGCTGTCTACTTTCATGATAGATTAGAGATATTGGATGCCTTGTTTTCATTGTCAGTTCCATGCTCCTTTCTGCAGCATGCTCTGTGGTGCGCATTGACTATCCACGGGCTGAGAGAGCAAACGACCTCCTCTGAAGCAGCAAGCTCTCATTTCAGAAATAAATTAAAGACACTTGCATTAGTCCTGCCAGGCACTATTTCCCTCACATTTCTGAGGCCTAAAATATCCAACACCACCCATGTGAGTTGGGAGCTTTCGATTTACATTTTTTTTAAACTAAGTCCTTCGCTAATGCAAAACATATTTTCCATAAGTTACAGTCTCTGCCTTGAAGACATTGGGCGTGTATTGCTGCAGCGTGGAATTTCCAATCCTCCCTTCGTCACAGACCAAATATCACACTAACGCATTCACCCAATGCATTCATTGGTGGGGCCCATAACACCAATACACACACCTCATTGGTCTACTATTACGGGAGAGAAAAATGTTCCAAACACTGACGTGAAAGAAATACCTTATAACCTAAAGGAAAAGAACCTATTTTCACTAATACCCTTATTACTACACATCTTAATCTTACACATCAAGATACTACTTCCACGTAGTCGACAGATCAAATTAGTTGTTTTTGATGTTAGGTAATTTAATCCATCTAAACATTCTAAATTCTTAATCTGTTCCTTTCAATAAATGACCCAACACATTTGCTTGTTAATCAATTGTTTATCTAATTAATGTAAGAATTTAGTAAATCATTATTCAAACCACAGAACACCATATTTACCTAATCTGGCTATTAGTCGTCCTCTAAGTCAATCAAGTCGTCATGCAGCATGCTACAGTCCCAAAGATTGGGTCAAGACCATAAGCGTGTACGCATCAATCAATGCCCATCAGTTCGAGAGTCCTCAGTTCATCAGGAAATTGGGCAGCAATGTAGCCTGTCAAAGATTCAGGGAAACAGCTGTCCTGCAGTGTCACCATCCTCTCGGTCAGCATAACGTCAGGCAAAAGGAAAAGGTCCGCAACCACAACCGCTCACTATTCTATCATCTTTTATTATGAAATTAATGACAAAATGTAACGAAAGTCAGTTTTAGGCACTTCTGATTGGTTGGTTAAGATCGTCGGTTTCCCAAAGTCTATGATGTCACACCGTCAGACATGATCCATTCGGTTTGTCAAAATTGTCCATTGTTAAAGCTCTTGGCAAAAGTCCAGTCGTGACCTTGCTTGGGTACAGGCTGTGTAGGTCATCTTGAGGCCACTGTTTCTGGAGCCTGGACATGCGCACTTGGTCTGAAACCTCTTGGAATGGTAGCTGTCTGGTCGTGTACGTTGGTCGGCCATTTTGTCATGGGCCCAATCGGTCAACTTAAGCGAAACAAACACAAAAAGCAATTAAAACATGGAAATAATGAATAAAATGTTTAACCCTCACTAATTCCCATATGTGTATGTAATTATCTAACATATTTGCGACATTTAAAGCGTTTATATTCACCCAATGATGTCATCTGGTGCAACTTACAATTACGTCATAAAAGCAACATAAATCATGCAATATTCTATTTTTCTAGCATTAGTATGCGTACGTATATTAGTTTACAAAATATTTTAGCAATGCAAATGCAAATCCCACGTGCAATTCATACATTAGTAAGGTTGGTTAAATACTACTCAAAACACATTAATATTATTACAATTAATAGATTATTCTAATTTGTATGAACATGCAGAAATGGGGGGGGGTATACAAAATTTTGTACTACCCGCTCCATCAGTATCACTTGTCTTATTTTACTTTCTACTGCCTAGTAGCATTTGAACAATTTACTTTAATACAGTAATCCCTCACAGTTTTGCTGCGGCCACAGTTCTTCCTCGCGCAATGATGGAAAAAAATATTTAACTTGAAAAAGGGCTTCCAGATATGCCACAGCTGTCTGTCTCTCAGGAATGTTTGTGTTTCTTCAAGTGGTGCCAAGTCATAGAGGAAAGTTTAAATTTTAAGGCCAGAGAGTATCCGGAAGCTAATGCAACCTAATGTGTTTATGTCCCAAGTCTTTCTGAAATTTTTGGGTCACACTCATTTTTCCGTGCCTACCAAAGATTATTGGCCCAGCAGATGTTAGTGTGGGCAGGCATATACCGCAATCAGGAAGAGGGGCGTGCCGAGGCAACCCTGGGCTGGAACACAGATATCCAAACAATTTTCAGGATTCCAGAATCCGATTTGGTCTTACTTTTCCCTTTCTATTTATAAATACAAACGGAACAAAAATATTTTTCCATCTGTATTTATATGTAAAAATTTGTTTAAACTGAAAACCGGGAGCCTTAATTATAGCCCACAGACTAGGGCTTTACTCATTGTTAAAGGCCTTGAACCCAAGTTATAGGCCCTATAAAGAAGAGGAGGACCTTTAAAGGTTATAGCCAGAGGCAGATGGGCTGTAAGGCTACTAGAACATTCCATCCACTGAGAGGGAATGTTCTTAATTAAGAAGGGAGAAACAACTAAAGGCAAACGTTAGCATGTTGGTGAGGAAGTCTTATACTAGCCATTATTAGACCTGAGCCACTTCAATATCTTCAACATTTGGAAATCCTATTATTCAATATGGTAGGCATACACTATGCCAAGTGAGTCATCAATTCATACAACGGAAAGCCTGAGCTACACCAGTCTATCGAGTTAAGGTATGACTATGTGTATTTGCTTGCATTTTTCACAGGCTTCAAGCTAGAGCATGGCTTGGACTATTACCATAAAACCTGACATCGGCATCTGAATAGAGAGCGACTTCAGTGGTGTAAAATCTGGCTAGGCGCTGCACTTTAGAAGTGTTATTTATTCATATGGTTTTAAATACATGCATTACTGAATGTATGTTATAACAAATCACACAAATAGTGGGGAAAATGACATAACAAGAGTGCTAACTGAAATCAGATGAATTATTGTTTTTTTTTTATTTGTTGTTATTTGGTTTTGCAAGGAAAGGTGACTAAATAGCCCAGTCGCCCTTCAGAAAGATCCATAAATCTTGGTCCTCTTGCTCCACAGGCTACAAAGGAGTCTGATTTTTTGCAGCCCACGCATTGCATACTGCTGCAGATCTGAAAGAAAAAGTAACTGGTTTGCAGACTGTCTCCTGAGACCATTAAAAACAGGAGATCTTGGTCATGATCCTTTGTACACAGTAGAAGTGGACAGGCAAAATGTACTTTTTCTTGGAACTTTAAGATGCCGGTCAGTTGGAGGCAGACATGCCTCATTAGTGAGGTCTGAAACGAGGTAAAGTGGCCTAGTACTAATGGATATTACCAAAAATAAATTCCAATATTGTAACCATTGAAAAATGCAATATTAAAATAAATAAAAGCTTGATTTAAAAGTGGTTCTCAAATTGTAACAGTTATTTTGTTTAACTGGGGGTTAATCTAAATAACAGGCTAGAATCGGTGTCCTAGTTGCAGCGATTAAAGATCTACTTGCTCAGAAATGGGAATATGGGCTTTATTTATGGGTCCTCTGTAGCTTGTCACGGTTTGCCAAGTTTGCACAACTAAAATTGATTGCATGCAACACCAATAATGTTAGTTTATGGAGGAAGATTCAGGGTGCAATACTTTAAATCTGCAATCCCACTTAGGAAACTGAACAGAATATGCACACTGTGTGCCCTGAATATGGAAATTTTAGATCACGTAATTTGTATCTGCCTCCTTGGTTCCCTCCTCTAGCCCCTATTCTCCCACCGAGTGCATGTTTCATTGCCAATAATATACACAAATAGAAAGACAAAGAATTATGCAATGAAAAGAAAATTCTAGATCTTACATTAATCAGTCAAGTGAATTAACACAAGAAATTGTTATTAGCTATGATACACAATTGTTACACTCTATCCACCTCCCCAACTAATCTCGTTATTCTTTATTTTGTTACACGTGCTTAAGCTGTGAAGTCACATATATCCATAGTTTCCCATGTTTGACTGTCAGGCTGCCCGGGGTCCACGTAGATGACCCTTCTAACAGGGCGGCAGCCTTAGTGCCACAGGAAGGCACACGAGTCAGTGTAATATTGCCCCCGGTCTAGGGGCCAGGGGGTCAGTTGGCCGCATCACTTCTGGCCGTGATGGGGGAGGACAGGGGTACAAATACCTTCCCCCGCCCACAGTGCAGCCTCTTGTCTGCGGCCCGTCTCGCTGTTTCCCGCCCTACCGCTTACCCTGCAGACAGCCAGAGGGTGGTGAGGGGAAGAATCTAACTTATTGTTTTGTGTTGCAGGAGGAGTTGCAGGGCAATCCAGAGTCTGCAAGGTACAGAAGTGTACTATATGCAGCAGCACAACAAGGGTGCTAAGCCAAGGATACCCAGGGATGTCTTAGCGTTGTCCCCTGGAAGAGTGACAGCACCCAGTTAGTCCTACGGGCGGTTGTGGGCCTGAGCAACTGGGGCTGCCTGGAACGCTCCGCCCCCCCCCCCCCTTTGGGAGGCGTGAGTAAGTGCATGGACTGGCGGTCCACTGATGGGAGGAGTGGCCCCTCCCGAAATTGGTAACCACTGATTGGTGACGGTCATGGTGTAATTTGGCTCATCAGGCGGGCAGGCGGCAGAGGGGCTGGCCTGCCCTTGGATCGCCCGTAAGAAAACCCACCATGTTGGCATATTTGTTATGTAAATAAACCTGCAGCAATTTTCTAAACTAATAAGAAGTCTTGTGGTTTATTTATGTATGTTTTTGTACGAGAACTGAGAAGTGTTGCCGATATTGGCACTATGCTTTATATCCAAGAACATCGACCTCCTTGTCTCAGGAACTGTAGACAACATTTTACAGCAACTAGTATCATTTAATAACTCTATTGGATGAGCTAACAGTGAGAAATCTTTACCCTTGAAATAAGATTGTTGAATGTTTCGATTTTGTGTTGTAGGGTGTAGAGCAGTAAAGGAGAGAACAAAGAAATACCCTTTTCACAGTTTTTTTAAACAGTAATTTGATTGCAAACCTTGCGGTCTCCAGGTTGTATAACTATTTTGACTATTATCTATATTCCTATAAGCAGACGACAATAAAGATAATTTAAAATGAGTTTTGTGTCCCATTTACTTATGGTCAGCCCTTTCTCAGCTGTAACATCTTACAAAGCCTCATCAGGACAAACACTAATGTAATTAAAACTTTAACAACCTCCATTTTATGGAATCTCAGAAGCATGGACCAATCTGAAAAATGAAAAAAGTAGAGGAGATTCTGTGACAATATAGAAGCGTTGACGTACTTTGTAGGACATTACTTTTTCATTACGATGAAGCAAATTATAGATATTTCATCACGGTACATGAAGCCAAGGATAAAGAACATTCTTAAACAAACAGTGGTGTTTCTCGAGTAGTAACAGCTCAGTGTTCATCAGCTATGTCTTTTTGGGAGGAAGTTGCATATTAAGTATCAAAGGAGAAATAGTATTATGAAATGTTATGGGTGAAGCTGTGGAAAATCGCTTTGAAGCTATTAAAAAGGAAAATCGCAGTATAGTTGGAAATTTCCTAATAAATGCACCGTTTCCATAACTGTCGCCGGCCTGGACGGCACTCGAGCCAGGTGCTAGCTGGACAGAAAGTTTGTTTATATACATTTTTTTTTTTTAAATGGCATTTGTTTACGGATTTCAAGGTACACGATTTCATTTGTCATTAAGGGAATTGCTGGTACCTACCAAAAAAAGAACACGTTTTGTTAGAGTTGCATAATGCTTCAGATGTCACCTTGCATGTACTTCATTTACATTTCAAACTTATCTGAATCCTCTGCTCATTAGCTATACATACGGATGTATGGCTAAGTGTTGCCAGACGATGTGCATTTGTAAAGCAGACCACCGTGGCACTGAACAGGGGAGTGTTATACAACTCAACAGTATTGATTTTATCCACATCTATACTTCACCGCCACTTTATTCACTATTAATCTTCAAAAAGATTACTAGTTTATTTTATAGAGAAATAAATCTCAGAGCAGGTAAGAGGTTTAGTTTCACTCCATTCTTTTCATGTGGTTTGAGAACTTTGTTGTGAGGCTTGGAGCACTTCCGATGAACTGCCAACTCCACCACCCTTCAAATACAGACAGATCTTTATCCGAATCCAGATAGATTTATAGGTTACACAAGGCTAGTAGAATTATGCAATTTGGTAGCCTTGGGGTTACTGGATTTTCCACGTGAGCCACAAAACTAAAATAAGTCCTTAGTAAATATGGTATTTCGTATCTTTGCCACAAAAGTCGATCGTCTGCTGATTTTGACCAAAAATGTGTCTAGCTCAATCAAAAGTTTATAAAAACAAAAACGAAAATTACACTGGTTACCATTTGGAACGGCGGGCTGGTCATTTTTTTTTTATGTCCCGGTTACTTACCGGTATTCTTGATTACTCCGAGACCTGGTCTTCCTTGCCCCAGTAAATACACAAACTATATATACTGTGGCGAGGATGACTGGCGAGGAGGTAATTAGGGCCTAGGGTGATTAACATGTTTGGATAACCAGAACAAAGTATTTCTATCCTCAAAAAATGTGCCTTGTTAGCCCGTCTAATCAGGCCCCCTGCCCTTCACATAAATCAAGGTGCCCTAGCAGGCCCGGCTCCAGGAATTTTTATTTGGGTGGGCCAAGGGTACATTTGGGTGGGCCACTGCTGGCCCGATTTATTGCTTATATATCTAGCCAGGCCTGCTTCTGGGCCCTCCTTTATCTCTCCTTAGTCTTACAAGGCACAGTAAAACACACTCTTTTCCAAGTCTCTTTCTAAATGTTATCACTGTCAAAAAGTGCTTTTCTTCCATGTAATGTCCCTTTGATGGGAAGAGGAGGTTTCTACGGTGGGAGTATCAAGCAAGTGACACTATTCAGGCTCCCTCTGTGCGAGCCTTCAGGGAGAAACCCTCTTCATTACTACCTCCACCTGACCCTGCAGTGCACTCCCTTACAGGCTTGATTACCCACTTTTCTACCCTGCCCTCTACATTAAACCTTATCTCACAGCTGACCTTTGGCCCCAGCCCCATATCACCCGCCGTTCAGTTCCACTCTCATTATTCCCAGTAATAAACAATAGTAAAATCACCTTGAAACTCGAAACATTGAATATAGCAGTAAATGTAATTAGCATGCATGTTAAAATATGCTCCACAGTTGTCCTAATCACCTGACTGTTAATTAAATAAACGAAAACAGAAAGGCCATTGCAGGGTCAGCTTTAGTGGCAGACTTTTGCTGGCGCAAAAGTCTTTTTGACCTCTTTCTCTGTAGATAACTTAACTTCCACCCTCCAACAGTGCCCTTCATCTCTCTGTAGCCACTCCCCCTCATGGCCTCCTCCTCAGACTCCCTAACTACCACCCTCCACCAGAGCCCCTCATCGCTCCGTAGTTCCCCCCCACCCCATGACCACCTCCTCAGCTTCCCTCACTGCCATCCTCCTCTAGTGCCCCTCATTTCTCTGTAGCCCTCCTGCCCCATGACCACCTCCTCGGATTCCCTCACTGCCACCCTCCACCAGTGCCCCTCCTCTCTCTGTAGTTCCCCCACCCCGTGACCACCTCCTCTGCTTCCCTCACTACCACCCTCCACCAGTGCCCCTCATCTCTCTGTAGTTCCCCCACCCCGTGACGACCTCCTCTGACTGCCCCACTCCACTAGCGCCCCATCTCTCTCCATAGCTCCCCCCCCCCTCACCCCATGACCTCTTTCTCGTATTCCCTCACTACCACCATCCACTAGTGCCCCTCATCTCTCTGTTGCCCCTCTCTCATATCCATTCCATTTGTTGTATGGCGCTACTCATATGAGTGTAGGGTGTCACAGTACTTTACATAACACACATTATAGAGAGACAATAAATCAGTCTACGGGGAATGTCACATAAGCCAATGTGGGTCACAAGGTGTAGAAATCACGTCATCCATACTGGTGGGCAATATATTTTACGGGGGTTTAGTCTGGAGAAGCACAAACTTAGGATTTAAAGAGTACTCCAGGGGTTGGGGGTTGGCTTTATTGATAAAAATGGATAACTGCCCAAGCAAACTTTTTTTTTTACATCTGTTTTTATTAATTTTGTTGTTTTTCCAAACACCAGTACAGACATTCGGTACATTAGCATACGAGCTCCCCGAGCATAACAGCAGTGCGTCTGCCCAAGCAAACTCTTATTAGAATAATGAAAGAATGGAGAAGTTCTAACTATATCACAACACAAAAAAGTGAAGTTTGTATGCAGCTCTTTGATGACAGTTCATAGGTCACTGTCCTATGTTAGGATAGTAACTTCTGAACTGCAAGTAACACAAGGATATCTGTGACAGAGGTAGTAACCCACTGAGCTATTCCCATAAAATTCAGTTTATCTGCATATAAAAACTAGCAACAGACAAATGGTTGCCCTGCAGCAGGATGGTAAATCACCAGTTATATGAACAGTTTTTATTGCTGTTGTACATCGGTGGCAGAATCACTGCGAGGGCCTAGGCTCATTTGTTTGGGTGGGCCAAGCTCATGTTTGGGTAGGCCTGGCCCACCCTCTAGAACCGGGCCTGTGCCCTAGGGATAACCAATCAAAGCTCTCACGGGAAGGTACACGGGAGTCTGGGGATGGCGAATAGGACTGGATTACTGGAGCACCCCACGAAAACTCTCTGGAGACCAGTTGAAACGCTTTCCAATAAATACAAACAGTCCCTGAAATTCTTTTTTGTTAATTTTGGCGAGAAAGAGCTTACTTTGTCTACTCTGCACAGTACCACAAGCTAAACTGCCGAGTGCGCCCTTTTTATACACGTCTAAAAAGCTTCCACGTGAAAACATTGGAGAAAATGGAACATATTTTCAGTGCACGCTCTCGACCCATCAAGGTACATTTGTTGCACGCCCCGTTCCTAACAGAATCAAGCAGTTGACTGCGGAGCACGCCCCCCCCCCCACACTTCCTGACCCACTATGAACACAAACAGCCCAACAAACTCAACGTCGCACATCATGATGAAAGAAGGCAATTAGATGCAGAAAGGAACGTGTTTTTTTTTTTTTAAGCACGAAAGTAACAAATCACTTCCTTCCATGTGAATTTCACAAGTTGTCATGAAAAACAACGTTCATAATGTTTGCATTTTAAAACCCCAAAAAGCTGCCCAGAAAAAAAAAAAAATCAAAAAAGTGTGCATTAGTATGAGACAGACTAACAAACAGCATGGATGTTCAAATCTAAAAGTAACGTTCGGTTTCCAAAAGTAACTAGATAAGAAACATTCTGTCTGCCAACATTCAAACACCCTCCTTCCCCATCACAACCATTGCAAACCGAGCTACGGTGTCATGCGGACATTTATAGGTGGGGGGGGGGGGGGGGGGGGGGGCGGAGACTGACTGACCTTCCTTATTGGCCAATCCGAGTGAGAGAAACAAGGTGACGACTCAGTCTCTAGTTTCACACCGGGTGCTTGTTACGCTCCCTTCTCTGGCGTTTTGCAAAGGTAGTTCACACGGATCATGTGGTGTTTTGCAAACTGTAGCAGAAGGGCAAGGGTGGGAGCCGCTGTCGGTTTCTTTAATCATCTTGTCTTCATTTGAAATTTGTGCTGGGAGTCTGCAAAGCTTTATAGAGCAAACCTACTCCTTTATATCCATGAAAAAAGTCATATTGTAATCAGTGGTCGAAGTGGGCGGGATCGGGAGGGCATGGCGTGCCCCTACTTCTATAAATCAATGGATCCCCTGCCCCTACTTTTTTCATTTTAATAATGCGTCCCAGGACGGCAGAAATAGCCACGGCCTGCAGAGAAGTCTCGGCGTTCCTGGCCGTTCGAGTCGGGCGGTGGGCAGGGAAGGAAAAGGACTCCGTCCTTTCCTTCTTGCCAGAGAAGACCAGGACAGTGTCCACTTCTGCTCTAGCGCTGATAGCTGCTTCCCCTCCCTTTCTTCCTTTTACTCCCTCTTTCTGTCTCGCTCCTCCTCACTGAAAACCGGTTCTCATCCTCTCTTTCCTCCTTTCGTTTGTTCCCTTGTGAAATGGATCCAAAAAAGAAAAATACTTTTGCTGCAAATGTTGTCTTTTTCTGACATTATTCTATTCCAAAGTACAGCCTCCGGGACGGACAGAAATAAAATGTTCAACTATGAAAACTAAAGCAAGACAGTGTTCACACAGCACCCAGATTGATTTTATTCACACCCAAACACATTTGCGCCACTATACAGAGTTTGCCAGTGAAGCGCTACTTTTGTTTTATTTTTTCTTTGAACAGCATTGTTTTCCCTGAATGAGTAAGTGCACCATTCCTGGAGATACCGCAATGCCAGATTGATGGGTGGATTGAAAAACAAAATGCGTACCGCGGCTCGGTGTTCATGGATGTGGTCTTTTTAAACCATACTGCTTGCGTTTTGTAAGGATATAAGCAATGGACATTGTAGTGGGTCCCTCCCGGTCCCTCTAGTCATGTCCTTAACTTTTCAGGCACAAGCACTCACTGATTTCTGAATAGTGAGTGTAAAAGTGTTGAGATAACCATGTTGTTCCTGCTTACATTTCATATGCTTAACTTAATATTGCATTCCCTATGAGGGTTTGCTTTTTTAAATATTTGTTACGTTTTTTTTAGGCAGCGTATTACTCTTGTCTAGTGCGTAATTTAAACTGAGTCGCATCCAGGTATGTATAGCAGGGCACTATTGGGTTGTAGTTGAAGGCTGTGCAGGTTTCTCTCAGTGGGAGAGGATGTGGCACTATGGTCAGAGCTGCCGAATTTGGAACTGGGGAACCAGGTTCAGCCTTCCTGACCAGTCCTCTCTCCTGAGGGAGCACATTCCCATGCTAGGTCTAAGAAGGCCCCACAAGACCATAGAAGCCCTGGTGTCTTAGCACCAGCAGGTTTGCCCTAGTGGGGGCAAGTGTGGGTTAACCTTGGAGGCCTGTCCACCACAACCCATACTGAGGTTCACCTCTAGTCTTGCGGGTAGGCTTACGAAGCAGTACAGAGTATAGTGACTCTGTCACTGAGGTCATAGGAGCCTTGAGAAGTGCCAGCTCTAGGGCGGTGTGACCGGTGTGTTCACACTGGGTGCTGACTTAGGGTGGCAAGTATATTATGGTTTTAAAAGTGCTTGCTGCCTCCCTCGTGGCCTCCAGCAATCAGGGAATCCGGGGAATCCATGGCAGAGGAGGTCATTGGGGGGGCACCAACAAACATTGTTGCACAGGGCGCCTCCAGGCCCTTGAGGCCAGGCCGCCTCACCCATTAGTACCTCCATTGGACTTGCTTCAGCAGTAGTAGCTGCAACTCACCAGGGATTGGCAAAGCAGCGTTTGCACGCACACACAACTAAGTTTGCAAACTTCACGTTCTCTCTGCTTCATGCATGAGCACTTTTAAGACGTCCTGCTTGCTTTGGGGCCACTGGAATTATGCAGCAAAAGAAGACAAAATTACGCCAAAGTGATGACTAAATTATGCAGCAAAATAAAGCTGCAACGTAATGCAGTATATTTTCTAGCACTTTATTATTTCGACATTTTTACACATGCTAACAGTCTCTGGAAAGATTTGACCTTATTAGTACCAGTGTAACATGCACATGCAGCAGTGAGAAAGGTGACTGGGCAACCTTTGCAAAGGGCCGTCCACTTCACAGCAGCACATCACTTTTTTTGTAACTTTTGATCCGTTTGAGCTGCAAACAATTTATTAGTTAAAATTGTCAGATTATATAGCAGATGTTGTATTATGTGGCAAATATGGCAGAGCCATAATTATTTAGAAAACTTTTGCAAACTAGGATATTTTGCCATTCATGTTTGAACTGCTCTTGTGGAAAATGGGAGAAGTGCTGAAGACAGAAACTCCATGGATCAGAGACAAATGGCTTGTGATTCCACTTTTAAGCGTATTTGGGACAGTCTTTGGAAACATATCCCACTTCGTGATTGTATTTTAATGTCAGTAACTCATATTAAACCTTAAATAGTTATGTGTATCCATTGATTGAATAAATATCATTGTTATCTGTAACTGGTCAGTGAAATGCCAAACAAATACTAAAAAGTGGGATGTTTTGCACAATCTGGCCACACCTCCAACTCCGCCCACTGATCCAGTTCTCAGGTTATTCCTCCCTCTGATTCTCCACCCATAGTTCCCCTACTTTTTTCCCCCCACTTCGACCACTGATTGTAATGCCAGGTATGGACACAGCAAAGTCACACAGTACGTCTCAATGTTTCCATTTCCAAGTGTGAGTAGCCCATCAAGTCCAGGTTTTTCCGTTGTATGCTGGAACTTGTAGTCCACCTGTTAAGTACATTATAATACCAGGATTGCAAATTCCGGAATTCAAAAATAATTTCTGGATTGGATGAGATATTCAGGCAGGGAACGGGAAAACCTGAGTGCCCCAATTACAATAAACCCTAAAGGAAGCAAGGGAAATGCCCCCCATCCTTGAATACATATCTGCCAAGTTTAACAGGTCCATGAATGACTATCTTTCCAGTCGGGGTTCCATCTTTGCATCCTGTGACTTACCCAGGGCACGAGTCGGGGGTACACGCGGGTGGACGCGTCCACCTACTTTTTTAACAGGTCAATGCCGTCCACCCTGCCAAGAATTTGGGCCCCACTGAATAATGCGCTGAACTCGTCCCGGTGTAATTTCCAAACGCCGGGACACTTTCAGCAGCGCCTGCACGTTGTCTGCTTTCCTTCTGCAACAAGCAACAACGTGCAGACAGGGACAGGATGGGGCTTTCTTATTTAAGACTCTTGCAGGGCAGGGCCGGACTGTCTGTAGCGGGCACCAGACATTTCCCTAGTGGGCCACTAGGGTGGTGGCTGGTTTTGGGCCCCTGTTTCTGGGGGCCAGCAATATCGGCCTCTGGTAACAAAATCGGCCAAGACCAGCCCTTGCAAACCGCTCGGCCGCACACCCTCAGTCCCCCCAGGGGGGCTGGCTGGGCAGTTGGCCAGGGACGGTTTCTGTTCCCAGTCCTGCTGCTGGGCCCATAACATAGGCCGAATTTGAGGGGTAATCAGGCCTGCCTTTTGTTTGAGTCTTTTGACTGGGAGCAGCCAGAAGCCTCACACCAAATGCAAATGAAGTGGCGAGGAAACAAAGGCTCACACCTTGTTAGCACTTCACACATACTTAAGAGAGGCAGCTTTTTACTTTGTTCAGTCCCTGTTTAGGAGATATGCACTGTAAGAATATCAGATGTGTTGGTCTTTCCCAGTATTTACAACAAAATAAATTGCATTTATATGGAGCTTACTTCGCCTAGGGAGCTGTTGAAATAATTTAAGTACCACACATTTTTCTTGTATAGCCTAACTCATTCCAATGCAGGGTGTCAGAGCCCTTTACATCAACACGTGCATATTACATGTACAATAAATTATATGTTTGTAATTGAATGTAAAGGATGTGTTCCCTAAAACTGCGGGATTACAAGGTGTAGACGTCACGTATCATCTTCCATAGCTCACTGTGCTCTTATCCTCGCAATGCGCTCAAATTTACACATGATAGACCTGCTAAACATATATGTTAGGGCTTTAGATCTGATGTCACTTCTTGTGATGCCACTTCCTGTAAAGTTGTGGCTTGTGATGCCCCTTTCTATGATGTCACTTCCTGTGATGCCTTACGCGATGTCATGTGTTGTGATGTAGTGCGCCGTGATGTCATGCGCCATTATGTTGCACGCCGATGTTACGCGCGTGTAGTTGCGCGCCCTGATGTCATTTGCATACTGCCTAACTAGGTTAGTCCCCCCACTTCTTTTTTAGGACTTATGCCCTGGACTTACAGTACTGGTTTTTTATTGTGTTACATTATAAACCCAGAATACAAGTTTCAGAATGCAAACGAGTAACATGGGCTGGAGGAGCTAGTCACACATGGACTCGTGAAAGTTGTATTGTCTGGGGAGTGGGGGATGGGAGAGAGGGAAGGAGGGCTCATGGAATACAGCACCTTTTTAGGGCTTGCCCCTGCGTTGCAGTGGCGTAGCGAGAGCCCTTTTGTATGGGGTTTGTAAAGCTGCTCACACGCTTGTGTGTGGGTTTTTTCTTCCTGCAGCTCTATTGGCTTTCGCGTGCCTTTTTTTATAAAAGCCAGCACGCAATTGGGCAAAGGTGGGCGCAAGTCCCGCCTTTGCTCCGCCCATTCCCGACGGTGGCCAGCACGCGCAGCAGCGCACCGTTCGCCTCGCTGCTGCTCTCCCTCCCCCGCTCCTCTGTGGTGCGCACGCACCACTACTTTTGATTCCCGGCCCTGCTCCTCTGTGGTGCGCGCGCACCACTGGTTTAACTGTGCATATACATAATTTTCCAGCCATTTCTAATTTGATTTCTCTAGCCACACACAGCCCTGGCGAGTCCGGTTTGGTGGCCAACTGCCAGACCCGGGATGCTGCCGTAAATCGTCAAGCCAGATCTTGCTGCTTGCTCCCTGTTTCTCTGCTGTTAAGTTTGTTTCTTAATCACTGTATATTTTTAAAGCTTCCGGAGCTTCCGTTCCTTTCTCAATACTGTGAGCCACACACACTTCCTGTTGAAAGCTTGCTTCATATCCTTTTCATTCATATCCTTTTTTAGGTCTCGCCTTGCTATCGCGTAAGCGATCGCAAAGCGAGACTATAGAGAGCGGGTTTGAAAAGTGCTCCCAAAAAGCGGATTGCCTTGCTAGCACGCGCACAATCACGCGCATCGTGCCGCCATGCAATCCGCCTTTTGGGAGCACTTCAAAGGGTCCGCTACCCCGCCCCCAAGCGCGTGCGCGCCACGCTCCGCCGGGCTTGTCTTTTTTTTAAATTAAACTTAAAGCGCGAGGCGCGCGTGCGGCCTCCCTCTGACCAGAAACCATCATGGCGTGTCTCAAGGAGAGTCTCTCGTCGACGCTGCGAGACGTGTCTCAACTCGCTTCCCTCTATACACACCTGCAGGGCTTGTTTTAACTGGCATTCACAACACTTCTCGGGCAAACAGACTCTATTACATAGGAAGTTAGCGAAATATATCACTTCGCAAGAAGCAATCTGGCCTCTTCTCAAGCGGAAGCAGGTGCGGGAAACACCTGAACTTTATTTCCCAGCGCAGACAACGCTTTATTTTTCAATAACCATCAGATCATGATCTTACTGTTTTTTTTGTTAGGAGGAACAGATACACTTGCTCGAGCGTCGGCTCCTGTCAGTGAATGTTTGTGTTTTGTTAGCCCTTCCCAGTCAGGGCTGAGCCTGTTTCTCGGAGCCCGACCCATCCTGCATGCTGGGCGCCTATTGGTTACATTGCCGTGACCCGTCTAGAAAAAAAGCCGGGGGACCGTTCAAATGAAAAGCACAAGCATTCGTGTACATGAATGCATAGTCGAGTTAGTACCATACATATTCCCTGGAATTATTTCCGCCTTGTTGTTTTCATGCCTGCTTTGCTTGTAGTTTAGCATAGGCACTGCTCACGCATCGGTGTTTGCAACTTGCTTCGGGTGCACTTGCTACGTTAATAGACTACCAACTACAGCGCAGAAAATTACAGTTCCGTGTTAATGCACGGTGACCTGGCATCTCTTAACCCAGAAATAATAGTTACACTCATGGAAATAAACTTGGCCAGTGTCCTTTAGGTAGATCACTGGAACGAGGCCAAGGTGTCGAATCAAGCACCGCGAGACCTGGTTAATATGTAATCTGCGGTAAAGTGCCTTTTGTGGAAGTATAAAAGGCTTGCAGTAAACCGACTTTTACGAATGGTTATCAGCTGATGGTGCATGCCCCCAAAACCTGTTGCAAATGGTTTAGGCTTGAAGGACGGTGTCTGACAGTACTGATGTTTATTCTATTAGAAATAAACAGTTTGTGCGAGGAAATTAAGAGTATTGGCTTGTTCCACAGTGGAGTATTTCTTCCTCTCTCTGCAGACGTTCTTGAAGTGCACATGCGCAGAATACAACTGTCTCTAACGACGCAAAATGTCCGCGACTGCTAGAATAGCGTAGGAGACGCGCGGCAGCTTTAAATCTCTACATGGGGAAGATGGCAAACATCCGGCACCGTTGCTCGAGACCGGAAGTGAGACCATAGCATCCTAAGTGACTAACTTCAGAAGGCAGGAGACTGGGGCCCCGTGGAGACCGGAAGTCAGGCTACGGGGCCCCACCAGACTGGATTACATGGCACAGGACATTAGTGGTGTCTGAGTTCCAGACAGCCTTCCTCCAAGGACTCCCATCAGTTATGGTAAAACGATAGCCTGATTTCAGGACATTAATACGGGGGAAAAAATCATCGGTCTCCATCTTAAAGGATAATGGGTCGCTGACACAGTGGACAGGTTGTTTAGTAAAGTTATCTATGTGCCCTTTCATAGGGGTGTAAGTTGCAAGCACTCTTCTATAGTGACCGATTACATCAATTCATGTTATGCCATGCCCTCGAGGGAACTACACGAGCCCCAGGTTTTGGCGTGACACCCAAATGTATCCAGGGCGCCTTAGTCTGAGTTTTCTTTAATTGATTTAATTAGACTTACATACCTGATGGCAAATATTTGTGTCAAAAATGGAAGTCGTGTGCGCGATGGCATGGAGTTACGTAGTCCATTTTAGAAGACAGACAGGTGTGTTATGCTGTAGAGTGAGCAGGAACTGTCATGCAGTGGTTGTACACTCCCACGACATGTGAGCACATCTTAAGTTGCCACAGTTCAAAATAGACACGAACTGTTATGTTACGTTTTAGGTGAATAGTATGGCGAACGACCTGGGCGCAAGGGGCAGATTCCATGGCAGCCAGGTTCACAAAAACATTGGCGGGCCCCGGTCACAAGACTAAAGATTAATTTTGAATATAAATCAGGATGAATAACAGGTGGGCGGGAGATTGGGGACTCATACGCATGTGACACATATGTAATTAATCACTGTTTTTAAGACTGGAACAAGTCACTAATTTCATTGGCAAATCGCTGTTCCTGTCTACTTTTGTCAAACGCTGCCCACTCTGCTCATACAGTGCCCCTTACCCCTCTGTCCTCACGCTTACCCGTCTGCTCACAGCAGCCCCTTAACACTGGCTGCCTTCTCTGTTCCCTGCCTCCTTCAGCGCAGGCGGTTCCCCATTTTCTCCCTGTCTCCTCTGATTCCACACTGCCCTCTCTGCTGGGATTGCATGGTTCACGTTCAAAAACCTTTCGAAAAATAATATAGAAATCTGTAGACAGAATAACTACTTGCAACAGAATAAAAGGGCTTGAGACAAATCAATCATTTGCTGGCAGCTTGCCTAACATGAAGGTTTTAATAAATGTAATGGCTTGGCATCTACGGGTTTCACAGTAAAAACGACATGTTGCACACTTTCCTGAACTAAGCTGAACAGTACACATAGTGGTTTATCTGCAGGGATTGACTGACGCCCCCCCCCTTCTCCTGCACAGTAGGGAGTTGCCTGTTTGTGAATGAGCAAACGTTCACAGTTCTTAAAACAAGCATTAGCAATGCAATAGGTCTCGCATTTACGCCAGTTTGAGCTATTCTCATTGTAAATGACAGTCTTTTATTTGTTTTGGTTTTTAAAACAAATAAAAGGCATTGTCATTTGCAATGCTAATAGCTTAAACTCTCGCAAATGCGAGACCTATTGCATTGCAAATGCTTGTTTTGTTAGGCACGGGGAGATCAAGTGATTTGCCCAGAATCACAGGATGTTGAGCCGATGCCCGATTCCTGTTCCCCAGCTCTGTCCGTTAGGCCACCTCCTCCAATTTTTGGAGTTGTAGACTAGGCTAATTTCTGCTGAAACAAATGGGCAACTTAAAATACTGTAAGAGTGGGGAACATGAAGTTATCCGGTGACCTTAATTACAACGTGCCCGGTTTTGACCGCCGGGCCTAGATTGCCTCAAGAGCATATTTAGCTATACCGTTGCCTTCGATTGACTCTGACAGACAGGCATTACTAATCAATCAATCGACCGATAAGGACTGTGGAAATCTAACTAATACAGTAAACCAACCAGCAAACTCTCACCTCTGTTGTTGGTCGGAGGCGATACCGCGTCCTCTGAGGGAACACTTTTTACAACGTCGGGGGTGGCCATGCTGCACTGAGAACCATGCACTCATCAAAAGAGCCAGCAAGCTGGAAATGCTACGTCACCCACAGAAGGGGGGGGGGGGGTGTTACAGAAGACAGCCCCTTGATGTTTCCCCCACTGTCCGGGAAGAAAAGTCTTTTTTCAGTGGCTATTTGGCCAATCATGCTAGCCACAGTGAGAGCGAGATCGCTTACCCTGTCCCCCGGGGGCGATATTTAGTCCTGGATAAAGTTGGGTGTTTAGGAGGGCTCACTTGCCTTGTCGTCCTTGTTTTCTCACTAGTTTTGATTCCACCTGATGTCTATTTTTCCCAACACCCTACACTTCAAGTGGCTTTTGCTCACTCTAGTTGTTCTTTTGGGTCCGTGCTTTACTTTGTAACTGTTTACCTATTCTCTCTCTTCCTCGTCCTTTCTCAAATGTCAGATGATAACAAGCATTTACAATGCAATAGGTCTCGCATTTACGTGAGTTCAAGCTATTGGCATTGTAAATGACAATGCCTTTTATTTAGATTTTGTTTTTTAAAAATAAATAAAAGGCATTGTCATTTACAATGCCAATAGCTTAAACTCGTGTAAATGCGAGACCTATTGCATTGCAAATGCTTGTTTGTATTATTCCTACATTACATTTCACCATACTTACTGCAAAAACGAATCAAATGTGTAGGAAATAACACAGGGACTTTGTAGATAAAATGTTTGATCCTGTCAAATGCATCCTGACAACCTTTTATCACAAAAAATGAGCATTCTTTTTTTAAACGGCACCCAAAAGAAAAGCGACAATGGCAACATTTCTAGAAACTTATAATGATATGCAAGCCCTAAAAATATTTTTCAGCTCTTCTTGATCTTTGGGTCCAAGTAAATTTTTTTACAGCTTCAACCAAGTCAAGTTTTGGTTTGACCCCTATCCTTAAAAAATAGTGTGACCGATATAGGTTATTAACCCTACTCTTCTTTAACAAGTACTCTGTACGGTTAGGCCAGCCTCACTCAATGTTGTGAGAACTAATCTCAATGTCAAATCTCAATGTCTTATTATAACCAGACACATTCATCTCATAAATCAGGGTGTCATCCTGAAAACATACCACGTTGGTAATCACCTTCAGGATATGTTGCATAATTTGATAAACTATGAAATCTGCCGATGCTCAGTCGAACGACATACATCTAAACCTATAAACCCCTAAAGGAGTAACAAAGGAGAAGAGTGATCTCAACTCTGAGTGCAGTACACACTGGTGTTAAGCCTATAACAATTAATCCCTCCAAAGAGGCGAGACTTTGCACATTAGTAGTACTTTGTTGATTTTGGGAAGGGGGTGCCTGCAATTTTATTTGTTGGAATTAAGCCTCCTTAGATTCGTACACAAACACATTTGGTTCCCAATCTCTTTGTTGGCAAAAACAGTAGAAGCCAGCCACACAAAAAAATCAGTGGGTTTAATGACTCCTTCTTTGACTAACTTATTTAGTTCTTTTTCTTGTGGGTTGGTTATGAGAAAGGGAATCAAACACACTGCGTGGACCACTGGAGTTGCATACTTTCTCAGTTTAATCGTGTGCCAGATAAATCTTAATAAACCTAACTGATCCTAGAAAATGTTAAGTCCTTGGATACATGCATACATCCTCACTTCACAAACGCCCTTTCACCAACAGAACAGGATCCTTAGAGTTGGGGTTGAGTTTAATCCTTGGTTACTTTTGGTGTCTTCAACCAGGTAAATAGGAATCTAGTTCAACTACGTATACCTTACCAACAGTGAATCCAGGGCTTTCAGTGGGCCGAGTCTCACTGGTGCTGAGCACTGGCAGTTTTTTAAAGGGGGCCTCGAAATGGGTCTCTATTGGGCTTTGTTTTGTGCCCTGGCACAGGCGGTCTGTTTTTTTTCAGACTGCAGTGACAGCAGGCCCATCGATGTGCGCTGCTCACAATGCTCATTTCTCGCTAGCGTGCGCTGCTCACACTGCTCATTTCTCACTTGTGGAGATGTTACAGCATGACGTCATGCCAGGTCAGCATTGTAGGTGAAGAGAAATCCTTTAAAGAGAGTCATTTTCTCTTTTTAAAAATCAGGAGCAGCAACATTGTCGTTGTGTCACCAGGGCTTTAAGTGTAAGCTTTTTCAATATTGTATACAAGCCATCGTTGCAGCTTATTTATCTTATGAAACTAACAACCTTTGACAAAGGCAATAGTCCTGACTTGTTGTAGGTATGATGTTACTTGTTGCATCATGTATCTGGATGCTCTGACAGAAACAGCAAAATACAAGTCGGGCGGCACAGTATGCTAAGCACAGATTTTTAGCTTATGTGTTTTTAGGCCATGCCCTTAATTACATTGGCCACACCCCTTTGACAGACCCCCTAGTTTTCTCATCTCACTTAAAGCCCTGAGTGAATCTATCCTTGAAGGCAAAGAACATTACAAAAATACTGATGAGAGGTTTGAGGTCTTTGTTGTAAATCTCATTTTGAAGTCAAGAACCTCCATAGTGTAATAATTTTTGTTGGGGAAAACACCATAGACTCTTTTGTCTATAATGTTATATGGTGAACATGAGACGTCATGCGTTCTCACAATATGGCCATCCAAAGAAATTGCGCTTGTTGGTGTGTGCACATGTTCACAATACACTGGTAGTTTGGTAAACAAGTTTATCTAAATCTTCACTTACATTCTCAACTACATTAACCTGTTTAACATTAATGTCTGTTCATACTTGGGCTAAGTGCCCTATTTGCCACAGTTTCTAAATGAAGAATTTTAAGTAAAAAAGAATTCCAATTCCCCAAATTACCACATCTAAACTATTTTACTTCAGGGTTGCCTTTTGAAGTTTTTAACTTAACTGTTGTAGATTCATGTGTCCTATGAGACCCATCTGTATTCTTGCAATTTATTACAACAAAAATGCGCTGATCACTAGATGTTTTCATTTTATTACAGCAGTAGGCATATGTTCACATTCTTTCACTATATCTACAGCATTTCTTAGATGAAGGTTCTTGGTAGTAGCTTCTCTTGTATTCTAGAACTATTAGTGCATCTCACTATTTGCTCATGGATAAGGGAGTCACAGAGATCACCTAATAATTCAGAAGTGTTGCCCAGACCTCTGAGAGCAACCACATAGTTAGTGATGTTTTAATTGTTACTTTGTACACAAGCAACAATTTGTGACACTCCAATACTGCATTTATTAATTCTCCAATATGTTCTTTAAGTTTTCTCATAGTAGTATAAAAAACATATTTTTTCTCACCACCCTCATTATCATTACTATGTTCAGGTAAATTATCAAAAGAAATTCCCTCCATGGACCCCTAAGTTATGAAGTAAGACATGCTGCTTGCATAAAGGTGACCATTTTTTGCACTCCAGTGGAAATAAGCTAGAACTCAAAAACACCTCATCCATTGTTTCCAGGGATTGGGATGTTTGGACATACTAGCAGAAGCTATCTTGTGGGGGGAAGAGTAACATAGAAGAAGACAATAACTATCCTAAGTATGATAGAAGAAAAGACTGAAAAGGTTCTCTACAAAATGGGGAGGCGGAGATACAATTCCAAAAAGAACATATACTGTACAGTTCGTTAAGGACAACTGGCCAGAGTAGACGTAAATGCCGTATCCTAACCAGTAGAAAGGAAATACAAATTAATAATTTACTATGCTTTAAAGTTCCTCAGAGTTTATCACATTTTGTAACATTTCATCCCTAAATAAATGTAGAGGAGGGCAGGCAGAGTCACATGAGTCCACACCTTCCTGACACTGGAAAATGAAAGTGGCGGTAGCTTCCATTTAATCTGTGATTCTGTTCCCCAGCAGAAGCACGGAAGACAGTAGCTCATGCGGCTGAGACAGCTCCAGGCCTATCGAGGAGGTGGTTCCCCAGGACCCCAGAAGACAGTAGCACATGCGGCTAAGACAGTTCCAGTCTTATCAAGAAGGCAGTTCTCCAGCAGTGTGGAGATAGAAGAACATGCAGCTGAGGATGCAGCTTCAGTTCTCTGCAGTGCACAGTCACTCTTTGATGGGAAGGCAGCAGCATGGAGTCAGCCTGGAGAGAAGAAGGCTCCATCAACTACTACTTTGGTGTGGCAGCCTCCTTGGCAGCAGCAACTCTTTATAAGGAACTTCAGTGCACAGCTTCCCGCCTCCTGTGAGGCCCCTGCAAGTTTTTCACTTAAGCAGTGTTCATAAAGACACAGGTTTTTTGTTTACAGGAACACTGCAGGTGCATGGGTCAGCTTGCTTTGACTTGTCTCCAGGGTCCTGATGACAGGAGGATGAGGAACTAGCTGAGGCCTGATACAGCTACAGAGTGTTGTTTCAACATAAAACACTCTATAGCTGGATGTTTGGATTGCGCATGTCCGAGGAGTGTAGGCCAACTACGATCCCCTCATACAGGCACACTCTATCTTATTTAGCAGACGTACTGCACATCCCTCAGGAAGCACAGTTAATCTGCTAAAATGTGTCTGGCAAGGCACACATCAGTGCATCCCTGAAGCCAGTGAGGAGCCACACAGAGTAACAGGGGTAGGATCCCCAGCAATATCCCAGTTTCTTATGGGGCTGTGCTTCTAGTCCTATCAAGAAGCTAGAAGAAGGATTGAGGTGAGTTCCCATTTTCTAACCTGCCCTTGCTGCTCCTCTTTGGGAATCATGGATTGCTGGTTCCCAGACCCAGCACCAGATACCTGCTCTGCTGCTGCCATGGAGCCTCCAAGTTGCCAGCTAGGTAAGCAAGGTAAGTTAAAAAAACATGCAATTTCTCTGAGCATGAGTGTTGTTGTGAGTGACTGAGAGTGAATAAGATTGAGTGAAAGTGTGTGTGTGTGTGTTTGAGAGTGTCCATTAGAGTGAAAGTGAGTGAGAATCTGAATATGCAAGTGTATGAATAAGTGAAAGTGAGGACGATGTAGTCAGTGAAGGAGTGTGAGTGTGCTAGAACGAGTGACTGAAGTTTGTGAGAGGGAGTGGAAATGAGTCAGAGGTTAGCAATCAATGGTGCAGCATGTGCAGTTGTACCAGGGCCCAGCGTTCGTAAGTATAAATGAGTATGTTTTATGAATAACAATATGTGGGAGTGAGCATGAGTGAGAATGAGTGAGAGAATGTGAGTTTGAGTGAGTGGGAAGAGAGTAAATGTGAGAGGGTGTGAGTATGAGTGAGGCAGATTTTGAAGAAAATGGGTGAACTGCCTGCTATTACGCTCCATCAATTTCAAGCCTCATGTCTCCCAGTGTAGAGACCCTGTTTTTTTCAGTTGGAAGATGTATTATTGAACATGTAACAAGTGATGAACTGATATATCATCAAATGAACATTTCTGGCATGTGCTTTTATTCTGTAAATGTATAATAATATGTCTGATAAGCAAAAACATTCAAAAACCCATTCGGTGATAATTTAGTGACCATTTAGCTTAGAAAAGTCATAAATCTTATGACGGTTTCCCTCCATAATTAAGCTATTTTATCAATTTCAACCACATACTTTTAGGCTTCTTTGTTTCAATTTTAGATTCTTCAAAACACATTTAGGACCAGTCCCTTTTTAACTATAGTCTCCATTCCAGTTAGCCTGTCCAGCCTGTTTACCTTTGGCCCTAAATCCATCCTAGGTATGGAGGTCGCCATCTTAGACCATAGAGGCTGTCATCTTTGACAATGGAGGCTGCCATATTCCCTCAAAATATGCAAAATATTTAGCATTTCTGCTTTTGTCACAGATGTTGTCTATGGCTCTCTTTCTAAGAACTGTGAAAGTGTCATTCAGATATAGACATCAACAAACTCCCCAGTGCATCATCGGTCTGAGACAGGTGCCTTTTCAAGGTCATATAACAACCGTAACCCAAATATTAAGGTCTATATTGACGTTATTTTACTCTTTAAATACATCCACTAATGTGTATGATTATGTCAAAACATCCCTCAGGTGATATTCCAAATTCCATTTTAAATCTAAAAGGACTACCACTTGACCATTTAGTTAGGAGAGAAACTTCACCCAGGTCACAGACGCAGATCTAGATGAATATGGCACCAGATTCCTTCTTGACTGAAGAAGTCTCCAGGACAACTCTCTGAGGCTCTGTAAAGCATTTCATTCTTTAATTCTGCTTTTGCGAACTCGTGCCAGGGTTATGCTCTCTCATAGATGCAATCTCCTAGCTCTTGGCCATGTGCTCAGAATAGCTGACAGGATATTCCTGACAACAAACCCTGTTGTCCAGGTATGCACACCACCTCCGAAACTCAGGCTTATTATTTAGTCATTTGCTACACCTAGCATAGCGCTTAGAGATAGCACAGTGATGGATTAAGGGCTATAAATTGTGATGCTACGATCTTTCTCTGTTTTCCCTATGACTGAAAAGTTTAGATGCTTTTTATTATCTTCTGTGATGTTACCAATTTTATAGGCACTAGATCCCAGCATTTCAAAATATCTGTTTTAAAACAAATATGTTGAAAAACATATTCCGTTTCTAGTGATCTTAAGTGTTTTAATCATTAATGAACGGTTGTTTGAATTATCACTGTTCCCTGTTAGTAACCCAAAAACATTGACACCATCTCATTTATATATTGGGTGGGGTTTATGGGGCTACAAAAACCTGTCTTTCTCATTCAGAGATGGTGCATTGGACTAGGATGACTTGTGTAACATGTGGGTGTGACAAAAAACCCTTTAGAGTTGAGCCAGAGATTCAGTGTATGCAACAGGTCTTACACTCCATTACTTTCAGGGATCAAAAGCCATCATTGTTCCTTGGTCCACTGCAGTCTGAGGAATAAATCTAGCTCAAATCATTTCCAGACCAGAAGACACCACAGACCTAATGAACACAGAGGGTACAATTGGAAGAAAATAAATATGGACAAAGAGTAATGGAGCTAGCATGGAGTTAAAATGAAGATAAATTGGAGAACTTAATTGATTTGATAAATTCAGTTTCTGAAACAGCAGTGCAGTTTGATTGGAACCCAAACCAGAAACAAATACTTGCCATGCTCAGCAAGTACTCAGTCTAATTGCATCTGCCTAGCACCATGCCTACTTTATGCTATCATAGAGAGCAAGTGCACAGCAATCTGGAAAGATCAGGAGGAAAAGTGAAAAGGATGTGGGGGAGGGAAGCAAAAACCTAGGCATATATTATTTAAACCACGAAAGGGGGATTGACTGCAATAGAGTTTCTTAATTAACCTGGACGAAAAGCAGTAGGGAAAGACCTTAGGAGGTGTGTTACAAGGGAACAGACTTCAAATCTTTTATATAGTGTTAAGTGCAAAATGGAAGTGGTGAAGTTATTTTGTTAGGAGTCCCCCATGACTTGCTCTTCATCCGCATGTCCACATATGTGTGTAAGAGGTTTATATTGTGTGAAATGTTAAGCACTGGGGAAATGAGGGCACATCACGGGGAGTCAAATGTGCGGCTCCACAACAGATTGGGGTATTGAGTTTTAGAGAAGTGACTTGGGACACACTAGGAAAGGGGCTAAAGAGTTGCAGAGAAAGAGCAGGAGCAAGTGTGTGGATTCTCTTGAGTTGGGATAATTACCTGGTAGCCACAATGAAATGATATTTTTAAAGAGATGTGTTTTCAGCTTCTTCTAGAACTTCTCGAAGTATCCTTGCCCTGGATTGGAGTTCCATACCAGTGAGGCATAGCCGGAGAAGGATTGACGTCTTTGCCTGTAATGCTGCTGTTTTTTATAGCTTAAATCCTAACTCCTCTGGATTCACAACCATCCCCATCTTTTGTAAGTAAATATCATACTTTGGCATACCAGGTACTTGCTTTCCTTGACTACAGGATGATCCTTTGATAATCCATGTTTAATGGTGGTTCAAAGTGCGCATTCACAGCTGATACTTCTGGTGTGTGGTCATATCTTTGCCAATGTTCGGAAAGGTTAGGACTATCTTCTGCATGTCGTGCCTTTTGTAATGAGAAGCAATTTATGGGAAGATGTACTAAAACTATTTAGCGGTCACAAAACCTGGTCAAATTCACAGGTTGTGCCACGCAACATCAGATTTTACAATTTACTAAACCCCTTTTGCAATTTATTCTTTCCTAATCCAAAATGGCCTTACGACTAATTCCAAGTCACAATTAAAAGGGGGCATGAAAAGGGCATCTCATTCTGATTGTGAATCACAGTGAAATTTGGCACTGGTTGCAATCACAATTGTGACCACCACTCAAAGAAGTATTACCAAAATACAAAATGCATTTGAGGGTTAAAAAACCAAACATACATAGATTACAGTATTTTCCTCGCTTTAGTTTCTAAGTATTGGGTCAACATGTGTTTAATGATAACCAATCGCTACTCAGGGCCACATGGACAAGTAATCCCTCCAATTTATTATATTTCACTTATGGTCTTTATCCCCTTAACTGTTCTTTCGTATAATGTTAAATAGTATAGTGAAATAATTCTTGTTTGCATTTACATTTTCAAATTCCTTAAAAAGTGCTCAGTAACATATCAAATTTCTCAGTATGCTAGGCATAGAGCCCTGCTCTATCAGTCAGGTCTTGTGGTAAGCTGTCTGCTGGGGAAATATTATAGACTCTTCTGTAATATGGTGGTAACAGATCACCAAGGGGATCCTATCCCCATTGGACAGCTTCCCCTTTTCAAATCTTGTTGGGT
Source organism: Triturus cristatus (assembly GCF_964204655.1). Taxonomy (NCBI): domain Eukaryota; kingdom Metazoa; phylum Chordata; class Amphibia; order Caudata; family Salamandridae; genus Triturus; species Triturus cristatus. The sequence goes on from NC_140580.1 coordinate 362,754,384, forward strand.
GGTCTTTTGATGAGCAGGCAGTGGTACAGGAGACTTCTCCCTGTGAAACATTCTCATACTGGAATTTGTTTTTTAAAGTAGCACCATTCCATTAGGAAACGTGCTGCTTAAGAAGAAATAACTGTTTGTGAATGCAAACACAGGGATGGTGGTCTGATGTTGATGTCATTTTTAATTTGCGACATTTCCTAATTTATAATAATTGGGCAGGTCATTCTGCAACCACTAAAACTGGAGCATCTGCGTCTTGCACAATCAGTACATAGGTCTCCTGAAAAATCAGAGGCTAGCTACAAACAGCTAATGCACAAATAGTGACCCACTGTTTGCGGCCTGTCTATTTGCACAACTATTCCACAGTGCCGTAATCTTTCCTTACCACCATCAAACAACTACTGAAGCACTCATATATATGTTCCATCATGGAGCATGGACACCATGGTCACATGAAGTGATTAAGTGGTTTATGCAATGAGCATGGCTTAGTGTAGGCTCCAAAATGTGCTCGCATAACAGCATCACCATTAGCCCACTGTGAGCCACAAAAATGCTTTAGATGCCCCTTATTACCAGTATTGTGTATGTGTGTGAGGACTAACAACTGGTTCAACCTTCATGTGTAGTGCAATGCTTACAGAGACACACATACCTTTGACTGATTACAAACTGCCAATGCACACTGGGGCAGTTGGTTCTCTTGAATAGATGACTAATATTTTGGAGTTAAGCTCAATGTCTTCAGTTGAGGACCCAAATACCTCAAAAACGTGGATAAAAGACGATAAAGAAAAGAAGGTCTGAGATATAAAGGTCAGCAGCATGTTACCACCTGGATGTTGGTGTCACCTATTTTTCTGGAATATCTTAAAGCTGCACTTGGGACACCGGGAAATAATATCCCTCTCAGCACATATTTAGCCACTATAACCTTAAGGATGTATATACCCTAGGACGTCGTCAGAGACCCAATCCAGTCTGTAGGCATTGTTGATACTTTTATATTTCAATTTTTGGTATTGTTTTCCAGATTCAACTCCTCACCTCTTGCACCTTTGGAGAAGTGTCTAGTAATGTCAGTAAAGATAGATCTGGAAGTAATGATTCCAGGTTGGAACTAAAAACTTCAGTAAAGAGTTATGTACATAATGTAGTAGGAAATATAGAACATCATTGTTTTTTTTGCTTTGTATAACATATTAGACAACAATGAACTAACTAAAGTTCTGGAACGGAAGGAGGCTGTCTTGTTCTTTGAATTACCAATTTCCCTTTTCAGAGGGTGCTGGGGACTGTGCAGTAAGCTGGGATTTTGTGATGCTTTGCAGGAAAATGAGATTGGACTACATTTTAAGAATCACGATTTGTATAGGTATTACAGACTTCACAGGACTATGTCCCCCTTCAGCTTTAACTTACCTCCACACTCTACACCACATGGAATTGTTAAGTTTCTAAAATTGGTCCTTACGAAACTGTACAATATATGTTAAGATTGTTAAAATGAGGCTATGCACACAGTAGTAGGTCATAAATAAGTTTATTAACATCAGCCCCATATAAAGTAACAAGTGACAAGTAAGGCAACCTGGTAGGACCAGGCCTAGATCCAGGTTACACCCTACAAGGAGCATGGTGACTCTTCCCCAGACTATACTGGAGTCTGCTTTCCCTCAACAAACTAATGGGGAAAACACACCAAACATTTCACACACTTCACACATTCTCAACACAGACATTACTCATACAGACAAGAACTGAAAAGCAATCACTACAACACATATCTCAAAAGAGGAATGTAAGGCACTTAATTATCTGAAGTGCAATCCATTGCTACTATAAAACCAGAAGCCCAAGGGGAGGGATAGTCATTCAACATAAATCAGACTAGTATACATTGTACCATCTAATACCTGTATAAATGTATAAAATCCCATCTAGTTGCCTGTAATAAAGATATTAGATAGCTGCTCAACTGTAATAAGTTATTACAGTTGAGTTCTGATGCCACAGTGCCTGTTGCCAGAGCCTGCAGCAAGGCTGCATGACAGGTCACAGAGTATAATCGTAACATCAGTTTAACAAGGAGAAGAGAACTGGCTTTCCTATCTTCTGATATGTTTTTTCTGAAATGAAAAGCAGAAAGGAGATATTTATGTCAATATTTTTCCACACTTTAGGCAATTGCACAAACAATAGAATCTCTCCATGGTCCAAAACAGCATTTTAAAAATCTGACTTACATAAAACTGATTCAAAAATCTTTTGGCAAAAACTGCAAACCATGTTTTGGTGAGGACAGGTTCTGCTTTTATTTTTCATGCTTCAAAGAGCAAGACTCCAAGCACTGAAGCAGTTTGAAGGATCAGAGATGTTGTGACTAAGTATTATAAGGTATAAAATACCCTCTGCTGTACAATAAAAAGATATAGCAGGTCACCTCAGAGTCTTGTAACCTTACTAAGGAACTCGGCGTTCAGCCTCATTCATCTATATGATTATGGAACTCCTTGTTGCATGCAATATCCATACAATGTATGGCAGGGGGATTTTATCCCATATATAATGATGAGACATCTGACAACTGAGTAATGAGTAATGCTACAGACTGTAAGAAATAGCCCTGTGACTCATTTATGTGTGGGAGCTGAACCTCAATAATCATCTGAACCCTGATATTTGGACATCCAGTATTTTACCTATTCAGTTTCAGCTCCAAATATCCCATTGATCTTGTGGTAAGAGACTACACTACTCAACACAAAATCTCACAATTTAGCACAGTTAAATCTGAATAAATATGGAAGCATTAATAAATGAGTTCTAGATCAGAAATAAGGCACTAAAGGGGTTTCTTACAGAATTGTTAATAAATGTGGCACAGAGAAAAATATGTGATTCTCCATGAAGGCCCAAATACAGAAATACAAAATCATGAGGGTAGTAAAAACCTCTACTTAAGCAAATCAATTTAAAACTACACATTTCTCCTAAACTATTCATACATTTGGCAAATTCAGCATGGCATTATCATGGTTAAGGTTGCTTGGCAAATCAAAAACAACAATGTAATGCTTTACATCTTTAGCAGTAACCCATTTCTTAAGGTAAAAGAAATCTTTCACCTTCTCCCTTAGCAACTGCACTCAGGAGATGTACAACACAAAATGAAACATTTCTCCAAAAATGGGACCTAGAATTAGTATGCTTACAGCAGAACTTCCAACAGAAGTCATTGAAAATGATACTTTGGGTATGTGATGGAAACTTCATTACACACTTCCTAATACAGTGGCCCATTCTCACACCTTTGATGTCATTCACTTGGTGTTCCACAGAAACAATGGGAGAAGTGACTTTCTGCGGGATACTGATTGGGAGGAGTAATAAACAGGAGCATGATGAGCAAGAAAACACCAGTACTGCATTAACATTCAAAGAAATTATGTTTCGTACAAAGATGGGGCTAAATTCTTAACAGTATAAAATGCACTATCGAGTGATTTAGCAAATCTATTTCAAGTTGAAATATATAAGTTCATAGGTTTCGACTCTATGCATCATTAAAATCATTAATATTCAAAAATAATTTCCACACCTTAATTACACATTTGCACATGTTCTAAAAAGCTGTCACACATCTGACCCTTACCTTAGAACATTCTAGCACTCACTCAATGGATTAAAAAATATGGACACATCTGGCAGATTGAATTTGACATCTTAAATATAAAGAAACTGCATACTCCAACTATATATACTCTGCCTAAGGTTCACAAAGGTTTGTGTCCCTGTCACTCCCCTGAAGGCCTGCAGCCTTGGGTTGCACCTCAAATCTGGAACCTCTTTGCCAAGACTGTTACAGTTTCAATAAAGACTTTGTTACCAGGTAAATGACGTGTAAGTGATAGTGAGCACTTTATAGGCTATAGCAGCATTTCTCTATGGGTTTCCAGCTGATTTTTGGTGGGTTGCGAAAGAGCACCAAATAGAGATGCCTTTACATTTTCTATTTATCTTGTCACATTGTTCTGCTTAAAAGATAGAGGTCAAATATCAGGCTATGTCTTCTGACACATTGCTGCCTATTCTTCTATCTTGGAGATTTGTGTACACTTTTCTTTCTCTGATTGCAAAGTGAGAGGAGTTTTTAAAATTAACTATGTGACAGTCTTGCTGGGGTAAAGAGTGTGAAAGGAAAGGGTGTAAGATGTCATTTTATTGTCACACACACAAAATTAAATACCTGTAAATGAACTGTACACACATTTCAGAATATATGAGCATTCAGGAAAGCACAATTAAAACCCATTTTTTAAAAATTCTGAGGAGTGATGGAAATATAGATTTTAATAGGATCAAAAGAGATCAAGACACATTTACCTGGTGATTTGTAAATGATAAAATGTCACTGAAACTCGATTTCCCCACATTATTATTTGTGTGTTACATAGTTTTATCAGTAAGAATGCATGTCTGTGAAACGTTTGTGGCCATTTCAATAGAAAATGTGTTGTCTGTAAATGATAGTGTGCTACCTCACAATGCCTTAGTAATTTATTATTTACCATTGTGAGGTAGCACACTACCAAAGTACTCTACCAGCTACATACTACACCCTTCCCCGCCCCTACTGAATACACCTGTTACTCTTTAATTGAAGATCGGGTTTTTCACAATCCCTATGACTTCAGTGATGCAGTATTGATGTCAGCATCCCCTTGCTGATATTGTTCCAGCATCAGTGATGAAAAGGTGCTGAACTGTGTCCCTAAGTCCAGTTTGAAAACAAACCCTTGCAAGTATTCCCAAGCAAGACACCAGGTGAACCTTTCAGTATTTTGTTGCAGCAGTTTTTTTTACTTCACAAAGCCATTTCATATAGCGCATGTGCTCCCTATATTTTCTCATACATTATCATCCCACTTGTGTATAACTTTCACACATAAATTGAGAACTATGGATGTGGCCGAGCAACCAGAGCTGCCAACTTTGTATCTGTGAAACCAAGTTTGAGTCCCAGCATTGGTTCTGTGCAAATCACTCAGGGCCAGATGTACGACTTGCCAAATAGCGACTCGCAAATTGCGTCGCTTTTGCAACTCACAATTTGTGACTTGCTATTTGACATGTACAATCGTTTCTTGGATAATATTTGCGATTACCAATGGGGCCACAAAATGTGAGGCTCATGAATATTAATGAGCCACTCGCATTTTGTGACCCCATTGGAATGGCTGGCCCTCCCAGGGATGGTGGCCTGCTGGGCTCAGCAGACCACCATGCCTCGGACTGCTTGAAGTAGGTGGTAATTTGGGAGTGTTTTGTGACTGCAATTGCGGTCACAAAACATTAGTACATGGCTATGGAGTAGCTATTTGGAAGTGAATGCCTCTTCCAAATGCCGAGTCGCAAAACCGTGTTTTTTGAGTCACAATTTATTTGCGACTCGCAAAATACTGTTTGTACATGGGCCCATGGTTTTTAGCGTGCGCAAACAGGTCTAAGACCCTTTTGTGCATGCTAAAAAACGTCATACATCTGTCCCTTAATCTCCTTTGCTTAGAATAAAATGAATCTGAACTTCTGTAATGTGAACTGGTTCTCATGTAGAGCACTCCTTTGCTTTTAGGGCAGTGTTCATGCTATATAAAATTGCCACACACACACCACACACCACACACACACTCTCTTTAAACAAATACATATACCGATTGCTCTTTGCAGGTGGGACACCTGTTTAATCTCTGACTCTTTGTGTGCCTCTACTAAAATACACATATTTATGACCTGATTTGCATCGCTCTTGCAACACGCACGGTGGTGCAAGAGCGAAACAAACTTAAATCAGGATTTTGAAGCCATGCAAAGCCACTGAGTGACTCTAAAAATCTGGAGTCACACAACGCAAATTGCTGCATTGTGTTACTCTGCCCTGGGTAGGTGTTTAGTGGGTGTTGCGTGTGTGTTCCCAAGCAACTCCCGTTGTTTCTGTTGCATGCCCAGATTTACAAGACCTTGTAAACCTGTAAAGGCGCCAAAAAGAAGTACCCCGCCAGGTGAGGCGTAACAAGGAGAAATATCTTTATTTCTCCTCATTACCTCCTCTTTCTATACATTCTGCAACACACATAGAAAGAGGAAAATGCATCCCAGGATTGTTTTTGTGAAGGAAGGTGCCCCTTCCTTGACAAAAACAATCCTGAATGCAATGCAGGAAATCTTACTCGATGGTGCAAGCCTGTCTGTGTTGCAGGAACACACTGAAATGCTCAACGGGGTAGTTTTCTCGTGAGCACTACTTACCAAGTGGGACCTCAAAATACTTACTTGATTGGAAAGACCACGTTAGGGATTTAGTTAGGTGAATATGCAATATAATGTTACAGAGGAAAAACAGATAAGGACCTCACGATCAAAGACTTTGCTGGCACATTCCTAGGCTATAAAGCCAGCATGCTTGAGCATTTACTTGAAGAAGAATCCTCTGAAATGAACAAATGTGGAGTGGCCATGATATTGAGGACTGGTTCTTTGCTGCGGTACTTCAGAGTTGGAGAATATGAGTTGTGGGATGGATTAAGCTTATTAGTAAGGCAATGAGATGTGATGGCCCACTGGTGTGAAAAATCCCAAGGTCCTCCCTGCCTGACGTCCACTAATTCAGGATATTTGGATGTACTTTAAATCTGAAACACAAGCATTCGATTTCTTAAACTGCACAATGGTACTTGCCATAACGTCATCAACTTGTCTTGCCCTAACAGAACTCATGTAACATTGATCTGTAGAGAGACGCAAGGGGTCTTACCAGGAGGCACACATTTCAAAACTTTCAAAACAGGAGACACAATGGAGTATGGAGATGTAGATTTGTGCAGTACATGTACCACCAATTCTGGCATAAATCACTATGAGTAAGATAATCATTATGAATAAGGTAATCAAGAAAGGTCTTAGGGCACCAGTCGACAAAAATTATGCCCTCAATGCCAGAGTATTGTGTACCATGTAGACACTGCATTAAAACCAGAATAACAGATATCCTAGACACAATCACGGCTAGCAGTGGGATACTAACCAAGGTCCAGAAAAGAGTTACACTTAAAGTGCTGCAGCATATGCTTGCTGGAGCTTTCCCAGAAATCAGAACCTGTCCCATTAATCATATATTGAATATAGGACATGTTGTTACTGGTTGAGGGGGGTAAAATCCTACTCAGACAGTAACCACAATTATTGTTAGGGGGAAACTGTAGCAAACCCCAAAGTACTTTAAACAGTAATAAAGTGAAATCATACACAAGTTAGAAAATTGAGTAAAGTAAAATACTTTATTTGATACCAAAGCGACAAAAATCCAATTTAGAGAAATCTAGACATGCAATTTAAAAAATTTAGGTGAAAGTAGTGCTTATAAGAACAAAGTGGCAACTGTGGTTGTCTGGTCATGCCGGACCGGGACAAAGTCATAAATTCAGGCTGATCACAATAGAATGTGGGCTGGATACAGGGACCAAGTTAGGCATGCTGAACAAAATACCTCTAATGCCTTATTGCGGAGTGTTGTGAGATCCCACATCAAGGATACATCATGCTGTGGTGGCTCTGAAGAAGCTGCAGCTGAGATGCGTGGTCCTGCATTGGAGATGCATTGCGCAGCTGCAGTTCCGATGAAGCTTACATCGGGGCTTGTGATACAAGGTCCTGCGTGGTTGTTGAGAATTTTGCCATCTTGCGATGCAAAGTACCGCAGTCAGGGATACGTTGCACAGTGTCAAATTCAAAAAAGATATTAGACTCTTCTCCCAGGAACAAGCTTACCCATATCTGACCCCTAATTTTTATGCAAATTCTGAGGAACCTTATTCCAGCTATTCCAACAACTATAACACCACTAGATGGGGCAATAAACGGGTTGTTACATTCTCGGACACTACTGACTCAGATAGTGAAGATCTTACCAACTACAACTCTAACTACAACCCAACATACCAACCTAGACCAGAGAGTTTTGACAGAACTATTCCATCGAATCGTTTTTTAGGGAATCGCAGAGGGAACTTTCGCCCCAGGAATCGGAACCCCAGACAGAGGGGCTTCCGTCAGGATCCAACACAACCCCAAATGTACATACAAACGAGACAGCAACAATACTGGAAAACATAAAAAACATCCCTGTGTTCAATCTGTCCACCAGTATTATGGATATTGAAACCTCCAAACTGCTATCCAGGGGACTGTCGTTTGTCCCCTCTACGAATTTCAACAAATTTGAATTTGTTAAGGACCTTTACTCCTTCTTCCGTAAAATCAGATTGAAGAAGTTTTTTCTAACTAAAGACCCTATTGAAAATCTCAACAACCGATCGGGACTAAAATCTCCCTCTGAATTTACTCCATCCCTGGAAACCATTGGTCCTGAAGTCTCGATTTTCGAGAAAGCTGTGTTGTCCAGAATTCAAAAAACCTTAAACTATGTACCCAAACCGGCCCCTAATCTTTTGAAAGAAGAGAATGAGGCCCTCCTCAGTCTTAAGGACAATAAATTACTCACCATCAAACCTTGTGATAAGGGAGGCGGGATCGTCATCTTTGACACCCCCATCTATATTGACAAAATGAACAAACTATTGTCTGTGGCTATGCATTATAAACGCATCACTACCAACCCTTAGCCAACATTGAAACAATGAATTCTGGCCATGGTACACGCCGCTGTGGATGAAGGATATCTGTGCCCCAAGGAAGCTGAGTTCCTCACACCCTGTCACACCAGAATACCGATCATCTATGGGGTGCCTAAGACCCACAAAAATGTACTAGATCCCCCCCTTACCCCAATTGTATCTACGATTGGCTCAGCAACGGAACCTCTATCTAAGTACGGTGACCAGTTTTTAAAACCTTTGGTAGCCAAGCTTGAATCGTATGTTAAGGACACCGGCCATTTCATCTCCAAGATTGAGAACTTAGAGTATCGCAGCGACAGAGAACTTCTTGTCACCATGGACGTAGAGTCTTTATATACTAACATTCCCCAGGAGGGAGCTTTGTTGACTATTGAAAAAATCTTACGCCGAGAACCCGACATCACCAATGCCCCTTTTATTCTCCAATGTCTTAAGATCATACTAGCTGAGAATTACTTTGAATTTAACAATGAATATTACCAACAAACCCAAGGGGTTAGCATGGGAGCTGCCTGTGCCCCAAGTGTAGCCTGCCTTTATATGGGCATGTTTGAAAAAATCAACATTCACAATGATATTGCCCCCTTCTTCGAGAATGTTTTTTCCTGGTCGCGATTCATAGATGACATTTCCTTCATCTGGAGAGGGGATCAGACCTCCCTTGAAGAATTCATTCAATGGATCAACCTTGCGGACGCTAATTTGAGATTTACCGTCCACTCCAGCAATACCAGGATCGAATTCCTTGATGGGTGGGTGGAGCACAAAGACAACCAACTATTTGTCTCACTATACACCAAACCCACCGCGAGGAATACCTTGCTCCAATTTGACAGTTACCATCCTCGCTGCCAACGGGAAGGCATTCCCTTCAGCCAGTTTCTTCGCCTTCGGAGAAACTGTACGGAGATGAAAGATTTTCTATCTCAGGCTGATGTCCTTAAAACCAAACTTCTCAATGGGGGCTATCCTTCCAAACTAGTGAAGAATTCCTTTAAAAGGGCCAGGTATCTAAACCGTGACGCAATGTTCCAACAGAAGGAAGAAAAACCCACAGATCGTTTAGTATGCGTAACTAAACATTCCAACATCAATCACAAAATACGACAGATTATCAATTCCCACTGGTATCTTCTGAACATAGACGACAACATCCCATTAGAAAAACCTCTCTTTGCTTTCAGGAGAAACAAAAACCTTAGGAATCTCCTAGTTCAAGGCAAAATACCGGATCCCCCTTCAGTGTCGCGCCAAACCTCCGTCACTGGCCTGCATCCTATCTCAGGAAACCATCGATGCGGCTCCTGTCAAGCCTGTCCAAATGCGTTGGTTAGGCAAACAATCAATATCAATAATCGCACTATTAGTCTGACTGACCTCACCAATTGCCGCACCTCTAACATCATTTATGCGATCTTTTGTCCATGCGACTTAACATATATCGGTGAAACTGGTAGAGAATGCAGACTAAGGATGTGCGAACATAAGTCCAACATTCGCATCAAAAAATCTGGCGCACCTTTGGTTTCCCATTGGATCGAGCATGGCCACTCAGAACAAGATCTGAAATGGATCATTGTAGAAAAGATACGCACCCCTACTGGCAAGGACCCTACTACCATTAGAAGGAAAAGAGAGGTCTTCTGGATATACTTCCTTAATGTAGTAGCCCAGGGTTTAAATGAGTCATGCCCCTGGGAAAATGCGATTATATGAGCTTTTCTGCTTTATTCTTTAAGGCATGTAGCATCCACCCTCCCGTTTGGCATTTGATCCTTGTCTACAATGTGTGAATTATTTATATCCGATTGGCCAATCTTTTGATTTTATCTCCACATCCTTTTCTCTACCTGTTTAGGTATGCACTCCTGTTTATTCTTTTCCGGTTCCAAGATGGCCGCTTCATTCGATATGTTCCCCTGTATACTTAGTCTCTACTCCTTTTTTCATTTCTATTATTTTGAAACTAACGCGAGAGCCCCAATCTCCCATTTCAATTCATGTACGTCTCTATTTAATCTCTGATTGTAGCAGTAACCAGTGCCGTGCCATCTAGTTGTATCCCGAATGTTTCATGTTTTGAATTATTGCCGCTTGAACAACGCCTCTATCCGCGGTAAGAATCCGACCCGATGCCCTGAAACTTGCCTGCATTTCTGTTTGCCGAGTTGGCGTTTGCGACTGTTTGGTGCTTAAGACTTTACCGGCCTGAATATCTTTGGCCCTTGTACTTAATATCTATAGCCTTGCCAATCCTGTCTAATGTTCTTACCTAGTAACTCTAACCCCTAGTGGTCCATTCCTTTGCCTTTCTAAGTAACCCGGGCGTTACCCAATCTTGTTCATATAGCTGCTACACTACGGCCGTCTTATTAAAAAACTCTTTTATGCCTTCTGGGCAGTCTCTTGTTTATCTTTAGATATCGCTTTACACTCCTGGTGTAGAATCGCTAGCTCTACTGAAGTACAGCGCGACTGACTACCGCTATGTACTGGTGAGGAGGTCTCCATCTGTATCCTTTACCTTTTGATGCCGCCAGATTTACGGTAAGCATGTCCCCTGATCCTTTTAGGGAAATCCTTGGTCTGGACTGCTTTTGCTTCTATCATTACCCCGGCTCGTTAGAATCCTAATTTTGGGCTAACATAGTTGCCTCCACCCCCGCTATCTATATAGACCACGTTATTACGAACTAGGTCTGTTCTAGCCTTCCTCTCTTTGTTCCGTTATACGGAATACTTATGTGGTTGAATCTCCTGTTATAGTCCGGACACGAAGCACTCGCCAGATGACTGTCCTGTGTCTTGTTAATCCTATGGCTAATTAACTCCTTTCGCTCCCTTTTTAGGAATGCGTTTATCCTTCTGCCTTATGTATTTGGATTGATATTTCTAACTTTATTATAAGAACAGCCCCTGACGCTATCTGTCTCTCACTTGAACTCCATCGTTCCTGATCTTTTACCTGAAGGTGTCCCTTCCCCGGGTAAGCCACTGTGCTTAGCTGAGCCACTGTTAACGCTTTCGGGGGTGTCTGCTATCGTATGTTCCTATGGTATTTTTATGCCACATTTTGTTTTTATGTATATCTATACAGTTCCTTGTTTAGCTTCCTGATACCTCTTTGAGTTGCTGAACCCCGCTAAAAGGAGCTCTTTCTTAAACGTATATCGGACTAAAAGGTATTGCCTGTTGCTCATTATTTTTCTTTAAAAGAATCCTTTCCCCCTTCTATCTTTTTTAGCTTGGGTGCACTAACCCTCATGGGTCTAAATTCCCCCCTTCTGTTTTGAGTCTTTTTATGTACTATTGATTTTTCTATATATCACTGCACCATTGGAACTTTTTATTGGTTTTTTTCTTCTTCCCTGACACTGGTGTTGGTTGTTTAAGTTTGAGCATCGGTCTCTTTTCTCTCTGGGAACTTTCATTTCTTTTGCACTCATTCTGTAGGAGATGATTTGCTGAGGGATACACGTTGTTGTCACGCAAATTTCATTATTGTATTGTTTATCTAAATTATTGTTTGTACTGACCCCATAGTAGAATTTCTGTCATTCAGATGTAATGATTGAGTCCCGTCTTAATTTTCAAAGATGTTAGTTATGGTGAAAATAAATTATTGTTCGCCCTGTATTATTTGTTTAAATATTCCCCATGTTGGAATTGCGTTCATTTATTTGATGATCATCTCATAGGTTGTGCTGTGTCCCACACGTTTAACATCACCGTCGCCCTGATGAAGGTATAGCCCTGTGTTGGGCTTAACACCGAAACGTGCGTTGGCGTTTACCTACTAGTGCCTACCTGAAGATTTCGCCCATCTACAATAATCTGGGAGCGCACTAACTCTCTCTAATTCCTTTTGTGTCCAATTGTATATTTTTTTGATGAAAATGGTTTTTAAGTTTAATATATACATATAAAAAAATATATATATGTTTGTATAAATATGCCTTGCACTGAACCCACAAGTGTGCTGTATGAATGATTGTATGTACGTCTGTTGTTGTGTGGGACCTTCCTATATTTGCATTGTGTAATTCATCTATTTTGGTCAAATTTTGTGTACGATTATCATTATCCTGATCTTCGTTTATTTAAATAAATTCAGTATTGATTACTCTTCTTTCTTTGTTCTTTTGCCTAACTGAGTCAGCTTTTATCCTGTTTTGTTCGTCTAACTTAGACACTTCTTGGGCTTATACATATCTACTTTGAGTAGGCAGTCGGTGTCCTTTTTTCTTGTTAGCTCTGAGGAGCTGTCAGCTGCGATGTGAAGTCCTGCATAGGCGATGAGTTGTGCTGCAGCCGTTCCGATGCAGTGCTGCAAGGAGATGCCCCGCTCTGCCTCGGTTCTGCCCAGGAGACCACACCTGGGCTGGCAGAGCACCTTCAGGCCCACCTCTAAGGGTCCAGTACTGGGGTAGCACCACATGGAGGGCAAGACTTACAGCAGACAGAGTCAAAGTGCTGGGTTCAAAGTGGTTGGAGCCTTTTCTGCCCCTAAGGCTCTGATAAGGAGGCCAGCCAACTAGCCTTCGGAGTCACCCTGGTGGCCCTGGGTGCAAGATGCTGGTACAGTCTTTTTCATTCAGTAAGATGGGCAGCAGAGTAGCAGTCCTTCTTGCAGCAGAACAGCACAGCAGTTCTTCTGAGTCTTCCACAGGTTCAGCTGTGTACTGCAGAGTTGGGTCTGGGGATACATTATTTATACATTGTGTAAGCTTTGAATTAGGAGAAGGTTCTGGAGGGTTCTACCACTTGAGGTGTTTGGAATTTCCTGCCTCGCTGCCCTGGCCCCAGATTGTCTGGGGCACCAAAGACTAGTTTTAACCCCTTTTTGATTGTGCTGAGGCAGATTCTTTGTGATGTGCAAATGTTGTAGATGACAGCTCCCCCGCTGTATTAAGTAATCTATTCCCCATTTGTCTCACTGTCTGGGAGCAATACACAAAGACCAACTGCAAGTTACACCTAGTCATGTGACCCAGGATACAGGCTGCTGGCACCAAATGGTTGGGACAAGAAAACTCAAGCATTCTAAAAATGCCATTTTCCGAATTGTGATTTAAAATCCGACATTACCATTAAAGAGGGTATCAAATTACAATTCTTTAGATATCAAACTCAACATTACTATCTGCTTCCAAGTGAAAGGTATCACTTATTAAAGGTAATACGTTAGCCAAATGTTATCCAAGAGAGAGGTTGGCATTAAAGTAGTGAAAAACTAATTTAAGAGTTTTTCACCACCAGCAGCAGCACAACCTGCAAGCCAGAAAAAAACATAATATTTTTCAGATTGCTAAGGAAGAACTTCAAAAGACTCAAAAAGCTGACCCTCAAGGAGCATGAACAAGCAATTAAGCCAATTAATAATGATCATGTGGGGTTGCCTGGAAGATTTGTACACTAATACATAACAAATAATACTTTATTTGGACAATCATCATTTTATTGTCTGTATTTGGGTGATGAGAGTGGGGTGTGTTTTAAATTTGTTACAATTATACGTTAGTTTTAGATATTGTAGTTTTAGATTGCTTAGTGTTAGAATCTGTTGAAAGTACATTTTGTAGATGTTGAGATTAAAGGAAGTGGGGAATATATTTCACTATGGTTGTAGATGTATGTTTTAGTAAATGTGTAGAATAGATATCTATGTGTAGGTAGATTTTAATGTACTTTATATTTTAGAATATTTAATAAGGGGGCAGTTGGTGTTTTAAATATATTTGTAAAGGTTTAGATTGGGATAGATTTTATGGTGTTAAATTATTTATGAGAATTTCAGATAAGAATTAGATATTAGAGTAAATTAGGTATTGTCTGTTGCTCTTTTTTTTATTGTTAATACATTCTTATAGTTTAATTTACAGTCATCTTTATGACCAATGCATAGTAGATAGTGGAATGTTTGATTATTGTCATCTACTGATTTCAAGTTTTTTTAAATTACTTTTTAACATATATTATCTAACTTTAAAAGCATTATTATGTACAAAACAATGGTATTGAAGATTACAAAACATAGATATAAATCTATTGTTTTGTGCAGTATGTCTTTCACATTGCACAATGCATAGACATAAAAATAGATTTACTAGTATAAACCTATTACACAACGTTTAGTGAAAATTACTTTAATTTTATGTGCATAATGTCAAGTACTAAATGTAACAGTGAGTAGCTATATATGTATATATGATGTAAGTCACAAAAATGTAAAATACTTAAGTACGAGGAAAAAAATAAAAACAAAGTAATTTCTCCCTATGCTTCTCCCCAGAGAATCAATTAGATTTTGTGATTCTAAAAGATCGATGTATATTCAGTTCAATGTGATAAATATTCTTCCCATCTTATATAGAGTGACACATATAACTATCATTTAACATACCATCTATGGAGTGTAAAGCATTCTCCATCCAGACAGATCTAAGCATTTAATTCTTGACTTGAAGATGTCAAAAGTTCTTTCGGCTTTATTCCTTATTTTCTTCAATGTACATTCAATTTCTTTACACTTTCATTTTGTGGGCTTTGAAAGGTGATCATTATCCAAGGCTGAAGAGCATAACCTTAATCACCCAAAATAAAAAAAATATGTTGGACCTGGCCTTTTTACAGGGTTATCCCCAAACCTTTTGTCTTCCTTCTGTATTTTTCTGACTCTTATTTTGTTGGCCTTAGGACTCTGGACAATTTACCACTGCTATTCAGTGCTAATGTGCATGTGTTCTCTCCTTTAAACATGGACTGATTGATTTACATCTTTTTGGCAGATTTAAACATGCTCCCGCTGGGTGCGAGCAGACTTCTGTTTCCCTGACCGCACTCCTGCAGACAGTGAAACAGAGATTGCTCCTACCCAGAATGAGCAAGCAAAAACAGCTGCTCCCTCTGGGCAGGAACAATGCCGGCTACCTTACCATGAGGTGAGCCGGCTGGGGCCATACCTTGCAACCGACACCCCCGCCAAGCATGTCCAAAGGCAGTGCGTGGCAGGGGCTGGATTACGTACGGTAATAAAATATTCGTTTATGTGAAAAGAAACCTAGAAATTCACTGAAAAAAACAAAGGTGAAAGTGGCGTTATAGTTAGGTGTGATAAAAAGATCTGATTTTGTTTGGAAAAAACCTTAGAAATTCACTAAAAAAAGGTGAAAGTTAATTTATGGTTAGGTGAATATATCAGTGCCAACTTAACATTTTGATCTAAAAAAACACAGATATTCTCCAGTAATAGCTATCAAAGCTAACTATAGCCTGTGCCCCTGCCATGCACTACTTTTGGCCTCACGTATTACATCACTCGTGATGTTCTGTCAGTGATGCCATTTATGACATCACTGATGACATCTCAATTGACATCATTAAAGACATCACTGACGACTTCATCCGATGAGTGTGTTAGTTTGTTTTATACTTTGCATAGTGGCAGGTAATTATAATCCTAGTTCATTACCTAACAATGTACAAAATCCTTGCTGCTTGGGTGTAAGTGTTCACAAAATGTGTATACTCCTAATTGGTCAAAGGTGTGTAGAGGTGTTAAGCATGTTATGAATGCTATGTACAGTACTAACACTGTCTCCTGGTGACAGTTGATTACTGGCAGAAAGGTTTTTTTGAAGAAGTGTGTGACACTTCTATACATCTTACTGATGAAAGTAAAACATTTTTTGTGCCTGCTAGGGACATGAATAGGTTTCTGGCAGAATTTTACCTATGTGTTACTTTTTATGACATATGAAAATACCATTGCATTGGAATTTCAATCGTTTTTGTGGCAACACACACATTACATACTTTAACAAACAATTCACACAAGGCGATGCTACGTAGATCTTTCACCACAAAGACCTGAAAAATAATACACAACGAACACTGCACCACTTTAAAAATATGACTTAAAGATTTGCGCTGACTTGCGTGGCGTACGAATGAAGCATGAACTTTTAAAATCTTGGCCTAAGTAAACAATATGAAAACAATAATTGTAATAATAATGTGTACATTATTTTTGCATTGTCCCTCAAGTCGCATTTATTATATTGTGTGTTTTAAAAAAATTCTAGATGACTGCAAATAGTTGGTGGTTACAAATACTGCAGTAGAATTAATAATTTCGGTTTTAGTATTGTGCCCCTTATTATTTATTATTCATGACAACATTACAAGCCACACAGTGATTACATTCACCTAGGGTGTTTGAACTGTTCAGAATGTTCATAGCAAATTTGGGTACTGGATGCTGATATTTTGTATATATCGTTGACATTTTGTTTTTTGTATTGTATTTTTTATTTAAAATATTTAGTTCTATTTTTGAATGTGTTTGTGTTTTTAGGTGTTATTAAAGTGTTGTTCTTTTTAACTAAATAAAAACCCCGGCTGGCCATTCAAACTTTCCTACGATTCTGATAATTTTGTCACATTGTATCTAGTATCAATTTTCACACCACTTGGTTTGATCTAGGCTTTTATTGCCCATCTAAACTACCTTGGAGGGTCAATTACGCCTCCGTAGACATCTTTCCAGCAAAAGGGAATTGATGCACATGTTGAATACGGTGCTTCCAGACCTTCTGTTCCAATAAAAAAGAAGACTTAGTTAAACAACCAACTGTAGCCTTCTTGGTCTCATCTACTACTAATTCTTCTGCTGGCCAGTAACATGGAGATTGTTCCTCTCTTGCTGATTTTCCAAACACTTCTGCTTAGTAGCAATATCCTGGAACTGAGATAGCAGTTTTTAGACTAAAATCTTACACTTAATAGTAAATTCCTCAGAAATCCTACTTAAATTGTGCATCACAATTTTTTATTTAATGTGCCACAAACTTGACTTGGTCCTTTTCTTGATCTTCCAAAACTAAGGAGTACATTTCCTCAGGAGTGGATGAACATAGTTAGAAGGAGGATTAAGTTCACCCGTGTAACGATTGGCTCACCATGCCAAAGACCCCTCCAAAACCATCTGAAAAAGCATAAATTCATCAGCAGAGAGATTTGGCCCCACCTAATCTTCTTATCAGAAACTCTTTCTTAATCCAGCGTCCTGTGATACCAGGTTTTCACAAAAGAAATTGGCTAGCACAAGGGAGCTGCTATGTTCACGTGCTTTAGTTAGTTTAGTACTTGTCGTCTTCAAAATGTAGTCTTGATAGACAGTACAGTATTTTACTGAACCGTCTAAAATATTTAATTAAGTTGTGTAAAGGCTAAAAGTTGCAGATTTTCTGCCAGGAGTATTTATATATAATCCATGAAATAATTTAGTACCTGTTTAATAAATTGTTAACCAAAGCTGCCAGAATTATGCTGCAATAGAGGACTGTCGGAAATTGGGGTCTCTGGTTGGCAATTGTTTGCACCTTTGACGAAGTAGGGACCCTTGCTTCTAGTCAGGGTAAGGGAGTTACGCTCTTAGGCAATCCCTGCTCACCCCCTTTGTAACTCGGAATGAGCAGATGGGCTTATCTCAGAGACAGTGTGTAGAGCATTTGTTCAAACATACAGTAACACAGTGACAACACTACAAATGGACACCACACCAGTTTAGAAAAAAGGTAATTGTTATCTAAACCAAACAAGACCAAAACGAGAAAAATACACCATACGTATATGAAGATATCACCAAAAATAGGATATTCATAAAAATAAAGCTTGTAGCAACAAATAGCTCCACCTGGGGCTATTACGGCGTTGTGACAGCTGAAAATCCCAAAGTATGGCGGCGACTGCGAGGTGCGCAGCATCGGGCCCGGGTTCACATGGATCCCAAAAAACAGTACCTTGGTAAACGATGAAAACAAAGACGGTCTCAGTGAGGTGATGCTTCGTTGGTGCTGGGTGGCGTCGGTTCCCTTTGACCACATATGGAGGTGAGGCATCGGTTCCTTACTGTGATGCAGGGGAGGTGAGGCATCAGCTCCTTACTGTTGCTGGGAAGGTGACGTCGCAGCAGTGTCGAGGCGTCGCTTCTTTAAGATGATGCGGGGTGGATGGATTTGGGTGGTCACCCACGTCATGTATCGGCTTCGCGATGAGGAAGCCCCAGCTTCGGTGAGGTCGGGGCTGTGGTGCGACTTGGGGCAGTGCATCGTGAGTGTCACAAGCGGTGCCCTCAGCTCCGGTGCAGGTAGCAGCCTCAGTGACGGCGTCAGAGTCGATACGGGGCGACATTGTAATGCGTCAGGGCTGTGGTGTAAGTCAGGTGGTGTTGCTTTTTCCCTCTGTGGCAGCTGAAACAGCAGTGCCAGGTGCAGGAAGACAGAGGGGATGAAGTCTTTGTGTCCCTGAGACTTCAGAACAGGAGGCAAGCTCTACACCAAGCCCTTGGAGATCTTCTTCAAGCAGGATGCACAGCACCCAGCAAAATCTTGGTCCTCTCCTTGCCAGAAACAGCCACTGAAGGCCAACCCCACACAGCAAAGGGGCAGTACTTCTACTTCAGTTTTCCCAGCTCTTCCCCTTGGCAGAGGTTCCTCTTGAGCCCAGAATAAGTTTTGTGGTCTGGGCCCCAATATTTAAACTGAATTTCTCTTTGTTCTCTTGTTGCAGAGAGCCAGTCTAAACCAGTTCTGTCCTCTCTGGCCCAGCTTCGTGGCAGGAGGTGGAGACAGCATTGTCTAAGTCAGACCAGGCCTATTTAAGTGCAGGGGAATCTCCTCCCACTACTCTAAATGCAGCCCAGGTCTATTAAGCCCAGTCCTGACTCATCCAGGAAAAGGCAAGACACACCTCAACGAATGTATGACGTTACAATGCATACATTTACAACGCATGCCTTTACAACGCAGTTTTTACATCGCAACATCCATTTAAACGCATGATTTTACATCGCATACCATCACAATGCATTTTTAGAAGCTACATTTACAACGCATTCCATTACATTGCATTATACCATTACAAAGCATACCATTACAATGCATACCATTACATTGCATATAAGGTAAGTGTTGGATAGTGTAGGGGTAAAAATTGCTATTCACACTCCAGTGAGTGCAACAGTAGGGTAAGTTTTGGATAGTGTAGAGGTAAAAATTATCATTCCCACTCCAGTGAGTGCAACAGTAGGGTAAGTGTTAGATAGTGTAGGGGTAAAAACTATGCCCTTTAATGGTATGCTTTGTAATGGTATGCGTTGTAGTGACATGCGATGTAATGACATGCGTTGTAGTGATATGTAATGTAATGGCTGTGTTGTTATGGCATGCGATGTAAAGGATGTTGAATTGTAATGACTGCGTTGTAAAGGTAGTGCGATGTAATGACTGCTTTGTAAAGGATGTTTCCCGTCTGAAGAGAATGCACACACCCAGCCCCTGTCACTCCAAAGCCAGACAATCAATCCACAAACCAACAGAGGCACACAGAATGGCTAAGCAAGAAAATACCAACTTTCTAAAAGTGGCATTTTCAAACACACATCATCTTAACTAAAAGATTCACTTGTATAGCCTTTCCATAGTAGGTAAAAGGTTCACCTCACTAGGTTCATTTTGGAATAAGTAGTAGTTGCTTAAAGTAACGTTTAATCTTTTTTGTGGCAAGTGGGGTCAATCCATAACTACGCAGAAAACGTTGTAACCTAAGAATACTATTATTCCAGTGGCTCTCTGCATAGCACTCTTCGCCCACTGCACTAGCTATCATGATCCACTCGACAGTTTTATGTCAGTCATTGCACTTCCATTACAAACATTCCCTTGGGCTATGTCCTTTACTGTCGAGTAGGCATATGTTTTACAAGCCAGGTTATAGGTGGGTGCTTAATGTCTTTTTGTAGCCTGCAGTTTATCACACACCTCCAAGCCCTTGAGAGCGCCTGATGTACCTGATGCCTCGACAGTTGTCCATAAGTCAATATACCTGCTAAAGTGACTTCTCTCTGGCATGCAGTTTATGATTGGAATTCTCATAAACAGGTCAATATCAGTGCATGCCCCTGCAAGCTGACTCATAACAGTGTTGCTGTGTAAGTGAGGAAAGGTGATTAAAAGGAATTGACTATTAAAAGATTTAATTAGCGACAGCAACTGATGCAAGACGTGGGTCATTAACCACGAATCTGTCGAGACCCAGGCTGTATTGTATAAGTACCAGGCGCATAAAGCGAAGCACCCGGGACAAACTTCAGACAAGTTGTTGTTGGAGCAAGCGGGACATTCTCTAGCGTGTCACTGCCCTAGAAGGTAAGCAATCATCATGTTGTTATCTGCTTTATCAAAGCCAGGGACGCATCCCCTGAGCAGGGGACAAGAGAAATGAAAAGTGAGGTTCTGTCACTGTGTTCCAGGTCTTGTCTTTTGGGGATCAATAGGTCCTCTCAGTGGTTTTAGCTTTACTCGTTTGTACTCACTCAGGTTGACGCAACGCACATCCGTCTTCCATCTTTGACGGCTCATACGCAGTCTGGTGGGAAGATTGTGTCTGGCACAGGAGGAGAGCCACGTGCTTGGCCTCAGAACTGATGATGGAAGATCCCCAGAGGCATTTCTTGCTCATCTTACACTTTTGATGGATCTGACCTTTTTTTCTAGGACACATGTTACAAAACTTGTTATAAGGAAAAAAAAAGACTGTTCTTAGCTTCAATCAGTGATAAGATCAACTTTGACACTGTGGGGTAAGGACTGCAGAAAAATAACAGAAAGAGAACCCAGAACACCTGCAACAGATAGAATAAACAGTAAGAAGCCATCTCAGGGCAATATTTCTTAACTTATTGCATTTTTGGAGTATTATATCTGTACTTCTGGGAGGTCATTTTGCCTGAATCGGTTTCCCCTGCATTTATTGAATGCATATTCACAAAGATTATTACATAGATTAACTGTCAATATATTCTATTGCCTCTGGGGGGCAAGTTACATTAAATGGGAAATTTGCAGCTCGACCCATGAAGGTTTATCATCTCTTCATACTTTGGGTGGGCAACACTGGAAAGAGTTGACAGAATCCGGCTAGGACAAATTCGAACTCTATAGTACTTGGCGAAAGGTAAACGCTTTCAACGATAAAAAACTGTCAAAATGCCCTGCTTTGGAGTTCCTCCTAAGGAGATATTTTGGTAACCTGTAGGCTACCGTCTCAATCCTGCATGGGGCTAACCCAGCTTGTCATCCTTCTGGGGTCGGTAAGGCTGGTGTCATTTGGTTTAACATATACTACATAAGAACGAGCAGACAACTCTTTTTGTGGTGTTCCCTATGGATGGGGTCAGTGTTACACCTTTTTCATATTCTAGTAGTAAAATACACAAATCATAAATAGCCTTTTTTTGATACTTCTTAGAAGAAGGAAGGGGTCTAACAGCGGCACCAGAGTAAGATTATCAAGTGGGAATTAGAGTAAAATTGGGGCATATAGTTAGGGTGCTCAATAAAGGCAGCCCAACGTGTTCCAATGTATTGCACATCCGTGTCTGAAGACAGAGGGGCGCTATAAAATGTCGAAAAATATTCCATTTTGTGTGTCTGAAAGTAGACGTCACAGGACAGCATCACCTCTTGGGCAGAGATGTCTGATCCTGGGATCCAGGGCTGGCTTTAGCACTGGTGGCGCCAGGTGAGACTATCTTTTTTGGTGCACCCCCTCCCCCAGAAATCTACCTCGGCAGGGCCGGCTTTAGGGCGGTGCGACCGGTGCTACCGCACCGCACCGGGTGCTGACTTCCCATGGGGGCGCCTGTGTGCTTAAAAGCACCTGCTGCTGCATTCCTGGCCTCAAGCTATTTTCAGTCAACAATTAAAATGTCAAGAAATCTCCAGTGATTAATGTTCTTCCAGGCAAGATCGGAGTTTTGACTGGTGGACGTTTTGAAGGTAGTGCAGAGGGTTAATATGCCTGCTGCAAATAACATGTACCATGTAGATAACAAAGTGAATGTAATGTAAACAGGTCAGTGGGTTACTGCTTTTGTCAGAGACTTCCTTTTGTTAGTTGCAGTTTACAGTGAGTTATTAACTGTCATCAAAGAACTGCGTACAGACTTCAAGGTATAAATTAGAGCTATGGATTGTTTCCCCAGATTTTCATTATTGTAATGTTGCAAAAAGGGTTCATTTTGGGTACAAATCCGTTCTTGCTCTTAAAGAGAGCCCCAATCCATTGTGTTACATTTTAAATTCAGAGTTTGTGCTTCTCCAGATCAAGTACTCTTCACAACATTTACTATACACTGATTTACAGACCTACGATTGATTGTGTAATGCGTGTGTTATCCAAAATGCTTTGACACCCTTCACTTTCATGGGTGACGCTATAAAATTAATTAAATGCATCTGAGAGAGAGGTTATGGAGACTGTTAAAGGGTGGTAGTGAGGGTATCCGTGACTGAGGTGGTCGTTGGGGGCGCCAAAAAACATTGTCGAACTGGGCGTCACCAGTGCTAAAGCCGGCCCTGTACCTCGGATTCCCTCATGACCACCAGGCAAAAGTGCCCCTCTTCTCTCCATAGCCCCTCTCTCACATGCATTTCATTTGTTTTAAAGCGCTGGTAAAGCTGACTTTACTAATAAGAATTGATATCTACCCAAACACTTTTCAGCAGCATTAGGAATAGATAATGAAAGACTGGGGATAAACATAACTTCCTAACTCGTTTATGCAATTTGCATGCAGCTTTTTGATGACAGTTTGTAATAATCACTGTTTTATATTAGAGTTGTATCTTATGAATTGCGGTAATACATCTGTTACAAAAGCAGCAATACACTCAGCTGTCCACATAAAATACAGATCTGTGATCTCCTCAGTGCGCGTTCTTTGCAGCAGGCATATTAACCCTCTGTGCTACTTTATGGTAAGTGCAAACTGCGACTAGACAGCTCTGAACTCTCTCTCTATCAAGAACATTAACCACAAGCGTTATATTGACATTTTTATTGCTGGGAGAAAACTGGATGCACAAGGAACCCTACAGCAGGTGTTTTTAAATCATAAGTTATTGCTAAACACAGTGCCCCTCCCCTGAGGTCAGTGCCCCCTCCCCAGGTTAGCACCCAGTGAGGCCGCACCGCCCTAGAGCAGACCCTGCTAGGATCAAACCGCGGTATGAACGCAAATGCATCACGTGCCATTTAAACATGGCAGCAGTTTACAAACTCGTTTGAAGCAGGCTGGCATATGTTCATCCAAGGCAGGCAGTTCTTATTTCCTGCTGCTTTATTGCCTTTCCTGTATCCCTGGTGTGATAGTCTTTAAAATATTTACTCGTAGTCCGACTGCTCTTGATTCAGTGGCTTTCCTCCCTAGTCTTGTTTTGTCCCTCTCAGGAACCTTTCGGTCTCACAATACTCTGACTGGATGAGTTGTGTCGTACCAATGGTGCCTTGAGTAGACATTTTGGGCTTTATTTATGAGGCCTTGCGACACTTTTGCACCGCTGGAGCATCACTTTTTGTGACGCACCGGCGGCATAAAAAAAAGCACCATGTTGTACCATATTTAATAAGTGATGCATCGAGGCAGATGCATCACTTTGTAAACCCCTGCACCACATTATACCTGCGCCAACTATAATGCACCGGCAGCATAAGAAAAAGCACCGCGTTGCACCATATTTAAAAAGTGATGCATCTAGGCAGATGCATCACTTTTTGTAAACCTCTGCACCACATTATACGTGCACCAACTATAATGTTTTCAGGGTGAGCGTTACCCCGCAAAAAGCCTCGTAGAAGTGGCACATTGAAATCTATAAGATTTCAGTGCACCACTTCTAGGACGCTACTGCGTCAATATCTTACGCCTGCCTCACGGCAGGGGAAAGACTGACGCAGGCCCTTTCACATGGGGCTTCGCCCATGTGAAAGGACACATTGCTGGAGTTGCATCTGTTTTCAGACACACCCCAGCAATGCGGTACATTAAATACGGCACAAAGCATCCATCAAATCGCAAGGAGGGAGAAGTGAAAACTATTGCATCGCTATTTTCACGCAGAGATGCAACAGTTTCCAGAAATGAGGCCCTTTGTTTTCTTTTGCAGTCAGTGCTCCATTTGACTACAAATGTTCATTCTCTTCCTAACTTGATCTTCCGCCCTCGACAGCCTTCTCAGGTGTACTCTCTTTCCACATGCCCCCGATGCTCCCATCCCACTACATTCCATTTTAATTATATATATATATATATATATATATATATATATATATATATATATATATATATATATATATATATCCAAAAAACGCTTCTCCCCTTCCGGACAGCTTGGGACCCGCGTAGAGTGGTGCGCGCACCGGCAGGGAAATCCGGTTCGTAATATCAACCAAGCAACGTTCCAAATATGTGCACTCTCGGAAACACAGACTCCGTCCACCAAGGTGAAATTGCCGTTTAAACGGCAATTTCACCTTGGTGGACGGAGTCTGTGTTTCCGAGAGTGCACATATTTGGAACGTTGCTTGGTTGATATATATATATATATATATATATATATATATATATATATATATATATATATATATATATGATCAAGGCAGGGGAACCTGCTGAAATGTGTCATAGAGCTAAGTATGCAATAATAAAAAATTTAAAAGAACCTTACCTTGGGTTGCTGTGTCATGTTCTGGTGCGAGGAGGTGACGCGCTGGTTCTGCTTTTAGCAAGGGCCTGGCAGCAGCACAGTACCACCGGGCTGCTTGCTTCCTTTTGTTGTGCTGGTGCACACTTATTTTTTACTTAAAAAAAAAAAAATACCTCTTGAAAATGACCACCAATCATCACGACACATGTATTTGCATCATGATGCATGCATGTTCACGTGTCATGACACACACATGCGTCTCACGACACTTGCGAGTGTATCTGCAGACTAGGTTTTTGTTAATGGAACACCCAGTGCAAGATTGCCAGAGATGAGCCTGACTGTGTTGCATACGTCATGATTCATGCAATTGTTAGAGAAAGCCCACTTAAAAGCATTGTCAAAGCCAATAGTTTTGTCTTTATATCTGAGACCTAGTGGCTTTACCCATGCTTTTTATATGACACAGATTACAATGCACTCATTTACAATTTAAGGTACTGGGAGATAAAGTCAACTGTCCGTAACCTCTATAGTTTAACCAAAGCATGGACCAGAAACCAGTTTTCTGATTTTTGAAGTCAACAGTTTGTCTGCAACCTGTTCAGTCAAGGAGCAACAGAGGTAATACATAGCTATCCCATAATGATTGAAGGGAAGAGGTTCAATCATTGTCTCAAGAAAATATTATCTTGACATGAAGATTGACCTCAAAGGAAGTATCAAGTGCATTGTGTGGTTTGAGTATCGACATCATGTGGGTGGGGTATTGTACATCACGAGGAAGGGTATTGTATCTACAAATAGAGTCTCATGTACATTATGCATGATGGGTTATCGACCATCTGTAATTAACTCTCAGGTACATCCTATGAGTTGAGCTTTATTGCCCTGTATGGAGACTAAAGTACCTGGTAGAGGCTGGGTGTAACATCCTTAGGTATTCTATGACAAACATCATGCAACTGTTGTGTTATACCTAAAGACAGAGATTCATGTTTCCAAATAGGTTGCGTGTTCTACATCATATGGGTTGCCTGCCCTGCGTGAATGGGAGAGAGCTGAGCAGCACAATATCTACATAGATGTGACACTCTTCAGCTCTGTATCTGCGCTGGCGCACTTGAGGCTGCCAAGTGCTAATGCAGGCACCCTTGCAACATGGTGCAAGGACACTTGTGTCACGGGCAGGATTGTATTTGTACTTTCTGCACAAAAACTATTTTAAGAAGCAACTTCCTCTCTCTATGCGTGATGCAGAATGCATCAGGCATAGAAAAGGGAAGTTATGAGAAGAAATAAACATACTTCTCCACAGTACTCCATGGTCAGAGTCTCGTACTATTTTGGTTCATTGGCTTTAGTAAATCCGGGATAGCATCAAAATCCATGGGTGGATGCATGGGAATGCTCATGCCCCACCCAATGAACGCCTCCCCCTACAAAATGTAATGCAATGCAGAGCATGCTTCTGCCTTGCGTCACATTTCTTTTCAAAGTCACATAAGGCGTCGCAAATCATTGCGTGGCTTTGTAAATCTTACTTAATCCTTTGAGTTGCCTTGCGTCACCTTGCGCAACACAAGGACAATACAAAGGCTTTGGAAATCTGGGCCATAGTCTTATGTACATTCTGTGTGAGATATTATGAACCTCAGACAGTGGGATGTTTTGTTGTATGTTTTACATCAGAAAAGCCTCATGTTGTAGCCTTGTATGCACTCTCATGGCTTGATGTTCTAGACTCAGGTAGAGTCTTATGCAAACAGTGAGGGCGGGCTGATAAAGCTAAAGATGGAGCTGCTTGTTCGCTATAATTTTGAGGTGTAATACCTATATATGTCTTATGAGTAGGGTGCAATACATATCACATGGTGTGAGTAGGTCAGCCCCCTGTACATCAACATTGCTTGAAGTTTCAGCCTTATCTGTGCTGGAGTCCATTGTGTGCTAAAGCATAAGGTTGATTTAGACCCAAAAATACTGTCATCTAGTGGCCTACAAGTGAAAATCAGTGTTTGACATGCGGCTCTCGCCTATGGTAAGAGTGTTTCATGAGGCGCACAGGATCCGTGGAGCGTGTGAAGAACGTTGACGTTTGATAATAGAAGTAATTTTCAGAGCCTTTTAACCACATTTTATAGTTTCGATCTATTCCTGTAAAAAGTTTGGGTTTACTGTATCTCATTCCATGATTTTTCGAGTTTATTGCCTGAATCCTTTTACAATTACAGATGCTGGCAAGCAGTCATATCTTGGACACACAATTACTTGCTTTCTTCTGTGCGTGTTGCATTTCGCACAAAAGATTGGCCATCAATCAGCATATTGATTTTACAGTATAAAACTCTCGTAACCAAAAATGTATCTTTTATAGCGTGATAAAAACAATTCTATAATTCCTGCTAAAGAATGCTGTTCAAGCATATATTCCATGAATCACTTTGAAATGTCACTGAATGTTGAAACAATGGCAGATGTTTATTTTGAGTGACAGGAGATTACATATTGTTTGTTTTATTGTCAAAAGAAATATTATATACCCTACACATCCTGAACAATTTGAAAAGAAATGGGATCAATTAGTTACATGCAAGTGTGTATGCTCTTGACTCTAAATAAATATGTATTACATGTTCACACACACACACACATACATATGCACATGTTAGCATCCTTGTGGGGATTATGTGTAAATGCCTGCCTTGCGGAGACTAACCTTTCCCAATATTTTAAAAATATCTTAATAACCGAAAAAAGTTAAGAAAAATTCATGAGACAGGATACTGCTTCAAATTTGCAAATATATTGTTGCTTAATCACACGCACAGAACTATCTCTGTGAGGACCTACCACATAATGACCATTTGTGATGAATACAGTCAAAAGCACATGGTTAAATGTTTATATTATAAACAATCTACACAGAAAAACATCATACTCAAGTCATATATAAACTGCTGCACATATCGAAGTGGCACACGAAAGATGGATTATGCTGTGAATGTGTCAGAAAATCGTACGATAATTACAGAAATGCACTCAAAACTATATTTAACCCATTCCTTAGTGCTCACGATCTTAAGAGATAAGGGAACAAAAACACAAACAAGTTAACAGTTGGAATAAAGCAATACGTTCAAGAGGAACTCTGAGTTTTATTAGCTGCTTACTTTTTTGTCAAATGAGCTGTTAGACCACATCTCCCTAGGAATGCATGTAATATTAATGTCTGCATAGGGATGGTGTGCACTGATACCCACAGAGGTGGTATATGACCTCAGTGGCACCATAGATTCTACAGAGATGGTCTATAGCCATGATGAAAGTACCCACAAGGGTAAAGTGTGATGGTAATTATATTCAAGTCCCCACAGAGATAGTGTGTGGGGGGTTTGTTGAGGTCCGCCTGAAGTAATGTGAAAAGTCAATGTAGGAGTCCCCACACAGAGTTTGAAGATAATGATGTTCAAGTAAAAACAGATATTGTGTGTAGTTTTAGGAATGTACAAGTCCCCACAGGGATGGTGTTAAGGTAATCATTCTCAAGTCCCCACACAGATAGTGAGTAAATATAGCAATGTTCATTTCCCCACAGAGATAGTGTGTGTTTTTTTGGATGTTCAAGTCCCCAGAGAGATGCTGTGTGAAGATAATGTTTTTCAAGTCCCCAATTAAATAGTTTGAAAAGATAATGTTCAAGTCTCCTCACAGTGTGTAAAGATAAGGATGATCAAATCCCCACAAAGATAGTATGTTATTAGAGTTAAGTACAAATCCCCAAAGAGATAGTGTGTGGAGATAATCATGGTCAAAACCCACTGATATAGTGTGTAAACATAACATTCAATTCCTCACATATAGTGTGTGAAGATAACAATGTTAAAATCCAAACAAATATAATATATGGTTATAGATATATTCAAGCCTCCACATAGATGGCCTTTGATTAGAGGAATCCTATAGTCTCCTAGAGATTGTGTGTGAAGGTAATCAATTTCAAGTACCTCAAAGGGTTGTTATAGTGCAAAAAGCAGAAAGAGGCAAAATAAAGGTCAGAAGGGAGCAGAAAGAGGCAGACAAAGGTCAGAATCGAGCAAAAAGAGGCACAATAAAGTCAGAAACGAGCAGAAAGAGGCAGAATAAATGTTAGAAAGGAGCAGAAAGAGGAAGAATAAAGGTCGGAAACAAGCATACAAAGACAAAGTAGAGGTCAGAAACCAGCAGCAAGAGGCAGCATAAAGGTCGGAAAGAGGCAAAATAATGTGCAGAATGAGCAGAAAGAGGCAAAATAGAGGTGGAAAACAAGCAGCAAAAGTGAAAATAGAGGACAGAATCGAACAGCAGGTGGCAGAATACAGGTCAGGAGCGAGGAGAAAGAGAGAAAATAGAGGGCAGCAGTGAGTAGAGAAGAAGCAGAAAATAAGCAGAAGAGGCACAAAACCGAAGGCAGCAGAGGGGAGCAGACTGCAGTCAAGTTGGACAGGAGGACCGTCACAGGGGGAGCTGGCACGAGGATACGTACCCACTGACAGACCCACTTATATATTCATGCACACACTCACTCACACACTCACTCACCCACAGGCCCACTCAGAGACTCAGGCACCCACTGACAGGCACACTCAGACACTCATGCACCCACTCACAGATCCACTCAAACACTCATTCACCCACTCACAGACCCACTAACACACACCCACTGACCCACTCAGAGACTTACACACCCACTCACGCACTCATACACCCAATCAAAGACTCACCCATCAACTCACAGATTCACTCAGACACTGACACACCCACTCACAGACCTACTCTGACACTCATCTGTGCACTCACAGACCCACTTAGACACTCATGTTCCAATTCACAGACCTACTCAGAGACTCATGCACCCATTCACAGATTCACACACCCACTAACTAACCTACTTAGTCACTCACAGACCCCCTCAGAGAACTCCCACAACCACTCACAGACCCACTGAGGCACTTATGCACCTACTGGACACTCACACACCCACTCAGATACTCACGCACCCACTCACTCAGCGACCAGTCATTGACAGACCTTCAAAGACACTCATGCACCCACTCACAGACCCAGTCAGAGACTTACACACTGACCCACTCAAACACACATGCACCCACTCACAAGTCACTCAGACACTCATGCACCCACTGACAGATCTACACAGGCACACACCCATACAGTCTTTAACACACCCACTCACAGACCCATACTGTTACTCGCACACCCACAGACCCACTCACACACCCACTGAGTGACCCATACAGCCATTCACACACCCACTAACCTACCTATAGAGCCACTCACACACCAACTCTCAAAGGTTAAAGGCTCATAGTCTAGAGCTTATGTTTTTTGTTTTACCTGTACTCTGTGTGGAGACTGGCTAATGGACTTCCTCAGTCAAGGCCAGTCCAGTGCCTTGCCAATAAAATTTCAACAAGGTGATAGATGGAATGCTTGAATTAATCTCAACCACTGATAATTATTCGGGGTGGCAATCTGGTCCATCTTTGCTTTGAGATATGGCATCGCGTTGATTTAAACAAAACAGCAATTGCATGCTAAGTGTGAGAGATATGCACAGATATGTGTCCCATGCCCACTGTGCCACTGGAACTAAGCAGCATCTGACTGAAAGCCCCAATTACGGCGAAAGAGTGTTGGGTTGCTTGTGTTCTGGTTCCAAGAGGGCTTGGCAGCTTAGACTGGACCGTTCCTACTGGAGAAGGATTAAGGCTTATTTGCATATAGATGAATCTAATCTGAGGTGGGATATCACCAGTGGATGACATTAATTCCAGCATTTCACTCATTGCTGAGCTGTTTAATTCAATGTGATGCCCTGGGGGGAAACAAACCCTAAATTCCATGGGGGTACTGAGTAGTGGGTCCCCCTGGAGATACTGAACCCTAGGTCCCCCAGGCATACCGAACCCTAGGTCCCCCAGGGGGACCGACAAGAGGGTTTCTGGGGTACTGAACCCTAGGTCCCCCAGGGTTTCTGACTAGAGGGTCCCCAAGGGGTACCGATCCCTAGGTGCCCAAGGGGCACCGAGTACAGGGTCCCTGGTGCTACTGAACCCTAGGTTCCCTAGAGGTAACAAACCCTCAGTCCCCTAAGGGAACTGAGTGGAGGGTCACCCAGGGGTACCAAATCCTAGGTCCCCGAGGGGCACCAACTAGAGGGTCTCCTGAGAGTACCGAACCCTATGTCCCCCAGGGGTACTGAAACCTGGGTCCTTCAGGAGTTCTGAACCCTAGGTTTCGCCAGGGGTTCAGAACCCTAGGTCCCCAGGGGTTCCGAACCCTAGGTCTCCCCAGGGGAACTGAACCTTAGGTCCCCCACTTTAAAAGGTTCGAGGTTCATAGTCTAGGCCTTCTTTTTTTAACCTGTACTCTGTGGGGAGACTGGCTAACAAACTTTTCAGTCGAGGCCAGTCCAGTGCCTTGCCTCCAAAATTTCAACAGGATAGATGGAATATGTGAATTCATCTCAACCACTGGTAATCGCTTGAGGCCGTGTTCCGGTCCATAGTTTTTTGAGTGAGCATGCAATCGCTGTTTTGTTTACATCAGTGTGATACTCTATGTGCGACAGGTATGCGTAGATGAGGGTCCCATGCGCACTGTGCCACTGGAACAAAGCATCACCTGACTGATGAGTCCCAATTAGGATGAAAGAGTGTTGGGTTGCTTGTGTTCAGGTTCCCGAAAGGGCTTGGAGGTTTGGACTGGAGTAGGATCAAGGCTGATTTGCATATAGTTTACGCTAATCTGAGGTGGGAGTAAGTACCAGTGGATGAGATTAATTCCAGCACTTCACTCATCACTGGGCCGGTTACTTCAAGGCGATGCCCTGAGGATAACAAACCCTGGATCCCACAAGGGTATTCTGTAGTGGGTCTCCCGGGGGTACCAAACCCTAGGTACCCAGCCGTACCGAACATTAGGTCCCCCAGAGGTACTGAACCCAAGGTCCCCCAGGGGTACCAACTAGAGGGTCCCCAGGGATACCGAACCCTCAGTCCCCCAGGGGTACTATACCCTAGGTCCCCCAGGGGTACTATACCCTAGGTCCCCCAAGGGTACCTAGTAGAGGGTCCCCCCAGGGGTACTAACCAGAGGGTCCCCCAGGGTTACCGAACCCTAGGTCCTTCAGGAGTACCTGGTAGAGAGTCCCCATGGGATACTGACTATAGGGTGCCCAGGGGTACCGTACCCTTGGTCCCCCAGTGGTAATGTACCCTCGGTCTGCCAGGGGTACTGAACCCTAGGTCCCCCATGGGTACCAACTAGATGGTCCCCCAGGGATACCAAACTGTAGTTCTCCCAGAGGTACCAGACCCTAGGTCCCCCAGGGGTACTGAGTAGCGAGTCCCCCAAGGGCACCAAACTCTAGGTCCCCCAAGGACACTGACCAGATTGTCCCCCAGGAGTACTGAGTAGAAGGTACCCCAGGGGTACTGGACCCTAGGTCCCCCAGCCATTCATAGTCCAGAGTCCAGGCCTTTTTACTTGTACCTGTGGGGAGACTGGCTGTTGGGCTTCCTCAGCAAAGGCCAGTCCAGTGCCTTGCCTATAAAATTTCAACAACAAGGTGATAGAATGCTTGAATTAAACTCAACCAATGGTAATCGGTTGGGGCCGCATTCCGGTCCATCATTTTTTGAGTTAGCATGCAACTGCTGTGCGACGGGTAGGTGCAGATGTGGGTCCGAGTTGCAGGCCCACTGTGTCACTGAAACAAAGCAGCACCTGACTCAAGAGCCCCAAATAGGATGAAAGAGTGTTGGGTTGATTGTGTTCTATTTCCGTGAAGGCGTGGCAGTTTAATGTAAATAAAGCCTCAGGGAGGTGGCGGTCCCCATGGCTGGGGGGGGGGGGTCTGTGCCCCCCCACTAATGAAAGTAAAAGCCTGGGGAGGTGGCGGCCCCTAGGGTTTCCGGTGTCCCGCCAACCCTGCTTTTTTTATTGCAATGCCCTGGTGAGGTGGTAGTCCCCAGGGCACGGGGGTATCGTGCAGGCACTCCCACATAATACATAACGAAAACCGCGTGGAGGTGGTGGTCCCTAGGGTTCAATTAAACCCACGTGCCCCCTCCTTTATTTTAACAAGGACTCAAAATTTGGCCCACCTGTGGGCTTCTTTTAAAAGGGGCATGGAAGCTGCACCTTTTTTGCAGCGAATTCACCTGCAAATTTGCTGCAAAGTGAAAAAAACGTGCTACCATATCTGGCCATTTCCTGCCCCCTTTTCTTTATTTTGTACTTTTCTTATGTGGGACTTGGCTTCAAGCCAAGTCCCAAAATGGCTACCAACACTTCCTGGTTGAATTGTTGCTAGCCAATTAAATGTTAGTACCCCCGCCGGGGGTAAAACAATTAAAAAAACGTCTTGCCGCGATTCGTGGATGGATCCGCGTATCCATGGCAAACATTTTTTAAAAATCAAGCACGGGCTACCGTGCTTGCTTTTAAATAACCCGGGGTCATATGATAAATATAGGAGGGGGCTCGCGAGGCCCCCAGCCCAGGGCTTATCAAAGCCCTGGAAACCGCCACCTCCCCAGGGCTAATTCCAATAATGTGGGGGCCTAGCAGACTGTACTTAGCGCCGGGGAGGTGGTGGTCCCCGGGGCTAATTACAAGAATATCAGGGGGCTCTTAGCCCCTCCTACTCCGGGGACTACCACCTAACCCGGGGTTTCTTACATTTGGGTTGGGGAGTCTCACAGAGCCCCGGGGACCACTATCCCCCTGGAGCCAAACCTCTAAAATAGGAGAGTGGCCGTGGGCAGTTCTTGCCCCCCGGAGACCACCACCTCCCGGGGTAGGCCCTAAAAGAAGAAAGTAGGGGGGCCGCGCAACATCCTCCTGGAGCCATACATGGCCATGGGGACCACCACCTCCCAGGGCCGGCTCCAGCAGTGTGCCTACCCCCCGGGACATTGCAGTTTGCTATGGCTTGGCGGGAGCCCCGCTCCCTCCAAGCCATAGCAAACACCCTGCTTTCAGCAAAGGAGAGCACAAACTGCTCTTTTAAAAAAAACGAAAAGCGCGGACTACTGCGCTTCATTAAATATAGTCCCAGGGTGGGCCAGGTCCCGGGGCATTGTGCAAATATAGGAGAGGGGATGCATGGGCCCCCTCTCCTGGAGCTTACTACTCCCCCGTGGACTACTAACTCCCGAGGCTTTATTACAATTAAATACGGGTCCTGCCTGGCCCTCCACTGCCCAAGGGACCGCTACCTCCCTGGGGCACATCAGTTTGTTTTCAATACGGCGCGGCCCCGGGGACCGTCACCTCCCCAGGGCGCAAACAGAGAGCACAGCCCCTTTCGCCATCACTCTGCAAACGTGCCTCCCGGCCACCCTTCATAAAATTTAGGAAGAAAAATAAACAAAAACCCAAGTAACTCACCGGGGGTCCTGTCCCCTTTCTCCACCACTCTGCAAATTTGCCTCCTGGTGCGCTGCTGGTTGGGGGATGAATTCCCCTTGACTCCTAAGGGTCCGTAGGGGCCAACATTCCCCAACTAGTCTGCCAGGAGGTGCTTTTTCTGAGTGATGGAGAAAAGGGGCATGGCCACCGAAAACCTCTCAGTAATTCCCCTGTGCGGGACTTACTGGAGGTAACAGCAGGGAATGGAATCAAATCCATACTGCATGACCCTGTGTGGCTTGGTAAATCTGGTGTAACGCAAAGCAAGGCAGCGTAAGTCGCTGCCTTGGGTTACACTGCATGGTGGAGCCATTACATGGGTGGAGCCAGGGTGTTCCACGCATCCACCCATGCATTCTGACGCATTCCTAGATTTTCCAACACTGGTAGACCTAGAAATGTGTCATAATTGTACCCCTTCCCACAAGAGGCGCAATGAGGAGAAGATATATCTTTATTTGTCCTTGTTGTTTCCTGTTTGTAAGTGTGCTGCATTAGGTAGTACACTTAGAAAGAGGAAACTGCCTAAAAGGATTGTTGTTATGCAGTAAGGTCTCCCTTCCTGCACAAAAATAATCCTGCCTACAACACATGCACCCTTGCACCATGACGCAAGGGTGCCTGCGTTGACGCGAGGCTGCACTGAGTGCTCCAGCATAAGGAGAGGACAGGAATCCGCCATATCATGGTAAATATCCCTGCCCTCTCCCATTTACACAGCGCAGTGCAGCAAATTGCATTACTGCGCTGCTTTGTGTGAAAAATGAGAAATATGAGCCCTGGTTTCTCTCTCCTCTAATTACTGCAGTCCACAAAGTGATACCGTGAAAAGTCGCACACTGACAGGTGTTACAAGCAACAATGTGTTGATCTCGTTTTCAGGAAAGTGGTAGGTATTGCTTGGCATGTACACTGTAAACTCTGCAGGTAGAATAACTCAGTGCGTTCAGTCCACGCTGCCAAGATTTGTGTGTTACTCATAGATCGCATTTTTGGATCTTGGCAAGGGCGTCTTACACTTTAATACTTCGGTCCATGATGAAATATGCGGCAGTAAAAAAAAAAAAAGCTCTTCTAGGCAATTCATTTTGTGGTTGATGCTATGTTGGACAATAGTATCCCATAAAAGATTCACATTGCTAAAGTGTTTTCTATTGTCTGTTTTTTAATGCCTGTTTGTCTCTTAATAGGTTTCAGAAATGGCGTGGTCGTTTTTTCTCCTGGCTCTTCTGGCAGCACTATCTGTGGCAAGGTGCACTGGGAAATCCATCCCCGTGGAGCAGTTACAAGAGGTAGTAAATAAGAGAAAGAAATGGGGCTATAAGGAATAAAATATACATTTGGGAAATGTATGCCCAGTGGTTGAAGTGGGAAAAAAACCTAGGAGAACTCTGTGTGGAGAATCAGATGGCGGGAATAACCTGAGGGTCAGTGGGCAGAGTTAGAGATGCGGCCAGAAAGAGCAAAACATCCCAATTTTTAGTGTTTGTTTGGCATTTCACTGACCAGTTACAGCTTAATACGTTATTTAATTCAGCCAATGGATACGCATGTTTATTTGAGGTTTAATGAGTTATTGACATTAAAATACATTCACAAACTGGGATATGTTTCCAATCACAGAATTTCCCAAATACGCTTAAAAGGGCTGCCAAGGGAAATGCCTCTTGTGATTGTGTTTATCAGGAAGGTGCCCCTTCCTACACAAAGCAATCATGCTAACAATACAGACACGTATGCATCATGATGCAAGGGTGCCTGCGTTGGCGCTCGGCTGCAAATCGTGTGCCGGCGCTGGCTGAAAGGACAGGAATGCACCGTATCTTGTAAAGACGGTGTATTCCTGTCCTTTCGTATTGGCGTAGGCCAGTGCAGCAAAATAAATTGCGGCGCTGCCCTACACCAATTCTTTGTAACTGAGATACCTATTCTTTCCATTGCATTATTTAAAAACATATATCTATATGCAATACATGCTTAGGGGCAGATATACCAATATATTGCGCAACTCAGCACAGCAAGGCTACTTGCTGCGCTGTGTTGCATGAAAGGGAGGCGTGTAACAAGAGGGAGAGAGAGGACTAGTTAGCTAGTCCGAGTCCCCGAGGGTTTATATGTGATTAAACAAAGAGGACTAGCTTAAGTTGACCAAAATGTTACAGTACTCAAATTAGTTCTGTCACGGGCACCTTGTTGGTGTATTCATGAAGCCCTCACCCACCAACCTAGTTGGTGGCATGCTTCATCATCGGGCCCACCCAGTGACACCTAGTATGTCCTGGGTGTGCTACGACGCCTGATTACAGCGGAGCTGGTATATTGCTGAGAGTGCAGTGAGGTTGGGTGAGTTGTGATTTAAAACGGCTTGGTGGTGGTCCCAGTACCCGAGGGTAAATTAAATTTTAATAACTGGGCCGTCACCAGCGGTTAAAAGTAAGGCTACAGGACGCGTGAGGGTGGCGAGTTACTGCCCCCTGCGTCCTTCAGATGGTCGACATGTTTCAGCCAGTGCCTTAGAGTATTCTGGCTTTCCTCAGGACCGTTTTTTAAAAAAAAGGTATGGTGAAATAAAACAGACTTAGTGTTGTGGTACAGACTATGTGATACACTCACTAAGGCGTTTTTCTATATGTGAGAGGGGGATTCCCTTCTCATGCATACCTGTACAAACAAACATTAGGAACAAGGACAAAACATTTACAGAGAGAGTCAGTAGTCAATTTAGAAATATGGTCAACAATGGTTAGGTGGCCGGATCTATAGTGCAAGGTGAGAGGACTATAGTCGGCTAGGTGTGATGGTACTGGTGGTGCCATCAGAGTGAAAATACGCGACTAATTAGGAGCGTGGTGTGACTAAAACACGGAAATCACACTGAAAGGAGTTGACTTAATGTGGCAGGGCGCAAGAAAATTGTTCTTACGCTTTGGGTTATTAGCCAAGGCTTCCTGGAGGGAAGCGGTAAGGGGATGACCCTATGGGAGAAAAAGAGATAGGCTGTAGGGGTTAGGGACCTGTGAGGAAAGAAGCGCTTACCCAGTTTGTTGTTTGGAGGCTTGTCAGGTTTGTCATACTCACAGTCTTTCTGGTCAGTGCCTGCCTTGTACCTGTTGTCCCGCCGTCGTCCTCCGGTAGAATGAGCCTGTCGGCATGTGGGCTTTTTATACTATGGTTAACAAGGTAATGATGAGCACCTGTGAGAATAGTAAGGGTGGAAAGACTACCCCTTTGTGTTGTTGCTGCTCATGCTTGTGGTTTGCACACTAGTCTCTCGTGCATGCTCAGTATATCAGCGCGATTGCTATGTTGTTGCTCATGCTCATGATATGCACACTAGTTTCTCGCACATGCTCAGTTTGAAAGCGTGATTATAATGCAGGTGATTTGTACTCTAGTCTTTTGCATATGCTCAGTATGATAGCGCGATTGCATTAAGGTGCATGTAGCAACTAAAATGCCGCCGTTGGTACGGGGAAAGGGGCAACACCCGTGTTAGGTGTGGCGTGGTCTTATCTGTGCAGGCGCGAAGGGATCAGCGTTGGCTATGTATGCGCTAATATTTGGGAAACATGCCTGAGGGACGCGCCGCCTCCCAGAGTGGTTCGACCCCTTAATCAATACTTAATGCACATGCGCTGCTAGGCGCTGCGCGCTAAAGTTGACATGGCAGTATTAGGGGGGTTGAAGCATGTGCCCATGATAATGGCAGCCTAGTGGTACACAGAAGGGGGAGCATGATCTATGTCTATGTACAGAGGGACTATGGCACGGGGGACTGCACAGATAAGACCACGCCACACCTAACACGGGTGTTGCCCCTTTCCCCGTACCAACGGCGGCATTTTAGTTGCTACATGCACCTTAATGCAATCGCGCTATCATACTGAGCATATGCAAAAGACTAGAGTACAAATCACCTGCATTATAATCACGCTTTCAAACTGAGCATGTGCGAGAAACTAGTGTGCATATCATGAGCATGAGCAACAACATAGCAATCGCGCTGATATACTGAGCATGCACGAGAGACTAGTGTGCAAACCACAAGCATGAGCAGCAACAACACAAAGGGGTAGTCTTTCCACCCTTACTATTCTCACAGGTGCTCATCATTACCTTGTTAACCATAGTATAAAAAGCCCACACGCCGACAGGCTCATTCTACCGGAGGACGACGGCGGGACAACAGGTACAAGGCAGGCACTGACCAGAAAGACTGTGAGTATGACAAACCTGACAAGCCTCCAAACAACAAACTGGGTAAGCGCTTCTTTCCTCACAGGTCCCTAACCCCTACAGCCTATCTCTTTTTCTCCCATAGGGTCATCCCCTTACCGCTTCCCTCCAGGAAGCCTTGGCTAATAACCCAAAGCGTAAGAACAATTTTCTTGCGCCCTGCCACACTAAGTCAACTCCTTTCAGTGTGATTTCCGTGTTTTAGTCACACCACGCTCCTAATTAGTCACGTATTTTCACTCTGATGGCACCACCAGTACCATCACACCTAGCCGACTATAGTCCTCTCACCTTGCACTATAGATCCGGCCACCTAACCATTGTTGACCATATTTCTAAATTGACTACTGACTCTCTCTGTAAATGTTTTGTCCTTGTTCTTAATGTTTGTTTGTACAGGTATGCATGAGAAGGGAATCCCCCTCTCACATATAGAAAAACGCCTTAGTGAGTGTATCACATAGTCTGTACCACAACACTAAGTCTGTTTTATTTCACCACACCTTTTTTTTAAAAAACGGTCCTGAGGAAAGCCAGAATACTCTAAGGCACTGGCTGAAATATGTCGACCATCTGAAGGACGCAGGGGGCAGTAACTCGCCACCCTCACGTGTCCTGTAGCCTTACTTTTAACCGCTGGTGACGGCCCAGTTATTAAAATTTAATTTACCCTCGGGTACTGGGACCACCACCAAACCGTTTTAAATCACAACTCACCCAACCTCACTGCACTCTCAGCAATATACCAGCTCCGCTGTAATCAGGCGTCGTAGCACACCCGGGACATACTAGGTGTCACTGGGTGGGCCCGATGATGAAGCATGCCACCAACTAGGTGGGTGGGTGAGGGCTTCATGAATACACCAACAAGGTGCCCGTGACAGAACTAATTTGAGTACTGTAACACTTTGGTCAACTTAAGCTAGTTCTCTTTGTTTAATCACTTGCATGAAAGGGAGACATCAAAAGTGCTCTACATTTACAAAGATAACGTGCATTTGTGCTGCCTCCTCACGCTGGTGTACTGTGTGCTGTTTATCATCAATGCAGGCCCACTTTCCACCAATGGAATGCCTCCCTGCCACAAAGTAATGCAAGGCAGTTAAATGCTCTGCCTATCGTTAACTTAGATTTACTAAACCAGGCAGAGCCACACAAGGTGGATTTGAGTGGCTTAATAAATCTCAGTGAAGCACTTCTGTTGCCTTGTGTGACGCAAAGGGAACAAAAGCCCTTTGTTAATCTGGGCCTATGTTCCTCATTCCATTTGACGTTTTCTTCATCAAGATATTCCACCTGTGTTATTCCCCATGCAGTGCTGCATCGAGTAAATACCAATAATACAGTGTAAGATATTTACTGTTTTTGGTATTACTCCATCATTCTGGTTTTCTCAACTTGGAATGGGACCAAATAATACTGCAGGGCAGATTTACTAATATGTTGCATTGGTATTGTGTCACAAAAGTGACGTAAACCAGCACAAAATGTTTTTTTTTGTTTGCTTTTCGGCACACAACTTTATTGTGCTGGAAAGTGGCTCTAAACTAGCTATACTTTGCTTTTCTGGAAGGTGCCTACCATGAGTGGTGAATGAAGGTTCCATTGCAACCGCACAAAGTTTTTGAAGCAAAGCACTATCTACTAAAATTGTAGACATAGCTTTGCGCCCAAAAATAACACCTTGTTGATACTCATGTTAAAACAGTAAAATGCTTTATTTCTCCTTACATTTCTGCCTTTGCATGTGTGTTATGGTGATTTGTTTAGCACATTAATAACTTGAGAGGGTATCTATGCTCTCAGGCAGGTGTGTTGTCCCCAATGTGCGTATACGAAGAGCCAGATCTTTCGCTTTTTGCGGAACTCAAGAAGTGAGGTGGAAGCTCTAATAGCTTTCTATGTCTTGGGTGCGATGTAGGAGAATTTGTGACCTCCATTTTTGCTTTGGCGGATGCTCCCCTCATTTTGCATGCGTGTGAGTGAGGCAGAGCATAGGTGTCTGCTTGGTTAATACAAGTGTATGCAGCTGTTAAGGTAATCTGGTCCTGTCTTGTGTTGGGTTTTGCATGTGTGCATGAGAAGTTTGAATTGGCTGTGCGTATGAATGGGAAGCCAATGCAGCTTCCTGAGGTGGAGTAGGATGTGAGCATGGCATGGGAGGTCGAATATGAGTCTGGTGGCAGTGTTCTGGATGGTTTGGAGTTTGTGTAGGAGTTGTTTGCGGATTCCAGCATACAGAGTATTGCCAAAGTGGAGCTGGCATGGTGATGAGTGTTTGCGTGACGGTCCATCTGGTACTCTGAGGCAACCATTTGAAGATCTTTTGCAGCGTGCGGAGGATGTGGAAGCAGGAGGTGCACAATGCATTGACTTGAGTAGTCATGTTGAGCTTGTCTTCTATGATAAGCCCTAGATTTCCTGTGTGGTCTGTGGGTGTGAATGGTGGTCCTAGGTCCAATGGGGAGTCCCTAGGGAGGTCTTGTTGTCAAAGACCAGTACTCAAGTCTTGTCCAAGTTAAGCTTCAGGCAGTTGGTTCACATTCAGTCTGCTACAATAGTCATGCAGCTGGTGAAGGTGGTTCTGGTGGTAGTTGTCTTGTCCGTCAGGGAGAGGATGACTCCAGTTATGATCCATCTCCTTGCAGTTAGCCTCGAGGCCTCAATGCCAAGTATTACTTGGCCTTCATCTTTTTCATTTGCCTTGATGGTGCCAGGTAAGTGTTTGTCTGGTAGTGTTTGATGCAGGCTTGCAGTGGATGTGACTTATCCAGCCTCAGAGTCTTTTCATGATTTGTTCATGCCTTGTCATTGTTGCTGATGGTGTTTGGCTAGCAGATTTAGAGGCTTTTCCTCAGACAGGTGTTAATGAAGGTCTGGACTTTGTAAGTGGTGGTGATATCTGTTGTTCTCTAAGTACCAATTTTACTTTGGTGTTAAACAGCCTGATCTTTGTGTGCAGTGTTAGGTCCTTGGAGCTCCAGATCTTTAGTTGACTGAAGGTAGCCCTTGCTTTGACGATTCTTGCCTTGACATCGTCCTCTGTGTCACACTTTTTGTCTATGACACTGCCCAGGTATGTGAAGGCTTCAACCTCTTTCAGTGAGTCGCCTGCAAGAGTGACTGTAGTTGTGCTGGCTGTGTTAGCCTTCAGGATCTTGGTTTTCTCCTGTGTATGTTGAGACTAAGTTGTGCGGATGTGGCTGCCACTTTGTCAGTCTTCTCTTGCCTCTACAGATGGGTATGGGAGAGTAGGCCACGGTCGTCTGCAAAGTCAAGGTCATCGAGGTGCATCCATGGTGTCGACTGGATTCCATTTCTTCTTCTTGCTGTGGATGTCTTCATGATCCAGTCTATGGCCTGCTGGAAGAAAAACGGTTAGAGCAAACAACCCTGGCGGACTCCGGTCCTCACTTCGAAGGCTTCCGAGAGTTTTCCTCCATGGACTATCTTGCAGGTCATTTCCTCGTAAGAGCTTCTGAAGATTCTTATGAGTTTATCTGACACACCATAGTAATGTAGGAGTTTCCAAAGAGTCTCTCTTTCCTCGCTCTCGAATGTCTTCTCATAGTAGATGAAGTTGATATAGAGGGGTATTGCTATTCCATAAACTGCTCAATGGCTTATCATAGGGTAATGCTAAGCATTTGTTGTACTCACAGAGGAAATAAATGAGACACACCCGCAAAAAATAAATCTGAGACTAATTTAGAAAAATAACGAGTATTTTTATATACATTTTGATACCAAGAACTTCGTAAGAAAGTATGTACGTTTTAAAATATTGAATGTCACAAGTAAGTAAATATTCACTAGTCTTCATTGCTTCTTTGCTCTCAATGCTTTCCTATGGGAGAAAAAGACATCTTCGATATACAGGTACTTGGATTAGGTTGCTGGGGGCCCCCTTCAGGACTTAATGTGGTAGGGGGCCAAGGTCAAAAGTACCACAGCAGTTAGAGTATACTTACCCTGGGTCTTTCGGGTGCAGAGGTGCTGGTCAGGTTGGTAGCCTTACGCACTACACCAAAGGAGAGAGGGGGGCACCTACAAAACAGAATGCAGAATGGGACTTGGGGACAAGTTTGGGAGCTTCCACTGGGGGACTCGGTTCACAAGGATCCTGGGAGCAAGGCAGCACAGTCTGTTCTCGAGAACCCGGGCCGGGGCACTCAGGTGCAGAGGGGTTAGGTTGGCGGGTCCTTGAGGGCATTGGTCACGCTGGTTGAGGGTGCAAAAATCAGGACAGCTGGACCACTCTGGAGGTGGGACTCTGTGGTGCTAACGTCCCTCAATGGCTGCTTGGTCATGCTGTTGTTGGAGTCTGGATTGGACTCAAACAGGCTCTGATTGCTTCAAGAGGTCCGGTACGCTGGGAATTGGTGCTGTGTGGCTCCGGTTGGACCAGGAGTCTTCTTACTTGGTGGGGAGATGGATCTGACCTTCTGGAGCGCAGTGATCTTTTTCTGATTGACTGCTGAGTTGGTATGACTGGGGAGTGGCAGCACGGTAAACCAGACTCTGCTTTTTTGGTGCTAGAGGACTACAGGGGAGTAGCTCCTCTACTCCAAGGGAGATTGCTGGCTATTTGTGAAGGGCTGGCAGTCTATTGGGTTCTCGGTAGAGGCTGAGCTGCAGGATGAGTCAGTTTCTTCAGATTGTTGAGAGTGGTGCAGGCAGGCACCAAAAGGTCTACAGCAAGTCTTCCATTCTCGTTTTCTTGGCTCTTCTCTGTCCTCTTCTTCTGGGTCCATTGAATCTGAGTTCCTGGCACCTACTAAACACTTAAATTAGGGGGCGTGAAGGGGAGTGACAGGTAGTAGCAATTGGATCCTTACCTTTAGGGTGACTACACTCCCTATATGACCACTTTCTGTGTTAAGTGGGCATAACCCTTACCCAGTGAGCCTAGTTCCACCAAAAACCCAGATGGTGGAATTTTTGGTTTCATGTTCACATC
This sequence comes from Triturus cristatus, assembly GCF_964204655.1. NCBI lineage: Eukaryota > Metazoa > Chordata > Amphibia > Caudata > Salamandridae > Triturus > Triturus cristatus. The sequence continues at coordinate 362,798,297 of NC_140580.1, forward strand.
AGGTAGGCCAACTTAGGGGTGGAACTGGCCTGAGAGTGAACACGCCTCTTGGCTAGCTAATTATCCCACCTGTCCTGGTGCTCAATGGGCCTCAGGGCAGTGGGTGGCATCTCCCAGGCCTGGGGGTAGGCCAGGTCACATATCAAAGACGGCAGTTGCTTTTGAAGCCTTCTGCCTTGATATGATGATTACTAGCCATCATGGTTGGGGGAGATGACAACACCTCTGGTTAGAGCATGCATTGTTTCTTCCCTCAGAAAGCATATGCTCTTACCTGCTGGAGGTCAGAAACCTGTCTGTGGTGACAGACTGGTCTACACCAGTCATCCATCACACTGGAGGTTGATAGGATTTCAGGGGGTATCCGTATGGTACCCTCTGAGTGCATGTATTAATACATCCATCACGGGAATCAGTGGGGGTTTGTTAATATGAGATGTTTGATACCAAACATGTTTAGTTTAAGTGAAGCCATCATGTTGCTGAGGAACTTGTAATCACCAGTGCCCAGTACATATACTCAAGATGGCTTCCCTGTTCACTGGCAATTTCCAAGAATCGCCCTGATCATCACAGGGGCATACCTCCTCATGCAGATATGTACTCGCATGTAATATAATGTACCCTGAATGTTGTAGACTTGTAAATGTTGTAGACTTGTAAAGCGCACAGCTACCCCAGCAACGGGGCGTCCCGGTGCTATAGACCGCTGGGGAACCCGTCCTGGCTATCCCTGTGAGATGTTCCCCTTCTGGGTATCTCCAAGGTGAAACCAGGCATCCCCGGCGTCTGTGGGGGGCCGTTGTAGAGATGAGGCAAGCTAAATGCCCAGAGTTGCCGAGTGTGTCCCTGGTTAGAGTAGGAACCGAGGCGAGAATTATCAAGTCCGTTTTTGACCCTGGTCCACGACCCTGCCGCGTCGGGAATTGAACCCTGGTCCCTGGCCGATTCTCTGCTTACGGGTCTGCCGCCTCTAACCAGTGAGCCACACTTCTCCACACCCTGCCTTAGGGCTGTAAGGTCTGCTGTAGTGGTGACTTACATATATTACATGCAGTGTCTGCAGGGATGACACATGGGAGGTGTGTCATGTTTTGTCTTCACTTTTATCTGTACCATGTCACACAGCCTACAATGGCAGTTTGCATGAATCTGGTGAGGGCAGCACAATACATGCTGCAGTCCTTAGGGACCCTCTTTAGCATCCATGCTATAGATACCAGAGGTACAATATACTAGGGATTTACAGGGGTGGTAAAGGTATTGCCAATTGGGGGAACAATTGTACTGTTTAAGGGAAAGAGAATCAGGCACTGGAGACATAGATAGCAGGAACCCAGTGCACCTCTGGCAAAACTGCATTATTTTCCAGGCAAAACGTGGGGGTGACCATGTTAAAAAGGGGTATTTACCCACAACTTGGATTTTGCAGAGTCTCAGTGGAAATGTATTCTTTATACTAGTGTTTTTGGGACCCAAACCTCTTGGCAGGTTGATGTTACTGTTTCTTTGATCTTCCCCAACTGGTTTTCTACTGGGTCTCTGTCGTCCTCTACTTCGTGTAGGACTTGAAACTTGTTACTGACAGTGACTCAGTATTCACTTTGTTTCTGTGCATCTGTTGAGGAGGATGGTGTTATATTTCTGGCATAGGTTTGTCAGTTCCATCTATGCTTTCTTCAGCATTAACTTTAGCCTGGCTATGACAAGGTGATTGTCAGGCACCACGCCACTTCTCTCATCACTCTCACATCCTGCTGGAACCACCAGAACGTCTTGGCAATTCAGACACAGTTATCTGATTCTCTGTTGAATGGTCTGGTGACACCCACATTGCTTGTGTTTTCTTTTTTGTGTGAATATACTACTGCCTATCACAAGAATGTTCACGGCACGGAGATCTGCAATTCATATCATCATGGCCATAGTTGCCCGCGACTTCTTCGTACCGAGTGTTGTCGCTTCCTATTTTGGCATTAAAGTTCCCCCATCAGTATGGTGATGCCTCTCTCAAGGCATTTCTCCATGATGGACTGGAGTTTGTTCTAAAACTGTTCTTTTTCCTCTTTGCTGTCATTTGTTAGTGCATAGCACTGAATAACATTCACGTTGATCCTCTTTTTCTCTGTGTGGGAGGCTGCTGTGATGATTCTGGAACCGTGGGTTTCCCATCCAAATCAGAGCTCTGTTGGCTGCTGGAGTTAGCATCAGTGCTAATGCCTTAGTATGTGGAGAGTTCTCTTCTTCATGTCCAGAATACAGCAGCATTTCTACTGGCGCTAGTCTTCTGTGCGGACTGTGTCCATCAGGTCTCGCTGATGCCAAGCACAAAAAGGTAGAATTTTTCCATCTCCGCTGCCATTTGGGCTGTCTTGCCTGTATTATACATGTTCTTCATGTTCCATGTTCCGATGATGATGATCTTGATTGAAAGCAGGTGGTTCAGCTTTGTGGCTTCCAGGGAACTCTGGCTTTCACCAAAAGGCGTCATAGCTTTCCATGAAGTACATTCCTCACTCACAGAAGGACTGCTGTGTTGCTGAAAGGACTGCCACTCTGCTGGACTGATGATCTGAAGTAACGGCTTCCCTGCTGTGCTGACCTGATGCCTTCTTGCCTGGGGAAGAAGAATTGGACCTGAAACTTCATCTTGAACCCAGGACCCAAGAGTGACTCCAAGGGCTAGTCTACTGGTCTCCTGATCTGAGACTCAGGGACATAAAAGCCTCTCCAAACAGCTCCTGGACCGAGCTGAAGTGAGTTTCTGACCCTGAAGAGGTGCCTTTCAGGTCCTGGACTGTTGTTTTGGGATCTTCACGACCACAAATGGGCCCTTTTGCTCTTAGACGGTGCGAATCGCACTGAAAATTATCATGAGCCACCGCCAGCCCGTCTCTTCACAATGCAGCGTCGACCAGTCATGAGGGATTGCCAACACGAAGCACTAGCCCGTCCGTCCATGACACCCGGCCTCCTCTTTGCTATGCCAACAGCCTCGTGTGATGCTTTTGTTGCTCCTCAGGGCCCTCTCCAATAGGAACGGGACTCTTGACACAATACTTGAGTAGGGAAAACTTTAGCTGGACTAATCTGGAACTCTATCCGATACGTGCTCCATTGCGGTCGGCCTGAACTCTTGGCTTTTACCTGGTCCAGCGCGACCAGATAGTTGTGGTTGGCACCTAATGTATTCAATCAGCTTTATTCGATTATAAAAATAATCATAAAAGCATAATACAATTTTGGAGACAATATATACAAACATTAGATAAAAAATCTATAAAATGGCACTGCAAGTCATATCCAATAGGGTTAAAAACACAATTTACATCATGATTGAATTTCTGCATTTTATCACCAGCTTTAAAAATATTAAAATTGAAACGGTCAACTGTTCTTCTCCTAGTGCTTGTAAAAACAGAAAAGCAGGCCGACATTGTCTTAGGCCCAGATTTTTTAGAATTGGGAAAATCCACCTAACCTATTGTGAGAGTAAAATTTACAGAAAAACAAGACGTGAATAGTCGATTGAAAGGACACATCATCACAGGGGCATTTACACAACTCTTTTGACCAGTTGTTTTGGGCAGGAAAAGTAACGAGCCTATGAATAATGCCCAATCTCAAACGGGTCAACAGAAATCTATCATGTTGTCTTGTAAACATGTTTAGATAAGGCTGTAGTCTATCATCTGCCACTATTAATGGATGGGCTTGAACCAACACTTTTTTGAATTCTGTTTGTCTTCTCTTATTATCCAGATAATGTAGGCAGCTAGTTTTAAGTTCTTTCCTATTTACATTTAGTAAACTAAGGGGCTCCAAAAAATATTCGGGATGGCCGAGATTACCAACAAAGTTTTTAATGTACTCAAGCCAACTAATCTTTCGCACCCCATCCAATTTACCACAGTCTATAAGTATCTGTCTATTAAGCTCCAGCGAGTCGGAAGTCCAGATTCTGTGCCACTGGAGTGCGGGTTGGATTTTACATATATCCGTTATATAAGACAAGCCCAATTCAGTGTGGCAAATGTAGGTAGAGGTGCTATCCGACACAGCCAATAAAAATCTTAAATACCTGTTTTCAATACCTTGAAGTGAATTGACATTCTCGTGGCCCCAAGTTCCTGCCCCATAGGTGGCTATTGGAATGCATTTCGCCTTATAGATCTGTATTAGGACGTCTGGTACCTGTTTCCCCAATTTCTTACTAAAATTAAAAAGTGTGGCTACCGCTTTAGAAAACAGTAGCTTCCTGGTTCTAATAGCCTGGGTCCATGTTCCCCTCCTATCAAAAAGTATTCCCAGGTAGGAAAAGGTTTTGTAACAGTCGATGTATTTCTTTTCGAGTGAAATGGGTCTAAAATTTGTATTCCCTGTCCCACAAATCATCACAAAGGTTTTAGAAATATTAACTTTTAGTCCTAGTTTGGCCATATAAACAGCAAAACAATCAACTAGCCTCTGCATCCCTATCGGGGTATGGGACATCAGGACCGCATCGTCGGCATACATTAATGTGGGTATGGGTCTCTTACCCACTTGTGGAAGGTCCTGACACTCTCTCCCCAGCGTACTTCCCAGGTCGTTGATATATAATATGAACAGAAAGGGTGCTAGCACGCATCATTGTCTCACGCCCCTTCTCACCCTAAAGTGCTTAGTACTTTCCCCTCCCACTCCATAACAAACCCTAGCGTTTGCTCCCATATATAATTGTCTCAGGAATAAAACTATCGAACTTTCCACCCCCGTATTAGATCAAGATCTCCATAGTTCCTCGTGAATTACAGAATCGAACGCTGCAGTTAAATCTACAAACGTTAAGTACAACTTCCCTCTTTTAGCTTTGGTATATTTACTAAGCCTGGGCAAAGCACAACGCTACGCTCGCGTAGTTTGCGAAGTTCGCGCTACTTCACACTATGCGAATTGCACGTAGCACAGTGCGAACACGCGTAGCGTAGTGTTGCGGTCATTTTTTGCTTGCTCGCGGTCCTCAACGTCAAGTTGGTGACCGCGAGCAAGCAAAATGACATCCCGGCAAGACATTTTCCTTGTTCGCGATCAGCAACATCAAGTTGGCGATCGCGAGCATGGAAAATAAACCTCCCGGCAAGATTCCCAACGTGAGGAGGCCAGGTTTCTCATTGCGAGTGGTCGCGTATGCTTGCGACCGCTCGCGATGAGAAACTACCAGTTCGCGTTGAGAAAGCTGCCGCTCGAGTAAAAATCTACTCGAGCAGCAGAAAACTACAGCTCGCACTGTGCAAGATGCCATTTTCAATGATTGCACAGTGCCGGTTGCTTGTCCGCACTGTGCAATCATTGAAAACAACATCTGGCACAGTGCGAACAAGGTACTACACAGTTCGCGAAGTGCTACGCGTAGCTCGCGTAGTGCGAAGTGCACTTTGCGTAGCTTCGCGAAGTGCTACTTCGCGAACTACGCCCAGGGTTAATATTTATCGATCATCATATTCAGATTTAACCTCTGGTCAATTGTGCCCATGCCTTTGCGGAATCCATACTGCAGGTCGCTAAGAATTGAATGGTCTTCCGCCCAGGCTTGTAGCCTTAGTAACAAAACTCTGCCGATGATCTTGATTGTTGAGTCAAGTAAAGATATCGGCCTATAACAGGCTGGGTCATACCTATTCCCTTTTTTAAGAATGGGGACCAGGGTTGATTCATAGCAAGAAGCTAAAGGGCCAGTTCAACTACAAGCATTTAAAACTTGGGTTAAAGGAGGACCCCAGAAAGGGATGTTATGTTTAAAAAGGTCAGCTCGGATGCCATCTGGTCCAGGTGCCTTACCTCCCAGGCTCGACTCAATGGCTAGATTAACTTCGCTCAACTCATATTTCAGGTTCATAGCCTCTATACCTTGTGTAATAATCGTAATGGCTAGAGGCTCCATCTCTGACAATGGTGTGTGACTAGAGATGCTGTATAATTTTTTTAAATGCTCAAGCCACTCAACCTCGCTAATGGCGTTCTCAATCGTAGCCCTGTCCTTCTCCATCAAAAAGGGTGCGTTGACCGCCTTCCAAAATGCCGAGGGGTCCTTTAACTTTGATGCTATCTGTAGATCCCGCCATGCTTCATTTTTAATAGTTGTTTTTCTTAGCTGTAAGGCAGCGTTATATTCTCTACGCACAAGCCTAACATCCTCCACATCTTTAGGCTTTGAATGTAGTGTTTTCTTTAGCTTGGCGTGGGCCTTGGAGCATGCTGCATCAAACCAGCCGTGCTTAGTTTTATTCGATTTACTAAGTTTCACAAACAGTTCCTGCTTAATGTATCTCGAAATTGTCTGAAACCCACTAATAATCTCATTATTCATGGTGCTTGCATCTAAACACGCCTTGACCTCCTCTTTGCAGTTTATAATAACCTTCCTTGTGAAAGTGTCAGGGTTCAACTTATCCCATTTTAGGGCATATCCATTTTGCCTAGAGAGATACCGACGTTTGATCAATTATATTTCTCTTAGACCTAATAGATATGCTCAAAGGGAAATGGTCACTCACCGATATATCATGTATGACAAAATCCTTTGCTCTGGTAGCATACCTACACAACATCAAAATAAAATCTATTGTTGAAGATTTTCCCTGCCCATTATAAGTGGGATTAAAAGGCACTGGGTTAGAGCATAACATGTTGGCGAAACCCAAGTCTGAGTCAAACATAACTTCATTAAAGATATCCCCAATGTTATTGTGTGCAAAGTGCTGAAAGGGATGGTCCTTATCCCAAGATAGACCACAACACCTACTATCTACATGATCACAAATATTACAATTAAAATCAACTCCCCATATGATACACACGTCTCTATGTGATACGGCTTGAATGTTCTGTCAAATCTACTGGATGAAAATGTGTTATAGAAGTTAACCACCAATAAACAGAGTGTCCTGTCTATATATAATGACAGGACCTGAAAATTAGCTTCATTGCCAATTAGAACAGATTTTTCCAAGTTCAGGAGGTTTGACACGTAAAGACACAAACCTCCCTTGGCTCTCCCATATGCTGATGGAATAGCAGGGCTCTGAAAGGTTCTAAAACCATTTAAGTGTATGGGATCCAAGATCCAGGTCTCTTGGACAGCTAATACGTCAAACTCCTTGACAAAATCAATCCAGGTATGGTCTATCACCTCTGTTTTTAACCCGGCCACGTTCCAAACACATAGCTGGTGGCAATTCCTCCTATCCTCTCTCTTTGGGATTTTAGGTTATCCAATTTTAATTAAAGAAGGAGGTGGCTGAAGGTACTGTTCTTCCAGTGGTTTAGTGGTTAGTTCCATGTTGGTAGGGCAAAGAACTCCCACTCCCTCCTCCACGTCCTCCTTATAATGATGTATCTGTCCAGTACAAGCCCCATTTGAGTCTTCTACATTATTATCGGGCTGAGATTCAGAAGGCTTTTCAAGGCTAAGGCTACAAAAAATGGGCAAAAACATATGATTCCTGGAGTTGCATGTAATTAGTCAATCTACCTGATCTAAACTGTGGAAAGCCTCGAATCTATTATGGACCTGGACATTATACTGCTGTTTATAGTTTACTGGATGAGGAGCTATATATATCGTTGGATGGTAATCACTTATTGGTTGGTAAAAATAACCCAAGGGGAGAATGTTTATATTGGCTTGTGAAATGCCTTGTTTGCTACCCCTAGAAAAAATCATTTGCACAAACCGAGGGTTGGAAAATGTTAAAACAACGCAATCACCACTTACCCTTTTTTGTCCTCGCCCTACCCAACTAATCCTTCTCACCATCTTAAATTCTTTAAATAATTTCTCGGAGTAGCCTAACTTTATGCCTAACCAATCTAGACTTTTTATTTCTCAGTGAGACCCATGATTCTTCAGTCCCCTGTGGCCGTGTCGGGACGTTAGCTAGAATCACAGTATATGGTGTGGCTGCCGGTGGAAGATCTAAGGTGCCAATTGCCTGATTATCCCGCTTAAAATGAGCTCCCACTTTACTCTTATCGGCAACTACCTGGGGTTATTGGCCAAGATCTAATCTTTTAATCAATGGGTACCTTTGACAGTGATTTAACTCTCCAGAACTCTGGCCGTTTGTCACGGGTAATGGTACATACGTGTGGGGTTTATACAACAGGTCAAATTTTGCTGAACTATCACTTTCCATGCCATTATCTATAGGAGCCCTTTTAGACAAAGTCCCTCCTGATACGTCAGAGCTCTTTAACGGGCCCGCTTCTACGGGAGACTCTGTTCGCTTAGTTATTGAGGACACCAAAACGTCTAACTTAGTGGTGACGGTGGACATAAATTCTCTAATGAGCTTATCTAAAGACTCCAACATGAGTTTCACAGATTCTAATTTAATAGTCAAGGAGTTTCCACTTTCCGCTACCGGAACACCCCTAGTGCTTTGTTTAGGTTTCGATTGAGTCATTTCTTTCTTTGCTAGTTTTTTAGAAGCTATCTCCCCCTCTGTACTTGATTTCTCCGTATTAATAACTTCCTCCACTGAACTAATTTGTTTTTCTATGGCCCCCATTGCCCCAGTAAGGTAGTTTAACAAAGTCTGCCTTGGGCTTCCATCCTACTCGTTTTAGAAATACCCTGGGCATTCCTTTTCCCCATTTTCAGGCCGATTAGATGAGGCAATGTTCGAGGAAATTTCAAATTTCAATAAACGGAAATCAATAAACTTGTTTAAACACGTCACTCCCCCCAAACAGACAGTTCTGAGCTTACAGTAATTACAGAACTTTACTAACCCAGGTATTTACCGGGTCTATGTCCACTGAAACATTCTCAGTCCCCCCGTATGCATAGACAACGTGCAAACAAAACTTTTTTAACAGTCTCTTACTGAATCCGGGGGCCAAGAGATGTGGCCCAGCCCGGCCTCTTCCGGTCTATGACGGGCGTAGACGGGCCCGTCTTGGCCCGTGCTGAGCCTGCGTGCGTCCCGCGTTGCGTGACCGGCTCTCTGTACTTGTAGCATCCTCCAGGGAGCGTGTGCAAGGTGCTGCAGTGCCTCTCAGGGTTCAGGGTCCAGGAGAAAGTGCAATGTGCCAGAGCGTTACAGAGCAGTCACCCATGTTCCTCGACCGGCTCTCTGTACTTGTAGCGTCCTCCAGGGAGTGTGTGCAAGGTGCTGCAGTGCCTCTCAGAGTTCAGGGTCCAGGAGAAAGTGCAATGTGCCAGAGCGTTACAGAGCGGTCACCCACGGTCCTCGACCGGCTCTCTGTACTTGTAGCGTCCTACAGGGAGCGTGTGCAAGGTGCTGCAGCGCCTCTCAGGGTTCAGGGTCCAGGAGAAATTGCAATATGCCAGAGCGTTACAAAGCGGTCACCTAATGCTTTCAGGCGCTATTTTTCACTTTATTCTTTAAAAATTCATAACTCCACATCTACTGATTGGATTCTTGTTATATTTATTAAATAGTGCTCTATATTTCTAACCTGTGGTGGGCTCTTTTTGTGTAGTGTTGTCACTGTTTTACTGTTTGAAATGTTGCACAAATACTTTACTCATTGCCTCTAAGTTAAGCCTGACTGCGATGTGAGAAGCTAACAGGGGGTTGAACACAGGTTATTTTGGGTTTTGCTTGTGCCTTACCCTGATAAGGATTGTGGTTGATGCTTGACTAGGGCACAAGCCCCAGTTAACCAATAGCCCAATGTCTTACACCCACTCAAATAATAAACACACTCCTTGTCAGGGGTAACCAGGAAAGTTCCGAAATACACCTGTTCTTAACCCTCTGGTAGCTTGGCACAAAAGCATTCAGGTTTAACTTAGAGGCAATGTGTAAAGTATTCATGCTGCACTAAATCAGTAATAAAGTGAAAAAATAAAATACAAAAATCCCAAACCAATTCAGAAAATAGAGTAAAATCTAAAAAATCCAACCAGTAGAACCGAAGTTATGAATTTTCAAAGTTTCAGATGAAAATAGTGCCAAAAAGTACAAAGCAACTCTTGCAGTTTTCTGGTCGTGCTGGACCGGGTCAAAGTCACTAGTACAGGCTGACCGCGATAGGGTCCAGGGTCCAGGTTCCAGGTTTGTCCTGGTGAAGAGTTTACCTTCTCACGATGCAAGTCCATGCAATGAGACTCAACTGGAACTTCATGATGGCAGGAGCAGTGAGGTGATCATTGTCGACATGAAGAGCAGATCATCTCTGAAACTTCGGGTTACCAGGGACGTGGGCGGTTGCTGTTGGCACAAACAGCAGGTTGCGTCGGGCCTTCACATTGGCGGGAGATGCGGGTGGTCGTTGATGCTATGAGTTCGCTTACACTTGCGAAGAACCCAAAACTTCTGGAATTTCACCTGTAGTTCAGTTTTGAAATAAAAGTAGTACACTCTGATGCCAGTCAAGGGTCCTAGAACTCGTGAGGCACCTCTTGGGGATCAGAACTCACTCCAGCAGCAGGGCTCAGGTAGGTCCAGTTAACGCTGGCCAGATGGGCAGATGCAGGGCAGGCTACTGTGAGCTTGTTTTGTCCCCATAGCAGGTCAGCCAACTGACCCTTGGAGTCACATCTGGGGATCCTCGGTACATGTCAAGCATGTCCAGTCTTCCTTTATGAGACAGCATGGAAGGTTCTTCATCTGAATAATCCACAGTCCAGGATTGTTCTGATGATAGGTTCTAAGGGTGCCATTTTTATACCAGTGCTTTGGTAGGGGTCTCTGTGTAGGAGTCTTTATCTTTGTCTACCTCTAAACTGGTTCTGGCCAGTTCTGCCCCTTACCCTGTGTTTGGCTCCAACCTGTCTAGTGTAACAAAGGGCAGGCAGGCCCATGTATCAGCGTCATTTGCCAGTGTCATGACAGGGGCAGGCAGCTTTAGAAGTCAGGGACGGTGTGGGCACAACCCTTTTGAAGCTCAGGCTCAGGTAGAGCTGAGTACAACGCACCAGGCCATCATCCTTAGTAGAGAAGCACCTGCCTGCACACCCAAGGCTCTTTTGTTCCCTGTTTGGAAGGAATAAAGATCACACCACCCAAGAGCTATTTTCAGTCATGTGACCCAGGACACTGGCAGAAAGGCACATTTGGTTTAGGCAGAAAAATGATGTAGCATTCCTCTGATAATTCCACCAGCAGTTGTGCTGCAAGTGGCTGGTTTACTGCATCCATCCAATATCTGTAAATTTTACATTACCAAATAACTCTAAATGTGGCTTTTACTAGTAATTTTCTTTGTTTACTGAATTAAGAATAACACAAAAATGGTTTGTGAGCACTCCTGAAATCTCACTTTGTTAGCTTTTGTTTTATTTTGAGCTTCTCATGTTACCCTTCCTCTACGCTGAAATACTTCAGTCATCCCCTTTCCTCCCCAAAAACAAACCGAGGGGAATATGTACAAGGAAGTGGCTTAACGCCTCTCTCCTCCACTTCTGAAACACAAGACTGCACAATATTTACAAGAATGTGGTGCATCCTTGCTTTTCCCCCTGCAATGGCATTACATTTATCAACTTAGCGCCAACGCAATCACCCTTCCACTCAAGGGTGTCTGCGTGCAGAGAAGAATTGTTTATGTGTAGGAAGGTGTCCCTTTCTGCACATAAACAATCCTAGAAATGCCATTCTGTCACTGTCATGTGTGCTGCTTCAGGCCACCACACATGAAAGTGACAAAATGGCATTTTTTAAAAATGTTGTTTATGTACAGGAAGGGACACCTTCCGGTACATAAACAAACCATGGCATTTTGCTTTTTCCATGTGTGCTGCACAAGGCAGCACATATGGAAAAAGCAAAAACGAGGAGAAATAATGCATTTCTCCTAGTTTTGCCATCTTAAGGCCAGTTTTTACCTGGTCTTAACTTGGGCGCTGCCTCCTATGTACGCCACCCTTGTACATGGGGAGCAGTGTCAAAAGGAATGGGTGTTGCGGTGGAAAGCCCACCGTAAAACCCACTGCCCACCCCTTTTACGCTAACCATAGCGTTAATAGGAGCCTTATGTACAAGGCAGCGTTAAGCCACGTTAAGTGGCTTAAGGCGGTGAAATAAGACAGACACCGTTACGAGGTAACACAGGTATATTCTGTCTCAGTCGAAATCCATCGCCCAGAGTTACCGTTGGCAGAGGCGCTTGCCATAGAACGTTCACAACATTCCACGGGCAGCAATAAGAGGGAGAGGGAACAGGGGGAACGGGATAAACCAATGAGAATGAAATGTAATTACAACACATCTCCCTTCTATACAAAGGAATAACAGATACCACCAATACATCTAGGTCATGTTATAGTCTCTGTTCCATATCGGTTTTTTACATTGGTTCCTTAAATATCTTCCATCATGTTTGGAATTAAGTGGTCCAATGACCTTCGGTGTTTGTGTTACAACAGGATTAAAAATGTCAATACTGTTATCTCTGGCTATTCTGTCCTGACTCCACATTTGACCATCATCAAGACATACCACATTTTGAAAACTTTACAAATTATTTTCCTTTCTGAAAACTTGGAAGAACTTGAGTGTGTGTATCTAGGTAACTTTACTCTTACCCAATCTCCTTCTTTCCAGATCGTTTTCCTCTCTGATACCTTGGCGTTGTACCTATCAACATAACACCCTTGGTGACTTTCTATTCTTTCCATCATCTCACCTCTATTGACTTCTTCCACATCATTGCCAACCAACCATAAAGGACTCAATTTGGTGCCAGGTTCTCTTCCTTTGAGGGCCTTGAATGGTGTCACCTTGGTAACTGAGTGAGGTGTTATTAAGTAAGACCAAATCATATTGTCTAATTCTTTCTTTATGTCTGTACCTTTCATAGTATTTAATTGGATGCAATCTTTAATCATTCTGTTCACCCGTTCTACCAGACCATTTGCCCTGGGACAATATAATGCGGAATATGGATGTTTCACAGAAAATGCATGGAAAAAACTCTTTCATTAGAGAAGAGGTAAATTGAACCCCATTATCTGTTATCAAAATTTGGGGTACTCCCTCACTTCTGAATACCTCCTGAAGAAACGTGATAACTGTGCTGGTAACTACACTGTCTACAATCCTAATTACAACCCATTTAGAGTGATAATCAACTAATGTGAGAATGAACTTGCCATTTAACCCCTTAACATCAATCGGGCCAATGATATCCAGTGCCAATTTGTTCCAAGGGGCATTAGGTACTTCCACAGCTGAAATCTTCCCTTTTTGTAAGTGTTTACTCTTGTCACTGTGTGCACAGCTTATACATTGTCTAATGTTTCTTTCTACCATGGAATTCATATCTGGCCACCAATAGTGTAATCTGATCTTGTTTTTTGTTAAACTGCAACCTAAATGTTTTTCATGTGCTAACATCACTATTTTCTCCCGTAAGTTTTCTGGAGGAACAAGTTTTTTCCCTCTATATACATTTTCATCTTGTAAGAAAAGTTCATTTCTCACTTCTCAATACCCTCTAATGTTACAATCTAATTCAGAGCACTCATTAGGCCACCCCTTAGTTATTAGTTCCTTCACGTTCTTAAGTGCAGAATCACTACCTACACTCACTTTCCACTCATCTTCTTGTATACCTTCAATAATAGTGGCCACCACAAATTCATCTGTCCCACCAATGTCTTCCCCATTTGCTTGTAAAGGTAATCTTGATAAGAAATCCGCTGCGTGGTTACTAGGTCCTGGAATGTAAACAATCCTAAAGTTATACCCTTCCAACCCTAGAAACCATTTAGAAATTCTTGGTGTAGTCCTTTCAATATTCTTAACTGAAAAAACATTCACAAGGGGTTTGTGATCTGTTTTTATAACAAAAGGAATACCCCATAGGAACACCCTAAAATGCTTTACAGCCCAAAAACACGCCAACGCTTCTCTTTCTACTACAGAGTATCGTGCTTCCGCATCTGACAAAGACCGGGACGCAAAAGCTACAATCCTCTCTACTCCATTTACCACTTGGCTTAAAGTGGCCCCTAAGCCTTTAGTACTTGCGTCTGTCGTGAGTATTGTGGATTTACATGTGTCAAAGTGTCCTAAGAAAGGTGCATTATTAATACACTCTTTCAAGTCATTGTTACATTCCTCATCCCATACAAATCTTACATTCTGTTTTAACAATGTTCGTAAAGGGTGTGTAATGTCTGCAAAATTTTTAACAAATTTGGAATAATATTCTGACAACCCAAGGAAGGAATTTATTTCATCTTTAGTGGTAGGTACCGGTGCTGATTTGATCGCATTGATCAAATTGATTTTAGGTTTGATACCCTCCCTGGAAATTACATGTCCTAAGTATGTTACTGATTTTCACACCAATCTGGCATTTTAATGTCAGTCCTGCCACTTTCAATCTGTTTAGCACTTCCTTAAAATTTTCATTGTGTTCCCTTTCATCTTTTCCGAAAATCAGTAGCTCATCCTGGAAACACAATACACATTCTATTCCATTAAGTATTCTTTGCATCGCCCTCTGGAATACTGCAGCTGCAGAAGCATCCTGCAGAATCTGAACGCCCCAAACGGTGTAATAAACGATGTTGAAGGTTTACTAGTGGGGTGCAACTCTATCTGGTGGTATGCTGATGACAAATCAATAACCGAAAAAAATTCAGCATCTCCTATTTGACTCAACATTTCATTAATATTAGGTAAGGGATGCCTGTCAATCCATATATTGTTATTTAACTCCCTCAAATCAATGCATAATCTGATAGTTTTATTATCAGGTTTAGAAGTGATAACAATGGGAGCCACCCACTTTCAATTGGTTCGATGACATTTTGACTAACAAGTTTCTCTAGTTCCTGTTTTAGGGGTTCCTTTAACAATATTGGCACATTTCTACACTTATGTGCAACAGGTTTAGCATTTTCTTTTAAAATTATCTTGTGTTGGAAATCCTTCAAGCATCCTAATTTATCCGTGAACACTTCTGGAAATTCGTTAATTAATTCAGTTCCACACACCGATCTGTCAACCAAAAGAACAGGAATTTCTGCACTAGGATCAAGCTTAATTTCTAAATCTTTTTGATGGGCCCAACCCAAAAGGTTTGAACCACATTTGGCTACATACACCGTACCCACTGTGCTTCTTCCCTTGAACATAATCTTCATAACAGCCATCCCTACCAATGGAATAGGGTCTTTGTTGTATCCCACAGGCACTACATCTGGTTCAACGAGCGATACAACATTTCCCTCAAACTTAGATTGAAATGTTTCTCTATTAATAAAGGTAAAAGGGGAACATGAATCTGCGTAAACCTCTACTTTTTGTCCCTCTAGTTCTATTTCACACTTAGGTAGGTCAATCACATGTACAACTTCTTTTCCTTCCACATCAACTTGTAGAACAAACTTACTATTACTCTCTTCTTATAGGCCAAAGGCATTTACAAATTTCTCAGCAATATCCTTACACATAAGCGCAAAATGCCCCTTACGGTTACATTTTCTGCACATGGCCGTTCTGGCCCAACAAACGATGTTATTCGCTAAGTGTCCTGAACTACCGCATCTGAAACATCTCATTTTATTCTCCGGAGTAAATGTTTTTTTCTGTTCCTCACTGAAATTTTCATACTATTGATGGCACAAACATATTTTAATTCTTCACCTATTTCTTTTACATCCTTGTCACTAGAAACAGACATTTCTTTTATGCATACCGCCGTGTGCTCTATGCTCTTAGCAATTTCTATGGCTTTTTTCAAGTCAGGATTTCCGACTAACAACTTTTCCTGTATTTTCTTATTATTCGTGCACCGTACTAACTGATCCCTGATAAGTGAATCAGTCAACTTGTTGAATTCGCAAGTATTTGCCAAACCTCTCAATATTGCAATGTAGTTACTCACACTTTCGTTTTTTCCTTGGATTCTACCATAAAATTTATGTCTTTCCAAAACTACATTTATTTAATCTGCAAACTGTAATTCTAGCTTTCTAAGGGTAACAGTATAAACATCTCTTTCCTCAATTTCTTCATCGTCCTCCGCAATATCAGGGAGACTATCAAATACTTTCCTCCCTTCCGCTCCCAAGTTATGTAATAATATGTGCTGTCTGCGTAGCGCTGATAATCCATTTGCGCCAATGGCTATCAAATATGTTTCAAACCCCTTTATCCAGTTCTTTTATGTCATGCTGGGTTCCCCTGCTTCAGAGAGAAACGGAGGCGGTTGACTCATACTCGCTGCTGCCATGTTGAAATCTTTCAGTCTAGACTTTTAAGTATTTTGCTTAACTGCTTACAATCCACTTAATACCAATAACCATGCACCGAAAATATAAACCTATTATGTGTATTGGCTCAAGTCTTTTCCTAATTATCCTTTCCCAAAATCCTTTAAAACCTCTGGTTTATTCTTTTCCTAAATATGATGGAATTGTTTAGAGAAACCCCCCCCAAAAAAAAAAAAATTAAAAAAAAATTGAAGTCCTTCCTTCAATGCGCTACTACCTTCTACTCTTTCTGCGCAAAATCCTCCAGTTTTTTTTTTCCACTCACCAAAAGCACTGTTCCTTTCCCAAACCTTCACTTAATTTCCTTTACCGCCCCGAAAGCGAGGCGTTCTAGAGTTTTTCCCCCTGGGCCGTCCAAACGTCGAGCGTGATGTCCTCAACTGACTGAAGGCACTCCTCCCACTTCAACTTTGACAGCAGACCCGGATGGGTAATTAATCCAAGGCTCCACCCCTGGGCTGTACTAGCGTCGTGCGCGATCTCCTTCACAGGCTGCGAAGACACTCCTCACGCTGAGACACTGCCGTCCAACCCGGATGAAATACCCACTTCCTCTTTCTTCCTCGCGTTACTTCAATTCAATGGATCTTTTCCAAATTCCTTCCTGGTTCATCCATACAATGACTGCGGGCCACACACGAAGGGGATATCGACACGTTGCCCTTCCCGCAACAACTCGTCGCCAGTGAAATAAGACAGACACCGTTACGAGGTAACACAGGTTTATTCTGTCTCAGTCGAAATCCATCGCCCAGAGTGGCCGTTGGCAGAGGCGCTTGCCAAAGAACGTTCACAACATTCCACGGGCAGCAATAAGAGGGAGAGGGAACAGGGGGAACGGGATAAACCAAGGAGAATGGCGCAGCCCCTATTGCCACCACTACGTCACTATAGGTGACGTTGTGGTGAAGATAGGGTCTTGTACATATGCCCCGGAGTCTTGAGGAAACATCCATTAAGTAGGCAGACATGATGCAGATTTCCGCATGGGAAACTTCTTAAGTCCAGATTCTGTTAAAATGAGCATACTGTTTTTTTGGGTGTACCAATACACATATGCGAGCAAGCCATTGTGAAATAGGCCCTAAATCTCTTACAGATATAGATTCGTAGGACATGCTTTTCACTGGCATTGATTAGCATCGTATGGGTAAGTCTCGTACCTACTTACAAGGTTCTATCATTCCACTATCCACCATAAAACAGTAAAAATATCACAATACATTATACTATGTTTACCCGAGGTAACATGAAGCTTATTGCCTACTCTTAGTGCCAACATTGCTAAATATGACCTGAGAATCTTACCATTTCCATTAAATGTACCTAATTCATGAAATGACTTCAAGATCACTGTAGTATCTTCATGTTGTCTTATAATGTTCCCTGTTACCTGGTTCCTAGCTGCTCAGCCAGTGTGAGTGTTCTGTGTTGAATGTAGGTGTGAGGGCCATGAGTGGAATGCTTGGGTGACTTGTGTGAGTGATGACAATTGGTGGATGGGCTGAGCAGCCAGCAGGCTGCTCCTGGTGGGGCTGCTGTATTGGATCTACGCTACATTATGATCTACTTCATTTAACCTACTTAATCAACATCTTAACAGCGTGGACTACGTTTCTACAATTACACATCACACAACTTGTGCTTGTGAAGTGCTGTTCACATCAAGCGGTCTGAACATTCATCCTCACCACTATAGTCGGCTTGCCTAACCCCAGCAATCCCATCTGCCAACTCACCTGCTTCCTACCCACCAACACACCCTCCTGCCTCTGGATGTCTTGAGGTTTAAGACCTCCTGTTGAAGTAAAACTGAAGTTGCAGTGCAATGGTAGAGTGCATGGCAGCCCTGCCAGTGACGCCTACTTACCATTGAGAGTGCAGAAAGCAACATTTTATGTCCTAAATCAAGAGCCAAAATGTCTTAAAATGTACTATTCTTAATTCCACATCCATGTGCCATGAAGATGTATATATTGTCAAGGTACAGATATGTGGAGTTAACCTTTCTTTCCTTTTTCAAAAACCTTTATTGAAGGAGAAATAACATATCACATTACAATCTTTCATTGAATCATATATGTGATCACGATTACAAAACCCTTTACATTATATAACAGAAATAAAAAGGAGTGTATCCTCAAAGGCACAATGCTAGGCCAAGATACCCATGCAAAATTTTGAGTGGGCTGTTAGGGGAATGTGAAAGCGGGTGTGGCGATGAGGGTTTCTCTGCAGCGCTATCTGTGGCGACCAAAGCGGCCCTATTGGGGGAGTTTGATAATGGACTGGTTGGGGTAGCTTGGTGTTGTAGGTAGGAGAGGAGCCCAAATGTCAGGAGGTCTGCTGGCAGCCGGCATCAAGTCCCAAAATTCTCCCAACACTGTCTGGCAGTGGGCCGAGTCCTCCATCCAGTTCTTGACTTTGGGTGCCGGTTTCTGCCCCCAGTGGATGGACACCCTGCGCCTAGCAAGAACCAGAAGCATGGCGGTAAGTTTGCGGCTCTCATCAGATATATGTTTCACATAACCCAATATTCACACCAGGGGATCGGGAGCTACGCGTTTGGATGTGATGTCACTGATGGCTGCCCACACATCCAGCCAGAAGGCTGAGACCCTCGGACACAGCCAGGCAAGGTGGGAAAAGTCAGCTGAGGGAGTGGAGCACTGCGCACATCTATCATTTGCGATTAACCCCATTCTGTGTAGAGTCACAGGCCAGCGGTAGAGTCTGTGTAAATATTTAAAATGTATGAGCCGCAAGCGGTAGTTGGGAGATAAGTGTTAAATCTTGTTACAACAATATAGCCAGGCATCCTGGGGGAGGTCTCTGCCCAAATCGTCACTCCACGCAGAGTGGGCGCCATCAGTGTTAACAGGGAAAGCAGCAAGTACGAGAGCATATATCCTGGTGACCAGTTTGTGCGGGGAGCTAGAGGCATGGACCAGTTTGAGGGCAGCATGCACCGAAGGTGCCTGAGGGAATGTGGGGTTGGCCTCCCAACAGGTCACTCTAAATTGGTAATATAGCAGCTTATCCATTGGGCCAGGATCTCCAGAAAGGGTGAAAAAGGTATTATTGTGGTAAATAGCTGCCAGGGTGACGAGACCTAAAAGCGGAGCATGTCTGGCCATGCCAGCGGTCTGTAATGGAGGGAACGCTGGGTTGCTGGCCCGGGCCATGGAGGGGGGCGGAGAGCGAGCAGGCACCAGTATATGTCTGGAGCCTGTCCCGGGCCCAACACAGGCACTCGATTGTGTCTATCTCGCCACATGGGTGTTTCGTTGGAATGAAGAGTGTAGTCTGGAGTGGCCAAGGGCGGCCTCAACCGCGATTTGAGGTTGGAAGGGTGTTGGATGCAACCAAAAGTGGAGGAAGCTGGCCTGGGCGCACAGCGTGTATAACTTGAAATCTGGGGCACCCATGCCACCGCGGGATAGGGGGAGGGTAAGAATGTTGTATGCTATTCTAGGTTGCTGCCCTGCCCAAACCAGAGTAATGACAAGAGAGCGTAGTTGATGGAAAAAGTGTGATGTAAGTGGGACAGGGATGTTTGAGAAGAGATATAAGAATTTCTGGAGCACCACCATTTTTGCAATGGCGATACGCCCCGCCAGTGACAGAGGGAGTTTTTGCCACACTTGGATTTTAGTCTCAAGCCAGTCCATCGCACGTCCGAAGTTGGCCCTCCAGAGTTCTTCCACATCCCTGCTCAGCCAGATGCCAAGGTACTTGGTGGGGTCAGTTTCCCAGACAAGTGTGGAAGCTTCCCTGCTCGAGAGAGCCATTATTCATAGCTGCCAAGTGCGGGACCAGGAGGCATGCAAATTGTTTGTAGAAGGCTTGGGAGAGGCCGTCAGAACCAGCTTTCTCCCTGGGGAGCCCCACAATGACGGCGGAGATCTTTTCCTGAGTAAAGGGTTTATCTAGGTATTCCTGGTAACCGTTACTCAGCCAGAGGAGTTCGATAGTCTCAAAATGGTGATCGAGGACCTCTCGAGGGGGTACCTCATCAGCAGAATAGAGCTGCGAGTAAAAGGTGGAAAATCAGGTGATGATCTCATTAGGGGAGGTTGTCCTATCGGAAGCCCCGTCTTGCAAGGCAGTGACATCTGAGGAGGTTGGGTAGAGTTTTACCGGGGCGGTCGCCCTCGTCATAGCGACGGGCTCTCGCCTCCCTACCCAAGAATGAGAGCTCTCTGTCTGCCTCATTGTGGAAATCAGTGAGTTTGCCTCTAAACAGCACTAGACTATCAGGGTTTGGGTCTTGGGACTGTGGAGGTCTAAGGCCCTGATCTCTTTCTCCAGATGCTCCAAGGTGCCCCGGATAGATCGCAGCACCCCAGAGTGCTCAGGGATGCACTCCCCCCAGATCACAACCTTGAAGCCCTCCCATAGTGTTGAGGGTGAATCAATTGAACCAACATTGTGTTAGAAATAGTTTACGATGGCACTGCGGATCACCTCACGGAAATCCATATCACGGAGCGCAATAGGGGGCAGTCACCAAGCAAACATGCGCCGCGGTGTATGCAGGATTTGCAAATGCAATTGCATGGGAGCATGGTCGGAGAGTGTGCGAGCCATGTGGTTAACAGATGCGTCCCAAGCAGAGGCATCGCGAGTGGTGATCCAAAGGTCCAGCCGAGACCAGCATCCCCGCGAGCCTGTTACACATGTACCCTCGTGCCCATCCGGGCAAACATGACGCCATGCGTCTAACAAGAAATTGTCGGACATAATGGAATGTAAGAGTGACGTGGCACGTGGGTGCGGGGCATGCTGTCCCGAGCGGTCGAGCGATTGTGAGGGTGCGATGTGTAAATCACCTCCCCAGAGGAGAGAGCTAGGTCCCAAAGAGGAGATGAGCTGCCAGAGTTGTGCTAAAAAATCAGGGTTATCTGAGTTTGGGCCATAAATTGCCGCTAGGATCAGGGGCTGAGTAAGAAGGGTGCCAGAGAGGATTACATATCGACCCTCGAGGTCAGTGATGGTCTGGGTGGTGCCCAGGGAAGCCCCCTTCGTAGGAGAATGGGTACGCCACGTGAATAGTTAGAATAGAAGGATAAGTGAGTCTCACCCCAGTGCCTCGAGTGTAACCTGGAAGAGGTGGCAGGGAGAAGGTGAGTTTCCTGAAGGAAACAAATGTCTGCTTTTTGCCTTGTGAGATGAATGTATAAGGCGTGCCTTGCGGTGGTCTATTAGACCCTTAATGCTCCATGTCCAGAGCATAATATCTGTCATTTGGGGGTGCAGTGATGTTGCAAGACGAATGGTGACAGGTGTTCTGAGTGTGTGACCACTGTAGGTGTTGTGGTGTGCAACAAATAGTAAGGTGCTGTGCACAACATGTAACAGGAAACAAAATTAAACAATAAAACAAATAGGCCTCTATTAGGAGGCGAAAATCCCATAAGTAGAATCGCCCCAACCCCCCAATTAGGTTGAGCAACCAACCCCATCTCACCCAGGGAGCCCAACTTGGAAAGGGAGAAAAGTAAATTGAGGAGGGAATTATCCCAAGGAGGCATGGCTCCACCTGGCATACGTCCCCGCCATAAGGACAGGGTGGCCAAGCCAAAATAGTGTAAGGACATCATTTGAACATTCCAATGAGATATACAAAGGTGACCCCACGACCAGGAAGATGCCGCCGTAGACCTGTAGGCGGGCCAGGGGTCAAGTTCAGATGGCCCCAGCTTCGGTCATAAATACAACCAGCACGTGGAGGAGACCAAATTTTATGAGGGCAGTTCAATATGTTGCTGTGGTCTGGCCAAGAAGCGGGGTTTTTGCCGTCACTCAGAAAAGTAGAGAATGGTGAATCAGGAAGACATTGGTTAAAGTAGCATAAGGACATTACCATACAATAATAACCTGGGAGAGAGTCCAGAGTGAACAGGATGAAGAGGAAGTCCAGAGCAGTAGTAAACCAAGCTAATCATTGTCACTAACGCCATCTCCATCAGCCTGCTGTGAGTCGGAGGGATTTTGGCGCAGTTGCCTGTCTGGCTTTTTCACAAAGGTCATGGCAGCTTTAGGGTCAGTGAAGATTTGGGTTTGGGACCCATTCTTGACACACAGTTTGGCCGGGTATACCAGGGAATATGAGACGTTGTGCTTCTGGAGCAACCGCTTGGCAGGGAGAAACTCTCGCCGGGCGGCCTGTACCGCCAGCGTGAAGTCGGGGTAGAAGGCAAGCCTGTTTCCTTGGTGGCACACCTCACCTCACCCTTCTCGCGAGCAGCTCACAGGAGCGCTTCGCGGTCGCGATAGTTCAATAGTTTGGCAATGATCGGACAGGAACGATGAAGAATGGAGATAGGACCTCGCCAAAGAGAGCACGCAGAAGCTGTTCGACGAAATCCACAATTTTCGTGATGATGGAGTGATGCGGATGTTGCCCCTGCGGGAGCGAGCTTTCAAATCCTCGTTCTTGCTTTTAATTATTTCCGGAACTCTGCCTATTTGGAGCTACTTTTGGTGGTCCCCAGTTATGGTGTCTTCAGCATCCGAGACTCTCGTCTCCAGCTGCGCAATCTGTGCATCATGCGAGTGCACCCTAGCCCTCACTGTTTCCAGACTGGCGGACAGCTTGTCCAATTGGGTAGCAATGCCGCTGACTCTGGCTCTGACGTCTAACATGATTGCCGCACCAGATTCTGTCTGGGTGGCGAGCTCCAACGTCTCCGGCGTTTCCCCCTCCTGCCTGGTCTGTCTGCGCAGCTCCAACGCAAATTGGGCTGTTTTGGGTCTGTCTTTCCCATGGTTGGATCACAGCAAGCCTACCTCCTGCCGCCTGTATGTCCAGTAACAAAGAGGTAGCCGGTGTCTAAAACGCGGGCCCACAGGAAGCACCGGGGCAGCAGAGGTGATGGTGCCTGGGAGTCACCGGAGAGGCCTTGCGGGTGAGGAGAGGTAAGCCACTGGGACGGCAGTTGCAGTCAGCAGGTTAGGGGCTAGGGCCTCCCTGGTGGGAGACAATGTATATGTATTGCAAGGAACCAACAGAGCAGAGCAGACATCAAAAGCGCAGATGTACTGGCAGCACACTCCCAGAGAGCAGCGGAGACAACCCTTGGGTGCAGGCAATTCCCCAGCTAATCAGCAGGCCCGTGGGAGGCAGGTGGGAGCAGTGGCAGCAATAGAGGAGTGGTGGCCTGAGGGTGGCAGTGGGCCAAAGCAGCGAGGATGTCAAGTCCCGGCGGGCCCGGATGTAGAGGAGGTACAGGAGGCTCATGGGGATCTGGTTACCATGCGGCAAGCACTCCCACACCAGAAAGCGGGAAAAGAAGAGTCACGATGGGTGTAGGCCGGCTGGGGGCAGACGGCAGCGAGGAAACACGGGGGTGCAGAGCCCACTAAAGTGCAGCCATCTTGCAGCCGGCTAAGCCACGCCCCCCCACATGTGGAGTTAATTTTAGTAAACTTGTAGTAAATCTATAGTTATTTGTATGTAATTATCTTTACACTATTTTGCAACCCAAAATTTTTAACATGATATTTTTGATGGGCAATATTGTATCCACCATATACCCGTAGTATACCCCTGAACCACAGGAAGCTGTGCCCCAATGGACAAAAAACAGTGGGCAGTTACATCTCAACATTTCTCCTACTTGCTCCTGTTAAACATATCCCTCGTGTATGTAGGGTGCAGAGCGCCCTATGAACAAAGTCAGCTGGTGTTGCTGCAGCGGAATCCTATTCTTTTCACTTTACTATTGTTTTAAAAGAAATGTGTTTGTTTTAGCAATTACTCCTGATCTCTACATCACACTTTGTTCAATTTGTTTGTGTCATTTTACTCCTTATATCCTTCTCTTGTTATATAAATTGTTTGGAGGATTTTAGTTCTTTATTTCTTACCAATATTTTTTTCGGTGTTGGTGCACATGCACCTTATCCATTTCTCTAAAGAAAGCCTTGTGCTTGAAGAAGGCTGACTAAGGTCAGGCTAGGATTCTTCACAGAAACTAGCTTGATTGTTACTAGTCAGAAAGTTTGGGCTTCATGAGAGCTCTGCCGCAGATCACATCAAGTTTGTGACTTAGTTCTCTTGTAGATTACCAATCATATTTCCAGACAAGAATTGTCCTGTGGACGACGATTTTGGAAAGGGCAGTGCGGCCTGACCAGAGCTAAGCCAAGTTCCTCATGTGCAGGACTTAAGGCAGTGGCAGCCAGCATGACTCGTGGGTGGCGGGGCAGGGGTGGGCACGGAGGGCGCAAGGTAGCGCAATGAAAAACCAACAAAAAATGTAAAAACAATTACAACACTTCCCTAGCCGCCGGTCCCACCGCCGCGTCTCTGTTCCTTGCTCCTGATCTCGTTGTGGGACAGGAAGCCAGGCTCCCCTCACCAATCGCAACTCTGCCATGCAGAGTTGTGATTGGTTTTGAGCATCCTGGTGGAAACTTCAACCATGGAATGGAAGCCTGGGCTTGTTCTCCATGCAGGCTGTAATGTAGCCTGCATGGAGAACAGGGAAAGTGCGCATGACTGGTTTGGGCAGCCTGAGAGGGCCGACCAAACAGTCATTGCGCACTTAGGAGTGGGAACACCACTCGTTTGCTGCCCTGTTCAGAGTGAGCAGAGCAGCCCTGCCAGCCCGCAAAGGAACTAAACATAAAATTATAATAACTAAAAGTTATTATCATTTTATATTTTCTTTCCTTTACACTGCTCAAAGCAGTGGGGCGACGCTCCTCTGCCATAGAGTTACAGGAACACTGCCACGCCCAAGTTTCCCTGTCTCTGCAGGGACCTCTCTCTACTTCAGAGGGTTGTAATCCTTTACTTTAAACAGGAAAGGAGAGTTCACTGCCCAGTGCCTGAACATTGTTTATGTTGAGCTACCGTAAAAAGCACGAATGTGCGTCTCTTCCCCCTCCTGGCAAAACCCCGACTTTAGTACATATGCCTGGTGTCTGGTTGTGGCAACCTGTGATTACTCTGTTTACATATTAGATAATGCTATAGAGTCCTTGGACATGCAGCTGATGCACTTACATTTGTGTTGGGGCCTTGCATTTCCGATAGCAATTAATATATTTCATCCTCACATTTTTGTTTCCATTTATTTACCGAAACTTAACGAAAACTGTCTACTGCAAACTTATTTCAAAAAGCCTCAATGCCACATTCGTACCTGCCCTACGAAACAGGATGCCCAAGATGCGTGCAAATTTGTGGTTGAAAACCTCTAACGCTAAAATTTGGAACTTTTCATTTTTTGCAGGAAATTGATACGCAATCCTGCTGTTTTAGCCCTAAATTCTGTATTTCAGTGTTTTTCTCATTGACATTTGCATGGAGCATGAGAAACAAACGCTTCACTGCTCAGATGCTCGGTTTAGTAGAATGTATTTAACTGGGATGTTGAGGGCCAGGTACCTCAAGGTCACCTTTAGCACAGTTTAGCCCAACTAAGACAAATCAAAGAAGCAAGGCTGTATTAGCGCAACCTAATGACGATGGCTACCATCCATCAAGTGATGGATGCTACAACCAGCTTCCCCTGCATCTCTCACCTCCAATGGTTAGGATGCTGATTCACGCATGCCAGCCGTCCAGAAGATTTAAGACACATGTGTGACAGTTGTTAAAATTGGACATCGCTTGTAAGAACATTTGTCCTGGACACTGACAGACTTTGCAACCTAAATATACACGAACTGCAAACAAGATTGATATGGTCGGTGAGCTGCATTTAGGGACTGATGTCAGGTATAGGTAATGTGCGTCAGTGAAATCAATACTTCCCATCAAGCAGGGGGCGGAACACTCTGACAGAGGAATCGGCCATTGCAGTCTCTTGGGAGAAAGACAAAATCTGACCTGTTGGATGTAATTGTGAAGATGAGGACGTTTGTCAAATGTCCCTGTTTGTCTGAAGCCAGATTGAAAATGGTTGATTGAGTGTTGTCTGTTTCGATACTATTTTTAACCTTTTGCAATTTACGCAAAGTCTGAAGAAGATGGTGTATTTTGTTAGCAGTTTGAGTTTTTTGAGTGCGCGTATGGGATGCCCTGCATAGAAACTATGTATGGCACTGTGCTTCTTCTATACGCAGAACCACAAAATAAACATGATTTCCCATTCATGGCCACACTTGTCACATAGTTCATCTTCTTCATAATTTACAGATTTTACCCAAAAATAGTTCCTTGTTCAAAAGGTCATCACCTATTGAAGAGGATGCACATAAGGGGTCTTAACTTTACTATAGTTAGGTGGTCAGCTTTGAGTTGCTGAAAAGTGAAGTCACACATTTCAAAATTCGACACTTTTGCTTAGGTAGTATAGTCCTCACTTCGTGAATTGGGAGAATGGATTTTGCCTGCATCAGAAATAAAAACACAAACTCTTTAAATGTAATATAATCCGGATGCATCGTCATAGAATGATTTTTTTTATATCGCAACATTTTTGTTTTTTTTCCCCACCAAGACGCATTTCAATCAGTGTTTCTTGAGGGTAGTACTGCCGAATATCGAATCAAACGATATCGAGATACAAAAATATGGAGGACAGACTATCGAGGGCCAAGATATTGAAAGGTAAAAGGGAAGGATAGGTTTACTATTTCTAACTCCAAATCTATATACCTTGAAGATATATGTACTGTGTAAGTACAAATATGTGTAGTTGGGTTTTGAAAATATAGACTTACTCACCTGTCGATATTTTATTTTTAATATGTTGTGCTCGATATTCTGTTCCATAGATATTGTGGGTTCGATATTCAGGTTGCACGCCTTTATTTAACACCAAGTGTGAGAGATGAATATTCACTCTGCAAATACACGTTTTATGCCATGTATGGTAATAAGGGGTCACAGAGACTTTGAAAGAATCCCAAGAAATGTTACATCTATTTTTGAGATTCTAGTTTTTGTACCATGTAGTGCCTCCTAGTGTGAAACATACATAATGAATTTGAATGCACAATATTGTTCTGCATGACTATTTATTAATTGAAAGAGGGTTACAAAAAACTCTTGTAGTGAGAATACATTGTAAATCCAAAAACTGAAGGGTGAATGGGAAGCACTGAATAAAAGGTATTTTTATTACATGTAGCATGCACATATAGCCTTGATTTCCTCTGTGTGTACCATTATGTATGTTTTACTCAATCTATTTTACTGGCGGCAGAGGAAGGTAGTAGAAGGGCATTGTTAGACTGACAGTGTTCTGTGTTTCCATTGGAAACAAAATCGTTAGTTAGTGGCGAATAACATTTTTGTTTTGAAGAAATCCCTTCCTTTGAACACATGGGGAACTTTTACATAATGTTAGACATGGCTCTTTTTGCAGGTTTATTCCCATCTTTTTGCCTTTTGTCTCCTATTTTCTTACACTGTTTTTGTTGGCTATAGGACTCTGGGCACTTTACCACTGCTGATCAGTGCTAAAGTGCATATGCTCTCTGTGTAAATTGTGATTATGATTGGTTTTCCATTATTGGCATATATGATTTACTGGTAAGTCCCTACTAAAGTGCACTGTGTGTGCCAGGGGGCTGCAAATCAAATGCTACCAGTGGGCTTGCAGCACTGGTTGTGCCACCCACATGAGTAGCCCTGTAAATGTGTATCAGACCTGCCACTGCAGTGCCTGCACGTACAGTTTTTAACTGTCATATCGACCTGTCAAGTGCACCCACTAGCCAAGCCCTAACTTTACCTTTTCTAAAATGTAAGTCACTCATGAAGTAGACTCAAGCTACCCCATGAGCAGGGTGCAGTGTATGTGAAAGATAGGACATGTGCTGGTATGTGTTACATGTCTTAATTGTGAAATACCGTGCATTTCGTTTTTCACTGTTTAAAGGCTGTCTGTCCCATAGGTTAACATGGGAACTGCCTTGTAAAATCTTGCAAGTGTAACTTTCCATTGGGACAACATGGAGAAATGGAGTTTAGGCTCTGTGAACTCAGAATTTAATAACACAACTTATAGTGAAGGTGCTTTTTAAATTGTGTGTTTGAAAATGCCACTTTTAGAAAGTGGGGATTTTCTTGCTTTACCATTCTGTGTGCTTCTGCCCTTTTGTGTATTCATGTCTGGAGCTGGGTATGTGCATTCACTCTAGACAGTCACAAGGGGGTTGAAGTGTGTCTTGTATGGGTTATTCATAGCCAGGCTGAATCGACCTTTCTGCATTTAGAGTGGTGGAAGGAGTTTTCACAAGCACCTGAATAGGCTGTGTTTCCTCTGCACAATGCTGTCTCCATCGCCCTGTGGTCGAGCTGGACCAGGGAGGACAGAACTGGTTTGTACTGAGCTCAGGGACTCAGAAACAAACACTACAATGAGAAAGTGGGGTATAAGTATTGGACCTAAAATCCCAAAACTTAAGATCGCTACTGGAAACAAGAGGGCCCTGCCAAGAAGAAGAGCGGAAGAGCTGTGTGAGGAGTGCTGCCCTTTTATGCGTGAGGGGAGCAGTTGCTGCTTCTGTCTGTGGGCAGAGGAAAATAACTGACTCTTTTTGCCCTGCTGTGGTATCCTGCTTGAGAAGATCTTCAAGGGCTTGACGCAGAGCTTGTCTGCTGTTGGAAGTCTCAGGGAAATCAAAGACTTCAACAGATCCTTTCTGAATCAGAAAGGAACCTGCCTGGAAGAAGGGCCAGGAGAGCTGTGAGGAGTGCTGCCCCTTTACGTGTGAGGGGTAGGTTGACCTACAGTTGCTGCTTCTGTCTGGAGCAGGTGAAGGACTGGACTGTTCTTCATCTTAAAAAAGAAGGATTGCTGTGTCATAGCAAGAGCACAACGATCGGCTCTGCTCATCACCAGTTGCACTGTGGGACCCCACCCCTCACAGGGCCCCATCAGCCGGACAGCCTTGCTGGATGCCGCACTGTACGTCAGGAGTCCCTCAGCGCAGCCCTGGCCCTTGAGCGTGCCAGCTAAGTGACGCCGGGGGAGCCTACACTGGATGACCAGCCCCAACTTCACCTCTGAGCCAGCCAGGTACTTTCTGCAACGGGCAGTGCGGGGGCCCACGGGGAAGCTGCAGGGGAGAGCGGGCGTGTCTGAAGAGTTTCCCATGCCAGAAGCACAGCCGACCCACGCTGCAGTGAGGATGCAGGTGGCTCCATTTTTGGGGTATTATTACCAGCAGTCAAAGAGATCCCGGCGGGTCACAGACACACTGCAACATCAGGTCAGCTGCTTTTTGATCATTCTACATGCAAGGGACCTAGCGAGGTTTCCCTGCCGATGTGTGAGGCGTGCATGCCGCCCCATGCCTGCACTTACCTGGGGGCACTGTGTATGGCTCCAAGGATGGGGTGAGACCTCGATGGAGGCACCCAATCAGAGTATTGCTGCATTCTACGGAAAGCTACCTGAAGCCATAGTCAATCTAATAGGAGCACAGGTGCACTGTGCCCTATAGTGTCCTGACGATGCATGTGTTTTGTCCCTAAGTCACAAAACAAAAGTTCAGGAGTGCTGCACTCTCGGCATGTGATGTTATTTAGGGATCCATGTACTTATTATGATCTATGGTGATCTATGTGTTTTCTCCCTGACCTAACTGCTACATTTTATGCCCTGATATTCTGATTTATGTCATTTTATACCTGGTACAGATAGGATAACGAATATCATTTCAGGACCTGCATAGTATGTACAGTGATGGTGTTTTCATGAAGTGTGCAATATATAAGTATTCACTTTATTGCACTACCTGTGGTATTATCAAAATTGCCAAGTTGGTAAAGTGGTTTATGTGATTGTGGTCTATGTTTATATACAATATATGTGATATTTTCATATACTACTGTGTGGAGTCTCTTTTGTGGTGTATGTGTTGTGTCACTGGTGTGTGTGTGTGTTGTGCAAATGCTTTGCACATTGCCTCTGGGATAAGCCTGACTGCTCTGCCAAGCTACCAAGGAGGTGAGCATGGGTTATCTTGGGTGTTTAACTCCCTTACCCTGACTAGAGTGGTGATGTTCTGTCTGGCTTAGGTGCATACCCTAGCCAACCAGAAACCCCATTTCTAACACACCCTAAAAGCAAAATCATTTCACCATTTTCTCAAGTAGTTATGTGTGCATTAAAGGTTGGAAGTGAATTGCTAATGTTTGTGGATACCTAGAAAGTTCCAACTTCGTAGGTGTTTCCCACATTCACAATAGCCTTCCAACAGCCCTCTGTGTGAACTCCAGTTTTCCTACCCCATCCTAAATATATGACTTAGGAAAATCTGGCCTTTTTTCATACTTTCAGTAGGTGTAAATTTCAGCGGCAACTAGAAGTAGAAGCAGATAGTCTTCTATATTCTATAAACTGTTATCATATTCTAATAATCACTGCCATGCACAGTCAGAGACAATACTTTGGATCTGGTTGTGAGTGGGCCAGAGGGAAGGTGTGGGAAGGTAAGCTGAAAAAATCTGACTCCCCAGAGTTAATAATTTACAGGTGTGTTTGGTGAATCTAATTTGAGTTATTAGAAAAAGTGTGAATGTTGGTGTGTTGGTGCTTATTGCACCATGATCTGCATGTCACAGTAAATGCCATACTCTTTTCCCCTTTAATTTCTGTCAGGTTTGACATTCCGAAATTTAGTGAAGAGTGATAACTTTATTGCACCTAGTAATGACCACACAATTCAGAATTCCAGTTTGCACAGGAGTCAGAAATCGTTGACCCACTCAGAATCGGGGACAGATTTGTCAACCTAACCGAAACACTGTTGCTATGCAATCCGAAAAACCACGTCTTGGTGCCAAGATTCCTAAATCTAAACGTCATACTTGAAAATATATATATTTTTTTGGATCAAATACCTTATATAGGAAGCCTGCCCTGCTATATGCTGCAACACCCTATGATATGGACTGTAAATGATTTCCTTATTTATTACTTGTCCATTTCTAGTTGATAGATTTAATATCCTCGGATGAAATGCTGCACTATCTCCCGACAGAAGGGATCCCAACGGAGAGGGAGTGGGGCACAAATACAGAAAAGCGAAGTTTCCCAAGACTAGGAGTCACCTTTCAACAACAAGCCACTGACCAGCAGCCGAATTCACGGTAAGTGGAAAGTGTGCCGAATCTTAAAATGTTTTTGCTTGGCGCTGCTACATGTTTTTGATGGTAAAAAGCATGGTTTTGGCTACAAATACTTTTTAACACCGTATCGTAAAGATGAGTGTTGACCTGGTAATGTGTAGCAAAGTAGTTGTACACGTTTAAATAGATGGTCTGTATTTGAGATCCACCACCAACACAACAAAGCACAACACAATACCTCAGCAACATAACAAACCATCACAACAAAACAAATTGATGCCACAAAAACAGGGGCGGCTCCTCCGCATTGGCACTGCAAATCAAGTTTCTAGGTGTTCACTGTAAATAGCTGTTTGACCAGGAAACCTACTTTATGGTTAGGAAACCTTGTTTACGGGTAGGATTGAACAGTACCTTTAAAATTGGATATCTTACAGTCAAAGCCTGCTAGCGACACTGGGTCAATGCCCAACAACCAGGGAGGACAGATCTTGACACTGAAGGAGGCAGATAAGAGAGTGGACCCCAGAAATAAATTGGAGTGAGGACCCAAAGACAGAAAGTACCCCTTAGGACCTCTTTAAGGTTCTTGCAGTGGTTCCTCCACAGGCTGGTTGGGTGCACAAAAGAGCATGGGCAGCACACCCCAAGGTGTGGTTCTATGAAACATTTTCTGGCCTCAGGGAACTGATGGTAGTAATGAACTTTGGAATCCCGTGACATTCCCAATAGAGATTAGTTAGTAGCAGATGAAACTGCAATGGTGGTGGGTCTCACAAAGATGATCAAAGGTGAGCAAGCAATTGTCAGCACAAGCAGTGAATGTGTACACCAGACAGAGCCAGCACTTAGCTCAACTGTATTTGAAGATTGATGTTGGACTGCTCTCCTCTTTTCGGAGAAGATGGGTAGTGAGGGTGTGTGTGTGCTGTAGTTTCTGTCAGAGTCCCCAATCTCCATCAGCTCTCTAGGAGATGTTATTCAGGCAACAGCAGCTGTAGCACTAGTGCTGCTCAACACACCCTTCAGCATGATATGAGTCTAGGTCTTAGCCTTGAGGAAATATGCACCAAGCCGAACCATGTGCAGGAACTACAGCAGCATGGTTCGTGCAGGTTTGGAGCAATGGAGATAGTCTCTTTCTAAAAGGGAGGGTCCAGAATACATGCTCAGTCCTTGCTAGTTGGGCAGCAGCCCATTTCCAATTTGTTCAATCACATTCATATAGTTCAAAAAGCCAACCAGTCATGTTGGGCTGATGTTCCCTTCTTAGACAAGTTGCAGGATAGAGAAGGCCTTTTCCAGCTCCAGAAATGCTTTTTTAGGGCTAGGGCCTACAACACAACGGACACATACATTCTCCTTAGATCGATTTTGTTAGGAAACCTTAGTCATACACTTTGTACAGGCCAGGGACAAAGGAGTAGGCAGTCGGAAGAAGGTGTGCCTGAAGTTTTGCTGTGGGCACCAGTCATTCTCCATCTTATGTCCAGTGTTCATGTGAAGCAATATATGTGCAAATTCTACTTTGTTATTCACAAAATGTGTGTTGACACTCATTAATGTATTTACTTCTATGTGAAATAAGGCTAGTCTTGTCTAGCTTACTTGTGAGTGATATTCTTCTCAGGCTTTTCTGTGTCAGGTGACCTGCAAAAGAAGGTGACTACCCACACCAAACTTATGAGTTTGTGGTTATTCTCACACTTTTTGCTGGTATGTTTGACTCTAAAACTGGTCAGAGATGTATGCCTGTCAAATTCAGAAGTAAATCCATTTTAATGGTGAAAAGGGATTAGAACACATACAAATTTCCTCACAAATGTTCCCACAGGAGTAGGGCTCTCTGTAGAAAATGTTTTCTTCATGGTGAAAAAAAACATTTATGAATGGGTACGTAATTATTTCTGAATGTGAGTACTGCTGGAAAGCGAAGCTGATAAAGATTTCCAGGAGTACTACTGCATCTTTTTTTGAGTCCCTTAATATTCAGAAATGTGCTCCAAATATAGCAGTAACCCTGTAGGATCAAACTTTCGCCTTTCTTTGTAAATTGGTCTCAATAACTTATTCCTGAATTATCAGATTTTGAACCTTTGAAATCTTTTGAATTTTGATCCCTGTGGTCCTTGGCTAATTATAACTAACTAAATTAATCATGACATGAATTTGAGTATTTTCCCTTTTGCGGTACAGATGTCACACTCTTTTCTTCATAGACACTTCATCCAAAGCCTCACTTTGAATTCATGTGCTATGCTAGTATAGCCCTTATAAAAGTCTGCATCCTGCCTCTGGGATCTGCTCCTATCGCTGATCAGCTGGATTTTATCCTACAGGAAGTCCGTGATTCCAGAGACGCTATT
Organism: Triturus cristatus; assembly: GCF_964204655.1. NCBI lineage: Eukaryota > Metazoa > Chordata > Amphibia > Caudata > Salamandridae > Triturus > Triturus cristatus. The sequence continues at coordinate 362,831,946 of NC_140580.1, forward strand.
GAATACTCTATTGACACTCTTTCTACAGATGTCAATAAACTGACGGAGAACTAGTGCAAATTGTCTGATGGTGTCAAAACTGCTCAGTTGACCAAGACCGTACTGTCTCCCTGAAACATGGGGCACACCCTTGCTATAGAATGACTCCAGGAACAACTCACGGTCTTGTATGACGTAGCAGAAAACGCGGAAGGGCGAGCATACCTAAACAATGTGTGCATTGTGGGCATGCCGGAGAACATAGAGAGACCCAACACCACATCATTAATGGAAAAGTGGCTGAAAACTACAGTAGTTCCGCAGGGTCTGTTAGAACTGTTCATGGTGGAACATGCCCCCCACCACCGGGTACACCACCAAGACTATTAGTAGCCATGATCCTCAATTTCAGGGACCAGGACATGGTGCTATGAAACGCCAGGGAAAAAGTGCACATCACCATGGACAATGCCACTGTGTCCCTCTTTCCAGACTATGCCCTAGTGGTTCAGCGTCGGCACTCTTCCTTTTAAGCTGTGAAGCAACAACTGCGCTCAGCAGGCCTCAGAAACGTATGTTTCCTGCTAATCTGTAGGTGTTCGATGACCGGTGGTCCCTCTTCTTTGACACCATGGGTTCTGTGTGGGACTGGTTTGGAACATCAATACCCACAATCCCAGTGGGTACCGACATCTGGCCCATCACCACATGGGACTGGGCAACCACCCCCCATCGCCGGCGCCGGCATGGAGCAGTCCGATGAACATCATCAGCAGCGATGCCATCTCAGCAGCAAGTTCTGGAGGGCAAACAGGCAGTGATTGCAATGGTGTCTTCTGTTAGATCACAGCCATCACCTTATTCAAGTTCCTCAACAGACACTGCCTCGGATTAGGATTCCAATGCCAGCGTTGCACTGTACCCTTCGGTGACTCCACAGACAGCGGACGACATACTATGAACACAGCGGTGTTCCCAGTGTCACACACTGAAATTACCCCCTTATGTTGTATGCAGATAGTGAGTGTCTCCCCCATTGCCCTGGAGAAGACTTATCCGCCTCTAAAATATCACTATTGAGTGACCAAAGATGGTTTGAATGACACAAGAATGGCGTGGGGATCCGTGCACTGGGGGGCCTGATCGAGTATCAGATATCCCCCTCCGGGGCTTCACACACCCCACCCACACCACACGATTCAACACTGCCTGGAGCCCCAGCCACACATCCCTTTTCTATCGCCCGCTCCCTGGCGCAGCCATATTGGGCCACTGGCACTGAAAGGGGTTCATATAATTTCCCCCCGAGTTTGATTGTTGGGAAGGATTACTACCATGAGATGACACATATATGTTTGGTCTAATTATTTCCTCCCATTAAACTACCACATATTGCAATGCATTAACCAGCCTGTGATGAGCCTCACACTGTAGTTTCTCGGAGCACTAACGTCGGAGCATTTACCTAAGATTGACTCCTAGGCCTTTATACCAAATACTACTTCTAATCAGCATACCCCTTCACTTGGATTACACAAAACATTCACCTGTTAAAGTGGTTTTATTGTTCTAGTTGAAAGATCATTTTTCACTAGACCTAGTATTGAGGGAAAGTTTCGTTTTTAGTCATTCTCTGAATCCAAATGTAGCATTTTGCTTGTGATGGGTACTACATATTTTATACCAAAGTAATATATATTGTTGGATCAAATGTTGGTTATTCAAAATAATTATAAAATAATAACTTGTAATGTCAGGGGAATGGGTTTCATACAGAAAAGGCATAGAATCCTCACACAACTGTGCAGCCGGGAAGCTAACATAGTCTGTTTACAAGAGACCTACCTCTCAGCTACTGAGACAGTGAAATGGCGTACAAAATGGAGGGGACAAATATTTGCCACAACATACTCTGCCTTCGCTCATGGAGCAGCCATTTGTCTGCTCTTGTAAGTCACCTTTGGGGCTAATGAGACCTAAATTGATGAGAATGGTTGATATGTTTTCCACTAAGGCACACTAAATGGCAGGGCACTGGTGCTGGGCAGTATTTACACCCTCAATACTGAACAAGACATGCTCTTGGCACACCTTTCCACTGTATTACCTGACTGGACACACTTTCCATGGATACTAGTAGGGGACTTTAATGCGATCATGGATATTAAGCTGGACCATTCCTAGCCTCCATTACCATGTACAACCTCAGTTAACAAGCCAGGGACCCCGGGGTGCGGGTGGCGGGATGGTTATTATCTGATACCTGGCACGCTGTGTTCGCAGGGATGCGGAAATACTCCTTCTACTGCCCTCCTCGTAGTCTACCCGCCCGCCTAGACAGGATACTTTGCCCTCCTTCATTACAGTCTCATGTGACCCACCTTGCCTACCTGGGTAAGACCTCGTCAGACCATAACCCATTAGAACTGCTAGTGGACTGGGGCCGAGTCTCAAACCCCATATCAACATGGCGTTTACAGCCACAGTTATTAGAGGACATTGTTTTTAAGGACACTTTAGAGAAATCCATTGACACATATTTCACTGAGAATGCCAGCACCACTTCATCCTCATTAGTAGAATGAAAGACCTTTAAGCTAGTAATACGAGGGGTGTTCATTAATACTTTGGTAGGCGCGTGCTGAGCAGTCGCCCAGGATCTCTGTCATACGGAGGCCCAGTTGGTGAATATGACACTTTTCTTCGCACGCATTTACAACGCGTGCTATTACCCCACATTTTTTACTCTGCAAAATCTTTTACAATTAAATCTATTACAATGCATTGTCCATTACAATGCATTTTACTATTCTAACTCCACCTAGGGGTTGTAATTGGTAATGCGTTGTAATGGTTTGCGGTGTGAAGCCCTGCGTTATAAAAGATTTAGCGTAGTAAAAAATGCAGGGTTATGGACTGCGTTGTAACGCAGTCATTGTAAGGGATGTTTACCCCAGTTGGGGCACCTAGAGCTTGAATCCTGATTGGATGATGCTCGAGCAGGTGGCCTGCAAGAGGCCAGAATAAATTATGCAGATATCCTATGCTACATATACACAGAAAATTCACACTGAGGGAAATAAGGGGGGGGGGGTTCTTTTGGTGTATATAATCCAGCCACCTCCACCGTCTATGTCAGTGTTATCTGTGGTCACACCCACATATATTCGCTGCACCACACAGGTGGGATTAACGCTGCCTTTCACGGGTACTACAGGGAGTTGTACACCGCATGCCCCCCCTGACACCTGACAGCCTCAATACCTTCCTTAATGATTCAAGACTACCTTGGGAATCTGCTACAAACAGGGAGAGCTTGGGGTGCCCTCTGACACCCGGGTCTAGATCCGTCATGTTATACACAAAGTGGCCCATAAAAAACACACTAGGGCTAGATGAGTCACCAGTGGAATTTTACGCCACATTTGCTGCAGGTCTGGTTCCTCAACTGAGCAGCTATATTATGCATTGTTAGATGCAGGCTCACTGTTGCCTACTACCCGACAGGCATTGGTCACATCTTTACTGTGAGGAAACAGGGCTTTTTACAGTGTGTCCCCCACTTTGAGCCCCATTTGGACTACTAGATGCTGGTTGCTGGCTATGATTGCACCCTGGGCTCTGCTAACAATGGCGAGTACTCTGTGTAAATGTCGCGGCTGTGTTAGCAGCTTACCTGACAAACCACTAACCTGACTAGAAGACAGCAGGGACGATGTTCGAAGAAAGGTCCTTCTTCCCGATAGCGCGGCTTCCCCCAGAGAGGAAACAACTACTCTGGGAACTGGCGCCCCACCGGGAGAGAAGGGAGTGAAGGAACCGGACTGGAAAACTGTGCGATGGAATCTTTCGACGAGCCTCTGAGGTGTCGGGGCCTCGGGGAATGTCGCACCAACTAGAAGGGAGCACAGGCAGACATCAGTATACGTCCCCCGGCCTGCAATGCCTACTACCCTCTTTTGAGGACCCCAATCAGTTCCCCAACACAGCTTACCTCAAGGAATGGGGAAAAGGATGTTGTAGTTCCTCGGACAACAATGTACTCAAGGAAGTAAAATAGGAAGTGATAGGAGGGACCGGTACGAGAGCGAGTCTAGTCGTGTCGTCCTCCACTGAAGTCTTTCCTAGCCGGTACGCTGTTCAATTCACAGCGTGCATCTAGGATTCCAAATATCCTCAATACGAGTCAACGCTGTTATTGGCACAGCGTGGAATATGCAGCTCTTACTGACGGAGGGTTTTTTGAAGCTGTACTACGCGTTTTCAAGCACGCGTATAAGGGCCTAAGTACCTAGTAACAAGGTGAACAGGTTCTGTTCTCCTAAGGGAAGATTGCCGGTGAGGAACCAAGGGTCTCGTGCTCCCGAGGAGCCCTACCTGTTCCTTTCGTGATGTCGTCAAGAACGAAGCAAGCGCCCGACCTCCGGCGGGGAAGCACCTTCCGCCCGGCGCTATCCTGGACTGACTGAATTCTCTGGAAGCAGCTTGATCTCAGGGTGAATCTGGAACGTAGTTATCACGCCCGACCTCCGGCGGGGAAGCACCGTCCGCCTGGCGTGCTGGAACGAAATAGGATTGTCAAGCCCCGCTTCCTGGACTGGGCGGGGCTTAAATAGCTGCCCAATCAGAAAACGCGCGTTTTCCCAAGCCGCGAGCTCGCGAAGCGGGGCGCTGTGGGAAATGTGGTTTTGTAACCTGTTGTCCGGTTGTCCGACAGCCGTGAGAAATACAGGCCATGACAGTAAAAGGTCTGTGGTAATTAGGTGTAATTACGATTGGTGTGACAATCTACCTGTAAGTCCCTAGTATATGGTAGGGCGCTTGAAGATTTAGAGGCCCAATAAGTCACCGCTAGGGTCTGCCCTAGGTGACTCAAGGGTAGGGTGCATTGTTAAAATAATCAATGCCATTATAAAATATGTTTTATATGCCCAAGTGAGGGAAAAACTGCCAATTTAGTTTTTCCCCATTGCAGTACTTTAGCTCCATAGGCTAACTTGTGAAGGCTTTATTAAACGTTAATAAAGCCTAACTTTTGACAGGATTGAACTAAAATAATCTTTACAAGTATAAAAATAATAGTTAGAATCAATCCAGCAACTTGCCATGGTTGGATTTATTATAACTATTGCAGGAAAGTAGTTTTAGAACTGCTTTCCTAAAACTACCTAAACTAGGCCCTGTAGTAGCTTCTTCTGATTGGCCTGCCTTTGGAAGGCTGAGCCAAGCTGCATTAATGAGGTGTGAGTGGCCTGGGCTGAGATCAAGGAGACATCTGATGGGAGGAGATCTGCAGCTGCTTAGGCCAGGACAGGAAGGTTACTGGGTAGCCACACTGGTTTTCAAATGGAGAAAGGCCGTTAGGACAGGAACCAGGCCCACCCCAAACTTCCTGCATCCCCAACCAGATAGGAGCCCTTATAAATTGAATTAGGAGAGGGACTGGAAGGGGGGGGGGGATGTTAGCAACACCCGTGGGTTGGGTTAGCTAGACCTGAACCTCCAGGAGAGATTTTCTTCATTTTGATTTTCGTGGATCAGTGCATTCTGGGGCAAAAATATGCCACACTTCTAAAGAAGTTGTTTTCACAGAGAGTGGCCCCCTGCACAACATTGGTAAAGGATACCCCCCTTCTTGCCAGCCCAGAAACCTGGATAAATATGAGAGAGCTGCCCAGCAACTCAGATCCCCACCTGGAAATATCAAGAGAAGAAGAACTGCCCTGCTGAACCCCTGGTCTGCACCACAAGAGGACTGCACTCATAAGGATTGCACCTGCTGAACACTTTGGGCTTCACAAATGAGGATTTTGACTGGCTTCCAAAGGATTAAGGAGTGGACTCCCCAGCTGACCTGCTTCACCTGGACTTTAAAGGATTTGACTAGGTTGCATTGTGGGAATTGTAGTCCCAAACCACAAAGAGGCAAATCAGAGTTTCTGGACCTTTGGCTGGTGTTGTGGACTCTCAAAGACCCAAAAGGAACATTTGAAGAAGAAGGATTGCCCTATGGACCCCTGGACTGCCCAAGATAGGACTGCACTCATAAGGAGTGCATCTGCTGCATTCACATGGCTTCACATCTAAAGAACTTTGCCTATCTTAAAGGATTGGGAGTGGACTCCATGATCAACAACAAGGAGAAAAATGCTGGAAGGGCTGCCTGCTACATCAACAAAAAGGATAACTTAAGCTAACCAGCTTCACCTGGATTTTACTTGGATTGACCAGGTGCATTGTGGGAGTTATAGTCCCAGACCCAAGACGCAAACCAAAGCTTCTGAACCCTTGGCTGGTGCTGTGGACCACTTTCCTGAATCAAAAACACTTCTGGAAGTAAGTGTAAAAATGTTACATCATCGGCAGCCTGAAATCTTGACTTTTCCATGGTCCAGCGCAACCTTTTTTAACCCTTTGAGTGCTATTTGCTTCTAAGCGCTAATTTTACTTTCAATCTTTAAAACTTCATATCTCCCGTTCCCTACATTGGATTTTTGTAATTGTGGTGTCATGTTTATCGTAAAAATATTTCCCATGTTTATAAATTGGTGTTGGATTGTTATTGGGTGTTATGTGCTACTTATTAACTGTATTGGTGTTTTGAAATGCTTTACACACCTGTCTCCTAAGCTAAGCCTGTCTGCTCATAGCCATGTTGAGCAAGGATTAATTAATTGGGAAGATGACTGGACCTTATTTGGGATTGTGGTGTTATTACTAAGTGTAGGTACCTACCTGCCCTTACTAATAAACCACCATCCAACATATTCTCAAACCAGGTCGCACCCAGAAGACCTATACTTTTATCGACCTCTCTTCTCAATACAAAATAGAAAATATTGAACAAAGTGTTGCTTTCGCAGCTGATCCAGGCCGATCAGTGTGGATTTGTTCCATTGCAAAGCACCTCCCTAAACATCTGACACCCCTACCAGGTGAGGGAGGTGGCCCAAGACCACTTCCTCGAGGCTGGCTGCATTTGTCTGGATTTACAAAAGGTGTTTGATACACTGGGGTGGGATTATACATCCTCTGTCCTTGCATAATTTAATATCCATCCAGCCTTCATACAACGGATTCAGCTCTTATAGACTGACCCCACAACTAGGGTATGGACGGGTCTACACATGTCATCACAATATTCAGTATTCCGCGGCACCAGACAGGGATGCCCATTGTCGCCACTAGTATTCGTCTTGGCCACGGAGCCTCTAGCTCAAAAACCTCACCAGATGGTCTTTCCCTATGGAATCCCGCAAGGACCAACGGTTCATACTGTTTCCATGTATGCAGATGATATGATTCTATACATAAGGTGACATAGAGTTAGCCTAATTAAAATGCAACTGTCACCATATGAGGGGGGTATGGGTGCCCCTGACTTTAAAGCCTATTTCTTGGCCGGACAGCTCCAATGGCTATTGCACTGGTTAGCAGGACATCACTTGGATGAAATAGCTTTCGCACACCCAAATTTGAGGGCAGGTGAGCTCCACCAATTATTACTGCCCTTGGTGATCACCTAGTAAAGGCCAGAAAAGATATCCCCAAAATCAATTTACGAGAAACTCCTGTCCTGCTCTATGCAGATGAAGCCTTGCTAATTGCTCTAACAGAAAATGGTCTACAATCTTTGTTGGATACATTTAATAATTTTATGGACAACCTAGGACTTAAAACTAACCAAACCAAGTCATTCATGATGAAATTGGGTCCCGAAAAATGTTGAAGACCAGAAAGTTTCTCCTCAGTGGCGAAGAAGTGGAAAAAAACTCCCACTTCACTTACCTGGGCGTCCCTATTGATACTGATTTTAGTTGGAAGTTTTTACTGAATGTCAGAGTTTTACAATTTCAAAGGGAAATTGATGCAGTTTTTAGATTTGCAAAAAGGCTGGGACACAAACCCACAAGTGAGTTGCTATGTATTTTTAAAAGCAAATGTTTATCAGTTGCAACATATGGGGCAGGTATCTGGGGACATGTAAATTGTAAAGCCCTCCAGACTGTACATAATAAGTTTATAAGAAGACTCCTGGCTATTCCAAACTTCATTCCAACATCATTTTGCCATGAGGAGGTAGCGCCAAACTACCTGGAGGATTATATAAAATTACAACACCTCGTACTGTGGCAGCGTATTTGGAAAAACCCAGAAGCCCTATTATGTAGATCATTGCAGTCAGATTGTATGACTCTGGACAATTGCTTAGACATCCCTAGGCTCAAATCTGTCAAAAAGGGCTTTGAAAGTCTGGGCAGCCCAGCTCTCTATCATAGCCCTGCTCTTTTATCAAACATCTCCTCAGCACACATAAAAAAACTTTTTTATCAATCTGCGCAAAAAGCATGGCAGGGCGATAGCCTGGAAGAGTGCGGAGTCAACTTTCGGACTCCGCTATTACACCCAGCACTTTATTTACAGTTTATTGTAGATGAAAGACAGAAGTTCCTACTGACAAGGTTTTGACAACAAACCATAGAGTTCTTACCTATCCCTTCAAAGGTACTTGGTTTTCATCCTTACCCCTTTGTCATTGTCAGATTCCTGCCGAACAAAGCACTTTGCACTTTTTACCTACATCAAAGAAGGTAGTTCCTGCGCCCCATATTGCGTGCTTTGGATTCAAGATCCCACATAGCATCCTTTTCTTACTTGCAGTGCCTGGGAAATAAAACTATTATTGCTGTTTTAAATTACATCTTAAGTTCCCTGAAACTACGATCTAAATTTTGAAACTGTTCGGTATCTTGCTGCTATCACACTATTTATTTGACCCTATCTGAAGTTTTTTATGGTGTATTTTTTGTACTGTGTACTTTATGATATGACTTTTATGGCTCGCTGGAGTCGAATAAAGAATTTGATTGATCGTTTCTACAGGGGACGCTGACACCAATCCACCTCACACTGCTACTTTGTATCGTGTTGAACTATTGGAAAAGCGCCACAAGCTATGCAAACTCACCTCCCAGCTACGCCCTTAACATACCTTTGAGCGGTTCACCCACCCCTCTGGGCACACTCACAGTGGCTAGGTTGTTCCCATGGGAGGAGGCATCGATCACGACAGTGGGAAATCTGTTTATGGAGGGCTCGCCATGTCACACCAAGAATTTACACAGCTGCATGGTATACCAGAATCCCTTTTCCTGATGCATGCCACTATTGTACAATACCTCTGTAGACACTGGCGCCCAACGGGAACTGAGCCTTCTACTCACACACTGATACAGGCGGTCTATGACATGGGGCATGGCACTTAGTCAAATGGCTTTATAGAGGTATATGCACATATACACACGCCCCTGGTCCTCCTGCAAGCAAACTGGGAGAACGATTTGCCACGTGCTCTGCATGATAAGGAATGGTGCTTTGTTCTGGAATATCCAACTCAAGATCTCCCGCAATTCACGATTCAAATGTATACAGCTTCTGATTATACACAGAGCATATCTGACACTGTTGAAACTACATAACATCTTTCCTGCTGCTCACCCCACATGGCCCAGATTGCATGCAGATGCTGGAGATCTCTTACATATTCTGTGGGTCTGTCCAGTGCTGACTGCAGACTGGGATGATGGACGTGACATACTGTCCACACTGACAGGAGCAGCCCACTGGGGTAATGTGGAGCATTGTACAGGAAATACCCAAGGGCGCTGCTAGTATTAGGCTGGAGAGAGGAGGTAATACACGGGGGCACAATGGAGAGCTACGCCCTATAGCAATGAGTTGGGTTGCTTTATTGGAAGTTTTTAAAGCCCAAACAGACCCTGAGCAACATTTGTCACTTCTGCTGCATAGTGCATGATCGAAAAAACACACATGGGTTACCCTCCCCAAGCTTTACTTCCATAACTGCATGATGTCACATTACTTCCAGCGGACTTTCCTATGCCGTAGCAACAATTTTATTACGCCGTGTTTAATCTGTAGAGGCTTAGATCAGAAATGAAGGTTTGGGGCTCGGTGTGGGGGATTTAGAGTCGTTGGGTTTCTTTTCGTTTGTTTATTCTTTAGTCGTCGTGGCAGCACTATCACTTGTGGAACTGTGTAAATTTGATGCTGTTGACCATTCACCTACTATAGGAATGTTTACTTATAATATAATACATATACTGTGGGATGGTTTAAGTAATTGACCCGTACTGCGTGGCCATGTGAAACTGATATGCACCATATGATGCTTAATAAAATGCAATAAAATACGTGTTAAATAAATCAATCCCTTATTTCTTCGTTTACTGATTTTCTGTCTATCTCTTCCTTCTTCCCTCCACTGTGTTTTTTCTTTCTCCTTTTTTGGGCAATTGTCTTATGTGTAAAAATAAGTTCTGGCCCTCAAAAATGAGTACTGGTAGGCCCCACCTGCAATCACTGGCTCGATTAGCACTGGAGCGAGTGCTCTGAGTGCTCCCTGTGCGTGTCGCCATTTTCTGTCCAGGGTGGCATACGGTCTGATATACTGGCCAAGGCAAGCAAAACGGCATTCCTTGTCATGGCCTGTTGGACCTGGCCCTTTTTACAGGATTATCCCCAAATGTTTTGCCTTCTTCCTCCTATTTTTATGACCCTCCTTTTGTTGTCTTTAGGACTCGGGGCACTTTACCACTGCTAACCAGTGCTAAAGTGCATGTCCTCTCTCCTTTAAACATGGTATGATTGGTTTACACCCGTTTGGCTTATTTAATTTAGCTATTAGTCCCGTATAAAGTAGTATACCATATATCCAGGGCCTGTAAATTAAATGCTACTAGTGGGCCTGCAGCTCTGCTTGCACCACCCATAGAAGTAGCCTTTCAAACCTGTATCAGGCCTGCCACTGCAAGGCCTGTGTGCACATTTTACTGCACATTGACTTGGCATTTAAAACTACTTGCCAGGCCTCAAACTCCCCTTTTACTACATATAGGTCACCCCAATGGTAGGCCCTAGGTAGCCCTATGGGAAGCGTGCTGTGTAAGTAAAAGGTCGGACATGTGCCTTTATTATGTGGCATGTCCAGGTAGTGTCAAAAACCCTATTTTGTCTCTCACTACTGTGAGGCCTACTCCTCTCATAGGCTAGCAATGGGAATTCCCTTATATATGTTTAACTGGTAATTCCTGATCGGAAAGGAGTAGCATTGCCATGTTTGATATCTTTAGAATGTTAGTAATCAATCATGCTTTCTGGTATATTTGGATTAATTATTCCTATTTTAGATATGCCTCTTAAAGAAAGTGAGAATTACTCTGTGCTTGTAACTGTATGTGCTTTGCTGCCTGAATCCAAACCATATCTGGGCCTGGTTGACAGCTACAGTTTGAGCATACTTTCCAGGCAGCCACAACACAGGCAGGGCTGGATGTGACAAGAAAGACATCTGCATCCATCTGCATACCGATAGTCTTCGTGGGAGAGAGAGAGGCGTGGGTGATTGCATTTGTAAAGGCTGCTTCCTGCCCTCACACAAATGGCTGATTTAACCCCTACTGTACTTCTGGATCCAGGGCTGGGTTGAAAGGAAGTGTTGTGCACTTCTAAGGTTTTCTTTGAACTTACCCCTTGAAACAAAGACATTTTGGAGTATGCGTACAGGGGCTCTGACCCCATGTTTTTAGTACATTACTGGATCAAGAAGAAACTCTGCTGGAGTAACAGCTGCTGCACCAGAAGGATTGCCACTTTGCTGAACTTGACTGTTCACAGGAACTGGTATCCTGCATTGCTGAGCTGCTCTGCTGATCTTTACTCTCGAAGGTAAGAACTAAGAATACCCTATAGTGACTCCAAGGGCTTGTTGGCTTGCCCCCTGTTTTCTTCAAGCTCCATAGGGACATCTCGGACCTCACAACTACCCCTATGCAAGCGCATCACATCGCAAGACAAACCATTCCCTATGCTTTGGGGACATTCTAAAGGACCCACTAGCACCTTAGCATGGTGATTGCTGTGCAGCCTCTTTGCTTGCCTCATAGCTGTGCTCCCTTCTTGTACCATGCTGGGAGTGCAGCCTAGTTCCCCCCTGTGAAGAGTGACTGGGGAGAAGTGCATTGATGACTACAGACATCCCCCGTTGGGACGGCAAGCGTAGACAGAGCCACACTAGCCATTTGAGGCGCTGTACCACGATAGGCCCCAACGGAGTGTGTCACACGGGCCCCAACTCTCTGGTCGGTCCTCACGCAAAGGCTCCAGTGGAACCCGAAGGATTTTGACCCTCTGTCTTGCAACCCTATCCGAGTGGTCTTGGAGGCCGCGCAGTGCCTCTGACATCCATGTGCTTTCTCACCCGACCTGAGCAGTCTTGAAGGACACGCAACACCTCTCAGTAAGTACTTTCCCATTTTGGCCCAAGGCCACAGCGGTGCACACTTAATTTGCTACTTTTGACCAGTGCGGTCCAGCTTCATTATAAGGCACACCTCGCTGCTGGGAAGAACTACAGTGACTTTGTGCATAATCACATCCTTGTTCTCCGCCTGTAGCGGTACGTTCCCTGGCAGTTTGGACCTGACCAGTTTTACAGATATCACTGTGTGCCCGCAGTGAGAGATAAAGCACACTTGTATTTTGCCTCAATACCCGGGCCGGACCAAGTGGCCCCAACTATTCTTCCACTGTGCTCCTCGCTGTAGGCTAAACATATACTTCAAAATTACCATAAAGAGCCGTATAAACTTGCAGGAGTTTCAGCTGCCCACGGCTTAAGTTAAGAAGTAATCATATTCGTATGAGCTCACAAGATTACTGTTAAATCCCGAAAATCAGTCAATACTTTTAGTCTACGATTGCTTGAGGGCTGGGTCAGAAGTGGATTTTTGTTCTAAAGCTTCACAACTGCATGGTTTGTAAAGTGCTTAATCACTTGTAATCACTCTTGTGCATTTAGGGGGATACTTTGAACTGGCCTACTGAAACACTGTGGATATGCGTATGGTAATACTCGGTAATCTGTGTGATGTGCCTCTAAAACAAAATTACAGTATATGAACTAGTATGATGATCCATGTGTTTATGGTGATTTATGTGTCTCCTAACCTAACTGCTGCATTTCATGCCCTGATATAACCACATCGATGCGAGTGACGGAGCGGTTCAGTCATGCGCGTCGGTTGCGCTGTGCGTATGACGGAACCGCTCCGTCATGGCCCCGCCCGCGCAATAGAACCTTCAGCACAGCGCGGTAATCCGTGCCGCGCTGAAGGGGATAATGTATGTCATTTTGATTCTTCCTATGACGGGATAATGAACACTATTTCAGTAATTGCATGATATGCACAGTACTAATAATTCATGTCATTATGGTCTTATGTTATGTATATTATACTATATAATTTTTTATAAATCTTGTGTGGAGTCTCTTTTGTGGTGTATATATTGTGTTACTGGTGTGAGTGTGTTGCACAATCGCTTTCCACATTGCCTCTGGGGAAAAGCCTGACTGCACTGTGGCAAGCTACCATGGAGGTGAGCACAGGTTTTCTTTGGTTTGTAACTTACTTTCCTTAACTAGAGTGGTGAGTTCGGCCTCACTTAGGTGCCGACCCAGTCCAATCAGAAACCCCATTTTTTAGGTCTCGCTGGCTATCGCGTAAGCGATCGCTCAGCGAGACTCTTGTAAAGGGGCTCTCAAAAGTGCTCCCAAAAGCGGATTGCATGGCGAGCACGCGCACAATCACGTGCATCGTGCCGCCATGCAATCCGTTTGGCATCCTACTTCAAAGGGTCCGCTCCCCCGCCTGGAATGCGCTCCCCCGCCCCCGCCAAGTGCAAGCGCCACGCTCCGCCGGGCTTGTCTTGTTTCTTATAGCTCTCCCCTTTATTGTCTTTTTTCACGCTCCGTACTGGCTAGGTTAACTTGGCAAAACATAATGTACAACAGATAGCCTTTGAACTCGAGGTCATACTGCAGGCGCACCTTTACCCTCTTCTGCCCTTTTGCTCAAACTGCGTAACCATTCCACTCCATCTGTTTCTAAAACCCCCTTCTGTTGTCCGTCCTCCAGTTCATAACCTACTAAGCACTTTAAATGTCAGCCACGCACATGTAACTTTTAAGTGGGACCCTGGGGGTTGGCCTTACGTGATCTTTGAGGAGGAGCATTTATAATACCCCTGGGGAACAGGGTCAAATAGCATGCTTAAAACAGTGTTACGTTTTTAATGAAAGAAATGAGAGTGGCATTGTGCCATGCTGTAAAGATCCATCGGTGATGAATGTTGTCACTCCTATCCTGGCTCAGAGTAGATGCCAAGGTGGGGCTAGGCATAACCCACAATGCCCCTGTTCCATATTTCTTATAAAGGAAAGGAGGTTGCGAATAAAATGTTTGCAATCGTGTATTTGATTGCATTTTTAAAAGAGAGAGCCGAAGGCAACTGCAATGTTTGATTTGTTAACTATTTTCAGGGATGCCATTTTTATTAGAACACGTTTGGCATTTTAGAGGGATGGAGTGCCCACACGATTTGTGTTTTTGGCACTCACAGGGGGGTGCACCTTAACAAAGTTTGAACATCACTAGCCTAGATGCTATGTGATGTTGAGCAGTCACTTCTGCCTCAGTCTACTAAAACTGAGGTGACTTGTAAGGTCAAGCTGTGAGTACTCGCCGTCCTCGTATCATCATTCAAATAAAAATGGACGTCTTCTGACAGGAGAACGTGTGAGCAGTAAAAAAGCCCTGTTCTTTTCAGAAGAGGAATTATGCAGCTTGGCAGTTTCTAGGAAAGCACCCCCCTTTCCCAAAATCACCCTCTCGCTTTGCTGTGACAAAAGCAGCGGCTTTTCTAAAGGCGTGGGAGCAGTGTCACAGAGAAGGCGGCTCACTGGAAACGAAGAGGGGAGAAACACCGAGGGGCCATGATTAAGGACAGCGGGCTAGAGGAGAGCCGGAACGAAGCCGCCACATATATCATCCTCCCCATCAGTCACAGCTCCTCCCATGGCCCTCTGCATGCAGGCCCCTATAAAAATGCCTTGTGCGCGCTTCAGACTGAAATTCCAGCTCTACCAACAAGCATTGGCATAGCCAATCGGTCTCGCCTTTGGGACCTTATAAGTATTTAGTTATGCAGCACAATATCCTTGGTGCAACAACATTAACTGTTGCATGGTTAAACACTTATAAGGTCCCAAAGGCGAGACCTATTGACTATGCCAATGCTTGTTTAACTTGGCCCTATGCTGTTGTTGCACTCTTGATAATGGTGGCTCTCTTTGCACTCGTACACATTGTTAAATTGTTAATCACGTTGACTTTGAGAGTGTGATATGTGATTCTGAGGTTACAACTATTTTTATTTTGGTGAGAAAATAAGGCAGGTCTATAAACCCGCTTTTATATTTCTCATTTCCAGAAAACAGGGTAGAAACAGATATGACTATTACCCACTCGCTAAGGTCCTCCGTGTAACATCTGTGGTCGTTGCTACTATTCTGGCCCAATATGCTGTAATATCAAGACATTCTCAAATGGTTAACCATAAAGGTTCCCACCAGAAAGTCTGCTTCAGGTGCATGAACTGTCCAAACCCTCAAACATCCTACCAATATATTTGGGGATAAATAAGCTTTCTGTATATAATTGAATTGAATGCATTTAAATCTAGAGTTCTTAGATAATTTTTCAGAGTACTCAATGCCTCCACCCAGTTTGTGTCTGTCAGAACTCGGCCCAGGTTCATGTCCCATTTTTCAATTTAGTTATGTTATATCGTAATGATCCAAAGAGAGATTTATATAGAATGGACACCACCCTTCTGCACTTTCCATGTGACAATAAAAATCAAAGTGCATCAAATGATTGTTGTTTGTCTAAATTACTGGGAAGTGAGCCATGAACTCAACCAGTGAAGTGCCATATGTTTTATTTTCAAAATAATAAAGTTCCCTGTTACCATATGTTGATCATGGGAGTGATCCAGGGTCCCTTGCCTCACAGTTTGAATATGTCACAGAACTGCATTAAGCATCTGTTGAAAAGATGACAAATCCATGAAGTAGTTAAAGGCTTTATTTGGCAGCACATCAAATCCACCTTTCTAGGAAGGCAGTCAGAGATGAACTGATCGCACTCTGCATTCCATGGAAGAAACGTTCCACAGAATGCAAACGAATTCATAACATTGGCATGTGCATGTTAAACAGTCAAAAGACAATGCAACAGCACCATATCGGAATTTATGGTCCATAAGTTGTTGGTGCAGGCCACAGAAACATCAAATATTTTTGGCATTACTTCCTACTTACGATAACTCACCTGTGATAATTGGGAATTACAGTGCTGTTGTGAAGTATGAGACTAAACACAAAAAGATGCAGTATTGGTGTAGATAGTGTCGCAAGTGGCTACCTACCTAGGCCCTAGAAGTTACTGAAATGCTCATCATATTTGATGAGGAAGTCTCACCCACTTTATCTGGCATGCTTCGTCATCAGCTTTCTCACCCCATCCTTGTAAGATAATACCACCAGGGCAGACTCAACCTCTGTGAGAGGGAGTGATAAATAAAGAAACTGGATGGAGGCAGGATCCAGACAAATATAAAAATACTTTGAGGTAAACCTTAAGGGTTTAATTTATTTGAAGGCACCTCAGACATAGTTCAAATAAATGCTGGATGATAATGGGTACAATGACAGTTCATCCAGAACAAGCCAACCTTTTTCTGCTTTAGTCTAGCCTAAGAACCATCTCATGGGCGTCTCGAGTGGGGCTGCAAGTTAATACTATTCATAGAGCTCCAAGCACCCTCCACGATTCACAGGCTGGTACAATTTGCTAAGGGCTACTGTTCTCCTCTCGGTCTCCCATATTAAATTCATAAATTTGGAATGTAGCTATGCAAATAATTTCTATGGAAGAACTACTGGTAAGGCAGTGAAGAAATACTAGAATTGAGGAAGCATTATTTTCTAGAGTGTTATACTGCCCATTGGTGAAAGGGGCAGCAAGGGTCGGCCTTGGAACCCAAACTAGCCCTAGCAATTTTGACGAACCAGCCCTCCATCTGCTTTTTCACTAGGGACCGATATAGCAGCACCACTGCAAAACTGGCCCCCTGTAACAAAAACAGCCCCCACCACTGCAAAACCAGCTTCCACCCTTCCAGCCTCCCGGAAAATGTCTGATGCCTGCTACGGCCAGTCCAGCCATGGGGCAGCTTACATCAGAACAAAATGGATCTACACAGGGCCATCATTGCTCTTCAAATGTTGCCGGAGATCAAATCGTTCTCAAGGTGACAGATCTGCACTGAAATAGTTAAAGGTGTTCCATTTCTACTGAAGTGCAAAATGGCAGTTGCATTTGCGTCGTGCCTCTAATGTCTGTGAACAGAATATACAGGATTTCTCTCAACTGACTCTTAAGCACGCTAAACTTAGTCAAGAAGTCTATGACATTTTTAAGTCCTGATTTCCACTGTGCAGCTAAAGCAAGACATCATCAGCATATAGCAATTTCATGTGGTGTCTCTTGGCTAATTGTATGTACCATCATAGACCCTTCATACTACAAGACCTCTCAGTGGCTCCATGGCCAGCACAAAAAGATAAGGGGGACAGAGGACATTCTTGTCTTTTGCCACTGTTTATAGTCCATTTTTTGATAATACAGATCTGGTTTGGGCCCTCACTGTGAGGTCTGAATGCATAAGCTTTTCACTGCCAGATGCTGCCTCTAAAGCCCATTTTAGAAACTACTGCAAACAAATATTACCAATCAAGTGTGTTAAAGGCCATTTCTATGTTAAAGAAAACTACTGGCAATGGGAGCCCATTAGAAATTGAGTTGTCTATAATATGGAACAGTCAGCTTGGGTTGTAGGAAATGTTGCAGACTTGGTCAACGGCTTTCTGATCATGATGGCATTATTTGGTTGGCCAGTTTTTCCCTAAAATGTTACAATCTAAGTTCAACATTGATAAAGGGCAATATTAATTTACATCAGTTGAGTGTCAGCCAAACTTTGGTAGTACCACTATGATGGCTTCTCTAACCTTTGGTTTTTGGGAATCCTCTCGTTTGTTGGCTTCATACAGTGAAAGAAAATGTGGGATCAGAAGTTCTTGATATGTAGCTTAAAACTCCACTGGAAACCAGTAAGAACCAGGAATTTTTTACCCTGGCAAGTTGGGTGATAGCGGCTTTAATTTTGACTGGGTATATTGGTTCATCTAAATGGGCATCGTGAATAGGTCAAAGAGGAGATTGCAACAGCACACAAGACGTCTGAGAGTTGGGTCAGGTTGTGAGGTAGAGGGTCAGAGTAAAGGTTTAAATTAAAGGTTTATATAATATTCAGCAAAGGCACTAATGACGTCTCCCGGTAGTTTTTTGTTATCCCTATGTTATCCCTATGTTAATGACATTTATTGGATGTCTTGGCTCTGAACCGGAAAAAGTTAAACCAGTTGTCTGCCTGCTTTGCCTCCCTCCCTGTGTTGTCTTGTTGTGTATTCTTTATACTCAGGTTACTTCATCTTGCCAAGAAGTGCCATGTCTCAGATCGGTCATGGTGCAGCCTTTGAACAACCTGCAGGTCTACTGGCAGTGTTTTCCAGTTGTCTTTGGGACATGTCTGATTTTGTGACATTGTGGCAAGTTAAGAGAAGGTGCAGTCCAGTGAATGATCTCTTCCACCTTAAGTTAGCTGCTGTCTTCAGATTGGTCAATGATTAGGAGATTCAGCACCTCTTAACCTCACCACAGATGTTGATTTGTGCTCCTGAGTGACAAAGGGTTGAGCCAAATTACTAGATTGTTGAGACCTTTTCTAGGAGGGCAAGTGTCTCATTCTGTCATATGATGTTGTCAGCAGACATGGAAGGGACTTCAAGTCTTGAACACTCTGCATTCTGCGAGTCAACCAAATGGAATTGCATCTTTGTTATCATAGTTAAACAAACAGACAATGTGGGCATGCTAATCGATTTGCACATCAATTATAGTCTGGTATAGTAATTCTTCACCAATTGCAGTTCCGTTACATATCATCTGGGTGCTCTCATGGTATCACAACACCCGCCCACTTGGGTGTAAAACTGCTAGAGCTGTAAATACAGTCTAGACCCAAAGTTCAACAAATACACCGAAGCACACCACTCTTAAGTTACTCTAATCCTTTTTGCGTAATCCGCAGTCCAGCCAATCAGAAAGGTTTCCTTTGAAGAAATTCGCCATGCATGATGAGTCAAGTCACTGTAGGTGTTTTAATTTATTCCATTACAAAAAAGAGCAGCCGACGTATATTTCGTCCTCCATGGACTTCCTCAAGGCTTGAGTTCAAATCACTTAATAGCAGCTCTATCAATATCTTGTAGTTTGTAAATAAAGAAATTCTTTCGTATTAAAAACTCCCAGTATATTTCGAGTCGAAATCTGTAAATCCAAAAGTATTAAGGAATGGTATATCCAGATAGCAACCGCTATATATTTCTGGAATAGTTGTCCGTGTCTCAAATAACGTGTTAGATCAATCGATGGCCAATTCAAATGCCTCACTGTCTCATTGACAACAGTAATATTAAGTCAATTTTTCTTGTTATGATATATGTTGCAATCATTGCTTTGGACACTTTGTATGATGCATCTGTGGTATTCAGAGGTATAGTCGGGGTAGAGAATGTTGTTTTTTTTTGTTTCCTCATAGTTGATTTAGGAGTACATGTCACTGGTGCCTGCACTTTAAAACACCAGATAAATTCCTGCAATGCTGGATGTCGAGTGGCTGCACAGTTTAAGGGTCCTATTGGTACTGGAACTGGTCTCTCGTTATTTCAAGAGTTTATGGCTGCTGCTCCAAAGGTGCGGGTGATGACCAAAAACCTCAGTGTATATCTTAGGTTTCTGCTCCTCTGTGAACGACAAGCGGTATTGACAGTTACACCTCAATGCAGAATGTTTCCAGAGCAATCACAATCCTTCATTCAGGACTTCCTACATAATCTTAGTTGGTTTAGGAATGACAAGTGGACCGTTTTGATCAAGGCACTAAAGGAGGGTTAGAATTTGTCATGCAGTCTTTTGCTCTTTAGTCAAATTTGGGCAAGAAAAGTACAGAAATCTAAGAAGATATACTAACTATCTTTACAACCTGAAATTGAGAGATTTCTCCACTTCGATGCCCAGTAATCTTAGCCCATCTTTCAAGGTCTGTAGCTCCACCTGGTGCAAACAACTTCACTATGTACTGCTGGTGTTGCTCAAGCCCAGACTCACTGGCCAGTGATTTTCTAGGCCAGTCTCAACAACATCGATCGCCTGTTGCTCCTCCAGCCATTTAGGTCTGCCACAAAAGTGGTATGAATGATCCACTGTGTGGTTGGATGAAGAGCGCAAAGGGCTCTAAGACTTAGGAAACCAACATCCACACCCTATTCCCTGTTGAAAAGGTCTTTGCTGCTCTGAATCCCATGATAGGGGTTGGTTCATAACCTGGTTGTCTAGTTCATTAAGCTTATCAAGTGATTTGGTCAAGTGGTGGAGGAGGCTTTCAATTAATGCATCTCACTGTATGTTTCACCTGCCATCCCCCTTCAAGGTTACATAATACGGCTGAGTCATACTTTGCTGGATAAACGCTTTTTTTTAAAGACGTTTGGTTGGAACTAAAAACAAAAATGACAGGAGGCTGTCATTTAAGTATGCATTGGATTATAGCAAATTACCACTAAGGGGAGGATAGTATTTGAATTGAATCACATGAGTGCTATTAAGCAAAAATAGTTTTTCAATGTAAAAAAAAATGTTTATCTGTTTGAAAAGAAACATGCTCATTTGGCCAATCCAAAAATTAATTGAAGCATATATCGTTTCCCAATTTTTTCTCCTTTTACTAACACCATTTACTTAGCTCCCTTATGTTGTGGACTTGCACTTGTTTGAAAGATGAATAATGGATGTCCTTTTCATTTTCTAACAGGATAATATCTGCGGTTCCAAAACAGCGACTGTATTCTCCAGCTGATCGTCTCTGGGCTCATCGAAATTTCCGTTTGGGGTAGACAGGCTGATATTCACATTGCTTCTTTGATTTCCATTAAGGCTTAGTTAGCTCCATGTTTAGATGAGACCAAGTTCATTCAATAAGTTGTATATGAACGTAAAGACAATGTAGAAAATGCCTGTGATTTTAAGTAAACTGAGGATATTCTACTCTTAGGATATTCTACTCTTATGTGTCACTCATAACTCACCATCAGTGAGCATTATTGAGACTTTGTACAAGGCATATTGTAGAGACAGCCCTGGGCCCTGGAAGGAAATGAAGAAAGGAGGCAAACATTTGTCTGTTCAAGAAGTAAAGATAGCTCCAGAATGTGGGATGTCTGGAACACTTTGTTTTGATTTTAATATTCAAAGTTGTGAAACTGGAGCCAAACAATGCAGAGCTGAGACACAACAAATCTATACAAATACAACAAATGTCCTATATCTATGGATGTTTTAAATGATTGTTTGAGTTTTTACAAACACATCTCTACTATACATGCACAAAGTTTGAATCTCACCTTGACAAATAGTTTTGAGCTATTCAGACATATACCCATAATTATAATTTATTTATTCGGTTATTATTAAAAACCATGAAAGCATGTTAAAAATATCCATCAACAATGCAAAACTAAAAAAGAGTTTACATGAAATCATCCATGATTAAGATGTAAGCGCAGAACCGAATATGCATATATCATTATAAAATACACACAATATAAAAACATTTCATATACAATAAATTACAAATACATAAAAGGATCCAGACACATAGACCTGCTTCACTCTCTACTTCCTTGTTTCCTTGTCCTAACTGCTGCCACTAGACATATACCCATTTCCAGTACTGTGACTTTCCAATACATGAATTGCATACATTTCACTATGAGTAGGGAAAATAAAATATACTACTTTTCCTACAACAATAATAATTTCATAGTTAACATACTCTATTTTGCACACACACCTTTGACCTTTATGCACATTTTTTCACTTTCACACACTTTCTACAGCCCCTATGCCAGGATGCTTTAGCTGTAAATTAGATCTCCATGTAATCGTGGAAAATCCACCGCAAAATCATGGCTGAAACCTTCAAAGATAGCTCTGTATGGATGATAATATACTTTGCATAGGAAAGTTGAATAATCTACCTGGTGATTCCTACTAGTCTAATCTGAGTTCAAAAGTTTTTGTCTGAATCCAAAATTAGGCGTGTGCAGTACACACACAACTCTTTCCTATGCAAGGAATGCACTCTCTTGAGAGTGCCTTAGGGGACACTGTTTGTAGGAAATTAAGTTAAATCATTTCCTGTTATCTATAAATCTTTTATTCTGAAGTGTACTGAATAGAGCCAGCTAGGATGTCAACTCTTCCCCAGTGATTCAAAATGAAACTTAATTTATAATATAATTTAGAAAGACCAATACTTAAACACAAAAACATCAGCTACCCAACATCACACTAGATTGATACAAATATTTTTCAGTTTCTTCAGGAATGTCACCTTACAAACCACTGACCATTCAATTATTCATTTTTACCACATAATACCAACATTTTCTTACTTTAAAAAAATTAGTAATTCCCAAGAAACTGTCGGTCTCCTAGCATAGATCCTATTGAAAACAAAGGCCTAATTAAGTCGTCTTCCACTGGCTTCAGTGTACTGGGGTTATTAGGATTTATCATCAAAATGCGTTATTTCATGATTCCATCAACAGCCTGTTTCATTCACAAAGCAAGGCTAACAATAAAATTGAACAGCAAAAACATGCCTGCTGTAAGAATTGTGTGACTCGTATATGAAGGCTGTAATTATACAAACAGCAGACATCGGCAACTAAACACATCACTGTAATCCTCCTTTTCAAAAAAGATTTTCAATTCTCTTTTTGACCCATGGGTACAATGTGAACCGAACTAATGTACAAGGGTTCCCCTAGTGGCAGGGTGATCTCTCCTAAAGGTACCTTAAATCATAGCTTATGCTGATGACACCAAGCTCCTCTTCACGTGGAAGAAAAACGATCTGTCCTCGGATGCTGCCGAAAACTGCCTTACGGAAGTTTTCAAGTGGTTAGCGCAGGCCCAGTTTAAATGCAATGAGGGTAAATCTGAGGTGATCCTCTATAGGTGCTTCCCTCCGCATTTTAGAGAAGACCTTTGGCCCGTGTGCTACCCCTTGCCTAAATATATGGGGAGTCCGGTTAAAAATCTGGGGGTCTGGTTTAGTGAGGACCTCAGATTTTTACCGCAGATTAACAAATTAGCCGGGGTGTGCTTCGGCACACTGAAACTTTTGAAGCGATTTCTGCCCACACTACCCAAAACGGCTAAAGAAATGGTGACCCGCGCTCTCATTCTTTCGCATTTAGACTATGCCAATGCGCTTTACATCGGACTTCCTATTTATCTGATAAAAAAGCTTCAGATCGTTCAGAACGCGACTGCCAGAGCACTACTGGGTATGCCTTTTAGGTCCAACTTCAAACAGTTGCTACGGGAGCTGCACTGGCTTCCTGTGGATCAGCGGGTGCTGTTCAAGGCCCATACACTTGCCCACGGTGCTCTTTATAAAGCGGGGCCTCTGTACTTGAGGAGACGCTTTGATTTCTATGTACCGCCTAGGCATCTTCGCTCTACGGGGCAATGCCTCGCTGTTATACCAAGGTACCGTCTTGCCAGAACGGGAGGCAGCTCCCTTTCAGTTAGAGCAGCTATGGCCTGGAATGTTCTGCCCTTCGAGCTTCGGAACATCGGCGATCTCAGGCTGTTCAAAAAGCAGCTAAAAACTTTGCTCTTTAAGTAACTTCCTAGCCCCGGCCTACTTCCCTCCATCTCTTTTTCCTTGGCTTCCACGCCGGGACACTTCCGTGTGTCCGTGTGCACTATAAATTGGTTTAACATAACATAACCTAACGCAACAGGACAGAGTATTGCAGAGTCAATGAAACAAATCAATTAAGTACTTATGATTTTGAAAGTCCATTCATCATGGGGCCAAGAATTTTCCAGACTTCTGAACAGCAGGCTCAGTGTCTCACCAGAATAGCTCAAAAAAGGTCATATTAGAAATTTCAAAGGCCCAGTTTCACGTTCCTGTGCTTCGTGATTGCTGATAATACAAACACTTTCTCACAGCAAGCTGAAGTTTAATTCTCTGTGTAGTTATCGGATGCTATAAGTGTAAGCAGATTTGTAAGACTTGGGGTAGGATTTATTTAAAAAATAATGCGGCGCAGTAAGTCACCTTGCTGCGCTGCATGAAAGCCATATCTACGCATTCCTGTCTTTTCCCTGCTCTTGCGCATAATGTGCTGCCTAGCGCCAACGCAGGCGCTAGACAGCATGCGTTGCAAGCAGGATTGTCTTTGAATGTACACCTTCCTGCACAAAAGCAATCATGAAAGGCATTTTCCTTTCTATGTGTGCTGCAGATAGTAAGATATTTCTCCTCGTTTCACTTCACCTGGGAAGGAGTAGCATTTTGACACATTCCCAGGTCTATCAGAAATGGTAAATCTGGGAATTCTTCAAAACCCATGGGTGGATGCGTGGGAACATCCCATCCTGCATCCATGGAACACCTCCCAGGGGCAGAGTAATGCAACACAGTGATTTGTGCTGCAATGTGTTTCTCTAGGTTTATAAAGCCACACAAGGTGGACTTGCATGGCTTGATTAATCAAACTTAAGAGTTGCGTCACTCTTGTATCACATTACATTATGCAAGGGAGACACAAGCCTTTGATGAATATACCCCGTGATATCTGGAGACACTTTTGTGAATTCAAAGCCAGCTTCACGAGAGAAATTGTACATATCATTATGAACAATTAGGAACTGGCATCCCAATACTGGGGACATTGAGGTTTACCCTATGCAATATTCGGCTAGTCATTAGAAAAGGGGCCAAAGTTTACCAGAATTTGCACAACGCCGTACTTTGCGACAACTTGCAGTGTTTTGCCCACAGCTAACTTTTAAAAAACGTACAGCATCATGTTTATTAAGAATCGACACACTTGCGTTAAAAGTCCTCTGTTTACACCATACTGAACATATTTGCTATTGCGCTATGGTGCATAAGCAAGCAAGAGCTATCTTGCAGTCTAGGCCTTCACTCAAGTACAAATGTGTGCAAGCAAAAAATCACCAAGTGTCTATTGTGTAAGATTTGTAATTTCATGGAAATTATATGTATTACGTGTGGGCAAATATTATGATTTTTCTTAAACACATTGTTTTGTCTCTGTTTTCATTTGATGCTAATACACCATGCAAAACCAGTTCATGCTACCTTGCATTATTTTAGTTGATTTGACTGTGCTTGTGATCCTAGGGCTTTATGTACAGGACTCACCCAGTTATGCCCACTTTGAATGAATTATAGGGCGTTCGGTGCTGTGCATCAGGAGACTTATGTGCTTATGTCAATGTTCGGTGCAAAAAATCCTTTTGCATATGAAACTTGAGCAATGATGCTATTTCCACTGCTTTTCCAGAAGACTACTGCAGCTTCCACCACCCATGGCCCCTGTTAGTACTGCCAATGACAGTACCAACACAACTACTACCCATCCATCCCTACAAGTGTGACAAATCAGACAATTTCAGACCCCCAGAGCTATAAGAATGGCTTGGGTGGCAGATAGTAGTTATTTTTAATGTGCATTAAATTAATAAACAGCTGTTGGTGTGCTCATGTCTAAACTAGACAAACAGCACCGCCGTTTGGCGTACTGTCCTAAGTGCCGGTGTTGACAATTAAGTGCCGGTGTTGACAATTAAGTGCCAGTGCTGAGCATCGGATGCCACCGGCTCAAATTAAGCACTGCTGGGATGACTTAATTATGCTGGAAGATGTTGCAAAACCTGCGGTGTATGAAGCACATTCTATCAATGTATTTATCTTGCTCTTTTGCCTTTTTGACACACGCTGATAGTAAAAAGCCCTCTGATGCTATTCAGAATACAAAGGTGTTTTAAGAAAAACAAGCATGCGCATACATTTTATCCTTATAAAAGTGTTATTCCTCAAGGATCATGATTTCGTCCTAAATGAAAGCAAAGGAGCTCTATTTTAATATTATCTTCCTATCTATCTCCAGGCACGTGTGTGTTTTAAGAAATGTACACCCAGGAACTGCATTTTGCAGCACTCAGCAAAAAAGAAGAGGGCATGCGGGCACCTCTAACAAATAAAATGTGGGCACCTTTCATTCCACTTAATCTACTTATGGTTCAGAATAGGGTGTCATTCTTTGCTTTTATGCCTAACGTAGAAATGATTTCAATAAAATCGATCCCTGCTGAGCTGTATTGTGCACTGTATAAATATCCACATATAATGTACATTTCTCACTAGGAGACAATGTGAGGTTCCAGACGCCAGATCCTAAAAAAGAAGAGTAACATTTTGGGGGATTTTCTCTACTTTAAGCATCCTTTTGAAATAATTGCTGCTCTGAGAACTCTCTCTCTGGTGTAACAAGAAATTGCACAAATAATGGAGAAAAAAAAACACAAAGAAGAATTCATTATTTCCACACTGGCTGCATTATATTTAAATATGCAAGAAATGTTTTTATGATGCAGACCAAAGCGCTTCCCTATTACCTCAACTGGTGACATTAGAGTTAATTGGAAACAGTTTAATCTTTTACTGCTTGTACAACACTGTGCCTCAGCAATCAGTGACTGAAAATTGTGGGCCAGCACAGCCCTAGGAAATCTGCATTATAGTGGTGCGCCTAGAAAGTGGGTGGATCAAGGAGAAGGTTAACCTCAAAATCTATTAGATAATGGGTCCCCAGAGATTAAACATTTAAAGTATATAATTAAGAACTGGCTCAAAAAGGAGATTGGGATTCGAATTTAGGAAAACCATGAATGGTTTATTACAAAAATGTTAAAGTACATTACAATCAAATATAAATTTAGATGCAGTAGTAATGTCATTAAATTTCATAAATGTATTTGTCATGTAGGCCATCAAATGCAGAATAATGTATTAATGGGCTAAAATCAGAGAATTACTAAGTTTCAAATGTGCATCAAAATCAGTAAGAATCATTCAGCATCCCTAGTAGAGGCAAAAAGGATCTGGCTCACCCCCAAATTCAAGTTTAGATACAGTTTTCCTGCATAGAAATTACTAGGAACTGTAAAGTCAGCATGGTATGATTGTTGCTCGTCCAAATCCCAGTTTCAAAATGTAAAATGTCACGTAACCCTATCACCTTAGCACTAACCCACTGCATAAATATCGATTCACCCCTTCTGACCTAATGTTGACTGTAGGTGTTAGAACAACCTAGTTACATAAACAGCAGTGAACTAGTATGAACAAATGCAATACTGCGTGCCGGGGAAAGATGTAGGAAAAGGGTTTTGTCTTGCAGCCTATTCTAGAACAGTGTAATTCCAAAATAAACAATCAACATCTTGCTGCACATAGTGCCAAGAGAGGAATATAAACACATAATTAACATCATGATATGCCATCTATTTTTAACTAGATGGCAATGAAGCCTAACTGAGGCCTAGTAAGCCTAAGCCAGAAAATAACACTTTAACACATTTCACTGATTTTGTTTCAATTGCATTAGCTCCATGTCAGTATACAGGTGTGAACTGAGGTGCAGAACAACTAATATCAATGCACATTTTAGTTTATGGATCATTTCTGTTTATTATGGCCACAGCAATTCATAAACATACACAGATGGTTGTCTACTACCCAGGGGACCAGCAGCGTTAAATGTGGCTGGTGTATCTGGGCTAACACAGCTTTTCACCTGCAACCCTGGGGCTGGCAGCGTTGCTAGGCATTTTCGAATTAAAACACAAACACCCCATCCAAACAAACCCGCTCACCCCAAGGTCCTTCCTAAAATGTAGCTAAATGGTCTATAGTGGTAGCATATCAAGACAGTCAAGGGATGAACGAGTGAGCGTAGTGATCAGCAACATCGGGCTGGGCCGGGCTATCTGTGGGCGCACCATCTGGGAGCAGGTAAAGTAGCTTCAGGTAAGTAGGGCATGTCAGTTCGTAAAATTCAGAGGGAAGAAGGTGAAATAAATGACGGCAACAATTCAGGGTAGGAGTTGTGCTTTTGATCAACAATTAGAGACAGTTTTTCCATTTCTAATATAAACCACCACTAGTGGAGCCAAGTGATGTAGTCAGGGATCCTGTTGTTACTGCACAGGGAGAGAATCACCTGGTGGGCTACTCCCAGAGTAAATGCCATTTGCCTACCTTTCATAGAACAAAGGAGATAAGTCAAGGGATTAGATAGCCCTAGTATGGTGTACCTGGGGCTTGTGGTGTAGAAGACTTCTCTATGTCAGCTAGTATGGGAGCCCAGAAGCAGTTTAGCTTCTGGAAAAGCCACAGAAGATGGAGTAAAGTGTCAGTACCCGTACACCCCCTTCAGCACTCCTTCGAGCGTTCTGGGTGCCATGCCTGAAGCCTCACTGCTGTTAAGTACGAGTATGACACTATCTTCCAAGTTCCGCCTCCCATCAAGTCTGCCCCGTGTATTTGGATGGTAATACCACTTTACCCAGTAGGGCATAGAGCCGTGTAATGAGGCACTTGTTGTCCTTTTTAAGGAGTATCCACTTTTCTAAAGGGGGGGTCAGTGGCTTAATGTCAGGTTGCATCACCCAGTGTCAAACCTGGAGGTATTGGATAGGGTTGACTTCTTCTAGAGCATAGACAGATTTCAATTGTTCAAATGGGATAATTCCTTGGGTATTGAACAGGCAGCATATGCATTTGCAACTGCCCTCCCGTCAGCGTCTGAACACATCATGTTGCACTCCGGGGTAACATCCGGATTGGAAACGATTGGTTTAGGGGAGTGGAAGGTGGTCAAGCCAGCCTTAATCGCCACAGCATCTCCTACTCTAAAAAACGGAGTTACTCACCGGTGGGGAATAGAGGCCCCAAGCCAGGTGCTTATGGGGAAGCCAATGTTCTTTCCATGTGTGGGAGCCTGCTGCAGCTTGGTCCATGGTCAGAATGCAGTCGGCTTCATTCCACTAGAAAGCAGAGCTGGGAGTCCTGGTAGTGATGCATTAGCATAGGCACTGTAAGTCTGCCTTCTTGTGTAGGTCTGTATAGTAGGTGTTTGTGGAGGTAGGATATCTTCCCATCTCAAATAAATTTGTTAATTTCTAGTTGTAGGAAATGCAGAGTGTGTTTCAGTGGGGTCAATGGGAGGGTCTGAAAGAAATAAAAAATGCATGGCAGCATTATCATTTTGATGGGCAATATGCTGCCCTGCCATAAAAGGAGGAGGCGGCTTCAGGTGGTTGGGTCCACATGTATTGTGAGGTAAGAGCTGCATAATTGATTGATATGGTTTTAGGAATAGATCGAGCCAGCTTAATACCGAGGTAGGGTATGGAGGCCTAAACACCTTAGGGTTTCAAACAAATAGGGCCAGTAGACTCTATCAAATGCTTTTTCAGCGACGATGGAGAGAAGAAGAGCCTCTATTTGCGATCTAAGTGTCTTATCCATTAAGTGTAAGATGTGTATGGTGTTGTCGCCGCACTGGCGGTTGAGAATGAAGCCTGCTTGGTCCGGTTCAGTCAGGCCAGGCATTAGGAAGTAGAGGGGGTGGCCCAGAAGCTAGTGAAGAGGTTTGCATCAATATTCAGAAGAGAGATGGGTCTATAGGACGCGCATAGAGCTGGGTCCTTGCCGGGCTTTGGGATTATGGAAACTGCGGCTTCGAGCATGGAGCCAGTGTTGCCAAAGGAGTTTCAAAGGCATGTGAGGAATGGAGACAATCCTTGCAAAATACTTTATCGAATCGTGGTGAGAAGCCACCGGGCCCAGGGGACTTCATAGATTTTAAGTGGGCCATGGCGAGATCACTTCCTTGATTAGGATTGGTTTCTCAAGTTCTTCAAGGTAATTCAAGGAGTCCTCTCCGAGGCTATCCATAGATGTGTATAGAGCGTCATAGAATGTTTGAAACCCTGACACTATTTGTGCATCAGTACACTCTTCAGTCGTCGGGCTGGGTCCGATCACCGAAACTGATCCAGAATGGATTTTGGTCTGAGGCAGTGTGTCAGCATTTGGCCTCAGCAATTGCTCCCTAGATAGACCTTATGTTTCAAGCATGCCATTGCATATTCCGCTCTGTCGAGGTCTAAGCATTTGAGGAGTAAAGGTGATTTTTCCAATTCTCTCCATACCCTGGGGGCCCTAGTTCGTCTGTGTGTAGCTTCAAGTTCTGAGACTGCCTGTTCCAAGCTCTGCCACTTCTCCTTCTGGCGGTGATTGTCTGCCACTGATATGGCTATGAGTTACCCCCGTACTACTAGCTTCAAAGCTTCCCAAAGAGAGGCTAGGGATGTCTTCCCCCATTTAAAAGCACTTGATAAAAGAATCGCCACCCAGCCCCATTTCATGGAGCCTGAAGTCCAGAGCTGGAGTAAGAACCATCGGCATTGCATTCTAGAGATATCTTTGGAGAGCAGATGGGTCTCTTCTAAGAGGCATATGTCACTGCCCGATCGTTCTGGAAGGCAAAGGACAGCCACTCGTTTAATGGGATTGTTGAGGCCTTGAACATTGAGGCTCATCACCTAAAGTTCCAGGAAAACTGATAAGAGGGGTGGTGCATAGCAGTTTATCCGAGTCAGGATAAGAAGGCGTGCAGCAGGGAGGGGGTATGTCCGTGAGCCGACAACTGCAGTATGCCCTGTGGCACCACAGGCAGACAGGGAAGAGAGAATGAATGAAAACCAACAAGAAACATCCCCTAGAAACAGTGGTAACAAAACTATAAACTGGGAAGGTCCATTGTCAATGGCAGTTAGCATTTTGGGCATGGGTTGGCGGACTTGAAGTATCTGTTCATTTTCATATGTTGGCTGTTGGCCATTCGCCACCTCAGGCCATAAGAGATATAACATGGCCCAGCCTGGTGCAAGTTGCCTACATAGAGACCACCTGTAGGGCAAGTTACATGAGGTGACCCAGCCGATGCGTGCCATTCCTGAGCCCTCTCCTCTGGCCCAGGGTGAGGTGCTTCCTGAATTTACCCGCCTTCTGCTGAGTGGACGCGCCTGTTGGGAATCCGGTAGGGAGAGCCAGGTGTAGAATGGAGAGATGGGTCCTCTGGGAGGTTGAGAATGCAGCGGGCATCCTTGAGTGATTTTAGGTGATGAAGTTGACCCTTCCATCGAAGACCAGTCTGAAAGGGTGCCCCCAACCAAAGGACATCTCCTTGGAGTGAAAATATTCTGTAATGGGTTTGAAGTCCCTGCGGCGCTGGAGAGTGAGAAGGGAGATGTCTTGATAAAGTCGATTGGTATGACCACAAATCGGGATAGGTTGTTTGGCTCTTGCTTTCCACAGGATGTCCTCTTTGATTTGAAAGTCATGTACACAGGCTAGGAAATCTGAAGGTTTGGCATTAGGTCCCCCGGGCCGGCCAGCCCTGTGCCCTCTGTCCAGCTATAATTCAGCATCGTCTTCTCAGTCTAGGATGGAGCGAAACAACGCCTGACTATATCCTTGGACATCCAAGCATTCTGAGCCAGTGGGGACCCTTCTGACGTAAATGTTGTTGCAGCCAGACAGGTTTTCGAGATCCTCTGCTTGGGCTTTGAGGTGGTGGTGGTGTTCATGAAGGCGGATGAACTCTTAGCGCAGCATCTCCCCTTCCGCGCCTCTCGTGGTTCATTATCTTCCTGGGTGGCAACCCGTTCACGCAGTGAGGACGGGTCATGTCGTATTTCTCATACGTCCAGGGAGAGGTTCTTCTTGAGGTCTTGGATCTCTGTTTTTAGAGAGTCAAAGAGGGAGGCCAAGGAAGCCTAGATCACTGAAGCCTGGCTTGAATCGGAGGTCCCCTCAGCGGTAGGCTGCGAAAGGGGCCGTAGGAAAGAGGCTGAGTCTTTTGGAGGGTTTGCAGTGGAGTGGGTAAACATTTCCCACACTGATTGGTCAAGTTTGTTTTCAGCTGCTGCTTAGTTTGGGGCCTCACTGTGCGCTGGGCCTCACTGTGTCCTGGGGCCTGTGGCGTTGCATCCACTGTCAGGGCTCTCCCCCCAAAAAGTCTTCCCTCCAGTTTTGATCTCGGGAGGGCCGGTGGGGCGATAGCCAGAGAACGCCCTTGTGGTAGCTAGGGGCACCGCGACATTAGGCAAGAGCAGGAGATCAGCGGAGGATATCTGGAGCATCCAGAGTGAAGCAATGCAGACCGCTCAAGAACCATGAATGGCAGTGTACCGTGTTGGCAGCCTTCACTCTCCCAATGGCCTTCTTGCAATGCACTGAAGGTAAGGGCCACTCAGGGTCTGGGGTCTCCACCTTCCAGGCTGCACCGTTGCATTAATTTCTTGCTCACAGGGGCCCCACTCATCTCCGAAACAGCTCTCCAACCTCAGCTGCCTGGGGGCCCAAACACAAACGCTAGAGGCTATCCCACAGAGGGACAGCGCTGGGGACCATCCGCAGCCTCCTCGTCTCTAGCGGAGGTCGAAGGTCCCAGCAGGGGTCACGGAGGTGAAGGAAGTGACCCAATTAGGGCCACCTGGGTCACTCGCATCCACCTCTCAGCCTTCCACACAAATAAAGAGTCGGTCAGACAATAGAGAATACAAACCAAGTATATTTATTCAGGTACATTCGAGAGGAGTCCAGTCTGACCAGCCTCCTGGGATTGCTGCAGAGAAACCGACTTCAGCAAACATAGTAATACATTATGTACAATTCAGAACCAATGACGACACGCCCTGACTGGAAATTTCCAGTTAGAGGCAGCTAGACAAAGAACGTACAGAAGGATGAGTTTCGATCCTGAGACCGGGCACACGCTATCTTACTGCTAAGGTCGTTCTGCCTGTGCCCGCCGCTCTAAAGTTGGGAGCAGGCCTCTATCTAGTGGGAAAGGTGTGCGCTAATAAAATCAGTGTATTCATTAGTACAGCAAGGCCCAACCTTGAAGAAACGATAATTAACACAGCTGCTTTCCGCGGAGGCAAAGAGGAAAATTAGTTACAATCATGGCTCAAAATGGCAGCTAAACATAAAATGGTGCTGTGAACGCTAACTTAAGACGTACAATACATAAACAGCACAGCTAAAACATTTTTTTTCCAACAGACCCTCCTTTTAGCGTTCGCTAACAACCTTTATGTTACTATCCAGAAACAAATAACATATTGCAAAGATGAGAACCATCACTATAAGCTGGTACACACACATAATCAGTATTCAAAGATACCCTCGTCGATTGGCATAATTTCATCAATATGTTTTTGCACCATGACCGCAACCTTAGTCATGAATGAATATTTTTCATTTAGGTGTCAGAGCACTTACACAATAGGTGCAACAAGCCGGGAGACAGTCTATGCAGAAGCAACATGTAAAGATGATTCTGGCAACTACAGCCAAAAAGATAAGGATCTTCCAACCCATGTAGTTAGCATATTTCAGAACCACCCTGATAGTGTGCAAGTACCTGTCTCTTTGTGTATGTCTGATGAAAGTCTATGCAATTTGTGTATAGCTGTATACACACGGGGGCATGGTCAGGTATGTAAACGCAACAGCTGCTGCCAATGATGCGACAGGCCCCTCCCCGATCAGCGAGTATGACGTCTAAAACCATCCTGTTCTGTAAGGTAACTAGTCTCGTGGCCTGGAGCTCAGCAGTGATGTTTGTCAGTATCCCAGCTGTTGTATTAATAACCCCTTCCACAACGCTTGTTAGCCAACGAAGCTGAAGACTATTAGCCATGGGGACACAGAAAAGTAAAAGACCCCTTACAGCATTGTCAAACTGTTTCCAGATGGTATCTGTCTGATCTATATCCTCAGTGTCAACAACCCTTCTGACTCGGGCCAAGTACGTACTCCTATATAGCAGCGGATGATCTTTATGGTAATTGGACATGTAACATAAACAGGGGGAAAAAGGAAAGAGAGGTAACATCTGCCAGACCACCCCTCGCAAGCCAGACGTGAGCTTGGGATCCACAGACAAAATAGACATTCCAGGGTAGGATTAAGGGTGGACTATTAATCGTGCTCAGTCTGTAGGTGAAATTGCATTTACCTCCCCTGTCCCCTGGACACAGAAACTAGCTGTTGTGTTGACCACAGACACCGGCATCGGTTTGTCCTTAGTAACATTACGAGGAAATATTCAGAGGTGCTGAACCTTTGGAAATCAGCTATTTCCATCCTAAGCCATGTTTCGTTCTTCATTTTATCATAGATTCTCATACAGGATTTTGGGGACAATGTACCAGAGGTCCCATTTCCCGCCTTTCCTACCTAAGTAAATCTGTGATGAAAATGTATATACTCTACCCCAGTGCAAGAGTCAGCAGGTGTCATAATCTGAGTAGAGAGTTGGAATTGGTACTGCACGATAACAAGCAATTCAAACCAACCTTCACAGCTACCAATATATGACAATGGCATGGACAACTAATTATCATGCTTGTGAGTAACTGAGGTAAGCAATCCACAAACCCAACAATTAGTTGTATTGGACACATTATGAGCTTGATGCAAAATTTGTATAAATACATTGTCTGTGTAAGTCTTTCTATGCTCCCCTTTGTGAGGGGCCAAGTAACATAAATATGCTCAGAGGAAGTGGTCGTTGAACCAATCAAGGAATGTGCAGAATACTTTTCCTTCAGAAACCAAGCTATTCCAAGTACAGTTACTAATGCAATCACAACTATCAATATGAAAACTATTTTACTCTTTGTGGGCCAACCCTGCGCTAGTCGCACTGATGCAAATGGCTGTTCTTCCTCCTCAATCGGTCGACCAAATGGATGCATTATGAGGCAATAAAACTGATAGCAAAGGCAATTGTTCCCAGTGTCTGTCTGAGCCTCACTGGTACAGGCTCCTATTGTTCATCAATGTTGGCGCTCTTGAACACCGCCGGTGGAGCTTGCTCAGTCCTAGCTCTCGAAAAAACCCACGTCGCTGAGGATAATGTACCCCCCTCCAAGGGAGCACATTCACTTGATCCTGCCCAATGTCAGAACAGTGCACCAATCTCGCCTCACCCTAAACTAACACTGTTGGTACTATAGCAAGGTACACCCTAACTTGCACAGTCCATCCCTGACTAGTCTGACTTCTCCTTTGGTGCACTATTCTTCAGCCGAGGGCGCAAATTGTACTTGGTGACTCCAGGCACTGAGGGGTCAAAAAATAATGTTTCCTCAATGGCTCAGATCTCCGGAGGGACCGCTGCATTTAGCACATCATCATTCTCTACATCCGTTTGGGTCCATATAAGCTTTGCGTCACCAAAAGGGATGAACTGGGGCACTTTCTCAACCTCAGCGTCCCCAATGCCATCCCTCACCCATCATAGGGTAAGGGTATCCTGCGGCAATGGCTGGAATAAATCCAATTCTTTCAGCCGGTAACTTTCACAGCGGTCCGAGTTGCAAGGATGACATCTCGGGGCCCTTCCACCGGGGCTCCAAGCTCTTCTTCCACTGAAATTTTGCAGAAGGATCCAGTCCCCTGGCTGGATGTTGTGACCGGGCCCCTCTGGTATGGGTAGGAGTGACTCACGAATCTGTTGGTGAATAGAACGCAAACTTTCAGTTAACTTGCACAGGTAGTCTGTCAATAAAGGGTACTCAATTTCAGAAACCTTGTTGACAAAAGAGCTAATGGTAAAGCATCTGGCCACTGTAACCCTGTAGTCTCCTGAATCTTTGCCAATTTCAGTTTGAGAGTACCATTGTATTTCACAACCAAACCTGCTGACTGGGGGTGATTTGCAGCATGAAACTTCTGCTTTATGTGCAAACCGTCGCAAATTAACTGGATAACCTTGGCATTAAAATGACTTCCGTTATCACTCCAGATCAAACAGGGCAAGCTGAAAGAAGGAAAGAACTCCTTTAGGAGTACCTTTGCAGTCACAATGGCTGTATTCTCTTTAGTAGGATAAGCCTTAACCCATTTACTGAATGCACAAACAACCAACAACACATACTTCAAATTATTGACCCTGTCCATTTCTATGTAGTCCATTTGAAGGACCTCAAAAGGGAAAGTGGGAGGTGCAAAATTGCCGGGTGGTGTAGGGGTACCCTTGCCAGGATTGTGCATCACGCAGTACATTACTAAATGTGCAGCTGTCTTTGAAATGTTTTCATTTTTCCATACAGGGTCTAACAACTTGCAAATACCCTTAACACTGATATGAGCTGGGCCATGGGCCATCGTGACTAAAGGAAGAACATATGCATCTGGCAACATCCATCTTTGCTTCCCTGACTTGTCAATCCAACATCCCTCATCATTCAATTGTGGTGTACTTTCATGCCACACTGCTAATTCTTCCACTGTAGCCTCACTCTGAATTTCCTTCACATTCTCTAGTGTATCCTCAAACATGGTGAACTCGGACACCCACCTAGCGGGACCTGCTACAAACATTCTTTTAATCTTAGTTCAGGCTGTTTCCTTAGCTGTCTGATCTGCAAAAGCATTCCCCTTACCCACATCGTCAATAACTTTCCTATGAGCACTGCACTTCACTTTGGCCAATTTCTTAGGGAGTGTCAGAACGGACAGAAGCCTATATATAAGAGGACCATGCTGAATTCTTGTCCCATGGGAAGTAAGGAACCCTCTCTCTGCCCGGAGCCACCCAAAGTTATGGGCGACTCCAAAGGCGTACTGACTGTCAGTATAGACATTGACAACTAGTCCCTCACTCAATTCACAGGCTTGAATAAGGGCAATGAGCTCTGCAGCTTGGGCCGACTGATAGGGAACTTGTGATGTCTCAACTACTGTACGCAGTGTAGAAATGGCATCCTCAGCAGTTGTAGTACCATCTGGTAACTTAAAGCAAGAGCCATCGACATATAGTTCCCCTTGAGGGTCAGATAAGGGAACATCAGTCAGGCCTACCCATCCTTTTGTCTCTTCTTCCGTCCGGAAGATTCAATCGTGTTTATCAGTCTCCTCATTCTCAGAAGGGAGGGGTAGTAATGTGGCTGGATTCAGAGTGGCACAGCGTTTGATCGTAATGTCCTTCGCAAAGAGTGTTAGCTTGTAACCTGTCAGACGTGCACTGGTGAGGTGCTGTGTCCTTGTTTTATTCAAAATTGTATCCACGGCATGGGGTACCATAACTGTGAGGTCAGTATCAAGTACGAATCCAGCCAATTGTCTTATTGAGACAGCCACAGCCGCGACCGCTCCTAGACAGCTCGGGAGGGCTCATGCGACAGGGTCAAGCACAGCAGAGAAATAAGCAAATGGTTGTTGCTTATCCTCAAATGTTTGTGTTAAAACAGAAAGCACACAACCACCCATCTCATGGACATACAATACGAAGCATTTAGCATAGTTAGGAGTACCAAGCACTGGAGCTGAGCAAAGCGCAGTTTTTAATTGCTCAAAAGACTGCTCACACTCAGGCATCCAAGGCACGGGTTCATGCACACCTTTTAGTGTTAACGCAAGCAGGGGCTTGATAAGCAGCGAATAGCCAGGTATCCACTGCCTGCAATAGGAAGTGATGCCTATGAAAGCGCGCACATCTTTCCGAGTTTGCGGAATAGGCATTTTAGCAATGGTACTGATGCACTCAGGGGTCAATCTCCTACCCTCATTCAACAGTAGATGACCTAAGTAGGTGACCTCCTGTAGACAATACTGAAATTTGTAAAGGGATACTTAATGGCCATGTTGAGTTAAATGTAGCAACAATTTAACCGTACTGTCTCTGCAACCTTGTTTTGTATCTGAGGCGATGGGCAGATCATTGACATATTGGAGCAATACATTACCTGTGGGGAGTGACAAGGAATCCAGTTGGCCTTTCAATGCCTGACTATAAATACTCAGACTCTCTGTATAGCCTTGAGGAGTGAGACAGAATCTAAAGCTCCTAAAAGCTAGGTTGAACCCGAACAGATATCTGCTATCCGAATGAATGGGAATGCTGAGGAATGCGTTTTTCAAGTCAGTGACAGAAAATAATTTAGCAGAAGAAGGAATCAATGTCAGGAGAGTCGTAATGTCGGGGACCACTGGAAATTGGGGGATCACTATCTTGTTGACTTCATGCAAGTCAATCACAAAGCGATAGACATCTGCATGATCATCAGAGGAATCCGAAGGTGTCCGTTTGAGAATGGAAAGAATAGGGCTATTACAAACATTAGCAGTCATCTCCTCAACCACACCTTTCTCAATTAAATCCTGCACAATTTGTATCAAAGCTCGCACACCTGCCTGTGGTATTTTATACTGAGAGATACGGGGTAAAATAGCACCCTCCTTGACAAGTATCGAAACAGGCGATATCTGCAAGAAACCCACATCTGTGTCGCCCTTTGCCCACATCTTTAAACTCCGCAGGAAGAGGCGCATATTTGGACAGGCACTGCGTAGCACGCACAACATTCGAACCCATTGTCATGTAGCCACCCTCTGGGGAGGAGTAAATCGTGGCATGCAGTTTCTTCAACAAGTCCACACGCATCAAATTTTCTCCACAATTTGACATCAACAAGAATGGAGAATCCACAGAAAAGGGACCAATAGTCAGCACAAGGGGTTTTGAAATGGGGCTTACAACCGGTACACCAGAAAAACCTACAGAAACATTATTATGGGCAGACAGAGTCGCCCCAGGGACCAAAGAATGAGAAATAGAACTGTTCATTGCACCTGTATCCACCAAGGACTCCTTAGTCGAACCATGCACAATCACACTGACGTACGGACCACGTTGATCTACAGGTATCAGAACTGGTCCCTCACTCTGCCCTGGATGTCCTACATATAAGACATCCCTGTCACCTCATCCATATCATTATCATCAGGATAATACTGTCCACCCCAAACATCATCAAAATAGTTCTGACAGAGCAACCCTGCGAGGCCACAGCATTTGGAGCCCTGTCTTGGCCACAAGTTCCACAAACTCGTCCACGAGAACTTTGTCCTCTCGGGACCGCCGCCTTCTGCAAAAGCACTGGACACTCGCTGGGCTAGTGTCACTCCTCTTTACGGTACGCACTCTGATTCGCCTCTAATGGCGTGGCATTTGCGGGCCAGCTAGCGCGTGGAAGCTGTCGGGCCAAACCACCATGTCCTCTACCAGTCCCCCTAGAAGCCTGTTGCAACAACACCTTCGTCTTCAAATCCTTGTGCTTCTTCTCTGACCTCTTCTTATCCTCATTTTCCCTGTGCTCATAGTACTGGGCCATATTCAAGATAACAGAAGGGGAGGGAGTGAACCAGGTGCTCTTGGAAGCCTGCAATCGGATTGCAATTTCAGGAAGCAAATTGGAAACAGATCTATTAACAAACAGTTGTATACCACCTTCGAACGACAAATCCTGTCCACTATAATCTAGAAATACACCTTCAAACCGAGTGAAAAAATCAGGCATACTCTCATCTTTCTTCTGACGACAAGCCGATAACTTGTCCCAATCAACTTTTCTCGGAGGACTAAGGGAATACATATATGTAATGATACGGTCGGGCAAAGCAAGTATCTCCACTCTAGGTGTATCACCTGGTTTCTGTTCCTGATCCCATGCTTTAATTTGATCCCAATTCCGCAACGTGATCCTAGGTGTGTACTTGTTTCCAAATATCGACCGAAACTAGTCAATCAAAAAACATTTCAATATCCGCAAGCATCATTACTGTTGAAGAGGCTGCTTCAGTTAATTCCTTATAATAAGCGCTAGGATTTTTCGTAGGGTCAGGTAGCTGAGTCTTAAGAGACAAAACTTCACTCCTTTTCCATGGAGTATAAACCCATTGTTCTTGGAAACGGTCCTCTACTGTTGGCCTAGTAACATGATCATGCTGATTCCTTAGCTCTGGTATCTCGGGATGGTAGATAGGATGGACCTCCTGCATCGGAAACTGATATACCGGGGAGGGGCTCTTCTCAAGCATCCTTCCCTGATAAGCAACCAATGTCGCAACATTACCAAAGACATGAGCAGGCTCCATATCAGTAATATACACATGATTCCTAATATCGTATATAATCTACAGTGCTGCACCATTGAAACACTGCTGCCAAAGACCGATCAAAGTAGCCAACATATGCTTAAGGGCATGCTGCTGTACAAAGGCTCATACTCTTTCATCACACTCCACACATCTTCCACACTATAAATGGGGTCACGGGCCCACTGCGCAGGCTGATTAGCCACCACCTTTTTCTCTTTATCTCACATATCAGATCGGACTAATGTCCGCCCCATAGGCTCTTTAAATTTCGTCCAGTCTATATCCTCAAATCCACATACTGCTGTCTCACTACTCTGCAATATCGGGGAATGGAATATCACAGTGGGAGTGATGACATAGGCAGTAGGTGCTAACGTCGCTGCTGGCTGTGTCGTGGGTGTAAGAGCAGGCAAAAGAAATGCCAAAGCAATAGGTGTTGCAGGAGTACTAACAGTCAAAGTTGCCACAGACGGCGAGGACAAAGAAAGGACAGGGAGTGCCATAGAAAAGGCAGTCTGATCAACAGTAACAGCAGCAGAAACAGCGGAGACAGAAGAACCGGGTAGCTAGACCTGTGAGGGAAGAGGGGGATATATACTCTGTGGGGCATACGGAGGTGGAGGTCCAGTATCTAACAATTGTTCCACAAATGTATAATTTTCTTCTTGGGCCACATAAGATTTATCAATTTGTAATCGGAATCTCCTATCTTCACGTTCAATCCCTATCTCTTGTTTCTCCCTATCATGTGCTACAGCTTTCTGAGTCAATGTTTGCATTCTCCCCTTCTGGGCCTCTTTCTCTGCTTTCATTCACCTCTGTTTAGACTCCTTTTGCCATGTTCAGAGGAAATCAAACATAGACTTTCTACTTCTTCTTGCAAACAACGTCTCCTGTAAAAACCCAATTTCTTTTGTTCATCAGAAGTGCCCGTCAACGGCCATTGCAACTCGGCATTGTCCCTCGCATATTTGTACCATAGCGTACTAAACATAATAGGGCCAAGGCCATGTTTCACATAGATATCAAATTTCGGAGTGCCTTCCGGAGGTGCTGGCTGACTCTCTTCTAGTCGAGCATCAGCAGAACAACAACGACAACAGGAAACCAAAAGCCAGCTGATCCCAGGCATTTTCAAAAGTAAGCCAAATTCGTTATGTAGCTTGGCAAAGTGTTCATAAACACTTTGTATCCAAATCGGTCCCCAGACCATACAAAATGCAAAAATAAATCAGTCCTCAGACCGTACCAAAGACAAACCAAAATGGTACCATATCCACAAAGATCCAAAACAAACTCCCAGGTGCACACAGGTCAAATGAATTAATTCTCCACTGCCGACTCTTTAGACCAAATGGTCAGATCCAAGGCTGTTCAGGACCCCAGCCGGGATGACTGCTGGGCGAGGCACCGACTGGTCAGACAGACAGGGCAGCTGCGAGTTCAGGAACTCTCTCGTGCAGGAATCCCTGGTCTACCCGTCCGACCTGACGATGGCCCCGACCTCCCCACCCATCCGCGGGCGAGGATGGGTCACTCGATGGAGTCTCTGTTCGGGCTCCAATTGAAGGAAGTGACCCGATTAGGTTCACCCGGGTCACTCGCGACCACCTCTCAACCTTCCACACAAATGAAGAGTCGGTCAGACAGTAGAGAATACAAACCAAGTATACTTATTCAGGTACACTCGAGAGGAGTCCAGACTGACCAGCCTCCTGGGATTGATGCAGAGGGACTGACTTCAGCAAACATGGTGATACATTATGTACAATTCAGAACCAATGAAGACACGCCCTGACTGGAAATTTCCAGTTAGAGGCAGCTAGACAAAGACGGTACAGAAGGATGAGTTTCGATCCTGAGACCGGGCACACGCTATCTTACTGTCAAGGTCGTTCTGCCTGTGCCCACTGCTGTAAAGGTGGGAGCAGGCCTCTATCTAGTGGGAAAGGTATGTGCTAATAAGAACAGTGTATTCATTAGTACAGCAAGGCCCAGCCTTGGAGAAACGATAACTACTGCAGCGGATTTCAGCAGAGACAGAGAGGAAAATTTGTTACGATCATGGCTCAAAATGGCGGCT
The DNA here is from genome assembly GCF_964204655.1 of Triturus cristatus. NCBI lineage: Eukaryota > Metazoa > Chordata > Amphibia > Caudata > Salamandridae > Triturus > Triturus cristatus. Next base: position 362,874,034 of record NC_140580.1, read on the forward strand.
AAACATAAAATGGTGCAGCGAACGCTAAATTAAGATGTACAATACATAAATAGAACAGCTAAAACATTTTTATTCCAACAAGAGGCTTTCCGAAATCATCGCCCTCATTGAGAGGCCCATGCCACCAAGTGCGGCAAATGGAGTCCGGGGCCTGGGTCCTCATGGCACTGTTGTTGGCCCCTGCAGTCTAGGCTGCACCTCTGTGGATGGCATACCCACATCCGACTGCCATCCGTCCGTATGCACTGGAGTAGGGTGGCAGTGGTGGGCCCACAGTACAGGGCCAGCGGTGTTTGGAGAGGTGGCTCGCACCCCGCATGTCTGGCCTCCCGAAGCCCTGCATTGAGTTGCTGTGCAATTCTACTGGGTGCCGTAAGTCGCAAGCAGCCTCCATCTTGGTGGACAAATAGTTACCCATGGATACATTTCTCTCCTGCATGGGCCCCTCCGCTACTCTCGGGATGTCTCCTGATTCTGGGCAGGAGGATATATCAGCAGCTGCAATCCCGGCTAACAGCTAAACGCTGCTATTAATGACCTGAATGACGGAGGAGCATAAAGTGCAACTTACTCCGCCTCCATCTTGGCCATGCCCCACATTTTAGTTTAAATGTACAAAGGCTCCCTCAAAGGTAATGGATCAATCATGGCAAAGTGTTTGTCACTGTGTTGCACTAATAATACTGTGGTATTTTGTGTGTAACGTTTGATGTGATAGACTGAAAATAACTTTCAGGTGGTTTTATGAAAGGCTATCTCATTAAGCATGCATGATTGATAGACTGTGGGGATATAGTGTGACCTGTGCAGGAATAATAGGAAAACGTATAGGAAGCATAGGAAGCCTCACACAAGGTTTGCAAAGATGACCTAACCATGTAGTGGCAAATGTATAGCTGTGTAGAAGCATTAAATGATACAGAATGGGACAAGTCAAACGGAGATACACTTGCAGATACAAATTGTCTCACCAACTTCTGAGTAAACAATGTGTTTGAACATCCCTCTTTGGCAGTGGTTACAAAGTTTGAGTTGAAGGATTATTGACCCAGTGCCATTGATGGGCTGGTGGGATATGAAGAGAGCCTTCAATCACCAAACCTTTGCCACATTGTGCCATTGTAATGCTTGAATGGCAACAGAGATATGGTTGTGCATGCATGTGTTGATATGTTTTGGATTCACTGGTATCTGTATAGAAGACAAAGAAGGGCCTCAAGGTACAGTCCATTGACATGATATATATATATAACACAACCAACATTATGGGTGTCTGCACCAGGCCCGGCTCCAGGAATTTTTAGTTGGGTGGGCCAAGGGTGCATTCGGGAGGGCCACTGCGGGCCCAATTTGTCTTTTAAATGTCTAGCCAGGCGGGGGCGTAGCCAGCTGCCGATCATGGCGGACGTGAACTAAGAGAGCTCCGGAGCCCGTGGACAATTATCCTGGGACATCACGGTAATTGGGCTCTGTTGCGCCGTGCCAGGCTGGCATGGTGCTGAGAGTGACGAGCGCAGTGTATCTGGGTGCCGAGATCGCACCAACCCCAGGCGCAGAGCGAGGCTGGGGCTGCGGCCTCCACGATGGCTGCTAGCTGTGGAGACAAATTCCGCCTGTGCAGTCGACCCCACCTCCCCCTTCCCCCCCTTGCCAACGGAGAGGCTGTTGGTGACCCTGTGAGTGCTACAGTTTATTATGTTTCAGTTCAATGTATGTTTTGTTTGGTCTGGCCTGGTTTAGTTTATAAGCGAGACCTGGTATTATGTTTACATTGGAGGTTCAAGGGCTCTGGCACATTGCAAGTGCAATATCTCACACAACCACACAGTTCTCTAACTAGAATAAGTACAACACGATTAACTGCAAATGCACACTCTAGATAGCTATAAATTCGTGACATGGAACGTCCGTGGGTTGGGCTCCGTACACAAACAACATAGGGTACATGCACACCTGCTACGCCATGGGGCACATGTGGTATTTCTTCAGGAATCGCATCTGATGGAGGTTGAAGCTTATAAAATGCAGAAGAAGCGGAGAGGGCAAATAATCTCCACAAACTACTCTGCCTTTGTCCGAGGGGTGACGATTTGGATAAGAGGGGGGTCCCATTTGTTATAATGTAAAAAAGGGTAGACGCACAGGGTAGATATATTTTCTTGTGTGGTACCTTGGATGGAGTACTGCTCAACCTGGGGAATTTCTATGCTACCAATTTTGACCAACACAAATACCTTGCAGGTCTGAACCTGATTTTGGCAGGGTGTGAGGCCTACCCATGGATAATTGGGGGCGACTGCAATGCGGTAATGGAAATTGCCCTGGATCGGTTGCACCCCCCCCTGAGGGGCACAGTGGCCAGTAAACAGGCGAAAGCACTGCCTGACTGGGTGGAGGGCTGGTCCCTGTGTGAAGCGTGGAGGCTTAAGAACCTGTTGCACAGGTAGTACTCTTTTTTCTCCCCGGTACACAAACTACATACCAGAATAGACAGAATCCTATGCTCCAGTTCCATAGCAAACCAAGTCACAAGTACCATGTACCTAGCGAAGACATTCTCTGATCATAATCCCCTGGAAGTTGTCCTTAGTTGGGGTACAGTGCCCACCCCAGTTCCCACGTGGCGGTTATGGCCCCAATCACTGGAAGACACAGTATTTCGTAGCACACTCTCCAAGGCACTCCAGAATTATTTTACTGAAAACAGAAACACAGCCTCCACAATACTGGTTGAGTGGGATGCAGTGAAGTCAGTTATACGGGGAGCAGCAATTAGTGCCAGACAAGAGACACACAAGAATCCGAAAGACATTGAGGACAGACTATCCAAGCAGGAGGCAGTGCATGAGCCCTTGAAACAGACGCCATTACTGGAAGCACGCGTTCAACACGCAGAGCTGCTGGAAACTCTTAAGCTAATCGACTATAGATCATATACTCAATTGCGTCACTCTGAAGCGGACAAATCGGGCACGCTATTAGCAAAATTAATAAGGAACGATCCTCCTACAACAGTCATTGACCACATTAGTCTTCCTGGGGGAGGTTCTGCGAACACGCAATATGACATAAATGAAGCATTTAGTTTATATTACGAAGGACTGTACAGTGAACCGCCGGTATTGGAGGGGTCCTACTTTGACAAATTCCTCACAAATCTACCATATCCACAAGTCCCAGAGGGTATGCAGGATGCCCTGATAGGTCCCATCACAAGGGCAGAAATCAAGGTAGCCATGGGTGAGCTTTCATGTAATAAAACACCAGGGCTAGTCGGACTACTGATAGAATTTGTTGATGCATACTCAGAAAATATTGATACCACAATTGGAAGAGGTATATAACAAGTCACTCGAATTAGGACATCTCCCTTGCACCACTGTTCAAGCATTGATAGTATCTTTGCCCAAACCGGGTAGGGATTTATCGGATATGTCGGGTTATCGCCCTCTATCACTTTTATCCACTGAATACAAAATCCGCAGCAAGATTCTGGCAAATAGAATCCAACCCTACCTCAATAAACTGATGCACATCGATCAATGCGGATTTATTCCAGCTAGGAGTACGCCACTAAACATACGCAGGTTACACAAGATCATGTTGACGGATCTTACACAATATCATCAAGCCGGCTGCATTTCGTTAGACATGAGACAGGCATTTGACACATTGTGGTGGGAATACATGTTCAAAGCCATCAAATGTTTTGGTTTACCCCCTAAATATATGTAAAATGGATAAGGCTATTATATGCTGCTCCAACCGCAAGAGTTAGATCAGAGAAATGTATCTCCAGGGAATATGGCATCCACGGGGCACACGGCAGGGTTGTCCCCTGTCTCTGATTCTATTTGTCTTGGCGCTGGAGCCATTGGCACTCCATCTGCGATTGGAAGCTACACAATGCGGTTTACCCATAGGCGCAGCGACGCACCTGGTATCGGCATATGCTGATGACCTAATCACATATGTGACGGATATGTTAGGGGGACTGGGCTCCATCCCTCGTATGTTTGCCGACATTGAATTGATATCAGGCTTGGCCATTAATGAATCCAAATCAAATGCCTTCTTTTTTCACAACGCACGTACCCAGATAGTATTCGTTTGGGGGGACTCACGTTACCAACGGCCCCATACACCTTTAAATATTTGGGCATTATCATCTATCGTTCGCAAGCGGATATGTTGGAGGGCAACCTCAGTAAGGCTATTCAGGGTATACGATCTCAGGTGGCTTTTTGGATCCCGCTTCCCTTGTCATTCATTCAATCAATCAATCAATCAATCAGGGAATTGTAAGCGCACTACTCACCCGTGAGGGTCTCAAGGCGCCATTTGGCGTGTGGCATTATTTAAAATGGTGGTACTTCCTCGTCTTTTATATTACTTTGTGAATTTGCCTTTGCTGGTACCATCAACCATTTTTGCCACACTGGATACTATACTGCTAGATCTAATCTGGGGCCCGGGTCGGCGTAGAATAAGTCTTAAGAAACTCCAGATAGATACACGGGGAGGCGGCCTGGGAGCACCTGACTTTAGGGCTTATTATTATGCATGCCAGCTGCAGTGGTTATCCAGTGGTTATCCTGGACGGCAGGACGTAATTTACAAGACATTGGCTACACTACTAGACATTTTGAGCAGGGAACGCTTCACACTTTGCTCTTACCGAACAGTAAACCTCCCCCGATATTACCACCCCTATTACACACTGCAGTGCAGTGCTGGGAAAAAGCCATGAAATACACCTCCGGCGGTGGACTCTACACTGTTAATATCCCACCAGTAGGAATACCACTGACGAGTGGTAGGCTGACGTGACCCTGGCTCGACGTGGGGGTGGAGACCGTTGGGGCATTATTTGAAGGTGGGATACTTATGGATCATGATGCCTTTACAAGACACACGGGAGTGCCTAAAATTCTTTACATGACACATGCAGCCTTTCTGCACTATATTAAGAAACAGTGGTCTCCACAATGGGAGAACCCCAAGTGAATGAGTTAGTAAAATATCTTTACTTTATGGGACACAGTAGTCATCTTATTAGGTGGTTATACAGTAGCGTCCGAACACATACCAGAATTCCTCCAGATGCCATTCGGCGCAGTGGGCGATAGAAATGAGACGAGAGCTTACAGACAGGGAATGGAAAGATGTATTAGAGTACCCGTGGAAAATACCCCGCAACGCCAAGTTCAAGTTTATTCGATGCATGATATTACATAGAGCTTATTTGACCCCACATAGGTTGCAGAGAATGTACCTGGCCCCTGCCAATCAATGCCCCCAGTGCAAATTACCAGCAGCAGATTTACTTGACATGCTATGGGCGTGCCCATGCCTTGCAGATTTTGGGGAGCGGTTACGAGATTAATAGAGGGGACTACTCCCCTCTCCATAGGGAGCGCAGCACTGGTGTGCTTATTAGGCGTCCATAGATGAGACAATACACATAAGGTTCAGCTACGCTTTTTGGACTTGCCGCTCATTGTTGCTAAGAGGGCCATCACTAAGCGCTGAAAGCCAGCCAAAGCTCCCTCGTTGCATATGTGGCACAGCGAGCTGTCCAGATGGGCAGGGGCTGAAAGCGCGGCACTGCGTAAGGGTAAAAGGCCCGTGGCCTAAGTAAGACCCCAATATCCCTAGACTGGGACACAATGGTAGAAGCACATAAGAGGCCCGATCCCGAAGACACCCTTGACGTTCCTCATACACAACAATAGATCATTGTGTTTTTTCAGTAGCCACTCAGCGATGATTTATGGACGAAGCAATACGACAAGCTAATGTAACAAAAGAAATGTGTTTGGAGTGAGACATTTCTGCAGGAATTTGTATTCTGTAGCCAGAGCCCCGGGTGGGGGTGGGATATAGACAGAGAGTAGGGGGGTGTTCATGGGTAACAGTCAAACATTATTGTAAGTGTCACTGATCTGTGCCATAGCGCATGTGGAGGCAGGTCATGCAAAACATTTCCTTTTTCCTTTTTTCTCTTATCGCTTACATTGATGGATATAATGCTCCTTGTATGAAGATCCTGCAGGAAGACCATGTATATTGTCGTACAATTTGTGCATACAGTATGTTTAATATATGGTGTAAGAATAAAAACCCAATACATTTTGTTTAAAAAAAGAGCTTTAGCATGCAGAACAGAAATTAGAACGAAAACCTGTATGCATATGTTATTCCACTTATAAACTTCTCAGCGGAGTGCTGAAGTTCACTTACCTGCAGGCTTGCAAATACTTTCTATTTTCTTGACGTCCTGGAAGCTTAGAGGTTAGGTCCTTGTTAATGCCAATGGACACAGCTGAAGGTGCAACACCAGGACCTAGTATGTAAACACATTTACAAGTTTGGAACGTTTGCAAGGTGAAGAAATCCTTTCACAGTGATGACAATAAAACATGCCCGCGTCTCAAAAAAAATAAATAGTCTAGCCAGGCCTGCTTCAGGGCCCTCTTCTATCTCTCCCTAGTCTTACAAAGCCCAGTGCAATCTTTTCCAAATCATTTTCTAAATGTTATCACTCCCAAAAAGTGTTTTTTCCATGTAATGTCCCTTTGAGGGGAAGAAAAGTTTCCTGAGGTGGAAGTATCAGGCAAGTGACACTTCTCGGGCTCCCTTTGTGCAAGCCTTCAGGGAGAATCCCTCTTCATACCTACCTTCACCTGACCCCGGATTCTGCAGCGCACTTCCAGGCCTGATTATATACTTTTCTACCATCCCTCTCCAGTGCACCTTATGTCACAGCCGACCTTGGACCCCAGCCCCATTTCAGCCACCGTCCAGCTCCTCTTCTATTATTCCCAGTAAAAAACATTAGTAAAATCACCTTCAAAGTTAAAACATTCAAGGTAGCAGTAAATATAATTAGCACACACTTTAAAATATGTTCCACAGTTGCCCTAATGACCGACTGCTAATTAAATAAAAAAAAAACAGAAAGGGTACGACAAGGCCGGCTTTAGCGCTGGTGCAAAAGTCTATTTTGGCACCCCACCAATGACCTCTTTCTCCGTAGATACCTTTACTATCACCCTCCAACAGTGCCCTTCATCTCTCCATAGCCTCTCCCCTCATTACCTCCTCCTCAGACTCCCTCACTGCCACCCTCCAACAGTGCCCCTCATCTGTTCGTAGCCACTCTCTCAGATGGATTTCATTTGTTGTATAGCGCTACTCATATCAGTGTAGGGAGTCACAGTACTTTACATCATGCACACATTATACAGAGACAATCAATCATGAAAGTATGTAAATCAGACCATAGGGAATGTCACATAAGCCAATGAGGTTTACAAGGTGAAGGAATCACATGTCATCCATACTGGTAGGCAGTATATTTTAAGAACATTTGGTCTGGGGAAGCACAAACTAAGGATTTAAAGAGTACTCCAGTGGTTGGGGGTTGGATTTACTGATAAAAATGTAGATCTGCCCAAACAAACTCTTTTTTAGAAACAATAGAATAATGAAAGACTGGGAAAGTTCTAACTATATCACAACACAAAAAGAAAAGTTGTAACTGTCCTATGTTAGATCTGTAACTTCTGAACTGCAAGTAACACAAGGATCTCTGTTACAAAGGCAGTAACCCACTGAGCTATTCACATAAAATAGTTGATCTGTATTTCAAAACTACCAACAGACAAATGATTGCTCTCGAGCGGGATCATAAATCCCCAGAGTTATCTGGACATGTTTTATTTTTGTCTTGCATCCATGACATAGTCAGCCATGACAATGATAAAAATTGTTTAAATGAAGGATACACGAAGTATGTGTCTTGCTGGTCCTTCGCTGATTTTAAAAATAAGAACACATAGCCAGAGACGTTTTAAGGCATGCGACTAAAAGAAGAACACTCTCCTGTTACTCTCTACTTGGTTATACTGCTGCTCAGTGTTGGCATTTACAAATTCATTGTTTTTTTAAGGATAGCTTCACACACGGTATGTTGCGTGCTCAGATCTAGGTACATATAAAAACATGCTTCCCTGGGTGCAACATTATTTAAAATAACAGCCATATGTAATTGTGGTGGTTGGTCGATGGATGGGTTGGATAAAAACTTGGGTGGATGAATACAAACTCAACAACGTTTTGATTTCGCTAAGTGGATTGATTAACTGACATACAACACTAAGTAGGTGGCTGTAGGAAGCTGGCTCTGTATATACTATACGAAAGTAAGGTATAGTGTGCACAGAGTCCAGTGGATCCCCAAAGGTAGGCAGAGGTAAAATTAGATAATACCTTACTCTCTATTTGTGGTTGTGTGGGTGAGCAGTAAGGCTTTATCAGAGGATAGTGTTAAGCATTATTGTACAAACTCAGGCAAGAAATATCACACACTCAAAGACTGAACTCAGAGCAATTTGTTTGTTTAAAAATATGATTTAGTTATTCTAGAACCAAGCCAGGCCTGGTGCAGGTAAATGAAATAATACTTTGCAATATTTATGCAAGTAGTTATAGTTGAATACAGGTTCAAATGCAGTTGGTTGATTTACAGGTAAGTCAATAATCAGAATTACTTTTCAGTTACTTTGTAGATTACAGTACTCATTACTTCTTGGATTACTTTTCGAGTTACTTTTGCTAATCAGTATGGTGTGCCTAGATATCACACTGAGACTTTTTCTAGACAAAAGGTAAGTAATTCACTTTTGGTACATTTGCAGTTTTTCTAGTTTTCATACAAACCAACTCCACACTTAGAAGAATTTTCAAAGAAAAGCAGTCAATGCAATCCTATGGGAGGAAATGAAATGAAGGTATAAGTCTACCTGTACCTGTTTGTGGGAGATGGTAATCTGGGGTTAGAACCAGGGTTCCGCCTTGGTCAAGGATGCACTCTCAGAACACCCTCAGCGGCACTAGGGCGGCCGGGTGCAGAGTGCTGAGGCCCAATGTTATCCAATAAAGAATAGGAGGCCTCCGGTTGGTGGTGCTCACGAGCATGCCACAAGTTTGTGGAAGCAAAGCTCCTGGACTTAAGCTCAGGGCAAAGGGGGATCCAGTTTAGCACACAAGGTGCACCCTCAGCGGCACAGGGGCGGCCGGATGCAGGGTGCTGTTTTGGCATCGGGTGCCCTGTTGTTTTCAATGGGAGTTGCTGGTTTTGGATTTGGGCTGCAACCTCAATCCAGGAAGACTTCCCAGAGGAACCAACAGCTGGACATGTAAGTTGGAAGGCTCAGAGATGTAGGTGCAGCTCGGGTTCTCTTCCCCAGGGTGCAGGGTGGCTGGATGCAGGGGTGTCTTTTGAGATCTGATTTCACTTTACCAGGCCGCTCGCAGTTTGGGGGGGTCTCTGTGCAGAGGCTGCAGGTGACGTCTGGAGTACTGGAGAAAACCCACAGTCAATTCGGACTCTAGAGTGCTGAAGGACCTCACTGGGGATGGTGAGCCACTCCGAACTCGGGCCATAGGTGTCGGGTGCAATGGTTGTTTCAGGTGTCGGATTTCTTTGTCCTCAGCAGGCTCAGAGTCTGTCTTGGGAGTTTCTTTTGAACAGAGCTGCTGTTCACAGGAGCTCCGGTCTTTGTTGAAGGTAGTCAGTCCTCCCAGGGGTTCAGGAGCTCGTTCGCTGCAGGACAAGGTGACTTTTGGCACAGGGTCTCCGAAATATGCAGCCGGACCGGGAAGGCTAGGGCCAAGTCAGTTCTTCTCTGCAGTCTCCTCTGCTGGACGTTGTCCTTTGTCCTTCTTCGTAGGTTGTGGGAATCTGCCTTCTTGGTTCGGGGCTGCTCCCTAAATACTATATTTAGGGAGCGTTTTAGGGTCCTCGAGGTTAGTAGCCAATAGGCTACTGACCTCAGTAGCCAATGGGCTACTGACCTTAGGGTGACTACACCTTTGGTGTGCTCACCCCATGTGGGGGAGTGAGAACAGTCCCTAATCCTGATTGGAGAGTGCCTGCCATCTGCAAGATGGCAGGCACTGAAGAGTGGGCTTCACCTCGCCTCCCCACCTAAGGGGTGGGGTTGGCAGAGGTGGACACACCTTCTCCGCTGTTCTAATTTTTCCCACCTGTCTTTCCGCCGAAAAGGGGGTGAGACACGAAGGGGGCCTGCTCCTGATAGCAGGAGAGGCTGGGGTTCATTTTACAAAGGCAGCAAGGCCCTTGAAGCTCCCCAGCCACAGAATGCTCTTCCTGACCTGGGGGAGGTGTGAACACCTCCGCCCAGGAAAGGCTTTGTTTCAAGGCTCAGGGAGCGAAGACTCCCACCCCAGGGGTCCAGGAACTTGTCTTGTGGTGGCAGGCTGGTGTTTACCAGCCAGGGAACCCACCAGAGGCTGGTCGTTTTTCAAAGGGGCATCTCTAAGACTCTGAGTGCATTGTATAATAAATCACACAGTGGCATCAGTGTGGGTTTATTATGCTGAGATGTTTGATACCAAACTTCCCAGAATTCAGTAAAGTCATTATGCTGCTGTGGAGTTTTTAATGACAAACTCCCAGACCATATACTTACTCTTTTATGGCTTTACTGCACTTACAATGTCTAAGAATAGACTTAGGCACTGTAGGGGTAGGGTGCTCATGCAGCTATACCCTCACCATTGGAATAGTGCACCCAGCTAGAAGGGTGTCTTACCTATACCATAGGCAGTGGGTTGCAGACATGGCACACAGATGTGTGTGCCATGTCGACTCTTCACTTTTCTCTGCACCAAAACATGTAGCCTGCAATGGCATTGTGTGTGTGTTAAGGTACAGGACCTCTAAGGATGGCACAATATGTGCTGCAGCCCTTAGAGGCCTTCCCTGGTCACAGTGCCCTTGCTACCCATGGTACCTTTTATAAGGGACTTACATGTGGCCAGAGAGGTGCCAATTGGGGGTACAAGGTACAGTTTTGAGAAAGAACACAGGCCCTGGGAACCTGATTGGCTGGGACCCTGGGCACATCAAGTCAAAGATCAGAAATCTGGCAAAAAAGTGGGGAGGTTACTGCAGCAGAAACCCAGCTTCCTACAGTGGCTGACTGACATGTTTTGCTAAAAGATTTGAACCACTGCTCAATTTAAATATGTTGCTGGGTACTGGTGCGTAAATGGAAGGAAGGTTGCATAGATCAATATTTACGTTGATTAGCCAATCGATAAATAGACCAATCAACACCGAAGGCCTTTTTTAATTGCTAGATTGAAGGTGCTGAACTGAGGGTCACCCTGTTGCTGTGACAGGTCGATGTTTGCAGTGCTGCCAGTGCACAGGGCTGGTGCCCAACAAGCTGTGCTAGCCAAACGCGGTTCTGCTTAAGCCTCTCCGCTTATTTAGGCTGCAATCTGTGTTATTGTTCATAATAAGAAGATACAGCCGGAGCGGGGAGGCGAGGGCAAGAGGCTGACGGGAGCAAAGAGACAGGGACAGTGACAGCGTTTGAGAGTGGCACAGAGATAGAGCAGAGAGAGAGAGCATCATGAGGGCAAGAGGCTGACTGTGGCGTGAGAGAGGGTGCCAGGGGAACACAGGAGAGGAGAAATGTTATTTTTACAGTGTAGTAAATGTTATTTTTACAGTGTAGAGATAGGGCACTAGGACCCAGACGAGGGCAGAGGGCAGGAGAGGTCACCGGACACCAGTTCCGGTCAGAGAGGGCGAGGGGCAGAACACAGGAAGCAGGGACCGAGACAAGACGTGCAGCATGCTGGCTGCAAACGATATATATAATAAAGCATTAGAAACTGACCTGGCTTTGTGGTGATCCTTGCGGCGAAGCGACGCGACATACGGCTACGTTCATCACGCTGAGCCATCCTGCTGGCCTGAGTCAACGAAGGGGAGACTTAGCTGAGGAGAACCCGGCCTGTTAGCTTAGAGGGATTTCTGCTGTTTCCAAGCACAAGCCAATTGACTCTTGGAGTATACTCAGGACAGGAGGACCCCCTGTCTGGCTGGGAGATCCTACGCTGCAGGACTCAAGCAGTGAGGGGGTTGAGATGAACAGTGTAGAAATAGGGAGCACAAAGAACCTCGTTCTACATAGTACCAAGCCAGTGTGCCCACGCTTTACATTGCTTCAATGTACTTTCAAATGCAAGAAAATGACCCAAATTATCATATCAGAAACATCAGTAAAAGGGTAAATTTTCACGCTGGCTGTTCTGTTTGTTCTTCTGTCTACAGCGGCTGGCGCGTCACTAGGTGGACGGCGTCTTTGGAGCAACGGAACCGACACTAGCATTTAGTGTGTACTCCCCCCGGCCCTGTATGCAGCACAACCCAGGAGGGTGTGCTTTTTAGCTACGGTACCACACTTTTTTAGGGTGCTGTATGCGTGCTCACTAATTAGTCTCTTATTGACATTGGGCACCACCAAAGAGGTGTAGGTAGCCGCAATAATTCCCTGGTCCTGATGAATTGCCATTTATTATATACAAAGGCAAGAAACATGTTGACCTATTGATCACGTCAGCACATACACTCACTTAACTACTGGTGTCACATGTGCGGACTATACATTTTTTAACCAGGATGGTGACCACACTGTATTAAAATTATTTAGTGGATCACCTACCCCTGTTTTAATCGTTTCACTTCAACCTCATTTGCACCTACACTCACTTATGTCTTAATATTGTTTTTCCCACCCCATACACACATCACTCACCGGCGTTGGAATAAAAGATCTCCGCTAGGAAGGCCCTATTAGGTGCCTGATCGGGCATTGCACCCGCCGGCCCGATAAGGAGCAAAGACCCGGTGATGAAGCAAGACACCCGCTTGTTGGGTGTGTGAGGGTCTTCGTTTTCCAAATAAGGAGTAACTTTTACTCCTGCTTTTCACCATAGTTCCCTGTCATCACTGTGTTACCCTCTTGTTATTCTGTCACACCTTGCATTTACGTTAGGAACTGCATACCTTCTGTTTTCACTTATGCATGGGCATGTATGCTGGACCTTGATAACAATAAAATTCATTGTTATTTCTTCAAGCCCTCTCTTCCCTCGATTTGTTTGATATGTTCTGTTTGCTGCACAAGTTGGACACTTAAAGCATTATGGCTCAGGAGTGCTAAAGTGGCCAAGATTGCCAGCTGAAAGAACTTGCAATACATCAAGGACCCTCTTTATTGATGTCATAACTACACTTTCAAAATTGGTTTATTAACCTTCTTGTTTACTCAAATTTGCTTGAAAATGAACTATTTGCCCACTCTTTTCCGAAATGTTCTCGGGTGAGAACCCCGGGCCCCACTCTGGCAGGCCGGCCGGCTCACTCGCTGCACTAGCTCGTCACTAGTCACTTATCCAGAACTTTTTATGCCGCACCACTTTCAAATGTCACCATCCGCCACTGGCTACGTGATACAAGTGTGCTGTACAGAACTGAGATACAAAGCTCACTGGAGGCATCGAAAGCCGCCAAAAACAAATACACACACACACTGCCTCTCTCTATTTCTCTCTCTCTCTGTCTGCAGCTCAGTTGCTCCTGCATTGCTTTCTTTTCCACTTCCTGAAACTTGTTCTTTTCCACATGCTTTACCTACACTATGTAGTGCTGCTCTCTTTGATCACCTTCTTGAGCTCTCTCTCCCAAATTTTAAGCAGCATCTATTATAGTACTTTACCCCCCACCCTCCCCAAGCAAACTTTCACTCCCAGGGATTACCCACTAGGCATACCTCCCTACTATTTTGAGTCCCAAAGGAGTGTGAGATCAAATGTCTTCAAAGGTTTATACAAGTGAAATTAGTTGAGACAAATACAGTTTTGGTGCGAGAGGGATCTGCATTGCTAATGTGCCCACAACAGTCTCAGGGATGTATTCTGCTCATTAGGAAAAAAACATAAGTCAAAGGAGGTTGAAATATTCCACTGCATCTCACCCTCCATCTGTACTGGTGGCAACTCTTTTGTTCTATGATTTATCTGTATCTTCACACCAGACTCAACCATAGGAAACCTTCAGTATGGTGTCTTGCGAGTCATAAATCCTACCATGAGTGACATGTTCTATTTATTTCTGCTATTCGGTCCTGATGATGCACTTCTTGGCAGCCCTGTAATAAGACTTCTGCACAGCGACCAGCTTGGAAGAAGATTAATTGGAGGAAAGTCAAAATGCAATGATGACTTACAAGTCTCACTGTTCTCAGATGGCCTCTGTGTGGAGGAAGAGTCATACCAAGACTTTTTTTTGTTGTAATTTTTTTTAGAGTGTTATATAGCACGAACTTGACCCGAAGGTATCAGAGCACTTTACATTAGCACCAGTTGTGTTACAGCCATACACATTCATTTTTGTTAGGCGTAGATAGATTACGTGATTTGCCCAGAATCACAGGATGTTGAGCGTCCCTGCCGAGACTCGAACCCGGTTCCCCAGCTTCGAAATCGACCTCTCTAGCTGTAAGGCTACATCCTCTCCCCAAGACTTAAATGCACAAAGTTTTGTAAGAGCCCAGCTCTGAGATGCTGTGTTTCATGAATATGATGGCCACCGAACACAGGCTGCCCATAAGACAGCTGCCAAGCACAACACTGGCTTTCTAAATACAGAAGTGATATGCAGGACCGTTATTATTTGGCCCAACATGCAAGAATAGTGAGATTTCACACAGCAATGCAGTTGTTATTGTGTTGTCATGGAACAATGATGCAGGTGTTTTTCTGTTATTGGAACTGAAATTCAAGAGAGCACGGGTTATACAATGGATCTCATTGATAAAAACTCAAATCCCCCCCCCCCCTGTAGTGTCTTGTACATTTTATGACGGAACCCTTTTGGCTCCTAACAGAGTCCATAAAGCTGTGACGTAGGTGTCCGAGTAGCCACACAAAGAGGAAAAGGAGGAACGGTGGGTGTTCAAACACACCACTTTAGGAAAATGCAAGGTTTTGTAACAATGCCCCCCCCCCCCCCCACACTAATAGTGGCCTGCTTTATCATAGGGCTGCTACAACATCTCCGTGCAGACCTACACCTGGGATGGAGCAAAGGGAGGGAATGCAATGAAAGCTTGTTTTAGAATGTTGAGTTCGCAGTTACATGCAGAAAAAAAAGGCGTGTAATATTAAGCTCCTTGTGTGGCATAGTTATTTGCGGGTACCCAGGCCTGGGGAAGACACAAAAACTGGCAATGAGATATGGGATAAGTAACTCGAAGAATGACGTGCTTTCCCAGAGAGTTTGCTGTGGTCCAAGCAAACTGCTCGTGCGTGACACGTGTGTCGCTGTCGAAGTAAGGATTCAATGCTTCATGTATGTAAAGTCAAAGCGCAGCTCCAGTTGTTATAAAGCATTTGAAGACAATGAAGGTACTGCAAAGAATCTACACGTCATTGGCCAAGAACATGCTGGTCAGGCAATACATAAAGGTACAGTGCTGCCAAGCAAGATAAAGTTGTACATTTTATGGAGTGTTAACGATGAAGGTAGATTTAACCAGGTTTACGAAGCTCAGCTGCTTATAATCATAACTTGCAAAATAACACTGCGAACAGAAGCACTGCAAGAAAGAAATCAACAAGGTGTCAGACAATGCAAATTGACATTTAGAAGAGAAGAAATAAACGACTTGCCAAATTCAAGAGTGTCATCATACCACAGCACTCGGTGAAGTAGCTCAGGGAGAAGTGCCCTGGTTGTTCTTACTGAGCCATCCATACCTGAAGTGGCCAGCCACCAAAACTGCAGAGTGGGGCTCAGAACAACTTCACAGGTCTTCGAAGAATAAAGAGCTGAGAGCCACTCTTGGAATAGTGAAATTTTTCAGATGGCTGCGAAGAAAGTCTTATTTCCAGCTCTCATTAAAGATAATTCAGAGGCCAGCACATCGCAAGGTCTCACAGATGAATTATCTAAACAAAGTCACAGTGATCCTCTAAGTCACAGTGATCCACCAGCGGTGTCAGTAAGTCCCACACTGTTCTACAACGATATTGCATTCCTGAAGAAATTATGCCAAAAAGCAAAATATTGGCGATAGATGGACCGTGTGGAAAGAGACATTTGAAGATTTCATTGATGCACTTGAAGAGATTGATAACAAAAAGATTATCAAATACCTCAAAAATCTTGCTGGTTAATTTGTAAATAGAAGTTATAAAGAAAATGCTGCGAACTGACAACGAAATCACATACCATCAGATTAAAGAAACGTTGAATCTCAAGTTCAATCCAGTGCCAAAAGTTGATTACATAAGATGCATTTTCAGTTGAGAACACCAAAGATTTGGTGAAACCATTGATGAATTTGTGGAGAGACTCAATACCCTCATCAAACACTGTAGGTTCAATGAATTTAATGCTGAAGAAGCTATGGGGCACATGCATCAATCGGTAAATAGCTTTATGGGATGCATCAACCCCAAAGGCATTCGCAAAATAGGTAATAGTAATTTTTACGATTACCTATTTTGCAAATGCAGTTAGGGAATTGCAATTTGCGAATCCCTAAATGCACTGCAAGAAGCATTCTCAGAATGAGACTTTGCATTAAGGAATCGCATATTACCATCAACCTCAAGTTGATGGTAATTTGCAATTCTTTAGAAAAATGCACAAAATTGCATTTTTCGAAGTGCCATGTGGCGCATACACATGCCCTTAGGGCATGTGTGTGTGCGCCACATGTGCACAAATACCATTTTGGGGGGTGCTTCAGGGTGGCCTTTTGCATCACTTGCACCCTTGAATTGCATTTGCTATTTGAGATTACCTATTTGGTAATCTCAAATTGAGAATGCTTTCCCATTCATTCCTATGGGCCCATGGGAATGAATGGGAAAGCATTCCCTAATAGCGAATTGCAATTCGCGATTCGGTAATAGGGAATGTGTAGGAATCGCTATTTTTTCTGTGAAACCTACATGCATAAGTAATTGCGATTCCTTAATAGCGATTGCTTAGTAATCACTATTACGGAATCGCAATTCCTTTGCTTGATGCATGTGCCCATATGTGTCTTAGAGTTATTGATGGATGCTAGTCGGATTCATTCAGACAATGAATGTTGAGAGAAACTAGTCTGGAGTAAGTGTTGATGGCAGCCAGAGCTGAGGAGGGTGCTGAAACACAAGCTGCTGACATGGATGTCTGAGTGAATCAGTCAGAGTATAAAAAGTAAGCCAAAGCAAAAGACTGAAGGACACAAAGTGATGTTTACACGTAAAAAAAGTTATGTTTTAGATGTGGATTTTCGTTTCCGGTGTGTAAAGCGAAGGAAAAAATAGGTGCATCATGGCATGAAGACAACATGATAGCCATAACATTCCAGATGCAACATTCAACACGCACTCACAAGGCCAAGCGGCGGCATCAATTGAAGCAAATTGACACTGAATGAAGTCGATCGTCATCTAAATCAATGTCAAAAAGTTTGTCCTCCTCAATATCAAGTAAAAGTGAGGAAGATGTTTGTGCCATGTCGAAGTTTACCTCATAGAAATGTGGGCATGTGGAACTGGCTACGTGTAAGGTAAAATGGCAGTCAAAGATAAGTCGACATGCCAAAGTACCCAAGTCATACAAACATTATGGGAAGATTACATTGAAAATAAATGGTTGTTTGATACGTTTCATCATCGACAGTGGTGCATTGATAAACATAATGCCTGAAGAGAAACACAATGAATTGTCTCCATTGCTACGACTTACGCTATTGAAAACCAAAGTGTACACATTGGCTGCATCAATGCTATTAAAAGTCATGGTTCATTTGTAGTGACAATGAAACACAAGAAAACGAAGGTGCAAGCACCCATCCTTGTGCTTCAAGGTATAGCGTCAAGTGCCTGTTTGCTCAGTTTCAGCACAGTTGCAAATATGTGACTGATATCAGTGAACTGCAACATGAATGCTCATAATGAATTAGTAAGTCAATTCTCTTAGTTGTTTCATGGTTTAGAAAAACTTAAGACTATGAAAGTAAGGTTGCATATCAATGAAGATGTCCATCCTGGTGGTCTGAGACAGACAAATTGCTTTTCATTTACAAGATATAAGGTAAACAGTGGTTCCGTTGGGTGAAAGAATTACTTTACGCATTGGGCATAGTCAAGCGTTATTCAGATAATATACGATATTCTACTGTAAGCAACACACAAGACAATTCATATGCAAATCAAATTCTTTATATATAAATTACGTCATTCATATATGTATGCATCGATATTTCATGAAGGGCCGTCAAGCAATAGTGTAATAATACAAGTGACACAGTGAATAATAAGTGCTCGGTGACAGTGTGCGTGATATGTACAGTAGTTTAAAAACGAGAATATTCGAAAGTGGCCAGAGGGTTCAATAGTAAAGCTGCGTGATGGAAGAGTTCCTTTTGGCGCAGATTCTATGTAAAGGTCCACATAATAGTCGACGTTTCAACCCTAGTACTGCACTCTTAATAGGTCAGTGCGGGTCTTCATCAGGACTTGGATAAAGGGTGACGGCCTGTGAGTGACAAAAGGACTTGGTCAGGTGTGTTGACATCAGTGAAAGGATCTAAGTACTAAGGGTGGCAGGTGACTCACCTTAGTAAGAGAGAAGTTCAAAATAGTCTGGGCCTCTGGAGTTGGTAAGAATCCAGCATGAATCTCAGGATGGGGTTCCAGTTAAGTATTCTGTGTTGGTGAAGGGCCTGTAAATAATTCGGGGTCAATTAAAATCATTATATCCCAAAAGGGGGGGGGTTTGATCAACGTGATGAGGGAGCCTGACTTGCTCACCTATGTTGCATGTGGGAGCAGTTGATTCACTGGTCCCGTAGCATTCGAGGCTCCACAGTTTTATATAAAAATGGTTGCATCTAGAAAATAATAAATAACGGGACGTTAGAGTTATCAGAGTAAACAACCGCTGAAACTCGGCCGATTAATGGGTCGAATAGTGCAGGGTTGGCGCTCACCTAATTTCATGCGAAGTGCTGTCTAAAATCCAGGCGCTTCTAATCCCTTAGTGTGGGTAATAGGCAAAGTTGGCTCTTCAACCGAAGTTAACTGCAAACAAGCAATAATCAGGTTAGAATTAAAAGCCTGAGAGCCAAATGGGAGCAAGGATTAAGAATATACGGGGCGCTTGGGGAATTCACAATTACCTCATTCGGAAGATCAGGCGGCAGGCCGGGGGTCCTGGCTCATCTGATTGAATCGGCAGCAACGTATGCAGTGAGTCTGCATAAAAGGCCGAGAGTAACGTGCGCGTGTACGCCGAACGCTGTGGGTTGCTAGGCAACGAGTGGCGCTGGCGCCAACGAACGTGACTAATCATCATGTGTTACCAAGGTAACAAAGTAAACAAAGACGTCACATAAGGTGAAATCAGCTACGTGGAAACTCATGCACCAATTCCTGAGCAACGAGTGACGCGTGGCGCTGGCGCCAACGAACGTGACTAATCATCATATGTTACTAAGGTAACAAAGTAAACAATTACGTCACATAAGGGAATTCATGCAACAATTGCAGAGTATCGAGGCACATTTACAGATCAAGGTGCAGAGTAAATGTTAGCATGTGGATAAAATTGTGATACCCGGTGCAGGCATCCTGAGAGCTCCATACCTTCAGAAATCTCTACACGAAGGCAAACTTACAGATGGTAGAGGCTCACACACCCTTTGTCCAGTCCATTGACCAATCAGGGACCACCTTGCAACCCATACCCCATCTACCTGAAACCAACATCATTGTTACAACGAATCAGAATAGCACTAATTCATCTGATCCAATCATCAACTTATCAAGTCACACTATGTCTCAGGCTGAAAGGGATGTGCTTTCCAAAGGACTTTCCTTTGTCCCCACAGTCATCCCTGACTCGTTCCAGATTAAAATTGAACTACAACGCTTCTTTCGCAAAATCAGATTGAAGTACTATTTCAGCAAGAATATCTACAACCCTGTGCCTGCTGCCACAGGATTTAGACCTATCTCAACTTTCACCCCAGGGGCACACATGGTGAGTGATAAAATACTTGCATATGAGAAAATTGTACTCCAAGAAACCATGCAAATTGTGGCAGAAAGGAAGTACATAAAATACAACATCAGCAAAGAAGAAAAATGTGCCTTACGTTCCTGGAGTGATAACAAAACCATCGTCATCAAGTCAGCTGACAAGGGTGGTGCAGTGGTACTACAAAACACAGACGATTATGTGGAGGAGCTTGAACGTCAACTAGGAATGGAGGATAGTTACCAACCAACCCCACGTGACCCCACACCTCTTCTGAAATCCACGATAGAAAAAGTGACCAAAGAAGGTCTCTCTAAAGGATTCCTAAGCCAGCATGAATATGATTTCCTCAACAGCAAAGACCCTCGAATACCTACCATCTATACTTTACCTAAAATACACAAACGAATGGAGAAGCCACCTGGAAGACCCATTGTCTCGGGATGTGGCTCGATCCTGGAACCACTCAATCAATTCATAGACTATTTTTTACAACCCTTCATATCAAAGACAAAATCATTCGTAAGGGATACGACGCACGTTATACAAATACTAGAAGGTCAGGCATTTGATCCCCATACTCAACTCTTGGTCACACTAGATGTGTCCTCCTTGTACACTTCAATTCCCCAAGACGCTGCGTTGGATGTTATCAGAAGCACATTGGACTCCAGATCAAGACTACATTGGATCCCTACCGAATTTTTGATCTCTCTACTGGATATTGCCATGAAAAAGAATTATTTCACCTTCAAAAAACAATTCTATTACCAGTGCAAAGGCGTAGCCATGGGTGCTACATATGCCCCAAGTCTAGATAATTTGTACATGGACCATTACGAAGAGGAACATTTGTATAGTCTGGACAACCCATACTTGAATGCCATCTCAGTATGGAAGCGTTATATAGACGACGTGATAATGATCTGGAATGGGGACAACATCGAACTCAATAATTTCTTCACCTGGTTGAATATGAGATCTACAGATATCCAGTTCACAATGACATGTAACAACAAAGCAATTGATTTTCTGGACTTAACATTCCGTTCACAAGATAATCTGCTATACTGTGATTTGTATCGTAAACCCATGGAAAGAAACTCATTACTTAAATATCAGTCCCATCACCCACGCAGCCTGCGAGACAATCTCCCGTATGGCCAATTCCTCAGACTGAGGAGGAACTGCACAAGAAGGACAGACTATTTCAGGGAATCTGAAATATTAGTGTCTAGACTCAGAGAGAGAGGTTACCCTACAGGTCTACTCAAGCGGGCAAAGAAACGGGCATGGTATTGCCCCCGAGAACAATTGTTAGAGATTTACCAAAAACAACTGGAGACAGACAAGATAGCCTGTGTAACAACATTCAACACCAAAAGCAATGAAATAAAGAAAGTTGTAAAGAAATATTGGAACCTAGTCGCGAGTGAACTACAGATATCGCAGGATCCCACATTTGCTTTCAAAAGAGGCAAAAACATTAAGGATTCGCTGGTGAATGCATACTTGGACACACCTAAACAACCTGACCTTAGGGATCTCCTGGGGCTGGCACCTGTATCTGGACACCACAAATGTGGGCAATGCAAGGCATGCGACTTATGCTATGAAGGAACTACATTCACATATACTGGTAGAACATACAAACATTCCCAGTTCACTAATTGCAACAGCATGAATGTTATATATGCCATCCAATGTCCCTGTGGACTCACATATGTTGGACAAACAACTCAGAAAGTGAAAGTCAGAATTTTGCAGCACATGAGTAGGATAAGATGTAAGGTACACGGGGCACCTATGGTTGAACATTATGCATCACACAATCACTCTCCCAACAACATCACATGGTGGGTACTGGAAAAAATCATCCCTAGTAGCAGAGGTGGGTCGATTGCGAGGATACTGAACTACAAGGAGTGTAGATGGATCCATTTGCTTAACTCGGTCCGGAATGGGTTGAACGAGATGGAGGAGATCTCGAAACAAATGGGCCTACTTTGATCAGCCCCCCTATGCTCAGTCAGACCCATTCCAGTATACTTGACTAAAACATAGAACTGTCTGAGTCCTTCACTTATGTACAAACTTGTACTTTCTGAATTTTCTAATTTCTATTTGCTCACATGAATGTACGATTTTATGTTATGTGAATTACTGTTGTGAACCGTACAATGTAGCACGAATTAGTGGTGGTATTGGTACCTTGTAATTTGTACCTCGGCAACTTACCCGAGCACATTGTAAACTTTGTATGGAGACTTGAATTTTATGCTGACTTTCAAAAATAGGTGTTCGTATGGCACCTTTCTTGCAAGGTATGGAGCTCTCTAAACATCAGGATGCCTGCACCGGGTATCACAATTTTATCCACATGCTAACATTTACTCTGCACCTTGATCTGTAAATGTGCCTCGATACTCTGCAATTGTTGCATGAATTCCCTTATGTGACGTAATTGTTTACTTTGTTACCTTAGTAACATATGATGATTAGTCACGTTCGTTGGCGCCAGCGCCACGCGTCACTCGTTGCTCAGGAATTGGTGCATGAGTTTCCACGTAGCTGATTTCACCTTATGTGACGTCTTTGTTTACTTTGTTACCTTGGTAACACATGATGATTAGTCACGTTCGTTGACGCCAGCGCCACTCGTTGCCTAGCAACCCACAGCGTTCGGCGTACACGCGCACGTTACTCTCGGCCTTTTATGCAGACTCACTGCATACGTTGCTGCCGATTCAATCAGATGAGCCAGGACCCCCGGCCTGCCGCCCGATCTTCCGAATGAGGTAATTGTGAATTCCCCAAGCGACCCGTATATTCTTAATCCTTGCTCCCATTTGGCTCTCAGGCTTTTAATTCTAACCTGATTATTGCTTGTTTGCAGTTAACTTCGGTTGAAGAGCCAACTTTGCCTATTACCCACACTAAGGGATTAGAAGCGCCTGGATTTTAGACAGCACTTCGCATGAAATTAGGTGAGCGCCAACCCTGCACTATTCGACCCATTAATCGGCCGAGTTTCAGCGGTTGTTTACTCTGATAACTCTAACGTCCCGTTATTTATTATTTTCTAGATGCAACCATTTTTATATACAACTGTGGAGCCCCGAATGCTACGGGACCAGTGAATCAACTGCTCCCACATGCAACATAGGTGAGCAAGTCAGGCTCCCTCATCACGTTGATCAAACCGCCCCCCTTTTGGGATATAATGATTTTAATTGACCCCGAATTATTTACAGGCCCTTCACCAACACAGAATACTTAACTGGAACCCCATCCTGAGATTCATGCTGGATTCTTACCAACTCCAGAGGCCCAGACTATTTTGAACTTCTCTCTTACTAAGGTGAGTCACCTGCCACCCTTAGTACTTAGATCCTTTCACTGATGTCAACACACCTGACCAAGTCCTTTTGTCACTCACAGGCCGTCACCCTTTATCCAAGTCCTGATGAAGACCCGCACTGACCTATCAAGAGTGCAGTACTAGGGTTGAAACGTCGACTATTATGTGGACCTTTACATAGAATCTGCGCCAAAAGGAACTCTTCCATCACGCAGCTTTACTATTGAACCCTCTGGCCACTTTCGAATATTCTCGTTTTTAAACTACTGTACATATCACGCACACTGTCACCGAGCACTTATTATTCACTGTGTCACTTGTATTATTACACTATTGCTTGACGGCCCTTCATGAAATATCGATGCATACATATATGAATGACGTAATTTATATATAAAGAATTTGATTTGCATATGAATTGTCTTGTGTGTTGCTTACAGTAGAATATCGTATATTATCTGAATAACGCTTGACTATGCCCAATGCGTAAAGTAATTCTTTCACCCAACGGAACCACTGTTTACCTTATAACTTACTGCCCAGGTTCTGAGGGATACTGGGTCACCCCATTATTTGTTTAACTTTCATTTACAAGAAGCAGTTGCAGTTGCGTAGCAAGGTGGGGGCGGTCCGCCCCGGGTGGCACGAGTTTTCGGGGTACGGCCTCCCCTCTTACCTACAGCCATCGCAAGGCGGAATTGCCAGCACCCCCGCTCTTACCTGTACCCATCGCGGATTCGCCAGCACCCCCTCCCTGCTCTCACATACGGCTGCCACAGGCGCCCAAAGTTCTATCTACACCACACAGCTGTGGAAAAAGATCTTGAATTTTTACTTAAGCATGACATTATTGAGCATTCAGCTGGTCTGATGCCATGGGTATGTGCCCAAAAAGGACAGTGAAGGAGTTCTACTCATATGCGTTCACATGTGTCAAGCAAACAAGGCAATTGAACGAGAACGGCATACAGGTCCACACATTACTGACTTGATGACGCAATTAAATGGTGCAAAGTTCTTCTCTTGCCCTGATTTAAATAAAGGTTATCATCAAATGGAACTCGAAGAAGGATACAGGTACATTACAACCTTTTCTACACATTTTGCTTTGTTTCAATACAAGAGACTCCGTTTTGCTGTGTCATGGGCTGCGGAACTTTTCCAAGACGTCCTTCGATGTGTCATGCAGCCTGTTGTGAATGCATTCAATTATAGGTATGACCTATTGAGTTTCAGAGCTTCCCAGAAGGAGCATGATAGAGCTCTCACACAAGCATGAAGTTTACTTCCTGATGCAGGTTTGACTTTGAATGCAGACAAGAGTAAGTTCCACAAGACAAAGTTAAAGTTCTTTGGCCATATCTTTTCAGATGGTGGTATGACACCTGGTCCTGCAAAAGTGCAAGCACTGTCAAATGCTGATCCCTCACAAGCTGTTTCTATGATACGTTCATTTCTTGGAATGTTCATTTATTGTCTTAGATACATACGAGATTTTGCTACTATAGGTGCTCCATTGCAAGAGTTAATGAAGAAAAAATATTGCATTTAAATGGTCACAAGAATATGAGAGAAGTTTCAAGAAAATCATACAACCTATTGAAAGTGCTGCTTAAATGACCTATTTCAGTCCAAAACTTCATACAGAGGTTGTTATTGATGCAAGCCCAGTCGGGTTAGGCGCCATTCTTACACAGCACAGCTGCCACCTAAATGCTCGAAGGCATATTGTGGCATATGCCGGTAAAAGCTTGTCCCAGACAGAACATGCTTACTCACAACCCGAGAAAGAAATTTTAGATGTGTTATGGGCTTGTGAACATTTCCATTTATTCCTGTGCAGAAAGCCTTTTACACTGGTAACTAATCATCAACCTTTAATGACTATCTTTGGCAATCCAAACGGTGGGACTACAATTACAAGAGTACCATTATATCATTGTGCATCATCCAGGGAAGGACCAAAACCATGCTGACTACTTTTTGAGAGTGCCTATACAAGGTCAGTATACTCCATCCAAGACGGCTGAAGCCTACATTAACTCACTGTGAAATTGAACACGCCAGCTGCTATATTGGTAGCTGAGATCATCACTGCCATGAGCCATGATAGTGACATGATAGTGACATGCTAAAGCTGAAAAATATAATTACACATCTGACACACTCGACCTCTCACCAGTGATGGTGAAAATCAAAAATGTTAAAGACGAACTGTCCATTACTCAGGAAGGAGTTCTACTGCGAGGGTCGAGAATCCTGATTCCGGAGAGTCTGCAACAGAAAATAATCAAAATAGCTCATGAAGGACATTGTAGTATTGTTGTCACCGAAAGAGGTCTCCAAGACCAAGTTTGTTTTCCATATTGGACGGTGAAAAAGAACTCGAGGACTGTCATCCTGCAACTGCCTTTCTACAAATGTTACCCAACACACCCTTAACATGTCAGAACTCCCTAAGCATGCATGGGAGAGAATGGCCATGAACTTCTTTGGTCCACTCGATAATGGACATCATCTGATGGTAATTGTGAAACAGTATTCACGCTTTCCATTAATAGAAGAGCTCTCGTCCACAAGTCATGAGTGAGTCATTGAGAGACTAGATTGCATCTTTGCGACATGGGGCTGTCCAGCCATTTTGAAGTCTGATAATGGCCTGCCTTTTAACATTCAAGAATTCAAGTTTTTCTTGGAGCATCTAAACATAAATCATTAGTAGAGAACACCTTTATGGCCGCAGGCCAATGGACTCATTGAGTCCAGAGTGCAAATCCTGCTCAGTTTAAAAACTTTACTGAATTCTACCCTACGAGTCTATTGTTCAACACCTCACTCAAACAGAGGCAAAAGTCATGCAACTTTGATGTTCAGAAGAGCAATGACAACCAAGTTACTGCAATGTGGCCAACAAAAGAGGAGAAATTGAGAACACCACTAGTACAAAGGGCTTGGTTAACAAGCAGAAAATGAAAGCCTATGCAGACACGAGCTGACATGCAAAGAACATTGAGCTTAAACGAGGAGATCTAGTGATCGTCTGACAAATGCGAAGAAGGAAATCTGATGCTCCATATGATGCTGAACCTTTCCAAGTAGTGGCCACCAAGGGACACATGGGGACTGCCCAGCGTCCTGGGAAGTCTGTTACCTGAGACTCTTCTCACTTTCGGCATTTGATTAATCGGTCTTCTGATTAAGATGGTAAAGGAAATACTGAACTGGAAAATTCAGGGACTGCTGTTACCGCTTCACCATCTTCAAAAATCTCTGACACTAAAGATGACAGCTCCCAGCTTCCAGTAACCAGATAAGGTCGAATAATTAAAGCACCAAGAAGGTTAATTGAAGAGATATATTTTTGCATATATAATTATAAACTGATTTGTAATTTGATTTTTTTTTATTCAACAGAGGGGAGATGTAGTGTCTTGTGAGATTTATGACGGAACCCTTTTGGCTCCTTATTGACTCTGTGACGTAGGTGTCAGAGCGGAATGCAATGAAAGCTTGTTTTAGAATATGGAGTTTGCAGTTGCATACTGAAGGATAAAGACAAGTAACATTAAGCTCTGTGTGTGGCGTAGTCATTGGCGGGTACCCAGGCTAGGAAGGACGCTGCACCCTCCATATCAAGGGCCTTCCAAATTGAAATCCTATGCCAGTGAGAAACCTTTATTTGAGGGGTAACTGTGAAAGACCTCGTACACAGTAGAAAGACAGCAGTGAATATACAAAAAATAATAGAGGTCATACCAGGGCCTGATCCTTCACAAAATCAGAAGCCCTGCTCTTGTTAATTAATATGAAAAATGCTTTTTATATTTTGTGATGTGAATATCTTCATATACAGATGGAATAGATGGGACTGGGGGAAGGGTTAGTAAACCCTTCTGAGCTACTTTAGATTGCTCCCACAGTGAGAGTATGCACAGGCCCTATGAAATATCAGTGCCTTTTTCAGTGAAGAGGTGCACAAGGCAGGGCTGTCCTTGATTCTCTCTCATGTTTACCACTGCCATTGAGCTACTGGCTAATAGAGCTAGGAGGGAGGACCTTTACAAATGCACCATTTATAAGTCAATAACACATTATATATCATTACATGCAGAAAACATACTATTGTACATGGGTGATATGTAGGGGGACTCTGAGAAGACATTAGAGGCAGTAGATACATTTGGAAACATCTCAGGGTTGGGGTAAACTGGGGAAAGTCCAGGAGCAACCTAATACAGCTAAGCACACTTAAATGAGATATCAGCACAGTACGCTACCTGTGGACCAAAACATGATTTACGTGAAGGCAAAATTTGTCCAGCAATATGGGCATGGGGAAAGGTACACATTTCTTGGGTTACACTCCCATTGTCAGTCACGGGCTGGATTGGATTTGCCACAATGGTGTTACTCCACCGGCTTTTCGACTATTTTGTGACACTACCAGTGATAATCCCAGGAAGTTGGTTCTGTGAACGTGAATACAGTCCTCTCTGAATTAATTTAGAGAATAAAGACACATTGGTTGACGAAGTCCAAGCTCCAGCTTCCTATACCTGAGAGTGGGTATGCTGCACCCGATTTTGAAATTTATTATCTAGCCACCAAGTTACACTGGCTGACAGGGGGTGGTGTGGTGGACCGGTTAGCTGGGTAGGAAATGGTGGCTTACAGGATCCCGCATCTTGTAGAACTATTCAGGATTCTCCTATGGCCTTGAATATAGACAAGAGAACATCATCGAGTATTAATACACTATTGAACTAGATGCCTTCACAAAAGCCACACACTTGCACCATATATCCCAGAGTTTCCTATTGAGGGACTGGTAGTCATACTGTATCTAACAAACTACAGTGGCTTGAAAATACGGTAAGAAACAGGATTGATGAGTATAGGGGGCCTGTAAGGGAGCACACATTTAGACTGTGGTATGTAAAACAAGGACTATAACCTACCTCTCGGATATTTATGTTCCAGAGAATTGTTATTGCTGCCATAAAAAAGTATATGGATGATGGGAGCTGAGAAACCTCCCATGCACTAGAGGTTCAAGATAATGTTCACTACTGCTGATGAGAAGTGCAAAGCTGTTAGACAATTGTAGCCTAATTAAGGGGCATATTTACAAGGAGGTAATGCCACCAGAACGTACCTTTCTGTGATGTTCTGGTGGCGTTAAGCCCTTCGCCTTATTTACAAGGCAGTGTTAAGCCACTTAACGTGACTTAACGCCGCCTTGTGAATAATACCGTTATTCACACAGCAAGAGGCGTGCAATAGGTGTTGCAATGGGCGTTCCGCTGCAACACCCATTGCTTTTTGATGCTGCCCCATAATTAAATGGTATGGGGCAGCTCCAAAAATGAGACTAGGAAATACCTGGTCTTAAACAGGTAATACGAGGAGAAATGTTTTATTTCTCCTCGTGTATTACTCTTTCCACGTGTGCTGCATTCTGCAGCACACATGGATAGAGCACATCGCCTGTTTGTTTATGTTCAGGAAGGTGTCCCTTCCTGCACATAAACAATCGCCCCTGCAGCACAGGCCCCCTGGCAAAATGGCGCATGGGTGCCTGTGCTGGTACTAGGCATCCTTTTTAGCACAAGTGATAGGGGAAATACAGGGGTGCGCCGTATGCTTGTAAATACGGCGCATGCCTGCATTTTTTAAAACTGTCGGAGCACGGCGTTACAAATTTTGGAGAAACACCGCGCTCTGCCAGTTTATTGTAAATATGCCCCTAAGTCTCCCTGAGACACCATGAGAGAGCGATGGGTAGATGATAAAGTGAGACCTATCTCAGCAGAGGAATAGGACAAGGTACTTAAACATGTCCCTTAGATATCCAGGAAGGCTTGTTTGAAACGTGCACATTTTTATTATGCACATAGAGCATATATGAACCCGGGGAAGATAAACAAGTACAACTAAAATACGCGGGCTGCAAACCCCAGGTGTGGGGATAAAGGAGCAGAATACTGACATGTGGTCTGGAATTGCCCCATATTAAAGGATTATTGGAGAACATAGTGCAGCTAATAACTAATGCAACTGAAAGGGCCATTGCATCTACATCTAAAACCAGCGGTGCCCCCCCTCCCCCCCCCCCCCCCGGTCACCAGCAGCAAATAAAACTATAACAAAACGGGTTTTTCACCTGTTTTATTATCGTTTTATTTTAATCCCCTGCACCCACTGCCAGGACTCTGACAAGTCTTGGGGGTGGGTCCAGGGGATGACACTGCTGGTGGGGGAAGTGGTGGATACTCCCTTCACTGCACATGAGGGTTTGGCCGGCCGTCTCTGGGGCAGGAGAGAGCAGACACAGGCTCCCAATCTGCCTGGGAGTGCAAGTTGCCGGCGCTCAGAGCTATCCTGATGCTGCTTTTATGCAGCGTCAGTATTGGCCACAGTGCAGTCTGAGAGCATGTACACAGATGCAGGAAGTGCGCGATGCAGCGGGAGACAGCGATGGCAATAAGGTAAGTTTTTTATTCACTTACTTTTTTTTCTCCCCCAATCCCTCCCCCTCCCAAGCTCCTTACTCCCTCCTCCGGCCTGGGCCTCTACTGCCTAAAACCTGTCTTCTGGGAATATACTCGAGCCCCAAGAGGAAAAATTTAGAAGTAGATTTACCCACCTGACAATGGTACTATCTAAAAACCAGCTGGAAGTCACCAAGGAACCCTATGAACACCAATGAAACAACAGTACACACACTGAGTCAGAAGTTAAAATCTTAGGGGCATATTATCAAAAAACAGAGTTACAATTATCGCCGCTTTAGCGGCAGAAAACTGCTGCTAAAGCGGCGATAATAGGCTTGATAATATATCCTTGAGAGTTCCAATAGAAGTCCATGTTCTGGTGTTAACATGGGCTTCTATTGGAATTCTCCAGGGCATATTATCAAGCCCATTATCGCCGTTTTAGCGGCAGTTTTCTGCCGCTAAAGCGGCGATAATTTTAACTCCATGCTTGATAATATGCCCCTTGGTACTGTAATCACCCTCTGTTTCTTGTTGTTTTGATCCTGAGTTCTAGCCGACTACCAATGCATAGAAATGGCTCATGCGTAAATGTTCGGGAGAGGTCAACTGGGTGACTGCTGATTAAAAATATGACACTCAGGAACCTATGAATCCTTGGTATAGAATCCTACTTATTTCTGAGGATTGATATACCTGCTTTTCTGGACACAAAACTCCAATGGAGTCTATGGCATCTATGCAGGAAAGACAGCGGTCTAACCACACTGTGTGTGTACCTAACAAATAGCCATTGTTACATGGAGTTTCCCAAAAAATGCTTAGGATACAAACATTCAGGATCTATGGTCCATGGAGACTTCCCAGGAGCACCAGTGGGACACCCTGCAGGAAATAACTATTTACAATTAGGATAGGGAGCTTACCCAGATGCAAAACTGCTCCAACCGCACTGGATGTACAACTAGCAAACACTCATGTTGTGTTGTATGCAGTTTACCCAGAATTGATGAAGAGAAAGCTGTAGAGAAACACAGATTTCAAATAATCAAGGTGCGGGGTCTACCTGGGAGCAATGGAGGAGCACCCAGTATTGAATTAAGAAAAATGCAGTGGAGTCAATATGATTAGTATCTTTGGACCAAATGAACCGAAGGAAAGGGAATTTAAGTGAGAGAAGCTGGTTGAAGGATTTAAGGGAAAAGGGATTCTGGGCCTAAGCCTCATCTGTTCCTAATAGGCCCTTTCCAGAAAGATTCCACAGGAAGACAACTGTAACCTCCCCAGCCTTAACCTGAATGCCCAGGCTCAATGGCCACATAGGCATTGACCAGGTGGGCTGGATTGTTTTACACAGCTTGCGAGGATCAACACTAAACACAAAAGGTGAACTTGTGAAGCTAATTTTATGGCAGAACCTGTGAGAAAACATTTGGAAAGCATCCAGGCCTGTGAAGAGAGGTTAGGGGAAGTTGATGCGAGACAAAAGGGAGAAGCAAGCATTCTCATGATTGTGGGATTGTGTGGGCATGGAGAGATCTAGGGCAAGAAGAGTTGGAGGGCAAGGCTTTAGTGTGATATTGGAAGCAAGTTATACATGAATGGCCAACTGGATGTGGTAACAATTTTACAGCCTTTGGGGGAGTAATACAAAATAGAAAAGAAGCACTTGTGACACAAATGTTTTGGCACAAACTATCAAAAAACCTTTACGAGGTGAGCCTTTATGTAAACCTTGTGCCACCACCTAATTTCAGCTCATAATTCAGGGGAGGGACAAGTCTCTCACTGTTGCTCCTCTGTGCTACTTCTAAAGATATAATCACTCATCCCTGTCAGTACACACATCATCTTTTCAATATGTTCAGACTAGTTAGGGTGCACTCTTGAACTGCTTTAATGAATAACGTAGTATCAGCCGACAACATTCTCCAAAGGCATATGTGAAAGTCAGTCAGCTTTCCTGTTCCTCACAGCACTAAAACTGTTATTCCTTCATTATTAGTAGTTGTGAGACAATGGGTTTGCCCATCTAATCCACCTGGATGTTTTGCATTTTGATCACTTGGTTTTCAAGCTTTTACTGTGGGGGAGTCTCCTACACTGTGACTCACCTAGGGTAAACTCAAGGTAAATGGACTGCGCATGTATACCTCCATTGTCCTCCTTTTAAGATAAGGTCACTCCGATGCAGCAAGGGAAATGGGCACTTGGCTGGTTACACGCAAACATGTGTGCACACATGTGTGTACATGTATGAGGGCTGTGTGGGGGAGGCTTCTGTAACAGCCTGGTAAATACACACAGGTAGTCTGGCACAGAGGGGACTCTGCAGGATTGGATATTGACCTGGGGTAGGCCTTATAATGTTAGTGTACACTCATAGGGAAAGTCATTGTGGTTTAATATCTTGTCTGCAGAGTCACTCCATTATACCTAAGGGGAGGGCTGCCTTAGAGTACAGCTTCACTTCCATTTGACCTAGAGAAACTAGTTAGAGGAAAGACTGGGCTTCTGCCCTAAGGAGGAGAGAAGCTCAAGCGGCTACTAAAAGCAAAGGCTGGTGCAGGGAGCCATAGAACCAGACCCCTGTAAAGCTCATTGCCTTAGAGGCAGGAGGCCTGAGGAAAGTGTTCCAGGTAACTTGGGCACTCCATACGGAGCAAAACGAGCCCAAGATGGAGTAAAATAGTCCTTCAGGGCCCGAAAAAAGAGCAGGAGAAGGATTTGACCTTTAATCCCCCTGCACAACCTTGGAGCGTGTGGACCTCCGATGCCAGGTGATTCTCTGCCCCCAGAGTGGGCTAGGTCCCAGGGGTTGCAGCACTAAGTACTCTTGATTGTCACATGTCAGAAGGGGGCATGCATAAGGTCTCCTCCCTAGCATCTAGAGGGCCTGGGAGTTTCTAGAGTTGGGGTCCGGGACCCCCAACTCCAGATCCCATCACCGCATTGAGTGTGGGGAGTGCCAGGATTGAGCGAGGGGCCTGAGATACCTGACTCTGGCTCATGAGCAGCAACAGGAGGAAGGGGGAGTGCTGTTGCACCCCCCCCCCATCTGTGGTAGGCCTACCCTTCTCCCCCTGCCCATGTCTGAGAGGAGCTCAAGAAGCTGCACCCTGCCCACAGGAGGGGGCACAAAAGGAGGAACTACAGCTCCCGCGGCCGCAGAGAGGAGTGCAGGCCATGCGAGGAGCCAGCTGGCGCAGACATGGGTGTTCTCCCTGTGCTGCACCCGATGAAGGAGGTATGTGGAGGTGCCCGAGTGGGACCAGGCACCCCCCAAAAATGGAAGAGCCGTGAAGCGCGAGGCTGCGCAGCAGCAAAAAAAAGAAAAAAGAAAACATAAACACAAAGATAGAGGCAGAGTGAGAGACGCTCATAAAATATGTACGAGCTTCGGAGGAGTGCCCAATAATGCCCTGCAGGTCTGAAATTAACACCTTTCTGCTGCTTGTGGTGGTCCCAGGACGGCTCGTCCACCACCAAGAACCTAAAAAATGAGCATGGGGAAGCTGCAGAGGCACCACAGCTCCCCCCAAGGAAATCCCAGGGAGTTTTTTGGTTTTTACAAAAAGTAATGACCCTAAGTTTGCAGGGTTCAAAAAGGAAGGATTGACCTGGGATTCTCGTCATTTTTCAAACACTCCCCAGGGTGGAGCATGTGTACTTCAGCTGGGAGTACAGCGCCTTTTAGGGGCTACGTTTTTGGTCACAGGGTTTAAAAGAATGCATGTGCTGCATGACATGCTCTAGGGGTAAAGTCTATGGTTACATGTGGTGAGATCATATTGTGATACCCACTAGGGGCAGAATTAAATACGAATAGTTGCATTTTCAATTGTTGAAAGTATATAAGAAGAATACAGACATATTTGTTGTTCATTTTTAAATACTTTATCTAAATAATGGTGTTGACAGTAATTACCGATCAAACTGTATATGTTTTATTAACATTAATAAGTGCATTTCCACATGGTTATTATTGATTATTGCATTTACTCTTGAAATTATGACGTTTTACAAGTAGTTTGTTGCGCATTGACCTATGACCAAATCAATGTACTTACCTGATGTAGATGTATAACCCCTTGATGGGGGCAGAGGTGATTACACAATGTCATCAAGAGGTATTTCCATCAGCCTTATCTATATTTGTCGATGAATGCATAGTACTGAACAGTGTATGTAATAAATGTACTTTTCCTTTTTCGAAAGATAAAGCACAGACTGGACAATTATTTATTGAGTGTTATTATTGCGTGCAAGCCAATAGTGATTACTAGCCCACACCACCTCCCTTGAGTAGGCCTTGGACTGCTCTGCTCCGCAACCCTGAGAGAGTCAATTGCTACAAATGGGCTTTTTGGTTCCCAGTGGAGGGAAAATGTGGACCCATTATTTGTGCAGACCACACATGTAATGGCACGTTGCCTTAAAGTTGTGCTTTCACTTTCCCTGCACAACATTTGTTTATTACAGTCTGAAAGAAGTTCTCATCCTATGAAGGGCATAGTTTCAGTTTGCAGACCTTGGCCCATCACAAACGTGTGACATGCCTGGCTAAACTGTGGCCTCCCTCCTATTTACTTTGGGTCTGCTCTTCATAAGTCAAGTCATACCATGCATCTCCGCTGAATAAGTCTCCTATCTCTGTCCCTGCACAAACCAATATGCCATCCTAGGAAGAGGATGTAGCCTTCAAACTATCAAGTAATGAGGGTATGCTGCATTGAGACAAAGATGAGGCAGAATTGAGTTAAAAATATGCACCTAAAGTGACAAATATGAAAAACGAACAGCTACATAACAAATAAATCAACAGACTGGATAGAGGATCTAACTCTTTGATGCTGTCCTTAAGACAAAGCCAATGCCTTAAACCATTCTGTATGATCCAACATGATACATTTTTCTACACTGTTTTATAGGGTATACAGAACTGTGGGTTTTCCCAACATTCCATCATCCTTTCCGTGCAATTCCCAGCATTTCCATGCTACTTAACTTGCACCAATTTGTATTGTATTTTTGTTTGCTTAATCTCAAACCTCAAAGCAAATATGTGAACTCAAAACATACCAGCCTATCTGCTTGCTCCCATTTCCAGCCAATGTACTGGATGAGTCTCTTAACAGGCAACTCACCATACACCAGCTACTCAATGCCTCCCAGTCAGTTTTCCACAGCAATCACGGCACTGAGACTGCCCTGATCGAAGCCACCAATGACATCTGAACCCTCCTCAACCAAGGAGAAACAGCAGCCCTATCCCCCTTGACCTCATAGCAGCCTTCAACACTGGGTCCCACCACATACTGATCAAAAGACTCTGCCACATCAGCATCCAAGTGGACACGCTCAGATGGATAATTTCCTTCTTCAACAGAAGGACACAGAGGGTCCGCCTACCACCTTTCACCTCCAAACCCAATGATATCGTCTGTGGCATCCCTCAGAGCTCATCCCTTAACCCATACATCGTTAGATCTTATGGTCGCAACATAATATCCTATACAGACGATCTCCAACTCATCATCTACCTCACCGACGACCCTACCACCACCAGGACCAACTTTAACAGATGCATGACAAGCGTCGCCGACTAGATGCAGAACAACTGCCTGAAGCTGAACATGGATATGACAGAAGTACTGATCTTCTGCAACAACAGCAACCCCTGGAATAACTCCTGGTGGCCCCAGGCCTAGGACTCGAACCCATACCTGCTGAACATGCCAGAAACCTTGGAATCACCATTGATAACAAGTATACCATGAAATCACAGATTAATGCCATCACCTCCGCCTGCTTCCTCACTCTGTGCATGCTACGGAAGATCTTCAAGTGGCTACTCCTGCACATGAGACACACTGCGACACAGGCCCTCATCACCAGCCAACTGGACTATGGCAACGCTCTCTACGTAGGAATGGCTGCACACCTTTTACAGAGACTTCAAACCATACAGAACTCTGCAGCCATGCTCTTCCTCGAACTCCCCTGATGTTTCCACAACACACCCCTCCTCAGGCAACTCCACTGGCTCCCCATTCAGAAGAGATGCCAATTCAAGTTGCTGACCCATGCGCACAAGGCTCTACATAACTAAGGACCCGCCTATATCAACCACCGCCTAAAGTTCCACCTAGCATCAAGAGGTTTACGCTCCACCTCCCTATCACTTGCCCACTTACCCCCGCATCTGCCAAAGCAGAAATGAAAGACACTCCTTCTCCTACATCATAGAAAAGACCTAGAACAGCCTCCCCTTGCAGCTCCAAACTATCACATCTCTTCCAGAATTACGAAGGGCCCTCAAGACCTAGCTGTTCGAATGATCCTATGGGACCTGCAAGTGCCTGGATATCCTATCGGATGATTAGCAAGGCTGTATAAATCCTGATTGGTTGATTGATCTTCTATATTCACACTTGATAGCCAGACATTTTTTTGCACTGATCATATAATCTATATAGCTGTTAGAAATATTGTGTTCTTAAAATGTTCCACCTGCTTATTTGCTCTGCAATTTGGCCTTCTGAACTGCCCACAGCCCTAATTGTTTGGCTTATATATTGTATTTTTCTCTGCTTTCTTTAGACAAATCACTACTGTGGGATTGACATGAAATGTGTTAGGCCACGTGACTGACACAGCGTTGTAGTAAATCATTAATACTTGATACCCTGCCCGCTGAATTCAACAACACTAGGTCATCTCAGTTCAGGGGTGTCATGTTATGAGATGTGTTGAACTGTGCAGCTATCCTCACTGCATATGAAAAATATTTCTGAGGCTGTGTATGACAAAGTGGATTATTAGTTGGGGTGGATGGCAGTCCACCATAAGTAAAATGCCACCACTCTTGTTAGTGCAGTAATGCAATTTAAATCTGATTTCAGCCCCTGGTAGCTATGGCACAGAGCATATAGACTTAACTTAACAAATTTGTAAAGCATTTCGAAGTAACAAAACAGTTCAAAGTCAAAATGCTCTTCGAATTTAAAAAAACAGAGAATATTTGAATGAACAATATGATACCAAAACAACACAATAGGGGGAACCGGTGATCAGAAATTTTAATGATTTACATAAAAATAGATTCAAAAGGCGCAAGGGGCAAACTATCACGTTCGATCAAACGAAAGATAAGATGTACGTCTGACTATGATGGTGCGCGGGTCAGATACGAGGACTAGGTTGGTCTCGGTCAAAGAGTTACCTTCAGGGTTACAGACTTTTATGGGGAAAAAGTTTCATCTACGAGTTGTCAGCCAGGCAAGCTGGATCCAAAAGCAGGGCTTGACAACGTCAGTTGCTGAAGCGCAGGGTCCTGGTGCGGTTGTCGACATAGGCAGTAAAGTTCAGAGCGGGTGAAGTTCATACTCCAGAAGGCCTTGACATCATTTGGATGCTACTCGTCGGCAGTACTGGCTCCAGGTGACGCCATCTATGTTCAGATTTAAAAACTTTTCTGGAAGTCGGATCTCCTTCAGCGTGGCAAACCACCAAGTTGAGGTGGACTAAGCAATTCGACGTTGACAGTTGTGGCTTTGACAGCAACCCCGGTCTCCTTTGGTTCTCCAGGAAGACAGTTAACAAAATGTTTCTCAGTTCTACTTCTTGCAGTTTGGGGACAGAAGGAGTACACTCTAACACCATCCAAGTATTCAGGACCTTAATGTCACTCCCACAGAAGCCACCAGCAGGGTCCAGGGCAGGTTGATTGAAACTGCTCAGCTGGGCTTTTTAAAGAAAGCAACTTCTTGCAGCTTTTGTGTCACTGTAGCTGAACAAGAAGTCAGCTAACTGACCCTTCAAGTCTACTTCATTGTCCTGGTTACAAGTGGGAGCAGACCCAGCCCTTAGGAATTTCTTCACAAGTCTGAACAGCAGGTGCGGTCCTTCTAACTTCCAGAGGTCTAATCGTGTTCTGAAGAAGATACCCAGGGGTGCCACATTGTTTCTGGCACTAGATTGTGGTTGGGGTACTCCTGGCCCCTCCCTAACCAAAGGGGTACAAGTTCCCATGGGTACCTCTACCTACTTCTGCAGCAGTTTGTGTGTGGCCCACTGAAAAACAATCATAAAGTACCCTTCTCTGCCTCAATCCATCATGCCAGAAACTTTCTTGCCCTTATAGTGATCCTGTTCCCACCCTAGAGGTGTAGCCAGGGAAATTAGCAACCCCTCCTCTGTGGCCAGTCAAAACCAGTTCAAGGGGAGAACCCTATCCCACTGGGATTAGTGACTGACTGTCTATAAATACAAAAGAGAGCCAGGTCCAGGTATGAGCTACAGCTGCCATTAACAGAGTAGGCAACCTTTGAAGAAATGCAAGGAGCTGGGCACAGCCCCCAAGCCATCCTTTCAGGGAAAGGTCATCTTCTCTCTACACTCAATGCCTTTGTCTCACCTCTGGGAGCTAATTCACATATAATCCAGGATCTTTTCAGTTCCTCGGGTGACAGATGGAAGCTCAGACAAATGGGCTTCAAGAAGATTTAGCCAGGCTAGCTGTAACTTTTTGAAAGTACATTTTATAAAATAATTCTTGCAAATCCATCTTTAACAATGAATTGGACTTGTAATAAATATTTTGAAAAGTCCAAGAATTAACTTTTTATGTTGTTCCTAGGTAGAGATAACGCTATTAACTTTAATAAAGAATCCCATTAATTTCCAATAGAATACCTAACCCTGCTGCCATGAAAATAGCCTTTAGGGCATTGTCACTGTAAGAACACTATTAACATTATACTTTTACATCTCTTACTTTTAAATATCATGCACCCTGCCTTATGAGCATTCCGAGACTACTTAAGGGTGACTTATTATTATTAAAATGAAGGGTTAAGGCCTGTCAAAAGGGGTTAGTTACATAGGCCGATTTTGCAGTTTAAACCTGCACAGCCATATTGCTGGTGGCTGGCCTTCAGTCATGTTTTCCATTGTCACTTTATTTGTGGCACAATATGTACTGCAGTCCACTCGTGACATTTAACTTACATGCCCTAGGTATATTTTGTACCATATCCTAGGTACATATAGGTAAGCTAAATGTGCCAATTATGAGTATAGCCAATTTCAACATGTTTTTGGAGTCAGAGCACAGGTACTGGATCCTGGTCAGCAGAGTTCTAGTGGACAGAGTGAAATTAAATGGCAACATAAAAAATGGGCTGATCATGCAAAAAGAGGTTTTGTCATATACTGTAATAACAAAAAGGCTGCATGCTAGGCAACAGTCCGTATCTCTTTACAGGTGTTTGTAACTTGCCCCTAGTTTAGAATCATGGGTCTGGAATATAAATATTTTTAAACTAAACATTTAATTTGATTAATATATTTAAAATTGTAAGAGAGAGGAAAACTAAAGCTGTAAATATAAATTTTCAGGCAAGGAATAATCAAATTAGATTGTGGATATGGTTATGCGCTGCCACATACTGAGCTCCCACACTTCAAACGGCTTTTCGCCATAGGCATGATGTGGAAGTAAAGCTTTGTTGGTTTGTCTTGAGTTTACAACTAAGTGCAACATTCCAGCCATCACTTTTTGGAGAGGTCTCAAAAGAATCTGTAAAGTCTGTGCCCCCATGTAGCACATTGAGTCAGTACCCAAACAGTAGTAAAATCCAATGCGTTCAGATAAGTGTGGCTGGAAGCCAGGGGTGAAGTTGAGGAAGGAAAAAGGAAGACGCAACAAGAGGTATGTTGCACAGGCAACATACCTTTCAACTATCTTTGAAATTCCAAATATATTGTTCTGTCATTTAGATTGCCTGAAGCCAAATATCACTGTTTATGAGTAACAACACGCTGCTGAAAATGTGGTAGTGAGATGTGTGGGAGATGGAAACTGATTTGGTTAAGGATACCTGCTAATGACAATGAAGCTGGTAAGCATCATAATCTCATTTAGGGTCTACTTTGTTATAGAACCTGCTTGAAAAGAATAAAGTATAAATAATCTTTGCACTGCTGAGTAAGATTATTAAATTTATCTGCTCAAGAAAACTGAGACATTGTTTCAGCCTGCAGATTGAATCATTACTTTAAGACTTGTTGCAAATATGGGTGGCAGCAGTCTCCTGTGGACCCAAAGGTGAACTCCCTCCTGCAAGAGACTCGTTTTCTTTTCTCAGGAACTTTTCACCTGCAGTCAGAGGATGGCGAAAGTCCAGGAGCAGATAGATGTCTGCCAGGAACAATCTCTGATGACCAGTGGATACTGGATTATTTCAGACCCTCCTTACTTCTAAGATAGAGTTGGCTGAAGTCAATTGATGTAGCCCTAAAGATCTGATTACTTTTGTCAAGATGCGATTGCTGCAGACACTTATTTTGGGACTTTGAAAAATTGGCGAATGCAAAGCTGGTGGCAATCTGTGGAGCCTACCTGAAAAGATGTGCCTCACCTTTTGCAATTTTCTGCTCTGTGGCTTTTAGTGTCGAATTTGAGGCTCCAGTGGCAACCCTTTGGGAAGTCAGTCTGATTCAGTGAAGCCATCTCTGTGAAGTGTCAGCAAGATTCACACAAGAACCCTAATAGTGGCCACATAACTGTCTGCAGACCTTCTCGCACCTTGGTACATAGACCAGAATTTGTACCACTTTAATATTATGCTTGCTTTACGATCTAAATGATATTAAAACTTGCATGCAATTTTACTCACACTTTCTCATACTCTTTGCCGCTACTATCCAAGAGCATAACAATCATTTGGCCCCGAGTCTTTCATAAAGTCGGTATTTCTATTTAGAGTGCAACATATTCCACGTTGGTGGTTCCTTGACCCTGGAGCAGTGGAAAAAACGAATGCCAGAAAAGGTGCTCCTGGTTGACATCTTAACTAAAAAGCCAACTCTCAGATTCTCTACAAAATTCCAAGTGACCATCAGTACTTCCTACGCTCATATCGTGAGGAATTTTAGAGAAAAATGTACTTATCTACCATGGCAACAGAAAACATTAAGTCACCAGAGGAACGAAGCAAGATGAAAATAGTGCAGAAATGTCTTTGATGCGAGGAAAGGTGTTGTGTTCTAACTAAAAGGATGTTTGAGAAGCATATTGGGGCATATTATCAAGGACGGCATTAAAATTATCGCCGGTTTAGCGGCAGAAAACTGCCGCTAAAGCGGCGATAATGGGCTTGATAACATGCCCTTGAGAATTCCCATAGGCGCCCATGTTTACACCAGAACATGGGCTTCTATTGCAATTCTCAAGGGCTTATTATCAAGCCCATTATTGCCGCTTTAGCGGCAGTTTTCTGCCGCTAAACCGGCGATAATTTTGAACTCTGTCCTTGATAATATGCCCCATTGTGTTTTAAATTCATCTGGACTCCTGTTCAGCAGAAAGCAGAGGGATATCAGTACCAGAGAGCTATGATCATGCTGCTCACTGACTCAGATACAATCTCAGTTACATTCAAAGAATAAAGCAGTAGATGTAAAGGCAATCCATATAAGGATAAGTTTAGGAGAAGCACATATTTTCTTTCCTAAAACAAATATTAAGAGGTAGTAACAGGGTTAACCTGATCTTGTGGAGTTAGGTGGGTGTCTAGTAAAATGTCTCTGCTTTGGACATTAACAGAGACACCACATAAGCATCTGGAAAAGTTGATCACATCTTTAGAGTCACATAGTCAAACCTTTGGACTTGGTGGTATTACATTTCAACTAGTTCAAATGCATCATCTAGGCCTTGGTGGAAGTTTGGCAATCAATAATAAGGTTTTGTTTTTGAGTTTAAGGAGAGCTAGGCATATAGTGGGAACCAAAGACAAAGGAAATAACTAAACCAGCCAGTGTGGAAAATAAATTATTAAAAAGAAAGGGAGAAATTTGCCCACACTTATATGGGAAAAGGCCCGGTAAATATTCATACATTACATTTTTGGTGTGTCAAGAAAGAACATCCACATAATCTCCCATTACAAAGGGCAAAACTCAGAATAGGCACAAATTATTGTATCTGATAAAATCCAAACTCACAGGTATTATATTATATTATATTATATGTGATATTAATGATATCCTCTACCAACTCATTTATAAGCAGGTGTGATTCTTTTTCCCATATCTGTGCCCACTTTTATCTATTTTCTCCAAAAAGGCAAGCTTTCATAAAAAAAAACATTTTTCCTTTGTCCTCAGCGCTCCCACTTCTACCCTGTCCATCATCTGAGGTTCTGACTATCATCTCTGAGCTGCTGCCTCTTTCAAGTCCATATCTCACCATTTCTGGTTTACTTACTCATTGCCTTCATGTCTGGAAAGCTCTCCCCCACTGCTTCAGCATGCATACAGTCTCTGTTCATGTCAACAGCCCCATATCCTGCCAATCAAAAGCAATATCCTCAAAGGAGGACCAAAGGGGTTCATGCGAAAATTAGCTCCCAAACCCCTTACAATGTGGCAATTTATTGGTTCTCCGAGGCATGTTATACAAATGTAATTTTCTAGGGGCTAGGCTAGTAATGCAACCAAGGCATCTGCACTTGACCTCTAAACTTCTACAATGACCTCTAATAAATGTATATTAAATGACCCAATTGATGTGGAATGAGGGTAGACAGATGCAAAATTATTTTCATATACCAAGACTTCCTGACTTTACTGAACCTTTATTGTATTGTAAATAAATTTATAGGGCGCACAGCTACCCACCATGGGGTCTCCCGGCGCCATATTGTATTGTAAATAAATTTATAGGGCGCACAGCTACCCACCATGGGGTCTCCCGGCGGGCTTTATGTGCTGACAACTAATAACATACTATTCTTGACTCTCTTCGGCATTATGGAAAATGTGCCTAAATATGCAGAATAACTTCAAAAGTGTTTAAAAAAGTTTTTTGTACTTATTGGTGCAGAATTCAAGTCAATGACATGCTAACAGGCATAGTTTTCTTGTGTTACAGAGCGGTGTTACCACACAATGCCTCATGACATGGTCCCTGTTACTTCTTTGGTTAATTCTGCCTCCCTCCCTTGAGAGTTACAAATACAAAGGGGCAGATTTACAAGCCCCTTGCGCCACTTTTGCGTCACTTTTCCAATGTTAAAAGTGACGCAAAAGTGGCGCAAGGGGCTTGTAAATCTGCCCCAAGTGTATTGGTATCTT
Organism: Triturus cristatus; assembly: GCF_964204655.1. NCBI lineage: Eukaryota > Metazoa > Chordata > Amphibia > Caudata > Salamandridae > Triturus > Triturus cristatus. The sequence goes on from NC_140580.1 coordinate 362,916,962, forward strand.
AATGAGGGGTTCCAACTGTGACCCTGAAATTAGCCTGAGAAAGAATTATCAGCGGAACGATAACTTCGGTCCGAATTTCCCCATTAATGTCTCACTTTTATTGGGCATTTCATCAAGCTACTCCACCTGCTCTGGGTGAAACACCACAGAACCATGGAGTTACCATGGATCTTTTAATGTTGCTGTTACCAGCCCTCGTGGAGCAAAAGGAAACCTTTAAATCAGGCCATGTGGTAATACAATGTTACTGGAGGATTTGGCCAGGTGTCCTGTTCACCATGTTTCATTTGTTCAAACTGCATTCTGGACAGGTGAATTATTGTTGCTCAAGGCTTTATTATATAAACAGAATGTATCATCTTAGCATTAAAAAGAAGGAACAAGCATTGGCATAGCCAATAGGTCTCGCCTTTGGGACCTTATATGTTTTTAGCCATGCAGCACATTATTCTGGGTGCTTAACATTTACAGGTTTTACTACATGTAGCACTGGGTGGGTCATTGCAAGCAAACCAAATGTACGCCGCATGATTGAGAAGAGGAAAAACTTCCCTTTAATTTACAATTTATGCTTTTAAATACAAATAAAGAATTATCGCCGCCTGCTCTCGTTGGTGGGGGGGGGGGTAAAGAGGTGATGGCAGCTTTTATACCCCCTCGTGTTAGCCTTCCTCAGTGTGAGGTGGTTGCTGTAGCGCAGTTGTAGGTGAGGCAACCAGTGTCCCCCAAGCACTACACCATGCATCACTTGCTCTGGAAGGCTCTTGGGGCGAACTGGTTTATCTATACATTTTCTGTTCGTCTTAGGTTCGCACATAATGAGAGACACGACCATTCAAATCAGAAAAAAACACCCCACTGGCTCTGATTTATCTAACTAAAAATAATGTTCGTATTGAATTTTTTTAAATTTTACATGCTTTTCTCAAAACGAGGCGCAACAAATCCTTCCCATAAAAGGAGCACCTATTTCGATCGGATGATATCTGCATGGTACGTATACTTGGGTTAAACGAAAACACATAAAAAAAAACGAAAATGAGCTTGGCATGAGAGCAGCCCTAGCAGTGTGCATTTATTGTTTACAATATGTGCCCTCTGCACACCCCCTTTCCAGCAAACCCAGCCCTGGCAGCCAATAAAGATGGATACATTGTCAGGCTGCTGAATGAATCACTCTGGGGCCGACATGCCGTCTCGGCCTGAAAAGGGAGCAGGAGGCGTGGAGGTGCAAGGCACAGTCAGAAGGGGCCCTCCTAGGGAGGCTCCAGATAAACGGGTGAATGCAACTCATTTCACCGACTCTCTTTCTCAACAGAGTTTTAAATGTGCACCACATGTGCTATCTGAGCATTATGTTTTATCAAAAGCCGTAGGCAGCATTAAAGCGAATGAAAGACTAAAAAAACAAATATTCGTCACAATAGGTTAGTGCAAAGGACCAACTTTACCTCATTCTTCCTGTAATTAGAGGGGTGTATGGCATTGGTAGAATGCAAACACAGGAACAAGCACGGCACAAAAGTGAAAGCGACCGCGAGACAGGCAAATGTAAACAAGCGCAGCCACGCTAATTAGAAGCAGATGGCCCCTGCGCGCCGCTGCTCGCTCCCGCAAGGTGAATGCCCCCACACGCACGAGTGTTTGAAAAGTGCAGAACGATTCCAAAAGTTCATCTCCTAGGGCAACGCATGCACGCTGCTTTAGGCTCGCCCTAAAAAACCACAGGGTCGCATGAGAATCATTAAAAATTAAGACCCCGCTCTTTCCAAATTATGTATTTTGCCCATTTTTTCTATCCTTTACATAGGGACTGTTCTTATGACTATTAAACTTCTTTGAAGCCCCTTGGTCCTTAATATTTTAAGAAATATCCTTCTGAAGTATCCTTGATAGGCGTCTCTCTATTACACTAAATGGCATCAATTTTAGGAATTACTTCTGTTTAAATTCATGTTTTTAGGCAGATGAAATGCGACTGCCAGATTATTTGGGAAAGTTGTTTTCGGCCTCAGCACTGGTTTGAAATGCTTGTAACACCTTTTGATCTACATTGGTAGTTTTGCCATTGTTATCTGCCAGCAAAGTCTTTGTAGGAAAGTCATGCTAAATAATAGAAATACTCAAAACCACTAACAGCCTTCTTCTTTTGAACAGATTATGGTTATGGTTGTCGATTCCTCAAAGGTGTAGCTATACAAGGATGACATGTGTCCAGTGTGCATCTTGCTAAACCCTCTATAGGAGCAAGTAAGAGTCTGGAAACACCCATCAGTTACTTTGAGAGCGCTTCTTAAGATTATAAAATTTACCTTTTTGATGCAGCCAGCAGCAGGTCCAATAGTCAGATAGAATTATTTATTTAAAGGTAAATGTAATTGTATGTTGGGTCTATTTATACTTTGAGACCCCCCACCGACTAAATACCGTCCAATCACTCTCCGCTTTTATCCTTAATATGCTAGTGGTCACATTTGACACTTATGGTTGAGAAGGAAATATTTACAAAATACTCCTGGTAGTCCCCAATGAAAGGGAAACATAATAAATACCCTCTTCTAAAATGCTAGCTCTGGTGCAATGGTGTTAATTCTTGCTGTACTGTGGAGATCAATGGCATGATGGTGCCCATCCGTTATATAATGGTAGCCCCACAATATTAATAGTAGTAATTCTTAGCCTCTTGTGGGAATCCAGGGCAAGACAGTGCCCACCATGTGTGTACTCCTAGTCCAGTCATAATAATGTTAACTCATACCATATTCAGGGCATACATGGTATGAAATGGTCATACATGGGCATGCAAAACAGGATATATCTATGAGGAATGGAAGCACATACTCGATAGGACTGATACATTTATATGGGGGCAACAATAGTGTATTTAATAAACATATAAAGGTGGGATTTCAGGACAAAAATATATTTTTCTTGATAATTATAAGCTTTTGATTGGGGAAATAACATTTACTTTACCAAACTAAAACTGTGTATTTGATAGCTTAAGGTGCATATCTTCCTAAATGCATAACTTGATGCTTGGGTTTTCTAAATACAAATTTAAAGCTGAAATTTGATAATCTATGTGGAAGGAACAAAAAAAGGAAATTAATTGTAAAACTGTAGATGGATGCTAAGGTAAATGTGTTTCTCCAAATTATCTTAGAGTGGTTGAGTCTGTATAACTCTTGAGGAGGCTCATATTTTGTTGGCACACCATGAATGGAATTTATTATATCATGAATATCCCGTGCAACGATTGTTTTTAGACAATGTACGTGAAAAATGAACTTTAAAAAGCACTAAAAAAAATAATTCTTAATGGAGACCTACCTCACCCTAAATGATTCTGAAGACAGCCGGAGCAATCCCTTGCTGAAATTTGGAACAAGTATTAACCACTAACACTTTAAAATATAGCCAGCCAGCACAGTATTAGATCAATAATTTATGATAAGGTGGCGTGGCACCTATAAAGATGGTCGCCCGGTAAAGGAGTTCTGCTGTGGTTGCGGTGAGTGTCGGTTTTTCATTGCGGCAGATTCCACAGAAACCACACTTAAAGTAAGGATTTAATTACTGGAAGCAGCCTTGTTTATTCTTTCGTTGCTTCCGCATGAAAATACAAAAGGCTACATGCCATTTTCTTACACTGCAGCTTCATGCATTGACGGGCATCGCGCCCGCCATTTTGTGTAATTAAGCAATTGAGGAAACACTCATAGCTATGCAGTTATTGGATGGCGGCAACTGTTCAAAAAAGCTGCAATACACTTTGGGGCCTATTCACAGAACTAATCAGAAGTAATCTGGGGTAAAATCCTAAACTTACTATTTTTGGTATTCACAGACGGCATTTAGTAGTAGTAAAGTTAGGACTCCTAACTTTACTACTACTAAACTCAGACAAAAACCTAACTTTGCAACTTTTGGTATTCACAAAAGGCATTTAGTAGTAGTAAAGTTAGGAGTCCTAACTTTACTACCACTAAATGCCTTATGTGAATACCAAAAGTAGTAAGTTTAGGATTTTATCTCAGTTTAGTAGTAGTAAAGTTAGGAGTCCTAAATTTACTACTACTAAATGCCGTCTGTGAATACCAAAAGTAGTAAGTTTAGGATTTTATCTTAGATTAGTTCTGTGAATCGGGCCCTTTATTGTTAAAGGAACTGAAATGAGGTGACTGCTTTCGGTGGTGATTACTTTCGTTTTGTTCCTATTTTCTCACAAGGTTTACTTATATTTACTTTATCTCATTTAACCCTCAGCCTATAGCTAGCACCATTCATCTAAACTTAACACACGGTTCCCTCTGGAAATTACATCTTTTGTTTGCATTCTCCAGGCTATTAAATCGGGTTCCCTGCTAGATCCTCTCCCCCCCCATTTGCTCCATCAGCTGGACCCCAGCTCATTATCCATGATTATGGACCTTCTTAATGCTTCTCTGAATGAAAGGGTGGCTCCTCCGGAGTGGAAACCGATGATGGTCCTTCCCTTTCTAAAAAAAGCTAATTTTGACCCCACTAATTTGCCCAATTTTCATCCTATTTCTTTGCTGCCCATCTTTTCCAAAATTCTGGAGGAACATGTTAATGGCAAGCTAACCTCTTTTTGGAAACCCAGAACTTTCTTCATTCTTCTCTGTCCGACTTTAGTTCAGGTTACTCTACAGATTCCACCCTTTTGGAGGTAACTGAGTTGCTATGGCAGCGCCTGGATGAGGGAGAAATAGTGGTACTCATCCTATTAGATCTTAGAGCTGCCTTTGACATTGTGTCTCATCCCATCCTTCTGGATGGGCTGATGGCATTTGGTCTTGCTGGCGTGGCCCTGGAGTGGTAACGCTCCTTTCTGAAGGACCGATCCTTTCAGGTTTTTATTTCATCAGACAGGTCCAATTCCCAAGTCCTTTCTTTTGGAGTTCCACAGGGCTTGGTGCTGAGGCCAATGTATTTTACATCTACATCCGTCCGCTAGCGGAGGTGGTGGGAACATACCGGCTTTCTCTTTTTTCCTTCGCTGATGACACTCAGATTATCTTCTTTTTGTCATCTGCGCAGGGGCAAGGGTCTTCTGATCTCAGCTTGGGTTTGAGTAAGATTTCCTTTTGGATGCATAACAACCTACTCAAACTCAATGGGATAAAACAAAAGTCATGATTTTGGGCAAGAGGCCCGATCTTTGGGCACCTCATCATTGGCTTGTTGATTTAGGTGCTCCACCTACACCTTCGAACAAGTTTAAGAACCTGGGTCTCATTGTGAATGAATCACTATCTATGAAACCACAAATGGCTAAGGTGACGACTACTTGCTTTGTGGTGCTTAAAAGGCTAAAAAGGATCCTTTGGCTTATCCTCTTCTCGGCACAAAGGACGGTGATTCAAGCCCTCATTATCTCCAGATTGGATTACAACAATGTGTTATACCTGGGAGCTGATACATCTACTATCCATCGACTGCAGGCTATGCAGAATGCAGCCGCCAGGCTTCTTTATCGATTACCCAAATTTGCATAGGTTTCTAACCTTCTCCGTGAGCTGCACTGGCTTACTGTCTCGAACCGCATTAAGTTTAAAGCATTATGCTACATGTTCAAGGCACAAGCCGGAGTTGGTCCCAAATACATTGTGGACTTGGTCCATCCATATCACCCATCCCACCTTTTGAGATCATCTTAACAGATGCGGTTCATCGTACCAAGATTCTGCCTGTCCCTTTTGAAACGCAGATCTTTTGTCTATCTAGGCCCTCAACTCTGGAACTCCCTTCTAGTTTCTTTGAGGAACTGTGTGTCTCTCTGCCTTTCGAAGGGGCATAAAGACCTGGCTCTTCTAACCCACTCACTTAGCTTTCTGCATCCCCCCTACTCTGACATGTGCCGGGGAACCCAGTCGGGTAGCTGTGTGCATTATAAGTTTCTTAATAATAATAATAGTAATAATAATAATAATAATTAATAATAATAATATAAGGGCTAAGTTAGAGGCTTAAACCTCATTTCTGTGTATACAGCTGTTATAAAAGTTAAGTACTTAATTCCATCATTACCACAAAATCTTGATATCAACATAGATGATTCTGTACATTCTGAACCGGAGTTGAATAGGCTAAATCCTGCACCTACTAATATAATATCTCCAAATCTTGATTAATAAGTGGAACAGTGTCAACCTCTGCTCATAATAGAATTAAGAAAGACCCACCCTCCCCAGTGAAACCTACTTCTCCAATTTCTGTTGAATTGATTCTAGATGAAATTAGGGCTTCTAAGCATTACATTAAGGAAACAAACCAAAAACGTAAAAGTTTGGACGACAAGTGGTCGTTAATGAACAATGGAGTAACAGAGGTAGAGCAGAGATTTGGAGACTTACAGGATGTTATGCAACACATTCAAACTGTCCAAGTGGAGGTTGCACAACTTAGACAACCGGCTAAAGTTCTTGAAAACCATCAAAGAAATAATTTACACATTTATGGTTTGGCAGAGGGTTTGGCGGGAAGTGACCCTATCACTTATTTGAATAATTTCTACCAAAACTTCTCAATATGCCCAAATACTACTTCTTTCAGCTTCCATCAAGCTCACAGATTGGGAAATAATCCTAAAAGTCCCTCCTACTTTCAAAGGCCTAGAGGTGTTATCCTTCTTTTCCTGGAGCATACAGATCGTCAGAGTGGCTTAAAGCAAGGGTCACATTTCCTGGTCTGGAAACACTATTAATTTTTCTCAGAATCTAGCTAAAATTACTACAAGCAGATGTAAAACATTTCTGGTGATGAGACCTGCTCGCCATGCTTTGAATTCCAGATATGGACGTATGAAGATCCAGATCAACCACAGAAATCCTTAGAATCTTGTAAAGAAGACCAAATGGATAGGTCAAAGTTAGCCTCCCATTGAACCCTTTCGTTTATTGAACTCATAATATTGTGAGATGTTTCTTTTTCTGTGTACCTTAATACGTACATGTAATTGGTTTGTCACATGCCTTTTGTTTCTTTACTCACTTCTCAAACTTCACATATTAATTACTTCTTTTTTATTCCCCATTGGTCTAATTAAACTTTGCAGATGTTTCACCCATTTTCCTATTGTTGATATGCTCTCCTCTGTGACTGCCCCGGACCCTGAGCATGTCGTCTTCTTCCTATGGTTCTACTACCCCGGTCTTTTTGAGTGCTGTCTGGTATGTCTTGCATGCTACATTGCATTTTATATCATTTATATTATGTTGTTTCATTTGTTTGCTTCTTTGCTGTACTTTTTCCTTCCTTTTATCTCCTTCCCATTGTTCTATTTGATGTGCCAGTCTCTTGTTGCTTTTTTTCCCAGTTACGCTTTACATTTTGTTTGTGATAGCTGTTGTTCTTTTGCAGGTTGTATTTTTCTGTTCAATATTACTAAAGATTCTTAGATGGCTTTGCGTATAATTTCATGGAATGTTTGGGGGTTGAATTCTCCTATTAAAAGACAGAGGGTTCTATCGCACCTCACAAAGTTAAATGTAGATGAAGCTCTTTTACAAGAAACTCATATCATTGCATCGGAGGTGCAAAAACTAACGTGCAATTTGGTTAATCATGATTTCTCTTACCCAGGATCTGGGAAAAAGTGTGGTGTGATTATCCTCTGTAGAAACTCCCTTGACATTAAATTACTTTCTCAAGATTCTAATGACCAGTGAAGATGGCATTATCTCCAAATGCTTATGGATAATATCCCTATTTAAATGTTTTTAATTTGTGCACCTACACAACCGGATAAACTATTTCGGCCTGATACTTCATTTAAATTAGTGTCTATTTCAGATAATTACATTTTTGGTGGACACTAACCTTTTTATGGATCCTTTTATTGATCGAAATTCTGAAGCTAATTGCATTCCCTTCCTCATGCACAAGCAATTCACCTCAAGCATCAAGCAATGTTCTTTCGTACATGCATGGAGGCTATGTAATCCTTCCTTGAAAAAATACACCTTTTTCTCCCCTGTGCACACTTCTCAATCCAGATTCGATCATTTGTTTATCTCTAAAGAGTTATCACAACACTTACTAAACTTGGAGATTGGCACAATATTAATTTCTCATCATGTTACGGTTATTGTAGATGTACATCTCCTCCCTGTTTATAGTGTTAATATTGATAGAATCAATGCCAATGTTTATAATGATAAATTTGTACATAAGAATGAAATCACATCACTATTATCAAATTTGCCTGTCATGGACTCTCCTTTAACCCAGCTCTGAAATATATGGTCAAGCAGGCTCTGCGAACTAGCCCTGAGGTTACTGATTGACAGGTCACAGGTGGGTTGGCATGTAGCCAGCAGACAAACGTGCGAAGAGGAAACTAACGTCCATCCCCCAGATAAGCGCAGCGACACAACAATGGTCCAAGGGGATTCGCCCCAATAAAGCACACATGGCCAGAGGGGTATGCACATTCCCCAAAAAAACATAAAGTCAGACGCCAAATGAAGTTAGGAGCACACAGCCAATCACGACACAGCACACACAATACACGCAGTGATCTCGTGCCCCTCAGGCTGGACATCTGGACACATTATCCACCGGCCCACATTGTGTCCATTCAAGGTCGAGGCCCACCTGCATTTGCCTTCAGGGGCCCTACTTTTTTTTTTTACCAAAAAAGGATCTGCAGAGGTACTTTATGATACCCCAAAAAATGTATAAAAAAATGTTCAGTTTGAATGTACTTTGAGACAGTCCTCAGACCCACTCCTGCAACTGTTCTCCCAGCTGAAGTGTTTAATTAAACCGACTGTTCCTGTTATGTCAAACACCTCTTGTCTTTTGTTTTGTAAGGTAAATTCATATTCAAGCAACACTAGATCCACACGGAAATGGCAGTTTAATAATTTACTTTTACTGAATAATATTTGTACTGGCCGTTTTGCAGCTTTAAGAAGGAATGTTTTGTGTTTCAATCATACGCCTGATATATCATTACTAACTCTTTGGGACTCTTTCAAAGCGGCAGCCCGTGATAATATTATTTCATATGTTTTTCAGAAACACTTATTTTATACTATCAAATTGTCCACTTGTCTCACTGATTTAATCAAAGCTAAATTGCTATTGAACAAACTCTGCACAGAAAATGCTACTTCCTTCTTACTACGATTTAGTGCTAAATATTATGGAGGACAAAATAAGGCTAGTAAACTCTTAGCTAATTACCTACAAATTAAAAAAGAATGTGTTAATATAGACATACTACTAAGCACTGAGAAGATCCCTCTGTTTCTGGATAAAGATATTTTAGAGGAATTTAAGAAATATTATCAACATTTGTATACCCATGAAACATCTCCCTCTTCTGAATCCATTCAACAATGTTTTTACAATTGAGTTATAACGTTTCTTTCTCACATCTTTTGGTCCTTAAGTTATTCCACTTATTCACACTTTTCTTAGGACAAACAAAACAGGTGATAGAAATTCCTGGAATAATTAATCTGTCCGATCCCAAGGGAAGAGAAGGACCCGAAGTATGGAAAAACTATAGACCTATTTCTTTAGTAAACATAGATTATGAGATCATTGCAAAACGTATTGCTCTCCGGATGGATTCATTGTTGCCAAATTGATGGGAAAAGAAAAATCAGGGTTTGTCAAAGGCAGACTGATTTCTGATAACACTAGACCTCTGTTTCATGTTTTAAGCAATATCCATGAAACATTGCCCTCTTCTGAATCCATTCAACAATATCTTGATCCTATCCATATACAACATGATGTTAATCTTGATTTTTCCACTTTGGAAGATGATGTCTTATCCAAGGAAATACTTTGTACTATGAACTTGATCAAATTAGGAAAGACTTCTGGCCCATATGTTTTTACAAATGAGTTATAACGTTTTTTCTCACATCTTTTGGTTCCTAAGCTATTCCACTTATTTACGCTTTTTTTTAGGACAAACAAAACAGGTGATTGAAATTCCTGGAAGAATCAATCCGTCTGATCCCAAGGGAAGGACCCGAAGTATGTAAAAAAACTATAGACCTATTTCTTTAGTAAACATAGATTATGAGATCATTACAAAACGTATTACTCTCCGGATGGATTAATTGTTGCCAAATTGATAGGGAAAGAACAATCACAGTTTGTCAAAGCTAGACTGATTTTTGATAACACTAGACCTCTGTGTAATGGTTTAAGCAAATCCCATGTTCATGAACATGCCTTAGCCGCTATTTCTCTTGATGCAGAGAATGCTTTCAATAGAATGGGCTGGAACTTCATTTTTCACACTCTAAAATGGTTTGGTTTTGACCTAAATTTCAGAACCTGGTTTCACTTTTGTATTCCTCTGCAAGGGCGTCTTTTTTTGTTAATGGTTTACAATCCCACTTCTTTTCCTTACATAGAGGTGTCCATCAAGGATGTGCGTTATCTCCCTCGCTCTTCATTCTTACTTTGATCAGAATCCGACAAAACCCAAATATTCAAGCATTTCAATATAAAGACAATCAGGTGAAGATAGCTGAATATGCCGATGACATTTTCTTACTTATATCCAGTGACTTATTTGCCTGCATTTTTATCTGACGTAGACCAATTTGCTACAGTCTCAAGCTGTAGACTTAATTCAGATAAATGCTAAATTCTCCCTCTTAATTAATTTGGTTTGAAGCAGGACTTTACTTGTGCTAAATTTACATGGACCTCACAAAAAAATTAAAACGTTGGATTGTGGTTTACGAACAATATTAAAGAAACAATTTCTTTGAATCTTAATTTTTCAATGACTAAGAGCTTGATTTATATTTCGGCAGACACGTTACTCCGTCACAACTGTGATGGGTATCCTGTCCGCTGAAATATAAATCCCATAGGATGTAATGGAGTTTATATTTCGGCGGACAGCTTAGCCATCCCCTTTGTCACAGAGTAACCTGTCCGACGAAATATAAATCAGTTCCTGAGTTGGCTACTCTGCCTTCTAAATGGAATTCATTATATTTTTCATGGTGGGCTCTATTGAATTCAAATTAGATGATGCTTGTTCCTCTTATCGTGTACACTCTTTAAAATATTACTGTACAAATTCCATCTATGTATTTTAAGAAGCTTTATTAGAACATTGAATTGTTGGGAGCTTCATGGAAGACAATGGAGTGCTCGGGGCTTCTAATGGCAGGTAGAAACCCCGAGCTCCAACATTCCTATTTGTTCACATCTCTTGCTGTGAACAAACGGCCTCACGGAGCCCCAGTGGATTTCATTCCCCTGGGGTTCGTGAGTCCTTTCATTTACAAATTAGAACATTCTGCCCTCTGGAGGTGCAATGTTCTAATAGCCTTTGAGCCCTCTGTATTGGCCTCTACTGGCCATTAAAGACCCTCGACTTTGTCTCAGGCCTTTACTGCTGGAGCGGGCCTTTAATGGCCGGTAGAGCCCACTACGGTGGGCTCTAAGGCTATATGCAATCCTTTCTAATTTTTTATGGCATAATAAAAAACCTCAACTGTCTATTTTCAAATTACAACGTACTGATGAGGTGGAAGGTGTCAATTTCACTAATTTCCTTTCTAATCATTCAGATTTTTGTTTGAAACAGTCAACATATTTTCACTTTACAGATGATTCTACACCTTTTCCCTTATGGGAAAATATTGAATTGTCCAGTCTTTTTCCAATCTCCTATAAGGCATTTATTTCCTTTACACAGGGACCTATTTCCTCATATACTCTTATTTTTAAATATAGGGTAAATGATCACGTCCAATTCTTTTTCACTACCCTACTCAAAAGGATGCTTAGCAAACTGATTAAGATTAATGGTAGAGTCATGTTTTGAAAGGCATGGAGAGACATTGGTTTGTTATGGATTAAACAGCTTTTTCATTAAGACCCCTTTCTCTCCTTTCAGCGGATACAGTCTTTGTTTAATCTCCCCAATTCCTTTGAAATTAGGTTTGTAAGTCTGATTCCATTTCCTAGGCCCTTTTAGCCATTCCCTGTAACATTTTATCAGAAGGCCTCATTTCTCACTTCTCTCATTTTGTTTCCTCAAACACTTCTGCATCTGCTATTTACAGAGCTCTCCATTCATCAAATAACTCTGAACCTAAACCTAAAACTAAAATTGAACTTAAATGGGTAAAAGATTTTCAAGTTGCTTGGTCTACACATTTATAAAATTTGGATTAAAATCTGTAAATCGTCCAGAAATTCAAACATCACTCAAATGTTTTTTTATGTATATATAACGTACTTTTACTCACAGCCATTGCTTTAAATAAAATGAATCCTACTTCCTCTCTTCTGATTGTTGGTCCTGTTAGAACCCATTGAATATGTTATTTCATATGCTGTTTGAATACCCCTATATTTGTCAATTTTGGGTTAAACTATTGCTACGATTTAATGAAATCTTTCACAGTAACATATGTTTTTTTAATTCAAATGTCTTTCCGGTAGTCTTGTAGAGGAATGGTCAATCTCTTTATTAAATGTTAAAATTAACGATCTTTTATTGGCTGTTGCATTTCAACAAATAACTAGGAATTCAAAAAATACATCAGACGTTTCTTTCAAAGCTAGTAGGAATGTTGTGTGCTACCATTATAGATTAGACAGTGCCTATGTACATCCCATTACTCTTCCTATGCACAGATGTGCTCTTTGTTTACCTGTTACTGTTTTTTAGATTGTTCTTCCTATAGAGGTTCTACATATCAATCGTCTATTGGAGAAGGTACTTAACCCCCTTAAATATCCCTATGAATTGTTTTACGTTTTGCAACTACAACAAATATGTATGCTTTAGTTATCATTGATGCACAAATAATCTTTTACAACTGTTTATGAAGCAACCGTATGACTTCAACATATGTAATTGGAAGGTGTTACTCTCATCTATCTCTCATTACCCTTTCTTTTTCTTTTTTCTTTTACTTATTTTTATATTAATTTTTTCTTCTTTTGCTCCTCTTTTCCCTCTGAGTATTTTCTATCCTGTATTTCTTATTTTTCAAAAGCATATAGCTGGATATAGTTTGATTTTCAAGTCTTCTTCATGTGTTCTAGGTAGATATAACTAACTATATTACAAATTACATGCTTTGCTACTTCAATCAAATAAATTCTATTTAAACTTAAAATAAGTCACTTATGATAAAATATTACTATGGTAATTTACATGCCATAGCAGTCTCAGGTCATACTGTGTTTTTTAATACCGAAAATCAAATACTCAGACAAGAGATTAACACAACTTCAACAATCCTTAAACATAAGTAGAGGGATGCTTCTGTCATTCTTTTTCCAACTCTAATGCATGATTTGATGTGAGTAAAAGAGACATAGCCACATTCAACTTAGTTTAGAATAGATTTAATTGTATCCATATATTCACAGATGGCTTTTGCAAACTCTAAATGTAGTTGTCTTTGCTTTGTTCTGGAGAGGATAACATTATGAAAATAATCACATGACTTTTTCAAAACATAAAGAATTTATTAATCTTCAAACACAAAATAATACGTGCTGGGGTGTTCCAGTCCGCTTCACATTTTGTTCCCTATCGCTGATATTGTTTTCTTAGTCAGGCAATTTTATTTACAGTACTGGTGTCCAAGTGGTTAACCATAAAAATATAAGATGAAATCACAATTTTCCATCAATAGTTCACACGCAGTATTTCCAGAAGCACTCGGACAGATTTCCACGTTTTTTATACTGTTTCCTCTCCTTTGATAACAAGCGGCTTAGCAGGGCATTCCTTCGGCGTGTTCCATAAAATGCCTGCAAAGCAAGCACATATATATGTTTTTCTGATTAACAATTGATTGTTATATACTACAACCTTATTTTTAAAATCTCTATTCTTGCACTGTCATCTGACATTATTTACTGAAAGTAGACACAATTAATCACAAACATGGAAGTGGCTTCTATGTCGTGGACACCAATCAATAAACTTAATTAGGAGTATATTACTAAGTAAATGCGGGTTAGTGGTTGCTGTATCTTATTGTATTTAATGACTTCTTGGGCATTTTCATAACCTATTCTCTATATAGGATTCAGATATCTACACATAATAATTATAAAAGGATTTTGGTGATGTAGGTCACAAATATGATGAGGCAAGTGGAAGTACAAAAGGTAAAACTGTGAACACGTTATTCTATGGCAGTCTGCGTATATGAAGCTAAAATTTTAAAGTGTTTGCAGTGTTGCTGAGTACTGTGGATAAGTACTTGTTGCAAAGTAAAAGAAAGCCTGTAGACCAGTTTCAAATGAACCATTCTACTGCTTGTGCTTTGACCCCTCCTCTCACGTTGTGCTTAGAAGATAAAAGTTCACTGGAAAAAGTAAGTTAAAGTTGCTACACCGAGTTCCCAGGACTGTTGGCCGAGTAAACTTACGAAGAATGTTTGCATAAAAGAAACATAATTACAAACTTTATCTAGGTGTTTGGAGGTTATCTCCGGAACACCAAGACAAGTTTCTAATTGAATTAGGGGGGAAGTAACCTTTGCAGCTTTGTTCTAATGGTTTCCCACTAAACACATTTTGCACAATTAAGATGAGGCTAAAGGAGGAACACCTATTAGACTAATTGGCCCCGTGGAGCCCCTATTGGACTGTAGATTCTAGTCTTGCCTACAAAAGATTTGCAAGTTTTCAAAGCTTTTTGAGTCCAAATGTAAAACTCCTACTAGACTGCCCTACATTGTGATTCAGTCGCAAAGTGTGCCTAAGTCAAGGTTCACAGATGCTCACAATTGTTTTTTGCCTAGCCATTTTTAATGAAAAAGTTTTGTTTTTGCTATAACACCTGAGCCCTATATTCTATTTTATTCATTGTTATATCTTCCTCTTTTTATCTAGCATTGTTCGAGGATGGACCATGTGTATTTTTCTGATTAAACTCCTTCTCTGATTAAATTGCTGCTGCTTGAGCTACAGAACCAAGGTTGAGGCTATCTCACACTGACTGTGAGTTCAGTTACAGCTCTCGTGAAGGGCACAATCAGATTTCCTAAATTTACACTTCCTCAATGTAGCCTCACAAT
Source organism: Triturus cristatus (assembly GCF_964204655.1). NCBI lineage: Eukaryota > Metazoa > Chordata > Amphibia > Caudata > Salamandridae > Triturus > Triturus cristatus. The sequence continues at coordinate 362,932,030 of NC_140580.1, forward strand.
GACAGAATACTTTTCTGACAATAACTTCACAGATGAAACAGCCTTAGCAAAACCCATTAGAAAAATAAGGGTATTATATTACATTATATGCCAAGTAATGCCTTTGGGATTCCACCATAATGTTTCACCAAACATGTTTAATTAATGTATTTATTTATGCAAATTTCTCGAGTACTCATGTCGCCCTGCTGACTCTTCAAAGTGCTAGATAGCTTTGTGACTTTAAAATCAGCAAACAGTAAACTAAAGGTCCTTAGAAACTATTATAGTGCCAACACACCATTCGTCCCTACTGTATAATCACTTGTCACCTCAAGGCTTGACCACAGCAGTATAATTGAGTGGTCGTAACGATATCTTCTTTGAATAGATTATCGACTACTGGATTCATATATTGCTTCAGTCCTAGGAGAGTTTCACTATCTAGAGATGAGGACAAGTGACTCTGCATCATACACAAGCACTGTGTGGAACCAACAGAGTTGACCTATCAAACAAATTTAAGCAGTCCCGTCATATTATTAACGATCCCCCCACAGTGTAATTTATGACTCTTCTAACACCAAACTCGCTTAACTGAAATGTGAAAGACAAGTCTGTACCTACAACACAGTTGGAGAATGTAATCTTCTCCTTACTCACATACACATCCAAGCAAATGTTAGGCTTCCTCTTATCATCTGAGTCCAGGCAAGGAGACTTACAATAATGTTAGAACGACCACGGACAATACCATAGACATTACTTAACAAGGTAGAGCGACAGCAGATTACATTTCCCCTAAGACCAACATCACCTAGGAAACCACCAACCATGTCTATCTTATGAAAGACACTTCGATTTTAAGGCTACCAAGAACAGCACCACATAGTCATGATCAGTGGCACGATTAATCTCATCAACCAACCAATACACCACCAACAGCATCATCAAAACTAACTGCATCAAGAAATCCATGGTTGATCTTCAGACCAACGCAATGACCGCCCTCACTCTTTACCTACTGGAAAAGTAATTAGCTACATTCATTGCTACGAAACTGCTTGTACAAGATGTCTAAGAATGAAATCTAGCTGTGAAACATTCCTATGTTAGTTATGTGTGATTCACCACGAGGAACTCCATTGTGATTGGGTATCTGAACACTCTGTGTAGTGCCTGGAAGGACTCTAAGTTGGTTTGAATATTAGAAAGTGTGCCTACATATGAATGTTGCGGAGACTGGGGTAATTCTCATCAGTCAATGATGAATATTCAAAATCCCTCCATAATTGGGAATGGTACTTCTGAAAGCCATAATGTTTTATCAAAGACACCAGATTGACAGTAAAGACAGAGTCTGCTGTCTCCAAAGCAGTAGATTTCCAGTGCCATAAAATAAAAAATGTTATGCCACTGCTTTGCCTAAAATCATATGTATTTTATAATGAGCAACATTTAATTCTTTTAGTAACTACTGAAACTTCTCATATAGTGACCTCTCAGCGAGGGTTGCGCCGAGTACCAGGAAGCCTATTTGTTGAAAATGTCTCTGAGGCTGCCTTGGTGAGCTAGACCAGATCTTTCAAGAACAGAAACTTGACACTGACGTTTAAATCACATTAGAGATGGTTGTGTCATCTGAAAATCTCTTAATCGTTTGGTTAACAGGGCTCTTAAAGTCCGATCCAAATATATCTAATTTATTTTTCATTTTATTTAGTGCTTTTTGAAGTGTTGGAAGAGACGCAAACCATATTGCCTTAGAGTCCAGGGGTGGGAGAGCAGCTGGGAAGAGACCACAAAAGTATGATACTGATGTTGATTGGTGACTCCTTTGCTTAAATACTTTGGGGCAGATGTAAAAGCCCCATGCGCCGCTGGTGCATCACGTTGCGTGACGCACCGGTGACGCAGCCTGCTGAGGGATATTTACAAGCACAGGTAAAGTACCTGTGCTTGTAAATATCGCCCCTGTTCACGCAACACTTTGCGTGTTAGGGGTGTGACATGGGTGACTGTGGGTGTTCCCATGAAACACCCATGTCCACTGATGCATTTCCAGATTTATGAGAAATCTTAAATCTGGAAATGCGCCAGAATGTTACCCCGCCCTAGGGGTGGCATAGCGAGGTGCAATAAGGATAAATGTTTTTATTTCTCCTTGTTTTTCTCCTCTTTTAATGCGTGCTGTAATCTACAGCACACATTGGAAACCACCTCAATTGATTGTTTTTGTGCAGGAAGTTGCCCCTTCCTGCACAAAAACAATCTCCCCACGACGCAAGCATCCTTGCACCATGGTGCAGGGGTGTCTGTGCCGGCGCATGGCTGCAGTTTGTGCGCAAGCGCAAGGGGAAGCACAGAGATGCGACATATCGTAGTCATTTGTTTCTTGTTAGACCTGCCCCTTTGTGAGTAATTGCTATTTGCATTTATAAAGCTCTGATATATACAGCCTGATTTTTATCTCAATTCGTCATTAAACAGAAACGGTCGTTCTCACATGGCCTGTCTATGATTGGTTTGTATCATAAAGCACCTTCTGATGACTGGATAGATAAATGCAATATTTGTACTACTAATGTACATAAGAAAGGCCCACTCACCTCGTTCAAAGTATCACTTGGATTGTAACCAATTTGTGTTGCGTCTGATTGAGCATGAAAAAGATAAACATGAACTGTTATTTCACGTCTATGCACCATAATGAATTCTAGTATTATCACATCATGTTTAATAACTACCTATGTGGGTTACACATGAATCCGATATTGTTATTGACCAATAACTTAAAGGCCCACATTTATTAAGAGTATGTGCTGGAGCTTATGCAACTCAAAGTGATTCATAGCATCACAATGTGGTGAAAAGAATGGTAACAGATCAACTTTCATATTCAAAAGCTACTTTGCACTGACAATTAACCCTTGCTTTCTGCCCAACCCCCTTTGATCGATCACACATTTAATTTCTGTTAAATGGAAATATCTGATGTGGGCCAGTGCAAAAAAACTACGTTTTGGCACAAAGTCAAATGGACTGAATTATGCTGATCTGGCTTTGAACCAAGCCCTTACATCAAGTAAAAGCCGGTACAAACAAGAGGTCAAGCTATCCCATACCTGATAAGCCTACATGTGCGAGCGTGCTTTATTCTAAAGCAGTGCTTCCCAAACTTTTTAGAACCACTATACAGTTTTTAGATGGACAAACTTTCTAGACCACCTAGTTTTAAAAGACTTGGTTTGGTCATTTTTTAAATTCAGTTGTAGACATGCCTTCAAAGTGTTGTGAATTAACATAACAACATACTCCTTACATGCCCTTTGATATGACATTATCGGACTATGGGCAAGATATTGATCTGCCGGTTAAAGTGGCAGAGGGTAAATTGCACTGGAGCTGGAACACTTTTCAGAGTGAGGTGCTGGCCTGTGGCATCAGTTTACTAAAATCCCAAGGCTTCATAAATGTTGATAGCAGTGATGTTAGAAAATCTGAAAAGACTATTCTGTAGCAGAGTATGGGGTAAGTCCTCATATTCATTATTGAGTTAAAAATAGCGCCAGTGGCGCATGTTGGGCTCCATACATATCTATATTGAGGTTTTATAAAGCACAAACACGGCCCAAGGGCACAGGAGCACTTTACATGAGCACCAGCTCATATCACATAAGGACAGATTCATTTAATTTTAAGCACTGGAGATTAAGGACCTGATTCACAATGGGCCTCCGCACTCTGGGCGGAGGTCCCGCAGTCGTGAGGGAGTCTCTGCACTCGGGGCAGAATCTTGCAATTAGAATTCTTATTGCAGAGATTCCACCCCGATTGCAGAGACACCCTCACGACTGTGGACCTCAGGCCCTAAGTGATTTGCTCAGAATCAATGCTGAGACTCACACCTGTCTCCTAGATCCAAAGTCAGCAGCTCTGGCCTTTAGGAAACATCCATATTTCTCAATGTATGTGTGAAAGTCATACACAATTAGAATGCTTGTGTATGATCACGTTTAGCAAGCACATTCTCTGTTGAAATGTTCATTGTCACTGAAATAGCCACTACATTTGCAAAGCACATACAGTTTTTCTGATAAAACTATATAGCACACAAATTATAGATAATGTGTGGAAATCAGGTTTCAGTTAATTTGTATCATTTGCGCATCGCCTGTCTTGATTGGTTTTATCTTAATCAAAAAATTGTTGTTGCCATCGCGCTTCAGAATTGCAAAAATGCGTGTTTCTTTTTCCTTCCTAACTCCTGATATATTCCAAAATATGTGTGTGGTTCATTTATGGGTACTTGCGTTTTGTTGTGTGTTACATAAAAATGACATCATACAGCCTTTCACAGTCCCTGGACCTAAGCAAGATTGTCACATAATTTACTTTAAAAGTCCTCTCACTTTGAAGACAGAGAAAGAAAAGCATACACCATTGCCCGTGTTAAAAGAATAAGCAGTAATTTGTCAGAAGACATAGCCTGACATTTGACCTCTGTCTCTGAAGCACAGCAAATGTGATAAGATAATTATAATATGTAAGGCATCTTTCTTTATTGCTATGACCCAGCAGTGAATTGCCCTCAATGTCTGGGAAAAAGTGCTCTATAACACTAATCTTAAATTTCTGACTCCTTTTTGTTTGGTCACACATACAAATTTGTGCTGAAGAGTGTGCCTCTAGTACAAAGCCCATGTACGACAGCGCAGATTCCCCTTTCAACCATAGCACAAGGCCACACATTTTGCAAGCCGGTAACATAATTTGCAGGTGATTCTTTTTTAAAAAGGCACATAGCTGCTTTCTGTGATTCGTACAGTGCACTGCCGCTATTCTACACACTGCACTCCGTTGTGTGAAAAATAACAAATTTCAGCCTCAGTGTCCAAATTGTTAGAGTGAAATTCATTAACTGCAGGATGCAAATTTGAAAACAAATATTTGCTCATTGAAAATGCACTGCCCCGATTGTAGGGATTACGGTCTGACCAATGCTCCAGAGGTGTTGGTCTGTCCCTCCACCCGCTGCGGTCCAACCGACCGCATCATAATGCGGCAGTCGGACCGCTATCCTAGCTGTCAGGCGGACCACCACCAAATGACTGCCAGTGGCCGTCCACCGACATCCTACTCAGGCCCTAAATTTTTGAAATTTATTCTGTAAAATAATATGCACTATAAATATACAGTCTTTTGACAATTCGCCCAGGTAGAGGTTGATTTAAATTTATCATCCTTTTTAGGCAAAGCAAAGAACTTAAAAGTCTTGAAGGGATGTGCAGTGTCAGTTTCATTTCATGATCCCTCAGTACACAACATAACAGTTTGTTGAGTGCTGTATTTGAAATGGGATAAACCTGCTCTAGAAACTCAACATAATTGAGAAAAGGTAATTTCCCCAAGTGCAATTTGGGCTGGGAAGAAAAGAAGCAATTGGTTAGGTATCGGCAGAATATCTGAGCAAGAAAAGATTCTCCTTTGAAGGAGGCCTCGCAGTTTAATTTTGGCGGTACGCCATTTTCTATAGATACTTACTCGACCACTGGACCAATATACTTCTGATCATCTCTTCCAAAGAGAATCATCTTGTGTTTTGTTTGTTCTTAAAATCAAACGCTTCTCTTTGAAGGCAATATATAATATAATATAATATAATATAATATAATATAATATAATGTAATGTAATGTAATGTAATGTAATATAATATAATATAATATAATATAATATAATATAATATAATATAATATAATATAATATAATACAATACAATACAATACAATTCAATACTATATTATATTATATTAAATTAAATTATATTATTAGAAGTCAATGGAAGCCAGCCTCTGAGCCAGCAATTTGATGCAGCTTAGATCCTCCAATATTTTCCCTAAAATATGATAACATGAGATAACAATACACCACCACATGTCACAGTATGCATGAAAATTAAATTCTTACCATTTTTTATCACAACATCTTCTGGCACTGACTCAAAGTTTTGTTTGTCCAGAATTGCTGGTAGATTCTGCAGGAGGTATGTCCGGTCTAAGTTGTTGGCTTCTTCCAAATCTGATCTAGTATCTAAATAAACATAAAATAATTAATATTATTGAAAGTAATAGACGATTGGTATAAAAATCTGACAAAACCTGCACTTTTGTGAGGGGGCTACAGGATTTTTGGTACTATGGCCCTTATTTACTAAGGCTTTGTGCTGGTGCTCAAGAAACACAAAACAAAGCATAGAGTCAATGTATTAGCCATTTTAAAGGCCCATCGGCGCAGTGGGATAGATCCTACATAAGAGCCTATAGATGCTACTTCTTCCAATATCTAACAGCTTACATCTATCAGCCCCTTTCTGGAACCTGAAAAGTCAAAAAAGGCAAATAGTACAGATCATCTAATGAAATACTTCTGCTTTCCGAGATGGCGTGTCCTGCTGCTTGGTGCTCTACGCCACCACTTGTATTTCCTAATCGATGGGCCAGGAATTATCAGCCAAATTAAAAAAATGGTATGCTCTGAAAAAATAAATCCACACATCACACGGAAGTAGAACACTTCTGGTTTTAAGGTCAGGCCCAGTACTAAAATGTTAATATTAATTAAAAAAAAGGTACAAACTTAATATGATAACATCACTTTTTTGAGCTGGAACACAAGTATAACAAATACAAGATCTGTTGTTTGAGCACTGCCATACAATGCGATTAAAGGTTTGAGTTTGGTGTTTCCATAACATGTAAAAGGAACAAAGTTTTACTCACCTGTTACCAACCTATGTCACCATTTCAATACCACTGCATAATAAAGGTTATGATCTTATTGAAGTGAATGTAGGGCCTCTTTCTGACTCGGTTCAAACACAAACGGTTCTTTAGACCCAAAGTGAGATTACTAGTAGTGTAAAAATACCACACTTTTTCCATAAAAAATGAATGAGGTACAACCTGGAATACTTTGTGCAGAGAAACACCGAAATAGTCCTGAGCATCACACCTCAGAAACGTTTGCGTTGCCCAATTCCTAGGTGCGAAACTGTCAATGGGCTGGTAAAAACAATTCCATATTTGTAAAGCGCAAACTACTCACCCTTGCGGGTCTCAAGGCGCTGGGGGATGTCGTGGAAATTTAGGGAGCTATTGCCCAGCGTCACATGGTGCTGAGCTGAGCTGCCGCCGGAACCAGGGATCTAACCGTGTGCTCCGAAGTCAGCTGCCCTGGCCGCTGCACCACACCTCTCCATGTGGAATCAGTATTTATCACATGAGGTATTTTCACCCAAAACAACGCAGCATCCTTATCGAGGCCCTAAGACTCAGATTGCTAAAAGGTGGAAGGCTTGCATGGGAGTTTACATACCCTCACCTTCTGCTCGTAGTTTGTTCTGGAGTTAAAGCTAAGGATTTTGTTGAATTGCTCCTGACGGCTACAAGGTCTTGCATACCATGCTAGAGCAAACTAAGGGAGAATATTATCCTTTTATTGCAGGATGTCATTTGTTATGATCTAGGTCATTCGTTCAGTACATGCCATATCAGTCCCTTATTTGGTTATTACAAAAGTATCTTGAAAAGCAAGGTGTCATAGTTTAAATTGTGATGCTTGATACGAATATTTCAAATCATCATCAGAAACATATTGATAATTTTCAATAAAAAGAATACACTACGCTCACATCTCTGCTAGATGCCAAAAACCATCGTCTGGACTAATGCATTTGGTCATGTCTGCCACATTACTGCACTCATCTGAAATGATCATCATGCAAGTTAGATTTAACGTTCCTAAGCCCTCAATAAAAGTTGGACAGAATAGTGTGAGGTATTTATTACATCTTGTAGATGGAGCTAGTTATTTACTGGGTGTGTTAATATCTCCTTTTGCGAGTTTTTAACTTTTAAAGGGGCATACTGTGCAGAATTGGTATTCAATGCGTAGAAAGCACAGGTTTGACCTGATGGAATCTATTGGGGGGAACTGTGAAAGTGTGATAATTATCATAAAACCTGAAATTCCAATCACTGTCCAAACTCCTGTAAATATCGGGCCTTTTCCCCCAGTTAAGTTCCAGCAGGTTTGCCATGCCAAAATTTACCAAAAGGTGCAAACTGCTGAGAATGAGCAACTTGACTGGAGTCCAAGTTGGAACTGAGCAGTACTGCAAGAAATGTACTGTGGTGAAGTCCTCTCTGTTTTGCAACACAAATAAACTGACAAATGCCTTTTAGATCATTTCTAGATCAATGGAGCAAAGCAGGCAAATCCCATATTCAAGGATATGTCACAGTATGCCACAGTCTCCCTCACCATCGTAGAGTGCTTTAAATTAAAGTTTTCGAACATGTTTATGTAGCCTGACGTGTGTGACGGATTGTATATCAGCCTCTCAGAAACAATCCTGACTCAATTAAATCTCTCCTGCATGCAGCAGCTCATCTAATATCCGATAAATGAAAATTTGCTAACTTTATCATATCGCCATCAAATAACTTAGCAAAATCCACCTATCAGCCAGGATCAGTTTCAAGCAGTACCTCTTAATACAATTTCTTTAGAATAAATAACAGACAGTGGTTCCCTAGTAGAAAAGGTTAGTTTCTCCTCTGCATCACTTGTAGCATTTCTATTCAGGCTGGATTGTTTCTACTGAAGCACACACAAGGCTGATTTGCATATCAAAACTTCCTATCTTGCAGCCCTGAAAAATTACCACAAAGATCTCAGGCATGCCCGGGCAAACTTCTAGGCTCTAAAAATCGTCAAAGGAACGCTTCCAAATAATTAAGGGGCATATGTATCAACATCACCATTTGCGATTCTCAAATAGCGATTTTTAAAGAATCGCTATTTGAGAATTGCAAAACGGGATGTATTTAAAAAATTGCAAACTTTTTGCGATTTCTTAAAATTCCTTAATTGCGATTAGCAAAGTGCGAAATCGCAATTAAGGAATACCTGCCCATTCATTTCTATGGGCCAGGAGACCCATAGGAATGAATGGGAAGTAATTCTCAAATAGCGAATCGCAATTTGCTAAGCGCAATTTGAGAATAATTTCAAAGGTGCAAGGGTGTCATGATGACACCCTGATGCACCCCTGAAATTAGCATGTGTGTGCATATGGCGCACATACATGCCCTAAGGGCATGTATGAGCGCCACGTGGCACTTTGTAAAATTCAAAAAAGTGCTTTTTGAAAGGAAATCGCAAATTACCACCAACTGGAAGTTGGTGGTAATTTGCGATTTCTTAAGGATAATTCGCACAACTTGGGTGCTTTTTACATATCATTTAAGAAATCGCAATTTGCGATTTCTTAAATGCTTACGCAAAATTAAGAAATCGTTAAATTAGCAATTCCTTAATTTTGCGATGGGATTTGGCTCATACATCCCGATTACCGATTTTTTAATCGCAAACGCTGTTATTTTGCGAATCGCAGCATTTGCGATTAAAAAATCGTTTGATACATATGCCCCTAGGTCCCTAACATCTCTGAAACAAACACCTGCATCAATTCCACCCTCAACTGGCCTTTGCGATCAGATGGCACAATCTTTCCTAGAGAAAATAAATAATATGTAGATCTCCGTCCCTGAGAGTGCCAGGAACTTTCAGCCTAGATTCTCTGCCTGGACCCCTTTAAATGGCCTTTGCAATCAGATCGCACAATCTTTCCTAGATAAAATAAAAAATATGTTGATCTCCTTCCCTATAAGTGCCAGGACCTTTCAGCCTATAATCTCTTCCTGGACCCCTCTAGATGCTCCATGAAGGCTCTTAAATTTAAAAACCATCTCGGATGTGGAAACTGACAGTCTGAAGCTGAAAGTAAAGCATGGATCTCCTTTAGATCCCGCATCCATGAATATATTAGAAAGGGGCTGAGAAGCCCTCGTTCCAGCACTCACTGAGCTGTTAATTATATCTTTTGGCTCGGGCTTGTTCCTCAAGAGTGGAAACATGCAGTGGTGAGCCTGTTTCTGAAGAAACCAACCTTAGATCCCTCGCTGTCTGAAAATCTCAGACCTATATCCCTCCTGCCTTTCTTCAGAAAAAAATTGCTGAGAAACTGGTCAACTAACAACTTATGAACTTTGTGGAGGAAAAGCCTCTTCTCCATGAAATGTAATCTGGGTTCTGACCCTCTTTTAGCACAAAATCTGCACTGCTACTCGCGTCTGAATCCCTCCGCAAAATAGCAGATGATGGTAAAAGGGCTGCACTAGTCAAGCTTGAGTGGTGCCTTTGATACTGTCTCACATGGTCTGCTGTTAGAAAGGTGACACAGTGTAGGGGTGGGAGAAACGGCACTAGGATTGGTTAATTTTTTGGTAGGTCGCACCTTCCAAGTCTTCCTTCAGTCATTTGTCTCTACCATCCGGAGGTTGAAACAAGGCATGCCTCAGAACTCGGCTCTGAGCCCGACCCTCTTTAACCTGTATATGCACCAGCTGGCAGACCTTATGGAAAGTCATGGTGTGCAGACAGTCTCTTATGCGAATGATAAACAACTGATTCTAACCTTGGCCCAGGACAACGGCCAAGCGGCAGTAGATTTTAAACTTTGTTTAGTTGACTTTGCAAATTGGATGAAAAATAGCTGCCTGAGACTAAATGCTAGTAAAAATGACATTCTAGTGGTAGGGAAGCTGCCATCTATTTGGTCCTGGATCTGCTGGCCGAGTGAGCTGGGTCCCTTACCTTCCACGAACCACACAATTAAAAATCTCGGAGTTTGGTTTGACTCCACCTTATCCTTCTCGGACCAAATCTCCACTCTTACAGGTACCTGCTTTGGGGTCCTGAAAATGATTAGGATGATCCTAGGGCTTATTCCAGATTGCGCAAAAAAATACAGCAGTCCAGGCCCTTGTGGTATCAAGACTGCATTATTGCAATGTCCTCCATTTGGACACTGGACCATATGAATGCTCCTCTAAGAGGAGCATTCATATGGTTCAGAGATTTCAAAAGTAGCAGCGTGTATGCTGCTCAACATTCCCAAAAGTGCTCCCACAGGGTGAGCTCTGGACACACTTCATTGGCTCCCCATAGAGGAAAGGATATCTTTTAAAGCCCTAAGCTACATTCACAGAATACTGCAGGGCAAAGGCCCGAGTTATGTTCTTCCCAAGATCAACTGGTACAGGACTGGTCGACGTTCCCAAATTCAATAGAAAACACATTGGTGGTAATTCTTTTAGGTTTCTGGCAGCCAAACAGTGGAAACTACTTCCTTTGCATCTCAGAATAGAGCCTTCAGAAGTTTCCTTCTGAAAACACCTAAAAACCTGGCTGTTTAGAAGAAGTTTAAACCATCAGTAGAGGCAGCCCAGTCACCCTCTCGGTCTATCGGAATTCAGCGTTGGGACACTCCGAACTGGAGTAACCATGTACTCTACAAATTGCTAACATAGCATAACATAACGTATGGTCTCTATCAGTAGAGCCATAGTAAATTGGCTGGTATGGTTCACTGCCAGTATCTGATAGTGCTGAAAGCATGCCACCATCACCTCTGTGTTTTCCTGATCAGATATTTATAAGGCTCTAGATTCTGTAACCCTGAAAAAAATCACACAAAAGTAAACCTTCTCCATCTATGCACTAAGTCTTTGAAACAAACTCAACTTCATCTTTCTTAACGTATCTCTCAACTTCTCTTGTCCCTTTCAGAAAGGTACCGAACAATCAACACTTGCAATAAAAGAGCATCCTCGAAAGCACTTAGAACAAGAAGCTACGTGCGAGGCATGAGTGATCATATGCAAATGTCTGCACTGACGTCTGGGGAAAGATAGATCCATGTTATATTGTAGGGCTGGGACAGAAAATAGGCCCAATTACCACAATAAAAGTCAGTGGCAGCAGGCACGGTTCGGGTGTGGTGAGGCAAGAGGCAGAAGGGGGAGACGGGGGAGCGACTGTAAAAACAAAATTTACTTTCTCGCCGCTTTATCGCCGCATATCTCCTCCTTAGTCCCCTCAATCTGGCCTGGAACAAGAAGCACACTCAGGCTCCCCATAGCCATTCACAACTCTGCAATGAAGCGTTGTGATTGGTCTGAGATCAGTGGTTCGGCAATCAGACAGGCAATGGGAGCCTGGGCATGTTCTCCACCCAGGCTGCAATACAGCCTGGGTGGAGAACATGCAAAGTGCACATGAATGTTTGGCCAAACCGAGACAGCCGGCCAAACATACATGCCCACTTCGGGCCAGCTAAACATTCACGCATACTTAAAAGGTGTGCTCACCATTCCCCTACCCTTGTCATCAGAGCAGCCCTGCAAAGCTGCCGAAGGAACAAATAAAATAATAAGGTCCAGTTATTATCATTTAATTTTCCCTTTATTTCCCTGAGTCTAAGATCTTAGTGAAAGAAAGGTACAAGTGCAAAAGAACCCACTCCCAATCCCAATAACCTCAGGTGAGTGTAATAGCTTCATGTCGTATTATGACATCAGTGATGCCCCTTGACCTGACCAGGATTCCACTTCGTTAGCCAAATAAGGAAATGATAACCAACTTTTCCTAGATTTAAGGGAGGGAGCAGACCTGCCCAAAAGCAGAGAGGCAAGGGTTCACCAACGATGGAGCTGACTCGTGTGTTTTTTACTTGTACCTTCAAGTGTATTAACATTGGCAGCAATGAACCATCAATTGCTTTAGATGGGCAACCATTAAAGCATTTTAAGTAACTGACACAGTTCCATACTGTAGATATAAATGTCAAAGCAGGAAAAACTAAAAAGGGAAACTTTCAAAACCGAAAATCCCCCTTTCATAAGAGATATCAAAGCCATTCACCATGTTCATATAAATATTGAAAGGATGAACTGTGGATTTTAAATGGATTTAATTCAGCCTTGTATGTCGTTTTGGAGCTCTACTGGAGACCTACCTTTGGAGGTGAAAAAGAGAGTTAATAAGCAGCAGTCAATTCATCCTCTTTTAGGCAACTTCACCAACTACCCCAGTCCAATTCACATGTCCCCCATTCGCTGAATTTGGCAGTGATTGCATATTCAAGTTTATTAACTCTATTTAAACAAGCATGGTGACCTCATTATTGAGTCTGAACTGGCGACCTGGATAAGCAATTTGGATAAATAAATACATGTTTCCCTGGCAAAACGAGATTCTTTTAGTGCACACTCTCCTCTAATGGCATTATTTACAAGCCCCTTGTTGCGCCGGTGCATCAATTTTTCCCATTTTAAAAGAGGCGCACCGGCGGCGAAGGGGCTTGTAAATAAGCCTCTTCTAATTTTGAGATGCTGCTGGAAAGCTGAGTCCCCTATTTCTCCTACAGCATACTATCTGCTCCCATGTTTCCCCCAGTCTTTCCTCTATAATTGGACAATTAGACCTGGCCATTGGGATCACCACCTAGAAATGGCGCTCACCTCATACCGTATTGTTTGAATGCAGTTTGACTTACATTTTTAGATGGATGCTTTACAATGTTAGCTGAAATACTATAACCAGTTTAATTATGGGCTACTAACCAGAGGGAAAAGCGTACTGCTCAGCACTGAATCCATATTTTGCTTCTGCAATGTGCTGCAAAATGGAAACCAGACAGACCTGACTTATTTATACACATCAAAAAAAGTTCCATATTTCACAAGACGTCTGAGAGAGGAAAACTTTCCTAGGGTACTCCAATGGAGGAGTTGAGTAGGAAGAGACAACTTGCAAGTCCGCCCCATACTATGAGACATACATGAGTAATTTGTGTTCTACTCCCAACATGTTCCTTATTTTATAGTCTGATTCGTCAATGTTTATGTCGATCTCAATGTTCCCTGCTGTCTAGGCCTTCTGAGGCAGCTACTTCAATAGTCAATGCCATTCTTTCCAGGGTGTGCCAACTTCAATATGCTTCCTGCCAATTTTGTATGAGTGGTTTTATGAAAACCTTGTAAATGTATTCACTAAACTCATCATTTCACTTATGGATTTAAATATTGAACACAACATTTTGTTACAGGCCGCATGTTACACCTAGGGGAGTTTTCTTGACATAAGCCCATTTTACTCTAGTAACCCATGTTGGACACTATTGGTACCCTACACCCTAAATGGCATCCATTTTCTTATTCACTGTATTGGTTATTTGTATGCGACTGCTCTTCATAACCACCTTCCAATCCACCAGGTTCCTGGCCCACTGTTAGCACAAGCTTCTAGAATGGAGGCTTTCAAATTCCAACAGGAATTTTCCTGTAGAAGCAGTAATAATTTGTACTCAAAGCTGGCTTCCAGAATTAGAAGACATGATATAAGGCTGGAGGTGGTGGGAGGGCTTCAGAGTATCATTCCAAAATATTTTTCCTAGAAATGATAGAAAACACATAGGAGACCCGCCAACACAATCTCTAAAGTCCAAAACAGGAAATGAAGTTTAGGACGGGCAGACATTTAGGTGATGTCTGGTAGCATGCTACTGCCAGATCCATGCAGCCAGGTTCAGAGACAATATCTCACCATTACCAAGCAGTTGTAGAGCAAATGTGGCTAGAAAGGTAGTGATGCGGCATGTCTCTGTTGACCGGTGCATAAGGAAGCGAATAAGCCAGTGTTGTAGTGTGTTTTTCTATTCAAGAGCTTTGCGGACATCCTGTAGACTGTTTATGCTGTGAGACTGGGGTGATGCATGGAATGTTGGTGGTCTGTGTGCTGGAACAGGCCTGGGAGTTAGCCCTCTCAGGAGCTAATGATGCTGTAGTTGTAACTGAGGACCTGACATGACCTCCCAACTGAACGACTGCTGCCTATTCTACAGTGCCCGCAATATACACAGAGAAGCAAGGTCCTTTGAACTCTGAGACTGTGCTATCTTCACCTGTCAACCATGCAGTATCTATAAAATATATAGCTGGGCTGTTAAGCACTCAATATTAAAGCAATATAAAGCACACTTGGGTTAATAATGCATCGATCAGTGCATTGATAGTGGGACTACCGAGGACTGAACAAGACAACTGATGAGCATATGTTGCTGAAATCAATGATATGCTAAAAACAAATCATAAAAACGAATTAAAAGGGTAATGGGGGAAGACTAACCTGTTATGACAAAAGTATTTCTGGCAATGCAACCTGATAGGTGCAGTTTAAAGTTGCATCTCCATTTTTTCTTATGATAACCCTATTGAAACATTTATCCTTCAAAAACGTAAACACTTGAGGAAAAGCATGAATGCAGGGGTGCAGCCCTGCAGCATATAAGGATAGCCATGACTATATATTTGCTGCAGTTCGTGAAGTGAAGACCTCATTGAGAGCTTTGAGGTTTGAAGATTCCTAGCAGTTTCCTCAAACCCCTATTACAAGGTGCAGATCTGCAGACCCATCACCAGGCGGCTCTGCTTAGCAGTCTCCTGTTAGCTCTTGTTGCGTCGCAATGGTTGACGTTACTCTGCATTAGCGGAAAATGGCACAGAAGCATTTATCCAAGGGTCTTTATACACGTACATCCACTACTTATTCCCCAACTTCTTGGCAGGCTTTTTTTATGCTCAGTGGCGTAATGAAACTTGATGGGGCCCCCCCTGCAAGGTACGTGGAGGGGTCTCCTCCGGACTCAATCAGGAGCTCCCCAGCCAGGGTACTCTGCTGAGGGGGTCCCCGAAGCGTGCCCCCCTCCCTCAGCACAGGGGATGCGGGGGCCTCTGTTACGCCACTGCTCGCACTGTTCTTCTCCTACTCTTTGCTAAGGAAAAATGACCTTCCTCATGGTCTCACTTCCTGCGTATACCTCGAGACAGGAAGTGGGATCCAGATTCCAGAGCTCAGCACTCGGACAGGGAGGATCCAATCATATTATGTCCTAGTGCTCCTAATCCAACACCACTCCTCGCTCTTAAAGTGTAGCTACTCCCATTGGTGGAATTCCAAACACTGGAGCACCCGAAACAATTGTTTAGCGTCCCCTAAAATGTCACCAAGGCTGCCTTCCAGTCCCGGTGACATGGCTCTGTTTCCTGGGGAGTCTATGAAACCTAGGGACAGGCACAGTCAGTGGCAAACGGTTTATATCAAGGACATCTGTCAACCCCACAGAAGCTGTGAGAGGTTTAGGCTTGCAGTTTCTTAATAATTTCATCCAGTGCCAGTAGGGAAATGTTAGGCAGTTGCCTGTGACACTGAGAGCACCAGACTGGTGTTTAAAACAACAACTATGTCTAAGGTTCACTGTTGTCCTATCCATTTTACGGACTGTTAGACAGAAGATCACCTAATCTATGTCTCTATTTTTTGTTAAACAAGGTGAAAAGTGGAAAATAGGACTTTTTTTGAGGAATGTTTGATGCTGTCAGGCATTACTGCTAAGCTAATAGCTATGCACACTAAAATGCTGAAGTATATGGCTCCCAGTAACCCTAAAACCCACCAGATACCAAATTACAAGTGTGCCTTTACTGGTTAAATAAATGTGTAAATATATGTATTTCAGGTTTTTTTTCACAAAGCACAAAATAAACACGATAAATACAGCTAAAAGAGCAAAAAAGAATTGTGGATAATTACAGACAAAATTTCTAATAACACTAGGAGCACTAAATATGGGCCAATGCCATCCGAATGCGTGGGAAGCAATTTAGGGGCATATTATCAAGAAACAGCGTTAAAATTATCGCCACTTTCGCGGCAGAAAACTGCTGCTAAAGCAGCGATAATGGGCTTGATAATATGCCCTTGAGAATTCCCATAGAAGCCCATGTTCTGGTGTCAACATGAGCTTCTATTGGAATTCTCTGCGGCATATTATCAAGCCCATTATTGATGCTTTAGCGGCAATTTTCTGCCGCTAAAGCAGCGATAATTTTAACGCCGTGCTTGATTATATGCCCCCATGATGTTTTGCCAAGAGTAACGAAACCTCTCACAGTGCACTGGGTTCTCCCTGGTGCTTGAGTTCATATATTAGTTAAACATCTCTGTTTAGAATTGGCAGTGACCTGTAGTGGACAAGGATGACGTTTATCTATAGTGGAGAAGTGTAGCTCAATGGTTAGAGCGGCAGACCTCGATGCAGAGCACTGGTCCGGGACCAGGGTTCGATTCCCACCGCGGCAGGGTCTCAGGCTATAAATTCCTCGGACTGGATATTCTCGCCTCAGTGCCTATTCTAATCATGGGTCCCACGCTGCAACTCTGGGCAATAGCTTGCTTAATCTCCACAATGGCCCCAACAGTGCTGGGATTCCTGGCTTCACCATGGGGGTGCCCAGGAGTGGACACTTCACACGGAAAGCCAGGAAGGGTTCCTTCAGCGGTATGAGTACAGCGCTGAGATACCCGTAGTGTTGATCGGCGCTATATAAATACCTATACATTTACATTTACATTTTACATTTATCTGTATGGGGCTTTCAACTAGTAGCTCGTGAGCTTATTGGTAGCCCTCCAGCTAACCATGAGAAGCTCTCTGTGTGCAGCCCCGCCCACTAAACTAGAGGCTTTTGCTTGACTGAAATCATATATGTGCACCAAAATTGAAAAGTGTACAGTTGAGGAGAAAATGTTTGTAATTTCCGAATTCACAAGCTAATGCTTGGAGAAATATAGTTGCATTTTGAAAATGTACTTAAAGCTGATATTTGAATGAAAAATGATGCACTGTTGGGGATTGTTATTACTAATACTTTTACCCTGGTGGCAGGGGCATTGCAGCTATGGTTGTTATATATTACTCATGTAGAGGAATTCCAAATTGATATAGTGTTTTTTACATCACTTCTGGCAACCGTACCTGATGGGGGATCACTCCTGTAATCCTGTATAGGGTGTGACTAAATTGATCTAGTCTAATGTAATAAGCATTGTAATAGATGTTCCGGGTGAGTATCATTGAACAGCAGAAGCTCCTATCACAGAAAAGGTTGGAGACCTCTGGTGTATGTAATGGTTAGAGAGCAAATTACCAGTAAGGACGTAGCAGTCAAATGTATGAGCCCATACCCAGCATGCATTGCAATGCTACAGCATGCCCTGCTCATAAAAGGGAATGGTAATTCGCGTAATATTTCATATGGCACAGACAGACTTCCCTGGCGTTGCTCACTCGCTGGTGTCCTTAGATGAAGCAATGTAGACCTCTGTGTGTGTAATTAACAATCTCAAAGCCAACGTGGCAATGCGACCTGAGCAGAATGAAAATACGGGGATTTTACGTAAGTGCTCTGAACTAATTGACACTTTCCCTTAAGTAGGCCATTTAAGGCAGACAGACACAGACGCTTGCGTAACAGCCCAGTGAAAGGGTGTCTGCCGGCTGAGGGGGAGGAGTAGTGATAAAGAGTCGTCTGGGAGACAGCTCGCGCCACAACTTCCGATTTACAGCCAGAGGAAAGTCTTTGTGAGTTCCTGGGCTTGGCGGCCGGCACTATATACTGTGCTTTGCAAAACAGGCACTGCGGCCACACCCGGACAAATACTCATACCTCAACCAGACGCCCACCCGAAAAGGACACACCATCATGCAGACAGGCACACAAAAAGACAGTTACATGCGCAGACACATACAAAACGTATATAAAACTCATCCAAATGCTGACACATAGCACACAGAAACGCAAACATATCCGCAAAGCCAGGATACATCCAGACACGCAACCCCAAGCACATCAAGAAGCACACCAGTCACACGCATATACAAAAACACTCAAGTGAAAACAAACGTAGACACGCATACCTACTAAAACGCGCGCTGAAACACACGCATTGAACAAGCACAGAAAGGCACACGCACAGAACCATGGTCTTGCTAGAAGAGATAATCACCAGATACAGGAACATTAACAAGCACACAGATAAGCACGTGTACAGAACAAATAAACACACCGATGGACACATGCACAGATACACACATACACACATGGACCTGCAGTATTCAGAGAGAACCACATAAAACCATCAGCACACATAGATAGACACAGACATGCTTGCACAGGTAAACACACTCCAGGCACAATAAACACATACAGATACACACCTCATATATACCCCACACAGTCACTCCCACATTCACAGGTACCTATTGACATGCACCTTTCCACTCATACCATGCACACACATGGATTTAGGGCAGGTTTTCATGCTTCACGAAAAACTAAAAAAAAAAAACATTATCTAAATGATTCTGCTAATCCTTCTAACTCAATCACAATACCCAAAGCAGCATTTCCTTAGTCTTATAATTTCTAGGTACCCTTACAGAAGGCAAGCAGTCTTTTAAAATCACTCCAAGCCTGCTCCCTAACCAGTAGTGAGGCCTACACTGCTAGGCCGCGCCCCCTGCACCAGATGACAGGCATCATAAATGCGTTCCGCCCCATTGAGCATTGGCAGCGAGGTGTGGCTTGAGTCTGTTGGCTCAGTGAGCAAGAAGTCCATGTCTGGGCATAGTCACTAATCTTGTAAAACTCACCAGGGAGCATAAATGTGATGGGCATGTGAAGCCAACGCTTCAACACCACTGCAAGCACCAATGTGATGATCTATCTTGCGTTTGGTTCAGTAAGGCTCTCTGCAGCTCCTTGGCACAAGGTGTTGCTTCTACAGCTCATTGGTTTAGTTTGATTGTGTTGTTTTATGTAGCGCAAAAACCAAGAACAGTATTCAAGCGCAAAGACTTACAAAAATAAGCAATGGCCAAGCGTATGAGTCTGGCATTTTTTTTCAGTTAGAAGCTAGACCTGCTGACGTTGCAGAAGCCACTGGGTGCACCAATTTGTATTTCAGTAGTGGTTCAGAGGCAGTAGGAGGGGAGCGGCTGGCCACTCTGAATTCTATCAGCAGCCCGGCAGCTGAATGTGGTGCCAAAGGCACCAAAGAAGTGTTCCTGTAATGGAAACCACTACTGTCTCCCTACTCTCTCACAACCCGGCGGCTGAATATGGTGCCAAGGGCACCAAAGAAGTGTCCCTGTATGGAAACCACTACTGTATCCCTACTCTCTCACAGCCCGGCGGCTGAATATGGTGCCAAAGGCACCAAAGAAGTGTTCCTGTAATGGAAACCACTACTGTCTCCCTACTCTCTCACAGGCCGGCGGCTGAATATGGTGCTAAAGGCACCAAAGAAGTGTCCCTGTATGGAAACCACTACTGTATCCCTACTCTCTCACAGCCCGGTGGCTGAATATGGTGCCAAAGGCACCAAAGAAGTGTTCCTGTAATGGAAACCACTACTGTCTCCCTACTCTCTCACAGGCCGGCGGCTGAATGTGGTGCCAAAGGCACCAAAGAAGTGTTCCTGTAATGGAAACCACTACTGTCTCCCTACTCTCTCACAGCCCGGCGGCTGAATATGGTGCCAAAGGCACCAAAGAAGTGTTCCTGTAATGGGAACCACTACTGTCTCCCTACTCTCTCACAGCCCGGTGGCTGAATATGGTGCCAAAGGCACCAAAGAAGTGTTCCTGTAATGGGAACCACTACTGTTTCCCTACTCTCTCACAGCCCGGCAGTTGAATGTGGTGCCAAAGGCACCAAAGAAGTGTTCCTGTAATGGGAACCACTGCTGTCTCCCTACTCTCTCACAGCCCGGCGGCTGAATATGGTGCCAAAGGCAACAAGGAAGTGTTCCTGTAATGGGAACCACTGCTGTCTCCCTACTCTCTCACAGCCCGGCGGCTGAATATGGTGCCAAAGGCAACAAGGAAGTGTTCCTGTAATGGAAACCACTACTGTCTCCCTACTCTCGCACAGCCCGGCGGCTGAATATGGTGCCAAAGGCAACAAGGAAGTGTTCCTGTAATGGAAACCACTACTGTCTCCCTACTCTCTCACAGGCCGGCGGCTGAATATGGTGCCAAAGGCAACAAGGAAGTGTTCCTGTAATGGAAACCACTACTGTCTCCCTACTCTCTCACAGGCCGGCGGCTGAATATGGTGCCAAAGGCACCAAAGAAGTGTTCCTGTAATGGGAACCACTACTGTCTCCCTACTCTCTCACAGGCCGGCGGCTGAATATGGTGCCAAAGGCACCAAAGAAGTGTTCCTGTAATGGGAACCACTACTGTCTCCCTACTCTCTCACAGGCCGGCGGCTGAATATGGTGCTACAGGCACCAAAGAAGTGTTCCTGTAATGGGAACCACTACTGTCTCCCTACTCTCTCACAGCCCGGCGGCTGAATATGGTGCCAAAGGCACCAAAGAAGTGTCCCTGTATGGAAACCACTACTGTCTCCCTACTCTCTCACTGTGAGTTCATTTAATCATCCAAAATCAGTCTCAAAAACACCAAACACAGCCGTTCCAGTACTTTCTTGAGAACCTTCTTAACACCACCCACATCAGCCGCTCACTTGGTCCCTCTACATCCCACTTGACTGAATTAACCTCATTTTCTAAACAGGATTTCTCCAGTACCTCTAAGTAGGTGTCTCTCCCTGCCATCATAGTCATCATTCCCACACTGCTTGGAATGACTAGTGCATAATTCACTCATCTTTTACCAACTTCCCTCGTCAACTGCCTGCATTAGAGTTCCAATGACTCTACTCAAAAAAAATGTGCATGTTGTCTTCATCTGCTGCCTTCTCCCATTGCCTACTCTCCTTCTCCTACCATCTGCCTTCCTGCCACCTAATATTTCCCCCTACTCGCCGAAAAAGTGCTTCAGCGCCTAGTCAGGGGTAGTAAGCGCTTTATAAATGCAATTAAAGCCTTCCCTATTGGTTTTGAATATGTTTTTTCAATCTGGGGTCATTTTTAGGAGATGACTGTGAATAAGTGTAACTGTTAATGTAAACTGAATTATACTATTCATTCTTTCCTCAGTCTTGCATGGAATGTGTTCTTCTACTTAATCATAACAGCTCTATGAACACTTCAGTTAATTTTAGGTTTGGTGTTAGCTAAGACCTTTTGATTTTACTCTCTCTCTATTATATATATATATATGTGATCAAGGCTCCTGCGAGAGCTAAAACGTGTTATGCCACAAAGCAGGATTACAATTTGCACCAAATCGTAGTCCGGACCTGTTGTTTGTGGAATCGAACATGTTACGGGTATAACTGGATATATATGTATATAGAACCGAGGCACAAGAAAAGCGAAAAACAAATGAGCAAAACACAAAAAGTGGGCAGGGTAGAAACACCCTGACCCCCTAGGCCTGCTCAGGGGATCCCACAAGGACCCCCAGGGCCAAAAAAAAGCATTTTAAAAAAAACAAAACGCTGGATGCATGGAGGATCAGCGGATCCGGCCACGAAAATTAAAAAAAACTAAGCGCGGGCTCCTGCACTTCGTTTTTAATTAGCCCCCGGGTGGGCCAAGTCCCGGGGGCAATGTTTAGATTATAATGGGGGACCCAAAGGGGCCCCCCAGCCCCGGGGACCGCCACCCCCAGGGCTTTTCAAAAGTATTTGCGGGGGGGGCTCATGGCCCCCCCGCAGCCCCGGGGACCGCCATCCCCGGAGCGTCTATCTTAAATGGGTGGGGGGCTCAAAGGCCCCCCCAAGCCCCGGGGACTGAGACCCCCCGGGGCTTTTATAAAATATTGGCGGGGCACATGGCCCCCCGCAGCCCCGGCGACCACCACCCCCGGGGCTTGTTCTTTAAAAAAAATTAACTACCTGTGTGGGGGGCTCGAACCCCCACACACGCCCCGGGGACCACCACCTCCCTGGGGCTCTAATTACTAAAATTGGGGGGTCCGTGACGGACCCCCAAGCCCTGGGGACCACCACCCCCGGGGCTTTGCAAATGATGGGAGTGGGGCCGTGCGGCTCCCCTCCTGGAGCCCTCGATGGCCCTGGGGACCGCCACCCCCCAGGGCCGGCTCCTGCTGTGTCCCGGGGTGCCCACCCCCAGGACACTGCTGTTTGCTATGGCAGGGCGGGAGTCTCGCGGCTCCCGCCCTGCCATAGCAAACTCTGCTTTGGTTTTTGGAAGCTAGGGCAGGAAACCTGCTCTCTCTTCCAAAAAACAAAGCTGATTGCTTTTCCACATGGGGAGGTGCATCTTAGCAGCTCCCCATGTGGAAAAGCAATGCCGGCTCCCGCAGGAGGTGGGGAGCCGGTGGGACCGTGGGGGGATTGGGGACCCCTCCACGGTCCCCAACGGAGAGGGCCAGCCCCGGGGATGGGGTCCCCGGGGCTAGAAGTGGCCCGGGAGTGGCCCCCCTCCTCAAAAATGTGGTAAAATAATAATAAATAAATAAATGAAACAAAGGTCGGCCCCGGGGGATGGGGTCCCCGGGGCCATAAATGGCCTAAGAAGGGGGGCAATGCAGCCCCCACCTATTCATTTGAAAGAAAAAAAATTGCCATGCCCCAGGGTATGGGGTCACCGGGGCCGATTATGGCCTTGGGAGGGGGGCCACGGGGTCCCCTTCCAATTTAAAAAAAACAAATAAAAATAGTTGTCAGGCCCAGGGGGGATGGGGTCCCTAGGGCCAATAAAATAGGAAAAGAAGGAGGGCTACACAGCACCCGTTCTTAAAAAAATAAAAAAGACCGGCATCGCGCCGGAGGCCCCGCCCCCTCCCTGCAGCACTCTGCAATCGCGCCCCCCGGCTTAATGGAGGTACCTGGTGGGCTAGTTGCACCCCAGGTACCCTCAGGATTCAAGGGGAGTTAATCTCCCAACTTAAAACGCGCCACGGGGCACGTTTGCACAGTGGTGAAGAGAGGGGGCGTGGCCTGAGGTGACATGTGTGCAAACACGCCCTGTGGGGCATTTTAAGTTGGGGAATTAATTCCTCTTCAATCCTGAGGTCCCCTGGGGGCCAACTAGCCCACCAGGTAACTCCAGTAAGCGCCACGGAGCTGCGTTGCAGAGTGTTGTAAAAAGGGGCGTGGCCTCTGAACACCTCTCTGTAACGCAGTTCCCTGGCACATACTGGAGGTACCTGGTGGGCTAGTTGGCCCTCAGGGACCCTCAGGATTGAAGAGGAATTAATTCCCCAACTTAAAACGCGTCACAGGGCGTGTTTGCACACATGCCACGCCCCCTTCCTTCACCATTGTGCAAACGCGCCCCGTGGCGAGTTGTAAGTTGGGGAATTAACTCCCCTTCAATGCTGAGCAGAGCAAGTAGGATAGAATCAAGTAAAGAAATACATATACATTGTAATAAGACTAGCCTCAAAATCACATCAAATACATAAAAACCAAGTTTCAAACAAACATGGACACATTTTTTCAATTGGATTGATACAATAGATACTAAAAAAGAGAAAAAAAAATATATGCGAGTTCATAAAACAGATTCATGAACTAACCCACAATTCTCGACCCATATTGCTTTTGCCTTCCGTTTAATATTATTTTAACTCCATTCTCGCCTCAATTTTCAAGTAGCTATCTAAAATAAAATCTTCTGGGTTTCTAAAGTGCAAGAGTGCTAAAGTGCAAAAAATGTGAATAGTGCAAAAGAACGACCTGATTTATATTTCTATAGCAGCTAAATATTGCCAAGTCGCAGTAAACTTTTTAATTGCCCCCACACGCATTGCAAAAGCTTCTTCCAAAGTCCTGGTATGCTTCATCTTATTTAGCCATTTCTTGTATGAAGGCGCTTCTGTTGATCTCCAATTCTGTAAAACTAGGGAGTGAGCGACCAGCGTCGAAATAGCTAAAAAAGTCCCTTCAAATTTAGACACATTAATCTCTCTGCTCGTTATACCAAGAGGACTGCCTCTGCTGTTGGGTCGAGTGATTTCTGAAATGCCCGGCTTATGGCTGCGAAAATCTTATCCCAGAACATCCCTAGTTTTGAACAGGTGAAGAATGTATGTTTCCATCCTCCTTCACCTTCTGTCAACCAGCGAAAACACTTATTCTCCACCTCGGGATGGATTTTATTCAACACCTTAGGGGTGAAATAGGCCAAACATCGGGACAGAAATGCCATTCTTTTAAAATTGGCTGCTCTTACAGGCCTTATTGCCTGTTTGGGATATGGCCTGCCACTCCAGACTAGAGAAGGAACATTGGGTCTCCTGAGTTACTTTCTCCAAAAACTTCTCTACCAAAGGTGTTTCATTTTGGATGCTCAATAGCCGATACCAATTGTCAACCCCTCTAACGTTAGCACTAAATAGCGCAGTTACCAATTTGGTTGGAGTACCACAGAGTATAAGGTTGGTATTTTTTTGGATAAAATTTACTATTTGTAGGTATTCAAAAAAGACAGGTTTATTACTGTCCCGAGATCTAGTCTGTACTTCCTGCCAAGTAATCACTCTTTCCTGAATAATAAAATGTCCCAATACTTCCAACCCACAATCCTTCCAACTCTTTTAACGGCTGGAGTGAATATGAAGGCCCAAACTTTTACACTCGCTTAATTTTGTGAAACCCAGAATAGCTACTTTGTTTGAAAAAAACATGTCATCTACTAGAAAACTCCAAAAGAGTTTTATACCTAGTTTTTTTGGAAGCTTTGAGTTTTTAAGGAATGTTTGGGTCTGCTAACCGGCTTCTTGTATCATCCTGTCCATAAAGTAATTGTCTGATCGTACTGCAGTTAGATCCAATATTGCTGCCTCGTAGTATGTTTTAATGTGCGGTAAAGCCAGCCCACCTAGTTTTACATCGAGTTGTAACACTGGGAGTTTGACTCTAGAAGACTTCTTATTCCAAACAAACGATCTGATCATTGATTCAAGGCCTTTAAAGAGTGAGTATAGACATATTAATAAGTGCGACACGGCCAATCAAAGTTAGCGGTAGGCGAGACCAATTTTCCAATAATTTCTCAATCTTTTTGCTTGTTGCCTCGTAATTCAATTTGAATAACTGTCCATACTGGCTTGTAACAAAGATCCCTAGATACCGTATTGGATCTGATTTAAGAGCCTGTTGTTTTAAATTTTCCGGGAGAAAATCCATATCTGAATTCAGCATTAGAATCTCTGTTTTATTTTGATTAATTTTATATCCCCCAATAAGTTCGAATTGACTAAATTCCGTTAGCGTCCGATCTAGGTTCTGTCTTTCAGGGCTAAGATATAATATAGCGTCGTCAGCAAACAGTTTTAATTTAGCCATGCCCTGAATTGGTGCTTGGAAATCCATGTTAGCTCGGATTTTGACAGCCAGAGGTTCTCTAAAAAAAATGTAAAAAGTAGGGGCGAGAGTGGGCACACTTGTCTGGTCCCTCTATTGATGTGTACTGACCTTACTTGAGTTGCATTAATTAACAACTGAGCCTGGTCCCCTTGGTAGATGTTCTGGAGCATGGTAAGGACTTGAGACGGAAAGCCAAACCTCCCTAGGCCAAAAAATAGTGCACCCCAATTAACCAGATCGAATGCTTTTTCAGCATCGACCATCATAATACATGCCGGCGTCTTATTGATATTAAAATAATCGAGCACTTGAATCAGAATCCCTGCATTGGATGACATAGTTCTCCTGGCCACGAACCCTGACTGGTCGTCATGAATCACTTCCTGGGCTAGTGGGGTAAATCGCTGTGCCCATATCTTCATCAAAATCTTGTAGTCAGCGTTCAACAAGCTGATTGGTCTATATGAATTTACATTATTGTGCTTCTTATCCTTTTTCACAAAACTCACCACTATCGACCTCTTAAACTCAGTGGGTACCAAACCTCCAAGCTTAACATGATTGAACAGTTTCGTCAAAAAAGGAGTCAGCTCGCTAGCGAATACTTTATAAAATCCGATAGGCATACCGTCTTCACCACAAGCCTTAGCTCCAGCAATAGATTTTACGGCTGCCAACATTTCTGCTGGAAGTATCTCACATTGCACCTTTTCAGTTAAGCTTTGGGTAACCTCGGGAGATCTACCCCTGCAAAATATTCCTCAATTGCTTCCTGGCTAACCGTATATTTCATGGTGTAAAGCTGTTGATAGTGTTCAACAAAGACACGAGCAATCCCTTCCCTATCAGTCACTACAGAACTAGTCTTAGGATCTATTATCTCCATGATAAGGACCGATTCTTTTCATGTCCTGGTGGACCACGCCAAAAGCTTTCCCACCATTTGACTTTCTTCATAGACCCATTGTTGATAGGTCCATGAACTTTTAATTTCCTCAACAATCAAGAAGTCACTCAATACCTTCTTCGCTTTTTCCCACTGACCCCGTGAGGGGGAGTTTCGTAGACTTGAAGCGTTTTCCAGGGCTCGCTGTAATTCCGCGATTTTTATGCGTTGATTTTTCACCTGTGCTACTGAAATATCAATCATCTGACCGCGAACTGCCGCCTTGAATCCACCCCATACCGAGAAAGGTTCAGCTGACCCTTCATTCCTTTAAAAAAAGTCAAGTATCCACTCTCTAAAGCCTTCTACCCATTGATGGTCTTGGAGAAGGAGGCGGTCCATCTGCCACCTGGACCTCTTCATCCCCAAGTCCTCATTTTCAAGATTCACTCTAACATAAGTGTGGTCTGAAAAAGCATTCACATCAATTTCAGCTTCTGTGAAAGCTAGAGAGCGAGATATTAAAACAATCTATTTGTGAAGCTGTATGGAACTGGTGGGAAAAGCAGGTATATTCATAACTATCAGGATTAATTTTACGCCAGGTGTCGTATAGCTGCAGATCTTGTGTTATAGCCTCAAAGACTGTTTTTGTCATTGGCTTCAGCGGTTTTTTATTCCTGTTCGAGGTGTCTCTTCCTAAATCTTGGATATGATTAAAGTCCCCTCCTAAAACCATCTGCCCAGGGACCCCAATAAGAAGCTTGTGAAGTTTTAATAAAGGCCATGGATCGTCTGGAATTGGACCATAATAGTTGATAAAATTCATAATGTTCCCATTAAGTTTTGCCATGACCCATATCCATCTACCCTGGGGATCTCTCTTTACTTGAATAAACTCCCAAGCCAGATCCCTACTGAAATAAATAGCCACCCCCTCATTGCTACTACAGCTGAGGCAAAAAAGGGTTTTGAAAATACCCCCGGAATAAAAAGCTTTGGTAGATTAGTTTTTAGATGAGTTTCTTGAATGAAGAGTACTTGGAGTTTTAACGTAGTAAGCCATCTTATAAGCCCCCCATATTTCGGTCTATTCAAAATACCATTAGCATTTAACGATATGATACTACACCTATTGTTTGAATTCATGATTCATGATTCATATATTACCAATGTCTCAGTAAAGTTTTTGAAATCAAACTCATATTCAAATCATATAAATCCTGTTTGCAACTGCTCTTTTTACTGCCACAATCCCAAACACCCTCACCCCAAACCCCGTGAACCCCCCTCTGAAATGTGGTTGACCCGTCAGACCCCGCAGACCACATCTCCCCCCCCCCCTTCTGTGCTATGGGGTGCCTTGGACCTGCACCCGAGATGATCTGCCCCCCCAACAGTGAAGACCTGCCAATCAAAAATACCAAAAATCAGAAGTACCCACAAATTCATTTTGCAGTTTTCCTGCTAGTCATTAAAAAAAGAAACCAGAAACAGAAAGGAAAACAAGCAACAGCAACCAGAGATATATTTTACAGTGGAAATCTCTTTCAGTAAATCCTGAGCCTCCTCAATATGAGAAAACATGTGAAATTTCCCTTTAGCCAACACCCTAAGTTTGGATTGTTGCGCAATGGATGCCTGAGCACCTTGTGCTTTAAATAGGTATAGGAGCTTCACAAATTCTTTCCGTCTACGAGCCGCTACCGCAGACATGTCTGGAAAGATCCGAAATTTAGCCCCCTCGTTGATGGTAAATTGGCTCTGCTGAATTGCTTTTGGCAAAATATTCTCTTTTACACTAAAATCAGCAAAGTTAATCAGAATTATCCGAGGGAACTTTGAATTAGGAATGGAGTGGGCAGGGACCCGATGTGCCATAGTTAATGTTAGGTCTCCTGTAAAATCTGGAAGCACTTTTTGTTTTGCTTAAAGAAAGTCTCCACCCATACAAGAGTAATTGTTCCCTCCATCCCCTCAGGTACTCCAACAATCCGAAGATTGGAACGACGTGAATGATTTTCCAATTCTTCAAGCTTGTTCTCAAGGGCAATTTTATCGACCGTCACCAAGTTGATTTTCTGGATCATTGAACCCATCTGGTCCTCCAGATGGGCTATCCTAGATATGGCTTCCTGAAATCTTGCGGAGATGCCTGCAACTGATTCTTCGTTTTTTTCCAAACGGAGATGGAGAACAGCTATCTCTGTTTCCTGAGATTTTTTCATATTCCGAATCTCATCCAGTGTAAGATTAAGTAGAGTATTAATTTCTAGCTGTTGCATGTTGACTCCGCTGGTAAACATTTCCGAGTCATCTTGTAGCTTTTTACTCCAGGGACTGGCTAATTGACCTGATGGTTCCAAATCCCGCTCCATCGGTGCTCGAGCAATTTCCTGAGATGTTTCCTGCGACTGCGAGCCGCTCGGTAAATTCTGTTCTAGAATGTCAGCGGGTGAGAATCAGTCAGGGTGCAAAGGATGGAGAAATGGAACCTGAGGGCTTGCCTGATAATATGGCGGGCAACCTTCCCCCAACTGAGTAAACACCTTCGGGATTGAATCTTGAACGGCCTCCTGAGGCGGTAGAGATATGTGTAACCTCTCCAAATAATTAACTGCTGTTGCTTCTTCTTCCTCCACCTCTGGTGTTGCTACCACACCTGAATTTAAGTGTCCCGAATCTTGAATGACTGGGAGCTGAATAGGCTTTTTTGTGAACAAAGGGAACTCTTTATAACTCTTCAGCTCCAATTTTATTGCCCCTGGATTTAGTTAATCAGTCTGCCCCTTCTCTACTTCGTTGGATCCTTCCAATACCACAATGAGGTTGTCTCCTTCTGGATGTAACTCAGACTGAGGTTCAGTCAGATCTTCTGCGGAACTCTCAAAGCTCGAATTTAAGCCTGAGAGATTTATTGGGTTTGATGCCTTTACAAGAGAAACTGTCCCTTTTGCTTGCATTAGCAGTTTTTTTTGCTTTCAGCCCAGTGGTCGCCTCTACTTTAGCTACTGCAGTTGCGTGTTTTAAATGTCTCCCCATCTTGCTATGGTTTCTTAACTCCTAGAGGTGTGTAGCAAATATCCTGGGTCTTGGCTCCTCACAACACAAAACCCCCGAATTGTGCTAGGGGGCTAGCCCGGATTTTCTCTGGATTTTTTCTTTTTTTTTTCCCTTCCCTTCTTTTTTCCCCTTCTTTTTCGCCCCCCCCCCCCCCCCCGGTTTTTCCTAGTGTTGCTGAGTTTGTGCTGCAACCAGCGTCTAGATTCATTTCTCTAGTTTACGGATTTGAGCAAATCCTGGCATTCGCTCTCATAATTCCTTGTATTCTATATTCAGTTCTTTATCCAGTGCTTTTGTCCTTAAAGCAACGGGTGCGATCCCTGCAGAGCGGGCACCTCGTCTCCCCTTACTGCGTTAATTGGGTCAAGAGTTGGACTTAAAGAGTCCTACTTTTTTCTTCTTTTTTTCTCAGAGCCAGTTTAGAGGGATAATTTATAGATTTACAGTTCTTTTTCCCCCTCCTTTACTCTCCTTCTCCCCTTGCTGTTCAGATTTCATCAGATCGTTTGTATGAGATTGTTTCTGGGTAGAGGGAAAATACGGTGTTTCTGGGTAGAGGGGAAAATACGGGAATCTGAAGGTAGGTGCGGTAACCCTTGATTTCAAAAAGGGAATCCAGTAGTGTCTTAAAGCCTTACACCTTCCTCCACCCGCTGTTCTTGCAGTCAGCTTTTTTAACGCAATCTTACCGGAGCTCTTTGCCGCCTTAAATCATAGAAAAAGCGCAGGTCTCTGGCCACCAGATAGTGTGGAGAAGCTGCGGGGCCTGGCCTTCCACCAGGATAATGCCCCCGCACTCCGCATTTAACACGTCCCTGCCGGAGTTTTCATGCAGCTTGACTTTTGGTTTAGCAGTGGATCGCTGGTCCGTTTCCCGAACTTGTTGATTTTTCCCCGTTTAACATTCAGGCGATTCGCGGGGTTTTACAAAGCATTTTCACAGCGGTTGGCGAAGGTAGAAGTTACATATCACTTGCGGCTAACAGCGTTCACCACGCTCGCGTTCGCAGTGTCCACCATCACAGTCTCCACTACGGGGGGAGGAGCATCAATCACCTGGTACTACGGAGAGGCGGGAGTTTCCATCCGCAGCTAAGAGCAAAATTCAAGTAATGGTGCGTTGAAGGACATTGTTGTTTCTCGATGAGTCAGTACAACAGCACAGCAAATATCCACATAGATCAGTACACACACCACATCGGAAGATCTTTACCAGGACCAAAGTAATTTTACTTTATCATGGTTCCACATGAATCATTGCTAATATGGACATTCAACCAATCCCTACTAGCCACACACAGGCTGTCAACCATACATGATGGATGGATACAAATTGAAGAACCATATAAAAAGGGGAAAAGATAAAGAAAACATTTTGGTGCCATACTATTGGCTGACAGCACTGTATGAATACTGATGAAAACATGGCAGGGCATAGATGCTTATTTATTGACCTTATTCAGGAAGTACTTTAAAGTGCCAGATTACATAACAGTGCTTTCATCCATCTGGAAACATTGGGCCTTTCAGAGAGGCTGCAAGGGACTGAAACTGTGGCCAGGACCATTGCACAGTCCTATTTGTTTCTCCTCCAGACAGGCACAAACAAGCCCATCACCACTGCCCCACAAATCATCACCCTATCTCCTACCAGCAGTTGCGCTGACATATTTTGCCTGCAGACAGCAGGCGGAAACAACCAGTGTTATCTTGACCAAAATGATAAAAACTGCTTGCAAAAGTACCCTGTAAATCGAATTCAAACAGTTATTCCCCATTTCGGGAAAAAAACTCCTAATACCCCAAATTTGTGTGGATACCAGCTTTTAAACTCAGTTCAGTCTCTCTGGTCTCTCCTCTGGAAACTCCGGCCATGAGGCATCCATGCAGGCACAGTTTCTCTCCCAAGCTGGCTCGTGCCAGCATGGTTGAACCCACTATAGGAAAAAGCTCTATGACGGCAATTCCTTGATGCTTGTCTTCTGTGGTGGTACTGTTGCTGTTTAATGTGCTTACTGGACAATGATTCCAACGTGCAGATACTTTAGAGTAACCATATCAAAAGTGTCCTGGATATACTGGGAGTTTAATTCTATCAGACCAAACACAGGCTTTGTGCCGTTACATGCAAGAGTGTTGTGGTTTACATTAGGCCTGGGCGGAGTTTGCAGAGTGCCAGAAAAACTCCACTACTCTACGTGGAGTTCCGCGAGCTGTTGAGCCTGTTAAGTTGCACCGCTTGCACTAACTTTTAGCGCCGGTAGTTTGCCCTGCATTGTAAAATCAGCGCAAACAGCACTACGTGTCGTGCCAGAGGACCCTCCTGCTTTCTGCCACTCGAGTAGAAATTCTACTCGAGCACCAGCTTCCTCAACGCGAGCGGCAGATTTCTCAACACAAGCGGACACGACCATCCGCGTTGAGAAATCTCACTTGGAGGAGGTCTAGCGCACATTTTTTTCTCGTGAGCGCTTGCCAACTTAACATTGGTGAGCCACGCAAAAGAAAAAGTCCACTCTGTGTCACTTCGAAGAGTTTTCGGGATCTCCACGCCGAGTGCAAAGTGGGCAATACTCCGTTAACTCTGCTGGTACAGCAGAGTTCTTTGCCCATCCTAAGTTTACATGACTGCCTTTCCCGACGTTGACCAATTAAAATGGTGGCAGATTGGCATGCCTAAATTATGTAGCTGCTCAATTCAGTTTCCCTCAAAGATGCCATTGCTTTATTGTATTCCCACAGACAAAGAGGTGGTGGCTCTGCCATCGTGAAGGCCATATTCTCCTACCCTCATAATTAGGTGTGTGAAAGCTGAGAAGGGTGGACAAAACTTGTTTTTTGGCACTAATCCTGTAACCGCTCAAACATAACTGCTTAGGTCCCCAATCCAGTCAATTTTTTTGGCCAGATAATGCTATTTTAGACAAGGAGTATTCTTATGGGAATTATAAGTGTGCAAAGACATTTCTCTATAGATGAACCTTTTGATGTTTCACAAAGAATGGAGCCTTACTGCTTTTATCATCAGCACAGTGTAATTGTAATATAGGATTTGATTTGGGATGCATGAAACTAATTCTCTAAATTGAAAGCTATTTCTTTTGATCGAGTAGATTTATGAGTTCGAATGTTAGTATCTACGATAAGTGAATGTATGAATGAATGATTAACCAGTTGCAGTCTTCTAGAATACTCCAAAATAACCTCTATGGGTAAGAAAAGTTTTTAAAAAACGTATGAAATAAGCGGCAGTCCTAGCTGATCGTATTTCTGAATGTCCAGCCATTTATCTGCCAATCAAAAAATGTATATTTTAGTATGATTGAAGCAATGTGGCCTAACTAATGCATTCATTCATTTGACTGTAAACAGAAAAGATTGTCATAAATGTCTTAAGCATCACAATTTACAAAAACAAGACATGAGCTTCCATCAGAGACGACAACACTCTAACATCATATGCAAGGCTTTAAGAGGGATGAAGGGGTTAATGTCCAAAAGGGGCGTGGCCTATGTAATAAATGGCACGGCTAAAACATATAATCTACATTTCTGTGTTTTCCATCATGTGCCACACAACAGGTATTTTGGATCCTCCCTGAGCTTTCTTTTATTGCATTCACACATACAGCACAACAACTGACATTCACCTAAAACCAGGTATTGGCTTTGTCAAATGTTGTCGGTTCAAGATAAATGAGTAACAAGAATGATTGGGGTAAATAATAATGTTGACTAGCACACTGAGTAACTTGCACTGTCTTTAGCCTCCACTCCTGGACTTTCAGTCGTAGCCTCTTATAAACTCCTGGACAAGACTTAGGGGCATATCAACAAGGGCTTGATCTCTGCTTTTTTGGCTTTAAAAGCCAAAAATGCAGAGATAAAACTAGCACCCTATCAGCAACAGGGTGCTAACACGCAAATTCGCATGTTAGCACCCTTTTACTCTATGCTTCCCCTTGCATCTCTAATGAGATGCAAAGGGGGCGCTCCAGAGTAAAAGAATAGGAGAAATGTCGCTAAGCGACATTTCTTCTATTGTCAAGGATATCGCTAACCCTGTTAGCGATAAAAAAAGCCGCGCTAACCGCGGGTAAAACTGCTTTTTTACGTCTGGTATTTTTCTGACTTAGCCATGATATCCTATGTGAGGTGGATATCATGGCTAAGTGTGTCTATCCCTATCAGCAAGCTATCGCCAAACCTTGTGGGATTATCGCTGTATTTCCAGCGATAATCTCACAATTGGCAGCTTGCGCTCTGAATTTTATTGCTTTGGAGATAAGCGTTGCTGATAGCACACTATCTCCGCGATAAAATTCAGAGTTGGCCAGCGATAATTATCCTCACGCTAAGAGCGCTGAGCTATAATTATCCCCGGTCCTTGCTGATATGCCCCTTAGTTAGAAGAATGCACTACACAAGAGTAATATGCTATTCAGAAAAAAAAATACAGAAATACAACATCCTTGAAATAGATATAACACTTTTATGGAATGCAAGATTAAATAAATCATGTGAAATATACAAGAAAGTAAATCGCTGACATGGATTACCTTAACATTTATACCATTAATTGTTCGGAAATCGATTAGTGTTTTTACCATTGCAGTTAAGGACATAGGACCTGATGGGGACCCATTTCAATGTCTATTTTTAATTACTGCTTGGCCCGAAACCCAGACGGACCCGGCCCACTTAAAGCCCTAGTCATGTGGTAAGTGAGACACAAAGCATGATTTCTATACCCACCTGACATCCACAAAATAATATCGGAAGCTGCAGTACTGAACATTAAGGGCCTGATTAGAAGTTTGGGGCTGCGGCGCCGGGTCCGGCTCGCCGCTGCACTGCCAAACCTGTGGTCGCGATGCCCGCCATATAGTGTTTCTCATGTCTGGCAGGCTTTTTTTTATGTTCCCAAGACGATGCCACTGAAAATAAGCCCTTCAATGGGAAATTCCAAAAACACTCCCTACACGGCTTGTCCTGTAAAGGATCACATGTTGTGCCCCCTGCATGCACCCCTTGGCCCCTCTGCCACGGTTTTCATCGAGGAGGAACCACCATGAAAACCATGGCAGAGAGGCAACTGGCAATATGCTTTGCGGGACTGTGGTGGTCCTGCCAAGCATATTGCTACCTCTACCACCGCCAGGAAACTGCAGCGGGGCACTGGCGGTCTGACCGCACTAATTGTAATAAGGCAGTCGGAAGACCGCCCCCGCAATGCCCCAGCGAGTCTGGTGGTTTGTGGACCACCCGATTCGTAATCGAGCCCTAAGGCTTTACATAGGACTCCATGTTGGGTTGTATTGCTCCCAGTAGTGGTCCGTGGATGGAGTTCGGGGGGGGCAGTGAGGCGGGGCGGGGGAGGGGCAGGGTGGGGAAATGTAAACACCGGAATATGGATGAACGGAGGCAAGTACACATTTAAATAAATAAAACAAATTTCGTTGCGTGCGCTGCATCGCGTTTTGACTCCTTCTCTCAACTTGAGATGCCGTTTGAGTCTACATTGCCTACCCGTATGATTCATAGCAGACTTTACCCTCGGCTATATCAATCTTCTCTAGTCTACATGAGATCCCACCCAAAACTACAACGCCCACCCATAGGCTGTGCACCACCAAGATAAGCTATAGTACTTATTCTACCGGAGGTCTCTTTGCAGTCTACAATGCTCCTTACTACATGCATCAGCTTCCATT
This sequence comes from Triturus cristatus, assembly GCF_964204655.1. Classification (NCBI taxonomy): domain Eukaryota; kingdom Metazoa; phylum Chordata; class Amphibia; order Caudata; family Salamandridae; genus Triturus; species Triturus cristatus. The sequence continues at coordinate 362,967,733 of NC_140580.1, forward strand.
TAAGACTGTGACACCCTATCCTTGAGACGTGCATCTGATTCCATTTCAGGGTTAACTCACCAAACTCCTAATGTACTCGTACCAACTTTGGGATGTACGTAAGACTCCCATCTGAGATCAACACATCCCACCTTTGGGATGTCACCTCCCAAGCCAAAAGACACCATCACTACGGTTTATTACAAACTGCATCTGGGCTGATGAACTGGGATCCCATTGATTCCATGTCCTTGGGGAGAACCCGAACTGTTGCTGTTCTGTACTTATGAATGCTGTGTAAGTCTGTGATATAACTAGTTCCGGGGTGCGCGACTGCTGATGGGGATCCAGCAGCACAATCCTCTCTCCAATATTTCACAGACTAAATTGGCAATCGCTTAAGCAAGGGATCAAATTGAAGTCCTGTGCAGTGTCCAGAAAGCAATTCCTTCAGAACGTCTCTCTTTTCCTGCAACAACATCCAGCGCTTTACAATTCCAGGAGCTGTCTGGGATCTTCCCATGTCTCTCTAGCTGGGACAAGTAAAAGCACTGGGGGAGGTAAACGTTTTGGCAGCATAACAGCAGGATGTGGACAGCTCTTCATCTTTTCCTATTATCTAACTCATTATGATGGGTCTAAAAAGCATCTAAAGGCTCGTGTGGTCCTCAAGGGAGTTTTCGGCTTAGCGCCTAGATACTCCAGGGTAATTGCCGTGCTTTAGAAATTTTACTTTCATTTCAGTTGTTAGTTGTACTATGCTGTAACTGCAAACCTGCGTCAGTAGATGGTACAGCACCACCTTGACAAGAGATGCCATCTCAGTGCCAGATTGTGTGCTCTGTAAGTGCCATTATGAAACATAACACAACAGAACATACCACAGCATAACGTGTACATTAAGGAACCAGAAGTTAATGTAACCTTGCAGAACATACGGTAAAATAACCACATTAACATTGTGTAACACGGAAAAACAAAGGTAAAACAATAAAGCACAGTTGTAAATAACATAACAACATAACATGAGATAATGTATTATACTACATAAGGTAACATAAACACATTAACATCATGCAAACAGCACAACAAAGCATAACATGCCAAACTATGATTGAGAGTAACATTACAGACCAGGACATAACATGATATGTAAAATTGATTTACAAAACATAATACAGCATAATTCATGTAACGTAACATGACTGACATAAGGCAACATGCCAGCTTTATCATAATGTAATACAGCAGAACACAGCGTAGCATTGGATGACATAAAATACCATGCTGTTCAGGCGCGCAACACCCATTGGACTCACAGGGCTTCAGCCCCCCCCCTCGTGTGTGGCAGCCCGGGATGAGACAGCTTCCCGGGCACAACACAGCCGCACCCGAGCACTTCACAGGTCTTTAAAAGACCATTTGCATGTTAATGAGGCCTCGCTGTTGTTTCACCCCTTCTAAGAGCCCCTGCAGCTCCACTCTGCCTATGGCTTAAACGATTCGGCCCCCCCCCCCCCGAATTTTTTTCTTAGCCCCCCCCCCGAAATGTGGCTCTAGTTGCGCCTCTGATGCTGTTGCACACTGCGTTTTCACAAGCTAATTATGTGAGAATTTGATCGCCAAACTAATACTATAGCGCACTTACTCGGTACTTTATAATGGTTCTTATCTTATTAATACCCGACTCAGTGGTGTCCGTTGAAAGTAGCGCAAGTGACCTGAACTCTACGCACGTGCACACGCATCTCTGATGGAGGTGCACAGCCCACTAAGCTATGTGAACTGTTATGGCGGGGATAAATTAGACGCTGAAAACCTGAACATAAGAATTGACAGGCGCGGCACCCTGCCAGACCTCAAACAGGCAGTTAACGCGCAATGCCAGCGGTTGACTGATTTATGCCCAAGCACACACGGTTCAAGTGCAAGTGAACGGGAGCGGGCACGGCACATCACGTGAACTCTGGTCACAAAAAACTCTTCAATTGGAACTACCAGAGGACACTAGGGAAAATCTACAAATTATCAGCAGAAAATAACAATCGTAAGCGAACGAAGATGGATGTCTACTACATGTCTTCAGATTTGGAATAATTACAAAACAAAAAGAATTGGTGTGACGCTATTTGTTTGATTCCATGATCTCTGTACAAAAGAACATATGTTATTGGCAGTTCTTTTTCTGCTAGCGCTACCTTAATGCACTGGGGCAACGCGGCGCTTTACACGCAGGGGTTTTCCCACCGCTGGTTAATTGCTGCGTATTCAGCAGCGGTGGTGTGAGCTGTAAGGTGATTCTCGAAGACTGCTGTGCTGGGGTGCATGCAACGCTCCATGGAGTGTAATAAATCTACACATATCCCACGTGCGAGTAAATTTAACCATGGAACACGATCGAATAGTTCACATCGATTGCAAATCTTGCTTCATTTATAGGGAGTGGCTGTGGTAAAATGTCATTACTGCCGGGATGGCAAAAAAACAGGGACCTGCGTATGCATTTGTGTGGATACCCTGCAGTTTGCTTTTTGTCTGGTGAGATCAATTTAGAGACGAGAGGGAAAAAGTTCAACTTAGACATTATACAATAACATCATAATGTGAGGTTCTGCTCTATACATTAGTATGTGTCTTAAAATGCAGGTCTCAATTTCAGCATGCTCTGCTACCTCAGAGTTAATTTCAAAGCTGGTCCAATAATAATGATCACAACACCCACATAATCTAACTTAAACAAGTGAAATATTTTTCCTTCTCTGAAACACTGTTAAGGAATTAACTTTTAAATTTAAAAAGAGTTACTTTCAGCAAAGTCTACTCCTGAACATTTTCTAAATCATCACACTGAATTTATTTTATCTCATTCAAAATTTTGCTTAGAAAAACGTTCAGAAAAAAAGTATGCAATAAACTATGAATGGTTAGAACTCGTCTTACCTGGAAACTGATACGAGACCTCTCCGGAGCGGTCAATAGGGAGTGAGAAGAGCGGGCAGGAGATGGTGATGAAAATGAAGCAAGACACCACAAGGTTATTCATTGCGGCGGATCAGAGGTATAACTCTTTCTGACTGCTACTCTTGACTCACTGGTGTCTCCTCAAATGGATTTTGCCTTATATATATCCTTTAATGACCTCATAAACACAACCGTCACCGTCATCGAACAGAAAAAAAAAAATCAGGAGGGAGGGAGAATCCGATGAGTAGGTTATTGGCAGGCGCGAAATGGGAGCCACTTTGCATTGATGTCATTTTTTCGAGGTAAGAGTTCGTCGACAATAAATTTACCGTCTCATAAGCATGCCATCGAAGTGCACATTACATTAAACGTGGTCCAGTGAAGTTTATAAATCTGGCGTGGAGAGGGGAGGAAAAAAATTGACTTCCATTTATAAATCATGTGTTATGAAAGGGGTCAAGCGATGCATGAGGTGACCTGGGCAGTGAGACAGCTGATTTATGAGCCTTCATCAGGCTGACGCAGATGATCAGACATGAAATGTAGCTTTTTAGTGAGGTGGATGAATGAGTTGTCAGGCATTGTTGGGGAACCTCGCGCCAAAAGAGCCAGGAAGATTAAGCTGGAGTTGATTGAGGCTTGCATTTATTTTTTTCTTACAGGACAAAACAGGGCGCCATTTCGAGTTGACATTTCCCATGTTGTAGTCAAACTCTCTTCACGGTTCATTAAATATTTCCCAGGCAGAAAATCTGCCTTTTTAGATCAGCTTTATTGTGCTTTCCTATATCTACTGGGATTGCTTATGCAAGAATACATCCTACTTCTTTCGCTTGTCATAAAAATCTGTTCAGAATCCACTTATTTCCTACCATTTTCAACACCACTTATATAAAATATATCTATTTGTTCATACATTGTCGTGTCCAATTCCTCAACCTCTGTCAGTTCCCTCTTGTAATATCACTTAACTCAGTGTTATGAGTCTGAAATTTGAGGAACAGTACATGTAGTTATTAAATTCACTGATTTTATATAGTGCCATTCAGGATGAGCTGCCACTCTTCAAAACACTATGGGTCTGATTTTGACATTGGTGGTAATTGTAAATCCTTCAATTTTTATAGTAAATTCCAAATATGAGGAAAAAGGAGAATCAGCTGGCTGAACCACATCATAAAGATTGTAGTTTAAGGAAATTCAGCTTCTAGATTTCTAGATGTGTGGGCTTTATGTTGGTATAGCATAGGAAACGGTTGGAACAACTCGGGCAGAGCCACACGTGTTCCAGCTCTGCAAGCACTTTCACGCTTGCCATAACCACGTATATGCCTGCATGGTTAAGGCAGAGCGTGGTCCAGTTGCTGCCTGGAATAGGTGGAAACAGGAAGGATAGGGAGAGGAGGTGGGAGGCGTTGAGTTAAGTGGGGCTCGGGCCAGGTTTTGAGGGGCTGAGGGCAGTTTATAAGGGATAGGGGTAGGTTTAAGGGCTGGGGGGTCGGGGATGTTTTTATGGCTGGGGGAGGGCAGTGTAGTTTTTAGGGCTTTGGTGGGCAGGGGTGTTTTAAGGGCTCGGAGGAGGGGTTCGTTTTCAGGAGGTAGGGGTTAGTTTTAGGTCTCAGGTCAGGAGTTTGGGGGCTTTGCAGGGCTCAGCTACAGGGCAGGGATCAGGATACTTTTTAGGGCTGGGGGCAGGGTAATTTTTAGGGCTCAGGGTAGTATTTAGGTCTCAGGGGAGGACAGGTAGTTTTTATGGCTGTGGACATGGAAGTTTTTATGGCTCGAGGAGGGAGGGGTTTGGTTTTGAGGAGGTAGGGGGTAATTTTAGGTCTCAGGGTGGGGGGCAGGGGACAGGGGTAGCACTTACCTGAAAAGTCTTTGCTATACATGCCTAAAGAACAGATATTTCATTGTAAAGGCATGTGTGGTAAAGGCATATATGTGGCTAAACCATGCGTGGGTCAGACCGTGTGGAACCGACATGCGTAGTAAACCCACGCGTGGTTTTTTGCTCGATGTACCACTGTTTTGACAAGTCTGACTGGGATCCTGCTAATCAGGACCCCAGTCTATCTGCTTTCTCCTTGAAACATTATGCCATGTACTTTGGTACACTCCAGATTGGATTCTGGGGCACCCTTATAAGTCCCTAGTGTGTAGTACACATAGACCCAGGGCATGGGTACCCCAGAGGCCTTCCATGGGCTGAAGCATGTATTATGCCAACTATGAGAGGCCATGCGAAATGGAACTACAGGCCTGCCATTGAAACTTGTGTAAGCTGGTGCTTGCACCACTTACTTTAGATATAGGTTTACTATATCTATAGATCACTACACTTAAAACTTATGTCACCCTATAGCAGGCCTTAACAATCCTGCAGGCAGGGTGCTGGATTTTACTTGAGAGGGTGCCCCTGCATGAGCAGAGCCCCTCTGTAGCCTTCAGAGACCATTCTCTCGGGTTGCCTGTGACTCAGCCAGACATATAGGTAGAGGTGCATTATAACCTCGCTGTAAATGCTATCTCGAAAACGGCTGAAACGAAACATGTCGTCTTTGGTATCAAATTTATTGGAATCATACCTCCACATCGGTAACCGTTGCGGGAGGTATAATTCCACCCTTCTGAAGTGAGCTTCGTGGGGTCACTGGTCTTTCCGGTGCCAGCCTTCTTGACCCGGTCAGCACAAAATGGATGCTGCCGACCACAGACACATTTCTGCCCTCCAGCTGCTGAGCCAAGAGGAAGGAAGCACAATAGCCATCTGGTCACAGGGAGGTGTGACCACCTCCCAGACAGGATTTAATGTATTGGGGCTGGGTGGGTGCACTTCCAAAGTGCCTGAAAGTCTGCACCTGGGGTATATTTGGTGTCCCTGTGCATAGTCCAGCTCAAACCAGTTCTGGGAGCCGTTGGCTCTTGGTCTGACGCGAAACTGGACAAAGAACATGGGAGTAACCTCCCCTCTGTCCTGAACCTCCCCTAGGAGGGTCCCCTAAATTTGTCCAACCCTCTCCCGTGGGCACAGAAGGGTTTACCTGACTGTTAGACTCTAGATTTTACATGGACAAGATTCTGCAACAAGAAATCACTGACCTTCGACCATCTGGACACTCTGGACTTTTCTGGACTTCGACTGGGCCCGACTTTGTCTCCCTCTCTGTCCAAAACATTGTCTGTGCCCTTGCACCATACAGGCTCCGTGCAGGACCTGTGGTGCACTAAGGACAACTGAAGAATCTCCCTTGGGGGGAAGGAGTCACTCCCCTGCATTCGCAGGCACTGTAACACAACTAACCAGTCTGCTGATCCTGAGCTGCTGCGGACTCTGAAGGCTCCAGCAACACAGGAGGTGGGTTCCAAAGTTCCATGAGGTTGATCTGCCCTCTCATCGAGTTTGAGGCCAGTATCCCTCGTGGGGACCGCATAACCTGAACCCCTGTGCACAGCGTACTTTTGCAAGTGCATATATTTGTTGGCAATTCCCGAGCTTGTGCTTTAGACTCCTTGTAGTCCTGGCCCTGAGCAGTATTTCCACCAAAGAACTCTAGCCTCGTTGAACCGAGTGCTCCATGGGCTGGTACTTTGTGATCTTTCTTGAGGTCCCCTTGTGACTCTTGGTCATTCGACCTGTGGGTCCTCTTGAGGGTCATCTTGATTCCTATTGGGCTTTCCTGGTTGCTCCAGATGTGCCCTGACTCCCCATTGCTTGCTGAGTGCTCTGGACCTTGCTGGTCCACACCGTAACCTACTTGACCTTCCTGCATGGGTTGCTGTTGCCAATGCTTGTTGGTGATCAAGCGGGACAGTGACCCCTCAGCACTCGATATCCTTCGTGGGACAGCTCGCATCCAGATCCTGGTCATCCTCAACATTTCTTGGACCTCATGTCTGCAGAGTTAAGCATCCCTTCTTCGCACCTGAAGCACCCAACATCGATGGGCATTTGTCTACCGAGCCCCTGGTCACCCTGAAGTGACCCAGACTCTGTCCCCTCTGCCTTCAGGTTCCTTCCATCTCAAATCCACCCTTGGATTCCTACGGACACTTTTCTCCTTCCCGGCTGCTGCTCTTCTTCGCAGCCCTCCACTGAGAACGACATCGGTTTCCGACAGCAATCTAGGCCTGTGCAGCCGGCTCCTTTGGGATAGGTAACTCGGGTACTATGGTTTCCATGGGTGGGGTGGCTCTCCAACCTCCTAAGTTCCAAAGGGTTTCCTCAAAGTCCACTGAGAATGGTCCTTAAACTGTAAAATTGTTACAGCGACTTCCCCATAGAATTGTACGGAGCCCGCGGTTGTGTTAGCACACTGCACCCGTCCTCCGTGGGGTCACTTTCTACTCACCTTGGGTGGTTCCTTGGGGTCCCAGCAATTCTACGTGATCTAGACACTTTCTCGACTCCAGTCGTGGTTCTTATGCCAGTATCTTAGCATATGGTTTGGCCTCCCCCTGGAGCCCACTGTGTGTGGTGCTACTTACAACTGATTCTTTGCCGCTCGCCGCTGCTACTTTGACCACGGTGTTTTCTGGACATTCCTGGGCTACTAATCCTGCAACATCGGACTCTGCCTGTCCCCTGGGAGCTTGTGTTGAGTGGCCTTCTTGCCGGCGGGTCTGCGAGGACCAGCCTGCATAGCGACGACATCACCGCTGCAGCTTGGGCCTCTTCCCGCCCGCTCCTCCCATCAGCACTATTTAAGACTCGCGGCCCCCGCTTCGCGGGAGCCGCTCGCCGCTGCTACTTTGACCACGGTGTTTTCTGGACATTCCTGGGCTACTAATCCTGCAACATCGGACTCTGCCTGTCCCCTGGGAGCTTGTGTTGAGTGGCCTTCTTGCCGGCGGGACTGCGAGGACCAGCTTGCATAGCGACGACATCACTGCTGCAGCTGGGGCCTCTTCCCGCCCGCTTCTCCTCCTCTTCATCTACTTCCTATTTCAAACGCCCTGTGCACACGCGCTAGCGGGACGCGCGCGGGACTCAGCACGGGGCGAAGACCGGGCAAAGAGCGGGCCGTTTGAGGCCGTTCGAGAACGGGCGAGTTAGGGCTTGGGCCCACATCCCTTGCCTAAAGTCCCTACCTTATTCTTGGAGCTGTGTTTGAGACCATGACGACCAGAGAAACGAGGAGCAAAAGCGCATTGGCAACCGGGAGGACAACAGGTACTCTGGACACATACTTTGCCAAAGCGGGGTCCCTTCTCATTGATGAGATCACTATCCTTGAAAGGCGTATCTCGCAAGGAATCGATTGGGTTAGGAGATCTTCTTTGGGACCCCTTGCTCATGCCATTACTCCTGAACAGACGCCTAATTGTACACCATTAGTCTCAGGGGGGATAAATGGCACGCCTGTTTTACCTGACCCAAATTGCTCTGTTACTCCCTCTACTGATTGTGATATCTTTGCCACTGTAGAGCTCAGCATATTACCCCTTCCAACATGTAAGGTCCCCTTACCCCAAACTAATGCCGAAGGGGGTGTCTCTAATATGAATATAATTACTGACAGGGAGCCAATGCAGCTACTACAGGGTGAGAAGGAGGGAGCTACTCTGAAAAGGAAAAAAAGGGCTTATACGACAGGGGGTAGAAAACCTAAGGTTTCCAAGCCTAATTCTAGGGGTGAGGGAAACCAACCGGGTTTAGCTAACAAAGGGCTAAATTTGTCTCTTAAAACAAGGGCTTTGCCCCACCAGACTTCGGCAAAAATTCTCCCTAGTCAACATATTCCAGTAGGGGTGGGGGATTTCACTCTCTCAGGTCTTCGCACCCTACTGAGGGAGATGCTTACCCCCCTAGAAGACCGCTTGGCTAATATGGAAATGTGTTTACTGGACTTGCGAAAGGGACTTTTAGACTTAGTAGTAGGCCAAAGAGCAAGTCCGCATGGAGCTCATGGGACTATTGCTGGGACCTCTCTCACACCTACTAATCCAGTTACTTTGTCCCCTGCACTCCCAACAGCTATTTCCTTAGAAAACATCATTCCAATCCTATTGTCAAAACCTGCCCCTGTATCTCCTTCTAGGCAACTACCCCCGATAGTAACAGTCAGGAGGTCGAATTTAGCTGCCCCGGCCCTTACATCAGGCCAGGAGAAACCGGCGAAAAATAGTCAATCTGCCCCCAGAGGCGGCAGTTTATACTGTGGTCTTGAAGGGGGTACCTGTGCTCTGTGGTAATGTGGCGGAACCCTATGACTCCTTACGTAATAAGGTTATTAGCTGGCTAAACAGCCATAGGCCTTTACCACCTAATCTCAGAGGAGAAATCCTTATGGTCAGAAGGGTTCCATGGGTTGGATATACCGTTAAGAAAAGTGTGGGGGACTGTATAATTGTTAGTTTTAAGAATCCGTATGTTGTGTCTTACATCTGTAACTGGTTTGGGAGTACAGGAGCCACATCCATTGAATTGGTCCATCTGTCACATTTTTATCCCAACACATGTGACTCGATTATGAGTAGGGACGACGGTTGGACTAGGGTGGGATCTGTCGACGATGGGTCTAGATTCAGGCCCACTCGCAATGTTTTTACTAACTACGGCAACTATACACACCCTAATAGATATAGTTGTCTCGACCAGGTCGATTGACCTTACAAGGGACAGGGGATCGTGAGAGGTGAGACAGATATCATCGCTCGAGAATTTGATGCCCCCCGATGGGAGAATCTAACATCTACCAGCTCCCATGGTCAAGTAACCAATTTACTTCAGAGTCCACTGGGTAATAATAATAATAATTTAACTTTGATAGTCCCGCCTGCTTCCATCGTTGCCCCTACTGTTCCATCTATTTTGGAAATACCATTGCAAGTGCCCATAGCTCCAACATTGGACATTGTACTGGAGAAAACTGGGGGATTAGGATTAGAGCCTCCAGTTGAAACCTTAAAGGTTCTTTCTTGGAACGTGGCGGGCATTGCTAATAAATTATATACAAATGATTGGGACTCCCTAGTAGGCAATAGTGATATCTGCCTTTTTCAAGATTCCTGGGCGAGGGAACCGCTGTGCAGAGCAGGATATGCAGTGTTTGAAATTAATGCAATTTGGACTGGTAAAGGGAGGCCATCTGGTGGTTTGGCGGTTTGGGTAGCTAGTCACATTGGGTGTAACGCGGAGAGTGTACCAACGCTCTCGCAGGCCATACAGTGTGTCCTACTCAAGTGGCCTAATGCTTTAAACCTGGCAATTATTAATGTGTATTCCCGCCCAGTTAGTGTGGCCATTGAATTCCCTACACTAGACGATCTTTTGTTTTTTTTGTGTCATCTTCCAAATGACTACAAGATAGTGATGGGTGGTGATCTCAATTGCCACTTTGAACCCTTGGAAGGTCTAAAGGAAGGTGCCCTTACGGCTGAAGATGACTTCTGGGGTGTCCCGCCATGTCAATCTCCCCATGTTAAATCTTGGTCCCCTCTTGCTGTACAAATCATGTCCTTAACACTAAATTTTTCCCTAAGGGCCTGCAACGGCCGTACCTCCTCTGATGTCCCTTCACCTTGCACCTTTAATAGGAAAGGACCACGAATCTAGGTTGGATTATATTTTTGTAGATACCGGCCTTTGGTCTAAGGTCCAGGACTTCAGAGTAATTGCAAGAACGGACAGTGATCACAACGCACTTCTACTGGATATGGTGCATCCCATACGTGCTGGTGGATCACTCTCCGCCGAGCCCAGTGAGGACCTCGGGAATCTGGTTCTTAGCTCTAATAGACGCAGGGTCAAATGGGGGAAACTGGCAAACTCAGAAGAGACTATAAGTAAAATGTATCAACTAGTACTCCCCAAACTAAAAGAATTGGACATACTAATTACTCAGCCAAGACCCCTGGAATTCAATGAAAAGTTAGCCTTAATTCATGAAGACTTAGTGGGAGCTTTAGGCGAAGTTTTCTATTCAGTGGTACCTCTGCGAAAGAAAAAGACTCGAACCCCAACCTGGTACAACTCTTCTTGCAAAAAGATTAAGTCAGAACTAATAAATACAATAAAAGTAGGTTCTGACAAGGGCAAGGTTATTGAGCTCAGGCGGAACTATAGGAAAGCTATGGCATTAGCACGATCGGAATGGGATTGGAATAGATGGCAGGACCTCACACTAGCATTACAAGCGAGGGACCCGAGAAAATTCTGGTCCTTGGTAAATACCGGCGCAGGAGAACCCAAAGCTGCGCTGGAGCCAAACATTGCAGCTTCTGTCTGGGAGGCCCACTTTGGCAAATTGTATCAAGAAACCTCTGGTTTTGCCAGTGATGCAGCCTCCACTGTTTTATCTATTCCTGTAGCTGGACTGTAATTTACCCTTGGTGAGGTGGTCAGTGCAATAGAGGGTCTGGCGAGGGGGAAGGCCCCAGGTCTCGATAGATTGCCTGGTGATCTCTTCCGCCTCCATCCAGAGATCTGGGGTCCTTACCTCCTCATTCTCTTTAATTCCATTGCGGGAGGCATGGAGATCCCCTGTACTTGGCTGGGGGCAGAGATAGTACCTATTTTTAAAAAGGGCTCTCCTCTTCTCCCGGCCAACTACAGGCCGATCAGCCTCATAGATGTTCCCCAAAAAATCTATTCTCGCCTCCTACTGAACCACCTTTTAGATTGGATGGAGGAAAAGGAAATCCTTAGCCCCCTTCAGGCTGGCTTCAGGAAAAACACGTCCACCATGGACCAGATCTTCCGTCTCGTTCTCCTCTACTGGAAAACCGTGAGTATCGAGAGGGGGAGGCTGTACATGGTGTTCGTGGACCTGAGGTCAGCCTTTGACCTGGTTCCCCGTAAGAAATTATGGGAGGTCCTAAAGGAGCTGGGCGTTCCGATCCATCTATTAAATGCCATAATTAGGCTTCACGATAACAACTTTGCTCAGGTCAGGTGTGGGAGGGATGGAGCATTGTCATCAAGGTTCCCAGTCCTTAGAGGGGTAAGACAGGGTTGCGTTTTGGCGCCAACCCTGTTCTGCCTCTATGTCAATAATGTCATATTCCATCTCGACACTATTGGGGACAATGACGCTCCATCCTTGGCAGGCAGGAGGGTACCAGCCATTATGTTTGCGGACGATACCCTCCTGCTTTCAAAATCCCCGATGGGGATCCAACGGATTTTAGATGGATTCGGTCTTTTCTGTAGTCAATATGGTCTAGAGATCAACACAGAGAAGACCAAGTTCATGATATTCAATCCATCATCCAAAACTAGACCTAATCCATCATTGAGTTCATTCAATGGAGGTTAGGGACTTTGCCTATCAAAACTTTTACCTACAAATGGACAAAGAGGGATGATAAAATCTGTCCAGGGTGTTGTATCCATGATGAGGAGGAAATTCACCTTCTGTTCTTTTGCCCAGCTTACAATAGACCAAGGAAATACTGGTTAGCTCCACTTTGCAGAAATCTGGGTATAAGGAGCCACTTGCATTCGTATAGAATATTGAAAACGAGTACCGCCCCCCACATAGTCTTTGCAATTGCTAAATTCTTAATGGCTATGTGGCGGATGAGGACCAAATTATTAAAAGATTGATTAATGCTGTAATGAACTGTAACTGTCCTTCGTGATTAGAAATGCCATGTATATTGATTTCTCGGGTTTTATGGAATGATTTTAATATGTAGTAGATGTTTTATGTTGATATTGTACCATTGTATCTTTTATGGCCAAATTGGCCGAAATAAAGAAATAAAGAAAGAAAGAAAGATTCTTTGCTAAAGTATTGTGTGCTTTGTGTTGTATCCTCGTGTAGAGGATACTAGAGAGGGTTATATAAATAAATACATATTTGTATAACTACTGTGTGATTCACCTTTCATTTTATTAATACTAAAGCTGATATTTCTAAAGGTTATCTTTGACCTCATACATCATAAGGGTCATTTGGACTGGTGCAAGGTGACCACTTTAATTAGTGAACAGCATATACCAGGCCAACCTCTCACAAATTCCCTTGTAATAACATGCAGGGGACAAATAGAGTGGCACATGAAGCAAATTCATGGCCAGAGATTCCCCATCAAGTAACTTTAGTTATTTATTTTATGTTTTTATATATGTTTGGAAGAGCCTTGCCTCATGTTTGTATTTTTTCCTCGCCCTACTATTAAGATGTACTTCAGAACATGACATACTTTACTCACAAAGGCTTGTGAGAACCTCAGAGTGATTTAGTCTTTACAGAGGGAAACAAATCCACTAGGTCTATGTAGCGCGTGGATACTCTGTGATGCTTTAAATGTGTATCCATGATCAGGAGTGGAACAATACCTGTGAGGTTTTCAAACGAAGTTATTGAGTTGCTTGAAGTTCTTCACAGGCACCGCACACTCCTGGTTATGGGTGCGCAAGCTGGAATAAAGCTTGGAAAATTACTGCTGTCTCCACGCCTGTACATTTAACATCTTGCCAACGAGCAGATCGAGCCTACACCTCACGCCATACACCCAACAACCTCCTTCAGGGCTTTACATTTTGGCTGGACGTCTACCTGGGGTTTGGAAACACCCGGCTAAATCCATTGCTGTGCCATACCTGCCAGTCATGACCTTCGACCCCTGTAAGTTGCCGCACCTTTTGAGGATTATTCAGTACCTGTCAGCGCTTGTGGTATGCACGCACACCGCTCATCATCTCCTGGTGGCATTTTGCGTGCATACCCACTAGTGTCTGCCATTGTGGCTGTGCACACACACGCTAGTGTCTGCCATTGCAGCTCCGCACACACTGGAGACACGTTATCGTGTTAGTCATTTGTCAGCCATCTCTTTGTTGTAGCTGTCACATATCTCAACATTTTCTACGTCCTTAGTTTGGGCAGATTCTGGTAAGCCCATAGTAGGTGGTGTGCCGCAACGTCACATCTTGGCGGCCATTTCGCCTTGGGGCAAAATTGGCTTCTTCCCTCCAGGTTCAGCTTCTCTCTCCAAGAAGAGCATTTCCGTTGGAGTGGCAGGTACAAAGGTTAAACGCCTGTACTCATGGTGACAGGCACACCTGTTTTTCAGTATATCTTGTCTGGAGTGCACTGTTGTCGCTTACGGGTATTATGACAGGCACCCCTGGTTTTCGGCATTTAACAAGTATACCCATTATTTACTTCTCTTCCTTGGTTATAGTAGTGGTATGGTCGCAGCACAGCATTTTGCTCAACTGCTCCCCTTTCTGCAGCAGCCAGGGAAACCCAATATTAAGTGGCGGCAATGGGTGAAAATCTTTGAAAACTATCCAATCGCCATTGATGCAGTAAAGTTCCCACCTTGATGCAAGTTGGCAATTTTGTATAGTTGTCTTGGCCTTGCAACACAGCCGGAGTTTGAAAATCTACCAACTATTCCTCCACTCAAGGCAGCTCTGGTGATGGTGAGGAATGGAATTCCTATAAAGAGGCGTTAGCCTGTATGGGTAAACAATATGACGAGGAAGCAAGTGTAATGCTGGAGAGGCATATCTTTTTTATGAGAAGGCAGAGCACAGATGGGAGTGTTGACGAATATATTTCAGCCTTGCGGGTACTGGCAGCTTCTTGCAAATTTGAGGCACACACTGAGACATATGTCAGGGATCAATTTATGTTTGCATGTTTTTCTAAAGAAATTCAAGAATGACTTCTTAGTTGTAGGAAACCAACACTCCTGGAAAGGATTGACATAGCCATTGAGTGTTCGATGATTACAACAAGGGCACTTCATAATGAACCAACAGTCAGTTCTGTAAAGGTTACTGGGGATGGAGTGCCAGATTCTGTTAGTGTTGTAAATATAGGTATGCCTGGAAGACAACCCTTCAAGAAGGGTACTACTGTTTGTTTCAGGTGTGGCACAAAGATGCACCTCAGTAACAGCCTTAGCTGTTCTGCCACTGACAGGAGGTGCATTTTATGTAAGAAAATTGGTAATTTCAAGGGGGTATGTAGATCAGGCAAAAAACTTACATCATGTGTCAATATGGTTGAGTTATCAGATCCTGTGAAAATCTGTACTGAGAAACGTCATGATGTTTTGCTGACTGTTAAATGTAATCCTATCTTTGAATTCAAGAAGGTTAAGGGCCCTTGTGGCACTATGATAGTTGGTGATATTGAAATTCCTGTCATGGCTTATTCAGGATCACCAATTACCATTCTTTCGGAAGTTATGTTTCTTGACAAGTGGCATGGCAAAGCCAGTTAGGAACATATGGATTTAAACCCCAAGGTATTTGGTTAGTCTTAGATATGTCGGGGTACTTCATGTCCAGGTTGGAATGTTTGAGTAGGTGTATTCTCACCAAGATATATGTGGCCGTCAAGGTATGAAACATCATTGGGTGGCAGTACTTTGCAAAGATGGGCCTATATCTGATACTGGGATCGGAGCACCCCATAGCTTTAGGAGGTGTGCCTGAAGGATACTTAGAGGAAGTCCCTCATAAAGAGATTCTTCATGTAGAGTGTGTTGATGATGTTGCACAGAATTTAGATGTCGAGAGTGTCTTGAACCAATTTCCAAGTGTGTTTTCTGACAAACGTGGAACCATCACAGGGTTTGAACACCATATTTGTCTCAAGTCAGATGCTGAGCTAGTGGTTCACAAGGTACATCTTCTTTCCCTGAGTGTGAGAGACAAACTCAAATCTGTCCTTAAAACTTTGTGTGCTGAGGGGCTCATAGAGCCCTGTGACTCTTCTGACTGGGTTTCTCCCATTATGGTGGAGAGAAAAAAATCTGGCCGTCAAGGGATGAAACAGCTAAGTCGGGGGAACTCACCACTTTGTAACTCTATTTGGAATTTACAAGTACCTTAATTACCCTTTGGCCTGGCCTACATGGCCATTGTCTTCCAAAAACATATGGACAATCTATTGGAAGACATCGCGGGGGTCCAAGCCTACCAAGACAATATTTTGGTATTTGCTAGAGATTGGGAAGCACACAACTTAACTCTGTGTAAAGTGTTACCTGTTCTAGCCAAGGCAGCTATGATGATTAGGAAGGATGAGGAACATCGAGTGCAAGTTTGGCACACAATAACTTGAGTATTTAGGCCACATGGTATCACCAGAGGGCATTAGGCCCAAGTATTCCTTGATCAGGGCTATTCGCGAAGCTACACCTCCCAAGGACAGAGATGCTCTGTGGCCCTTATTGGGCTTGGCAGAGTACTACTCTCGGTTTATGCATGGCTATGCACAAATTGTGGAGCCCTTACATGCCCTATTGAGGAGAGGTGCGAAGTTTGCTTGGTCAAGTGAACTCACTCAAACTTTTGACAGAGTTAAAGATTAATTGTGGGGGCTTCTGCATTATATTCTTTTTGGGATGATTGACAGTGATTATTACTTTAGATGCAAGCCTAACTGGGTTGGAAGCGGTACTAGGGCAGTGGGTTGCAGGTAAGGAACACACCATAGCCTACACTTCCAGGATGTTGCGACCAACAGAAACACATTATAGCACCATAGAATGTGAGGTTCTTGCCTGTGTGTGGGCTATCAACAAGTTTAGGACCTACATTTGGTGACAAGAGTTTGAGGTTTTTAAAGATCACAAGCCTTTGATGCATATATTGAGTGGAAGTCACATGGAGAAGGCCTCAGGGAGATTGGTGCACCTGTTGTCCAAACTGCAAGAGTTTCCCTTCTGTATCAAACATTTACCTGGAGGGCAAAACTTCAGGCGGACGGCTTATAACGCATGGTTTTGACCAATGAGCATGATGTGGATAATTTGGAAGGGCAAGTGCAAGTTTGGCACACAACAGCTTGAGTATTTAGACCACATGGTATCACCGGAGGGCATTAGACCCAAGTATTCCTTGATCAGGGCTATTCGCAAAGCTACACCTCCCAAGGACAGAGGTGCTCTGTGGCCCTTATTGGGCTTGGCAGAGTACTACGCGCAGTTTGTGCATGGCTGTGCACAAACTGTGGAGCCCTTACATGCCCTATTGAGGAGAGGTGCGAAGTTTGCTTGGTCAAGTGAACTCACTCAAAGGTTTTTACAGATCACAAGCCTTTGATGCATATGTTGAGGTATGTGCCCGCTTTGGGCGCCATCTTGGTCAGCGCTCTAGTGCTCTGACAGCCGGGGCTTCATTAACAGGCCCATGCAAGCGCGCAGCGCAACAGATGACACCTTTGGCACGATTGATGCAGCTTAAAGGTCGGAAACTGTAGCTGTTCATTTGTGTGCTCTTCGTTTCACTCCAGCCCCCTCCCCTCTCCTAATTTGAGGAAAGGCATTTGCTGCGAGTTTTGAATGTGAGCTATTGTATTTTATGTTCTGCAAATTGATGTGACTTCACTTTTAAAATGAATGAAACATTCCTCCACTTACTCGCACACTAAATTGATGACACACCTCGCAACTTAGCGAGCTTCCGGGGTTTACTTTGGGAACTGTGCCCGCTTTGGGCGCCATCTATGTCAGCGCTCTAGCGCTCTGACAGCCGGGGCTTCATTCACAGGCCCATGCAAGCGCGCAGCGCGCCTATGGCGCGCCGGAGGCAGTCTGCCGCCAGGAGCCAGGAATTCTGATAGTTTATCTTTGACCTTATCATCTGCCAAGAATTCCTTACGCACTTACTCACGCAAGCACTTGATGGATCTCAACCGTGCTTGCTGTAATTCTTTGCCTCTCAGCTACCACTCACTGGAGGGCCCTTTCTCTTGTCAGTTCTGTAGATTTCAGAGTATGTCCCATCCTTGCCACTCAGTACTTGCACTACCACCGTGTGTTTGTACAACACTAACTGAATCCTTAAAGCATACGTCTCCAAAAGTCTCTCCTCTCATTGGGAACAACTGTGAGTGGAACTGTTTTTTAGCCAATGTTAGATCGCTCCCAAAACATGCTATTGATATATGGGATACCTTGACTGATTTAAAACCTGACATAGGTTTCATCACCAAAACCTGGCTTAAACCTGCCTCCACCCCTTCCATTGCTCTAGCTATTCCGGAGGGATATCGGATACTTAGACGCAATAGATTGGGAAAAATAGGAGGAGGTATAGCCGTAATATATAGAGAGGAGCTAATAGTTACTATACTAGATCAGTTAGGGACTGCAGCGTTTGAATGCGGATCTATCTGCACGCTGCAGCTGGAAGGGTGCACTGGTCTACAGACCGCCTGGTTCTGTACTTGACTTCACCAGCCAGCTGCTCGACTTTATTTCCCCTCACATAATTGCCTCACGTCAATTTCTCCTGCTCGGGGATTTTAATATCCACAGCGAGGATGCTTCCAATCAAGATGCAAGACTATGCCTGCAAGACCTAGCAGCATGCGGTCTAGCAAAAACCAACTTTGCCCCCACCCATATCGCAGGTCATACATTGGATCTCATCGTCGCCAATTCACAGGATATTAAATGTGGTGAGACCTTTCCACTCACTTGCTCTGATCACTCTTTAATACAGTTTCAACTTTCTGGTCCTACAGACCACTCCCCTGCCGCTACTAACAACCCTGCTACTCGACAGTATAGACCTTGGCATAAACTGATGGCTAATCATCTCGCCTCGCTTTTCTCGACATGGGACTGGGATAGCTTGTCTTGTGATGCCAATCAGTTACTTGACCTCTTTAACTCCAGGGTAATCAAATTACTTGATAAAGTGGCTCCTTTGAAACCTCTTATACACTCACCCAAAAACATCGATACGAGCTGGTACTCGTCTGCCCTTCACGAAGAGAAAAGTTCTTGCAAAAAGCTTGAGCGTATTTGGCGACTCTCGCATAATGAACAAGCCAAATCCATCTATAAGGCGGCATTAGTGACCTCTAATCATTTGGGAACGTATTTTCGCTCCCATGCCGGAAGCACTTCAACTTTCTAATTTTTGGCATTAGTGACCTACCACAATCATGTTAAAATGGCCCGTAAAATGCACATTGCTTGTATACTGGAACATGCTGGCAATAATTCCAGATTGCTCTTCCAAATTGTACGCAATTTCACAAATCCTAAATCCTGCGAAACCAGGGACATCTCTTCCCAATCGCTATGTGACAGTATCTCTACCTTTTTCATACAAAAGATTGAAAACATCTATCAAAAAATCACTCTTTCCAGCACCTTCTCCCCTGTCTCCGATACAGCTACTTATGATTCTGCCAGTGGAAAACCTTCCCTACTCACTTTCCCCGGTATTACTTGCACTGAAGTACAATTACTTCTGAAATGCACCAAATCTGGATCTCCCCTGGATATTATTCCAGCCAAAGTCGCCTCTAAACTCGCGGATCAGCTTGCCGCTCCCATATGCTCTATTATTAACAGTTCTTTGAAATCAGGCAGCCTACCACAAAGTTGGAAACATGCCCAAATTATCACTATACGCAAAAATCTAAAAATCTCCCCTGACGAACTTACCAACTATCGCCCGATTTCGTTGCTTCCCCTACAGAGCAAGATCACCGAAAAACACATTAATAAGCATCTATCTGCTTTCATCGAGTCCACTTGTGCACTCGATATTTCTCAATCGAGCTTTCGTGCAAAACATAGCACAGAGACTGCCTTAGTGGAAGTAACAGACAACATCAGGAGGGCCCTGGACCAAGGTCAGGCGGCACTTCTGGTGCTGCTTGACCTTTCAGCAGCATTTGACACCATCTCTCATCGAGTCCTGCTGTCCAGACTACAGGGGATTGGGATCACAGGACTTGCATTGAAGTGGCTGTCCGATTTTCTGACCAACAGATCTCAGGCTGTGACTCTTGGCTCTTTCTCTTCTGCTCCCTCACAGGTCACAGGGGTGTCCCCCAGGGCTCATGTTTGAGCCCGACTTTGTTTAACATCTACGTGACCCCCCTGGCCACCCTCATGAGGGAATTGGGATTTAATCCTATCTCCTATGCAGATGATACCCAACTCCTCCTCACCTTCGATAAAAATAGATCTGACATACAACATATTTTCTCCAAGGGCATGAGGGCTATTGCCTCCTGGATGAAAACTAACTACCTCCAGTTAAACTCGGGAAAATCTGATATTATGTTGTTTGGGGGTGCGACTATCTGATGGTCGCCTAGCTGGTGGCCCGAGGAGTTGGGTAAAGCCCCTACCCCTAAGGAGGAGGTTAAAAATGTAGGCGTTAAACTCGATCTGAAACTCAACCTTGATACTCACATCAATGCTACCATCGGCACTTGCTATCATATTTTGAGCCTGCTCAGGAGAACTTTTCCTTTGCTCCCCGTTTCCAAGAGAAAGACCCTGATACAGGCTCTCATTATGAGCAGAATTAACTACTGCAATGCCTTGCTACTCTCATGCATGTTGCCTCACTGGGTAAATTGCAGGTGATACAAAACACGGCAGCATGCTTGGTGACCGGGGCACCAGCTAGGACCCCCTCTCTGCCCCTGTTGTTCAATCTGCATTGGCTACCAGTGAAAAAAAGAGTGGAGTTCAAAACGGGTTGTATGATTTTTAAAGCTTTGAATAGGCTCAGCCCCTCCTATCTGGTTAGAAAACTTAACATCTACACTCCAGGATGTTCACTTAGATCTGGTTCAAAGAGGCTTCTCTCGACTCCTAGAATCAACAAGACGCGCATGGGAGGCAAAGCATTTTCTTATCTAGCCCCCAGATTTTGGAACAGTCTCCCCCAGCACCTTCGCGGGGAAATGCCTCTCCTACAGTTCAGAGAGCTACTGAAAACCCATCTTTTCTAATCCTCGGGCCTGGTCAGTCATCTGTTCCCAAGCGCAGAGATACCCCTTGGGGTGATTCGGTGCTATATAAGACCATAAAACATAAACATCTGATTTTGAGTGGGGGAGGCCTCAACGAGATTGGTACTACTGTTGTCCAAACTGCAAGAGTTTCACTTCTGTATCAAACATTTTCCAGGAGTGCAGAAATTCAGGGCGGACGGCTGATCACGCATGGCTTTGAATGATGAGCATGATGTGGATAATTTGGAGTACCCTGAATGTGTGGTGGCTGCTTGGATGCTAACAAGGAATGTGATCCTGTCACTGATCAATCATGCTTGAAAGCTTACGCTAAAGGCGATAAGCTTAAGCAGGCCAGGGAGTTTATAAAGGGAGGTTATAATGGGAGGTTGGCCGGAGGTCAGAATGTTGTCCGGGCCGTTAAAGAGCTTTTCTCAGGTGGCCTTTGAGTCATCTGTGGTTAACGACATGATTATGCATTATGATTTATTAATTCCACCAATAAGTCTAAGGGAGGATTAAATAAGGGTGCACACCGTGGTCACTCAGGGGTCACTAAAACATGCAAACTTCTCAAGCTGTATTATCGGTGTCCCTCTTTAGAGTCGCAAGTCAAATTCTTGGTTGATACATGTGCGGACTGACTTGTGTCTGATAAAAAGTGGAAAGTGATCGATAACCCGCTCCATCCTGTTCCATTCCCGGACAAACCACGGGATAAAGTTGGTATAGCATTTTCTGGACCTCGTGAGGAATTACCTAGCAACATCAGATACCTGATTTTGTTGATTGTTTATCACTACAAGGGGTTGTATCACGTTTTGTGATGCTCCCAGCACTGATAATGCCATCAAATTTATGAAAAATGTCTTTGCAGTTGAGGGCATTACCCACAGTGATTGTCACAGACAATGGCACACACTTTGTGTCTCACAAAATGTGCAAGTTTTTATCTCTCAATGATGTGAAGCATGTCAAGATTGCCTTGTATTTCCCACCCTTGAACGATTTAGTCGAGAGGGTGAATAGAATAGTGACGGAAAAGATATAGACAGCGCTTTCATCAGGGCAGAATGTGCAAGAGTTTGTTGACACCAAGGTATAGTGCTACAACATAGCACCACACAACATGACTGGGGTTTCTCCTTTTACTCTAGTGAGAGGAAGACAGGTGCACATGAATTTATTCCCTGAGTGGTTGCAAGGTAAAACATGTGTAAAGATGTGGGACCCAGGAATGCCTCGGTGGGTTCCCATGTGTTTCACAAAACAGAGCGGCATGAAGAAAAGATTTGATGCTGGAAAAAATGTTCAAGATTCTGGAGATACAGATTGATGATTGGGTTCTAATAAGAAATCCCAGGAGAGTGCCCAAGGGTTTGTCTAAATTCACTCCTCTTGTTCAGGTGACAAAATTGAGTAAAGGGTCAGCGCTACTTGTCAGCAAGGGGGGGGTGGTGGAACAAGAGGTTGCTGCTGTGTCTGTCTAATGCCCAGGCGGTCTCCTTGAGAAAACTTGCTGATGAAAAAGGAGACCAATATGATTGGCCTAATTGGTGGCAGGACACACAAGAAGATTCCTCTTCGTGTATAAGGGAGAGTTCTTTAGGTTGCAGCACTTCACGTGCTGTGGAGGCTGGCCAACAAGGTGCAATTTGGCCTCACAAAGAGCAGTGGAGTCGTATTTTGCCAAAGTGAGGTGCCATGCAGATTTGTGTCCCTTGTATCCTGATATTCTCATTTTGTAGCTCATTAGGTAAAATGTCTTATTTTCTTTTAGATTTATATATTTGTTAGTATTTATATGAGTATTAGTGGTTTTAAGATGGTAAGCCACAACTTGTTTTTGTTAAAAAAAGGGAAGGGAAAAGTTGTAGTATAAAGAATCCTCGTGCGTCTATGTAGTGTGAGGATATTCTGTGATGCTTTAAATGTGATTCCATGATCGGGAGTGGAACGATGCCTGCAAGTTTTTCAGGCAACGTTCTTCAGTTGCTTGGAGTGTCTGGTAGGCCCCGCACGCTCCTGGTTGAGGTAGTACGAACTGGAATAAAACTTGGAAACTTACTGCTGTCTCCACACATCCTCATTTAACAGAGATGTACTTGACAACATGACATACTTTAGTCACAAAGGGTTTTGAGCACCTCAGTGTAATTTAGTCTTAACAAGGGGAAAAATGTTTCCCGTGGTTCAAAATAATCTGAGCTATAGGATTTTACGCTTATTTAATAGTAGCATGTGTTTTATGAGTATCTCTTCTCACCTGGTCTTGGGTTGCTCCCTAATAAATACAAACGGCACAGACAAAACCAATAAAGATGATATGTAACTGGAAAAAGCCAGAGACTGGAAATATTGTGTCCACTCCTGGGCAATCCGCACTGGCATGCAAATTGTATTTGTTTCTACAGGCACACGTGGGAATTAAATCATATGCAACGGAAAGGCGAATGTAAGAGACTGAGAATAAAATTGACCAATATTTTCATGAGGTGCCGCAGCTCATTATGTTCCTATGCCTGTTGCGACCAACCAAAAAGGGAATGGAGAAAATACATGTCCCCATTAATTTTATTATAACTATACTATAGATAACTATACAAATGTTATATCATGTTGTATGATATGGCATATTAGCTGAGAGTTGTATAGACATGAATTGCCATTAGTGTGGTTGGTAGTGGTGTCAGGTCTGGGTAGGTAAACAGCATTTACAACACTGTCTCTGCAACGCTGTTCCTTTACAACGCGGTCGCTACAATGACCCCGTTGTTACCATGTGTACCATTACATCGCAAGTTGTTTCAATGACTTGCTGTAGGGGGCGCGCTTGTGTTGGATTTACAATCTAACACCTTCCCTGCTGTTGCACAAACTGAAGTAGAAATAGTAAATAATACTATTCCTAAGTGTAGCGCGCCCCCTACAAGTCAGTTAAATGACTTGCAATGTAACGGTGTGCGTTGAAACAACGCGGTCGTTGTAACGACAGCGCTGCAATGAAATGCGTGAAAAACGCATTCATTGTAAAGAACCATATTCGTCTGGGTATCTTCATATTCTGCTCTCTCTGGGTTCAGGTCCAACTCTAGGTGGTGAGACAGGTGCCTCTGCACCAGACGTTGATTTTGGGGGTGCCAAGTTTGAAAACATATTATAGTTTTCAAAGCACCTGCCAGTGGCGGCTGGTGGTATTTGAAACTGGTGAGGTGTAAGCAGAACGAATCAACGTATGCGAGCGAGCACCGCGAGAAAGCCTGACGGCAATAAGGGGAATTCGGGGGGTTCTCCCCCGTGAAGAATTTTTTTTAAATTGGCATCTCTTTGGTGCGATTTTCAGCACTATTGGTGATAAATGGACTAAAAATTCAGTTCTAGGCATTCATAAAAGAAAACTCATCCATTATTTCAGAGAATCTGGGTTGCCAAGCAAGTCTGACTTCTGAAGAGGGCTAGGGTACTAAGCAAGACTGCTTTGGCTCGAAAGCCCGTAGCCTTATAGGCCCAGTATCGCACACCATAAACATCTGGCACACAGTGAACAGACACTTGGGTTGGACTGACAAACTTACGTGAACCTGCTGCGTTCACTTGAGTTCATTGTTGTACCTTACCCTTTACTAACCACCACTCAGAGTATACCTGCATGCGCTGCAGCATGCACTTGAGTGCATGGCTGTACCTCTCGAGGTAATGATCTTCCTTCCCTGTATGCCGTCTGCACGCACTTGAGTACACTGCTGTACCTCTCTTTTTAATGAGCCTTACTCCTTGTTTATCAGCTGCACGCACATGAGCGATTTGCTGTGCCTCGTCATGCAGTGATCTCCGTTCTCCGAACTCTTGCTGTATGCACTTCACTGTATTGACCTTTCTCACCCCAACATGGCCCTTACTGCATTTTAATATGCTGCAGGCGCCTGGGTGAGTTGCTGTCACGCCTTGAGAGCCCCACTGCCTGTCAACATGCCACGTGCACTTGGGTTCATGAGAAACCAACTTCACTATAAGAAATTAATTAAAAAAAATTTATGTTATGTTACAACAGACTACAATACCTCGAGCAATCGCAATTACTGTAATAAATCACAATGTCTTACTGTACCTGAAACTGACTATAGCACTTGACCACGCACCCTAAAACCGAACACAATGCCTTAAACTAACCAGATTGCCTCTTAGTGACCATGCTACAAAAATCGACCACACTGCATGAACCTAAACACAATACTGAACTTGACCATGAAACTGGTACTTAGCACAGTTGCCAGAACTGCCCACACTAACTGAAAGGGTCCACAATATGTGACATTAACCACGCTACTCAAAAGTCGCCACAATTTGAAACTGACCACACTAGTTGAAAATGTCTACACTGCCTAAGATTTGCCACAAAACCTAAAGAGAAATGAATTCTGAAACCTGATCATGCACCTGTAAATAAGTCCAAAGCTTAACTTAACCCACTTCTCCAGGAAATTACATCAGCTCGACCTGCCAAACCCCATGTCACTCGAGCTTCAGATGGTTCCATGAAGTAATAATGTATCGTTTTTTTAATTTAGAGGAGCCTCCCGGAAAAGCCAAAGTGGTCTCCAATAAATGCACTCGCTGTGAATCTTACTGTACTAATGGACACAAGGACAATGCACACAGCTGCAGACGAGTGCTGTCTTTTTCTAATGTCCATTTAAAGTGGCGGCTGGGGGCTTTAGATTATAACATTATTGTATTCCCAGCAGCAGTACCAGTCAATAACTAATATTATTTAGCATTAATGAGCGGCGTGAAGGCCCGTAATGTTGTTGGCACATGCAGTTGTGGCCGGCAAGAGGGGCAGGTGGGGGGGTAGTAGTGTTGCGCGGGGGACGGTAATTAAAACAAAGAAAACTTACCTTCCTCCGCTCAACTTCTCCACACTCCGGATCTCGCTCTGCCTCAGGCTTCTCCACCTCCTCTCACGCGCCTGGCAACCTCATTGCTCACTGCTGTCCTTTTCACTGCAGGTGCTCGTGCTGGCCTATTACTTTCAGTGGCGGCCTGGCAGGAACGTCCTCAGCAAGTTCCATAAGGGTGGTGGGCATCGCCTCACACAGGCACAGGAACAGCCATGCCAATCCTTCGCTGGCTGCCTCACATCACCAGCCGAGTTCTAGGCCACTTCACAGCAGCTTTCATGCAGCGGCAGCCGGCATGCTCGACGGAGGGGGGGTCGGGGGGGGGTTCGCGGCCCGCGGGTGGGGAAAGAAACAAATTACAATGAATTATATAAAAGTAAACGTACCTCAGCCAGAGTGCCGCCGGGATACCGCACTGCCTCTGCTCCGGCTTGTACTGGTGGGTAGGCGTGTTCCTGCTGCAGGAAGCGGGCAGCTTCCCTCCACTATGCAACGCAAGGGAAGCCAATCATAATGCTGGTAGGCGCAGGGGAGAGTGCCCCAGCCGGGACATTTTCTCTGCATAGAGAAAGACGCAGAGTGGGCGGTCCTGTTTGAGAGCCCGGGGGAGTGGCTTACCCACTGTTGTGGGTACTGACTGTTTGGTCGGCTCAGGGCCGACCAAACAGTCAGTACCCACAACAGTGGGTAAGCCACTCCCCCTGGCTCTCGAGCAGGACCGCCCACCCCCGCCTCCAACCAGGCACAGAGGCACTTCTGCTTTCTCGCAATGTGAGAAGGCAGACACATAAATGGTAGTTTATACCGTTATTTTTCTGCCTTCTCGCACTGCGAGGAAGCAGTGAGGCAACGCCCCCACGCCCCAATGGGGGAGCCGCCACTGGCACCTGCGGCGGCCGTGTTCCTTGCCTTCAACAATTTTCAGGCATCAATGAAAATTTCAAGATAACTCTGGTGATGAATGTTCTTCCTGGCGAGAGATCAGAGATTTGTCTAGTGGAAGTTTTGATTCATCGTACTGTATGTAGCACAGAGTGTTAATATGTCTGCTGCAAAACACCCTTACCATGCAGATCACAAAGTGCATATAATGTACATAGTTCAGTAGGTTACTGCTTTTATTAGAGAGATCCTTTTGTTACTTTCAGTTTATAAGTTTAAATCCTAATATCGAACATTGAGCTATTAACTGTCACCAAACAGCTCAAAGTAAACTGCATTGAGCGTTATGATTTTTCCCCTGTCTTTCATTATTCTAATATTTCAAAAAGGGTTAATTTGGGTAGAAATCAATTCTGATAATTAAAAAGAATCCCCAACCATGGTGTTACCTTTTAAATTATGAGTTTGTGCTTCTCCAGACCAAGCCTCTTAAACTAGACTGCCTACCAGTATAAATGACGTGACTTCTAGTGCTTGTTGTCCTCTGTCCTATGTAACATTTCCTATGTGTGAGTGATGTAAAGAGCTATGACACCTTACACTGGTATTAGTGTCTGTATTACACTAATTAAATGCATCTGAGAGACAGTGGTTATGGAGACTCGAGGGGCACAGTTAAAGGGTCGTAGTGAAGGGAATCCATTTCAGAGGTGGTTAATGGGGCACGAACAAACATTGTCGCACCGGGCGCAACCAGCTCTATAACTGGCCCTGTCGCGATCAATCACAGATTGAAGTATGTTTTCTGTCTGAGTCACATCATTAGTAATATGCATGCAATTTATTTTTTGTGTTATGTTTGGACATTGTTTTGTTTGTGTAGCTGGAGATATTTATCGATTCAGGTGTTTGCCATCTAAAGGACTGGCAAGTTCATGGTCTCTATTGAGGTATGTGTACAAGGTAACCAAGACTATAGTATTTTGTTAGGATCCGGGGAGTAGCCGTTTTAATCAGTATAGACATAAGATGTTGAGTAAGTGTTGGTTTAGTATGCTGTATGTTGCCTTGGTGGTGTACACTGTTTCTGGTAGAGTAGAGTGCTGTTGTGAGCTTGGTGAGGCCCGCTATATGGGGCTTCTGAACTTTGATGGACTTATGGTCATTGCTCTGATCAATGTTTTCTTTTGGAGATTTGATTGCTTGATACCATAATGGGTGTTGCTGGGAGCTTGGTGCTTACCAAGTACATAAAGGATCTGAATCGTGTTGCACTCAGAGTCCAGTTTAATATCTTCATGTGTTTGTTATGTGTTATTAATTGAAATATGCTTTTAAGTGTACTGTTATTTCTAAATACCAATTGCATCTGCATAGCTCTGCAATACATTGTGTATCTCTAGGAATTGTTCTGCCATTTCAGGCTGGGTGTGTGCAATCACACCTGTAAGGGCGCAACCTGTGTCTGCCTGGCCTGGGCATGGTGGTGTGCGTGAACTCGGCCCTAAGGTACTAGGGCATTGTTAAGCCCATGTGCCCGGCATGGCCTCACAGACCTGTGTGTGCACACTAGCATCTCTCATGATTAAACTCTTGAGCAGCCTGCCATCGAAGGGCGCTGTATGTGCGCATCTGCACCATTGGTGCCTGTGATTGCATGCGCAGACTGCCATCACAAGCTTGCATGTGCCCACTGACACCTGTTTAGTTAAACCCATGTCCAGTCTGCTGTTGCAGACTTGGGCAGGCGCACTTGCACCACTGGTGCTGTGGACTATGTGTCCAACCTGCCATTGCAGGTCTGTGGGAGCACTAGTGCACGTGCATCCATGTAGTGAGGAATACCTGTGTGTGTTTTCACTACCTATGAGGTTTGCTCTTCCTGTAGGTTAACATGGGGAAGTAGTTGACATTACTTCGGGCTGCAATAGTAGATTGCAGTAGAACAGCCTCATGATGTTTCCTATAAATGAACTTACCCTGCAAAACCATTTCCAGTGGTAAAGGGGGTTTTGGCATAACCCGCTTAGAAATACCACTTATAGAATATGGACATTTATATGTTCTAAGAACCATGTATGCCGTGGTGCAAGGCTCTTGTGGGCACCAGGGGTTCGGGGAGCACATCTGTGCATTCCTCAGCGAACGGCTATAAACCATGGGCATATCACTAGAATGACAGACTGGTGCCAGTTAAGGCGCAGATATGATAGAAGACATTGGGAGGTTTTCACACTTAGGGGCAGATTTACGAGGAAGTGCCGCAGCGTGGCACAGCAAGCCCTTTGGCTGTGCCATGCTGCAGTACTTCCAAAGTAGAGGAATGCAACATATTTACAAAGATATGTCGCATTCCTATGCTCTCCCCTGCACTGGCACACAAACAGCTGCCATGCACTGGCGCAGGCACCCTTGCACCATGGTGCAAGGATGCCTGTGTCATGGGGAGGTTGTTTTTGTGCAGGAAGGGGCACCTTTGTGCAGGAAGGGGACAGATAACCTTTCAATTTTGAAAAATGAAATTTACAGTATTTCCCTATCAGGACATGTCAAACACACACGAGTACAAGTCCTACCTTTCTCATACACTGCACCATGCCTATGGGGTACCTTGGGCCTACCTTAGGGCACCTTACATAGAAGGAAAGGAAAAGTCCACGTGCCAGGTCGGCATGACAGTTGTAAAAATGCACGCAGACATGGCAGTGGCAGGTCTGAGATGCCTTTACAGCGCTACTCATGTGGATGGCACAATCAGTGCTGCAGGCCCACTATTTGCGGATCATGGATAACCAATTATGTTCACAATTTACACAGAGAGCATTTGCACTTTAGCACTGAAAAGCAGTGGATAGTGCCCAGAATCCTAAAGCCAACAAAAACAGAACAGTAAAAATAGGAGGGAGGAGCAAAAAGTTTGGGCATAACGCAGCCATTTCCAACAGTGGGAGTGATCGTCTGAGGACCATCTGTTATTCACGACAATGGTCAGCGGTGCCGCTTTATATGTAGGTTTCATGCCAAATGCACAATACATTTGACCATGGGTTTACCGACGTGGCTCAGGCCCAGAGTGCTGCTAAAAAGTGTACTAGTTTCATGTATGTACATATCTTTGATATCGCTGTGACCCAAGGTGTACCCTATAACAGTGTGGGATTGCATTATCAGAATTGCTAGGGTGGGCCTGGGGTGGGCAGCGTGTTGCACCACATACGGGTGATCTCTCTCTGTGGGGGTTGGTGGGGGGAGGGGTTAGATTAGGAATTGTCCACAGTATGCACATGATTGATATCATAACAATACAAGTGGGCATAGTACTCCTAGTAATATTTCCAAATGTGTTTTATGCCCAGAACTATTTGGTGTTCATGTTATAATGATTAAATATGTGTGTTGAATACAAACATCCTGTGTGAACTCTTTTGTGACGCTCAATGTAATTATTACGAGTGACTGCTGTAACTGTGCTTTATACATTGCCACTGAGATAAGCCTAACTGCTCAGTGGCAAGCTTCCCAAAGGTCAGCACTGGTTATACAGCGAGCTTAACCACTGGCCCCTGACAGAAGCAGTAGATTCTGGCTGGCTATGTGCATCCCTTCAGCCAATCAGAAAGCGCTGGTTCCAAAACACTTTCTGCTCCTCGCCCTCCCACCTCCCTCATCGGATGGAGCATTCACCCTCTGCCTGGGCTAAGGAGAAACAAAGTCCATGCACGACGGAAAGGCACCAGCAACACAGGAATATACTGCTATCCCTTGAGCAACGCCCTCAGATTCTTAGAGAGGGGTGCTGCCCTCACCCCAAAGACACAGCAAGAAATGTAAATAAATACAATAACTTCAGAAGTAATTCAGTCACTCAAATAGAAATGCATCCTCTTAAACATATTGGAACCTAAATAAATCCAAAAGGAGCATTCCTTTGAGAAAAAAAGATCAATTTAAAAATAAGATTGAGTGAACGCTTATGTCAGATTTTTTTTATGATTCCAAGATCTCTGAACTTTTAATTTGTCTGTTGTGTTGTTGACTCATATATCATTCATCCTACCTGGCATCAGTGTTCTTCCTCTGATTCAGCAAGCAGGCGCCGGGAACAAAGTGTCTTTTGAATTGAAGTGAATGACCTTGAGTTCTCTTAGTGTCTGCCACAGAACCTCTACAGACTGTCTTAACTAGTATTCAGTAAAATCCAAGAGAAAACACATTTCAGAGCTCTGTCTTTTGCTCTTGGTTTGGAGAGTGCTTTCTGAATGCCCAGACTACTTTGGGGAGACTGACAACAAAATTGCAGCTTCTTTGTTTAGCACTGAATGGTGCCAAACATCTGTAGAGCATCATTTGCTTTCTTTCCTCCTTGGTGGGTAATCCCCCAAATCTCTCCTCTCAGGGGTAGGAGAAAGCATGTTAGTTGCTTGGGGTGATTGCCCATTCTGCTGAGGAGTTCTCTCTTTTAAATGTTCCCTGATGGCCTAGTGGAATTTCCCTCTGCCATCGATGTCTCAGAAATGAGAGGCAACTCTAGAATGTACCCTCTCCAAAAGGATTGAAAAGGCAGGTAGACGAAGAACCTCAAAGGAGTCAGGCCAGTGCTATGGCATTCCATTAACCACAGCCCCTTGTGCTAGTGGATTTTCTTTCCCGATGTGCACATGGATAAAACATGCTGTTGGCAAGGGCCTTGTCAAGCTGGAGCCTGTGCTATGGAGTCCTATCCCTGACTCAATTTCTCTGATAGTTTACTGGCTTTCCACGCCCCTCTCCTCACCTACCCTCATGGGGACGATCAGGGGTAACCCCTGATCAGCCTCCATGACAGAGGAAAGGCTATTTTGCCCTGTGAAGCTGAGGGGCGTTGAGCTCTGTGCCATAGCAAGTTACTCCCCTTTCATTTCCTAAGTGGCATAGTGAGTTTTCCCATCCATGGTGCAGAAGAGTGGTAGCCCCCTTGGACTGCCCTAAGGGAGAAAGGTGCTTGGAGGCCTCAGGTGTAGAGGAAGTTAGTCCCTGTGTCGGTGGGCATTCTCCCTCCATTTTTCAATCCTTTAAGTCTTGTGTAGTTTCTCCTACTGTATGGGGCAGATCAGGAATTGGTCTCGCAGTCATGCGACAGGTGAGATATGTGGGTTGGACCCTGTATAGTGGAGTGTGCTCCCTGGTCCAGTTTATCTTCTGGTTTAAGGAGCTTTTCCATCTGCTCAAGTGAGAGAAGCAGAGGCAAGCCTAACCCTGAATTGCCTTCTTGGGGTGCAAAGACTCCTGAAGGCAGCAGGATGGGGGAGTTTGACTCTATGTTGTGGGCCTACTCCTTCATTTACATTCCCTGACATTAGTGCCTCTTGCTTTTTTTAAAATAATTTTATCTCAAACGTTGGCTTTGATGGCTTGTTGGGGAAGGGAGGCCATGAGACATACGCTACTCTCAAGCAACAGCCTTACCCCTCAAGCAACAGCATGACCGCTCAAGCGACAGCCAGTGACAGCATTACCGCTTTCAATCCGAAAGTTAACCACTTAATTCTCTGTGACGAGTTGATGGTTAGACTGTCAACATATATCTCCAAAATCTTTTTGAAATTTGACCATTCAGTTTGTATGGTGTTGTACCATTTCTTGTCCATCACCCAAATCAAGACCCCCCAGAATTAAATTATGTTGGTGTTGAAATATCAACATTTCGTTCTGTTTGGACTGTTTTGAGGAATCTATTTATTTGGGATCCCCGAATGCCCTTAATCGATCATTTGCAATTTGAGCTTCTTGTTACTTAGGACCTTGTTTGAGTGCCAATCCCAAGCCACGGTTTTCAGCACTTTCACTTATTGACACTACCTGCACAAATGTCTTCGAACGTATAATTGCAAAAAATTGAAGATGCGCGTATGTTGTTTTGTTCTTTCATGCCAGTCTTAGACTCCATTTGTGATATGAATTTAATATGCTAAATTATTTTTTGGGGTGATTAGATAATATTGCTAGCTTCTTAGTCATAGGAACAATGTGGTATTTCTTGACTGCTTATGAGGTGGTTCAGAGGTGCAGTACGCATCTGACAGGTGACTGACTCTGATCAAGCCTACAACCTGTTGTGCCTAGTTTTTGCCTGATTCTGCCCTAGCTCTTCTGCCTTGTGTTAGGCGCACCGGAATTTTACACCTGCCACATTCATCTTTCACAGGTATGTCATGTACGAGATTGATTTCACAACAACACACTTGCAAACACACACCTGCGAATATGACTAGAAAGATCAGACTCGTTTTATTTTGAGTTACCCACTGTATTCAGGAATAAGAGAAAAAACCAGAGCATGAGCCTTTGCCGAAGAATGCCTAGAAATAACAAGCATTGGCATAGCCAACAGGTCTCGCCTTTGGGACCTTATAAGTGTTTAGCCATGCAACAGTTGCATAACTAAATACTTATAAGGTCCCAAAAGCGAGACCTAGTGGTTATGCAAAGCAGCCCTGCGGTCGCGATCAAACATCAAAGCGGCCGTGGGGCCGCGAAAGTGAAAGTAATCGGCGTGCGCCCGCGCACATGCACTGTAGCTCTAGGCTGGCCTGGTAGCACTTTTTGGAGCCCTCTCAATAAGTCTCGCCAGACCAGCGAATGCGCTGGGTCAGGCGAGACCTAAAAATGAATTTCAATTAGTATCAACTTTGCAACATCTTGAAACTACAAGGATACAAACGGCAAGGCACCTTGAAAAGAGCTGGACAAAAAAGGATACATTAATTGCCGGAACTACAGTGTGGCGACGAGGGATAAGCAGTTAAGTATCTACTGAATGCACTGAAACAGAGCTGGGCTTTGTGTGCTTTGCACAAGGGGAATTGACATGTTCTCGTTGAATTTAAAAGTCTAGTTGAGAGATACATTACTCACTTTATCAAAATCAGGCGAAATAAAATAAGACAGCTGCCAATGGTGCACCAATTCTCACAATAGAGGTAGGGAGACTCTGCTTTTTATCTGAACTGTTTCACCTTCATTTCTTACTGTTATTCTGTTCCTTGTAAGTGTTTTTCTTCCTTAATTGTGCGAAAGGCACATCATGCCGAATGCATTTAAAATACATGTGTCAAAATAAATGTGCCTGCACCAACCGCACTGCCCTTACAGAAGCGTGTCTGGAGCCTTAGCTCTGGCCAAACTATACAGCTTAATATTTGATTTGACAAGTTCACTTGAGTGCTGCGCCAACATTATTTTGACTCAGGAGGCTCCAGTACCATCACATTTGTGCAAAAGGGGGCTCCACATGAACATTACTGGAGATGGCTGCCTTTCCTTGAAACCACTGATTAGAGCTGTTGCCTCAAAATGTATATTCCTCCAAAAAATGATAACAAAAGATTGAATATTTTCTTCCAATGGAAGCTTTACAGATGGTTAATATGGCGACCAGTACCTCAAGACTCACTTATGCAAATGTAATCTACTTAAGTTTTCCTAATAACGTCATTCACAGACTACAAGTGTGAAAGATGAAGCCGCTCGTCTTATTTATAAACCTCCAAGGATGACGCATGCAACACCTATAGTAAAGCAGCGCTGCATTATGGTTCTTCAATGAGGCATCTAATGTTATTGTTTCTTGGTATCTGGGGCAATGTACTTCTGAGATTTATATGAAGACAGATGAATACCTATGGGGCGGCTAATTTACTAGTGGAAAAAGCACTAAACATTTATTGTAAGTCCCATGAATCAAAAGAGGAGTAAAAACTGTGGTAAAAGGATGAGTATAAAATTAAATCTTGTTCGCCATTTAAATCTGTGAGTAATAAACTGAGGCAGAGGCAAAGTTCCCACAGTTTGAACTTGAAGCATCACCCTTCGCCTTAAGTATTACTACTATAAATGGAAGAATTTGTGGTCATGATGTTACCGACAGTTGAGCTTGGTTGCTCAGTGAGTAATGCATCAATCATGGTATCTGTGATTGATCCATAAAGCGCTTATAAGTTCCTAGTATGTGGTACCAGTGGTACCCAGGGCATGGGTGTTAATGGGATCACCAGGATCTGAAGCACTGTTTGTGCAAACCAGGGCCATTTTTAGGTTTTTTGCCGCCCTAGGCAAGAACTGAAAAATGCCGCCCCTCCCTTTTACTACCATCACTCTCTCCCCCTGTCATCCTGGCTAGAAGAATTAATGCATTAGATATTCTCAAACTCATGTTTTTTGCCGCCCTCCCCCTTTTGCCGCCCTAGGGGGCCGCCTAGTCTTGCCTAAAGGTAGAAACGGCCCTGGTGCCAACCCAAGTGACCCAAGTAAACTACTGACAGCAAGCCTGCCATTGCAAACAGCAAGAGCAGTACAAACTGCTCAAACTCAACTTTGCCCTCACCATGTGAGGCAAAGTCAATGCACTATTTGTAATGCATGCTAGTCACCCCTAAAGACTACCATAGAGGTTGCCCACCTGGTTGTCCCATCTTTTCATGTGCTCTGGCTTCCAGCCCACAGCTGCTGCTGTCAAGACAGGGATCTGACCCCCATCAGGAGGTGTGAGCTCTCCTAGGAGTTAGAAACAATGGCCTGGACGGGAAGGAGTTCACACCTCACTCCCCAACAGGATGGCTAATGAAATGGCACATCAAGGCGGTGAGCTTCAAAGGCTGCACCGCCTGCGATATGCAACCAAGCTGGTTCCCGAAGGAGGAAGCAACCCTCCTCCTGCCCCCAGGCACATTTGCACCTTGGCATGCAGAGAAATTAGGTATTCAGCTGTGCACCCCCAGAAGGCTAGCCACACCTCTAGGGTGGGCTACCTGGTCTGTACAGAAAGAGTACATCAATTTCAATCAGAGAGGGAATAATACTTTTCTGTACTATCAATTTTAATCAAGCATGTCTCTGAGCAGTGGCTACCTACCCTGAATAGAGTATTTAGTTCTGTCCACAAAGAAATAAACAATAACCAATCTAAATTAGAACACACATTCACAAATAGTCCTTCAGCAATCCCAGAGAAAATATCCTACAATTTTGTGAATTTCAAGGCTCCTCACGATAGCACAACTCTACTTTTACAGACAATTTCAACAAATATGAATATCGCTTGATTTTGGACTTAAATGAATCCATTTACCAAATTTCCATCAATAATCCAGCAATAGCCAAACAAACACAACAGCAAAATCATCCAAATCACAGTAATCATCGAAATCACATTAAATAAACAACATAATGACTGACAAATCAAAATTTCTAATCGAAAAAATTCACATGCAGTGTAATCCATTCTGAAGACTCTCAAACCTCCAGTCCCATAATGCACTCAAGCAAAGCAAAATTCCACAACAATTCATCCAGCCCTATTGATACTCTTCTTTGCTCAGGAACACTGGAACACTGCAACTGATCCAATTTATTGAGAGCAGACAAAATCAAGATTTGACAATTTTGGGATACTTATTTTTAGGGTGTCTGCATTCTCCCCAAAACTGTTGACACTATCTTATCAAGATAAAGTGCCTATGCTGGAGCGAGGATGGTGTTGACCCTTAAGCATGTAGGGGGCAATATGTCCCTAAATTACACCAAAACACTGGTGAAAAAGCTTGCAGTTTAAGGAATTGAATCCATTGGATTCAAAAGTAAAATAGAAAATCATAAAGGTTTATAATATAATTTGAGGTGCAATACAGAAGGCAAAAATAATAGTCAAAATCCATAGTAATCAATATAGGGGATTAGCATAAGGCTTCATCAAATGCAATAAGAGAATGGCATGAAGTCAAGGCAAAAAGTATTTTAAGTCCAAATTATGGAAAAACCAACAAGGTTTCAGTCTCTAAAATATGGGAATCAGAAGACATGGCTCACCTTCAAATGCTTCCATTTTTATAGACAAATTCACAATAGAAATCAATAGATATCACACAGTCAGCATAAGGTAAACAGAGGCAAATAAATCACATTTCAGAAATATAAAACATCTCCTATTGCCACCATTTCAACAGTATCCCCTTACTGAATATTAACATGCCCTATTCAAAACTAATGTCATTGGATGTGTCAGTATAAATCTAGTCACAAAACAATGGAAGTCACACAAAAGAATAGTCTACAGTGCTGCTGACAGAAAGTGCCTTGAATGTAGCAAAAGGCTTCTGCCATGGTTCTTGGAGAACTGCATGACAATACCAAGCATTGCAAGTGCACATTCTGGTTATGTGCAGTGGGCAGAGAAATGAAAACACATATCATGGCTGCTATGTAAACAAAATGGAGTGGATGCCTAGTTGTGGCTGGTTTACCTAGGCATTAGAAAATACCTTTTTGCAAATATTAACTACTTTGGGGTACATTCACAAGAACGTGTGATAACTACCGCAAGAGTAGCCTAACGCAACTTTCAATTTCGCAGCCCATCGTGGAAAAATAACCCTGTGACAATGTGGAATTCACAACAAGGCAGTAGCATGCGATAGACTCCGGATAACGCAGCAAATGTCCGCGTGAAAATCAATGTAACGCTGCATAAATGCGAAACGCGAACACAAAAAACATGCGATGAGGCTAACCGCGGTACAAAAAGTTGCGAAAACCAGGCACAGGCCTGCAAATCCCACTCATCTGGCGGTACAATGTGCTATAAAAACTACAGAAAAAATACACCCCAAAAAATCCAAAGTCCGTAGCAACATGGATGCACCCTGACCCCGCGCAGAGGCCAACTCGAACCCCACAACTCCCACAGACTACCAGCAAGGAACAACGGGGTTGGGGAAGGCCAAGGAGAAGAGGGAGAGGAAGACGGGGTGCAGACCTCAGGAAAACAAGACCAGCGTCACGGAGGTGACAGAACACTACCACCAACTGACCCACTAGCAGACCACCTGGATGCAGTCGGAGTACCGAGGAGGCCAATAGGCGCCGGCAGGACGTGACTACCTAAAGCCGGCACCACCCCGCTGCCAACAGGAAGGCAGCAACGGCGACAGGAGGTGGCAGTCCAGTGCCACAGGACAAGCTGGAGGAAATCTAGGCCACAGTCATCATTGTGGAGACGGTGCAAGGAGTAGGGAGTACGGACACCGCTCGAGAGGACCTGACACAACATCAACAGGGTGTGCAACGAACAGGGCCTGGGGGGACGAGGGAGTGGGCACAATGGCATACATGCACAACGAGGTGTAGCACACTGCACACCCACAATCACTCAGGATCATGTCCCAGATCCCTTGGCACACTGCACCACACACACATAGCACGAACAGCACACCCACATTGACAACAACGTGGAACAAAACGCATAGCTGACACTGAAGAACAGAGGACACAACTGGCTCCGCACATGCACAGAAACATGCCTACTACATCTGACAGAGCCGGAAACTGTGAAATGGAAATGTACGTGTACGATTTCACATCCGTCATGTAGTCCAAATGTACACTGTCCCGCAGAAGAATCCAGCACCTCACAAACAACCACAATGTACATTGCCATACAGTCTACATGCAAACCAGAACAATGCGCCAACATATATGTCAACACAAAGTCAATACGCACATCCCATTCACATCGAAGAGGGGTACGCAACACCTTCAGCAGAGCCCAGAATACAACACATCAGTGATGCCGGAGAGGGCCACCACACCGTCGACACCGTCACCCTACAACAGCACATGGATATCCCCTGCAACCCCCCACCCGGACAGCCAAGCTACTCAGCGGAGATCACAGCAGGAAGCACCCGCAAGCACAGCTGGCTCACGACACTTCACCCACCCACACATGGCACCCCAATGCCATGTGACAGCACGCCAAAAGGAGGTGGCCCAGCAGAAGTGGGTGGGGGCCAAACCCATGGAATGCGAACCAGGACCCATACGTAGGTGTCTATCACCTTTCAGGGCCCACCAACACCCCACTAAGGAGACCCACACTGCTATAGAGACACATGCAGATGCACATTCACAGTACAGAACCACGGGCAGGGGCGCTCAAGTAGCAGTCACGCACCCATGTTGGCCCTGCTTACGATGGCCCTGGCCACTCCCCTTACGAATTGAGTGGGTGACAACAAAGCAACATGTACTAGCTCCAACCTGCTGCCTGCAGTGACTGGTCTGCATGTGATGTACACAGCACAATGTAATGTCGCAGGGCCCAGGGTCCTCATGCATACAACAAGACCACAGGGAGACATGCAGATATCATGTTGAACTGGCTACAGGCACATGCGCCCTGCCCCTTTATTGGCAGGGCCACATGTACAGTGACGCCTGTGCTGGATGTGTGTGGGGTGAGTGTAAGCCATTCCGCACGGAATGTCTGGTGCTGGCCACCACTTGAACATTAGACACCAGTGCAATGGAAACAGAAAACACATGCATAACAGAGTCAACTGCTGAGCAGCATGGAGGGAGCC
Organism: Triturus cristatus; assembly: GCF_964204655.1. NCBI lineage: Eukaryota > Metazoa > Chordata > Amphibia > Caudata > Salamandridae > Triturus > Triturus cristatus. Next base: position 363,006,538 of record NC_140580.1, read on the forward strand.
AGAGAAAGTCCAGAGGACAGCCAACATGCAACCAGAAGTGTCCGTGTGTTGCAGTGCACTGGGGATGGGACACTAGAGATGAACGTGCTCATGTGAAGAAAAAGTCTCGGATTGTGTCCCTTAGATATATTGCTAATGTAGATGCAGTGGGCTGTGTCAGACCTGAATCATCTTCCGCATCAATGTCTCAGGGCCCTAACACTGTTTGAGGTGACATAGCTGCGCTACCTCTCCACAACACAGAACTCAATCAGCAACGGACAATGGCCTGCGGTGCACTGAGTCACTGGCACCTGGAGTGCTAAGCAGGGTATCAGGCCAATGTTGGCATTCACGACAGGTCTGAGCAACTCTGTTAGTCTGTCAGGACCTCTGTTTCAACTCTGGCAGATGGTGGTTGGAGGTGATCCTTGCGGTGGTGGCGTGTGCCTTCTACGGTCATGTGACGTCCGGGCCGGTCAGGACTCGATTTGGTGTGTGAGCCCTGATGGGATGCAGTTGAGCCCGGAGGCTGCGTACAGTGCAGGGCCACAGAGAAATGGCGTTGATTACCCCAAGGCCAACGCTTCAGGGGCCATCCAATATCTCCAAAGAAGGGGTCCTGGACCAGGCCAGCACAGAGTCAGTGGCCCTGGATGCACTGCGGTTGGCACAGTTACCCAGCCACGGGACGGTGACTTGCGGTGCAGTCAGATTGGCCATGCGACATGAGCGGGTCACCATCAATGTCCGTGGTGTATGTTGCGGAGGGTTTCATGGGGGAGTGGAAGGTGTTCTCCAGCGCATGACGCTGAAAGGTTTGATTTTATATGGGAGCAGCAAATTGTGGGGTGGCAAGAGCAAGCCTCATTTTCACAACCAATTCGGTATCAGCTACATGAGGATGAAAACTACCCCCTAGTCCATCGACTCAGACACCACCAATTTGCGACCAGAGAGTGTCCATGAATGTCAGGGTACAGAGTTAGTGGCACCGGTGCTGAGATGGGATGCAGTATGCGATGATGCCGGTAAGCTGATATGAACTCTGCCATTGCTAACTGAAGACTCTGTGACCTTCTGGACCACAGTGTATGCCGGAGGCAGCGGTCAGCATGGCCCATTCACCGACTGTCGCCGGCATAGGTTGGTGGCCCCACTGGCCTGCGTAGTTCAGGTTCAGTGGCACCACATGTTCGCTCACCTCTGTGACTGTCACCTGGCTTTTGTCTGGACTGAGCCGCATCTTCCTCTTACTCCTCTCTGTGCGACCACTGCTGTGGACTCTGCCATTTGTGATTCACGACTAGGTGCTGGATGTGAGACCTACTGGTCTGCAGGGTAGTCCTGGTCCCTCATCCACGTGTCACCGGCGGGCGTTGAACAGGGTTAGTGGCACCACGTGTCGCAAGATGCCCATATGGAACTTTGCCTCACTGATCGGGCTTTCTGGTGCTGTGCCCGCTGGCATGGGCTTGGAGCTTGTGCCGGCACTTGGTGGGCCCTCCTTGACACACGCCGGTGTCGGCTGGTGATCAGTTTGGCCTGGATGCGCAGGGTCGGGCCTGATGTGTTCGTGGTCCAGAGGGCCGGGGTACGGCATGCGCTCAGGATCGCAGGCAACTCCGCTAACGAGGATGGCTTCGGCCTCTTGGCGGGGTGGGAGGCGCTGCCCTGGCAGGGACATTGGCCTTTCCAGAAGAGGCCCACGCCCAGGGCTGCGTGCTTTATATTCACACCCCTACGTTGGCCTGGTGTACGCTGGGCCATCCCACTCTGATCACGCTTACGGGGGGGCACGTAACAGGTAACATTTCCGCGAGGACCCCCACTGGCTGGGGTGACATGGTTGCGTCCACTGTCCACTAAACTCCATATACCAAAGGTGTATGTCGGCGTAGATATGGGTGTGTTCTGCATACTGCGGTCTGACCAGCACATCTCCGCCACTCTTGGCATTGTGTACTTTCCCAATCAGGGTTCTACTGCATCGTTCACACATGTCTGGTTGCCAACTCTCCCCACATTCGGCTATTGTGTGGCTGAGGTGCCATGCCGTTGATTGGTCATGTTCACGGCTTGCCCAGGTTACCATTGTAAGTTGTTCTATCGTGTCTGGTGGGTTGGCTTGTTGTTGTGCATGTTGGTTGTGATTTGGTGACGTGTGCATTGCCTGAGTTGTGTATTGCATGGTTGTGGAGTTGAGATGAGTGGGGTGTTAATATGGAACTTGCCAAGGGGCTGTGCATTTCCCTTGGTGCCATCCTGGGGGAGCTGGTTGATGATGGACTGTCGGAGGATGAATAACTCATGCACACTGGCTGTGTATTTGAAACACCACGATACAGTTTTTTCACTAATGGATCTGATATTATTTCATCACAGCGCTGGAATGAATGAAGATATAAAGTACAAGAAAAATCATAACTAAATATTTTTCAACAAATAGGTGCACAAAAAAGGTGAAGTGAAGGTGCATGGAATGGATAGTGAGAAATCACAGCAGTGCGCAAATATATATACATCAGTAAATAATTAAATAAAGGACTATCCAGACAGTTTCCTGCTAAGTACATTAAATGTCAAATCATAACATAATTGCAGCTATACATTCTCTGTCATATATGCCTGACAATAAAATAAAGAAGTGTCAACGTTTCGACTCCTAAACGGAACAGCAAAATTGGCGCACAGGGGGCCGGTGAGACAGCTAACAGGTTAGCTGTCTCACCGGCCCTGCCAGCAGCCCAGAGCCACCGGTTACTAATCAACCTGGCCCTACATATCGAATACTGTGGACATTTAAACAGAAATCTGAGAGCTCACACAGCCCAGCTTATTTATCCGCAGCCTGAAGCAATACAGCTGTCATCACTGGTGCTTCCTCCTCACTTTCACCTCAGTCCTGATGCAGACCCTGCCCCCAATGCGCCAATTTTGCTGTTCCGCTTAGGGGTCGAAACTTCAACACTTCTTTATTTTATTGTCAGGCATATATGACAGAGGGGGCACAGGTGGGACATGTGTGGAGTGGGTTGCCCCCAACACTTGCGTGCATTCGGGTATGGCGTATGATCCTTGCTTGGTCTCCAGCGGTTCATGCGCTTTGTGTTGGACGTATGGGGACTGCAGTGCCAGGGTGATGGTGATGTCCAGGACAGGTGTGGGGGACTTGGATGTGGCTGGCTGTGGAACTCCTCTGACTCTGGTGGGTGTTGGTTGGGGTGTGCCAGGGGCCAACAGGAGCAGCCAAGGCAGCAGCTTGGTGTGGGGTGGGATGTTGGTTGTCCGCTATGTTGGTGCCGTTGGCCTGTTAGGCGATGATGGCCAGGATGCATAGGATAGTTGTCCCTTTCAGCCTGTAGTGGACAGTGACATTGCCAGATGTTGGGCCTGTGAGTCAGGTGCGTTTGCTGGGGGGCCGCTGTCTTTGTCTGCGCTGCCTCTGTGGTGGTCCGGGGAAGGGGGGCTAGGTGGGTGTTGTGGCCCTCTTGGGAGTCCGGGCTGCATGATGAGTGGCTCAATGGCATCTGTTGTTCTTCAGGTGTGGCTCTGGGCTGGTCTCCCTTTTGTGGTGCTGGCTGCCGTCCGACTTTACACCAGGTCAGAGCAGGTGTAGAATTCCTGCTGCTAACGCGCCTTATTTCCGGTTTTATGTTCTTATCGCCAATCTGGCTGGTCGTTGAGAATGTTGAGGAGTGGTGTTGTCGCGGCTTTTGGCATGGGAATGCCTACTCTGCATTTCGTTAGCGATAGTTGCTCTGTGGCGATGTTTTTTTAGGCTGCTATCACGGGTAAACTGGTGCTGTGGGCTGTTAACACCAGCTTGTGAATGGGGAGGTAAATTTATCACAACTTTGGCTGCGATAAAGTGCCGATAATTCGGCGATAGCTCCTTGGGAATATACCCCTTAGTTTATTAATTCCAAATCAGCATTGTCACAGTGCAGTAACTTTAATTGCTGCGCTCCATTGCGTCACTTCTACATAAATCTGGGCCTAAATGTATTTGAACACACCTAAAACTTGTCTAGCCCAGTTAGTTCGTAACCACTGATATTTGTGTACTTTAACATCTTGGCCTGAGTCACAAAGGTAAACTTACAGGTTTGTGTAGGTGTAAACTTTTTCGGTATTCACAAACTGCATTTTAATTGCAAGTTTATGAGTCTGGAGACGCCGCCGTCTGGGTGGAGAACTCAGAACATAAAAATATAGGGCTCTCCTATCTTTTTAAGTGAAGAGTTCTCTGCCCAGACTGTGGACTCTCCTCACTCGTAAACTTAATATTAAAATGCAGTTTTGTTGCATACATGTGTTAGTTTACCTTTGTGAATGAAGTCAAGTATTCACAAGATCGGCTTTAGTAATTGGGAACACAGAGCACCTTGTGTTTTCTATGTTGCTCAGAGAGCAGGATCAGCAAGCCTACAACCAGGCTTTTTACTGAGAAGTGCCAGCACCATCTAACTTAGCACAGCATCACCTGGACAAGGTGCATAGGGAAGGTAAGCTACTCACCCCTCTTCTACACCTCCTCAGGTGTGTAGCGTGAGCCCCTGCAGCACAGGGTGACTCCCTCAGAAATAGTCCCTGTCTGTGACTACCTTTTCGAGTCCATTGAGGTGGCGCCAAGACTGCAGAGATTATCCCAAGAAATGAAAGCAACAAAATGGCGACAGAGGCCCGTGGTGGACCATCAAATCTGTCCGGCCCAACCCACACCAGAAGCAGATATATTGAGGTGCTGTTCGAGCAGGAGCAAAAGCTGCATGACTACCCCTACTCACTACATAGTAGGTGGCAAACGATGCAACTGGAGATACACTGTCTTTGCCAAGCCCTTTTGCAGTCCCATGCCTGCTTAGGATGCCCCACCAGGTTATTTGCCTTAGGTGAAACATTTGGCAAATGCATAGTGACAATGGCTGTAAAGATATTCTATGTCTGGCATATTTCTTTGCCCACTGTTGTGGCTGCTGACTTTTATTTAGAATCAGACTCAAGTGCTTAGTTAAAAGACCAGGCACACTTATTCTAGAATTGCCATCACTGTCTGTGTGGTTAGGCAACCTGCCAAGTGGGACTTTCGTGTTAGAGCAATCCCTGTAGCAAATTCCCCGTTCACAAGGGAAGCCCTGTGGACAAAGTAGACCCATAGACTTGGCCTGGACCAAGTGTTGTTTCTGCTGACTAGATTTCTATGGAAGTTCTGGTGGCTGAACTGAGAGTAATTGGGTTGGAGTTAAAAGAGAAGAAATAGTTCTGCAGAGCTGAGACACAGATTCCTATTTTGAATTTCTGGTGTATGGGTCTCTGTAGTGGTTTTGTTACAACAAGTAATTAACCCAAGACACAAAATGCAATGTTCCACAAAGTAATTGGTAGGGGAAGGATGAGAATGTTGTTAGGGTTGGCTGGCTCAATCACTAAAAGTACAGGGTCAAGACTGATTTGCATATGGCTGGGTCTAAACAGGGGTGGCATGGTGAGCAAAAGAACGATGGATTTAACCCAGATCTATTGACTTGGGGAGAATGTTTGATTTGCTCTGCATTCCGTCCATCATCTGTGCATCTTTTTCTTTCTCGCCCTAAGTGCACCGGGTATACCCAGACTTGGGTCCCGGGCTCACTGTGCCATTGGATTCAAGCTAGCCTGGCTGATGAGGGGTGACGCCCCAAAACCGGTCTCAGGATGCTTGTTTCCGGTCCAGGGAGGACCTGGCTTGGCAGTTCGGTCCGACTGTTACCATGAGGCACAGGCTCAAGACTGATTTGCATATGCCTCGGTCTAAACTCGGGTGGCATGGTGAGCAAAAGAACAATGGTTTCAACCCAGATCTATTGACTGGGAGAGAATGTTTGATTTGCGCTGCATTCCGACCATCATCTGTGTGTCTTTTGCTTTCTCGCCCTAAGTGTGCCAGGTATGCCCAGACATGGGACCCGGGCTCACTGTACCACTTGATTCAAGCTAGCCTGGCTGATGAGGGGTGATGCTCCGAAACCGGTCCCAGAATGCTTGTTTCAGGTCCAGGGAGGACCAGGCTTGGCAGTTCGGTCTGGACTGTTCCCATGAGGCACAGGATCAAGACTGATTTGCATGTGGCTGGGTCTAAACTCGGGTGGCATGGTGAGCAAAAGAACGATGGATATAACCCAGATCTATTGACTGGGGGAGAATGTTTGATTTGCTCTGAATTCCGTCCATCATCTGAGTATCTTTTGCTAGTTTAAAGACCAGGCACACGAATGCCTGAATTGCCATCACTGTCTCTGTGGTAAGGCAACCTGCCAAGTGGGCCTTTTGTGTTTGAGCAATACCTGTAGCACCTTCCCATTCACAAGGGAAGCCCTGTGGACAAACTAGATCCATAGACTTGGCCTGGACCAAGTGTTGTTTCAGCAGACTAGATTTCTATCGAAGTTCTGGTGGCTGAACCGAGAGTGACAGGGTTGGAGTTAAAAGTGAGGAAATAGTTCTGTAGAGCTGAGACACAGATTCATATTTTGAAATTCTGGTGTATGGGTCTCTGTAATGGTTTGGTTATAACAAATCATTAACCCAAGACAAAAAATGCATCGTTCCACCAAGTAATTGATAGGAGAATGATGAGAATGTTAGGGTTGGATGATTCAACCACTAAAAGCTGACTATATTTGACTTTCAAATAGCTTACAGGGCTAATTGCCACTGCACTCCATGACCCACTGCAAAGGAAGAAACTGCCCAGAACAACAGATGACATACTTCTATCCCTACTTCAAGGAATAATTCTGTTTTTAATATATGTTCTTTTTATTGGTTTTGTCTTGTTATGACAACAACAAAAAATACAGTTTGAGTGTTTTGTCCCACTAACATCAATATCCCATAATTCTTTGAGGAAGTTCACTTATATATTTTGCAGTCTGAGCATCTCTAACATCACAGTCTTTCATCAATGACATAATATTTTAGAGACCCTTACTTCATTCTCTGCCCCAAGCAAACAGCCCCACCATCTTTCCCAAATCCTAGCATGTTTTTGTGGGCAGGACCGTTCCCTATAAACCAGCTGTTTAGTTTTGGCACAAAAATCGATGCCCGTGCCCATTGTCCAATTGTGGAGGCTTTACCAGAGTGCCAGTGTATAGTGATGTCCCTCTTGCTATTAGTATACCAATCCGACCAGAGTCCTAAGATACCACGGGCTGCCCTATTCATCCATGAGTCTCGGCAGCATCATCTTAGGATATAAGCTCACTTCTTTACCCTCCACCCTGGTCAGTATCTGTGCTATACTCTGCCAATAGAGCAATATTGTTGGACAAGCCCATATTACATGAATATATGTGCCTTCAGACACTCTGCATCTCAAACATTGGGGTATTGATGCTCGCCCCCTTCTCCAGAGTCACTAAATAGTTGTAGAACCTAGGGAAATACTTATATTGTATTATACAGGGTTGAGAAGAGATTGCTAGAAATGTGATCATCTTGGCTTCAGTCCAAATATCTTCATCTTATGTGCCCATGTCTTTTCCCCATTTGGCTTTCAAGTCTGTGAGTGGGTTTGTGGAATTGTTTATTAATGTGTGATACAATTGGGGTATGCCCTTAATTCTCAATGATTTTGTGATTCATTTGCTCTCCAGCAAGGTTGGTAGTAGTCCAGTGCGTGCCAGATTTGTAGATAATGGAAAAATTGTGTTTTATGCAGCAGGTCTGAATTCTCTTTGGTTTAGCAATATGTGAGAGCCATCAGCCTTAGATAGTGGAGTCATTGTTGTTAAAATCCCATGCCATGTAATGTGCTGTAAGTAGGGGGAAATATTCCACACTGAGCGATGACTCTGGTTGCTTGAGCTTTCCCTACCCAAGTATTGAAAATATTCACCCACTATTAGTATTTGAGTTGACGCCAATGAGGAGGGAAAAACCCCTGACACATGGGTGTATGTGGATTTCTGCCAATTTGCCCATAACATCTCCATAAACATGCAGGATATAAATTATGCATGGTATGGAGCCATTTGGGTTCTGAGCAAAGAGGTGCATGTCATCTACGTAAAGAGACACTCTGTCCTCCCATCCATCACTCCACCAAAACCCCTGGAGCTGCTCAACAATCCTAAATCAATCAGTGAGGTGCTCCACAGCCAACGACAAATAATAAAGGTGATAGCGGGCATCACTGTAAAGGGCCATGCTCAATAAGGAGTGGGTCTGAGGGGGAGCCGTTAACCCACACCTGGTCTCAAGGGGATGTGTATAAGGTCTCTATGAACTGCTGGTAGCAGGGTCTGAAATATATATGCTGTAGCAGTCGGTGCAGAAAGGGCCGGTGAACCATCTCAAAGGCCTTTTCAATATCTATTAGTAGTAATCCGCTATCATCACTGTGTTCCTTGGTGTATTCCAAAATCACATGAAGCCGCTGGAGGCAGTGTCTGGTGCTACGACTTGTCATAAAGCCATTTTGGTCTGGAGGAACGAGGGTGTCACCTTCCCCAATCTGTTTGCCAGAACCATAGCCAATATTTTCACTTCAATATTAATTAACCAAAATAGGGAGGTAGAATGCACAGTCCTTTGCAGGTTTCGGTGGTTTAGGAATCACTGAAATGAAGGTACCCCACAAGTCATAGGACAGGGAGTATTTTCCATAAACTTCCTCAAACATATTCCATATGTGATTGGTCAACAGGCAAGACTGGTGATTAAAACATCCAAGAGGAATACAATTTAAGCCTGGAGTCTTGCCCACCGGCATTGCCATAATAGCAAATTGAATCTCCTCTACTGTTATCTGAGAATCCGGTTAGTCTCAATCCATATCAGACAGAGAACAAAGTGGAAGTTCAGAACAAGATTATCAAGGTCTGGGCAGAGCGGAGACATTGTGCACATAGCAGTTTGTAATACATTGAAAATGTCTCCGCTATGTCATCCTCTGTGTATCAATGGTGACCCTCAACAGCCCTTATGGATGGCATTGTTCTATTGAACTATTCCCTACTGGCATGCCAGTAAAGCAGCTTGCCAGAACTATGTCCCATTTCGTATACCCTCCCCAATGTGCCCAGTCTAGCTGCACATGCCTTTTCAAACAGAGTTTTCCTAATTTCTACCCTATTCAATGTCAGATGTTGGGGCCAGGTTGGTCAGTAAACTCTATTTCTAAAAAAAGTATTTTGCCTGCCAGCTCTTCTTCTTTCTCAGACACATCTTTTCTTTTACCCTTATATACATCATTACCTGAGGTCTCATGACCTTTTTAAATGCTTCCCATAGTGATCCGGGTGAGGAGACCGAGCCTGTATTGAGTACTCTGCAATTCTGTCGCGAAACAACTCTACTGAGATTTTGTCTGTCAGACATCAGGCATTCATACACTAGGTCCCCTGCCTGCCCAGGTCAAAGCACCCCCCGGGCCAATTCAATTAGGGAGTGAACTGGTAGACCTCTAGCCAAAATCTTAGTTTGACCAATCCTTTTGCTGCTGGTTGGAATAACGTGAGCCATGAGATGGGGAATAGCATGTGTAAAATCTGTAAGTCTAGTGTTGATAGCATCAATTATCCTCCAACCCCAGCCTGTAGTCCACCGAGCTACATTTGTCAGTCTAATAGAAGTATCTGGATATCTTGTGTCCAATGCTACATCCAGTACCTCATTAAAGTACCCTCCAGCAATAGTCATTCCCACTGGGAAGTCCACTAATAACGGTGTGAGCATGTGCAATGTGACTTCTTTCGAATTTCGGGGAATGTATGTGCTTATCATGGTCCATGGTTCTCCTTGGAGTAAACATGATACCTTAAGTCTTTCTTTTTTTTAGTTTAGAAAGCTTTATTAAATATCATAAGCCAAGTAAAACATCAATACAGAGAAAAAACAAAGGCAATGTAATAGAACAATAGAATAAAATCGAAATCATACAATCTGAACAAATGCCAATAGAAAAATAGGGAAAATACTTAGGGAAAAAGCATTTTTAAGGTTTTGATTAATGGGCAGGGAGGATAGAGAAGAGAGGAGAAGAGAAGAAGGGGAAGGGAGGGGGAAATGCAAACATTATACAGGGTAAGCATCATATAAATACCGTAAGCTAGTAAATGAATATATAAACTAGATGGAGCTGTATGTTGAACATGAACAAAAAGAGAAATAAAAACAGCTATTTAAGGGGCAGTTTGAGAGAGAAAATTAGTTAATGGCAACCATAACAAATCCTTTTTGATCAAAAGAGGTACAGTGGTGGCAAAAGCACGATCCAGCCGATGGTGGTGGCATAATAGATTCCACCATGCATTATATGAGATCTTTGAAGTATCTTTCCAATTGGTCGTAATTATCTGTAGAGAAATGGCTATATACAAATCTATAAATTTACGTACATTGGTAGAAACATTCCATATAGGAGCCATGCCACCCAGAAAGATATGGACAATCTCAAAAGTGTGGTAAGTGGCTAAGATTTCGTTCAATTTAGACCAAATACGGGACCAAAGGGATTTAACCAACGGGCAGTGAAAGAACATATGAAAAAAGTCACTATTGTCAAAGGGGCAAGACCAACATTTTTTAGAGTCAATTAATTTGAAACTATATAAATCAGAAGGAGTAAAAAAAAGTTTATTGTAAAAAAAATGCAAAGTCTGTGTGGTGCTAGCAGAACGTGAAGCAGTGTGCAACTTTGACCACAAGGAATTCCAAACCTGAAGGGGAAACTCTTGAGCTAGATCCATTTCCCAGGAAAGTTCAAGTTTAGACTTTGGTCTTTCTACATGAGAACGGGAAAGTAGTTTGTAGATAGCAGCAGCTTTAAGAGGAATAGAGAAATCTGGCAGAGGGAAAATGGTTGAGTCAGTAGTAGAGAGTGAAGCACCCTGAGAGATAAAGAGATCTAAAGAGTTTTTAATCAAGGGATATTGAGAGGAGTGGGCATTGGAAAGGTGAAAAGAGGCACGAATGTCGGGGAAGTCGCGCAGGGAATTATTGCTAAGTATGGAATCGAAAGTAATAATGCCTTTATCTATCCATTCTTTCCAAAAAAGTGCTCTGTGATTAATCTTTACGGATTTGTTATACCAAATTGGGATTGAGGAATGAAACTCCAACTGCGAGAGGGAAGAGCGAAAGACAGAAAGGGCAAGTGCCTTAGAGTGTCTGAAGATAGGAGTAAGAAAACGTTGCGGAGGATGAGATAGCCGGGCAGCCGTAACAAATGAAAAGGGCAAAAGCTGCGCAAGTTCTATAGCGCTCCAGGCTGTTACAGGAGGGTCAGACAAATCAGATAGAAAAGGCCAGATTTGTTTCAGAGTAAAAGCCGAGTGAAATCGAGCAATGTTGGGGAAGTTAACTCCACCCAAATCTTTAGGTTGTTGAAGACGGGAGAGAGAAATCCTCGCCTTACGTTTATTCCATAAAAATGTGGTAAAAATACGGTTTATGGTTTAAAAAAAATAAAGTGGAAGGGAGATTGGAAGCATTGAAAGGTAAACATTGACAATAGGAAGAAGCATCATTTTAATAGTGGCAAGCCTCCCCCACCAGGATAAGAAAAGGGGGGACCAACGTTCTATAAGGGAAGAGAGCTTTTTAATTATATCCTTCTGATTAAGCTTAACAGTGTCTCTAATAGTGCTAGCATACACAATTCCTAAACATTTAATATTACCAGAGTTCCATTCAAAGCCTGAACCCTGAAACATATGAGGAAGGCAAAATTTGTTAAGTGGTAGAACCTCAGATTTATCTATATTGAGTTTATATCCAGAAACCAAAGAATATTCTTGTAACAAGGAAAAGAGTGAGGGCAAAGAAGTGGACGGGTTAGAAATATAAAGCAAAATATCATCTGCATAGGCCGTAAACTTAATATCAATGTTCTGAAATATGATACCAGTATACGATGATGAACATAGAAGTTTTTCCAAAAAGGGTTCTAACGCAAGAATAAAAAGAAGAGGAGAGAGAGGACAACCTTGTCTAGTGCCTCTATGCAAAGAAAAATAAGAGGATTGAGACCCGTTAACCCAAATAGAAGTAGAGGGAGCAGAATATAACAATTTAACATAATGAATGAAGAGAGGACTAAAGCCATGCCACTTCAAAGCACCAAACATAAAATCCCAACAGACTCTATCGAACGCTTTCTCAGCATCTAAGGTAATGGCAGCGATTGGGGAATCCATCTTTGAGGCCAAATGAATAATGTTAAGGAAAGTTCTCGAATTGTCAGTAATGGATCTACCTTTAACAAACCCGGATTGATAAATGTTGGTGAGGTCAGGAATAACTTTATTAATACGAGAGGCCAAAACTTTAGCGTAAATTTTACAGTCAGTGTTAATTAAAGAAATAGGTCGATAATTTTTGCAAAGGGAGGGATCTTTATCTTTTTTAGGGATTAAGCATAACATAGCCTGAGTGAAAGAACCTTGGGACTTCCCCTGAGCAACAAAGGAGTTAATCAAAGAAAATAAATGTGGTAACAGGATATCTTTAAAGTGGAGATAAAAACGAACCGTAAAACCATCTGGGCCCGGGGTTTTATCTTTGGGAAGAAGAGTAATAGCATTAAGTAGTTCTTTCTCTGAGAGAGGAACGTCCAGGGATGAGAGATCCACAAAACTATCCGAGGACCTAGGGAGAGACTGAAAGAAGGAGTCAATTTGAGAAGGCGAGGGAACAGATTCAGGCGTATAAAGTGTGGAATAATATTGAACGAAACAATCGAGAATTTTATCATCAGTATACTGAGGATTCCCATGTGAGTCAGTAATAGTTATTATTTTAGATTTTTGTTTTTTAATTTTTAGATAAGTAGCGAGAGACCTACCAGCCTTATTTCGTCCCCCATACATTTTGGAATGGAAATTGAGAAGATTATTACACGCAGAGTCCCAAGAGTGTTTGTTATATTGCATTTTTGCTTTGATGAGGTAAGAGAGTGATTCTGAAGAATTAGTGGTAAAGTAGAGATGCTCTAGGTCTTTGATTTGTTTAAGAATTTGGGCCGACTTTGATAGAGCTGTTTTCCTTTTCCGTGAGACAAAAGCAATAATAAAACCTCTAGCAGCAGCCTTGAAGGAATCCCAAATAGAGTGAAAGTGAGAAGTCGAATGGAGATTATTTATAAAAAAATCCTTTGCAAAAAATATAAATTGCTCAGCAAACTGTGAATCTAGGAGGAGCGAATTATTGAAGCGCCATCGCCTGGAGATGGGAGTAGGTGAGGGAAAGTCCATATCAGTAATAACCGGAGCATGGTCAGATATAAGAATTGAGCCTATTTCTGAATTAGTCATAAATTGGAATGAATGCTGTGTGAGAAAAATATAATCTATACGGGAATGTGAAGAGTGCACTGGAGAAAAAAAGGAAAATTCTAAAGTATCGGGATGAGAAAGTCTCCATGAGTCAATAAGACCTCTAGAGGAGATAGCATTAAAAAAGGACTTTTGCATTTTATTGGGGACATATCTGGTGTGTGATTTACGATCTAAAAATGGGTCCATTAGTTGTTTACAGTCACCACCCACAATCAAATTACCACTTGCATGAGAGGAAAGAAGCTTAGAAAAATCCCTCCAAAAGGATAAATCTACACCGTTAGGGCCATAAACATTACAGAAGGAAAATTGTGTATTATTAACAGTAACATCTAAAAATAGTCACCTACCACAAGTATCATGGAGCTCATTGTGCAACTGAACAGATAATGACTTATGAAACAAAATAAGAACACCATTTTTACTATTTACTGCTGGAGAACAGAATGCCTCCCCAACCCATTGTCTACGCAGTGAAGACAAATCTTGAGAGTTAAGGTGGGTTTCTTGTAACAGTGCAACATGACATTTCAACCTTGCTAAATGAGATAAGACACGTTGTTTTTTGACAGGGTTGCGAACGCCTTTAACATTCCAAGAAATAACACGAAGACCATTCATTTCTGGAAATAAAGTAAAGATAAGCAGAAAGGAGTATGGAATTTAAGACAGAGTAGAGAATGAAAAGCAAACTGAAAATAGAAGTTAAATGAATATGACACTGAATAAGTAGCAGGAAACAGAGAAATTAAAGCAGGTAACCACCACAAATACGGTGATAAAGATATAAAAGAAAAAAAAACAAAGAAGTACCATGATCGGAAAAAGAAAAAAAGGAAATGTGGAGTGTATCAGATAGTGAAGAGGTTGCCAAAAGAATAGAGATGACAGGGATAAAAAGGAGTGAGGAAAGGGAGGACAAGCAGCAAAAAGGGAGAAGAAGCGAAGAGGAAAAGAGGAAAAATAGAGAGGAGGGTGCAGGGGTACAGAAACCCCCAGAAGGCATCCAAAGGAGGGTGGCAAAAAGCCAATAGACTTTAGCCATAGAAAACAATTGAACAAAAAACATTACTGTGAGAGGGGGGCGACGAAGAACAAAACAGCCGCACTAAGAGGAGCATATAAGAGAACAGACTACCACAAAGATAGAAAAACTGAAAGACGAAAGACTATAAATTAGAAAACTAGAACATTATATCAATCAAATAGGACAAGTGAAGGAACTTACCAAACATCTAGGGAAAGAAACAGCAACAGAAAGGGGTAAACACTGTATACAGCAGGATGGAACAAAGGGTGACCTTGACAATAACACCACATGGGGGAATCCTGCAAAGCAAAAGGAAAAACAAGGAGTGAGCAAAAGAAGCGCAGGAACTATATAACATATAACAGAATATTTTTAGAACAAACACAGTAGTCATATACTTAAAAAAAAGAAAAACAACTAGGGTTTGCTCAATTCCATAAGTTCTCCCTTGTGAGTATGTATAAACTTCCGCAAATCAGCAGGATCTTCAAAACTAAAAGTTCTCTCCTTATAGGTCACTTTGAAAAAACCAGGGTGAATTAAACCGTAGCGTGCATTCATAGATCTCAAGGCAGGTCTGAGGTCCAAAAATTCCTTTCGACAGGAAGCCGTAGGCTTGGAAACGTCCTGAGTGAAAAAGACCTTGTGCCCAGACCAAATCATTTGCTTATGTTGCTTGGCAGCCTGGAGAATCGACATAAGATCTGAGTAAAGGAGGAAATATGCTATGAGTCCACGAGGTTTAGATGCAGAAGATGTATTCCTAGGCCCCAAACGATGAGCACGTTGTATGTTAAAGTCTGAGGATTTCGGGAGGCCAACAATTTGAAGAACTTGAGACTTTAAGAACTGGATCATATCCGACTCCTCCGAACCTTCCGGAATACCATAAATGCGCAGGTTGTTGCGCCTATTGCGGTTTTCCAAATCCTCCGCTACCTTCTTGAGCTGGCCAACCTCTTTGGTGAGAGTGTCAACTTTAGTAACAACATCCTGTGCATCACTGATCCTCTGTTCCACCTCAGAAAGTCTCGTATCCAAACTAGACCATTTATCATCTAACCTCTGAGGCGTAGCAACAGTGTCTGTCATAAAAGGACGAATAAGGCGCAACTCTTCCATAATGTCCTCAAGAGTGAGAGGCAGCGGAGACTTATTTGGGGAAGGCGGGTCTTTTTTGGTACGCTTGACAGAAGGGTTATTTGAGTCCTTCCTTCCTCCAGTGGAACCACCATGAGGTTTAGTTGAATGTGCGCCCTCCATACTGATGGTATCACAACCAATTATGACACAAATAACAAATGGCGGAATGCAGGCAGGACAGCAGTGATATTGCTTAGTCAGCAGCAAGAGGAGGCGTAGCCGAAGATGAAAGTTCCAGGATACAACACAGCGAAGGATACTGGGACGCTGGAAACACAACTGAAGAAAAAAGCGAAGAAAGTGACAAAAGATAAAAAATTAAAAAAAAGGAACCAGCAACACCAACAGCCAAAATTGACCCAATAATATGGGGGTGTGTCGTAATATTGAAGTAGGCTGGGGACGTCGCTTGAGGCATGCAGACGTGGCTCCCGCTACAGTAGTTGCTAGAAGATACAGTCTGAGGAATCCACAAAGGCAGCAAAAGAGACCAACCACTAACAATTACTTGCGCAAAAAGATGGCATAATGTGAACCAACGCAGCCATCACAGTAATGCCGCTAGAGAACAACAGGGAGCTGGCCAAAGGACTCAGTGGCAGCAAAAAGGTAGAAGAAAAACGCTGCAGAAAAAACAAAATGGCGGCCGCCATCTGAGGGGAGCAGAAAATGCGCAATTAAAGTGACAAAAAGACCGCATTTTTGGTCAAAAAAACTTGCCAAGTCAGTCTCTGCAGTGTCCCATAACCGAATCCATCCTGGAAGCAAAGCTCCATTGCATTAACGAGCTGCCTTCACGCTCGCATCGGCTTCGTTCTGACGGAGCTCCTCAGCCGGCGGCCATCTTGAATCGCCGCGCCGCGCGCTCTCCTTAAGTCTTTCTTTTAAAGATGGTTTTGCCAGGATATCATTACATATCTCCCCATAGTGTCTGAATGGACTGACTTTACTATCTGAGGGAAAGTTGTCAGCAAAACAATTGTGACTCCACAGGAACCGTGGGTGGAACCCGCATTGTAGACTCTGTTACAATCAACATTTCTAAAAACTGTACAATTTGTGCCTAGCAGGTGAGTCTCCTGCAGTAGTACTAATGGTGGGGCAAGCTGCCTCATATGCTGCAGGACATCTCTCTTGATTTTGTTATTCCCTCTGTTGAAATTCGTGGCCATCACGCATGTTCATTATGTGTTAGATCAGGTGTCAGGTTGGGGATTTAAATCAGCATGTGCTTGTATGTGGGGACAGAGATCATGCTCAGTAGCTGTATAGAACGTCCTCTCCACACACTTCCTGCCCAGAAGCATCTATTTCCCAAAAATAAAATACCCTAACACAAGTTAATAGGACAAAGTATTACACTCCAAATAAATTCTATGTATGTGGGTCCTATCAGATGTATAATGGGGTATATGGTGTTTGGGATTCTTTTTCAGGGGTGGGAGGGGTTGGGGTACGTTTACAGGGGCTGGAGGGTTTGGGGTTAGTTTTTAGGGGTGCAGGGTTAGTGTTTCGTGGTGGGGTTTGGGGCTAGTCTTCAGGGTGGGGGGGTTGGGGTTAGTTTTTAGGGGGTATATGGTGTTTGGGATTCTTTTTCAGTGGTGGGAGGGGTTGGGGTACGTTTACAGGGGATGGAGGGTTTGGGGTTAGTTTTTAGGGGTGCAGGGTTAGTGTTTCGGGGTGGGGTTTGGGGCTAGTTTTCAGGGTTGTGGGGTTTGGGGTTAGTTTTCAGGGGTGGGAGGGGTTCGGATTAGTTAACAGGTGTTGGACCCGGCCTCGTAGCATGGCTATACTTGTCCCCGCACCACCTAACCTGGTACCTGCAGCCCCAAGCACACGGCCTAGCCGATCCTTCCCCCCAGAACACACGCACCCGACCCGGACATCCTCGTCCATGGCCTCTCTCCTTCCGGCCACCCCGGGCCCGCGTGCCCACTTCATGCACCAAGATGGCCACCCGGCCCCAGCGCGACCCGGGCCTAGCGGCGCCACTCCGGCTGGAGGACATCACGCTTGCCAGGGGATGAGAGAGGGAGGAGCAGTTTCTATCGCACCTCTGAACTCCCCTGGGACGATGTGTTTCGATCGGCCCTCCGGCCTCCCTGAGAGCTGGCTCCACGCCTGCTGGGTGTCTGGGACTCCACCCGACCCGGCCCTGAAAGGATCAAAAGACAATGGCAGGAAACCCCGACCAGCGACCCCCAGGTGACAAGACCCCTGCCTGCACAGACTCCGGCAATCAAAGAGGGGTCGACCTATAACAAGGGGTGCTCTGAGACTGTCCGGCAGATTCGACGCTGGAACAACGAGAGCCTGCTGACGCGGTCGCGGCTCCTGGAACTTAGAACCACCTGAGCCCTGCTGAGTGACTCGCGGCTCCCTGAAGATCGTAAGACCTCCGAACTTGTACCTGAGCCCTGCTGAGTGACTCGCGGCTCCCTGAAGATCGTAAGACCTCCGAACTTGTACCTGAGCCCTGCTGAGTGACTCGCGGCTCCCTGAAGATCGTAAGACCTCCGAACTTGTACCTGAGCCCTGCTGAGTGACTCGCGGCTCCCTGAAGATCGTAAGACCTCCGAACTTGTACCTGAGCCCGCTGAGTGACTCGCGGCTTCCACAGATTCCACCGGTCCCGCCGGACCCCAACGACAACAAGCCTACCCCCCAGCTCGAGGATTGTGAGCTGTGCGCCGGGTACGTCCCTGCCTTGAACCCTTACCAGAGACTGTCCCACTACCCCCTATCCCTTCCGAGACTCATTGAGCCCACGCTCTCCTTGTACATATTTGCAGTGCTAATCTGATTGATAAAGATTGATTCCTAAGAATGCACGGGGTGGTGTCTCTGTGTCGTGTGGTACCAGAAGTACGATCCTAGATACGAGATTCCTCCTCCTGAGGAGTCTCCCGCCAGTGCCCGGCTACGATACTTTGAGGGTGGGTCTCAGGGTAGTCAGGACCCCTTCCGGGCTCCTCTGAGGTCGCCGTCTAACATTGGTGGCAAGCGACGGGATTCGGGCCCATCACCTAGAGATCGTACTGTGAACGACCGACGCACTACCGACAAAGATGGCAGAAGGAAATGCCATGAGCCCCGCAGAAACCAACGCCAACAGGGTGTTCCAGGTGGAACAACTAGAAGAATACACGCACAAAGAACTAAAGCAATTCTGCAAAGAACTTAAAATCGCTACCACCGGTCTCAACACCAAAGAAGATTTGCAGAAAGCACTGAAAGCTTGGGTGGATGCCGGGGCCTCCCGCCCAGAAGGCACGGGGGAGCGCCCCGACGAAGCCGAACCCCCCCAAGGCGAAAGCAGCAGCAATCAGGTGCGAGGCATCGTACCAGACGGGGGCCTATCCCCGGAAGAACTCGCGGACAGAGAGAGAAGCCGCAATCACGAACTCGAGTTAGCCAAACTCAAAATCGAAGGCGAATTAAAGTTAGCGGAAAAAAAGCTAGCCGTAGAGCAAATGCGCGTACAAGGCGAACTAGAGGAGAAGAAGCTCCAACGGGAGCACGAAAGAAGGAAGCTCCAACTAGAGCACGAACGCAGCTTGAAGGAACTCGAGCTTAAGGCCAGAAACGAGGAAGGGAGGCCCCCAGGAAACCGAGAGGCGGCCTCCCCAGCGGAGCAGAAGGTCCACATCCCCAAGGACGTGGTCAAAGAATATTATAAAAACGATGACATTCAGCAATGGTTCAGGGCCTACGAGGTCGCCATGACCTCCCATCGGGTCCCGCAGAAGGACTGGGGGGCAGGGTTGTGGGGACGGTTTCTGAGCGAAGGAAGAGACACCCTACTCGACCTGCCCCTCTCCCTGCAGACATCCTACAGTCACATGAAAGAGGCTCTACTCACAAGGTACGGCCTCACCCCCGAGATGTACCGACAGCGATTCCGGGACTGCAGGAAGATCCCGGGCACCACCTGGGTGGAGTATGTAAACTTTTTCAGTCGGGCCTTCGATGGGTGGATCAAGGGCAGCAAAGTCACCACCCTTGAGGAACTCACCGACCTCCTGTTGTGGGAACACCTGGCTGCGAACTGCTTTGTGGAACTACGCCAGCATCTGCTCGACAGCAAACTCCCCGATCCCAGGAAGCTGGCTGTAGAAGCAGACCGCTGGACCAACACCCGGGTCACCCGGGGCATGGTAGGAGAATACCCCCGAGCCAGTCAGGGACCACCCCGCCAGAGAGGAGGGGGGAACCAGGGAGGCCAGAGAGAGTCCCAGCCTAGTCCCCCAAAGACCCAACCTCCACCTTTCCCAGCGCCCCCCCGCCAGTAACCGGACCCCCCGGGAGACGGGGACACAGGGTAACCGTCACTTGTTTCCGTTGCCAGAAGCCCGGGCACTACGCCAATGACCCAGAGTGCCCCATGGCCACCCAAGTCACCCCTGCGAGACAGATAGCCAACGTAGCCCTGGGGGAGGAGGTTGAGGAAACCGAGGAGTGGGAACCCGCAGCTATGGCCCTAGTATCCCTGGGAGATAAAGAGATGGTCCCTGGTAGCCTCCTGCCCTCCAACACGAAGAAGTACGGGCAGCTTGTCAAGATCAACGGCCACCAAATAGAGGCTCTGCGGGACACCGGGGCCAGCATCACCGGTGTCCTCAGGCACTTAGTCCCCGAGGAGCAGATCCTCCCCAACGTCTTTTGCCCGGTAGTTTCCGCAGATAATAGAGAGAGTATGTGTCAGGTAGCCCTGGTGCCGTTTGAGTGGGGTGGGGTGACAGGTAAACTAAGGGTTGCCGTAAGAACCTCCCAGCCGGTCGACTGCCTCTTAGGGAACGACCTGGAGAGTTCTCCCTGGAAGCACGTCGAGCGCAAGGCCCACCTAGGAATGATGGGACTCCCCGAGTGGGTGTGCGCCACCACCCGATCTATGTCAGCTCGACTCACCCCCCTGGGAGAAGTCGAAGACGCCCCGACCGAAGAAGTCAGAACCGTAACCGCCGAGGGTCCTCCCGTCCCCCCATCGGAAGGGTCAGTCGCCAGCGACGAACCCTCATCGCCTGACACCGCCCCGGTCCCCGAGTTAGGCGATCTACCTGAACTGGCCCAATGGCGCCACGAGGGCGGGCCCACCCGGGAGGAATTTTGCCGGGAGCAAGCCACTTGTCCTTCCCTGGTCGGACTGCGGCGCCAGGCCGAGGGCCAAGCCGCAGGCGACCAAACCGGAACGCACCGAGTTTATTGGGAGAATAACATTTTGTACAGTGAGCAGAAGTCGGTGGAGCTGGGATCCGGACGGGTGCTGGTGGTACCCCTCCGCTTCCGAGACTTCCTCCTGGGCTTAGCCCACGACGTCCCCCTCGCCGGCCACCTGGGTCAAGACAAGACCTACAGCCGTCTCGTGACCCATTTTTACTGGCCTAGAATGAGAGCAGCTGTAGAAGCCCACTGCAAGTCCTGTCCCACGTGCCAAGCTAGTGGGAAGAGTGGGGGGAAGCGCAAGGCTCCCCTCCAACCCTTCCCGGTCGTCAGTACCCCCTTCGAACGAGTCGGGATCGACATCGTGGGGCCCCTGGACCCCCCCACCTCCCAAGGTCACCGGTTTATCCTGGTCCTAGTGGATCACGCCACCCGCTATCCTGAGGCTATCCCCCTACGCACCGTCACGGCCCCCGTGGTGGGCCGGGCCCTGATGGGGATCTTTTCCCGGGTGGGTTTTCCCCGCGAGGTCGTGAGCGATCGCGGCACTAATTTTATCTCGAAGTACATGACGTCCCTGTGGCAACAATGTGGAGTGTCCTATAAGTTCACCACCCCGTACCATCCCCAAGGGAACGGCCTAGTAGAGAGGTTTAACAGGACTCTGAAGGGGATGATCACCGGCCTAGAAGAGCCCCTCCGGCGTAAGTGGGACGTCCTGCTCCCCTGCCTCTTGTTCGCTTACCGAGAAATCCCCCAGAAGTCCCTAGGGTTCAGCCCGTTTGAGTTGCTCTATGGACACCCCGTCCGAGGTCCCCTCAGTTTGGTTAAGGAAGGGTGGGAGGCGGCACCCCAGACCACCCCACGGGATGTGTTCCAATATGTTCTGACCCTCCGGAACCAGACCAGGAAGTTCCGAGCACTGGCCGAGGCCAACCTAGAGGCAAGCCAAGAAGAGATGAAGCGCTGGTACGACCAGAATGCCACTCTGGTCGAGTTCCAGCCGGGCCAGCAAGTATGGGTCATGGCCCCCGTGAAGCCAGGCGCCCTCCAGGACAGGTGGACCGGGCCCTACAAAGTGATTGAGCGGAAGAGTCAAGTCACATACTTGGTGGACGTCCAGTCGCCTCGGGATCCCCTTCGGGTCCTTCACGTGAACCGCCTCAAGCCTCACTTCGTGCGGACAGAACTGAGCCTCCTGCTGGCCAACGATGACGGGGCCGAAGATGAGTCCGATCCCCTCCCGGACCTCCTGTGTGTCAAGGAGCAGGATGGCTCCGTGGAAGGAGTGAACCTCTCCCCAGCTCTCACTGCACAGCAACAAGAGGACTGCCGCCAGCTCCTAGGACAATTTTCCGACCTCTTCTCCCTGATCCCCCGAGTCACCGACTGGTGTGTCCATGACGTGGACACCGGGGACAGCCCGCCGGTGAGACACCGAGCATACCGGGTCCCTGACCGGGTCCGGTCCTGCATTCAAGCTGAAGTCTCGAAGATGTTGACCATGGGGGTGATCGAGCCATCTGACAGTCCCTGGGCCAGCCCCGTGGTCCTGGTCCCGAAGGCAGCGGCCCCCGGTGTCGCCCCCGAGCTCCGATTCTGCGTGGACTACCGGGGGCTCAATGACGTCACCCGGGCCGATACCCACCCCATTCCACGGGCCGACGAGCTCATTGACCGACTCGGGGCAGCCCGGTTCCTCAGCACATTCGACCTCACCTGCGGATACTGGCAGATTGCGCTCACCGAGGGAGCCAAGGAGCGGTCCGCCTTCTCCACCCCAGATGGGCACTACCGCTTCCGCGTAATGCCCTTCGGAATGAAAAATGCCCCGGCCACCTTCCAGCGACTGGTGAATAGAGTCCTGGCCGGGCTAGAACAGTTCAGCGCGGCCTATCTAGACGACATCGCCGTTTTTAGTTCCGAATGGAGTGAGCACCTCCAGCACCTCCGGAGGGTGCTAACCGCCCTGCGCCAGGCAGGCCTCACAGTAAAAGCCAGCAAGTGCCAGATTGGGCAAGGATCAGTAGTCTACCTGGGGCACCAGGTCGGGAGCGGCCAGGTCGCCCCTCTACAGCCGAAGATCGACGCCATCTTGGCCTGGGAACCACCCACCACCCAAACGGAGGTCCGAGCCTTTCTGGGCCTCACTGGCTACTACCGAAGATTCATCCGGGGGTATGGCAGCCTTGTCGGCCCCCTCACTGAACTCACATCCAAAAAACAGCCAAAGAAGGTGCAGTGGACGACTGCCTGCCAGGAGGCGTTCGATGCCCTAAAGAAGGCCATGTGTACTGCCCCCGTCCTCCAGGCTCCCGACTACTCCAAGGAGTTTGTAGTCCAAACCGATGCCTCCGAGCATGGCATTGGGGCCGTCCTGTCCCAGGTGAATGACCAAGGCCTAGACCAGCCCATCGCCTTCCTAAGCCGGCGGCTGTTGCCCAGAGAACAGAGATGGAGCACCATTGAGCGCGAAGCCTTTGCCGTGGTCTGGGCACTCAAGAAACTACGCCCCTACCTGTTCGACACCCATTTCAAAGTCCAAACCGACCATCGGCCCTTGCGATGGCTCATGCAGATGCGAGGAGAAAACCCCAAGCTACTGCGGTGGTCAATCTCTCTCCAGGGGATGGATTTCACCGTAGAACATCGCCCTGGTACGGACCACGCCAACGCTGACGGCCTCTCCCGGTTCTTCCGCCTCAGCGAAGAGAACCCCCCAAGATGATGGGCAGTTCTCTCCGGCTTTCAGCTGGGGGGACGCGTGTTGGACCCGGCCTCGTAGCATGGCTATACTTGTCCCCGCACCACCTAACCTGGTACCTGCAGCCCCAAGCACACGGCCTAGCCGATCCTTCCCCCCAGAACACACGCACCCGACCCGGACATCCTCGTCCATGGCCTCTCTCCTTCCGGCCACCCCGGGCCCGCGTGCCCACTTCATGCACCAAGATGGCCGCCCGGCCCCAGCGCGACCCGGGCCTAGTGGCGCCACTCCGGCTGGAGGACATCACGCTTGCCAGGGGATGAGAGAGGGAGGAGCAGTTTCTATCGCACCTCTGAACTCCCCTGGGACGATGGGTTTCGATCGGCCCTCCGGCCTCCCTGAGAGCTGGCTCCACGCCTGCTGGGTGTCTGGGACTCCTCCCGACCCGGCCCTGAAAGGATCAAAAGACAATGGCAGGAAACCCCGACCAGCGACCCCCAGGTGACAAGACCCCTGCCTGCACAGACTCCGGACATCAAAGAGGGGTCGACCTATAACAAGGGGTGCTCTGAGACTGTCCGGCAGATTCGACGCTGGAACAACGAGAGCCTGCTGACGTGGTCGCGGCTCCTGGAACTTAGAACCACCTGAGCCCTGCTGGGTGACTCGCGGCTCACTGAAGATCGTAAGACCTCCGAACTTGTACCTGAGCCCTGCTGAGTGACTCGCGGCTCCCTGAAGATCGTAAGACCTCCGAACTTGTACCTGAGCCCTGCTGAGTGACTCGCGGCTCCCTGAAGATCGTAAGACCTCCGAACTTGTACCTGAGCCCTGCTGAGTGACTCGCGGCTCCCTGAAGATCGTAAGACCTCCGAACTTGTACCTGAGCCCGCTGAGTGACTCGCGGCTTCCACAGATTCCACCGGTCCCGCCGGACCCCAACGACAACAAGCCTACCCCCCAGCTCGAGGATTGTGAGCTGTGCGCCGGGTACGTCCCTGCCTTGAACCCTTACCAGAGACTGTCCCGCTACCCCCTATCCCTTCCGAGACTCATTGAGCCCACGCTCTCCTTGTACATATTTGCAGTGCTAATCTGATTGATAAAGATTGATTCCTAAGAACGCACGGTGTGGTGTCTCTGTGTCGTGTGGTACCAGAAGTACGATCCTAGATACAAGATTCCTCCTCCTGAGGAGTCTCCCGCCAGTGCCCGGCTACGATACTTTGAGGGTGGGTCTCAGGGTAGTCAGGACCCCTTCCGGGCTCCTCTGAGGTCGCCGTCTAACAACAGGGGATTGTGTTCTTTTTTAGGGGGATCATGTTTGTTTTTAGGGGGTGAGGGGGGTTGGGGTTAGTTTTAGAGGGTGGGGGAGGTTGGGGTGATCGGGTAGTATTTGGAATGCATTTGTTTTTACCATGCATGCCTTTACAACAAAAAATCGTGGTGCCTTATTATTAGGGTACTCGTTGTTGTGGAACTTGTAGTTCCAGCATACAACCCTTCTGTGTACCAGTTGGCCTGCTTGTATGATCTACTATGCCTGTTGGGTTTGGTGTGAGCAAGGGAGTCTGTGCAATTCTGGATCTAGATGCTGATGTCCTTGTTAAGGTTGTCTGTGGGGCTAGGTTGATGCACGCTGAGGGCGCTGAGTCAGTCTGCTTCTGTGATTTTGTCCCAGCTGCGGCTAGGAATGCTCAACCTGGTGGGGTGTTGACTTGATGTGTATTAATTTGGAAGGAGATGATGGAGTTGTCGGTTCATGTGAGTGGTGTGTTGGAGTTGTATTTGATGCTGTCACTTGTGGTGAAGATGGGGTCCAGAGTGTGTCCTGTTGTATGTGTTGGTTCTGGGATGAGCTGGGTAAATCCAGCATTGTAGATGAGAGACAGTCCTCCTGCTGGATTGTGAAGTTGGCCCTGTTGAGCGATCTTGTAGCCTGCTGGAAATGCCATGGCGAGGTCGGGAGCCGCTGAGGGATTGAGCCACGTCTCTCTGATAAAGGGATGCCGGGAGCGCCGCTACTAGCAGGTCCCATATTTTGGTTGTTTGTTTGATGAGTGATTGTGTGTTTTGCAGCATGCATGGGAGTGGGTGTTGATGTGAAGGTTTGCTGTGGTGTGTGATGTAGGATGGGGTGTAGGCGTTGTTGATGCTTGTGTGGTGTGTGTTGGGAGGGGGGTGTTAAAGGATTTGTTTCTATTTGTTTTGGGGGTATGTGGCTGCTGTAGAACCCGCAGTGAGTGCAGTTTAAAACTCCTACCATGATATGAGACACGGCAGCAGTGGTGTGAACAGTATCCATGGTCTAGCAACCTAAGGAGTGCCCGCAGAGAATGACTGGGCAGTGATCAGACCATGGTTACCAGCGCTGGGCCCAGTCCAGACACAGACTGGTGCAGATGGGCTTGACTTTGGCGAACCAGCGACGCACTCACTGCACACATTTGTGTTGCAGCTGCCATTAAGTAGATCCTGGGAAGAGCGAGCAGTACAGGGTGCTGTGATTTCATTTCCTGTGCTGATGGGTGATGGGAAATGAAATCCTCTTGTTTGGCTTCTTCTTTTAAAGATGTGTTTTGTAGGAAAACTAGTAATATCACTTCCTGACCTGATGGATAATGGGGAATTCCGTGATGTCACTTCCTGTGTAGGTGTATGATGGAAGATCCAATGATGTCACTTCCTGTGCTGATGGGTGATGGGAAATTAGGTCCTCTTGCTTGACCTTTTCTTTTAAAGATGGTTTTGCCAGGATATCATTACAAATCTCCCCATAGTGTCTGAATGGACTGACTTTACTATCTGAGGGAAAGTTGTCAGCAAAAGAATTGTGACTCCACAGAAACCGTGGGTGGAACCCGCATTGTAGACTCTGTTACAATCAACATTTCTAAAAACTGTAAAATTTGTGCCTAGCAGGTGAGTCTCCTGCAGTAGTACTAATGGTGGCGCAAGCTGCCTCATATGCTGCAGGACATCTCTCTTGATTTTGTTATTCCCTCTGGTGAAATTCGTGGCCATCACGCATGTTCATTATGTGTTAGATCAGGTGTCAGGTTGGGGATGTAAATCAGCATGTGCTTGTACGTGGGGACAGAGATCATGCTCAGTAGCTGTATAGAACTTCCTCTCCACACACTTCCTGCCCAGAAGCATCTATTTCCCAAAAATAAAATACCCTAACACAAGTTAATAGGACAAAGTATTACACTCCAAATAAATTCTATGTATGTGCGTCCTATCAGATGTATAATGAGAACAAAGCAAAGTGCCCCTGGGGTATTACCTCACAGAGTCCATGCTAAGGATATTTCCGTATAGTTATCTGTTGATCAAATGTCTACTACTAGTAAATGTAGATGCGAACCGACAGGAAGTGAAATGCTCCATGTCACGGTTCTTCGTGATCTCAGCTCACAAGGACTAATTCATGACCTGCCTAGGACCTATCTCTGAAACAGCTTTGCCTTCTTCGATGTTTGTATGATGGACATGGCTCTTTCTGCAGGTTCACCGCAGATTTTTGCCTTCTTTTGCTGAACCTGTTTTTATTGACTTTTAGTACTCTGCGCACTTTACTTCTGCAAACCAGTGGTAACGTGCTTGCGCTCTCCCATCTAAACATGGTAAAATTAGTTTTCACTTGATTAGATTATTTAATTTACTTGTACGTCCAAAGTATATGGTACCATATGTACCGACAACCTGTAAATGACATGCTTTTCGGCTGCAGCACTCATTGTGCCACCCACTTAAAGTAGCCCTGTAAAAAATGTCTCAGGCTTTCTACTGCAGCATGTAGTGCAGTTTTTACCCCTTCGGTGCTCATGACGGAATGGCTCCTGTATGCCATGCCTGCAACCCACTGCCAATGGTATAGGTAGGACACCCCTCTAGCTGGGTGCACTATACCACTGGTGAGGGGACAGTTGCATGAGCACTGTACCCCTACACTGTCTAAGTACATTCTTAGACATTGTAAGTGCAGTAAAGCCATAACGAGTATATGGTCTGGGAGTTTGTCATTTCGAACTCCACAGCCCCATAATAGCTTTACTGAATTCTGGGAAGTTCGGTAGTAAACCTCTCAGCATAATAAACCCACACTGATGCCAGTGTGGGATTTATTATACAATGCACTCAGAGGGCATCTTAGAGATGCCCCCTGAAAAACGACCAGTCTCCGGTGGGTTCCCTGACTGGTAGACACTAGCCTGCCACCACGATACGTGTTTGTGGATCCCTGGGATGGGAGCCATCACTCCCTGAGCCCATAAACAAAGTCTTTCCTGGGCAGAGGTGTTCACACCTCCCCCAGGTCAGGCAGACCCATCTGTGGCAGGGGAGCTTCAAAGACCTTGCTGCCTTTGTAACACAACCCCCGGCCTCTTCTGCTATCAGGAGCAGGCCCCCTTCCTGCTTCCCCTCCTTTTCGGGAGGAAGACAGAAAGGAAAAAATAGAACAGCCCAATGCTGTGCCCACCTCTGCAGCACCACACCTCAGGAGGGGGAGGTGAAGTGAAGCCCACTCTTCAGTGCCCGCCATCTTGCAGATGGCAGGCATTCTCCAATCAGGATTAAGGATTGTGCCCACTCCCCCATGTGGGGTGAGCACACCAAGGGTGTAGTCACCCTAAGGTCAGTAGTCCATTGGCTACTGCACTCAAGACCCCTAAAATACCCCCTAAATGCTGTATTTAGGGGGCAGCCCTGAACCAAAAAGGCAGATTCCCACAACCTACGAAGAAGAAGGATGAAAGAAGACTCCCAGCAGAGGAGACTGCAGAGAAGAACTGACTTGGCCCCAGCCCTCCAGGCTCGTCTGCAGTTTCCAGAGATCCTGCACCAAAAGTCACCTTGTCCTGCAGCCAACGACCACCAGAACCCCTGGGAGGATTGACTGCCTTCCACAAAAACAGGCTGCCCTGTGAACAGCAGCTCTGTTCAAAAGAAACTCCCAAGACATACTCAGCCTTCTGAGGACAAAGCAACCTGCCTGGAACCACCACTGCACCTGACACCTACGGCCTGAGTCTGAGTGGCCCACCAGTCCCAGTGAGGTCCCCCAGCACTACAAAGTCCGAGTCCACTGGGGGGTGACCCCTCCAGGACTCCCCAACCTCACCTGCAGCCTCTGCACAGAGACCTCTCCCAACCGCGAGTGGCCCGGTAAGGTGAAATCTGACCTCAAAAGGCACCCCTGCATCCAGCCGCCCATCACCTTAGAGAAGAGAACCCGAGGTGCACTTACATCCCTGAGCCCCCCCAACTTACCTGCCCAGCTGTTGGTTCCTCCCGGAAGACATCCTGGACTGTGCCTGCAGCAAAATTCAAAACCGGCAACTCCCATTAAAAACAACAGGGACGCCAAAACAGCACCCTTCACCCGGCCGCCCATGTGCCGCTGTGGGTGCCCCTGTGCGCTAAATCGTATCCTTCTTTTCCTTGAGCCTAACACCAGGAGCTTTGCTCCCATAGCACTATGATCTCACTTACCTGTACCAGGCCTGGCTTGGTTCTAGAAATAAAATAACTAAATAATTTTTTGATACAAATAAAATTTGTCTGAGTTCAGTCTTTGAGTGTGTGACATCATTTCATGCATGAGTGTGTACAATAAATGCTTAATACTACCCTCTGATTAAGCCTTACTGCTCGCCTACACTACGACGAATAGAGGTAAGGTATTATCTACTTTTACCTCTGCCTACCTTTGGGGTTCCACTGGACTTTTTTCACACTATACCTAACTTTGATATAGTATATACAGAGCCATCTTCCTACACTGTTCACCTCAGTCTGCTGTGCTGCCTCAGTGTAGGCTAAGGGCCCACTACAATCAAAAGACCTCAAACAGCTTCTTTAAGTGTTCCCAAACACCAAACGGGTGTTGTTTGAGTATGGCAGGGCAGAATTAGGTATGTAGTTGCTACAATTACATTGTATTGTGGCAGGTTTTTTGGGCTGTGGCCGGATCCACCATTATTGGCAATGAAAGTCACGTCGCCAGCAAGGAATAGTTTTTGAATGCCTGACAGTATTACAGAGAGTGCCTTCAGCGCTCTCTTGAACTTCTTCTTCAAACAATGTGCTCCAGGACTGGGTTTACACTCTCATGATAAACTGCATGGTAAAGGATGTTTAGATTTTTCCAGTGAACACTGCTTGCTCCAAAAGAAATTACACCATGAGGCGGGCCAGTAGAATGTCCTGCATGCCTGGAAGAAATATAGTGGTCCCGTTGGAACTGCACATTTTTGGTGGGCTTTGAAAAACCCACAGTTAAAAACTGAGTTGTGCTTTTAGCACAAATGTGTAAAATCATTAAAATTCCCAGTTGAGGTAAGCAAGGTATAGACTAAACAAAATTAGCTCACCTCAAGCGATTGTCAAATTAGGGGCTGATGTGTCTATGGTGTCAAACGTTCCAGGCAAATTAAAAAAAAGAATTTCAATGGAAAGTGCAGCTGAACCATGGCAATGAAAATAAATATGACCCCATAACACGTTACTTAGATCATCTGTACTAATACGCACACATTTGCACATTTAATACTACAGTGCAAAGTTAATATTTGAGTTTATTACAACTGCATAGCCAACACCAATATGAGAAATAAGTATCTACTTCCTCGCAGGTTGCATGTTACAGTTAGTTTACATAGGGAATCAACGTTCCTAAAAGTCACCGGTTGTCTTCAGTGTAATTGTACATTACTGTACAAGTGTAGCCCCTTGCATTCTTGTTTTGGTTAAATTACTTTTCATAAAACAAGTTCACATGGTAAAATGCCATGTCCTACATAATACGAGCAGATGTGCAGTGTGTAAGATGCTATATACAACAATTTTTGAGGAAGTGGAAAGGCATCATCCCTCTCATAAGTCATGGCCCCTTCCCCACACAGGTGACCCTATATTTGACCAGGCGTCATGAATGCAAAGGATTAAATATATAAAAAAAATATATAGAATTTAAAACCCATCATCCTTGAACAGTGCTATAACATTTGATAACAATATTTTCCAAAACATATTTTGAAAAAATTACTTCTCACAACCATCTTTTACAATAACATAATTTTCCCATAACATCTTAGACCAAATTAATCATTGCATTCTAAGGCAGAAAAACGAAATGTAGCTTAAAAATGTTTTTTGCGATTTAGCAACAGAGTTTCAAATGTATGTTTTACAAGCTTTCACTGAAGAACATTTAATGCATAATTTAAAACCTATGGTACATATATTGGAGGGGTAAATGGACATATAAGGACAAAAATAGAAAATAAAAAGGGGTAAGGATGCAAATAAATATGAACATCTATACACAGCATGTATAACATATACATATATGTGTAATTGTCATACTATATATAATATATAGTGATGTTTTAAACTAAAAACAACACTGAAATTCTCCAGTTAGAGTTATTTCTAGAACTATAACATGTGCTCAAAGATAACTATAATTCACCAAGACACTCACTATGCTGGTTTTAATAGGGGTCGAAACGTCGACTTTCTTGTGTTTCCTTCATTAACAAACCTGATTGACAGTGATTCTGTAACTGCTTTCTGTGTTTATGTTATTACATTTGTTGGATTTGACAGTAAACTGTCAGGATAGGTCCCGAAAATGTAATTTGGATGTATCTATATGCACTACCTTACCCTTGCACATCACTCCCAAATTTTTTTGCACTTGTCACCTCATTTGCACCTGTTGTTAACTAGATTGCTGACACTGACATGTGTTATGTCTATTGAATTGTTGATCCTTTGACCAAAAACTGTTTAATTGATTAAATCACAGTCATTCATCGTATCTAAAATTAGGTGTTGTCATAATTTCATATTATTTTTTCAACTCTTGGGCTCTTTGAGATACTGTAAACTATTTCCACTGTGACTTCCTTTTGTGTACCACGCGTAACAGGGAGAGATCAGGATCTACTGATGTTTGATGCATTCCTGTGCTCTCCATGCGCTGACGCACTGAGTGCAGCCTAGAGCCTACGCAGGCACTTTTATGCCCTGGTGCACGGGTGCCTGCGTTACAGGCAGGATTGTTTTAGTACAGGAAGGAACACCTTCCTGCAGAAAGGCAATCCTTAGAGGTCTTTTCCCTTTTCTGAATGCAGCTCACATAAAAAGAGTAAATAACAAGGAGAAATTAAGCTATTCCTCTTTGTTACACCTTGTTTGGGAAGGTGCACTATTTTGATGCAATCCCAGGTTTACTACCGTTAGTCAATCCGTGATTGCATTGAAGTCTATGTGTGGCTGCATGGGAATGAGCATGCTTCACTCATGGAACATCCTTCCAATGAAGAGTAACGCAAAGCAACCATTTGGGCTGCGTTGTGTTACTGCGTATTTACTGAGCCACGCAGAGCCATGCAAGGTGTCTTTGCGTGACTAAGCAAATCTTCCTTAAACCCTTGCATTGCCTTGCATCACCTTGTGTGATGCAAGGGCAACACAGGAGCTTGGAAATTCTGCCCCCCACTGTCAAGCACTAACCTGGGTCATTACATGGGAACCAGTGAAGGTATGTAACCACTACAGGCGTTGGAATCCCTGGTAATCAACACCTCAGTGGTTAGCCCTAATGGCTGAAGAATGCTTTGAGTCTTAGTGAAAGATCTAAGGTGGTGCAGAAGGAGGAGAAGACAAACCACATAGCATTGACCGCTAGACGAGGCACCAGATACAGTCATTGAAAGGCACGAGTGAAATATGATACTAATTGGTAGGAAACCTCACAGGTAATTGTGACTCAGTAAGAGGTCCCCGCTAACCAGTATCCTTTCCCAAATTCACTTGAAATGTACTGTCTATAAATTTTGCACAACAGTAAACAAACAGGAAGATGGCCGAAAGCATCCCTAATGGATTATGGAAAAATCCTGCAGCAAAATTGTGCACAGCAGCAGTTATGATCTACATGGATAAAATGTCCGAAAAATATTAATACAAAACAGTTACGAAGGCATCACTTAGACTTAGGGCCTGATTATGACCCTGGCGGTCCGTGAGTCGCCTTCGCATTCTTGCAGTTCGATCACCCGTATATCTGGCGGTCTGACTGCCGGATTACGATGCGGGTGGGAGACCGCATCCAGACCGCCTCCAGACTGCTGCCTGATCTGAGCTCCCGCTGCGGCAGCGGTGGGGACAGTGGTAGTCAATGGTGGCAGTGCCTGCATCAGCACCACCGTGTGTATTACAACCTGCATGTCTGCCTACATTTTCATGGCGGGGACATCACCATGAGAAGGTCAGCGGAAAGGCAGGTTAAGGACCATAGAAAAGGGCCCCGGGGCAAATAAGCCGTCTGCTGCTCACTCTGGAATTTAAATGCATTTCTATGCATTCACCACAGTTCTCATGTTGCTTCTAAACGTCACGTATCATCATGAAGTTTCCATTTAATTTAATTTAGACCAATCTACCCTAATTGTGTGGAGTGTTCTAATCACCTTGTAGCCCTTCTACCTACGACTATACCAGTTGTTAAAGGCCCTCTCCTTCGTTATAGGCCCTAGCCTGTGGCTCGGTGCTATATCTCGGGTTCAGGGCCTGTAAGAACTAGTGTAGGTCTCTGTACTGCTCTATAAGCTTATATTAAATCTACACATGCTATGATGTTGGCTTGCGTACAAAGTAGGGCTCTTTTTGTGATGGTGCATGTGTATGCACGTTTGATGCCAATTTTCACACATTGTATTTGCAGGGAGATGGCAAGTAGTTTTCGGCTTACTACTTTTATTGTTTACTTCACCAGAAAGTGAAATTCTGGCTGTGTGCTTTCCGTTCCTCAAAGATGTGCCCGCTAAGTCCATGCTGTACTTGTATTCTTTAAGTGAAGCTTGGCCGGCTGGCTCCTAACCTAGATTCTGGGCTCTCTACATGAAAGTTCCTTGATCCCATTAGAGAATTTCCAAGTCCAAATATTTTCTTTTCAGCTGTTCAATGTTCGAGATGAAAACCCGCCACTCTGGCACAACTGAAGCTGGAACGTTTTCAGCATTTTCTCTGCTTTGAGAAGCCTCCAAAATACAATAAAAAGCTTAATTATGGTGTGAAAATAAACTTTTGTGCCACAAGGTTTATCGAGGCAGAAAAAAAATATATATCAGCCTAAATAAAATGCACCTCAGTTTTTTGTTTAGCCCCTTCAGAAATTCATGCCGTTTTAGCAAAACGGACTTGGGCAAAAAGTGTTAAACTCATGTAAAAATACAAAATTATAATAAGGGAAAACAATTCCTAATGATATTACCTTGTTTATGTCTAACATGAATTTATGCACTTGAAATCTTGCACAATTACAAGAAACAGAAAGACAAATATTTGAATGTTGGAGTAGAAGGCTTATACTAGCCATTATTAGCCTTGTGCCACTCCATTCTCTTCAATAGAGTTCCCAACTTTCCAATGTTCAAATATATTTACAATTTGCCTATTTCCTGGAATATCATTCAGAGATTTGCAGCCGAAGATGAGTAAATCTATGGCGCACAGATTTACGTCTTTGACTTTCATGGATTTATCAATGTATGGGCATTTGCAATCTTAATACAATGCCACTTATAACATTGCCCACATGTAGACCATCTGTAGGTGTGGGGTGATTGTATTTGAAGCCATTTTTCAGGCTTTATGTACATGGAAAGCTTTTTTCCTATAGGGAAATCCCACCTCCTGCACTCTATGAAATGAGGGTTGTTTGGAGAACTTTCTTTTCCAAAGCTCACACTTCTGCCAACATTTCACAATTAAAGTTAATTGTGCAAATTAAGTGGAAAAAGCCACTCGAGTTGTGTGAATACCTGCAAGATTCCAGCTTTTTGAATTATCCACACATTCTTAATGGTATCTGTCACATTAAACTAGTGACTTCTGTAAGCTCCACCACCTTGCAGATATTCTGCAGTTGTATCTTCCATCTGTGTTCATAAATATCCCTGTGTTCTAAATCTGTCAATTAGAAACTATCAAGGGAATCTATGACACTTTTTAAGATGCTTAGGTTTACATATTATTGCTGTTATGTTATGTGTATTTGTATAGTGCAGAACTCACACAGGAGGGCATTCTGGTGCTGAAGCAGGAGCTGTACAGGCCAATCCAGTGTTTGTGCTAGGTGTGGAGCCACTTCTTCAGTTTCTTGTGGAATTCGATAGCCGAGGAGGAGGATCTGATTTGCAGAGGCAGGATTCCAGACTTTGTGAGCAAGGTAGGAGAAGGCACGACTGCCTGATCTGGTTTTCTACGTTTGGGTGTATGTGTGCAAAGAGGAGTCCAGCTGAGCGGCAGTGTCTGGTAGGTTTTTTGGAAATGTATTTGGTTGCTGAGGTACATGGTGCAATGTTGTATACAGCTTTGTATGTGTGCAGGAGGAGTTTGAAGACTGCTCTTTTTTGTATCGGGAACCAGTAAAACTCTTTGAGGTGTAGAGTGATGTGAGTGCAGTGTGAGATATTGAGGGTGAGCCTGGCTGCTGAGTTTTGTATGGTCTGGAGCCTTCTAGTCACTTGAGAGTTTGTTTCAGCATAGAATGCTCTGCTGAATCTAGCTTGCCTGGCAGCTGAATTTTGCATGGTCTTGAGTTTTCTAGTCAATTGAGAGTTTGCTTCGGCATAGAATATGTTGTGCAGTCCATCTTGCTGGTGATGAGGGTTTGGGTGACAGTTCGGCGACTGTTGGTAGTGAGCCATTTGAAGATCTTCTTGACTTGAGTATCTTGAGTCTGTGGAAGCAGGAGATAAAGACTTTATTTACTTGGCCAGTCATGGTGAGTTGGTTATTGATTTCAATTCCAGGGTTCTTTGCATAGTTCTGAGAAAGCAGGAGCCGCTCATTTGAAGGACCACCTCATAATGCCCTGCAAGGGTTTTTAAAAATATATAATATTTCGAGCTTGATGTTGCCACTAATATAGGGAGGGGCACCAGCAATCCTTTTGTAATATTGTTGGGGGATGAGGGGGTCTAGCAGCCCCCAAGCTGCATTAAAAAAACAGTTAGGGCCTTACTACGATGTTTACACCGTATCAGTATGGCAACCACTTGACCATTGGTAAGCGGTTATGCATACCTAATTACGAGACCACACATGATGCGGTAGCAAGCTCCCATTTCCCTATGGGAGCTTGTGCTGCTGCCGGAAACAGGTCGTAGCACAAGCTGCCATAGAGAAATGGGTGTTTGTGTGAACCCTGCACCGTGTGGCAGGCACCTCATGGTGCTTGACACATGATGCAATGATTCACACGGGGGGCACCATAGATGCCCCCTCGGCTCTCAACTGGAGGCAGCAGGGTGGAGGGAGCCCTGCTAGGGGCCCCCAATGTAGCTTTTCTACAGGCTTTCCATGTCAGAAAGCCCGACGAGGAAAGCCTGTCGGAAACCGACATAGTAATCCCAACGGCGGAAATTGCATCTATATGGATTATGTGCTGGTCTCCCACTGGCTCCTTGAGCCTATCGGAATCCAGCCGGAATGACCGGCCGATTTCAGTTTCGACCGCCTGCATCATAATGTGGCGTTGAAACTGAAACCGCAATGAGGCTCGGAAAGCCTCCGACTGCAGGTCGGAGGATTGCCAACCCTTATCATAATCTATTCCTCAGTCTCCCGGGTCATTAAATCCATGACCCCAGGGGAATTTACCATATTTTTTTAAAGCACTCTTACCTGGAGTTCTATGCTACGAAGCTAAAGTGCAAGGCCCTCTTGTGGTATTTTTGTGATTGCATTTTCTAGGCTGAAAAATGTTAAGAGATTCAGAGACATGGTATTTTTTTAATACAAAAACAATGTCTCAAATTATTTTGACATTTTGTATCCATAAAATGTAATATTAACAGCTATGTAAAAAGAAAATCACAGACATTTGTTTTAAATAAAACCTTATTGAAATGTTGATGAATACAAATATTAATACATGTTGCATTGTGTGAATTATTGAAATATATACTTGCTTACTGGTGATTTTTGGGGAATGATGATAGATCTTATTTATATATATTGCTATGCTCACACCTTGATAAAGCAAATAGACTCACTTTTTATATTTTAGTGTTGCAGAAGGGCCAGGCCATGCGTGACGGGTGGTTGGCTGCTCGCAGGCCAGGCCATGTTGCAAACTCCATGCCGTCAAGAGGGGGTTGGCTGCCCGCAGGGTGGTTGGCCCTTGCCATGCACTGCTAGTTACCCCACATATAACATAACTCATGATATGTTCTTTGACATCGTTGATAACACCACTGCAATAGCTGAAATTTCATCATTGATGACAAGACTGTGCATGAAGGGTACATGAATTGAGTGTCTTGGTAGCGGGGTCTTCTTCAGGACCAAGGGATAGACGGGGGTGAAGGGTTGTGCACCTAAGGACAATAATGAGGATTAATTAGGTGTGTCTGATCTTAGACCGAATCTAGTAGGCAAAGAATCAAACAATAAATTACCAGCATCAGCAGGCGATTTCGAAGCTGGAGGATGAGATGTGTGGGCCAGTGAGGCTCCCGGGGAAGAGAAGACGGAACAAAGAGAGGGGAACCAGCGTCAAAAATTCACACTGGAGACTGAGGAGGACAAAAGTGACAAAACCCAAGGTGAAAACGTACTCACCAATGGGAATTGAGTCGTACACCATAGGAGGTAAGTAGCTATGGGCGTCTGATCAATCAATGTGGAAGGCAAAGGTTCAAATGTAACCTATGTCAGCAAGTGGAGGACAGAGAGATTGAAAACATTTAATTAAAAGCGCACGTTTAGAAAAACAGTGAACGCGCAATGTATTTAAAAAGTTAAACAGAGAGCGGCCGTGACTGATAGCTGCCGCTAACTACGTGGTAATGGTTCAACATGCAACATATGGTGAAAGCAGCGTGCACGGAGGGTGTGCTACACTAAAAATGAATAAGCCCACGGGGATGAGACGAGAAAGGGGGTCCTATTCGCTAATCTGCATTGCAATGGAATGTCCGCGGTTAAATAACCACAGACCAACAATGCATGGCAAAGTGCCGAGCACGAATAAACGCGGAAGTGAGGGCGGGGGTGGGTTGAGTTTAGAAGGCCGGAGTTACTGAGGCATATTGCGAGGCCTTCGATTACGCTGGAAAAGACAGCGACATCCCTGTGAAGTAAGCCAACTCATGCATCGAATTAAGGAACGGCTGACCGGGCAAAATGCCATTAAGCGAAGATCAAGGCATGGTATCTGAAGATAAAGATTAAAAGCGGGGGGGGGGGGGATTTGTTGAATATTAGCAATTCAAGGATTAACAGAAACCCTTGTACGGGCATGTCTAACACGAGTTAACAAAATGAAAGTAAACAGGCAGAACGCGTGGCAGACGTGACATACCTCTGTGGAAGCGCCGATTCATCTGACAGCTAACCCTGGAGGGTGTCACGTGACCTGGTTAAATAGCTGGTGTGAGTCATGTACTCTGGAATGCAATCAAGTGTGACTCACCGATGCTCAGTGAGGACTGGTTTATCGATCCCCGAGTGGGGGCGGAGCCACCAAACATTGACTTAGAGTGGTTGTTCGTGTAAACGAATATAGAATGGAGCACCTTAGAACTAATTTGTAAGCAATGATGATCACTTTGTTGTTAAAGGTGAAACCATGTAATATACTTAGAAACAATTATACAGTGTAATATTACCACAATAATAAACACTTATCACATGAATAATTACGTATATTACGAAACAACATAAATATATATGCAACAGTTGCACGGACTGAAGGTTTGAACATGTATTGGGAAACTTCTGATTGCCCAGCAGCGTACATTCTAGTTGTGAGTAGTATGACATGTACGGTAATGTATTATGTGGGTCAAATGCACATCGGTAGAGGGAAAGTTGTGAGAGGAATTTGTAGAAAGACATGCAAAAATGGTTTGCCTAGTTACGGAGTAGCGTGCAGATTAACAATGGGAAGTGGGTCATTTGGGCAATGTGCGGCAGCATATCAAAGGGGGCAGTTGCACACTGGATGAATATAACTGTGTCAAAAACTGGGACCTAGGTGTTGTTCAATAAGGATAGTTGGGCATAGATCACATCAAGTTCATTGAGGCCATTTTGTACAGACTTGAAACGGTCCATCCATTTGCATTCTCTGGTATTGAGAATGGAACTCAAGTCGCCACCCCTGATTCCCAGTGTGATTGCTTTAATAACCAGCCATTTGATAGATTCAGAGGGATGGTTCAGTGATTGAAAATGATCCACCATGGGGGCCCCCATGGTACCACATCTTATCCTGCTGCACTGTTGTAGTATCCGCCATTTAACCTTCTGTGTGGTCTGACCTATATAAATTTTGTTACATGGGCAGACAATGGCGTAAATGACATTCTTAGTATTGCAGTTGGTAAGTGTTTTGAGGTCCGCTGTGCAGTTACTGTGTTGGAATATCTTAGTTTCGATGGTGAGGCTGCAAGCTTTACAGTTGCCACACTTGACGTGGCCCCTTGGGGCCGGGAGTTGCCACATTGATTCAATGGTGGATTTGAGAGGTATCTCCAGAAAGGATTTGACCACGTGGTCACGCACATTTTTCCCTTTCTTGAATGAGTGCATGGGAGGTTCTGGAAGCTGCAATTCTCCCGCCACCAGATGCCAATGTTTATTGACAATATGTCGAACTTCATTGCTGTGTGTATTGAATGTGGTAACACAAATCAATCTGTCCAAACACTCCGTACAGTCTTTAGGGGTGAGAAGAGTCTCCCTGTGATTATGCCATGCTCTCTTTCTGGCCCGCTTGACCAACCGTTTGGGGTAACCACGTTCAACCAATCTGCAAATGAGGTCATCTGATTCATTGAAGAATCCTCTTTCTGGGTACAGTTCTTCCTTATCCTGAGGAACTGCCCGAAAGGGAGATTATCACGTAGGCCCCGGGGGTGATGGCTTCTATACCTGAGCAAGGTGTTCCTTTCCGTGGGTTTACGGTATAGGGTGTTGTACAGGCCATCACCCGTAGCCTTGATGGATATATCCAGAAAGTCAATGGTGGACTTATTATGGTGGATAGTGAATTGAATATCCAAAGATCTCTCATTGAGCCACTTAAAGAAATCATTGAGTTCATCGTCACTACCAGTCCAGATCATAAGGACGTCATCGATGTATCGTTTCCAATAGGTGACCTGCTCTTTGAAAGGGTTCAAGGTGTTATTCATGTAGGTTTGCTCAAAGTCATCCATATACAGTATAGCCAGGTCTGGCGCGAAGCTGGCCCCCATCGCAACGCCCTTGGTCTGTAAGAAGTAGTCACTCTGGAAATAGAAGAAGTTTTGAGTCATTGCTATTTCCAGTAATTGGATGAAAAATTCTGTTGGAACCTGTACAGGTTGTATCCTAGTATTCAGATGTTTCAGTATCACCTGCAGTGCATGTTGTTGAGGGATGCTGGTATACAGTGAGACGATGTCCATCGTGACGAGGATTTGGGTGGCTGGATTATAGGGCATTCCATCAACCAGGTTAATGACTTGCATAGTATCACGTAGGTAGGATCCCGTTTTTTCAGCCAGCGGTTTAAGGAAAAAATCAACGTATTTGCACAAGGGTTCTGGGATAGACCCACACCCTGAGACGATCGGGCGACCAGGTGGTCGTTCCATGTTTTTGTGTACTTTGGGTAGAGTATAGATGGTAGGAAGGCGAGGCTGCTTTTGATTCAGGTAGCGAAATTCCAAATCCGATAGGAAACCCTGTTCAACGCCATTCTCCGTTATTCGTGACCAAAAACTGTTTAATTGATTAAATCACAGTCATTCATCATATCTACAATTAGGTATTGTCATAATTTCATATTATTTTATCAACTCTTGTGCTCTTTGACATACTGTAAACTATTTCCACTGTGACTTCCTTTTGTGTACCACTATATACCCGAGTCCAGTGGTCTATCGGGTTACCCCATTGATACATAACTCTCCCTGTTACACAGCGCAGCAAGTTGTCTTGCTGTGTTGCACGATATTTTGACAAATCTGGCTCTTGGTATGTGCAAGTGTGTGTTTGTGTATGTGCCTGTATGTGTGTGCATGAGAGAGAGGGAAAGTGAGAGAGGAGGCAGGTGTTAGGGTAGAGATGACAGAATTACCCCAAAGTTTAGCAAGACTGTCAGTGCATTTTCCTAATCCCGATCACTGGTGAGCTTGTTCAGTTCCTGGTAGATTACTGGAGGTGACAAACGCAAGGGCTCATCTTCCACAGAAGATGATCTGGAAGAGCGGCAAGTCAGCTGTAAACGTATGTTTTCATATTTAACCGTTTCCTAAACAGGAAAAACGTCATTATATGTAGAGAAATACTTTTCCTGACTCCAATATGGGACTTAGGGTGTTCCCTATCAGTTTTCACCATGGAAACCCAGTCACTCCATCCATTTTCAATGACAACTTTAAAGGTTTTTGCATGGCCACCCCACGGACTGTCCGTGCTCCTTTCCCGCCCGTAATCCTAAAATTATGACTGTTGAAAAGCCACTAAATTGACCACCTGAGTGCACTTGACCATTCTAAAATTCATTCTACAATGGTTCTGCGAAATAGGATTTGGACTTCAGCCTGGCACATACTTTTTTTCTGGGCACCTAAATTACCCTTATGCTTCTAAAAGTGTTGGTGAATTGGTGCTTAAGGGATGGCGATCTTCTCTCTTAGTGCAAAGATTAAGTTGAAAGGAATGTATAGAAAGGGAGGACTTCAGCAAAGTTAATGAAACAACCCAAGGACTTTGGAGCTTGCAATGTTTAAAGGGGCAGATAACGTCTATGCTAGTTGTCATAACCGCGACACTCAGACATAGTGAACAATTCAAAATGAACAGTGATTCTGAAGTAATATTCATTAATTGTTAACCGTTCGATAAAAATTAATGTTATCAAAAATGCTGCACAACATTGAAATGGGTGCTGGGGGAGAGCGAACAAAGAATCACAGATAATGTCAACGTGTATGTATAACTCCATCATCAATACAAAGATGCACAATAACAAACTTGAAATCAACAGAACATTTAATATTTATGGAATACACTGGTGATAGTTTTTATAAGTTTAGAGCAGGTCATATACGAATGCGGAATTAATGTCAAAGTATAAATCCTGGAAGGGGAAAACACCACAAAAAGAAACACCACTATCGGAAGATGATGAGGAGCACAGGCCTGGGTGAGAACCAATAAACTAAAAGAAAGTCAATTGCCGCCAAGGACTAAAATGGTGGTATACACTACAATTTTGTTTCCACAACTTCACCCTACCTTTATTTCTGATTCAATAGTTCGGATTTATACTGATTTTAGATTAACATTATTTTAGATGCCAAAAAATTGAAAGGTAGATATAATAGGTTTAAAATGCTTGAAGGCAAGTGGGTACTCAGGGGGAGTACTTCAGACTGCAGTCGTAAAAGTAAAAACAGAAACAAGAAAAGATATAGGGGCTGATTACGATAGCGAGTGGTCAGACTGTCACCCGCTATCACCGCGGTCAGGAGACCGCCCAACAAGCAGGTGGCAGTCCGACTGCTGCATTACGATACGACCGCCGGGCTGGCGGTCTCAAAGTGTTCCTTTACGCATCAGCATGTGCTGCG
Organism: Triturus cristatus; assembly: GCF_964204655.1. Taxonomy (NCBI): domain Eukaryota; kingdom Metazoa; phylum Chordata; class Amphibia; order Caudata; family Salamandridae; genus Triturus; species Triturus cristatus. The sequence continues at coordinate 363,048,535 of NC_140580.1, forward strand.
TCCCAGGAAAAGGGCCACAGCACAAGCAGCCGTGCAAAGGAGTCCTGCACATCCATGCACCGTGTACCATGCACCACAATAGATAGGGGCCCTGTTTGAGGCCCCTAAAATCAGTTTCCGACAGCCTTTTCATAGCAGACTTTCTGACATAATAAGGATGTCGGAAAGGGATATCGTAATTCCGATGGCGGTGCCTGCCTCGGGACCACCTCCATTCGGGATTGCGATTCCGTCGGGATCAGATGGTCTTGTCATAGCTGACAGTCTTCTTCTGACTGCTTAGGGTCAAACCGCCTGCATTGAAAATAAATGGTTCGATCGAAGGCTTGTTGGTGGTCGGACCGCCATCGAGGGCCTATCAGTTTGCTCTCCGACCCGCATCATAATCAGGGCCTTACTTTTCAAACCCAAATCAGAAAAATACACCCTCACTGCTGTCACACAGAAACAGACGAACACAGTCAGAATGAGCCCAATGTCCTGAAACCAAGCACACATCATCAGAAAGATCTTCTTGAAGCACTGGGAAGTGCTCAAGAATAAAGCAACCATTACAAAACATGGAGGTGACACTCCAAGCATCGCATATTGGAAAAGTAAGTGCACATGATGGCTAGAAGTCACCTCTTTCCAGGGAAACAAAGAAGATGGCTGGAGGAGTAACAAGTAGGCATCTACACTTGTGATATACACAAAGCCTACAAATGTGACACATGCAGTACACCCCATAGTATACCATCCAGCACAAAATCACAAAAACATATCACAGGCATATCAGATTATACCACAAACTGCGTTACGTGCCCTTGTGAAAAAAGGTATATTGGGAGTATTATATTTTCAATGAAGGAGCGAAATTTCTACCATATGCAAACAACTGTTATAATGATCTCAAATATCCAGTAGTGAGAAATGTTCCACTTATCATTATGAAAACTGGACCAAGGTACACTACTTTGCTACTGATAGAATCCAAAGTTGAAGGAAAGTGAGAGGGAGGACTCTAGAATCCAGATGCACAGTTGTCTTAGAAACTCATGAACCAGATTGGTTTAACAGTAGTGAAGAACAGATTATACATGTTTCATATTAGGTAAATAAAAAACAATTACGCGGCCTATCACCTGCTACTGGGTTGTCCTTTTGAATTTTTACAATTTTAGGGGCCCATTAGGATGGCGGTCGGAAAATCTCCCTGACCGCCATGGTAGCGGGAAAAGCCCGCCCGCAAGGACCGCGGCATAACCGCCAGTCCAATTAGGATGCTCCGCAGTCGAAATCTGACCCCGACGGTCGGAATCTGGCATGTCCTGCATATCCCTGCACTGCATGGCAGGCACTGCACAGTGCCTGCCACCTTGTACAGGGACATCCCCCCCAGTGCTCCCACACCCCCCCACACATTGGGGGCCCGCAATGGGCCCCTAGAACATGTTTCCGCATGCCTTTCCATGGCGGTTCCACCGCAGCGGAAAGGCTGGCTACCGCCGGCATCATAATCGTGCCGGCGGGGCTTGGCCCTGATCCGCAACAATTGTAGCAGTCCAGCTCCGCCAGGCAAGGGGGGGACTGCAACCGGCGGAAAAGTGGGGGGCGGAAGATCACACCATGGCGGTCACGACCGCGATGCTAATCGGACTGGCGGTTTTCCGGGTTTCGATGGCAGGTGGATGGCCGCCGCCGGTCCGGCGGTTGCACAGCCAGACCGGCAGCAGCCATCTGCCCGCCATCCTAATAGACCCCTAAGTTACATCTTCTTAATTCTTTAGTACTTTGAAAAATTGCTTATGAATTGTGTGTCCAAACTCCACGCTTTCAAAGAATCGATGAACTTACTCATGTCCAGTTGGGCTTCAACCATTATTGAATTTGAGGATCAGGATTGAAACTAATTGAGACTATGAATATAGCAGTATTGAATGACTTTTGTAGACTATTTTTGATAGCTGCATTAAACAGCACACTGGCACATTATGAAGTAAAATTGTTTGAATTATTTATTACAATTCTTAAGTTTCATTTTGTTAACATTCCATGCACTTTTGCATGCACATTATTGAATGTTTTTTTTTAGCAGACAAAGCTCGGAGACGAAATAATTGAAGCACCGCCGGTTTTCTGCACGAGCCAAGAAACGGGCCATATCATAGTGCAACAAGGACCCAAAAGAGATGGGTAAATATTACAATTTTAATTACGGCTATCCCGCCCCCGTGCAAGAAGAGAAACCGGTCATAAGGCAAAGTAAACCAGTTTACCTAAGGTGGTGACCAGTCCAGCGTATTTTGCAACTGGTCTATGAACCCACACAGCCAATTTGATAGCAGATTCTCCATCATAGAGAAGTGCATATAGGCGCAAATTAGCTCTGGGTTCCTTCAATGAGAAATTTGGACCTACGTATCAGTGGCCTAATAGTTTCTGTACTCCAAAGAATAGCATTATAGGCACAGTAGCCATTTAATAGGAGAGAGTTGCGATTTCAAAGGGACTAGCTAAGCCTTGATTTACAATAGTTATAATATTTTTCTGGCAGGCAGAGCAGTTGTGAATGACCATTGGAGTTTTGCATTTACGAGGACGTGCCAAGAAAGTTTGAAATCTCATTATCTGGCAACAAGGTTTCATCTATTACTAAACACCTGCCACTAAGAAATATTGCCCTGATGAAGTTCTTTCTAAAAGAACGAAACGTGTTGGCTGCCTGATGAATTGAGAAAATTGAAAGAAGAATAAAGAAAATCTCAATAATACACACCATCGGATGGACAGTTATATAATTATTGTCTCTGTTGATTGTGCAAGGTGGTGCAACCCACAGTGGGTTTAAGTTTGTATTGATCTTGTGAATCACCCCTTGGGAACAGCGGGGGTAGTGGAGTTGCACACCTTGTTAGATAAATAGCTTATCTATTAATTTGAATTGTAGGAGGGTAGACAGGAGGAGTCTCGAGAGAGGTGCGACACAAAAACTTTTGTGTCTGTGGAGATGAGCTGTTTCCTTTTGGTTTTAACATTATTGCATGTATTACTGCAATATATTTATTTTAGCCATTAGTAGCTCCATTATGACTTTGCCAGTGCGGTGCCAGGTACGCCCCACCAAAGCATTGCCAAACCCATGGTCGGGCCGCCCAGCAAGTAGGAATTTCCACTTGTCTGGCGTTTGTTTTGGGGCTTCTCAGGGTGGTGCCTCTAAAAACGGGCACCTCAATAGAAATGGCAAAAACAGTTCCTGCACGGCATGGACTGAAAAGTCCATGCTGTGCTGGAACTGGTGTGCATGCACACAGGGGGGCACATGTTGTCACGCCAAGCACATTGATGCCATAGCACTGACAGGGAATGGCAGTTCCCTGCGGCTGTGGTAGTCCGACCGCCTGACTCATAATAGGGGGTTGGGAGACCGATGTGCCCCTACGAGTCTGGCGGTCCATGAACCGCCAGACTCGTAATCGGGCCCTTAATGTTACAACTAATTACATATGTTTTACCTGACTTGGGGGAAAGACTTGAATTGAAAGTCTGTTTGCAATGTTTTTTCCCAATGCTTAAATAATCAATATTCAAAAATGGCGCCCATTGTGTACTAGTCTCATAGGCTGAGCCTAAATGCATCTGTTTTTCTGTGCCACATTTTTAATCACACACACCTCCAGCAGAAATTTGGCATGTGTGTCTGTTTCATATATATAGAGAGAAAGACAGAGAACGAGCGACAGAGAGAGAGAACGAGAAAGAGAGAGAGAGAGAGAGAGAGAGAGAGAGAGAGAGAGAGAGAGAGAGTATACATAATGGGGAACTGTGTCAATTGTCCTTTATCACCATCAAGGGGTTCAGATGGTATCATTAACCACAAGGCTGAAGTCTAAGGTGTTTATAAATATTATTTCAACATTGAGACGACATCATCTTCAGTTTTATTTTTAGTATTAATTTTTTGGAACCGTAGGTATGTCAGTCATTGTTATGAGAAATGTGTGTTTTTTGCTGTAGACTAGATAATGTGCTAATATTCAAAATGTGCTTCTATGCAAACATTTGCATTATCATAAGTCAAAATTTAAACGGAAAGTAGCACTCTAAGGTTAAAAAAAATATTCCTTCTAAAATGTGCTTTTCATTCGCAGTGCGTTGACACTACAGAGAAGATGTTACAGGGCTGAAAATAGAAAAATAAAGTACAGCGTAGGATAGTTTATTTAACTTTTCACTGTGAGCCTAGAAATTTAGTGATAAATATACCACATTTTTATTACTTATTAAATCTGTACTGAAAATTGGCTAATACTAACTTTTAAATGCATGTTAATATTTTCCTTGGCCATAGTAATTTTCTCTTTCTTTATATTTGTAAAAAATGTGGTCGTATCAGAATGTCTCTGTTTATTTCATGTTTGCATGTGTTTATTGCATATTTATCATTGTTTTTTGCATGTATTGAAGTGTTTAATGCATGTTTCGAACTTTCTCTTTGTTATCAGCCAACTGCTTACCCGCATTTATAGGATATAGCATGTTGATGTTAATTGTGTTTTTATTTTTAGGGTTATTTTTGTAAAATAGTTAAGAATAACATATACCTTTTAATGTTATACATAGACAGTAGCAACCTAATCGATGTGTAAGTTTGTAAACACTATCAATTATATTTTGAAACTGGCCCATGAATTTTGGTGTCACATCAAGAATCTAAAATAAATGCTGGTCACAACTTTAGATACAAGGAAACCAAGAATGTATAAACCACTTAGAATATGCTAGGTAATTGAAATAAGTATTGTAGATGTGTAACAATATCTATATCTTGGGTGAAACATAGTACTGGGTTCTAGTGATTCCAGGAATGTTAAATCACTCTGGATTGCTAAATATAATCCAGAATCTGTATGCAATCTATACAATTAAATTAAAGTTTGTCATATATTTAAATGTTGAAATTGATAACCTGGACACTTTTTAGGACAAGGTTTAAAAACAAAATCACTTTTGACAAATGTAAAAAGATAAAATATTTTACTAACAAATAATATCTATGATTTGACAATTCTAAATATAAAATAATGAAGGACACATTGTTTAGCACAATTAAATTGGTTGTAATATTTTAAATTATTAAGCTATTGATTAACTAAATGACATTTATTATGTTGAAGTCATTTAAAAAATGCTAACCCTTATTCTTGTTAATTATGTAGATGTTACAGCTGATATTTTTCTATTTTGGTTTCTTATTAGGTCAATCCTCATCAGAAGATAAATATCTAGGCCCAAATGTATCAAAGCTTTGCATTGACCTTGCATCACACAAGGTGAGGCAAGGGCAACACAATCCTTAAGTCAGATTTACTAAGACTTGCAAAGCCACCTTGCATGGCCCTGCGTAGCTTGGTATATCTGGAGTAATGCAAGGCAGCGCAAATCACTGCCTTGCATCATTCTGCCCTAGGAAGGCGTTCTATGGGTGGAGCATGGGTGTTCCCACGCACCCACCCATCCTTTTTGGTGCATTCCCAGATTTACCAAGACTATTAAATCTGAGAATGTCTCAAAATTGCACACCTTTCTCACAAGGAGAAATATCTTTATTTCCCCTTTTTATTTCCTCTGCATTTTGCAGCACACTTAGGAAGTGGAAAAGACCTCAAAATTGTCTCTTTTGGAACAAAAATAATCCGCCTGCACTGCAGGCACCCTTGCACACTGCTTTGGTGCATACAGCACATAGTATGCCAGCATAGAGAGAGAGCAAGAATGTGCTAAATCTTGGTAAATATGGTGAATTCCTACCCTCTCCATTTGACATAGCGCAGTGCAGTACAGCGCAGCAAGGTGTTTTGCCATGTCGTGCTGCATCTGGTCCCTGGTGAGCCATTGCCAGGGAAGGTTGACAGCTGGATCTACAAGTGCTCCATCCTGCATGCAGAAAGTGGTGGGAGGACCTTCAGTGCTGGACTAGTATAGCAGCTCTCCAAAAGCTAGGAAGGTCTTCCCAATAATAAAGGTGTGTGCAGCGCTCACTGTCCCTCCTGATGCTATGTGTTCTGGTAGTGGCTCACCCTGAAGTGGTGGGGGACCTGAGGGCAATGGAGCAGCAACACAGACGTAAGTATTAACTTGGAAACATAAAAGTTTATGCCTGACAATATTGCTGAATCTTATAATCAATATGCATTCCAGGAGGTACGTAAAAAATCATTTTTTATTGAACTTTACTAGAAAAAAGAAATGTATTTGTGTGCTACTTTTAGAAAATGTAACATGGATGACCTTTCAATTTATTTATATGAAATTAAGTAAGTATTTCAACATATCTTACTAAGAAAGTAAAAATTCTCAGAAAATATTTTGGATCTGAATTATATTTATGTTGATGGTATAGTCAAAGACAAACTTGACAGCTCTCCCATATGTAATGTTTTTTGCATGTGTATAGTGCACAAATCACCCCAGCGGGTATCCTGGCGCATAAGCAGGAGCTGAATGGGCCAAACCAGGGTCGGGATTGGTGAAGAGCTAGGTTTTCATATTTTTGTGGAATTCAAAAAATGAGGAGGAGGCTCAAATATGCAGGGTCATGTCATTCCAGGCTTTAGGAACAGGGTGTGAGAAGGCACTATCGCTATATCTGGTTCTGCGTATGCGGGGGAGAGCGAACAGCCTTTACAATGCAGTCTTTACTAATGGAGGCCTTTATAACACAGTCTTTACCACACATCTGTCTATACCATGAATGTGACTTTACGACACATGCATGTATCACACATTTCTTTACCTTGCATGTCTTTTGTACGCATAATGGTAAGCATTGTTAAGTATGTTTTATTTTGAGTATATTGATTTCAAATTGTAACTTTTTTAACATTAGGATTTTTTTTGATGGTATATGTTAAAAAATAATAGTTATATATTATTGATATATATATATTATTAATTTTCAGGTATGGATAAATGCCTTTAGAGTTTTTGACAATAACGGGATACAGGTACATTGTGTGGGTAAGTTTATCGATACTCAAGTATAAATTAAAATATATTAACTAAAATAGTCTGGTATTATTTAACAAATAATATTTCATATTCATATAAAAATAAATTAATGGAATATTTAATAAAAAAAAATACGTTTTAGAAATGGGATGCAAAGGTTTAGGGCTCTTGGGTGGGGGAAATATAATATTACTTAGGTATAAATTGAAATACTTGGCTATTAACTTTTTCTTAAAAATTACATTATTTTAAAGTAAACTTGAATATTGTTTTTGCAGAATATTTAATTAAAAAACATACCTTTTCTGGTCTGGATGCAAGGCATATAGGTGTATTGGGTGGGGAGGTGTATTCATACCCAGGCATTAATTTAACACTGGATATTAATCTAAAAAAGAAAAAAAAGTCATATGTAAAGGTAAAAGTGAAAATTGTTTTGTTAAAATTATTTCAAAACACATAAATACGTTTTAGGGCTGGGATGCATGGGATATAAGGGCATTGGGTGGGGAGGTGTATTAATACTCAGGCATTAATTAAAATACCAGGGTATAAATCTTTATTTGGAAAATATTATGATTTAAAATTAAATATAATAATCATGTAAATGGTTTGTAAAAATGATATTTCTAAGTTTTATGGACTGAATGTAAGGGATATAACTGTATTAGGTGGAGAAGAGTGTTAATGCTCAGGTATTCATTAAAATACACAGCTATTAAATACTGATTGCACTATAAATCTAAAGCATTAAAAAAATATATAATTAGAAACATACACTTTTCAAAAGTAAAAATGTATTTACCCATTCTAAAATTAAGTAACATTTAACTGATTATTGAAAATTATATTATAAAAATATTGTTAACCAATAATAAAGGCACAGAAAAATATGTAAACATTTGAATTAACTTTATTAAATATAGTAATGCAAAATATATATAGTTAGCTTTTTTGTTAAAAAATCTTTTTGTTTTACATAATAATTTTAAATGTCTAATATAAATATTAAAGTGCATTTTTAAAACCGTTCCCCCACTTTGCCATTCATGTTGACATGTTTGGTTATGTGTCTCTCTATACAGCCGAAGGACAAGTCAATTATTATTTGCCTACGATTCTTGTTAACAGTTTTAGGTTTGATAACTGATAAAAAGTTGGTATAAGTTGAGGATTGCTTGTCAGGGAGTAAACCATAATAAGGTTGGATGGTAGTGTGATTTATGTTAGCATGTATAGTGTAGATTTGGCTGAATGGTTGGGGTGTGGATTTAAAGGTACCATCCATCATCCAAATTTCACTATTTTCCAAGGTTACAGTATTATGAAGAGTAGCAAAGATTAGTATACACTTCATAGAATGTTCGCTGTCATAGAGAAGGAAAGGTTCATGGTTAGATTTTGGGGATTGTTAATATCAGAGTAGGTGTGAGAGGTTTTTAGTTGATGATTACTTGCCTCTTTTTAACATGTGTCTTAAACTTGGGACTGTAGGTACACTACTAGTGGATATGTTCTAAGCTACCTCCCTCAGTATTGAGCCACAGGTCTCATTGAAGGTGGCAATACATGTTTTAATGTGCTGGACATTTTCTCTCACTTCCAACTCCATTGCAGAGGGATTATACTCTGTATTTTTATCTATATCACCCAGTGCAACAGCTCTGCCTTTGCAATGGATTGAGAAGTAGTCAACACATCTCCAATGACTCCTGGGCTCTGTACGTCTCTCCTTACAATAAAGATACCCACCAGTGGCGGTTGGTGTTCATGGGTGAGATGGGTGCCGCCCTGCCACCCTTGGGGGATTAAACAAATATGAGCTGGAACACTGAGCAGCTAGCAATAAATTGTGCTGGCTGCTCGGTGAACAAACATGGGTAAATCTGGGTTTTACTTTGAGGGGGTGGGGGGTGATGGGCTGGCATTGGCTCTTGGCTCTCTGCTGTGTGTGCATGCTTTTGGCTGGGACAATATTTCTTCGACCTGAAGCCAGAAAGCAGAGCAGTGAGGACACACAGGTGGACAGGATCTGTGTATCACTGCCAGAATACAGCTTTTCATTTGGGCGAATTTTGTTTAGCCCAGGGAGGAATCAGAAGCTCCCCATTCATTCCAAAGGCTGGGGGCAGGCCAGCCCAGCTCTGGTAAAGTAGAGGGGTGTGGCAGTGGCCTCCTCTGCCTCGAGACTTGAGAGACCACCCAGTAACAGTTGTTGTTCAGAAGTGATTGGTGTGCGGGGTCAGGGGGAGGGGTTAATCCAGAATTTTCCAGTTTGTTGTTTGGAGTTGGAGGCCAGTGCAAAAGAACATATCGAGCTCGTGTGGGATTGAGGTGTTAGAGGCAAGCACTGTACCACTGAATGAATAAGTAAGTATTGTTGTGTAATTTAATTAATGAACCAACACAGCCAAGCGACCTGACCGGATGGCTGCCTGCAGCTTGAATTAAAGTGAAAGCGTGCATGACTAATTTAGAAGGAACACGGGCCGGGCCTTTCACAGGCAGACAGACTGCCGGCAGCCAGTGAAAGGCCCGGCCGGTGTTTCTTCTAAATTAGTCACACACTGTGTGTGCACGCTTTTATCGAGGCAGCCAGCAACAGACGCGATGCCTGGTACTTTGCTTTGTATCCTTTGAACTTCCTAATCCTTCCTGTGATAACATTACCGTTTCTGTACAGTTCAGGCCACCTCTTTCCTCTCAATTAATAGCTAATATTACCCTCAAAAATGCCGCCGGCCGCGGCCCCCACAGGGGGCCACTAGGCGGTCGGCGCCCTAGTGTCGCCTGGGCACCGGTCACCCCTCCCCGCCGCCCCCCACCTTCATGGGGGGCAGGGACTGCGGCCGGTGTCCCCCTCCTCTTTCCTGCCCGGAAGTGACGCAAGGGGCGTCACTTCCGGGGCTCCTTTGGGCGAGGGGGGAGGCTATATAGCCTTCCCCCACCATGCTGTCATCCTCTTGTTCGCCTTGCACGCCGCCGTCTCCTGGTCGTGCCACGGTCGCTGCGGTCTTGATGCCCTGAGGTCGAGCTCGGTCGCGTAGGAAGCAAGGTGAGAGCTGGCTGTGGCCCCCAGCCTCCCTCCCCCTCCCCCAATTTTGTCAGGTCCCACCTCGATGGCCAGTGCCCGGGCAGAAACCTGTTTCGAGTGGCAACCACCCGAGGAGGCCAGATGGGCACTGCCCGTGGCCCCGCCACAGGAGGGATTGGGACGGGGGCGAGGTGGGGGTCACGGCTACACGGCCGTATGCGGCTCCTCACTTCACGTTTCAATCAGAGCACAACCCTCCCGGTATCGGCACCCGTAGTGCCACCGAGGCGCTGCAGCAAGGGGCAGGAAGTGGACAAATGGTCCTGACTGCGAGGTTGCCTGTATCGCCCTGCTCCGGAGCCTGCAATTGCTCAGTTGGCAGAGCGGAGGACGGTAGGAGAGTGACTGACATCCTCAGGTTGCTGGTTCAATCCGGCTCGATGTTTTTTTCCAGCAGGGTTCCGCAGCAGGACGGGCGCCCTCCAGGCTGGAAATGGCTCGCGGGCCAAGAGCGCGCCCGTGTCGATTGCGGGGCACGAGCTGCGGATGGCGGCTGTGTCCCAGGGCCTTCCCAGAACATGAGGGCACGGCCGGGGCTCTGGGAACTTTGCCATTGTCCGGCGCATCGCACCCATGCATTCCCTGCCGGCACCGGAGCTGTACCGGGTGCTCGCGGGGTGCTGGGTGGGACAGGGATGGAAACAACAGATGTGGTTGGGTGGTAACGGGTAACGGGCCGACACTGCCTCCCCCCCCCCCCCGTTGGGCCCCAACTTCGGGCCCCAACTTCGGCAGATCACCACTAGAACGTGAGGAGGGGACAAACTGTAATCTGGCAGTCCCTTACGTTCTGGGGCCCCCGACGGTTGGGTATTACCGGGGCTGCGCGGTGGGGGGCTCCTCTCTTCCATAATCGGGCACTAGAAGCCACATAGGCAATGCAGCACGGAGCGGGCCTGACCGCTAGGTGATGAACCGCACATGGGAGCCGGCCTCAGCTGCCTTGCGACGCTAACCGTGTGGCGGGGCTCCTTGTTCGTAGCGAGGTTCCTGATGCGGGTGTTCATAGCTGGCCCCTTTGGGAGGGAACGCCTGGAGTGGGGGCGATGGTAAGCCCGGGGTTAGGCCTTTAGCAGGGGTAGGCAGATGGCCAGCCTCCACCAATACGCACTCCTTCGCCAGTGCACTCGGTACATCTCACAGGGAGCTGTCGGGAAGGTAGACGGCTGGCAGAATGCCAGCCGTCCAGGCTGTATAACCAGCTGAACTGGTTCGGAGAGGGTCCTCGCCTCCTCCATTCACGAGGTGGAAGGTGTCGGGCCCGATTATTCCCCCCCCCCCCGCCCCCGGTCAGGTACCGTACAGACCGGGGGCACAGGTCAGAGCGAGGGAGAGAGGATGGCATGAAACAGTGTGGCAATTGGTTTTAGGTCGTGTCATCCTCGGCTGGCATTGTGGAGATCTAGCGCGGATGCCACACCTTTGCCTAGCGAGCGCGACTTTGATGCAGGAAACCAGGGTTAGAGCTTCGAGGTCGCGTCCTGTGATTTTGGGAATATCTCTTAATCTCCCCGTGCCTGATGTAATGTTAAGACTGTCCTCCTGTGCAGCCGGGCAAATCACTTATTTCCCCGTGCCGGCATATGTAAAATAAATACGGTACTCATGTGCAGCCGTCAACTCTGGTACAAGGAACCGGGTTTCGAGCCTCGAGGTCGCGTCCTGTGATCACGGGCAAATCACTTAATCCCCCCGTGCCTGAATAGGTAATGTAAATACGGTGCTCAATGTGCAGCTGCTCACTTTGGTGCAGGAAACCAGGGTTCGAGCCTCGAGGTCGCGTCCTGTGATTCGGGGCAAATCACTTAGTCTCCCCCTGTGCCTGAATATGTAATGTGAATGCGTTACTCAGGTACAGCGCTCCAATACCTTCGGGTCGAGTCCGCGGGCCTTGCTGACTGAAGGTCTAATCTAGAAAGTGTTGTTTCTAGCACATAAGACAGTTACTAGTTCCAGGCTTGCCATGTTGCAAATGGTACGCCACCGGTTGGCACTGTGGCTATGTTGTACCATCACTAAGCCTGAAAGAAGTGGTATATGGAGAAGATATAATGGAATTAATTTCCGTTGTCGTGTGCTGCCTGTTTGACTAATATTAGGCCATAGATGAGCATTTCTATTTAACAACAGTCCCACAGTATCGATGCCAGCACAGTTCACTGCACGTGTTTGAGCAGCCACGACATGAACTATGCTTCGCAGACGCCTCCACACATGCACACAATTTGTTAAAAATTCGTTATAGGACCACTCAATGCAAATACAGTTAGGGGTACAGACCGAGTGGGAGTTCTGTCCAATTATGGGGTTGCCTGTTGAAGCCATCGAGAGAATTCGAACTATACCGGCCGATTGCATCACAGGTCCCGCTGCCCTAACCTTTTTCTGAAATGTGCATGGGTAGGCTGTTATTGTTATTGTTTTCTTGACATCCAAACACCCATTGCTTAAGGCCTCGAGCGCCCAATTGCATTAGTCCTTGGGCAGGGCGGACCATAGTGGGGATAGTCCTGACCTAGAACGGTCATTGGACTAGGTTAGGAAACAGCTAAACATGGAACGCTGCCCACAGTCTAAAAGAGGTTTGCTATAAGTCCGCAACTCTGCCCCTCCAACGTGCTTATGTTAGCCTTTACCTGAGCACGTTCTTGTGTGCATGCGTGGCTCACGGGCGGGGGTCCATGAACCCGGGGTGTGGCAAGTGGCGCAGTCTGTGGGGCTACCGCTAGCCAGGCCTATCAGTAACGGTCACCATTGCCCAACTAATCAGAGCTACGAATTGAATTGAATGACCTAGAGACTACCGTACACGGGTAAGTTTGTGTAATTAGTGATATCGATAGGTCTCTGGCATCTGCATGGTTTCGTTTGCTCGCAAGAAAGTGCCAGTCACAGGCCTCTAACTGTCACGCATAGTTGCATAGATATGGAAAGAATTACACATAGCAATCTGAAACCTAGCCACCCAGGTGGGTGGCTAGCTCTTGGAGGGCAACGCAACCGAGCTAGAATGGTGGTTTATTATCTAATGCAAAGGGAAGCATTGAGTAAGCCAAAAGATGGGGTAGCTTAGTGCCCCAATTGTATTGAATACAGGGATGCATTGACATAGCGGCAAAAGAATAAGAGGTCTACATAGCGCCCACTAAGGCTAAAATCACAGCACAAAGTTTACCGGTGGAATTTGACCAAGGGGTTGCTGGGCGCCGCACGCAAGCGAATTGCAAACTGGCGCTGGGGACAGTTTGCCACAAGTTGGTGCTGTCTGTCGATTGTCGAGATGACCCAAGAGGTATGGATCAATGCATTTGGCATAAAGATCACTGGTGCCAGCTGAACAAGCCATTCGTATAGTTTTGGAGGGCTTGGAACAGGCGCAAGTATCATGCCTGCACGAGTATCAGGGTTAGTTGTGGTATTACTATGATGGACAGCACGGCAGGAGCCAGGTGTGGTGCGATAGGAAATGGCCGCCTGCTATGAGTCCTGGCATGTAGTCGCACAATTGTCAGGTGTTCCGTAGAACTGCCTTGCGGTATGAAGCGCGCGCAATGCCCAATTTCTAGTTGTGCGCAATTGGGTTCTCTAGGTACATTTTGCCGGAATAGCTCTAGGTCGGAGATTGTGTGTTACTCGGCCTACAGCTGGCATTGCGGTACGTCTGCCTTGGTGGTAACTGGACAGGGTATTTGTCCTTAGACTTTGAGGAGCGATTCATTCAATGCTTTTCCTCATAGAACTATTCTCACCGTTGTTATTTCAAGGTTTGGGAGGATACCTTTTTCTCCAACCGACCAATAGTTCATTGTTAATCCAATGACTTGCTGTCCACCGGTCCTTGTTAAAGACCGCCTCATGGCGCCCGAGTTAAATCATGGACCATGTAGGTTTCAATAGTTCAATACCAGTCCTGTCTGGGCAATCAACCCGATCGGGGCGCAAGTCATCACCCAGTTGGTCATTGTTTCCCAGAACCTCCGCCCCAGCATCCGGGCAGGTCAGTGGGAACAAGAGGGGCCTCCAGAGAGGTACACCTCCTCTTTAGTTGTGGGGGTTCCATAGAAGGCAGGGGCTGTACATCTCCCATCAGGGGGCCCTAAACCATAGCGGGCACCCCCCGGATGGGGCACGGCTGTGTCCGGCTGTCCGTTTGTTTGCAATATAGTGAGGTGTGCATCTAAACGCAAGGTGCTTGCTCGCAGCAATGGCGGCCGCGCACACGTGATGTGCGTGTGAGGGGAACCAACCACAGCCTGGCGGCAACCCACAAATGAATTTGGCTGGGGGGTTTGTCCAACCAATGCAGCGTGAAGCAGGGCGGGGCCTGTGCTTGGCCCCGCGCAGGCCTGAGGTTGCAGGACGGGGAGGGCTGCGCCGCCCCACCCCCTCCTACCACGTTTAGTTCTGTGGAACTGGCTGCACCGCTGGGGCATGTGTCACTGCACTTCCTGTGCTCTGCTGACCCGGTGGCCTCACGATTACTCTGCGACGCTCCGTCACTGGGGAACAGGTTTTCGGGGACTGTCCATGCGCGGGCAAAAATTGCGTACAGTCTCGTCATCATAAGAGGGCCCCCATTCCCACACTTGGTAGTGTAAGAGGAAGCGACTGAACACTAGATTAACGGGGAAGCCAAGTATCACTGCATGCGAAGAGGGGTCTCGCGGTGAGGAGCAGTGGGCACTGCGTGACTAACTTCTGTCCAGGATGCGGCCTGGAATTTTAGAAGGCACAACATTGCACAGTGTAGGCTGTAGGCACAGCGCTCTGTGGGGTGTCAGGCAGAGAACATTAGCATGGTACTACCTACATGCCACTTTATTTAATATAACGTCGGCGGCATGGCGTCGCGGTGCCCACTGCACAAGCCATGGGCGAGCTGGCTATTCACTGAAGGGAGACACCCAAGGCTTATTCAGCACAGAAAGGTGACAATCTCACCATTTCAGAATGGAAGCAATTTTGAAATGCTACGCGGCAAAGCCAGAATTGTGGCTTCGGGCACCTCCTACAACTAACAAGCCTTGTTAAGCCATCGGCACCGGGGTGTTGTAGGTGCAGTGTGGTCTTGTAATATACATTTGGAGGCCATCAAGAAGCCGCAAAATACCAGCCGGCAGCCCACTGAGCTTGGCACCAAACCAGGGGTAGGCCTTTATGAGGAGCATCTGCTGGCACCATATAGAAACAGGTCCAGATGTACACTGGGGGGGCATCCCCCTGCAACCAACTGCAGGTTTCGGGTTGCTTACATTAAGACCTACCCACCTGCGCTTTAGCCAGGGCGGCTATTCTCGACATTCACGATAGGGCCGGCATTTGCACCGTAGGTTCCCGCTGGTTCCCACAGACTTGTCTGCCCCCCCAGGGTTATCCTTCTATGGGTTAGAACCGAGACTTGAAGGGGCATCTCCTGCTCCGGTGTCCCAAATATGGCGATAGTCTACACTGGGGTGGAGGTAACATGAAGGTCCTGACTACGACTGGGTTTCCCCCAAGCGATGGGATCAATCCAGGTGGGACCACAAAGTCTACAGTTCTTGGGGAGCATCCAGCAGTTGGGCAGTTAGCGACAGCTAAAGTATCAGCGAGTGCGTAACAGACACCAGCCCTTCAGCAACACTGTGCCCTGGGAGCACGCGCGCTGCGCAAACACAGAGCCCCAACCATAAGGGGGGCTGAGTATCAAAAAACAAGTAAATAGGTTAATAGGCGGGCCTCTAGCTGTGTGAAATCATTTTATTCAGAGGCAGGCCCCGGTGAGAATGGGGCATTTCTTAAATGTCCGGAGGACCATTGCGGTTGGTGGTATCTCCCAGCGGAGCCACTGGTCGTGTACTGCAGCTGCAGGAAACGGGGAACCTGGGATACAGGCACTTTTACCTCGCTTAGGGGTTGAGGTCAGCCAACATATTGGGCTGCCGTCCCAATAACTGGGGTATCAGCGGGTCAAACACAAGGGGACATTAGGTCAACAGAACATTTGGCACGCCCAGGGTGTAACTAAAACTCAGCTTCAACGGAGAGGAATTGGGCACCGCTGGGGATGCTCCAGGTTGGCGGTGGGCACCCCCCCTGCCACCCTCCTACCTGGGAGCATGCTAGGAGGGGTGAAGTAGGACTAGTCAATCCTTAATGCTTGAACCATACCACAGACAGCGCTCACTGCTTAAACCAGACATATTCCCGAAGCTGGGATGCCTAGGGGGTTTCACCACAGAGGGAACTGAAGGGGCATAATTCCCATGAGGAATAAGGGACGCATTGTAAGGGCAATAGGCCCCCCCTTGCCCATGGTCACGCGCTGTCAGCCACGAACACTCCTGATCGTTAGGATTTAGCAAATAAAGGGGACTGTTCAAAGGTTAAGTAAAACCCTTCCCCCCATAATAGCCAAAGCAGGAAGGCGGGTGGGGGAGTGGTCACCTAGCAAGTGGGCTGCTGTCCCAGAGATAGACAGGCAGGTTCAGGCACACTCGGTGCTAGGAGGACGGCAGCTAGGTGAGATCATCCAATAGATGGGGCGTTGTGAGCCTAGGTGCCGGCATCCACCCGCCCAGATTTGGATCGGGGCGGAGGCAAGCGAAGCGGTGTAACTTTCCCACATGGGGGTGAATAGTTCTTGGCACAACTCCTCAGGCCCTATGGGCCCTTTGTTTCAGCAGACACTATCTGACCCAGGATAGCGTCCAGGGCTTTGGGATATAGATGGGGCCATCGATAACCAGCAGGGATGGTTCCCTTCCATCTAGTTGCAGGAAGCTCTAGACAGGAGAGGTTGCAGGTAAGACTATAGTGGTTTTGGTGGGGGGCTCTGGCGGCGACGGTGGCCGCCTCCAGAGCTGTGGCGGAGTTACAGGGCGATCTGGAAGCAGGCCGGTACCAAGGGTACCTCTGCGTGGCACCATAGGGGGTGCCAGAGCCAAATCCGAGGATCCTCATGGGAGGGTCCTGGAAGCCGTGTCAGCGCCCCGCTAGTCCTTCGGGTGGTTGTGGGCCTGAACAACCGGGGGTTTGCTATGCGACGCTCCTCCCCGGGAAGGGGCGTGAGTAGAAGTTACCAACGGTCACGTGATCCTGGAAGAGAATCACTTGGACGGCAGCAAAGGCGGGGTTCGCCCCAGTGCTGCCCGGCTCATCAGGCGGGCAGGCGGGCCAGTTGGTTGCCTGCCCTTGGATCGCCCGTAAGATAACCCACCTATTACATAACCGTGTATGTAATAAACCTGCAGCATTTTGTACCCAACCAAACAGACTTTGTGTGTGTTATTATTGGTTATGTATTTTGTTGGAGGGGGGACTGAGGGGTGCCAATGGCGATACTATGCCACTGACTGCGGCCCACACAGGGGGACACTAGGCGGTCGGCGCCCTAGTGTCACCTGGGCACCGGTCACCCCTCCCCGCCCCCATCCTTCCTGGGGGGCAGGGACTCCGGCCGGTGTCCCCCTCCTCTTTCCTACCCGGAAGTGACGCGAGGGGCGTCACTTCCGGGGCTCCTTTGGGCGAGGCTATATAGCCTTCCCCCACCATGCTGGTGACCTCTTGTTCGCCTTGCACGCCGCATCCCTCCCTACCGCTTACCCGGTGTGGTGATAGCAGGTGGGGGTGAGAATATTGTAATGTTTCCTTTTTTCGTTGCAGGCAGAGTTACAGGGCGATCTGGAAGCAGGCCGATACCAAGGGTAGCTCTGCGCGGCACCATAGGGGGTGCCAGAGCCAAATCCGAGGATCCTCATGGGAGGGTCCTGGAAGCCGCGTAGGCGCCCCGCTAGTCCTTCGGGCGGTTGTGGGCCTGAACAACCAGGGGTTTGCTATGCGACGCTCCTCCCCGGGAAGGGGCATGAGTAGAAGTTACCAACGGTCACGTGATCCTGGAAGAGAATCACTTGGACGGCAGCAAAGGCGGGGTTCGCCCCAGTGCTGCCCGGCTCATCAGGCGGGCGGGCCGCCCAGTTGGTTGCCTGCCCTTGGATCGCCCGTAAGATAACCCACCTATTACATAACCGTGTATGTAATAAACCTGCAGCATTTTGTACCCAACCAAACAGACTTTGTGTGTGTTATTATTGGGTATGTATTTTGCTGGAGGGGGGACTGAGGGGTGCCAATGGCGATACTATGGAGCACGATTTATTGTTTGCACGCCTTAGAATAAACGTTGCTGTTGTCATGAAGAAAGAGCATATTTACTCTTTTTTATGCAGTGTGTGGCTTTACTTTCACTTTGATTCCCTCAGATCAGCGCGAGAATGGCCGCATTCTTCCCGCCACGGAGAGCTCTTAATCTGCTTCCTTCAGGCCGGGAGAGGGTTGGGGGGTTAGGAAGGGTAGGGGCGGGTGTGTGCCATCTGTGAATGCAGAAGCATTTGCATTTCAAACCAACATGGTGATGCGAAAAACATTCTGTACTCTTCTGTGACCCCTCACACTAATTTATTTAAAGCAGAAAATACCGCAGGCCTTGGGCCTCCCAGTACAAAGTCTAAACCTTCTCTAAGTAGAACTGGGCTGGCCCCCTCTTAAGCTGCAGACCAGGGATCTACTGCAGGAAGTCAGGCTCAGGGGCCCTTAGCAGAGAAGTGAGAGGGCACAAAACATTGATCATATAGGCACGCGCATGACTTGCAGCTGTGGGAAAATAATGCTCCATGTTCTAAGAGTTTCTTTCCAGAACTGCCTGTGAAGCCTACTGATTGACAGCCAACAGACTTGAAAAATAGTGCTCCATATTTAAAAATATCTATGGATAGAGAAGTTCCCAAGCCCCCCCCCCCCACCCCCGATGTAGGGCCAGGCTTGCACTGCGACGCCCTGCACTCACTCGCTGTACAATGAGGCTGGTAACTGAGCACCTTCATAGGCTGCATTGAGCTGCAGCCCAGACGTCCTGTCAACAAGCAGACTGTGATGCATGGAGTGGGTGCATATGTGGTTGAATGAATGCGAGTGCGTCACAGTCTCACAAGGCACATCAATGGTTGTGTGCAGACAGAACTGCTGCTGACCACACTGGAGGTATGGGGCATAGTGCCAATATCAGCAACTGTAGTCACATAACACACATAATACATCAATAAACCACACGTCACTTTTGTAAGTGGAGAAATATTGCTGCACGTTTATTAGCATAACCAATATGCAAACATGGTGGGTTATCTTACGGGCGAGACGGCGAGGGACAAGAGGGCGAAGGATGGGCGGAGACAGCCTAAATACCCCTGTCCCCTCCCCCCTCCCCGGAAATGGGTCGGCCGGACGTCTTCCCTGGCCGTGGCCCAGGGACTAGACCGGCGACTCCAGTGCCTTCCTGTGGCACTAAGGCGGCTGCCCTTTTAGGGGGGCTGCTGCGCAACCCCCCCAGGCAGCCTTGCATTTGTGTACCCTGACTCAGCAGGCCAACATGGGAGAGAGGGGGTTTACTAATAACACAGCACTGTGTGGCCAACCAAATGAGAAATGAGCACAGCAGGAGGCACTCTAACGTAACAGAATGATAAGTACTTTATGCGTTACCCAGTTGCACATTTTACTGTTCCTAAGTGCTGTATATAAGCGGCTTTGCTATTGCCTGATTTACAGTAGGTTTTCAATCTCAAAAGGATAAAAGGCTGTGATGCCCCAAACTGGATTCAAAATTGTGACCTGAAGATCGCACAAAAATATTGCTTAACTCACTGAGCTATCTTGCACGCATGGTGTGAATCCTTCAGTATCCCTAAAAGAGCTGCTTCCCCAGTGAGAGGACATATGCTGACATGGATTTCCAAAGTTGTGCACATAGCAAAGAGTGGCACCCGCCTCATGTTCTGAAGCTCTTGTGAGTTCCTGAGACCCTCAGCGGGCACCTAGGACTTTAGTGGAAATCTGTGTCCATGTTATTTTTAGTGTACATTTAGTTTCATACCCAGCGTTAAGTTGCTTATGTGGTAAATGTTTTACGAGTTCCTAGTTGCATGCCAATTTTGTTCTTTTCCCTATTGCATTCTCAGAGGTGTAGTTCAAGCGTCCAGGATTTATGTACGCCATAGCCTGATAAACTGCGGTAACTGTCTGTAAAATGCTGTTCTCTTGTCCGGGATTCTGTCCTGGTGTCCAGCGTCTGCAGATGTCGTTTACTCAACCACTGGCTGCATTCTTCCCACCACGGAGAGCTCTTAATCTGCTTCCTTCGGGCCGGGGCAGGGGTTGGGGGTTAGGTTAGGAATGGTGGGGGCGGGTGTGTATGTGTGAGTTTACAGGCCTATCATGGTGTTATTGTGCTGCCTGTATGTGAGTGTCAAGCTGAGGGGTGGTGTGCCAGGACTGTGCACTGCGCGTGTGTTTGAGAGGCTACTCATAGACGTGCGCATACACAGTCAGTTCTTGCAGTCGATGTGCTTGCAGGGAATGTGCATAATTCGACCCTTCCCTGTCGCATAATTACAGTGGCCCTGACTATTTTCTATCATTAGTGTGGCTGTGGCATGAGTGTGTGTGTGAATGTGTGTCCTGTCTGTTCTATGTGTATGCACAGTGAAGGTGTTGGCTATGTTTTTGCATATGAGGTCGAGCTATTGTGCACATGTGCATGCATGATGGGAACGCTTGTGTGTGTTGGAGGTGTTGTGTGTGACAGATAATTTGTATGTGGGTGCAAGGTTTTTAGCTGTGGTATGTGGTGTGTCTCATAATTTATGTCTACAGAGTAGGTGCATGGGTTTAGATGTATGTCAGTGTTTTTTCCTGTGTTATATATGTGTGTGGCGGAGAAGGGGTATGTCCATGGAGCTGTCTGTAGGGGGTCAATGCAGGTGTTTCATTTGTGTATATGGCGTGTTATGTGTCTGTTCTTGATAATGTTTATTGAGTGGATTTGGGCATGTGTGTGCGCACACACACACCTTTGTATGTTAACAGAGCTGAGTATGTGTGGCAGGTAGTATTTGATGTCTGGTATGTTGAGTGTACTTGTATGTTTGGTGCCTGAGATCTCAAAAGTGTAAGAGTCTATGCAGGCTCTGTGTGTATCGTGATTGTGTTGGTCTTGGATTTGGTGCATGCCAGTGTGTCTTTAGATGGGTGTATAGTCACTCTGCGATGTGGGGGTTTGTGTGAGTTGGATGTAGGCCTGTGGTATGTTTGATGGTACATCTGAGTGCGAGGTGTGTAGTGGACATGTGTTTTCAGTTTTGTGTTTGTGGTAGTTGTATGGGCCAGTAGAGTTTGTGTGCCTATGCTATTTATGGTGGCAGTTGGGTACTTCAGTGTCTGTCCTGGTAATTGTGAAGGGTTTTATGTGGCAGGTTAGTTCTTAGTGGTTGTTGAGGGTTTGCTTGTGCTATGTTTGGTGTTGTGTGTGGTTGGTGAGTTTGTGTTTGAACTGGTTGTGTAGTTGGTTAGGTTTGTGTATGAAGAGACTACATGTTTTGTTGCGCTATGTGAACTGATTGGTGTGTATTCTCTTTGTTTCAAGCCGGGTTGTTTTGAGCTTGGCCAGTCGATGAAGCGAGGAAGAGGAGGAGAGGTTGAGGAGTGGCCTCGAGGGCAACCCTGGGTCCCCTCGGAACAATCGAGATGGGCTGTTTTTATTCCACTTTGGCAGCCACTTACACAGAGCAGGGAGTCAGGGTGGGAGCGAGGGGCCTGCGAGGCACACTGGGAGGATGTGGCGCGCACAACTGTTTGTGTGTAGGCTCTCACCTTGGGCTGGTGGACGTGGAGAGCGCATGTGTTTGCAGGATTGATTCGTTCACGGGAGGCACCCCCATGGAACTGACTCACCCTGTGGCACCCAGCATACACGCGTTGGCAGATGAGTGTGCCAAGGTCCAGTAAGCGCCTCTAGGTGGCACTTGTTGCTGGGCTGTCCCCTTAAACCTACAGTGCCAGTAAACGTTAACAGCAGCTATTTACCCACCCTTTTAATAAACCACTTTAATGCCGTGGCACTGCTGGATCTAAGGGCAGTTATTTCTGCACTAGTGCGAGACCCAATAAGAAAGTGCCTTAGGTCATGGTTACCATCTCTGCCTTAAAGTGACTGTTGCACTTTTTTTTACTATGCCTGGCAACTGCGAGTTCTGCTACACTTTGATCCCAGTTTGGCCCTTGGGGGCCCTTTTGTTGTTTTTCCTCGGTATACAGCGACCTTTACTTTAGTCTCCCATTATTCTTGTGACCTAGAAGATTTGCTGATTCCTCAGAGCACTTTTCTTTACCTTTTGACCTCTGGAATATTTACACTTTCATTTTACGTGCGTTAGTTCACTTGTTTTAATTGAAACAGAAAAAAAACACAATTCCCAGAGTGCACTGATTTGTCAAAAGAAATACCAAGAGGGCCAGCGTAGTGTCTTGGAGTCGGTGTAATCTCATCTAGCAGCCCTAAAAGGATGCGGAGCTAATTCGCTTGCCGTGATGTCAGCCTCTTAACTGATGTAATAACTGGGCGGTAAGTAACAGACTGTGGCAAAGTGGCCCTGGCTCACAGATGTACTAACAAGCATTTGCAATGCAATAGGTCTCGCATTTACGTGAGTTTTAGCTATTGACATTGCAAATAACAATGCCTTTTATTTTTGTTTTCATTTTAAAAATATAAATAAAAAGCATTGTCATTTATAATGCCAATAGCTTAAACTCGTGTAACTGCGAGACCTATTGCATTGCAAATGCTTGCTGTTTTAGCCTCTCAGGTTTAGGCCACTGCAGTATTTTACTGTACTGTGTTTAGCACTTATTACCCCATATGTTGTGCACTGACGCGCTTATCCATGCAGGTAGCACACTACACCCTGTGGCTTGTGTGGTTAGAAGTGTGTTGTGTTTGATTTAGGCTTATGTTGAAAGTCATGAGTGAGGGCTACCGTGGAGCAGTCATCGTGTTACAATGCAGCACTTGTCGGTGTAATGAACGAGGAAGTGTGAGAGACTGTCATATGTTTTATCAATTGTGTTATGTTGGCAGTACACATATTTATGCAATGTTGTTGAGGTATGAGGTGCTGACAAGCGCATGGAAGGGGAGGAGTCCACATGTATGTCAGGGCTGGGCCGTGGGATGAAGCAGAGTTTGTTATTGGTCCCAAGATACTTCTATCTTTGAGGTATACACAAGACTCTTCGGATGCTTCTGGGGTAGCCAGATAATGCTTCTTCTCAGAAGACTGCCTCAACTGATGCAAAAGACATTCAGATGGCACGGGTCTTATATTTCAGCTGCGTCCTTTTATGTTAAGAGTGTGTTTTCATCCATCTTCGTCAGACAAAGACCAATACAAGCCCTGGCTAGTGCCCAGCCCTTCTGTTATTCCCGAAGGGAGCAGATTGGCTTTAATTTGACTCAGGAAACCTCTTCTTAACCAGTTGCTTACTCTAGTCACCGACATAGGGCTTAGTGGAAGACACAGCTGTGCTTTAGGTACCACAGGGAAAGAGAGACCACTGCTGCTAAGGATTTCGGGAGGGGGATATCATTCGGTAAAATTTTCCAAACATTAGCTCAATGGCACTTATTTAGATCTGTGATGGAAGGATGAACGTCTGTGCCGGTCATTTGGCAAGCAGACCAGTTAGAGGATTCGGCACATTGTTTATATGTTTCTAAAGTTTTCTTCTCACTTGTGCTTTAAAATGCTATATTTGGACCCCGTGTTTGCAAAACTTTGCAGTGAACATGTGGTGTAAAAGCTGCCATTTGAATCCATTCTTTAAAAAAAATTCTTGCGGGGGGAAAACCCCCCCCCACTCCCTCCTTTTGCAGTTCGGTCTCGCTCGCTCGTTACACTACAATACAATTTTTCGCCCCACCACTTTCAAAATCCACCAGCCGCCCCTGATACCCACCATATTTAAGAAGTTGCTACACCTCTTAGATCGTAGGTATTGTGTTTGTCTTGCATTTTTGTTGTTTTGTTGATTTAAAAGACAGAAAAGAATAAGATCACATGTTTGTGATATGTAATGAAAATGTGTTTATCGCTATGCTTTATCTTATGAATTGGAAAGATTTCTGTAGAATTATCATCATGTTGTCCTAATGAATAAAAAATTGTTGGTTGCTGGAATCCTGTTGGAGGAAATATTTTAAAAGTAGTTATTTTCCTTTCTGTAGAAGAAAATGTCATTATCCTATTGTGCATAAAATGTGAAGATGCTTACGTGGTGGATTGGAGTATTGGTGTTAGATTGGAATGTTGTTATGAAGTCTTTTTGAAATTCTTTTTCGCTACTCGATGTTGTTTTTCCCTACTTTTTAGGACATTGCAGTTCTGAAATAGGGAATGTTGAATGTTACAAAGTTTAACAGATGTTTTATATTTTCTAGTTAATCCTGTAAAAATGAAATAAGATCTATATTTCATTCACTGTTTGTAAAAAAATAAGTTTTCCACTTGGGATTTTATTCTGCTTGAAAAACGTTAATAATGGTAATTATTTGCCTCTTTGAATTCAGAAAAATTGATGAACATTTTTACTGTTTGTTAAGTAGGTTAGCTGATGGTTTAATGATTTCCTATTTGATGTGAAGGTTGATTTTTTTTAAATGTTGGATATCTCAATGTTTTCATGATGAATTCCTTTAGACCTAGAAGGATGGTGTAGTTTTGTTCTTTAAACGTTTGATCTTTTTATGATAAAAAACAAAAATTATTGTATAATTTTTAACTGTATTTTCTGTGTCAAGCACCTTCCCTGACTGGGCCGAAGGTGGCGTGACAAACACCTTCCATCAGTGGAGATAGGAATAGTAAATCAGTGCCCCTTCTGGTGTCCAGCGCTTTCCCTGTGTTGGCCTTTAGTGGAGTTGGGAATAATAAATCTGCCCCCCCCCCACTAGTGCCAAGCACCTTCCCTGAATTTGCCCTGGCTGGAGCTAGGAATAGTAAATTTGCCCCTCCACAAGTGTCCAGCATATTTCTCAAGTTTGCCCTGGGTGGAGTTAGGAATAGTGAATCCACCCCTTTACCAGTGTCCAGTACCTTCCCCAAGTTGGCCCTTGGTGGAGTTGGGAATAGTAAATCTGACCCTCTACCAGTGTCCAGCACATTCTCTGACTTGGGGCCTGATTTCGATGTCGGACGGACCTGAGTCCTTCCGAAATCGATTTGGTACGGGGACCGACCGACCTCCTGTCGGCAGTCCCAACAATTGCGATGCGATCAAACACTGGTGCTCATTATGATGGCAGAAGGACCGCCACCGCTGGACCAGAGGTCGCGGTCCTTCAGTCAACATACAGAAAATTCCCACTGCCAAATTAGGATGGTGGTGGGAATCCCAATGGTTCTGCGGCGGAAAGAAAGTCTGTCTGCCATGGTTCCACAAGGCGGTCCTTTTCCACCCACCTTGCTGAACTCGGAACCAGGGCAACATTGCGGCGGTGCCTTGCAGGCACCACTCTAGGGATTGCAGTATCCCTTTCCTCCTGTCTTTTTGCGGCGGATATCCCACTACAAAAAGAGAGGCAGGGACTGGCTTTGGGGGCCCGTTGCGGGCCCCCTCTGTGTGTGGGGGAGGGTGCACTGGAGGGGTACCCATGGTACCCCCTGCAGTTCCATGCACCAAGTGGCAGGCACCGCATGGTGCAGGGAAATGCAGTGCAAGCACCTTTAACATTGCGAACGGTGCTGCAGCCAGCAGCACCACCCACAATGTTAAAGGCCCAGGATGGATCCACCATTATGGTGGGCACATCCTAATCGCAGTGGTGGGACCGCCGCATGTCTGGCGGGCGGTCCCAATCACAGTTACGCCATCGTAATCACCCCCACTGTTCCGTCGCACTCCAATGCTTTACAATGGAAGCATGCATTCCGACCGGAATGCATGCTCTCATTGTGAAGAGAAGAGGTGCAGTTCATCCTTGACCCTTGGCAGGCACCTCAAGGTGCCTGTCATGGGGTGCAGGGATCAATAGGGGGTAACCATAGGTTGCCCCTCGGCCTCCAATCGGAGGCCTTGCATCCATGGGGGCACTGATGGGGGCCCCCAAAGTTGACTTCCGACAGCCTTTCTGTATCGGAAAGGCCGGCACAGAAAGGTTGTCGGAATCTGACATTGTAATCCCTCTGGCGGAAAGAGCTGCTCTTGAGATTATTGGAGGCTTTCTGAATGGTAGATGGGCTCTCCGAGCTCGTTGGAAGCCTTCTGAAAATCCAGTTCAGATTCCTTTCCGACCGACTCCATCCAAATGGGTGGGTCAGAAATGAATCTGAACAGCTGATTACGATGCCGTAGGAATGGCTCCGACCGAGCGTCGAAGCCGTTTACTACTGTATCGTAATCGGCCCCTTTGCCTGAGTGGAGTTAGGAATAGTAAATCTTCCCTCTACAAGTGTCCAGCACCTTCTCCAAGTTTGCCCTGGTAGGAATTAGGGTAGTAAATGTGCCTTCCTTCCGGTATTCAGCACCTTTCTTGAGTTAGCCCTTGGTGAAGTTGGGAATAGTAATCAGTCTCCAGAACAGTTTCCAGCACTTTACCTGAGTTCGCTCTGTCTGGAGTTGGGAATATTAAATCTGCCCCCTTTTAATGATCTACACTTTCCCTGATTTTGCCCTGACTGGAGTTTAGAATAGGTAATCTGCTCTCCTTTAGTGACCATTAACTTCTGAATTTAGTATAGTAACTCTGTCTCTCTTCAGACACCAGAATCCTCCTCAAGTTCTCCTACACTAGAGTTAAAATAATGAAATCCGCTCCTTACATTGTTTACTCTTTCCCTATAGAAAATTATTTCCTGTAAAAAATTACTTTTTTTAAATTAACTTACTTGAAGATAAATATGATTCTTTATTAGCTTCATAATTACATTTTGATGTCTCCTGATAAGCAACAGTTTTTGTATTTGTATGACACACTTGAAAAAACTTATGTATGTAGTATTAGTTAAATACATTTCTAGGAATTACTTCATTATTACGATCATTTTTATAGCAGTAGTTCTAATGTATAGTGATAGGTAGCGGTATGAGAATTAAGGGCCTGATTATGACTTTGGCGGTCCATGGACCACGGTGCCGCCAAGTTGGTGGTATGATGCCCAATTAAGATGTATGCAGTCCCATAGAAGAAAGACTGGCACCGCACCACCAACACTGCCAACACAGCCAACACCGCCAGGAGTTTCCATCCACTGTCTGTGGTTCAATAGACCAATTCTGTTATCAGAGGTCTAGCAGCCAGTTTCCTCACCCACCCAATCACATTGCGTCAGTCCTCCAACATGAATCAGGCAGCGACACCGCCCACCTGAGCTTGGGGAAAGGGAAGTATGTAAGGCAAAAACTCACCTGTACTCACTACTACACACCTCATCACATCCCGTAACGACACCGTCGTTGACGCAACCGACGGTAAGCCATAGGCCTACCTGTCATCATAGACTCCACAGCAAATAGAAGGCCTGGCATGAACCTGTCAAGGTATTTTAATTCCCCGGCCCAAACATTTTAAGTGTGCCCCTGCCCCCAATGAATAGGGTTGTATGTGCCAAGCACTGCTCCATCATGCCCCATATGTCCAGGTCATGGACACTGCACAGGCACACCTCATTACAATTTACATGTGTACAAAACTCAGATTCATGGATCATGTAGTGTGCATTGATTGATGTAACAGAACAGCAGCACTCCATCAGTAACCCACATATTATTTTCTATCCCACTCTCGTATTTCACCCTTGCAAGGCCTTGTTGTCACATCAAAGAAACCGTTGAAGGTATGTGTCATGAAACTGAAATACATCCTGCTGCAAAATATCTGTAATAGACCCCACGCATCGCCCACAGTAAAAGGTCTTGGTAGTTACATGGGATACCTATCAATGAGTGTGAGAACAATACAAAGGTCCTATTGTAAACACCCCCTGCTGGGGGCGGGGGGCTGGTCCTGAAAAGCTGTGACCCTGGCCCACATAACACCTTGCACATGCCTCAAAACATATATGTGTCCTGGACCTGGGGCATGAAGTATATCAGGGACAACCAATGCCATCACCAAGTGCCATGCATTTGTGGCCAATGTGGAAGTGCAAGTCAGAAAGGCAAACACAGCAGTAACAGAATTTGTCTCACATACACATTAGGGGTGTGTAAGCCTTTCACACTAAAAAGGACCCATGTCCAAAACAAAGTGTACAAAGACATGACAATTCAAAACTGTCCATGTATGAATGTAACAAATAACTACCTGACACACATCAAACACATGTCAAACCTACATCATAGGGAGAGGAGCAAGCTAAATGATGGCAGTTTACCCAAAACAAGTTGAAATACTTACCATATGAGATCACATCCATATTAATCCCAAGCCATCATTAGAATGCATCACACGCACTGTTCCCATTAACCTGCGCGCCAATGTCTCTGTGAGCGCGCAGAGAAATACTTGAAGCGCGCACATGCAGCTGAGGACCGTTCGCGCCGACGCCTTTAAAATGCGTGCGGCGCGAAAAACCGTCACTTCCTTCTGTAGTTGATGGCGGTAGAGACCACCCGAAGTTTGTCCTCAAGTGGCTCCTGATGCCTTTCTTTTGTTAAAAGGGCACGGCTGCGAGGCAGATTGTGTGCCTTTTTGGAAGTAATCATGTTAATCGCAGCGCCCGTGTGCGCTGAAATGAACCTGAATACTTTCACGAAGGGGCACACAACCTGCCCCGCAGCTGTGCTCTATTAACAAATGAAAGGCAGCGAGACTGCAAGCATGACTTGCGTTCAGGTGTTTCTGAAAGCACACGTCTGCTTGTAGACTTGCTGCATTTCTTTTGTTAATAGAGCGGGCACACAATCTGCCCGCTCTATTAACAAAAGAAATGCAGCAAGTCTACAAGCAGACGTGTGCTTTCAGAAACACCTGAACGCACGTCATGCTTATAACCATCAGAGACGTTTTAAGGCATGGCCAAAGAGGGCTCTGGCCGAGGGCCCCAGCCTTTCAGACATAGCTGGCAAGGATTCAGATTGCTATGTGTAACAAAAGGATAATTTCAGTGTACTTTTGAGTGACATTTCAAGGACTATGAGTGATACTACTTATGTGTGGCATTTTGGTGGTTTCAGTGTGTATATAAGTGGCATTCTACTGCCAAACGAGTGACACTTTGTTACAAATAAATCAAAGGAGTAACTAGTATTTTTGTGCGTTACTGTAAATTTGAGATTATTATTAGTGAACTGCTGATGTGTTACAATCTGTAATCTGACACCAGTTAGTGCTGACATTTTAAACTATGATGAGATGAGATAGACATTTTCATGCCCTTGCCTGTAATTTGGCACCACTTAATATTGAAATCTTATGTTGAGATGAAGGAGCTGTTTTCTGGCCTAATTTAACACCATCTAGTGCTGACATCTACGATGAGATAAAATATCCGTTTTGAGGTCTTTTCTTGTTTTTGACACCACTGAGTGCTGCCATCAAGATGAAAGGAGATGAGGTAACCGTTTTCAGATCTAATAATTTCACGTGATCTAGTGCTGTCATCTTAAGGCAGCAGCCTTACCTCGTGCTATGATTGCTCCTACCTAAATGAGTTTGACATATTTGATATGCTTACCTAAAAGTAGACATCAATCTAAAATTGCCTTATCTCTACATTCACCATACTTTTCACAACACTCTGTTGTGTTATATCCCTGAAACGAACTACACCTCCCACTCCTGTGGATGGGACATGCCTGAACACTGCATAAAGGAATTCCATGACGACAAGCCTATTCCAGAGCTACAACCTCACAGCCACTCTGTGGTTCCTAAAACCTATGATTAGGTAGGTACTGAGCAATCCATGATTTTCACAAGCCAGTGAGTGGAGAGTAATGGAGTGTGATAAATGTGTTAGAAAATTCCACTACAGTCATTGTTCTCTGGCAATGGTGTGGTTTGCATAGATTCAGTGGCTTCTTCGATTCTGAATGTAAACTGCTCTAGATGATCAGAGTTGTCTGATCGGTTCATGAATGGAGATTTCGTCTTGCTGGTAGAGGGTAGTATGGAAGTTGCTGGTAGAAAGTTAAAGTGGCTCTGAATATCTTGACTCATGTCTTCGGGCTAATTCTCTCGTGAACTGAAATCTAGTGGTGCCCAGTGAGTGACTGACTGACTGGCCTGGCCCTTCCTGTTTCTTTCAAATATTGGAGTGAATTGCCCTCTTTTTCATATTTATGGAGATTGGCTGAGAAAAGCAGAGTGAGGGATGTAATACATAAATCAACACTTTATAACCACCAATTAGCTTTTCGTTACAAGGCTGTTTAGCTCATCTGTTCGAGTAAAGAACAATTTGCAAATCAGCCGTAACCTCACTCCCAAAGGAACATTCTGACCTGAATTACTGTGCCACATTCCCTTTTCAAGGGTAAAATAATGGTCAAGGAACCAGCTACTCAAGCTTCCTATATAAGACCGTGTCATTTTTAAGGCCAGCTTCATCATTCACCACTGCTGCAAAGAAAGTGCACCATGCAGATCCCAAAGTGCATAGAATGAAAATAGGTTAGCGTGATAGTACTTTTGTCAGAGAGGTCATTTTGTTACTTGCAGTTTATAAGTCAAAATCCTAACAGAACAGTAAACTATAAACTGTCATCTAAGAACTTCATGCATACTGCAAGGTATAGATTAGAGCGTTATGATTTTTCCCCCAGCCATTCGTTATCCTAATGTTGCATAAAGTGTTAATTTGGGTAAAAAGCAATTTGTATTAAAGAGAACCCCCAATCATGGTGTTACATATAAAATTCTGAGTTTGTGCTTCTCCAGAACCAAGCACTCTTAATCTATACTGCCTACCAGTATGGATGACATGCCACTCCTACACTTTGCTGTCCTCTGTCTTATGTAACATTTCTCATACACTGATTTACCAACCTATGAATGATTGTCTCTGTTAATGTGTGTGAAATGTAAAGTGCTCTGACACCCTACACTAGTA
The DNA here is from genome assembly GCF_964204655.1 of Triturus cristatus. NCBI lineage: Eukaryota > Metazoa > Chordata > Amphibia > Caudata > Salamandridae > Triturus > Triturus cristatus. The sequence continues at coordinate 363,079,540 of NC_140580.1, forward strand.
TGAGGTGTGCATCTCAGAAAGAGTGGTAATGGAGACTTGAGGGGCACTGTTAAAGGTTGGTATTAAGGGGAATCCATGGCGAGGTGGTTTTTGGGGGGCACCAACAAACATTGTCTCACAAGGCGCCACCAGTTCTAAGGGTGGCCCTGTGCAGGGCAGATTGCATGCCCCTGAGAAAGTATTTGTGTTAATTGGAGGGTTTGACGGGCGCTGCGATTAACATGAATACTCACACAATCTGCCCCACAGACGCGCAGTCTGGTTCTTGGCAAACATAGCCTAGGCTGCAGCGCACAGAGACCTTACACTGCCGCACACAGAGGAAAAAAATTAGAGGGAACATTGATCACACGTATGCTTCCATTGAACAGTTATCCTTCTCCTTGGTAATTCCAGGACTGGTTCCAAGCTCAGATTACAGAAACTCCTTTAAATGGATCACCAATCAGGGTGAAACAGACAGAATGTCTGTCACATCTCCAAAAGTATACAATACCATATACTAGTTATGGCAGGACAATTTTGTACACAACCAAAGAAAGGATTTTATTCATCCAATAAATGAAAATGCAAACAAAGGCCAATGGCCAGTCCAAAGTTTTCTGATTGTGGTCCAACTATATGCTGTACCAGAAAACCTGCCCATATCATAAGGGGAGGGAACCTCTACCTAACAGGGTATCTATACGGCATACCAGGCGCCTCGAACTTAAGATTTCTGAGGGGGACGGGTGGGTTTGGTAAGGGGGTCCTTTTTGTGGGGAGTGGGGGTTTTGGGATAGTAAGAGGACGGCTTACGTTTAGGAGGGGTGGTTTGTGAGGTGGAAGGGGTGGAGCAACGTTTGGTAGTGGTATGCTTGGAAGTGAAAGGGGTAGATGGTCCAGGAATAGGGCTGGATTCTGAGGTGGCAGGGTGGACTTGACTGTGAAAGGCAGAGAAACGGTCATGGAAGGGGTGGCTGCATTGGGGAAGGGTGATGTCTAGGGCAAAGGAAGGGTCTTCTACAGGGAACTTGGGAGGAGGTGTGGGAAGGAGTAGGGACTGGGAGGTTGAGGGTGTAGGTGTGCCTTTTGACTTTGGGACTTTGGGTAGAAGTGCATGGGGGTCAGGTGTGGTTGAAGTGTGTGTGTGTGTCTTGTGGTACTGGTGTCTGTTGGATGCATGAGTGCTTGAGTCTGAGTTTCTTGGGATGTTTGTACCTGTAGGTATATCTGGGGATGTCACTGCAATGGGAGTGCAGGATATGGGTGTAGTGACTGCTGATGTGCTGGTGACTGTGGGTGTGTCTATGGATATAGGTGTGCATGTGGGTATGGTTGTCTCTGTGTTGTCTGGGCGTGAGTTGGTGGGATCTGTTGTGTGCATGTGTGTGTGGATTCCCCTATGCTTTCTGGGGATGTGATTGGTGAGTGGTGGATGTATATGGGTGTGGTGGTCTCACTGGTCTGTGCAATGGGACTGTCTGTGGATGTGAGTGTGGTGGTGTCTGATGTGTCTGAAAATTTGGATGCATGTCTGCTCTTTTTATGTTCTCTGGACTTCTGTGTGAATGCGCTGCTTGGGACTGGATGGGTGGGTGTGCGCAAATGTGGGCATGTGTGAAGGACATGTTTGGGGATAGGACCAGGACGTGGGGGGATGGGAGGTAGTGGTCAGTGAGGAGGCCAGAGCCTGAAAAGATCTCTATAGGGCAGACATGGCACAGTGAACACATTCCAGGTAGGCCACCATTTGGTCGAATTGGCAGGCTTGCCCCTGGATGGCATTCAACAGTGCATTCTGAGCTGACCCACAGAGATCTGTCTCAGGAAGACAAGCGTCTCCTGACTGTCAGGATGGGGCTGAATGCTACAATCACGCCGCGCAGTTCGTTAGGACTGCAGCGGGTTTTGGTTAAGCCCTCCCTCTGCAATTTATGGACAAGTATTTAGGGCTTTAGACTCCGTTCAAAGATGGCCGCCGAGTTTTCCTGACTAGCCCATTGCGTTTGAAGTCTCGCGGGAACACGAGATTTCGTCTCCTCACGAAGCGCGTCTTGCTGCGCACTTCAATTCAACCATAGTCATGTGAGGGAGCTTTAGCTCACGCTCCTCACGAAAGAATTCCTGGCACTAAAAATTAGTTTGTTTTCACAGGACTGTAGTCAGCGGATGGAGACGCATCTCAGAGAGAATGGTAGACTTCGAGTCTGAGAGAGAAATAATATTAGTCAGATGGGAGAACTTGTACCTGAGTAGCGGAACTAAGGAGAAGTGATATCAGAGTTCCAGAGTATCTTAGGAATTATCCAGGGTCTCCGTCCTCCGGTAGGCTTACCGTTGAGTAAGAAGACCGCCTGGAGATCGGCTGCTGTTTACGGTGAGAGTGGTCATCCATCAATCACAAGTAAGCGGACTCAGAGAGACTTGCGCGCTGATCATTCTCCGTTCAGCGGAACTTTTGCTTCGTCTCAAGCTCTGTCTCCCCTTTTACCGGCCTTGCGCTTTCCCTTGAACTTTCCCTTCCTCCTGTCTATCCTTCCCTGTCCCTTTTTGCGCGATACCTAGAGAGCAAGGGAGTATTGAGACTTCACTGCATACCATCCTTTCAAGCAGCAAAGACTTCGTAGTAGAAGAAGGAACTAGCAGGTTCCCAGAACTGCGGTTACGGATAGTTATACCTGCTAAGACCATAGACTGGTAAGAAAGAGTAGAAGAGTAACGTTATGGTGGAATATTTAAAGAAGTAAGTGAAGATTAACCAAGTGTATTTCTGTGCACAGACAGGTTAAATAGAAAGTCGTAAACCAGAACAAACATCGAACTATATAAAGAGAGGCAATACTCAAGCAAAAGATCTGGTAGGAGAAAAGCCCAGCGAGAGAGAGCGAGTGAGTAAGAATTGTTAAGTAGGTTAGAAAAGGTACTGAATGGCATTCTGTCTCTTTCTGTGCATTAGGTCTCCCTGAAGTTCTGCTGAAGATTGAGGAGGGAGCCAGACCAGCTCGAGTGTCTCTTTTTCTGTCCAACTCCCCTTTCCCCCTGCCTGGAGCAGCTGAATTAACGCAGTGAGCTCTGGGAGGAGGGCATTGGGAACTGATCTTCATTCTGCCTCCGTGGAGAGTTTCCGTTTGGCCTTCCTGACAGATTGAAGTGCCCACGAGTTTCCTTCACCTGGGCAGAATGGCGGAGGGTTTCAGTTTAAAGGCCTTAGGGGATATGTTGGAGGGTATTCAGAGGGAATTAGGAACCCTAAGTGAAGAAAATAAGAGTTTAAGGCAGGAGGTTATGGCTTCTAGACAGGAGACACTATTATTGTCCCAGAGAGTTAGTGAGATATCCTCAGGGGCTACCTCCGCTCAAACCTTTCCTAGTGGTGCACAGACAAAACAAGACACACGCACTGTAGCTCAGGTTGTACACTCTGTGTCCCCCATCATTCCATTGCCCCCCCCTGAAAGATATTGTGGAGACCCTCAGAAGGCGCAGCTCTTTCTCACCCAATGTTCCTTACATTTTATGTGTCGTGCAAATTTATTCCCAGATGCTCAATCACGGGTGGCTTTCATCCTGTCTTATTTGGGAGGGGATGCTGCAAATTGGGCCATGCCATTAGTGTCCCGGGATGATCCTTTTTTATATAATTTAGAGCAGTTCAAGACAGAATTCCTCAGAATCTTTGACAGGCGTAGAGTATCTCAGGCTACAGATAATGAACTCTTAGAATTGCGTCAAGGTAATAAGGATCTTATCTCCTACTTAACTCAGTTCAATAAACTATTGGTGGAGACCAATTGGCCAGAGGAGAAGAGATCTGCTCTGTTTTATCGAGGCCTACGTGATGACATCAAAGATACCTTGGCACAGATTCCAAAGCGGCCAATTGAATTCTCGGAGCTGGTGGAATTGATTCAGTCTAATGGTCATCGCGAGGCTCTACAGTTCAACTTGATTGATGCCCCACAATTTCAGATAATTTTGGGACTTCCTTGGCTAACTCTGCATAATCCTACCATCGATTGGGAAAATCGAACCATCGATATGGATTCCGCCTATTGTGCTGACCATTGCTTTTCCTCGGTGAGCGAACCTCCCGAACCATCTTTAGCCACCTTGCTGTCATTTAGTGGAGAGTCCATTGGAGTAATAAATACCTTGGAAATTCCAGCAGAGTATCAAGAATTCCAAGAAGTCTTCAGTGAACAAGAGGCCGAGAAACTCCCTCCACGTCGTTCCTACGACTGCACAATCGATCTTGAACCTGGGGCTGCATTACCTTGCAGTAGGGTTTATGCGTTAACGGAAGCGGAAAACTGCTACTTGAAAGAATACCTAGATCGTTACGTGGCTAACGGATTTATCTGACCATCTCAGTCCCCCGTGTCTTCGCCACTATGTTTTATTCCAAAGAAGGAGGGGTCTCTGAGAACTTGCATCGATTATCGCGCTATCAATCGGGTTACGGTCAAGAACCGATACCCCCTGCCTCTGATTTCGGTCCTCCTAGATCAGATAAAGGACGCTCAAATATTCACAAAATTGGACCTTCGAGGGGCCTATCATCTCATCCGCATGAAAGAAGGCCATGAATGGAAGACTGCTTTTAGGACGAAGTACGGACTATTTGAGTATCAAGTCATGCCTTTTAGCTTGTGTAATGCTCCAGCAGCCTTCCAGCATTTCATCAACGATATCATGGGAGATTTGGTGGATCGGATCGCAGTGATTTATTTGGATGACATCTTGATATACTCCACTGACCCAAGAGAGCACTCAAATCATGTAAAGGCTGTCTTGGAGGGATTGCGCAAGCATCAACTTTATGTAAAACTGGAGAAATGCGCCTTCAATGTGCGAACTGTGGAATTCCTGGGATTCGTGTTATCTCCAGGAGGGATCACCATGGAAGCAAAAAAGGTGCAAGCGGTGGTAGACTGGCCGTCGCCAAAGGATGTGAGAGAGATTCAGAGATTCTTAGGATTCGCTAATTTCTATCGGCGATTTATCCAGGGATTCTCGCAGAAGATCATTCCAATTACCAGATTGCTGAAGAAGGGAGTTAAGTTCCACTGGACAGTGGAGGCAGAACATGCTTTCGAGTTTCTCAAGACGAGTTTCACCACAGCCCCCATCCTGCTTCATGCAGACCCTACGGAGCCTTTCTTTGTGGAAGCAGATGCTTCTGATCAAGCAATTGGTGGAATTTTGTCTCAACGACACAAGTCAACTGGGCAACTACATCCAGTGGCTTATCATTCTCGGAAATTGAATTCAGCTGAAGTAAACTACACCATCGCTGAAAAGGAGCTGCTGGCTGTGAAAGACGCCTTTGTCGAATGGAGACATTATTTGTTAGGGGCCAGACACACCGTTACAGTGTTCACAGACCATAAAAATCTTCAATTTCTAAAATCTGCAAGAACGTTAACTCCCCGTCAATTGCGATGGTCTCTATACTTCGCAGATTTTGACTTTGTGATAACTTATCGACCAGGAAATAAGAATGGGAAGGCGGATGCCTTGTCCCGGATTCAAACCGAAGGCACCGAACATTCAGTGGCTCCGGAACCAATAATTCCTGAATCCAAGATTGTGTGTTCCATTTCTGAAGCCCATTACCAAGAAGAAATCCGGGGGCTAATGTCAGAAGCAGAGATGGCCGAGTGGGCCAGTCAAAAAGAAGGTCGGAAAGTAATTAATTCCTTGCCTTATCAAGACGGTGCCCAATACCTTCCTACTAAGGAGATCCAAGAACAAGTTTTGAAAGACTGTCATGATCAGCCTTTGGCTGGTCACAAAGGAGCAATAAAAACCATTGATCTGGTTCAGCGATACTTCTGGTGGCCCAATATGACTTCTCAAATAAAGAAATATGTAGAGTCTTGTGGTATCTGTGCCCGGGGAAAAGCGAGTAGGCAGGCTCCACAGGGGTTGTTACAGCCATTGCCCACACCACCGCATCCTTGGCATACCGTCACGTTAGACTTAATAGTAGACCTCCCACTGAGTAAGGGTTTCAACACCATCTTAGTAATAGTAGACACCTTCACCAAGATGAGCCACTTCATTCCAGTCAAAGGGATCCCTTCAGCTTCTGAATTAGCCCGACTTTTCAGGGAAAACATTGTAAGGGTCCATGGAGTTCCCAAGATAGTGATTTCAGACCGGGGACCCCAATTTGTGTCACTCTTTTGGAAAGCATTCATGAAGGGAATGGGAGTGGAGGTCAGACTTTCTACCAGCTATCACCCAGAGACCGATGGTCAGACCGAGCGAGTGAACCAAGAGCTAGAACAGTACTTGCGTCTGTTTCTCTTAGATCAGGGAGGTGACTGGCCAGATTTATTATGGATGGCCGAATTTGCGCATAATAATGCCAAACACGCTTCCACTGGCTATTCTCCATTCTATTTAAACTCTGGGCTGCATCCTAATCCCTTTAGTAACCTGGGATATTTTGGGGTTCCAGCAGTCAGTGATTTATTCACAAATCTGAGTAGGGCTCGTAAATCTGCAGAATCCAACCTACACCAGGCTAAGGCAGGCTACAAGAAACAGGCAGACAAACACAGGAGGAAGACACAGCAGTATCAAGTTGGAGATTCAGTATGGTTGTCTTCGAGGCATCTTAGGTTAAAGGGAAATAGGAAGTTTCAACCTCGCTTCATAGGCCCCTTTGCCATCGAACAAGTTCTGGGTCCGGTCACTGTCAAATTAAAATTGCCTGCTCAGTTAGGAATTCCTCCAGTGTTCCATGTATCCTTCCTAAAGAAGACAGCTCCTAACCTCAGACTAGACAAACCTCCCCCCCCCATTGATGATTGACAAACATTTAGAATATGAAGTAAAGGGAGTGCTAGATTCCAAGAGGAGCAAGGGAACCCTACACTATTTAGTGGATTGGAAGGGGTTTGGTCCTGAGGAGAGATCATGGGAACCCGCAAAGAATATACATGCCCCTAGACTAATTAGACGATTTCATGCACAGCATCCCCTGAAACCTAGACCGATGGATCGGTCTTTGAGAGGGGGTACTGTCAGGATGGGGCTGAATGCTACAATCACGCCGCGCAGTTCGTTAGGACTGCATTGGGTTTTGGTTAAGCCCTCCCTCTGCAATTTATGGACAAGTATTTAGAGCTTTAGACTCCGTTCAAAGATGGCCGCCGAGTTTTTCTGACTAGCCCATTGTGTTTGAAGTCTCGCGGGAACACGAGATTTCGTCTCCTCATGAAGCGTGTCTTGCTGCGCACTTCAATTCAACCATAGTCATGTGAGGGAGCTTTAGCTCACGCTCCTCACAAAAGAATTCTTGGCACTAAAAATTAGTTCGTTTTCACAGGACTGTAGTCAGCGGATGGAGACGCATCTCAGAGAGAATTGTAGACTTCGAGTCTGAGAGAGAAATAATATTAGTCAGATGGGAGAACTTGTACCTGAGTAGCGGAACTAAGGAGAAGTGATATCAGAGTTCCAGAGTATCTTAGGAATTATCCAGGGCCTCCGTTCTCCGGTAGGCTTACCATTGAGTAAGAAGACCGCCTGGAGATCGGCTGCTGTTTACGGTGAGAGTGGTCATCCATCAATCACAAGTAAGCGGACTCAGAGAGACTTGCGCGCTGATCATTCTCCGTTCAGCGGAACTTTTGCTTCGTCTCAAGCTCTGTCTCCCCTTTTACCGGCCTTGCGCTTTCCCTTGAACTTTCCCTTCCTCCTGTCTATCCTTCCCTGTCCCTTTTTGCGTGATACCTAGAGAGCAAGGGAGTATTGAGACTTCACTGCATACCATCCTTTCAAGCAGCAAAGACTTCGTAGTAGAAGAAGGAACTAGCAGGTTCCCAGAACTGCGGTCACGGATAGTTATACCTGCTAAGACCATAGACTGGTAAGAAAGAGTAGAAGAGTAACGTTATGGTGGAATATTGAAAGAAGTAAGTGAAGATTAACCCAGTGTATTTCTGTGCACATACAGGTTAAATAGAAAGTCGTAAACCAGAACAAACATCGAACTATATAAAGAGAGGCAATACTCAAGCAAAAGATCTGGTAGGAGAAAAGCCCAGAGAGAGAGAGAGCGAGTGAGTAAGAATTGTTAAGTAGGTTAGAAAAGGTACTGAATGGCATTCTGTCTCTTTCTGTGCATTAGGTCTCCCTGAAGTTCTGCTGAAGATTGAGGAGGGAGCCAGGCCAGCTCGAGTGTCTCTTTTTCTGTCCAACTCCCCTTTCCCCCTGCCTGGAGCAGCTGAATTAACGCAGTGAGCTCTGGGAGGAGGGCATTGGGAACTGATCTTCATTCTGCCTCCGTGGAGAGTTTCCGTTTGGCCTTCCTGACACTGACTGAGCGCAGCGAGGAAGACAGGGGCAGGGGTGAGGTGCTTGGAGTGAAGAAGAGAGGCCCCCTCACAGAGGACCTGGCATGACCAACAGGGAGGGTGGAGCTCGATCTTAGGACAGCAGGCAAGGATGATGGTGGCAAATGTCCTGAGTGGCCCGCCACCACTCGGGAGTGTCCACTTGAGGCTGACTCCAATGATGACAAACTGGAGCTTGCATCCTCTGTGGCACCCCTGCCACTGTCTTGGACCACTGGGTTCCTCTGTGGTGGTAGTGGCATACCCGGACCCAGTGTTGCCTGCTGGGTCCCCACTAATGTTGTCCTCTCCTCCTCTGCTTGCCTGAGTTGATACTACAATTAGAAAATAAATCAGTTTATTGCATATGCATTAGATAGACACAATATACTTATCAAAGTTACATTGCACACAGCAGAAGATGTCACATTGCCTTGAGGACAACCCAATTCCAACTTTGAATAGGAGGACTACCCATACATACTTACTATTCCCATTCCCTAAAATCCTGTGATTATTTGAGGCACATGTGTCCCAATGACTACTAGGGACATTAACAGGTTCTAGAAGTTTGTTCCTAGGGTGTTTGCGCTGTACCCATTGGTTTTGAAAACACAGAATGACTTGGAATACTCAGTGAAGGTATTAAGATATTGTCCTTTAAAACATCTAGAGCACTCCAAGACTGATCTGAACATTCATAGAAGGCACCTGCTATCATTAACAGGAGCACATCACATCACTGGATGACACACAATTCATGTCAATGAAAAATGGATCATCTCACATAAGTGTAAGTTTAGCTCTCATGTATCCCATTTACCCAACTATTTGACATTAACACCTCACTTTCAAAAATGGATCAGGGCAGGAGTCACACACCCACCAATGCATGCCCAATCATAGCAGTGGTGAAACTTCAATTGTGGAAGTAACACAATTAACTGAAAATAGACTCAGTGGCCTAGACACACATTTGTCTAATTGACTCAGACATCAAGCTAACAATGCAGTCACATCATGTTGAACACATAATGTTTGTGGTGACACAGCTACAGGAGCAGGCCCACAGGCAAACATATAGGCACAAATAGCTAGTGAACCAGTGCTGTGACACCAGCAATGTGATGATACATACACAACTTACCACCGGAAAGTGTTGTGCAGTCAATGCATCCAAGGTGCACATCCAAATATGTCAAATGTGATAGGCCTAATATCACATAACACACAGTAGTTAATGACCATCACTCATTATACAATGTAGACATTTGGCCCATCTGGTCCAATGGTTAGCAGGGACATTCCACAACATCAGAACAGTCCTTCCTTGAGTCAAACGCGACAGCCCACGTCTGGTTTATGGATAGGTCATTTAACAAGGCTGTGTCCTCGGCCAATGCAGACAATAGGCAAAGCACATCATCATTCACCTACTACCTTGCCTACACATTTGAGACCAACACTAGTGGTTTGGGCTTTGGCTCAGCCGCAGGGCAGATGGTGACATGCATGCCTGTAACCCAAACCTTTGGTTAGAACACTTGTACAACTCTGATAATGACTTACCTCTTTGTTGCTATTGTTCGGCCCGCAACTCCCCATCAGGGCCGGGATAGGCAACCACTCCTACATGCAGGCCATTAGAGGGGATCAGAGTGCAACACGCAACCCATACATGTTGGAGGGACAGCTACAGCTGGACCTCTACGATCTTCCGGCTCCAGCGTCTCAGGTCCTCCCAGGTCTTGCGGCCATGGATGCTACGCCACCTGTAGACCCCCAGGGACCGCACCTTCTTCTCAATGGCCTTCCACATATCCCTATTCTGATGGGCGTTGAACTGTATAGATACAAGAAAGGAAGCAAACATTTACCCACTATAAGGTTATGTATATCAGTTTTTTGGTCACACATTTGTATTACATCTGCCTCAAGCTGATACTAAGAGTGAACACACCATATGGTTGACTTACACATGCTAAGATACACAAACACACCAATACACATTTTCCAAAGTCAATAATTATTATCAAAAGCCCTGGTCATGACTCAAAAACACCTATGTAGAGCCACTTACATGAAGTACCCCAGGGGCACACCACATGCACTGAGATGTGAGCAATAATGATACCTTGTTGTGACCTTGTGATCATGATCAGGCTGCACAACTTTGTACTAAATTGGACATCCACTTGTAAAGGCAGAAATATTGACTTGAGGTCTACAGTCCATAGAGACTGATATCAGTGCAGCTTATGGGGAATGTATGGCAAGGATCCGCCCCCCCCTTTGACACCTCTAATCATATGTGGGCCTGACACAGTGAGGTCATTGACATGCCATAGTGAAACCACCATGGTCCGGTAGATGATATGGTAGCAGCTGTTTTCTCTAACCAACAGCTCATCCTACCTGAGCAAAGATGTGGAATGTGAGTATGAAGCAAAACCAAAGGAAATGATGGACGGAGTGTTGAACATTGCAAGCACTCACCCCCAATCAACTGATCTGGGTTTAATCCACCACCGTTCTTTAGCCCACTCTGCCACCCCAGTTCAGACATGGGCATATGCAAATCAGTCTGACCCTGTGCCTCATGGGAACAGTCCAGCCCGAACTACCAAGCCATGTCTTCCCTGGACCGGAAACAAGCTTCCTAGGACCGGTTTCTGGCATTGTGAGTATGAGACAGTCCTCGTGGCCCTGTACTCTCAAATCATTAACATTTGCACATTGTAAACAATGTACTGGTGGAAATGAGCCAGTGTACTTCCAGTTAAACACTTTGTATACCATTTCCACAGGACAGGCCTATCAACTCAAGGTGTAAACTCTGTCACTGTGCAATAGTATTTTCATGTGAGAACTGGCAGGGGTATTGTTGAGGCTCACATCTCAATTAACGTACTCTTATGCTAAACCTGATCTACAGGGACATGACCCATGCTACAGAGACACAGCCCCAATCTTGTCCATGGTTGTGACTGGGCATTGTTTCTTGTCAGTCCTTGCTCACTGCAGAGTCAGCATACAGATGCCACATGTGCAGCACATTACCAACATGCCCCAATCACAAAGGATCATCTTGTGGCCATCAATTGATCAGAGTCAAAGCTGGGTGGGACCATTAATGGCTCTGTGGCCTATAGCTACCTCCTATTCATTTACGTTTAAATTTTTTATTTTCGTTCACAACCATAAAAGCAGCATATAATAAGAAACACATTGTATATAAATGAATGTATACAAGCTACAAGCTAAAATTCCCAAGAGAGGGAGCCACAGTGTTACATTTTTAAAATTGAATACAATCTTTTTTTTAAAAGTCAGTTTCATGATTTAAAACACAATTTTAAAAGCAGAACTACGTAAAATCAATATTTTGCTAGAAATAAATGCCTGCTTGGCAGGTTATATTTGATAGTTAGCAGGACAGAAGTGTGCAATTGTAGCTATCATAGTTACCGTCGATTTATTTACTCAATGTTTAGATTCTGGTGTTTGCACAAGTATCCTAGTACAAACAGGCCAGACTGCTTCTAAGAAATTAGCTATTGAAAAAACCCACAAGACCCAGTATCTGTCCTATAAATACGCAAAGCTTGCTTGTGAAGCCATATTTCAAGGTGTCTACACAAGGGGACAATCCAGCATCTTCATTGTCTGGTGTATGCTGGACAAAAAAATAGCAAGTGGATATCTGTCTCCTGCGCAGCTCCACAGGCTGAGCAGGCTGCACTACCCTCTGAGTGGGATCCCCATTTACAGATAAAGGATATACAGGGATCTAGTAAATGATAGATCAATTTCATCCAAGAAAGTTTTAAATCTTGGTGCACATTTGTGATACAATAAAAATTCAGCTTGACTACCACTGCTAGTGGTTTCCAGTACCTTCCTCTATTCGTTAGTCTGGAAAGCATCTTTGATCCCCTTTATAGAGGAGGCATAGATGCCCTCTGGATATTACCAGAGATCAGAGGCCCCCCATGCCGAAAGGGATTGCTTGTTAAAGCTTAGCCACTGCAGGATATTGACACACCTGGGGATTAGAAGGATGTCCTTCAGTCCATTCCTGAAACATTCCAGCTCGGGAACCAACCATAATCTCAGCCAGTATAAGATTGGTTTTAGTCTCGCTATGGCATCGATTGGGCAAACATTTAGGTCCACTCTAACAAAAAGCCCGGGGCGTGCCTTCGAGGAGTCTAAGTGCTATATCCTACTCAACTGTCTTGAGATGTCAAATTTGGGCAGTGATAGGTGGGACAAGACACATTGCTGACATTGTCCTTATCTGCTCTTCACAGTGCATGTACAGTCCTAATGCTGCTAAGATCCTGAACCTGGTTTGGCCATTGGCATTTCCAGGGTTCAAATGTGGTGAAGCATTGCTGGCTACATATACATAACGGAGACTCCAGGCCTTTTCTCAATCATCACTACACATTGGTGATATCACATGAACTATGCCTAGTGCCCAACAGCTTGTTGTAATTTTGTGTGATGTTGGCAGCAATATCCGATGACACCACATATTTGAATACAAAGTGTATCTAAACAACAATACAGCCTGTATGGGTGGAAATGATTGAGTGACACAAGATTGTAATCAGTGTCAATAACCCAGCTGCTCCTCTGATTACCTATCGAGCTTGCCATACTGGGGAAAACCTCATCCACCAGGGTCTCAAGTTCTTTAGGAGTGAAGGCATTGTCCCTCTCACCCTTTTGGCCTGGCATAATTGTTCCCAGTGGTGGCAAACAACAGCAGAAGTTGAGGAGGCATTGATGGTAGCAGTGTCTGTCGGTAAGTGAGCAATTAAAATAATTCCGGGCTACATCAATGCGGCATACACGGTATTCCACTGCGACGGATACAGCCATCAACAGTGTTAGCCTATGGCTGTGTCAGTCGAAGGCAGAACCGCCCATTGCATGGTCAACTTCCGTTGTCTGCACTCAGTAATTGTTCCAACAGCGAGGTCAGGCAGCTGCCTTTGTGGCAGTTGAGATAACGGTTGTATTCCAAATGTTTATGCGTCATTCACACCCCTATGTAGGGGTCCAGTGCTTAAATGGGTTGCGACACATAGCCATGTGAAAAACATGGATATTTTGTGCTTTGTGTGTCGTGCTACAGGGCATAATCCTGCTATTATCCCGGTGCAGTCTCAACTGCCGATGATGGTATTGTGTATAAAAAAGATTAAAAAAAACATTAGGGGTGCAAATATCACATTTGTTAGCAAAATATTTGCATAGCAGTGCCCAGCAGACATGTAAAGGGCACAATGGGGAGTTAATATGTATGTTGAACAGGGTACTGACCGTATGTGACATGTGTGGATCCATATGTGATCCTGTAATGTCTTGGGCCATGAAGTATTTTGAAAAACTGTTGCACCCATCTTACTGTAGAACTCTGTGACCGTTGTACTGATCTGTTGTCACTCCACACATAGCTACCCTGGAAGAGTTAAAAGGAGGCATCCTACTGTGTACAGCCCATTTCTAGACCTAATAACCATAGTAGAGAGGGATGTGATTAAAAAGTTTCACCTGAATAGGCAAACCATTCTACAATTATGTAATCTGTTGGAGCCTGATCTCCTGCCTCACAACAAAAATCCCCATTGTGTCACACCAATAGTCAAAGTGATGGCAGCACTGCATTTCTTTGGCATGGGTTCCTTCCAGTACACAGTGGCAATTTCAGGTGAAATGTCTCAACCATTGTTCAGTTACGTGCTGGGAGATGTGCTTTCAGCTTTGATGAAACACATAGACAGCTACATCAGGTTCCCTGGATGTCCAGAACTTGCTAATGTGAAGGACGGGTTTTATGGAATAGCTTGCATGCCACATGTGATTGGAGAAATTGATGGCACCCATATTGCCTTGATACTATCGCACAACAATGAACATGTCTACCGAAACCATAAGCACTACCATTTAAAAAACATGTGGCAAGGCACTGGGTAGCAGACAGGCATGGGCTCCAGCGTTCATGTGGTCAGCCTGGCACAGGGTGTGGCAGGCCCGTTCAAGCAACAGGGCTTGACTTTCCTTCTCCAGCTGATGTGCCATGCGTGCCACCCTTTACAGCACTGAGACGACTCTTTTCTTTAATGATATTGCTGCAGCTTGGGCAGAATCTTATGATGATTGTGTTCAGCTTTGCCAGGGCTGCATCCAACAGGATCAGGAGTGGGGCTTAGGGGTGTAGACATGTGAATGTAACAGATGCTTTCTTGCTCGAAAACCCCAGCTTTCCTCATAACGAGGGACGTTGCTTTGTGCCTCTGCTGGAGCAGAGTTTTCATTTAGAAAATTCAGGGGCTTTTGAAGCTCTGGTATGTCTATGCGTTTTATTAAATATTAATAAATAACAAATTAATTATTTGTCTTGTGCAAGTGTGTATTTATTAATCAATTCGTTTGTCTTAACATAAGAGAAAGTTACACAAGGGTTAAGCATGTGTGTGCTGTTTTTGTTTTCTAAAAAATAACGTGCAAGTTTTCATGTTTAAACGTTGCTGTGTGCTGTTTATTTTGAGCACAAAACGCTGTCTGAATTAATGCTTTTTTATGTCGCAAAAGCTAGATAGATGCATACACATAAGGGTATTAGTGGGGTTAACACTGTTTAATCATTATGCTGTAGTAACGTTGTTTTTATTTCTTTTAATTGAGATGGTCTATTGTGGCCTATGGAGGCCTAATCCATGATGGCTAATTTTGAGAGCCTGCCTCGAGTGAATATGTGAAAGATGTGACGAGGGAGACCCCTGCTGGAAATGGTCTTGAGGGTGACTGACCATGGTTCTTCTATGAAACTTTCCATGAGGACAGCAGCAGTTTTGGGTGTTCTCCAAGAAAAGTGAAAGTGTCCTTGGCAATCTTGAAAGACAAAGGAGCCTTAGAGGGAAACTCTGAACTGTGGCTCGATGGCCGAGGAGAAACCGGATTAAATGTGATACATGTTTTATTTTCTTGGTTCCTGTTCCGTAGTCTTCGCTATGTGTATTTTTCCTGAGCGGAGGTTCACAAATGTTGCAATGTTGCATCCTTTCCTTCTCACTCTGCTCAGTGATTCAGTGTATTCTGCAAACTTAATGTGAGTTTCCATTGTAATTTTCACTATAAAAATTGTTAGCCTAGGGAGGGCTTTGCCACTTGCCATTTTACCTTTGCTGCGTGAAGCTGCGTTGCTGAGGATCGTGCTAAGGACTTCGTCTTGAGAGACTTTACCGAGAGACTTGTCCTGACCCGTTCTGACACTTAGTTAGAATAGGTAACTATGAGAAATGATTTATTCTGATTGATTTTACTTTGACTAATTTTAGATAAAGCAATATAATTTTAAACATGGTGTTGAATTTTCTTTCTTGTCAATTATTGGGTTATATTTTTGATCATTATTGTATATGTTGTGTAGATTATGTTATTGATTAGGACAGTCACTAAACCAGATCTGATCGACCTGATATTGATGCAGGGTGTTTAGGTGTTTTCTTTCCACAGGTTTATTGCTGGTAGAGTATTTGAGCGAATGTTAGTGAAATGGGCCCTAGCGTATGGTGAATGTATGTGCGTGTAACTGTGTGATTACTCTATCCGTGGTAGTGGGCATATTTTAGATACCCTGATCTCTATCAATTTCCTGGTAGCAGAGGATGGTTTAGATGGTTGTCTTGATCTGATAAGATTGCTTGTACATTGGCTTATTGATTATTGATTTTATTTTGTCAATATTGGTATATGTACTAATATTATATGTTGAAGTCGTTATGTTGAGTTAAATGTAGTGCTTCTGGAACTTGGAAGCTGTTGTAGCAGTTCCGTAGTAGGGCAGAGGGAAGTATATGCTGCTCTCGGGAAAGACGGGATTGTAAGGAATAACGTGTGACAATTGAAGTTGCGCGTTCACATTGTCTGGGTTCGGAATCAGTGACATCGTCGTATGTTACTATTAGATATTTCTGGTATGTAAGGAGTGTGTATCGTAGTGAAGGTTATCTTTGAAACTCTGGTCTTAAGTCCCAGGGATCCGTAAGGATTTCCGTTAAAGCTTATCGCGGAAGGAGTAATAGGTATTCTCTGAGCTTGTTTGAGGAACTGGGCGAAGTTGCTTAGTTAATGTGTGTTATAATTCTGTAGTGGAGCAGATTGTGCGCTGTTCTCGGGAAACAGGATTCTGTGTGCATGTACTATATTTTTCTTGTATGAATGTGCGTGAAAGTTTGTACATTTAGTTGATTGTAAGACTCTTTGGATAAGTCCTAGAGGAAACAGTTAATGAATGTATGTTAGTAGGGCAGAGTAGAAGAAGTGCTACTGTGTCAATGAAAGGTTTTTTTGAAAAATAGACTCTCTTTTACTATTCTGTGGTTAGCGAAGCAGACAATGGAGATGTTTTTATGTTGTAACTAATAGATTTTGTAGAAATCTTGACACGAAGTCTACTGAGAGATTTTGTAAAGGAGGGGTAGACGAGAGACAGAAGACAGAGACAAACTGCAGCGACTGTTGACGTCAGAAAGTCCGCGCTCTGATTGGATAGTGGATCAGAATAGGGTTCGCGCTAGGATTGGTGCGTTAGTGTGAGTCGCGCAGGGATTGGAAGAGCTGTTTAGTGACGTAGACGCTCCAGGATTGGTGCGTTAGTGTGAGTCGCGCTGCTATTGGTTGAGAAGCTCGTATTGTATATTTATAATACGGAGAGAGTAGAGAGTTTTAGTAAGCGCTAAAATGTATTACCAAGAGGAGAAAAAGAAAAAGACGTTCTTTGGGAAAGTTAAAAAGTGGTTTACTAAGGATAAAGAGGTTAAAACAAGAGAGGGTGAGTTGTTACCTCCAGCGAAAACATCTGCATCCTTCATGGTTGCGAAATATGGATTACATACCTGTATATGGTTGCAGAATTGGGTTAGGTATACTAAAGAAGATGGTGTTCTAGCATTTCCAGAACATGGTTCATTTAATTTGGCCGTGTTGAGAAATTTACGGGAAAAGATGGTACGTTTGGACCCGAAGCCGAGACCTACGCAGTTCGAGGCTTTAGTGGAATGGGAAGAGGAAGTTCATGAGCGAGAAAAGCAAAGGTCTGGAGGGTATTACAGGAATATGTTTGGGAGGAGACATGATCGTGAAACACATCATGATCAGATGAAAAGATGGCGAGATGTTAATATGTCAGAGGGATTATATCCTATGAGAACAATTGAAGAGGGAGCAGTTGGAGTTAATGAGTATGATGATGAGGTCTTAAATGACATGATTTACAAGAGACCACCTCCATATAGACCAGAACCAGATGAGAGTACACCAGTTGTTTCTCCGATAAGAGATACGGTCTGTATTATTGAGAAAGAAAAAGTGACACCTGAATCAAGAAGTAATAGTTCTTTCAGGGAAAGAGAAAATCGAAGTAGTGAGGAAAATGCCAGAAAATTAGCAAAAACGACAACAGAACTGACTGAGAAAATTAGGGAGTTAACGAAAAATCTGGAAGCTGTTACGGTGCCTGTAACAATAGGTCCACTTATGCCTGTGTTTGACAAACAGAGAGCAGGTGAGAATGGACTAGTGATTCCATATGTTGGGAATAATCTGACAAATTCAGTTGGTCCTTCAGGAGATTCAGATAAAAGAGCAGAAAGAAGTGACCTGAGACAAACAAGACATGACACATGTAGTGAACTATTGGATACTAGTGAACCTAGTTGTTCAGGGATGCCAATTTTAGAACCGTAGAAAAGAGTGGTTCCAGTGAGAAAAACTGCTGAAATAACAGTTGATGATTTAAATGATTGGATGAAGGTTCTTCAGAAAAAGGATAAGGATTCACAAGTTATTGATGTGGCTAGGTTACGTATAGAATTAGAAGAGCTTGTGACAGGAACAGTTCCAGTAGAAATACTGAAGAGTCATCATGATGGTGAGCTGTTGTTTATGTGCAAAAGTATTACCTGGAGAGCAAGGAATACACATGACAGGCTAAGGGCAATAGCAAATGAGCAAGGAGTTGACATTGATAAAGTGAAAGCTTTACAGAGAACTTACAGGATGGATTTTACAGAGAAGGACATTGAAAATTTGAATGCTTCTGGTAGAACAGGACAGATTAAAGAAATGGTGGCATTATTGCGAAGATGGGGTGATGTTGAAAAGTGGAAGGATAGGTGGTATAAGAAAAGAGAGGAATCTGTAGATAGAACAACTTATTCAGCATTTCCAGTGAGAGAAAAAGAGAAACCAGTGGATAATTATCCTATGAGAGAAATACCTGGAGGAGGATATGTACATGTTCCATGGACCAGACAGGATATTTTATCATTTACGAATGATTTCCCTCGATTGAGAGAGAAGCCCGTTGAGTGGTATAGGCAGGTAGATAGGTTTGTGAAATTGTCAAAAGTGCTGTGGGTTGACCTGAATAGTCTGTTTGATATAATTGTTCCAGCAGACTTGTGGACTGAGTGTAAAATAGTTGTGAGTTGGCCTACTGAGGAATATCCAAGAGATTCAAGAACAGGGGCACCAGATCCAGAAGTAATGAGGAAGTATGATCAAGTGATGGTATACCTGAAGAGTAAAGTTCCTCCAAAAGAGACAGACTGGGTTAAGATAGATCGAACACAACAGGAAGCAAAAGAATCAGTTCATGCTTTTTACGAGAGGCTGATACTGGCTTTTAAACAATTCAGTGGAGATGAACACCTGGGTGACAAAGACTTGAGTCACTTTGTATACAGATTTGTATATGGCCTAAGACCTGAAATTGGTGAGAGAATTCGTGAACATACAGTGGATTGGCAGAGTAAAAAAGTAGATGAGATCCTGAGACATGCAAAATACTTCAGTGATGAAATTGAAGCAAAACAAAGAAAGCTGAAAGAGAAAGCAATGTGGGCACAAGTGAAAGTTGCAGAAAGACAGGAAGCACAGTTAGTGGAACAGGCGAATAATCCAGGAAATAATGCAGGAAATAGACCCAGATATGCAGGAAAAGGGAAAGGAAGTCTTGAGGAAGCAAAGAAAAAGTTCCCTTGTCACAACTGTGGCCAGCTGGGACATTGGAGATCTGAATGTCCTAATCCACCATTAGTGAGTAATGAGAATAAACCTTTAAATCAACAGGTGCAGAACCAGAATGAAGGGAATAATCAACAGCAACAACAGAAAGTTGTGAGACAGCAGAGTCAAGAACCAAAACCGCCCTTGCCGCAGAATAGAGGGGTACAAAAATATAATCAGGACTCAGGATTCTACAATGATGAGCAGGTAAACAAACCAAGACGTTCTAACAAAGTACAGCAGTACTTGTTAAAGAGTGAAGGGAGTGAGTCTGAGGGTGATTATTGACGGTGCCGAGGAGAGGAAGAAGAGTGCATACTTGGTGCAACTCTAGAAATAGACCAGGCAGGACCATTTGTGGATGGGAAAATAAATGAGGAGAGTGTTACTTTTTTGGTAGACACAGGTGCGACAAGATCAACTGTCAGGTCAACAGATGTTAGAAATCTTCCTCTCTCGGATGAAGCAATCCAAGTAGTTGGTGTAGCCAATACACAAATCAAAACACGTCTTACTGAACCAGTAAGAGTACAGATAGGGAAATTTTCAGACATGCACAGATTTATTGTCTGTGATACGAGTCCAGTGAACCTGTTAGGTAGGGACTTATTGTGTAAGATGAATTGCACAATTTTTTGTACACCAGATGGAATAGCTTTTGAGACACCAGATGATGATGTTTTCTACCGAATGACTCTAGAAAATAAAGAAAGTGAGTTAATTGGTGCATTTGCTGTGTTTAATCCGGAGGATTTGCCTCAAGAGCTGAGAAACACTGTGAAAAGAGCAGTTTGGGATTTTACAGGAGAGGATGTGGGATTGATGAATAATGTAGATCCAGTGAAAATTGCAGTGAAAGAGGGAATCACATATCCTAACATTCCTCAGTACAAAATGACACCAGAAATAATTGAAGGGATAACTCCTATAATTGAGAAAATGATTCAGCAAGGAGTTCTGAGAGAACTATTGAGTAGTCCGTGTAATTCACCGATAATGGGACTGAAAAAGCCCAATGGCAAATTTAGGATCGTGCAAGATCTGAGAAAAGTTAATCAAATTGTGGTGGCATGTTGTCCTATTGTGCCAAATCCATCAGTGATTCTGTATCAAATTCCACATGATGCTGAGTGGTATACAGTGATTGATTTGTGTCATGCGTTCTTTTCAATTCCATTGCATCATGACAGCCAGCCGATTTTTGCATTTAGGTTTGGCCAGCGTATCTTAGCATGGTGTCGAATCCCACAGGGGTATACAGAAAGTCCTTCGATATTCAATCAGTTATTGAAGAAATCGTTGGAGAGTTTGATTATGCCTGAAAACTCAGTGTTAGTGCAGTACATTGATGACCTACTGGTGGCATCAAAGACACGTGAAGCTTGTGAAGTGGATACCATAGCTTTACTGAATCATCTGGCAGATGGAGGGTTAAAGGTATCTCCAGCCAAATTGCAATTTTGCAAGAAAGAGGTTCATTATCTTGGACACAATATTGAAAAAGGTCTGAGAAAAGTGACTACTGACAGGATCAGAATAATCAGAGAAATGAAAGCTCCAAAAACCCAGAGAGAAGTGAGAATGTTCCTGGGTATGGTGGGATATTGTCGTCAGTGGATAATTAATTTTTCCCTGATAGCAAAGCCACTGATTAAATTGACAAAAAGTGAAATGACAGATCCATTAGATCTAGATGCAGAACAATTGGCAGCATTTGAAGAGCTCAAAAGTAAAATGTGTGAGGCTCCAGCTTTGGGTATGCCTGACTATGAGAAAGAATTTGAGCTGTACTGCAGTGAGAGAAATGGATGTGCACTTTCAGTGTTAATCCAGAAACATGGACAATTGAGAAGGCCTATTGCGTACTTCTCATCAACACTTGACCCTGTATCTGTGGGTTTACCAGGTTGTCTGAAATCTGTGGCTGCAACATGCAGGAGTCTGGAACAGAGTGAGGGAATTATAATGGGATATCCTGTAAGGGTATTCGTACCTCA
The DNA here is from genome assembly GCF_964204655.1 of Triturus cristatus. Taxonomy (NCBI): domain Eukaryota; kingdom Metazoa; phylum Chordata; class Amphibia; order Caudata; family Salamandridae; genus Triturus; species Triturus cristatus. The sequence goes on from NC_140580.1 coordinate 363,100,952, forward strand.
CAATGTGGCAATTCTTTTGACAAGAAGCAGAACTCAGTACATGTCACATAGTCGGTTGACTAAGTACGAAAAAGTGATACTGGGTGCATCAAATGTGACTCTTGAGAGATGTGTGAATGTGAATCCAGCGACACTCTTGCCGGATATTGAAAATGTGGGTATAAAGATGGAAGATGATCATGATTGTTTGGATGTGCTTGAATACTGTACAAAACCGAGACCAGACATAAGGGATATTCCCTTACCTGAGAATGACCATGTGCTGTTTGTGGATGGATCATGCTTGAGGAATGATGATGGTGTGCTATGTGCAGCATATGCGGTGTGCAAAGTTTCAGAGGTCATGGAAGCATCACCATTGAAAGGAGTGAAATCTGCGCAAGTTGCTGAATTAATAGCATTGGCAAAAGCTTGTGAGATTGGGAAAGATTTGAGGCCGACTGTGTTGACTGATAGTCAGTATGGATTTGGAGTGGTGCATGATTTTGGCCAACTTTGGCTACAAAGAGGTTTCTTGACATCGAGTGGAACTCCAATAAAGAATGCTGAAATGATTGGAAAATTGCTTGAGGCGATACAGCTGCCTAAAGAGTTAGCAGTTGTAAAGTGTGCTGCCCATGGTCAGGGGGAGGATTTTATAACGATTGGAAACAGGTACGCTAATGATGTTGCACAGTATTGTGCCAAGACCAATCAGTCCATTAACAGGGAAAGAGAGAGGGAAATGTATTTTCTTTCTGTGATGTTTACTAATGTCCTAGAGACCTGGGATGAAGTGAAACAGTTACAAGATGAGGCAGGAGATGAAGAGAAACAAGATTGGATTAAGGCAGGATGTGCTCCAAGAGAAACAGACCATGTTTGGGTCTACAGAGATGGCAGACCAGTGATGCCTAACTCTATCTTGTCGTCAATGGCAAGGATGTATCATGGCCAGGGACATTTGGGGAGAGACGCGATGGTTAGGTCGTTTAAACAGACCTGGTACAATGCAAAGTTCAGGACAATCGCAGAGAGCATCTGTCAGAGGTGTTTAGTTTGTCAGCAATTTAACACTGGGAAAAAGACAGTGGTGAGTCTGGGAACAATAGGCAGAGAAGGAGGTCCTTTTACAAGAATGCAGATTGATTTCATTGAGATGCCCCAAGTGAACAGACTGAGGTATGTTCTAGTGGTAGTCTGTTTGTTTTCAAGGTGGGTGGAAGCTTACCCGACTAGAAGAAATGATGGATTGACAGTGGCAAAGTTACTGTTGAGGGAGTTGATTCCTAGATACGGGTTTCCAGTTACAGTTGAGTCTGATAGAGGTAGACACTTTCAGAATGAGCTCATGAGTTTGATTTGTGAAGCATTGAAAATTCAGCAGAAGCTACATTGTGCATACCGACCAGAGGCTTCTGGTGTGGTTGAGCAGATTAATGGCACAATCAAGAATAGGATTGGAAAGATGTGCTTAGCCACTGGCATGAAATGGCCAGATGTTTTGCCTTTAGTTCTGATGACAATGAGATCTACTCCAGATAGAACTACTGGTTTGAGCCCGCATGAAATAATCATGGGACGTGCTATGCGCCATGCATTCGTCTCTGTCAATAAGTTGGTGACAATAACTGATGACATGATTTTGGATTACTGTAAAGGCCTGGCTGACGCAGTTCATTCTGTGTTTCACCAGGTTGGAGAAGAAGCTACCACACTTGAGAAGAAGCAAGCCCATGATCTGAGTCCAGGAGATTGGGTAAGGATAAAAGTTCACAGGAGAAGAAATTGCTTGATTCCAAGGTGGGGAAGGCCGAGACAAGTTATTCTGACTACGACGACTGCAGTAAAGTGTGCTGGAGTGAAGCACTGGGTACATGCAAGTCATACTCTGAGAGTTCCAAACCCGAAAGAGGGGACTGGTAAAGAGTATTTTGAAGAGTCAGATTCCAGTGATGATGAAGATACTGATGATACGGAATCAGTGAGAAAAGAAGCAGAGAGAGCTTCAAGAGAATCATTGCGAGTATCAGAGAGAAGATCAGATTCTGTAAGAGAGCCTGAAGTTTCAAACAGCAGTGAAGGAAAAAGAAAAGAAAAAAGAAATCACACAGAAATTACTCCTGAATCAGAAGAGGAGGAGATTGAAGAACTACTTGAGATTATACTTGAAGAAGTAGGGTCAGAAGAAGATAGAGAGGGACAGATTGCGGAAGAGCCCCGAGGAGGTGTAGGGAACATTCATGAGGAGCTAGGTGAAGGGACAAGTAGACAGCAAGAAGATTGCGTGTCGGAGACCCGAGGAGGGACAGGAGTAGGGAAGTCTCAAACAGTGGTGAAAAAATCTGTGGAGAAGAAGAAAACTGCTGGAAAACGGAAACAAGAGGCACTTGAAACAGATGATGAGGATGAACAAACAGAGGGTCTAGTTCTGAGAAAGAGAACTTGGATTGGAGAGAGAAGTAATAAAGAAACAAAGTCGAAAAAGGTGTTAAGAGGAGATCGTTGGCCTAACAACAGAGTTAAGAGGCTGAGATACAAAGTAATAAGAGCAAATTCATCAAAAGCTGAACAAGTGAATGAAGTTTCAAGTCAAAGTTCAAAAGCTGAAGGAGAAGAATCAAAGGAGTCAAACGAACCAGTGTAAATAAAAAGAGTAAGAAGACCCAACCAAAAGTACAGATCACCGGAATGGTCTTATGTGACACTGTCTGAAGGAGGAGAAGAAGAAACAGTGACTCGAGATAATCCGGAAGTGGTCTTGAGAGAAGTGGTTGAGGAAGATACTGGTGAAATTCTGAAAGTACTCTTGACTGACATTGGAGAAGAGTCGAGTACTGAGGATCTTGATGTTGGAGATCTGATACAATTTGATGTTGAAGAAATCGAAGTGAAGAATGACAAGTATCCAAACTGAGTGAAAGGAGGATTCACTTGGATCAAGTGAACGAAGAGATCATTTGGATAAACTGAAAGCTGAAGAATTGTTGAAAAATTGAAGAACTTCAAACAGTAGTGGAGTAGTAGAGGCTAAACTAAAATGGCTAACATAGAGGATAATAGAAATAGATGTGCCTTCTTTAAGAGGTGGTGTAGAATGTGCTGCTGTTGTACTGGATTATTAATGCTTCTATGGGGTGTTTTAGTTTTATTAGTTACTTTTAGAGTAGAGTTTGGAATGAATATAGAAAATGTGACAAATGTAGAGAAGAATTCACAAGAAGTAGTTCCAATTAGAAGTAGTAGTTACATACACAAAGATAGGTCAATTAATAATTTCTCTAGTAATGTTTTTTCTAAACTGTTATATGAATATGTGAAAACAATGGAAGTAAGGGATTGCTACGTCTGTATGCAATTACCTGCATCCGTCTCAGAGGGTGTTACTTATCACCATCTACCAGCTACATATGGTATTTCTTGTAGTATTTTAAGTAGTGTTTTTTATTTGTTAGGGAAAGTAGATTATAAGATGTCTAACAGAGATAGTATTTTTGGGCACTTGCCAATGAATGAAGAGCTGAATCCAGCTAAAGAAGCTAACACTTTTGGTGAGATTTTTATTGAAGAAAAAGGATTAACATTAGATTACATTTATAAGAATAATTTAACTTGCAGTTTGAAAGAAGAGGAGAGAGCTTTCCTGGATATGGTAGAAGAAAAGAGAGTGAACATGCATGAGAAAGGGAGAAAATATGAAGAGAGTGAAACAATTTGGGACATTGAGATGGGAAAAGAGTTGAAGAATGGGGCTAGTCCAACTTTAGCTCTAGATGCGCCACAGAAAGGTAAACTTTGCATTACCAGAAGGAAATCCCAATATGATACATATTTTGTGGGAACTAGTGAGTGCCATGATACATACTTCATTGCGACAGGTTGGGGTTTCAGAGGTGGAGAAGATACGATTTTTCCAGGAGTGTACTATGTTTGTGGGAACAAGGCTTATTACAAGTTGCCTGATCATTGGTATGGCACGTGTTATGTGGGCCTGGTTTTTCCTAAGATTTTTCATAAAGATAAAATAAGAGATGTAGAAGATATTAACTTATTAACACGTTTTAAGAGAGAAACTTGGTCTGAAATTGTGGGTGATATTTTTGGGGTTTTGATTCCAGCAGTGGGAATTTCTTTAAATGCTTATGGAATTCGGAAACTGTCCACAGTGGTTGATCGCTTATCGACAAATACTGCAGGGGGGTTTCTTTTGGTGAATATGGAATTAAGTGCCGTACGTGCCATGTCTATGCAAAATCGACTTGCCCTTGATATTCTATTGGCCAAGGAGGGTGGAGTCTGTGGAATATTGAAAGTTCAACATTGTTGCACTTACATTCCTGACGAAAGTAAAGACCTGAAGGTCTATATCAAAAATATTACTGATTTGCATGAAGAATTAGTACCACTTGAAGCTGGGAGTTTGTGGACTAAAATAGCTAATAAAATGATAGCTGTTAAGGATTTTATTGCAAAAATAGGTAGTACAATTATAGGTAGAATATTGTTTCCCTTGTCTTGTATAATTGTGGCTTTATTAATAATAAGATTGGTGTGTGTGTGTTGTAAAAACAGGGGAGGGAAAAAGAAATTGAATAAGGAAAAGAAAAATAAGAAGTTGAAAAGAGAACCTCAAGAAATTGAACTTGAAGAATTGAGGGAGAGTGTTTACTTAGAGACAAAGAGAGATGATGAAAGAGTGACTAGTGTTTAACTAGTGCTTAATGTTGTGTAAGGGGAAAAGACATTTCTGATTTCTCCTAAAATGGGACTAAATTTTCACTAATTTTTTTTTGGGTTTATTTGGTGATAAAATCACCAAAGGGGGGATTGCTGGAGCAGAGTTTTCATTTAGAAAATTCAGGGGCTTTTGAAGCTCTGGTATGTCTATGCGTTTTATTAAATATTAATAAATAACAAATTAATTATTTGTCTTGTGCAAGTGTGTATTTATTAATCAATTCGTTTGTCTTAACATAAGAGAAAGTTACACAAGGGTTAAGCATGTGTGTGCTGTTTTTGTTTTCTAAAAAATAACGTGCAAGTTTTCATGTTTAAACGTTGCTGTGTGCTGTTTATTTTGAGCACAAAACGCTGTCTGAATTAATGCTTTTTTATGTCGCAAAAGCTAGATAGATGCATACACATAAGGGTATTAGTGGGGTTAACACTGTTTAATCATTATGCTGTAGTAACGTTGTTTTTATTTCTTTTAATTGAGATGGTCTATTGTGGCCTATGGAGGCCTAATCCATGATGGCTAATTTTGAGAGCCTGGCCTCGAGTGAATATGTGAAAGATGTGACGAGGGAGACCCCTGCTGGAAATGGTCTTGAGGGTGACTGACCATGGTTCTTCTATGAAACTTTCCATGAGGACAGCAGCAGTTTTGGGTGTTCTCCAAGAAAAGTGAAAGTGTCCTTGGCAATCTTGAAAGACAAAGGAGCCTTAGAGGGAAACTCTGAACTGTGGCTCGATGGCCGAGGAGAAACCGAATTAAATGTGATACATGTTTTATTTTCTTGGTTCCTGTTCCGTAGTCTTCGCTATGTGTATTTTTCCTGAGCGGAGGTTCACAAATGTTGCAATGTTGCATCCTTTCCTTCTCGCTCTGCTCAGTGATTCAGTGTATTCTGCAAACTTAATGTGAGTTTCCATTGTAATTTTCACTATAAAAATTGTTAGCCTAGGGAGGGCTTTGCCACTTGCCATTTTACCTTTGCTGCGTGAAGCTGCGTTGCTGAGGATCGTGCTAAGGACTTCGTCTTGAGAGACTTTACCGAGAGACTTGTCCTGACCCGTTCTGACACTTAGTTAGAATAGGTAACTATGAGAAATGATTTATTCTGATTGATTTTACTTTGACTAATTTTAGATAAAGCAATATAATTTTAAACATGGTGTTGAATTTTCTTTCTTGTCAATTATTGGGTTATATTTTTGATCATTATTGTATATGTTGTGTAGATTATGTTATTGATTAGGACAGTCACTAAACCAGATCTGATCGACCTGATATTGATGCAGGGTGTTTAGGTGTTTTCTTTCCACAGGTTTATTGCTGGTAGAGTATTTGAGCGAATGTTAGTGAAATGGGCCCTAGCGTATGGTGAATGTATGTGCGTGTAACTGTGTGATTACTCTATCCGTGGTAGTGGGCATATTTTAGATACCCTGATCTCTATCACCTCCCTTCCCAGCTGCACCCCTTCTCCCTCCCACCCCACGGCAGCTCCAGGGGAAGAGTAACATACCTGCCCAGGTGCGCTTATTGTCAGTATTTTGTATATGACACTATTCTGTAGGCGGACAATATTTTTTACGTGACAATGAACTCACCGGAGACTTAAATTGGTGCCACAAGCACCAAAAACTGCTCTTCATTGTGTCATCTCATCTTCCTAAACTGATTAGGCAACAGTGGAATTGCCCAGGCATAAAGGGCTGTACAAAGCCAGCAATCAAAAAACATGCTGACAGTGGCCCTGATCACCAGTCTATTGGAGGTCCGGCCAATCTAACCCAGGATAGTATGAAGTAGCAGTGATGGTGGATGCAGTACTGTAGGAAAAACACTGGTTCAGGGACATAACTTAGGCCTCTGTGGACTTCGCCCTTCTGGTTGGCTTCCCTGATAAGTATGTTGGTGCATAAGTCTGCATATGTGAAATTTTATGAACCCCTCTTTAACATTTTTCGGGGACACCACCATTTTGCTTTATAACACTTACATGGAATGAACAAGGAAAGTACTGATGACAGGAAGTGAGTAGTCCTACTGAGAAGGGATAGGGTATATAGCAGCTTCTCTTTCAGTGGGTGACAATCCATTGCTAAAAATCTGCATTTCCCTTCATACTTTTAGGTGGTCGTTTAAAAGTACCTGAATTCGGGGCATTTGCCCTTTTTGCTCTCCTCACACTTAACCCAAGCTGTTTATAGGTAAGTGGACCACAGATTTTTGTGTGTTTAGCAGTGGTGACTGGCACCCAAAATATTTGGTGGTGCAACCACTGACCAGCAGTGTCTGTCAGTGGTACCTCATTATAAACAGAGTTTATAACGAACCACAACTGAGACCTCCGGCATTGGGTCAAAGGCAGTGTGAGTCCAACAGTGCATCAGTGGGTTCAGAATAATAAAATAAAAATTACTTACCCAATACACGCGCTAGCTCACCTCCAGTCCTTCTGCTTCAGTCCCTCAGCGCTGGTCTGGTCTGCAGGCGGCAGCAGTTCTCCACACCAATTCGAACGCTGTTCTCATGCTGCTGATAATGTTAGCAGAATGAGAGCAGTGCCAGGATTGGCTGGAGTGGGCTGCCTTGATACACCTGCAGGCAGTGGGGGCCTGTGCCTGCTCCCCACCCAGACGTCTTAGACAGATGGGTGGAGAGGTTTACACCGCACATGTCAGGCTGGCCGTCGCAAGACAGCCGGCCAAAGTGACTTGCTCACTGTAAACTGTCAGCAGCAGTGACCCGCCCTCAAACACGGCTCTGGCTGGGGAAAGGAAAAAATAAAATGGTAATAACTTACTTCATCACCATTTAATTTTTCACCTTTTACGGTGCTGGCAGCAGGGAAGCAACGCTCCTCAGCCTTAATGGAGGGGCCCTGCTGGGGTTTAGCCACAGTCAGCTCGACCTACTGAAACCCTTGACCCTGCATCCCATCACCAACAGGACCACCTGCAAGGCATTGCGGCCGTAGGCAGGGAAAAGAAAACAATCTATGTCCCTGATGGGCAAGGGGAAAACTTTTTCCACATTTGGGGCCATATGTAGGTAATCTGGAAATACTGATTCCTAATTTCCGAATTTTACCGAATCGGTATTTAGAAATCGGTATTTTCGATGTACGTAATAATTCGGTAAATATTACCGAATCGGTAAAAATCTGTAAATATTTACCGAATCCACAATACCGATTGGTTATACCGATTCGGTAAACACCGAATCGGTAAATACCGAATCGGAAATTCTAAAAAAACAGCAATTGAGGAATCAGCCAATCCTGTGCAACCACCACCCCTCCCAACCAGGAAGTGGCCAAACCCAGGCAGGTGCACACAATCAGAACCTTCTGGAGAGGCTAGGAGTGCAGAGGAGAGCAACAGAGCCACTGCCTGAACCTTTTCTGCAAATCTTGCACAATGGCCAGCCAGGACACAGAAAGAGAAGGAGGGGAAAGGAAGAGGAAACTGCAGGTCCTTGTGGAGGAGGTAGTGAAGCAGCACACAAAGCTGTTTGGAAAGCAGTCCCTGCAAGTTGCAGATTGAGAAAAAAAAAAAAATCTGGCTTGGAATCCAGTCTCGGGTGATTGCCATTGGAGTGACCCCCGGGACATTGATGTGCTCAAGAAGAGGTGGTATGATATCAGGATCATCACCAAGAGGAAGATGGCTGATCTTAAAAAACAAGCCAGCCAGGCAGGAGGAGGAAGGAACAGGGCACCTGCCCTGACTGAACTTGAGCGGCTCGTGGAGTCCACGATAGAGCCAGAAAGTGTCTGTGGGATCGGGGATGCAGACAGCTCTGCCAGAGCTGCTTCCAAACAAGGTAAGAAGCATGCACAGCATTGTGCCCCCCTTCCCCTATCCCAAATCCCGAATTTGGCTATGTGAATCCTACTCCAGTACAGGTTTTTGTTCAGACCAGCAATGCATTATGGGAGATGTAGTCAGTGAAACCCCTATCATGACAGGAATCGCACTGAACAACAAGGCATGTGACACACATCAGCGATAAGCAGGCAGAGGACAATGAGATAGTGTGGCAGAAATGTATATTCATTTTTGCAATGCAGGGCTGAAGGTACACTGAGCTAATTTACAATTTCTGTCCACAGGCGAGACATCGCCCAGGACTACTCAGGACAAGGGAGAGAGGGCACCCCGGAAGGACATCACAGAGAAAGCCAGTATGAGTGCAGGGCACACAACACCACCACAGCCAGCCTCACCACCACAGCCACAGCCAGCCTCGCCACTACTGCTAGCCTCACCAGCATCAACACCACCTGAAGTGGTTAGACCTAGGAGGCATGCTGTTGCCAGACTGCAGGAGTTTGAGTCCTCCTCAGAAGACTCGAGGGGGGAGAAACATCTACTGTGCCACTGGATGGTAGCAATGCTGGTTTGCTGTCCACTTCTGAGGGAGCACCCACAGGTGCCAGACGCCGCCGCAGGGCTTGTGTGAGTAGTCCACCTCCACAGGGGAGAGCCATGGTGTCTTCGGAGGGCTGGAGGCAACCATGGTGAAGGTGCAGCACCTACAAGGCAAGGCAATTCAGTCAGTCCAGCGACAAATGAGGCGCCTCAATGACAACATGACCGACATTGACAAGGGCATTAGCTCAATGGCTGAGGGCATGAAGGAGATGGCTGCGGGCATGCGGGACATGTCCCAGTCTGTGATGCTGCTGTGCAGCAAAATGGATGAGGACAGAGTAACACGGCGCAGGGAGAGGCAGAAAATGGAGCACCATACGAGGGCAGTGAACCGCCTAGCAACTGCCACTTCTCTGCTCTGCAGGCGCTCCGTGGCCATGCAGGAGGGTCTGGCGCACTGCAGCACTGATGTCTCTAGGGGGCTGGTAAAGGTGACCACTGCTCTTGAAGTGCTGCTTACGAGTCATTCTGGCACTACTGGTGCTGTGGAAGTTGGGGACAGTGAGGACACGACCAGTCGGAGCAGCATTACCCCCCCTGTAACAGACACCCGGAGGAGCAGCAGATGGCATGGGGTTGCTACTGGTTCCACAGCCAGTGAGGACAGTCAGTTAATGGCATCCAGCACTGTTGTGCGTGGCCGCAGACGCTGATGCAGCCCACACTTTCAGGACAGAATTGGGGGAAGTAACACATGACTTCCTACTATGGATGTCACAAATTGGAATGCCAAGTTTGGCCGTTTGTGTTGTGGTGTAGTGCCCAGAAATTAAAACCACGTCATTACATTCAACAACTGGCTGTGTCTCCTTACTTACTTAAAAATAGTTGCATGTGATCTCTGCCCGTCTCTGTCTCCCATCTGTTGCTGGTGGCACTCCTGCTGTGTTGGGCTCTGGCTGTGCAAATTCATCATCATTGTCCTCAAAATCAGTTAATTCCACTTCTGTACCTTTCTTTGTGGCAAGGTTGTGCAGCATTGCACAAGTTCTAATGATTTTGCAGCAGATGATGGGTGTGTACTGACGTGCGCCTCCGCTTTTGTGGAGGCAGCGGAACCTGCTTTTCAATAGTCCAAATGTGCGCTCCACAACGTTGCGTGTTGATTTGTGTGACACATTGTAGCATCTCTCACTCAGGGTTGATGTGTTTAGGTAGGGAGTGAGGATAAATGACCGCACGGCATATGCGCTATCGCCTAGGTGAGAAAGAGAGTGCCATTAGTCACATACACCAATACACATTCATCTGCAGTAAGTATAAGGGAGTATCACAGTGATTTACCTAGCAGGTATCCTTCTCCAAATTCTCCCGCAGCCAGGCGTGAGTAGCTCCCACTGTTCTAGAAGATGTATGAGTCGTGGGTACTCCCAGGAAATTTGGCCACGATGTCAGTGATTATGTTGGCAGCATCGCAGATTACCTGCTCATTTATGGAGTGGGTGGACTTTCTGTTCCTGTAGATATACTCAGTGGCTGCTGGTGGGCAGATTGGAATGTGTGTGCCATCAATACAGCCTATGACATGCGGGAACTGTGCCATCTGGTAAAAGTCTGTCTTGGTTTTCAGCAGTTCCGCCTGTGTGTTTGGGAAGCTAATGTAGTGATGCATTCTCTGCTTCATGGCATCCAGGAACTTTCTAAAGAAACGGGACAGGCAACTCTGAGACACCCCGCCTACCGCAGCTATCACCCCCTGGTAACTGCCAGATGCGAGTAGATGTAGGCTACAGAGCACCTGCACATGTGGTGGTATGGCGTGCGCCCTTGGTGTTGGGTGCTCCAGGAGTGGGTGCAGGTCCCTTATCAAGTCCAGGATGGTGTGGGGGTGTAGCCTGTACCTTTCATGGATCTCAGCCTCAGTCTGTTGGAAGAGTGTGATGCTCTGTCTGTAAATGCGCTCCTCCCGTCTCCAGATCCTCACTCCTGCTGCCTGTAGACGTAGCCGCCATGCAATCACATTGAAAGCTGCCATAGTGATCACACTGTTGCATTTTGGGATTGCTTATATACACTGTAGCTGATTACCACCTGCTTTCAGTCAGTGTTAATTACCGACTCTTAAATACCGAATTTCATGAAATTCGGTAGCACCGAATTTACCTGCATCTCTTTTCTCGTTTTTACCGTTTCTTATTTACTGATTCGGTAAATAAGGAATCAGTAATTCCGAATCGGTAATTTTGAATTCGGTATTGATGAATCGGTATTTACCGATTCATAATTACCGAATCCTTCTTTTTGGCCTCCTACATCTCAATTGCCTAAATACCGGTCGGTAACGGGAAATTTACCGAATTTCGGCCATTACCGACCGGTATTTAACTACCTACATATGGCCCGTGGTCCCCTGATTTCTGTATTTCACAAACAAACATCAGCTTTGGAAGTTTGCTTGTAAAATAATAACAAATGCTGAACGGGGGGGGGGGGGGGGGAGGATCACACCTGCTTGGCTTTCAGCTCTACCTTAAGTGCATCAGCAGACCTTATATAGTGCCAAGAACTACCTTAGTGGAACTTCTGCCCCCTCCACCCACTAAGCTTCACACCAAAAAAAGAAAACTTGCCGAGTCTGGTGCCAACATCCTCGGGGGTTTCATACCCAATAATGGACATCTGCTGTTCAAACCCTCCAAATATTAATTGAACGTCCACTCTGTACAGTGGTTTACAGCTTGTCTCCTCAGCCACCATGAGAAATTGGCTCTTCACCTTTTGAATATGTAATGGGAGCCAATATCATATGACACAGGGTGGCACCATGTGAGTGTGCAGGTCTGCTTCAGTCCCACTGCTGGATGCACTTAAATTAGAGAAGTTCCTGACATCGGGTGGGCTCTCTCATTATGAGGGGTGGTCTCCTGCTGGGGAGCGAGAATTCCAGGACCTTCAGTGATCTGGCTGTCTAAAAGACCCCCTTTAACGGATCTTTTCTTGCTATTTTTCTCCCTCCATCTCCTTCTTTTCTCACTTTTTGTCCAAAAGTGAGTGCCAGGGCATCCTGCCCAGAGAAGCTGCAACATTTTGGAAAATGTCATATTAATGAATGAATTCCTTCTTATTTCCTGTCTGTTTTGCAGTGGGACGTTTCACAAACCTGAAAAGACTGACGTCACTAAAGAGGACTACTTGTGTCCTTGATTGTTTCAATGGAAGAGAGGCACGTCTAGACATGGCAGGTCGAAGTACTATTTGTCAATTTCATTACCTCGACTTGCGTCACTTACAGAACCCATACCACCACCATGGCATCAATTTATACAGAAATGAACCGCCCACACAATAGTCTACTTCAAGGGCACACTAGGTAGTTAAGAACGCAATCACACTGTCAAACAACATTTTATACTGTTCAGAGAAAAATATACTGTAAAAGACACCTTTGGTCAAATATGATGTTTTACGTTTTTTTTATTTTAAAGATGTCTTTTGTCACTGATTTAAAGGTCTTTTCAAAGACGTTAAGTGAGCTGTCATACGAGCAGACTCCAGACCTAATCGTCTAATTGCTGAGTTACGTTATGCACTAGTTGAATAATGATGTCGGTGAGAGCAGGGGTGAAATACGTATCAGCAGTTTACATCCAAATTGCTTCTGATTCATCAAGAAGTTACACGCACATATAAGACTGTCCCTGAGGTGATTAGACTGCCTTTGCAGTGCTGTAAATTTGCATTGACATTGTAAAGGCAAGGAGGTAAAAATGTGCAACAGATGATGGCATCATCTCATCGCTTTGTATTGAAAATATGGAGCACAAGAGTTTTCTACAAAAAGCAACTTTAAGAAAGATTGAGAAACTGTCAACTTTTAAAGTGACATATGCAAACAAGGAAAATATATCAATTTTTCCATTCCACTAGGTGATTTATGCGCTTTGTATTACTTTCTTGTGCTTGTTACCAGAGTAGTGAACTTTCTCTAGATATTGCAGTTGTTGAGGGATCATTGTCAAGAAGAGGATGAGAGCTTGGTAAATATATATTATTTCTTGGTGTTATCAAATGCACTCACCTTCAGAAATGAGTATCTCATTCACTCACTCACTCACTTACTCACTTACTCACTCACTCACTCACTCTTTCACTCACTCACTCACTCACTCACTCACTCACTCACTCATTCACTAACTCTTTGGACAGGAGTCCAGTGCATAAGGTTTTAAGCAATTAATGGCAGCGTTATAATGAATAGTCAGACCAATTCGGCAAGGTTGCCCAAAATCCGACATCGTAATATGTTGGTCAGAAACACGGTTCGGCTCCAACCAACTCGGAGTCTCTAAAAGCTGGTCGGAACTGAGTCGGAAAGACTGAACGGTTACCTTCCATCATAATCGGTCGGTCGGAAATGTTTCCGTGACTTTCAGAAACAGGGGTTCCGACACGGATTAGGTAAATCCGAATGCCAGTCGGAGCCTGACCGACATCGTAATGAGGCCCTTAGTCGTAAATTTAGGAGGTACTGGGGAGTAAGGGAATAATGGGAAAAGGCGGAACATATAAAAACTACATAGTGTGAGGGGTTAAGGGAAAGGTAAGGAAGGGCGAGATATATATATATATATATTCACTGAAAAAAACATAGGTTTCAGGGGCGTTATAGTTAGCTGGACTTTTCCCTCATACAAAACCATTGAAATTCCCCCGTTATAGTTAGTTCAGCTAACTATAACTCGCGCCCCCGCAATGCACTGCTGATGACGTCACATATTACATCACTCATGACATGGTCAGTGACATCACTGATGACATCTCAAATGACATCACTGATGACATCATCCAGTGTCTGTGTGTTTCTGTAAAGTTTAAATATGTTTATTATATATAGGGAAAGGCATATTGAAGAATGAGTGGGTGTATAAGTATGTGAATGGATGATTTTGTAGATGTGTGACTGACTCTATAAGTGAGTGATTAAACATATCTTACTGAATGCATGGGTTAGTGACTAAACTGTGTGAATGTCTGTATACGTCTGTCTGCTGGTGTGTAAGCGGCTGCATGGGTTTGCAAATAGCTACATGATTGTCTATATGGGTTATAGATTGGTTGTCTGAGTAACTGTATGTGTGCCTGAGCTTTTGTGTGGGTGGGGTGTGTGTGACTCTGTGCATAGATATGTGAGTGGGTGATTCGCTGGGTGCATGGTTTCAAGAGTGCATCTGTGATGGCCTGTATGGGTGGGTGAGTGTGTGTATGATTGTGTTAGTGAGTGAATGTATATTTCAGTGGTACATGTGTGATTTGCTACATACGTGAAAGGCAGTATATATGTGTGTTGGAGTACATAAATTGCTATAAGTTAGAGTGTGTGATTGTGAGAGTGGCTGTATGGATGAGTGTGTGCTTGTATCATTGATTGTATAAGAGTGTAAGAATGTGCTAGTATTTGTATGAGTAATTGAGCTAGTGTGTGTATAACTGTATAGGTGAGTAAATGGCAGTGTGATTAATTATTTGCATGACTGAGAAGGTGTGTGAGTACCTCTATGGATGAGTGGCGGTGTGTTACTGTCTATATAGGTGTATGAGTGCATATGATAGTCCTGTACTGAGTGACCATAAGTATGAGTGACTGTACTGGTGAGTGAGTGGATGGGTGTGTAGACCTAAGAATCAGTCAGTGGGTATGTACTTATTGGTGTTGGAGTGTCTATGGCTTTGAGAATGGCAGTATGTCATTTAGAGTGGGTGTATCAAAGGTTATATTAGGGTGTGAGAAGATGCATCAAATTATCACATGGATGATGTCATCAGTGATGTAATATGTGACGTCATCAGCAGTGCATTGCGGGGGCACGAGTTATAGTTAGCTGAGCTAACTATAATGGGGGAATTTCAGTGGTTTTGTATGAGGGAAAAGTCCAGCTAACTATAACGCCCCTGAAACCTATGTTTTTTTCAGTGAATTTCTAAGGTTCTTTAAATGCTAATTCCTAACTATAACGTGCCTGAAACCTATGGTTTTTTCAGTGAATTTCAAAGGTTTTTTAAATGCTAATTCCTAACTATAACATACCTGAAACCTATGGTTTTTTAAGTTAATTTCAAAGGTTTTTTAAATGCTAATTCCTATCTATAACTTATCTCTAACCTATGATTTTTAATGATTTTCATAAGATTTCTAAATCTTTATTTTTCAGTGTATCAATTCCTTTATTTATGTTTTTTATATTGTTTTTTACCATTTTGTAAAGTTTTTTTTACTTATTTCTTAAAAAAATTAATAAATATTATTTGTTTTAAAAAAAGAAAGTAAAAATATTTGTAAATTTTTTTTAACTCTATTTTTTAAATAATTTTTTAAAATATGTTTTAAACTATATTTTTAATACTTTGTTATTTTTTTTCAATAATTATTTGGATTCGCACACCCAATGCACACCTTTCTCGATCCCTGCGCGGAACATAGTCACCATTTTATGATTGTAGTGTAGAATCCGCATACGGTGTGCGTTGGATATGTATTTTCGTGCGCGATTGCTATGCGACCGGTACGTGACTCCAAGCGCATACGCGACATGTACGAATACGTTACGCGACGCTCCCGAGCTTCAGCGAAACATCATGTGCGTGGTTGATGTGGTGGGTGCGCGAATCCCGCGAATATTTTAAATGTCAAAACATATATATATGTATTTCATGTAAATATTAAGGGAAGACAATCTAAGCTACTGATAAAATTAATATATTTTTACTTTTAATCTTCCTATATTGCTTTTAAATGCAATTTCGCGAATTCGCGCTCGGTGCTTGCTGCCTATGCGCACGGTGTGCGGATCCCATGTTACCTGAAAAAGAGATTTGATTGGTTCATTAGACTTCCTATTCTAACTATTGAAAGACCCCACCCATTTCAATCATTCTTCTTAGACCTTCTTTGGAGGAGCATCTCTCTGCTGAGAAGAACTTTTTATGACTAAGTTTACACTTAGTTAAAACTTTTTTGGCTAACAATGGCTTCAGGGCAGCAGGCATCTCCAGCATCTGCACATTCATCTGAAGATGAATTTCTGGTTGAACCACCATGCCCAGAAAGGTATTCATCTGTGGTCTGGACATTTTTTACTTTTCCAGAGGGGCAAACCAAAACCAATGCCACCTTAGTGACATGCAAGATTTGTCAACGAGTGCTCTCCCGTGGCGATCCAACTAAAAAGTATTCATGTGGTACAGCCGGCATGAAAAAACACCTCAAAACCATGCATCCAGTCAACCTGGCATGTGAAGAGTGCCGAAGAATGCGAGTTCTTCCTGGTCCTTCACAGGCATCACAGCCGAGTACTTCGCGCGTGGATCCATCAGACCAACACTTGGACATCCGTCCACAGTTTGCCACACTGAAAGTCCTCTGCCTAAAATGCAATGCCGTCCTTTGCTACTGAGAGCAGTCCATTGACTTAATTTGCAGGAAGCAAGAAAACCATTATTGCTATTTTTTATATTTTTTTTATTTTTCCCTGAAGTTCATTGTTTTGTTCCTCCAGTTCTGTTTTTTCCTTTTTTTCCAGAAAAACCCAAAAAAATTAAACATTGTTCAGAAAACCCCCCAAAAAATAATATAAAAGAAAAAAGAAGAAAAAAAAAGTTCTTGTAAGAACTAACTTTCCTGGTTTAAAAAAAGAGCTATATTTGTATGTTAGTGTATGAAAGTTTAGATGAATGTATGTGTAGTGCGTAATTGACTGAACAAATGCATTAGTAGTGTATGGTGAATGTATAAGTGCAGAACTATGAGGAAGTGCTGCAGCATCACACAGTAACCTCTTTAACTGCAGTGTGCTGTGGTACTTCCGAAACACAGGGATACAACATATGTACATAAATGTATTTATTTATTTTATTTAAAGGTTTTGTAAAGCGCGTAGTAACCCAATGAGCATCCCAGCGCTAACCTGCATCTCCAGGGGTTTCAGCCGTCTAAAGAATTATGTCTGAGGGAAGAGGAGAGTCTTTAATGATCTCCTGAACTGGAGGTGATTCGATTCTGTCCTCAGTCTTCATGGGAGGTGATTCCAGTATTTGGCCGTGTGGACCGAGAAACGACGGCCACCGGTCTTGGCTTTTTTGACTCTGGGGACTGAGATGAAATTTTCTCCGCTGGACCGGAGATCCCTTTCCACCTTGTAGGGGATTAAGAGTTCCTTGAGAAGGGGGGGACCGTTATTGTTGAGGGTTTTGTGGGCCAGACAGAGGGCTTTGAAGGCGACCCTTTCTCTGACTGGAAGCCAGTGTAGAGATTTGAGAGCTGGCTTGGCAGAGGATCTAGCCGGTGTGTCCGTAAGTAAGCGGGCAGCGGCGTTTTGGACTTTCTGCAACGTGTTAAGGGTGGCTTCAGGAGCTCCCAGATAGATGGCGTTGCAGTAGTCCAATCTCGCCAGGATGAGGCCCTGAATGAGGAGCTTCCTTGCGTTAGCGGGGAGCAGGGGGAAGATCTTCCTACAGGCTCTGAGGAGACCGAAGCATGTCCCTGCCGTCTTTTTTGCCTGGGTTTTGAAGCTCAGGTCCTTCTCGATCCACACGCCTAGGCTTTTGACCTCATCCTTGGGAGCGGGAGGGTCACCCAAGCAATTGGGCCAGAGGTGAGGTGGCAGGGAGGGCCCCTTATGACCCAGCATGAGTATCTCGGTCTTTGACCCGTTCAGCTTTAACGATGAGAGATTCATCCATCGGTGGACTTCGGAGAGGCAGCTGTGGAGATCAGAGGGGGCGTGATGGGGATGTGAGAGAGTTACCACCAACTGGGTGTCGTCGGCGTAGTTGATAATTGAAACGCCGAACGAACTAACTCTCTTCTCCAGTGGGGCCATGTACACGTTGAATAACGTAGGGCTCAAAGATGAGCCCTGCGGCACTCCACAGCGGAGGGGGATGATAGGTGAGTGGCTGTCGTTCTCCCAAACCTGGAAGGAACGGCCTGATAAGAAAGATTTTAGCCACTTCAGGGCCATACCCCTTAATCCAATTTCTCCCAGTCGTTGGATTAGGGTGGGATGGTCTACAGTGTCGAAGGCCGCACTGAGGTCCAGGAGGATCACTGCCACTGATCCTCCCGTGTCCAAAATGCTATGCTTCTCTCTGCACGGCTGCTTAAACTGCAGCCATGTGGTGACACAGGCACCCTTGCACCATGGTGCAAGGATATCTGTGTCATGTGGTATTTGTTTTTGTGCAGGAAGACACAACTTCCTGCACAAAAACAATCAGTAAAGGCATTTATCTCCTTCAATGTATGCTGAGCATTTTAGCATATATTGAAGGTTAAAAAATGAGGAGAAATTAAAACAATTCTCCTTGTTGTGCTTTGCTACACCAATTGGAGAATGGTGCAGCATTCACACACATTCCAGATTTATTATTTTTGATAAATCTGGAGATGTATCAGTATTCTGTGCAATCACGCACAGCAACACTTATAGAACACCCTTTCAATGCAAAGTAGTGTGTATGATGAGGTCGTATTTACATTGACAAAAAAAGGTACACAGAGTGCCTTTTCCTCTATTTGTAAATATAAAAGAGTGTCTTGTGCTATAACTATGTTACAAAAAGTAACATATTTCTGTTTTGAAAATTGCTTGTGAATGATAGGAGGTGAGCACAGAGTTTTGTCTGCAAAGATGCTCAAAGAAGAATGATTGAAATGATTGCGGTCCTTCAATGGGTACAATGGGAAATATTATGAACCATTCAAATCTGTTTCTTTGCATGTCATATGATATCCTATAATAGGGACATTCCAAAACTGCATAGGTATAAACAGGGTGTTTTGAAAAACGTATTAAAAGTTTGTAGCTTCTTGCAGATCTGCCCATTGTGCATATTAATACTTATTTAAACTTACCTTCACAGTATTAGAAATAAAAAATGGTACACATTTTTTTCAGTTATTTTTTGTAATGTAAATTGTGGTAAATTGCTTATTTTAGACTTAGGATCTGTGAGAGAAAAGAAAAAAAAGTTATAACATGTAATAATACATTTTTAACAACACAGCATAATTTAAACAAAGTAATTTGTTTGCCTTTTTTGCTGTTCTCAGAATATATTGAATTTCACTAGAAATAGTGATTTCAATCATTCTCATCACATAACAGCGGGCAAACAAAAACAATGAAAAAGATTGTTTAAAAAAACCCAACATTCTATTCTTAAAATACCAGAAAATACAGATCACACATATATAAAATGCTTACTGCTAACAAAATTTTATAACTTCAATTTATTAAAACAGTAAATGTTGTCGCTTTAAAATATTCACCGAGTCAATGAGTAAGAAAAAGTCCATAATTCAAACATATACCTTTGCTTGAGGCCAAATGGTATTTTTGCACTGTTTTTTATGTAAATTGTCCAATGGTAATCCTAATAAATTATAATAATTAATTCCTCAGAGACTGAATTATCTTCCTAAAACTTTGGCTATAAACTATTAGGTAGGAATTTGGTAATTCACTAGGCAAACATTGTTTGAAAACCAACTGGGCATCATTACAAAGTGTCCAGCATTTGTCACAATTTAGATAGGCAGTGTAATGTCCAGATGTTGTGGAAGGACCATCATGGAAAATTATTGCAATTCCTACAAATGTCCTTCCTGATATTGATTGTTGTGTTGCTACAAATTGCTTTATTAAAGTGTCCAATTTTCTTCCATCAGCTGTACAACGTTGCATCATTAAAATTATATATTGTCCATATTTTTTTTTAAATAATGTGGATAACATTTCTGATTTACATTGGCTACACTCCATGTTTTGATTTGCAGCTTTAACTAATTTATTGAAAGACACTGATTTACAGTCCGGTAATGTTAAATATAGAAATCTTTCAGTGTCTACATTAGTGCTAGATGTATACATGCAATTTTCACAATGATGTTCCCATTTGTAACAAAGGCCAAAAATATTTTCTATTTCTACACCTTCATTTTCAAAAACAGTAAGCATATACATTAAAAATTCCTGAGCATCTTGTTGGATATTTTGCGTAAATTGTGTAGAACCAGAACATACATCCAAAGATTACGAACATCTGAAACAGTTTGTATTTTAATTGTATCTGTTCTCAATTTTTCATCAACAGAATGCAACAAGGAACAAAATCTTTTTTCCCGATTCTGCATAATTTGTTGTTGCAAACCTTCAAGATAAAAAACAACATTGACCAATACATTAGCATAACAGTTGACACCTGAACTATTTTCAAACTGATAACCAACAATCTCTTCAACAGTGTCCTTTTTCTTTTTGCTTGCAATGACATTATCTTGTTCTTTTCCCTTCTCTACACCTTCAGTACAGATATTCTCATACCTTCTTTTTCGACCAACCACACGCTTTTCAAATACAGGATACTGACCTAAATTGGGAGCATACGCTCTTCTTAACCTATTATACTCTTTTACACAGTTTGCATCTGCAGTAACCTTTGTGTCATCAAAATCAATCAAAAACAAACCAGATAATGTTCTGATTTGCGACAAAGCAACATATGCCATACCCTCTTTAAACACAGTAGATCCAATATTCACCAATGCACTGTCTACACTTAATCCTTGAGATTTATGAATAGTCACTGCGTATGCCAGAGAAAATGGAAATTGTTTCCTATGGACATATAAATCTTTAACAAGCAAAAAACTAACTTAACAACGACCAATTTCTTTACCTTCTTCAATCTGATCAAATTTAATTTTTAAAAATTCAATTCCATCTTTTTTCTAATAATTAACAAAATCCACAACTTTACCCATTGCTCCATTAACTAAACCTTTTTCTACATCCAAATTACGCCTTTAAATTATCCGACAGTTTATACATTCATATAGAGTCTTTTCTAAACCAGCCGTTATAGATATCTTTTTTCTAAAGAATCCAGTTTTGTTTGCAATTTTCCCGTCAAAATAATAGTGATTCCTTCATGCTCTATTTTATCGATGGCTTCCATTGTTATAATTTCTTCATTTTCCAGTTTCAATAGTTCTTCGTTGAATATAGAACACTCAGCAGTTTTGGCATTAAGCAGAACACTGATTTATTTTCTGCAATTTTCATGTATATTTTCTCAGGAACTACATTTTCTTTTGGAAACAAATTGGAAAGTAATCGACTCTGCAAAGCTTGTTTGCCATGTTCTGTCAGAAGTCCAATTTTTATATCTTGAAGAATACTTCCATATTTAGCATCATTTGCCTGTCGCATATTTTTTTCAGTTCTTTGTATTCAAAATATGTCCAAATGTTCACGTTTCCAACACTACCCAGAGACTTTCTGGTATCTTCATGCGCAAGTGTTTTAAATACTGGTTGTCCTTTTACAGGAGTCAGTTGCAGTAGATCTCCAAAAACTATTAAGTGTTTTCCTCCAAATAACACGTCATACTCTGTTTTAAGAATTTGCTGATTCTTAACTGCACAAAGGCAAGCATCAAGTTTGAGACCATGCTTACCTCATCAATAATGAGAAGTTTCATTTTCCCAGGCCCGCACCTGTACGTGCCATACCCCCCATGTACGTACCTTACCCCCCATGTATGTGCCGTACCTCCGCATGTACGCGCCGTACCCCAGGCCCTCACGTGTACGCACCGTACCCCCACCGCATGTACGCGCCTTACCCCCACATGTACGCGCCGTACCTCCGCATGTACGCACCGTACCCCCACCGCATGTACGCGCCACACTCCAACACCGTACCCCAGCACCCTCACCCAGCATCGTGTATGTACGAATCGTACCTACGCGAAAAAGACTCTTACAGAACCAGGACACTGTAAACCAGCACAAGGAGGGTCAATTCGACTCGCACAACACCACAAAACACGTCTACATGACAAAATACATCTCAATGACTGACCTGGCACATCCAAACAGGCAAACAGCGGCCCTAAATCCCAACCACCTCTTATAACACACCCACCAATATTCAAACACAGCCACACCCAAAAATGGACCAATAAAAAGGGCCCACACACACAACCCATGAGCCTTTGCAACAGACCCACTGCTGCCAGAGCCCACAGAGAAACAACTCTACATTACTCATACCTTCACTACACCTTCACTCACACACCTTCACACAACCTCCTTCACAAACATTCCCCTCTTCACATTCACATACACACCGTCACATTCACACCCACACACCCACAACCAACCACACCCACATCCACACCCCACACCATGCCCACAGACAAGAATCCAAAGTTCACAACGGCGGAGCTGGACCTCCTTGTCAACGAAGTCATCAGAGTCAAGACACAGCTGTTTGGAACATTGGTCAGACAGACCAGCATATCTGAAAAATCTGCCATGTGGCAGAGGATTGTCGATAAGGTGAATGCTGTTGTGCCCATCCGAAGGACCAGGCATGAATGTCAAGCCAGGTGGTACGATCTGCGCAGGGCGGTCAAGAGGAAAATGAACGAAGAATATGCCCAGAGTAACATCACTGGAGGTGGGCCGCCCCGCAGACCCGTACACTACCATCCCTGGGAGGAGAAGGTGTCGCAGAGCCTGGTGAGTACACAAACAACTTACGTGAACATGGGGGAAATGGGGTCCACACCACATATACACCAAATGCACGCAACTTCCCCCAAGCACTCACCGCACACAACCACACTCAAAAACCAAGCTCATACCACTAACGTCACCATGCACCCTTCACAAATCAAGGCAAAGCCATGTCCAAGGCTACAACAACCACAAACACAAGACTGGATGTCCGGGAGGCTGGGAGGGTGGGCCCCACACAACACATTGTGAAAATGAGACGCAGACACCAATGCCCTCAGCCTATATGGCATAGGTACATACCCATGCACAATGCACAGGGACTCGCAAAGTACTGACAAGGTAGCTGACACTTGGCCCTGCTGTATGCAGCACAAGGCCCTCCTGGGACCACTGTACACTCAAACACCAACTCCACAAGCACAGGTATCTAGCACAGGAACTCACACTCACTGTCATGCCAGCATGCACCATGAGGGGACAGACACATCACCTGGGAGACCCAATGACACCTCACACTACACACAACAGCAGGCCTGGTCACAACCCCCCCCCCCCCTAACACAAGCACACACACCCGGGACAGGCAACGGATTTACACACTCCCACAACGGACATGTGACACAACAAGACCAATCCATAGCCAGATAAGCATCATAGCCAACAATCTACAGGTCAAACACTCAGGAGAACATCCCAATCTGTCCCCCGCAACATACCCATCCCCAAGTGGACATTGAGAGGAATGCTAGGCAGATCCAACTACCTGGAGGAACTGTGTCAACTTGAATATGTATGAAACATAGATGGCGCATGAAACACCATTAACATTGTCTCTCTCTCACACACAGGGCAACGTCGTCGATCTCCCCCCAACACTGGGGGGGTAGAATCACAGTCCCAGGCTCCGCGTGACGATGATCCCACCGGCAGCGACAACTCTCACCACTCCGTGGATGACCCCGACCAACCTGGACCCTCTGGTGCCCAAGCCCCTGCAGCACCTGCGTCAGGTACATCTGTGCCGACCACCACCCCCATTCCTGCCACATCCCAGGACACACCCAGGAGCCCTGCTCGCACTGAACAACAGAGCCAGTCTGACCAGGAGGGACAAGGTTCTCCAGGCACCCAGGAGGAGGCAGGCAACCCTGCAAATGCCATCCCTCAGGGGTCCCGTAGACCCGATGTGCCCACAACGGCAGGCCAGGCTCAATTGAGCAGGGGTGGTGGGAGTGGAGGCAGGCGGAGGCGCGAACCTGACCAGCCAGCTCAGGACACCGGTATGTCACACATACGCAACATCCTGGACTCATACCGGCGTGACACCAGAGGCATCAACCAGGTCTTGTCCAGACTCTCAGAGATGAAGGGGACCCTCGATGAGATTAGGAACCTGCAGGTCGAGCATCATGCCAGTCATCAACAACACCAAGGACGGATGGAGGCAAGACTGGCTGAGCTCCTAGCGGTGCACAGGGACATGAGCCAATCACTCCATCAGATCGCCCAAAGCATGGGCAACCCTCCCCGTGCCACCAGGCGTAGACCAGCACCAGACACAGGGAGGGAGGAGGAGGAGGAGGAGGATTCGTCTGACGGAGCGTCCCAAGCATCGTCAAGGCCTGCATCTGAGGGTCCCCGGAGGAAGGTGGGTCGTCCACGGAAAAGACCGTGAGAGTCAGCAGACCATCCACATCTCCCAGGTCACCTGGCCTGGCACCTGGCCCTCTGGCGCAACAGCAGCACCTCATCCAATCACATTCTCTGCCACATGGACTTGCTGGTCACAGTCTAACCAATGATGACCAACACTGTGCCCTGGACTCTGATTCTTTTGGATTCTATTCGCCCGGTAGAGCACCTAATTTCATCTACCAATACACGGACCCCACCGCAAATAAATATATTACTTTGGTCATGAGATGTTCCTGTCATTTTGCATTATTCAACCACATATGTGTGTGGAAATGTCAAACTATGCCTGAGTGTTGAACTAACTCCAGCCATCCATACCCTGGGATCAGAGTCTGGTACAGGACACACATGGGTCACAAGGTATCATTCACTGTAGGCATGGAGCACAACACTCACCTGTTATGGCCTCTGGCTGCTGAGGGGGGGCTTGCTAAACTGTGCAGACAGACCTATTTGGGAGAGTATCATCAAGGCGTAGAGGTCATGGCTCATGTGGAGGTTCCCGGGGAGGGAGCCCCAGGTATGTGTGGCCAGGTGGGAGAACAATGTCCTGTATGCTGGAGTACGGTGGATGTGAAGAACGGTGACCAGGGCAAGGTTGGATGCACAGAGATGGCCCAACGGGATCTAGGATGACAGACGTACAAGGTTGGTTTGGGGTCGGGGTTGTGGACTGCCTCCTGAGTGTGGGTGGGGAGTGTGGAGGTCATCCTGCAGCAGACAGTGATCCATTGCAGCTATCTATGGTGGACGGTGAGGTGGCTGGGGCGCAGGGTGTTGAAGCTGAGGTGTGCAGATGCACCCTGGATGTGGACAACTTTCCTTGGAGTTTGGATGCACTTGCTCCGTAGAGGGCAGGCCAGTATTTGACACGGATGTTGTCATGGACCTGGGGAATGGTCTGTCTTTTCTTGGAGTGGATCTATCTGTGGATCATGAGCATAATGCAGAGGGCATTGCAGCATGAGGTACAGATGCTGTGGACTAGCATGGCAAATGTGAGCGAGCCAAATATAATGCACACCATCTTGTGTGTGTGGCCACTGGGTGCTTGTGCAGGGCTCTTGCGGGTGGGACACAAGCACTTGACCCAGCTGGAAGGGGACAATATTCAGATGATCACCTCAGTCCTGTACAAGTCCAGCCTCA
Source organism: Triturus cristatus (assembly GCF_964204655.1). Classification (NCBI taxonomy): domain Eukaryota; kingdom Metazoa; phylum Chordata; class Amphibia; order Caudata; family Salamandridae; genus Triturus; species Triturus cristatus. The sequence continues at coordinate 363,126,468 of NC_140580.1, forward strand.
GGTGGCTCGTGTTCAGCCATTCATCAATGGATCTCATGCATACTTCAATGATGGAACTGCCAATGTCTGTGTCTTTGTTGAGGGTGAGGAGCACCTGGCTGTCAATGGCTTACGAGCTGATTATGAGGTGCTGTGCACATGTGATGGTGGAGAGGGGGGGCCTGGACACTCTGTAGATTGACATGCTGAGAGATGATACCTGTGCCATGTCTCAGACGATGACACCATACTACATGCTCAAGCCTTGAGTCCTACTCCCATGCCCTTGCTGGGCTACAGAGCCGGTGGGGAGTATTAGGGACGTGACCTGGTTGGTGTGACAGGGCCTGGAAGGCGGGGCAGTGCAGTGTAGGCAGTTGGAGTTGCACATTCAGCATGCAAAGGTGTTGTGTGTGTGCCCAGGGTATGTCTGACAGCAGGCGTTAGATGTGCGGATGGACATAGCTCGGAGTGTGGCTGCTACATCAGACTGTAGTGTGATGTGGGTTATGCAAGGACAGGATGGTGGTGCAATGTGCACCTTGCATGTGCTGATGGTCCAGCCTTTGGCACCGCGTGGCGGCAACAGTGGCATAGACAAGCTGAGGACAGCCAAATGAGTGGGTGGAGGGAGGAAGTGAGGAGCATCTTGGAGGCGTGTGTGTTGCCAAATCAGGATACTCTGTGGGCCCTTGCTGCAGGGGCCGCAGCAGCAGGCGGCATCTCCTTGCAAAATGCCAGAATTTGCACACAAAGACTAGGATGTCAGAAGGACAACTGCAACAGGCGCGTGTGTAAAGTAAGGAGTGTCCAGTGTCACATGGCACACCCAGAGACAATGCATGCACAATCACCAAAGAAGCATGACACTGGATCAGGAAACTGAAGGCCGACCTGCGCACAGGGGACACACCCTCAACAGCTGTTGATGGCCCATTGTGTGGACCAACATGCAAAAAAACATACACGACCATGCCCAATAGGGAGCCCAATCCATGAGCAACTGCATGCATGTTGCTAAACTACACGCTGGTAGGCACATGTCAGGTGTAATTACCCGTGTACCTGGCATCAGGGGACAGTTGCGGGTGTTGCTGATTGTGCCATACCAGTGATGCAGTGCTTGACACGTGTGTCCTACATGCACACATGTGCAAAATGTTAAAGGCAAGTGTGCCACATAGTGCCCCATCACACATGACATGTGTAAACAGCTCATCACACATCTATAGTGCCACAACATGAGGAGACACGTGCCACATCACTGCCTGACACACCTAGGCCCTGCACATGAAGGACTGCACTGACAATGACTTGATGTCCAGCCTTGTGCGAGTCTGACACCTCCATTCCTTTCGTGTGCGCCTCCTATCACCAGTGTAAGCTGTGAAACGCAGTACACACGCTCTGAGGGCGTGTGTACGGCCCGTACTCTCGCATGAGTACCTGCCATACACGCGTGAGTACGTGCCTATCACTATAGTTGTGTTACTGTAGGTCCGAGTGATACGGCACGTACTCACACGTGTACGGGCAGTACACGTGTGAGTACGTGCCGTATCACTAGGGCCTACGGTACCCCCAACTATAGTGATAGGCACGTAATCACGCGTGTACGGCCCGTACACGCATGAGTACGTGCCGTATCACTAGGGCCTACGGTATCCCCAACTATAGTGATAGGCACGTATTCACGCGTGTACGGCCCGTACACGCATAAGTACGTGCCGTATCACTCGGACCTACAGTAACACAACTATAGTGATACCGGCTGTAATCACGCATGTACGGCCCGTACACGTGTGAGTACGTGCCATATCACTCGGACCTACAGTAACACAACTATAGTGATAGGCACGTACTCACGCGTGTACGGCCCATACACGCGTGAGTACGTGCCGTATCACTAGGGCCTACGGTACCCCAAACTATAGTGATAGGCACGTACTCACGTGTGTACGGCCCGTACACGCGTGAGTACGTGCCGTATCACTCGGACCTACAGTAACACAACTACAGTGATACCGGCTGTACTCACGCGTGTACGGCCCATACACGTGTGAGTACGTGCCGTATCACTGTAGTGATGGTGTCCTAGGGGTACATGTGAAACGCGCCGTACCTGTGTGTGGATTTGAGAATTACAATGGGGACACATGAGGGACAAGTATTAGGGCCTAAATGCATGCTGGTTGTCATGGATACCGAGTTTCAAGTTCAAAATTTAACATCATGTGGTCTGGAAAAAGCAGTTGCCCACATTATACATTCTTGCAAAGTGGTTGTTGACTTGACATGATGCTGCAAAATCGAAAGATGCAAAGGCTGTCACTCGTGTATGTTTAAAGGGATTGGAGGAACATAGGATACAAATGAGTCTGACCAATCACTCTGTACTCCTGTTAATGAAATAGGCCAGCAAGGCAGATATAAGGCAGGCAGAACCCATGAGAGGGCACTTGCCTGCACAACATGTCAGTCGATACCGCTGCTGCTGTATTGTCTCCCTCTGGCACCATGTCAAGGACTGTGGAGAGGGCCCAGCCTTTCACCCAGGAGGAGAACGAGGCCCTACTGGATGTGATCCTCCCACGGTACCTCATGCTGTATGGTCGACCAGGGGAGCAGGTGAGTGCTGACTCCACTACCTTTGCCTGTGCACCTTTATCGTGTCTGTCACTTCTGGCATTGTGTCCAGGTGTGACAGACATGCAATGTTGGTTAGAGTGGGTCCCAGGGGGGGTGGATGGCTTATGTCTCTCATGCAGGGCTTGATGTAGTGCATGTTTGCACTCCTCACTTGCATTGTGCTTACTGTGACATTCACTGCATAGTGCATGGCACATTCAGGAAGCCTAATCCTCTTGGGCATTCTTGTTCTATTGTCCTGCGGTGATTCAGTGGTCACCCCGGTGTGACAGGTGACTGCACCCACAGATGTGTGTGAGAGCTGAGTGGAGCTGTGGTGAGAGTGATGAGAGTGTCCAAATGATGTGTACGCCCCCTGGACATTGATGTGTGTGAATGTTTCTTGTCATGTGGGTGAGTGTCTATGTGGAGTGTTGCACCACAGCTGCATAGAGGAGGCAAATGCTCAATCCATCTGATGTGTGAAGTAAGCCGTGCTGTGTGTCTGACTTGCTGAGCTAGCCCCACACCTGTGACCCCCCCTGGCAAGTGGCACATGTGCAGAGTGAGGTTTGCATCCGCTGTTGCCAATGGCAGGTGAGTGATGTGTGCCTGTGTGTGTCTGTGGACTCTGCTGAGGTTTCGTCAGTGGCCTGGGGCATGTGACTGCTTTGCAGTGCTGTCCATCAGCCTTGTGTTGCTTTGGATGCACAGTGTGTGCCATGATCAGGGATTGTTTCGCACCCCTCATGCCGCCTGTGTACTTACTATGCCATGTAGTGCATTGGTGCGTCCCCAGTGGAATAAGTCCCTATGACTAAGGTGCTATTACTTGCCAGCATACTATGCCCTGTTCAACAAATCAAAGATGTTCAAATGTGTGCCTCTGTGACATGGTGCAGGTGTAGTGATGTTGTCCCCCTTTGTCATCCACACAGGTAACCGCCTACCAGAAGGGGAAGATCTGGAAGGATGCCGTCAAGGCCGTGCAATCAGTGGAGGTTCGCAGTCGGCGCCTGCCACAAGTGAGGAAGAGATGGCAGGACATCCGGTGCTGGACCCGGAGGATCGCCCGGGTCATGCTGAAGGACTCACCTCCTCGCAAGCATGGCGGGCGCCGGCGCCTGACCCACCAGATGAAGCGTGTCCTGGTGGTGGTCTTCCCTGACCTGGATAGGCGGATACAGGAGTTACAGCTGCAGGAAGGGGGTAGGTACATGTGTGTTTGTCGTGTGTCGCCAGCTTTTGTAGCTGCTCAGTCGCCTGGATACACTTCCAGGCTACATATGTGCAGTGCATATCCTGTTCCCCCAAGTCAACCTGTGCTGTTCTTCCTCCCTTCCCCTCCTTGACATGTGTTACCTGGTCTGTGTGTTATCAGTATTGCACATGGTCATCTAGGCTGCCAGTTTATCAAGGTGCACACTGCTTTCAGCATCATGTGTGGGGGTGGTCTGCCTGTGCCCTGTCCTGTTCAGTCATTTGGGGGTGCATAATTGTTGGCACTGATGCTGAGTGCCAACAATTATATAAAAATAGGAGTGTGAGGGTTCAAATGAACAGACTTGCAGCATGCATTACCAATGTTGTGGCCTCAGACATGATGTGCATGAGTGGGATATATGCATAGTGCCGGGACGGTTGCTCCTGTAACAGTCAGCTCATTCCAGGACCATGGAGTAGTGTGCCCACTACAGTCCCCTGACACAGCCTGCCCTCCTACTCATGTGTGTCATCCAACACTGTGCACATTCACTGTGGGTTCAGCATGGCTCTGCCTCTGTGGCATTGTTCCCTGGCTTAGGTAGTATTTTTCACATGTGTGATACATTTGTCCACTGGACAGGGATACACCAGTTTGCTTGTGCATACTCACACTGGCCAGTGCCTGTGTGGCTATTCACAACAATCTGATGTTTGTTTGTGACCAATATGTTTTGGCAGCCCTACAAGGTGATGTCGTGTTAATGAAGCTAGTTTTCAAGCACAGTTATTGTAACCCTGAATAGGAGGTGTCACTTCTTGATCGTTATCAGTCACATTGACTCAGGTATGGGTGTGTGTGTGCGGGAGGGGCGTACATGTTCAACCCTGATGTTTCATTGCCAGTTCTGACTTGTGTGTGATGATTCGCAGTACAGAAAGTCATCGTGCAGTGCCCCCGTGATGTTGGCCAGTGCTTAATGTTCGTGCTTCATAGCCTGTGTCAGCTTTTGACAATCATGTATCCAGCTTATACATGTTTGGCACCTGTGTGTGGTTCAGATGCTACACAGTTGTGACTTTGTGTGCTGACATCTGTGGGTACATTCTGGCTTGCCATGAGGGGGAACCCACAGAACAGCTAGGCTTTTTTGCTAAACAATTGCAGGCCCATTAGCTTATGCATTGTCCTGGGTGTGGACATGTGTGCCACTCCAGATGACAGTCAGTAGGTCATATGTGTATCCAACTGTGTGATCAGGTGACGGATAGCCATGTGACAAATGACATTATTCAAGTCGTTACTCAGAGAAAATGTCCATTGGCACTCACTACACCTGTCAACATGTCTCAATGTTTCATATGCTTGTGTCAAGAATTCCTGTCATACAAGGGAAACACGCCCTTATGTAAACAGGAGAGCTGTTACATAACTCAAGGGAAACACGCCCTTATGTAAACAGGAGAGCTGTTACATAACTCAAGGGAAACACGCCCTTATGTAAACAGGAGAGCTGTTACATAACTCAAGGGAAACACGCCCTTATGTAAACAGGAGAGCTCTTACATAACTCAAGGAAAACACGCCCTATAAAGGGAGGAACCGGGAGGTACAAGGCTGTCGGATATTGTGTTTACACCGACGTACCTGCTTCGTGAAGAGCAGTGTTCCGGAGTGGTGCTCCAGTAAGGCAAGAACGGAGGTAGGTCGAGTCGTTACTCCCTGGGCCGTGTCTTGCCCCATCGTCACCTGTGAAGGACCCGGAAGCTCTACCGGTCAACCATTGAGCTTCGCTTTTTGACTCGGCTGAGTCCAAGCGCAGTGGCGCTTTTGCTGGTTGGAGTCGTAACTCCCAGCCCGACCAGAGACACAGGGACTGCCAGCTGTAACGCACACCAGGAGGTGTTTGCCGCGTTACAGACTCGGAAGTCCAAAGGATCGATCGAGCGGCTGCTCTCGGTTCAGTCTTCTTGCTTGTGATTGGGGTATCGGTGACGCATCACCAGGAGGTGACTCCGCGTCCCGGTGCAGTCTGAGGAAGAGGTTGAGCGGCTGCTCCCTTCAGGTAGAGACCCCGGCTGGGTGTTTCCCTGACTCCTCGATTCTCCCCAACACTCTTCGTGCCCCTCACAGCCTACCGATTGGCATTGTCGGCCATTTCATTTCTGCCCTCTGTTGGCATACGCCGGGATCGGCGTATATGCAGAGGACGGTTAGGACCATCCGTGCTGTGGGCTGGTAACGTACTTAGCCTGGAGGATTCCAGTGACTATAACTTTTGTTTGTTCTTTGTATTTTATTTGCCTTCATTAAAAGAACTAACCCTTCACAAGTGGTTGCGTCCTCATTGTCGTGTCTGTTAAACGATCCTGAGACATTCAGGGCGTTACAAAATATCCGACCTTAATAACACTAACTGTCTCCCGGTCGATAACAGACATGGCAACACTTGATGATGTGCTGGCTGCTTTAGCGGCCATGCAAGTTGAAGTGGCTGCCTCTAGGCAAGAAACAGCCGATGTAAAAGCCAGACTGGATGCTATCCAATTGGACCCGCTCACGCCCAGCACCTCCCTCACCAACCAGACCCCTGCGGTAGTAGTGGAAATGCCGGTAGCCATCCCCTTGGCAACACCAGAGAGGTACAGTGGGGATCCTAACACAGTGCAGGTATTCCTCACACAAGTGGCGCTACATTTATCGTGCAAACCAAAGGCGTTCCCCACGAGTCAGGCTCGTGTGGCTTTCCTTATATCCTATTTGGCTGGAAACGCGGCACAATGGGCCGTACCTCTGGTGAGCAGGGACGACCCCCTCTTATGTGATTGGGGTGCTTTTCGCGAGGAATTCCTGAAGGTATTCGACAGAAGGGCTGACTCGTACACGGCGGACCGTGAAATGCTTGAGTTGAGACAGGGATCCAACGACCTGGTGCAGTATCTCAACGCGTTCCGAAGGCTGGTTGCGGATACCAAGTGGCCTGTTGCTAAACAGACGGCGCTCTTCCATCAAGGGCTGTGCGATGAGCTCAAGGACGCCGTGGCTCATATTGACCCTCAACCCAAGACATGTGAGGGCCTTATCAACCTGGTATTACGGCTGGAACATAGGCTAAGTGAAAGAAAGGGGGATCATGGGAGAAAAGGAAAATCCCTTCCATCCTATGTGACGGTGGGAAGTCCTGAAACTTCCACCGCATCCAAGGGAGAACCCATGGACATCAGCGCAATACGAGCGAGCCTCACAGCCACGGAGAAAGAGTCACGCCGTAAACAAGGATTGTGCCTATATTGTGGCAAAAAAGGCCACTACGTACGTGAATGCCCTGCCAAACCGAAGACGTCACGTTATCGGGCCAACCGGTCGGTAACAGCCGTGGTGGACATACCGGCGGAAAACTAGAGGACTCCAAGACCAGAGAAGGGGCATCTCGGAGTCACTCATCCATCCCTTCACTTTCCAACTCGGTCACTAAGGGACAACGACACCTGTTTATCACGGTGCACGTGGGAGTGCATGACCAGTGGATACCCGTTGTGGCCATGGTGGATTCAGGGGCCACTGGCATGTTTATGGACCACAACGAGGCATGCAGGCTAGGGCTAGTGCTTCTTCCCAAAGCAGTACCCGAAGACGTCTATGCGGTAGACGGAAGGCGATTGGTGACGGGGCCCATCGGACAGCACACGGGGGTCCTTCCGATGAGATATGGGAGGAACCATTTGGAACAAATCGATTTTAACATCATCCGAGCGCCCCAATATGGCGTCATATTGGGATTGCCGTGGCTACAGAAACACAACCCCTTTGTGGATTGGCCAACACATCGCATCGAAATGACGTCACCGTATTGCATCCTGCATTGTGGAATAAGAACGGAATCCCTTGACGCAGATGAGAGCGGGAGTCAGACGGTGGCTACAGCGGCAGAAAAAGATGTGGCTCTCCCCCAGGCTTATCACAGTTTTGAGGATGTATTTGATGAGGTGAAGGCGGAAGTGCTACCACCACATAGACAGTTTGACTGCCAGATCGACCTGGTGCCAGGGGCCAGCGTTCCCAGCGGCAGGCTGTATGCCCTGACGGAGCCTGAAAACGTGCATCTCCGGGGGTACCTGGATAAACTCCTCAAGCTAGGATTCATCCGCCCGTCCAAGTCTCCGGCCGCCTCGCCACTCTTCTTCATCCCGAAGGCTAATGGGGAGCTGAGAGCCTGTGTGGACTTTAGGGCATTGAATGCGATAACCATAAAAAATCGGTACCCCTTGCCTCTCATCAGTGTACTTCTGGAACAGGTCAAGAAAGCTCGTATCTACACCAAGTTGGATTTGAAAGGGGCATACCATCTGGTGCGCATGAGGGACGGAGACGAGTGGAAGACCGCCTTTAAGACCAGGTTCGGCCTTTTTGAGTACCTCGTCATGCCGTTCGGTCTGTGCAACGCCCCGGCAGCCTTTCAGTTCTTTTTGAATGAGGTATTCAGAGAGGAGTTGGATATCTACGTGGTCGTATATATCGACGACATCCTCATCTATTCGTCCAGTGTGGAGGAGCACGTACACCACGTCAAAGCTGTGCTCCAAAAGCTGAGGGAAAACATGCTGTTTTGTAAACTCAGCAAGTGTGACTTCCACGTCACATCCGTGGAATTCCTCGGAGTGATGCTGAGTCCAGAGGGACAGGAGATGGCAGAACGAAAGATCAAGGCGGTGAAAGAATGGCCGGTGCCCCAAAGCGTGAAGGACGTCCAAAGTTTCATTGGCTTCGCCAACTTTTACAGGCGGTTTATAGATGGATTTTCAGGAGTGGTGGCCCCAATCACACAGCTACTGAGGAAGTCCAAGGAGTTTGTCTGGTCCCCTGAAGCGAACAAAGCCTTTGAGGCCCTGAAAAGCGCCTTTGGTAAGGCGCCGGTGTTGGCTCACCCCGATCCGGATCTCCCCTACGTGGTGGAAGCGGACGCGTCGGATGTGGCGCTGGGGGCTATCTTGTCCCAACGCAACCACGACACAGGGGTGCTTCATCCCGTTGCGTACATGTCCCGCAAACTCAACGACGCCGAACGCAACTACCATATTGCGGAGAAGGAGCTTCTCGCAATCAAGGACGCCTTCACCGAATGGAGGCATTGGTTGATGGGGGCAAGACATGTGGTATCGGTGTACACGGACCATCGGAACCTACAGTTCATGACGGCCACTAGACACCTTTCTCCCAGGCAGCTGCGGTGGATGATCTTCTTTGCGGGGTTCAACTTCCGCATCACATATCGGCCGGGGACGGAAAACCGGAAGGCGGACGCCCTGTCCCGTCAATCTGCAGTTAAGGAACCATTGCCTGCAACCGAGCGTTCCATCATTTCCCCGAGGATGGTATTGGGGGTTATCCAACCGGATACTTTCCTGAGGGGAATAAAGAGAGGGATCAGGTCATTCGCATGGCGGAGGTGGCTCCTCAGTCACAGAGAATGGCAGCTGAAGGACGGGATACCCCTGAAGGGCAGGTGCCTATTGATACCCACGCCTAGGCTAAGGAAACAAGCATTCATCTGGTGCCATGACTCTCCATGCGCAGGTCATTTGGGCTTTGAAAAAACGGTGGCTAGCATGGGACGGCATTTCTGGTGGCCAACCATGAGAGTGGATGTCAGGAGGTGGGGACAGGAGTGTCCTACGTGTGCTACCATGAAGGCCGACCATGGCCGAACCCAAGGGCTCTTACATCCACTTCCGACCCCGGATAGACCATGGGATAGCATATCACTGGACTTCGTGGTGGGCCTACCGGTAGACCAGGGGATGACGGCAATACTGGTGGTGGTGGATTACTTGACGAAAATGGGGCACTTCATCCCCTGCAAGAGAGTCCCTACGGCCGGGGAATTGGCGTCACTACTCCTAAAGAATGTGGTACGACTGCATGGATTACCTGGGGTGATCGTGTCGGACCGGGGGTCGCAGTTTACTGCGCAATTCTGGAAGACTTGGTGCACTGCGCTGCATGTTAAGACCGCCCTGTCCACCAGCTACCACCCTCAAACGGACGGCCAAACCGAGCGCCTGAACCAAACGCTCAAACAGTATCTGCGATGTTTTGTGGAACAGGGCAGGGAAGAATGGGTCGACTTGCTATGGGTTGCAGAGATAGCCTATAACAACGCCACTCACAGCTCCACACAGTCATCTCCGTTCTATAGCAACTATGGCCAACATCCCAGGTTCTTGCCATTTCTACATCCGTTCAGAGAGGACAGGATTCCCGCCACAGCGGACAGGGTGGCACACATAAAAGACACGTTGATGCGCTCAAGGGCTGTCCTAATAGAGGCCAAGAGAAGATACAAGGCTGCGGCAGATAGGAAGAGAAGGCCCGGGCCACTGTACCGCACTGGAGACTACGTCTGGATATCCACAAGAAACATGAGGTTTCGAAAGAACAGTGTGTTCCATCCCAAGTACATGGGCCCCTATCGAATTACCAAGTGTATGGGTCCCGTGAACGTGAAGGTGTGCTTGCCCCAGTCATTGCGGATACACCCTGTCTTTCATGTATCATTGCTCAAACCAGCACCCTCCAAGCCGTCTGGGACACCTAGGCCGGTATGCGTGGAGTCGGAGGTGGAGTATGAAGTGTCGGGCATACGGGCGTCCAAATGGCGCAGGGGGAAGCTGTGGTACCTGGTTGCGTGGAAAGGCTATGGCCCGGAGGAGCATTCATGGGAACCGGCTGAAGGGGTTCATGCTCCGCGCTTGGTCTCCTTGTTCCATCGGCGTTTTCCTGCCAGCGCTGGACCCATGGGGAGCCGCTGAGAGGGAGGATGTACTGTCAAGAATTCCTGTCATACAAGGGAAACACGCCCTTATGTAAACAGGAGAGCTGTTACATAACTCAAGGGAAACACGCCCTTATGTAAACAGGAGAGCTGTTACATAACTCAAGGGAAACACGCCCTTATGTAAACAGGAGAGCTGTTACATAACTCAAGGGAAACACGCCCTTATGTAAACAGGAGAGCTGTTACATAACTCAAGGAAAACACGCCCTATAAAGGGAGGAACCGGGAGGTACAAGGCTGTCGGATATTGTGTTTACACCGACGTACCTGCTTCGTGAAGAGCAGTGTTCCGGAGTGGTGCTCCAGTAAGGCAAGAACGGAGGTAGGTCGAGTCGTTACTCCCTGGGCCGTGTCTTGCCCCATCGTCACCTGTGAAGGACCCGGAAGCTCTACCGGTCAACCATTGAGCTTCGCTTTTTGACTCGGCTGAGTCCAAGCGCAGTGGCGCTTTTGCTGGTTGGAGTCGTAACTCCCAGCCCGACCAGAGACACAGGGACTGCCAGCTGTAACGCACACCAGGAGGTGTTTGCCGCGTTACAGACTCGGAAGTCCACAGGATCGATCGAGCGGCTGCTCTCGGTTCAGTCTTCTTGCTTGTGATTGGGGTATCGGTGACGCATCACCAGGAGGTGACTCCGCGTCCCGGTGCAGTCTGAGGAAGAGGTTGAGCGGCTGCTCCCTTCAGGTAGAGACCCCGGCTGGGTGTTTCCCTGACTCCTCGATTCTCCCCAACACTCTTCGTGCCCCTCACAGCCTACCGATTGGCATTGTCGGCCATTTCATTTCTGCCCTCTGTTGGCATACGCCGGGATCGGCGTATATGCAGAGGACGGTTAGGACCATCCGTGCTGTGGGCTGGTAACGTACTTAGCCTGGAGGATTCCAGTGACTATAACTTTTGTTTGTTCTTTGTATTTTATTTGCCTTCATTAAAAGAACTAACCCTTCACAAGTGGTTGCGTCCTCATTGTCGTGTCTGTTAAACGATCCTGAGACGTTCAGGGCGTTACAGCTTGACCTTGTTGTTTTGTTGTGAAGGACAATCATGTGCCTGCATGACAGATGTCTCCCAAGGAAGTGCACAAGACACCACCTTTACACTTTCCAGGGACACGCTGGCACATTTTAAAGTAAGGCACAGTTTGAACAAAACTTGTTTGGAGTTCATATATATACATGTTCCCACAGTGTGGTAGCATTTGGGTTAGTCCTTGGTTGTTGCTGATACCAACTTACGAGTGTCAAGTCATCCAGACCACCGTGGTGCCATGTATATGTACTTACTGATACGCCATTTCTGCCTAACAGTGGCTGATTTGAATGAGTCTGGCAGGTCAGACAATGACTGTGTACATGTAGTTTGGCGTGCACTTCCTTGTGTGACTTCTGCTATACAGACACATGTGTGTTGTGTTCACAGAGTGCCACATTCACACATGCTAGACATGTCCATTGTGTAAAGGGTTGTGATTCTCCAGGAGTCACAATGTATTTCTTTGGGGTGTCAAAAGTACTCACAGGTCTCTGAGTGTGGGGACACCATCTGCATTGGCATGTGGTATTTGGCCTTGGGTGCGACAATACTGTTTGGTTCACAGTGAACAAGAGGTGGCATGCCTTCATAGTCTTGCTGTGCTCAACTGATCCCAGACACTAGCTTCTCATGATCTTGTGATTTCAAGTTTTTTGCTGTTGTGTCCTAATTTTCATTGTTTCCAAGTGGCATGGTTGGTCAACCAACTGGGGAGTGCAGGGCTTACATATGTGGGGAGTATCCTAGATGCTACTCATGGTGCCTTTCCTGATATGCACTGTTGCCTATTTTGTTTGGACTCATGTGTCAGATGTATACAGGTGACTGATTTTTGCCTTTCTCTTCACCTTGCCCACAGCATCATCGGAGGACACCGAGAGAGACACCGGCACGGACGTGGAGGAGGATCGAGCGCTGGTGCCACCACTGCTGAGGAGTCGGTGGAATCTAGTGGCACGGAGGGCGAGGGGAGTGAGGCGGAGGACCTGCCCAGTACCAACACTGACTACGAGGCAGACGGGTCCGAGGCTGAGCTCCCAGAGGGGGCGGAGGCTGCTCCCACAGCTGAAAGCAGCAGTATATCTCTCGCCGCCCCCTCCATTCCCATCACCGCCCTCCCACTTGCTCGGGTCCCTTCTGTCCGTGCTAGGCCACACCGTGTCTACTTCGTGCCAGGCACCGCACCCCCTGCCCCTGTCCCCCCTGCTGCCCTCACTGCCGAGTCTGTGGACATTCAGCGGCAGTTGCAAGTTGGGCAGACATCGATCCTGACTGTCCTCCATGGCCACACCAGACTGGTGACCCAGATGGTGTCGTACATGTAGGGCATGTCATCAGCGATGTCTGACCAACGGATGTTTGCTGAGGTCCCTGGACTCGTCACTGACGGCAGTAGTGAGTCACCTGCAGCGCTGCCTCCCCCCCCACCCCTGCCCCATCCACAAGTCCCACACCCATGCCTGTCCCAAGCACAGCAAGACATCCACACACATGCACCCCACCAGACAGAAGCAGCACACCACCACGTAAGGGCAAGCGCACACCTCCTGACACGCACACTCAGGGGGAAGCAGGCACACCCACTGGGTCTGGGGCACACAGGCAGGCATGCAGCCACAGTCCTCGTCCACATGACTCACTCCCCAGTCCCTCCGATGCCACGCCCCTTGGCTCCCCTGCCCCAGATTCGGAGAAGGAGGCCTACTTTGCTGGGATGGGCCTCAGCCCCACTAGTTCACCTGGCCGGAAACGGTCAAGGCACTCCACTGGTAGGGGAGTTAAGTCCCCCAGTCTGTCCACCACCTCCCCCAGTAGCGCTGCAACCCATCACTCCGACCCCCCCCCCACCTTGGGGCCTGTTGTTTCTCTGGGTGCAGGGGAGCCGCTTGAAGAACTGGCAGAAGTGTGCAGCGCCGAGCTCACCTCCACCTTTGGCGCTGCCCCACCCCCTGTGGTGGAGTCGTCCGTCCCTGCACCCACCACACCTACCCTTCCCCCTCCTGTCCCTGCGGTGCCTGGTCCTTCCCCACATGATGCCCCCCCCCCCAGTCGACGACACAGAGTCTTCGGTTGTGCAGACAAGCTAGGGGACACGCATGGCCATGTGTCCCCCCCCAAGGACTGATGATATGGACTGGCCATTGGCCTTTGTGAATAGTCTCGTTTACACATTATTATTTTCATGCTGAATAAAGCATTTTCTATTTTCGTTCGAAAAGTCTTGCATTTCAGGTATTGATGTTGATGCTGATGCTACAGGAGTTGGGGTTGTGGGCATGTGTTATGTTTCAGGGAAATGTTGTAGTCTGCTGCTCATGGGGTGGAACCTGGTATCTGCGTGCCATCACAAGGTCTCTGCAAAGATTCTTTGTCGTGTATGCTCTTTGTGTTTGGAGACATTGTCCCAAGGAGTGTTCCTTCCTCTGTGGCACCTGACATCTTCCCTGCAGAGAGTTGCACAATTGTTGTGTTGCCCTGTGTCTACAATTCCTTTGTTGGTGATGGATCCCTTCAACTCTGGCCATGCCTGCTCAGCAATGTCTCCGGCTGCATCGTCTGTGCCATCCTTGGTACTCACTGTACTTGTGTATAGAGTATTTTGCCATGCCTTCATGGAGAAATTGTCCCTTTTCCGCACAATGCATGTGTGTAATCCCAGCCTAGCACACATATGGGACTTGTTCTGCTGGGTATTTGGACGCCTGACTCACAATTGTGGGCATTGTATCTGTGGGAACTCCACCCTATTCCTTCCATGACAAACAACATCTTGGTGGCTGGCCCAGCACCTGAACATTCCTATCAGTCCTGGGATGTGCGTGACAGTGTGTGTTCTCTTTGGCTCTCTTAGTTTTGTAGGCAGTGACATGACTATACAGTCTTGTGGCATGATCTCAGTGTATGTATTGTGCTGCATCTGCCAGGGGTGGGTATGCATGTGTTATTTGTCCTCACACCCACATGTGGTGTGTCATGCAGTGGGGGAAAGACATCCATCCTCCTGGAAGTGGGACACTGCTGTCAGTGATGTGTTGTTGTGGCACTATCATCCTTGTCCCAAGTTAGGGATGCGTACATACACCCATGGAGTTGTGGTCATATGATAATGATGTACACCCCCCCATGTCTCTGTCCACTGCTGGTATTCCTCTGCACCCACCCCCATGTCTCTGTCCACTGCTGGTATTCCTCTGCACCCACCCCCATGTCTCTGTCCACTGCTGGTATTCCTCTGCACCCACCCCCATGTCTCTGTCCACTGCTGGTATTCCTCTGCACCCACCCCCATGTCTCTGTCCACTGCTGGGAGTCCTCTGCACCCACCCCCATGTCTCTGTCCACTGCTGGAGTTGATATGCACCCACCCCCATGTCTCTGTCCACTGCTGGGAGTCCTCTGCACCCACCCCCATGTCTCTGGCCACTGCTGGTATTCCTCTGCACCCACCCCCATGTCTCTGTCCACTGCTGGGAGCCCTCTGCACCCACCCCCATGTCTCTGTCCACTGCTGGTATTCCTCTGCACCCACCCCCATGTCTCTGTCCACTGCTGGTATTCCTCTGAACCCACCCCCATTTCTCTGTCCACTGCTGGGAGTCCTCTGCACCCACCCCCATGTCTCTGTCCACTGCTGGAGTTGATATGCACCCACCCCCATGTCTCTGTCCACTGCTGGGAGTCCTCTGACCCACCCTCATGTCTCTGTCCACTGCTGGGAGTCATCTGCACCCACCCCCATGTCTCTGTCCACTGCTGGGAGTCCTCTGCACCCACCCCTATGTCTCTGTCCACTGCTGGGAGTCCTCTGCACCCACCCCCATGTCTCTGTCCACTGCTGGGAGTCCTCTGCACCCACCCCCATGTCTGTGTCCACTGCTGGTATTCCTCTGCACCCACCCCCATGTCTCTGTCCACTGCTGGTATTCCTCTGCACCCACCCCCATGTCTCTGTCCACTGCTGGGAGTCCTCTGCACCCACCCCCATGTCTCTGTCCACTGCTGGGAGTGATGGGAACCCACCCCTCACATGTCCCTGTCCACTGCTGGTATTCCTCTGCACCCACCCCCATGTCTCTGTCCACTGCTGGAGTTGATATGCACCCACCCCATGTCTCTGTCCGCTGCTGGGAGTCCTCTGCACCCACCCCCATGACTCTGGCCACTGCTGGTATTCCTCTGCACCCACCCCCATGTCTGTGTCCACTGCTGGTATTCCTCTGCACCCACCCCCATGTCTCTGTCCACTGCTGGTATTCCTCTGCACCCACCCCCATGTCTCTGCCCACTGCTGGGAGTCCTCTGCACATACCCCCATGTCTCTGTCCACTGCTGGGAGTCCTCTGCACCCACCCCCATGTCTCTGTCCACTGCTGGAGTTGATATGCACCCACCCCCATGTCTGTGTCCACTGCTGGTATTCCTCTGCACCCCCCCATGTCTGTGTCCACTGCTGGGAGTGATGGGCACCCACCCCTCACATGTCCCTGTCCACTGCTGGTATTCCTCTGCACCCACCCCCATGTCTCTGTCCACTGCTGGGAGTCCTCTGCACCCACCCCCATGTCTCTGTCCACTGCTGGAGTTGATATGCACCCACCCCCATGTCTCTGTCCACTGCTGGGAGTCCTCTGCACCCACCCCCATGTCTGTGTCCACTGCTGGTATTCCTCTGCACCCACCCCCATGTCTGTGTCCACTGCTGGGAGTGATGGGCACCCACCCCTCACATGTCCCTGTCCACTGCTGGTATTCCTCTGCAAACTTGCGCCCTTGCTGTGGTATACTGCTGTCCTGGGCATACACCACCCCCAATTTACAGCTGATGTGCTGCACCAAGCCGTACACCTACATCCGTGGCGTGTGTATGCCTTGTATCCATCATGTAATGGGGCTGTAGGGGTACGTGTGGTACGGCCCGTACCCATGCTCTGGGGGCGTGGGTACGGGCCGTACCACCATTGTAGTGGTGATGTAGGGGTACGTGTGTACAGACCGTACCCACGCTCTGGGGGCGTGGGTACCGTCCGTACACGCGTACCCCTACATCACCACTGCAATGGTGGTACGGACCGTACCCATGCTCTGGGGGGCATGGGTACGGCCCGTACCACCATTGTGGTGGTGACGTAGGGGTACGCGTGGTACGGCCCGTACCCACGCTCTGGGGGGCGTGGGTACGGGCCATACCACCATCGTAGTGGTGATGTAGGGGTACGCGTGTACGGACCGTACCCACGCTCTGGGGGCGTGGGTACGGTCCGTACCACCATTGCAGTGGTGATATAGGGGTACACGTGTATGGACCGTACCCACGCTCTGGGGGCGTGGGTACGGTCCGTACCACCATTGTAGTGGTGATGTAGGGGTACGCGTGTACGGCCTGTACCCACGCTCTGGGGGGCGTGGGTACGATCCGTACCACCATTGTGGCGGTGACGTAGGGGTACACGTGGTACGGCCCGTACCCACGCTCTGGGGGGCGTGGGTACGGGCCGTACCACCATTGTAGTGGTGATGTAGGGGTACGCATGGTACGGACCGTACCCACACTCTGGTGGCGTGGGTACGGTCCGTACACGCGTACCCCTACATCACCACTACAATGGTGGTACGGCCCGTACCCACGCCCCCCAGAGCGTGGGTACGGGCCGTACCACCATTGCAGTGGTGATGTAGGGGTACGCGTGTACGGACCGTACCCACGCTCTGGGGGCGTGGGTACGGTCCGTACACGCGTACCCCTACAGCACCACTGCAATGGTGGTACGGACCGTACCCACGCTCTGAGGGGCGTGGGTACGTCCCATACCACCATTGTGGTGGTGACGGGTACGCGTCCACGTCCACTTCCATTGTGGCGGGACGTGGGATTGGTGGACACGCCCCCGAAGTGACCAGACCAAGGAGGTAATTAATGGGCAGGATATATTTGGTTTTTGTGGGGTGTGGGTTATGTTTCCTGCCCCTTGCACCCCCCTCCTCTTTGCCCCTGGGGGTTGTTCTGACATTCTGCGGCGTCTGCGTCGGTTTCTGAACATGAGGTCGTAGGCTATGAGGGCCGGGATGACGCGTAGGTTGGGGTCCATCGCTGTCCGTCGCATACCGGTGCTCCTTGTTCGCGTCGTCCTCAATTTCCCGGCAGTTTTTGGCTCCCGTAAAAAATGCTACTTGTGGAGTGACGTAGGCACGAATCGTACTTGCTGGTCCGTAAAACGCTGCCTGACTCCGTCCGTACATTGCGTATGCGCCGTCCAGATTCAGATTTGTATGCATTATTTTGCCGGTCGGTCTTTTGTACGACTCGTACGGAAATGGTATTTCTGTGCGAATCGTACTTGCGAGTTTGTAAGGTGTTTTTCCCGGGTACGAGTCGGACGGGGAAAACGCTACTTACGACCATTTGTACCCGGGTTTTACAGGATCGGAATCGGCACCTTAGTTGTTCTTCCAAGTTTCCTAACTGCATTACATCTTCTTGAGCTTGATGCATTGCTGTTTCCACCTCATTCATGGCAATTGCTGCTTCATTTTCAACAATTGGTTGTCCTAGTGAATCTTGCCTCAGTGCAGCAGAACTTTGACTGTCTTGAGAACTGTCTCTAGCAATCTCAGCTGCAATTGTAGCTTCTTGATCAATTTCATCATTCAACATTTTCACATAATTTGCAAAAGCACTGCATTGTATGCTATCTTTACAAGCATTAAATTAATCTTCATAACTCTGAAAATCTCCAAGTAATTCCAGTTCTGAACACCACGGTTTGAACATTTGCAAAAGGGCTAAATAGTAAAATTCCCTTTTATCAGCAGTGTCGCAACTCAGCTTCCTGTGATTAATCAAGTTTCCTTTCCTTTGTTTCACCAAACATCCTTCAGAACCAATGACTTCATATTTTCCATCATTGATGTTCTCTGTAGTATTCCGTTTAAAAGTGTAGTTTTGCAGCACTTCATAGAGACACATGTTCTCAAAATGATGACTTCTGTTTGGGTAATATGTGTCCAACATATTCGTTTTCAAAATATCTGTACTTTCTGGTTCTTTTTCTGCTAAATATTCAATTTCTTGAACAGATTTCAGTACCCAATTTCGCATTGCTGCAAGACCTAGACTAACCCAAATAATTATTCTACTTTTTTAGTATAGACTTGCAGATGATAACCGATCTGAGCATTCATATGCTCCAATTTCTCGATGCGATAACATCTTCAAACTGAAACTGTATAATTTCTTACTTAGAGCCTTCTCGTGAGAAATCTCTTCCCACATTTCTTTCAATTCCGTCTTTTCTGATATAGTAATGTAGGACGTTACATATCGAGCAATAGCAATGGAATTGTCCGCAACATACTGAATATCCATGTTAGCGTTCCATATGGATAAACTAACTGGATTGTAGTCATTTATGTATTTTGACTCTTCGCTTCTTCTTAAGCTATAGGTATTTTTTGAGACTTTCTTGTGATGGTATGTCGCATAGCTGACATAAAACTATTCACTCTTCCTTTGGATAATGCAGGACGTGGAAATGCAAAACGACATTTGGTATAGAACTTATCCTTAGACTTGTACTTTCGTCGACAGTATTTTCCACATCTATGGCTTTGGAATCATAAGAATTGTTGTTTTAAGTTTTTATCTTCTCTCCTATTGGGTACAGCACATGTGGCATATTCTTCAATGAAACACAAAACAGTATCATCTGAATCTGTTCCAAATTTGGGGGCATCCTTGATTCATAACAACATATGTATATGAGGAGCACCTCTTGCTTGATACTCCTTTCTCCAAAAGAAATCCACAACTTCTCCAAGAGGAGGATTCTTTTTATTGCAGATGAAAGACATCAGAGCTTCAAATCTATGATTAAAATATCTGCATACTTTAACAGGATCCAAAGAGCACAATTCTCCAGGTGTCTTGTATTCAATATTTTTTATATTGGAATTTGCCTCTCGAAGAAATTCAAGCAAATCATCCCAAGCGTACTCAGCACAGCTTAGTGTAAGGAACCATGTAGGAGTTCCTAAGTTCCGTAGCAAACATTTGAGTTCTCCATGACGACGGTACCAATATTCATTAGTCCCACGCTGACATACCATCAGATTAATCAACTGAGATTCAAAATGATCATCTCTCTGATGCACTTTATCCATAAAATCCTTTGCAGTTACATTTTGCAGATGCATTCCAGTTTTTAAAATGTGATTTACTGCATATGAAAGTCCAGACAAGTCACTTTCAAACAGAAGATGAAACATATAAGTGATACATTATCTTGCTGTCCGATATTCAGATGCAGGAATCTGCACAGGACGTTCATCATATCGTCCACCTTTTCCTGTTGGAAACAACTGCGGGAAACAACGAGCTTCCAAGCTCTCTTCCCATACACTCATGGGACTTCCTCTTGCTTTTTTCATTTGGAACAACTCAATCGTATTCCCCATCACTTCTTTGGAATGAAGTGGATGTACACTGTAATGTTAATAGATTTCTTCACATCTGGACATGTCCACTTTTTCAATTTGTCCACTTAATGTTTCAGTATCTTCTGCTAAATCAATTTCTTCTTCTCCTACCAACACATTTCTATAGTACTCATTATTTTTTATCAGATACAATGTAGCCTTTTGCACTTTTCTAACATCCACTAACTCTTGCCAGATTTTCTTATTCTTAGTAGGAACACCATTAACTAGAATGACTAGTGGTTCATTTTTTGCACGGTCTACACCAATAGTTTCAATGTTTTTCTTTAAATCTAACGGTAAATACACAACTCTTCCTTTCAATCCTCTTTGTAAGTCTGATGGAGGCAATTTACCTGTGTTAGGCTCCATACGAACAATAGCCTGAAACGGGTGCACACATAGAATGAGAATAGATTCATAGGTATTTAAATCTATCAGCTCTGGAGGAATAGCAACCAACTCTAGATTATTATGAACAGCTCTAGCAGGCATTTTATTCTCATCTAATTTGTTATAACAATATTTGCAAATACGCTGCTCAGATCCCAAATCAAAACAATCCTCTACCGACAAATAAGTTGCAAATTCCTTCCACTTATCATTATTTTCTGTTTCACTTTTTAAATACAGATTGACTCTCCTAGTCTGATTTTTATAGTGAGATCGCCGACAACAAATACAAGAAACATTTGGTCTTTCACCTGGAATTACCTTAAACTTTGTGATTTGATCTTCAAAAATTTTTGTAATCATGGGTTCTACATTGTCTTCAA
Organism: Triturus cristatus; assembly: GCF_964204655.1. Lineage (NCBI taxonomy): Eukaryota > Metazoa > Chordata > Amphibia > Caudata > Salamandridae > Triturus > Triturus cristatus. The sequence goes on from NC_140580.1 coordinate 363,147,395, forward strand.
CATTTTGTTCAATTAATGTGTCAGTTTCTACACTCTCTTGCTGAGGACCAAAGTAACAAAACTCAATATCATCACAAACCTTCATCACATCTGATACTGACCGACGCAAAAGAGCACTGTTCAACTCATTTAACTTTAGTGCTGGACTTTTTGCATAATACAATCTTCTCACTAACTTCCGCATTTGAGTATGATGTACTGCCAACATCCTGAAATGGTGAAAAACACTTTGACAAACTTTCCTAGAAAGACAAGCCAGAGAATGACCTTGCAAACCAGTATTTTTTCTCACTCTGCAAGGGTCTAGTCCTTGCAACACCTTAATCTTTTGTTTAACACTTATTTTACTATATGCTCGTAAGAAACTGCATAATTTATCAATAGATTCTTGTCGTACACTACAAATACTACTGCAATCCCAAGTGTACACAGGGTCTTTAGGACGTCTCCCTAGAACTTAGTCAGCTATCACTTCTTCTGCATTTCTTTCAACCATTTTCTCTTTGTCAATTGAACAACAACTATTTCTAACCTCATAACCTCAACCACTGGTGTCAACTGCATGCAATAAATTATTGCTCTGTAAATAACTCTCTTCATTAAAGAAAGGCTCTGAACTTGAACTGTGTTTCCATTCACCCAAAAAAACATCACAAAAATTTGTTCTGTTAATTACTCCTTTTCTCCTGCTTTTGGCCTTCATTAAATGGATTGGTTTATCTAGTGATCGAATTCTGTTTATACTAAAATGAATAGTTTCCTTTTTACTTCAAAAACCTTTTCAACAATGGTATCAATATGATTCTTCTTTTTTTAAAATAGAGCTCTCTTTTTATATTTCTTCACATCTTTCAGCAAATTATGTACTACTCTCTTGTAAAATAATTTTTTGCGTACTTCTTAATACTGATTTTGTCTTCTTTTACCATACTTTGTCTCCTTTGGCTGTCCATTTGCTTTTTTGCTTTTCCTATTATTTTGAATATTTTTTCTAGTTGAAGCATTCTCAGAGGTTTCAGCATTCTGTACATTCTGTCTGGTCCTACAAACATTTTTAATAAATTGCTTTGTGATCTTACCAGAAGATTTTTTCTTTTTAGCCACATTATGTTGTTCATTCAATACTTGTGGTTGATATTTCTTCAAGTAACTGTCCTTTTTCTGTTATTTTATTTTTCTTACTTTGTCCAGCATGATTTTTCTATTTTAATGGTAATAAACAGTATCTGTAAAAATGTATCACAAAAAAATGTATATTGATATCTTTATAAATTATAATTTTCTATTACTATACAAACACATTTTATATAAATACTAACTAAGAAATTATAGGCCTGAAGCACAAGTGTGATGGTGGTTAGACCACTACATGCATAGTGCATACCACTTTGAAGTAGTTCATGCCCTAAAGCCTGCCTCACTGAAAGAGTACATGCTTACTGACTGAATGATTACAGTACTATAAGGAGAGACACTGGGTAAATTCACAGTTGTTTGAATTTTACTTTACTGAATAGATTACTACATGGTGCTGAAAGACTCACTATGGGTTTGCAACAGCAGTCACAGTGTGTTTGCTGGAGTGTATGCATAGTGACTGTGGAAATGTAGGCCTGAAGCACAAGTGTGAAACTGGTTAGACCACTACATGCATAGTGAATAGTTATTTCAAGCAGTCCTTGTGAAAAAGCATGCTTCACTGCATGAGTACCTGGGTACTGACTGACACATTAGAGTAATGCAAGGAGAGTGCCTGAATGAAGGGTTTGGGTTTTTGCGCAGTGAATAGATTAGTACATGGTGCCGGATGAGTCACTGGAGGTGTGCAAGGGGAGTGTTTGGGTGTTTATTGGTTTTTATAGATACTGACTGATCAATTGACGGTATGAAAGATAATTGTGTAGGTGGTTAGAGGTCTCCATGCATAGTCGATAGACATTTGAAGTACTCCATGTGCTAAGGCCGGGTTCACTACATAAGTACCTGGGTACTGACTGAATCATTAGAGTACTACAAGGAGAGTATCTCGCTGAATTTATAAGTGGTTGGGTTTTGGTGTACTTAATGGATTAGTACATGATGTTGAATGGGTCACTGGAGGAGTGTAAGGGGACTGACAGGGTGTTTGGGGGAACTGTATGAATACTGACTGGGGGTATTGAAGGTCTGAAAGACAAGTGTATAGGTGGTTAGAGGCCTGCATACATAGTGCATAGACGTTTGAAGCAGTGCATGTACTAAAGCTGGGTTCACTATATAAGTACCTCAGTACTGACTCAATCATGAGAGTACTTCAAGGAGAGTGCCTGAGTAAATTTATTACTGGTTGGGTTTTGGCGCAGTGAATGGATTATTACATAGTGCTGAATCGGTCACTGGAGAAGTGTCACGAGAGTGACAAGGTGTTTGCAGGAACTATATGAATACCAACTGGGGTATTGAGGTTGTGAAATACAAGTGTGTAGGTGGTTAGAGGCCTTCATGCATAGTGGATAGGCGTTTGAATCAATCCATGTGCTAAGGCCTTCCTCACTCCATTAGTACTTGGATACTAACTGAATGATTAGAGTATTGCAAGGAGAGTGCCTGGGTGAATTTATAAGTGTTTGGGTTTTGGCACAGTAAATGGATTACTACATGGTGCTGAATGAGTCACTGAAGGAGCGTAAGGGAAGTGACAGGGTGTTTGCAGGAACTATATGAATACTGTCTGTGGTATTGAAGGTGTGAAAAACAAGTGTGTAGGTGGTTAAAGGCCTGCATGCAAAGTGGATAGATGTTTGAAACAGTCCATGGGCTAAGGCCTGGGTCGCTGCATGACTACCTGGGTACTGACTGAATCCTTAGAGTACTACAAGGAGAGTGCCTGGGTGAATCTTTTTAAGTTTTTGGGTTTTGTCGCAGTGAATAGATTAGTACATGGTGCCGGATGAGTCACTGGAGGTGTGCAAGGGGAGTGACAGGGTGTTAATTGGAGTTTATAGATACTGACTGGGCAATCGAAGGTGTGAAAGACAATTGTGTAGCTGGTTAGAGGCCTGCATGCAGAGTGAATAGACGTTTGAAGTACTCCATGTGCTAAGGCCAGGTTCACTACATAAGTACCTGGGTACTGACTGAATTATTAGAGTATTGCAAGGAGAGTGCCTGGGTGAATTTATAAGTGTTTGGGTTTTGGCGCAGTAAATGGATTACTACATGGTGCTGAATGAGTCACAGAAGGAGTGTAAGGGGAGTGACAGCGTGTTTGCAGGAACTGTATGAATTCTGACTGGGGTATTGAAGGTGTGAAAGACAAGTGTGTAGTTGGTTAGAGGCCTGCATGCATAGTGGAGAGACGTTTGGAACAGTCCATGAGCTAAGGCCTGGCTCAGTGTATGAGTACTTGGCTACTGACTAAATGATTAGAGTTTTTTAAGCACTTATATGTATGCAAAGACATAAAGTACCCAAAATCTTCTCTCTAAATGGTTCCTAAATGCATACAGACTCTCAGTGTGATTCTAGACAACAAACACTATCCCATGCATATTACAAAATCACATTTTCTTTTCCGGAATTGGTAAACAGAGTACACACAATCCACATATTGTACTACTGCACATAATTTTAGAACCCTGACTCTTTTACAAATACCTAACCAATGACTGGTTTCTTATTCTACCAAAGTATGAGAACAGGATAGGTTTTTAAACAGTTATGTGTCTGCAAACACATAAAATACCCAAATCCTTCTCTTAGTACAGTTTCTAAATGCACACAGACTGACAGTTTGATTCTAGAAAACAAACAATATCCCTTGGTTTGTAACAAAAACACATTTACCATTCTTGAAGAGGTAATGTGAGTGCACACATTCCACATATTTTACTACTGCTCATTAGTGTATAAACCCGACTCATTTTACAAACACATAAACAATAAATGGATTCTATTTCTACCAAAATGTAAGAACAGGATAGGTATTTCAGCACTTATGTGTCTGCAAAAACATGAAACCCCCAAATGCGTGTCTCACATTAGTTCCCAAATGCACACAGACTCACAGTGTGATTCTAGACAAACAACACTATTCCTTCTATTTTACCAAAACACATTCACTAGTGTGGAAGGGCTGAAGTGACTCCAGAGATTCTACATATTTCCATAGTGCACACTACTATGAAAGCCTGACTCATTTTCTGAATGCATAAGCAATGACTGGCTTCTAATACAACTAAAACTTGACAACATGACAGGTTTTTAAGCTGTTATCTGTCAGCAAATACATGATATAACCAAATGCTTCTCTCACAATGGTTGCCCAAATGCACACAGACTCAGTGTGATTCTAGACGAGCAACACTATCCCTTGGACTTTACCAAAACACATTCACTACTCTGGAAGGGGTAAGGGGACTGCACACAATCTACATATTTCAGTACTACACTTTAGTGTCAAAGCCTGACTTATTGTATGAATGCATAAGCAATGACTGGCTTCTAATGCTACTAAAACTTGACAACATGACAGCTTTTAAAACAGTTATCTGTGAGCAAATACACGATGTTTCCAAATGCTTCTCTCACAATGCTTACCCAAATGCAGATAGACTCACAGTGTGATTCTAGACAAGCAACACTATCCCCTGTACTTTACCAAAACACATTCACTACTCTGGAAGAGGTAAAGTAACTGCACACATTCTACATATTTCAGTACTGCACTTTAGTGTCAAAGCTTAACTCATTTTCCGAATACATAAGCAAAACCTGGCTTCTAATTCTACCAAAACTTGAGAACAGGAAAGGTTTTTAAGCAGTTATGTGTATGCAAAGATATGAAGTACCCAAATGCTTCTCTCACAGTGTGATTCTAGACAAGCAACACTCTTCCTTGTACTTTACCAAGACACAATCACTGGTCTAGAAGGGGAAAGGTGACTGCACACATTATACATATTTCAGTACTGCACACTACTGTGAAAGCCTGACTTATATTGCAATTGCCTCAAATGCTACTAAAACTTCACAAACAAAACAGGTTTTAAAGCAGTTATCTGCCAGCAAATACATGATATTACCAAATGCTTTTCTCACAACAGTTGCCCAAATACACACAGACTCACAGTGTGATTGCAGACAAACAACTATCCCTTGTACAAAATACATTTACTAGGCTACAAGATGTAAGGTGATTGCACACATTACAGAAAATTTTCGATTACACATTAGTACCAAAATGTTTCTCTCAACATGATTCCTAAATGCACACAGACTCACTGTGTGATTCTAAACAAACAACACTATCCCTTGCAATATACCAAAACACATTTCATAATCTAGAAGGAGTACTGCATTTTAGTGTAGAAACGTGACTCATTTTGCAAATACATACACAATGACTGGTTTCTAATTCTACCAAAACATGAAAACAGCAAAGTTATCTGTCTACAAACACATGAAAAACACAAATGCTTATCACACAATGGTTTCTAAATGCACACACACTGACAAGAAGATTCTAGACCAAAAAACGTACTCCCCGCACTTTAGCAGGAGAAACTCATTAGTCTGATTAAAATCAAAATAGACCACATACATCCCTCACAATTAAATAACTCACCTTTCAAGTTGTTTTGTAGATTAAGAAGTATGTCAGTCACACACCAGATTTTCTTATACAGACTCTCTGCACTGTGCACCTGTCAGCAAAACCAAAGAATGACAAAGATTCCCTCTCATTTTGCACACATATACATGTAAACACCAAATCACATTCCTTCCCACATTAATTCAAAAGCTAACACACATTTCTATTGGTTAAACATTTCAACCCTTTCCAAATGACATAAATTTGAACCCTACCCCCAATCTGCCTTCTGCCTGTTTCCATAGAAACAGTTCATGGAACACTTAACTGAGCACACAGGTCACAAGTTCAGCACACAATGTTGCTAATCAAAACAGCAAGTGTGAGCGACTTTTCTACATATCAGCTTATCATATATAATGTTCCTTTCAATCACTTTTCGTAAACCAATAACAATCATGCGTTTAAAAAACAGAAACATGCACCCTAGTTTTCAGTGTAGAAGGTTGTCAAACAACCAATCATTTATTTTCTTTTTTCAAAACTGCATGTTATCCACCATTTTAGAAAAATCTTACTTTTCAAACTGCCATTTCATTTACAGAGACCATCTGAGTGCATCCAGACCTCCCTTCAAGACGCTTAGTTTGTGGATTATGGGACACAGCTATATTTTCTGGAGCTAAAGGTATGCAGAAAACAAAGACATTCACAAAGACCTAGGTTTTCAAATTGTAGACATTAAATGGATTGGACAGAGAGGGTTAAAGTGGCACCAATTAAGGCCATTGGTAAAATCCTTTTTACATCTCCAACACCCTGACCTCATAATTGTGCACTGTGGTGGCAATGACCCAGGCACTTTGGCTTGGGTAGGTCTGGAAATGCTTATCAAGGACACCTTTGCAGAATTGATTTCACTTTTTCCCCAAACTGCCTTTGTCTATTCTAACATGTGCCAAAGGCAGAAATGGAACTGGTCCAATCATTTTTGTCCACAGATTGAGAAAGCTAGGACACATGTGAATAAATCTGTTTCTGCTTTTCTCCGAGACTATAGAATGGGGTCCATTTACAATAACAGTCTGCGTTTTCACATGCAAGACATCTATAGGAGAGATGGTGTACACTTTACTGATGAAGGAAAGTCTTCCTCAACAACTTTAGACTCTGTATAGGTACTTACTTATAAGTACCAAAAACTCTCAATGAACACAATGGCACTTTTTAGAGCCACTCAAGAACAAAACACATAAGCTTGATGTTTATCTCAAAACAATTTCATTTTTTATTTTCTTGGAGTCGCGCACCCAACGCGCTAGGAATCGCGCACCCTACGCCAGAGTAATCGTGCACCCAACGCGTTAGGATGCGCGACTCCTAATTTTACTGTTAAAAAAAAATAGCCTCTATCACTAATTTTCAATATCCCCGGGGTGAAGAACCAGGCACCTAATTGGCCTGGCGGCGCAGGGTACGCCTTCATCTCCTGAGTTCACCTGCTTTGTTGAACAGAGACACAGGACACTCTGTTGGGCATAGAAGATCAGGTTTATTAGCTGCAGCTAAGTACAGTTGTCCCAGAAGTACATTCAGTATGTTCTTAGGAGACTGCCACTTTACTCCGTGGCGCACAATCTTTTATAGCACATAGATTCACCAAGAACACTCCCAATGCATACATGTTTAGCCAATGAGAAGAGTTTGAAAACAAGATAGAACCAATGAGAAAAGTTTGAAAACAAGATATAACCAATGAGAAAAGTTTGAAAACAAGATATCAAGTAACCCAAATAAACCTCTCTTCCAACTGTTTTTGTCACCCCTCCCCACAAGTTAATCAATGGTAGTGTTCACAACTTAACTTGCAGGTGGCAGGACACATTTGTATGCTTTGGAGGACAGTTGTGAAATGAGAGAATACAAGTAGAGAATAGCGAAGGCCAGAAGATAAGATAAAGTCAGGAAAGAATGGTGCGAACCAACAGACAGTTGAGACAGGGATTAGTCGGACCAGACGGGGATTAGTGGACTCAGCCAGTCCCTGACATCAGTTTCGTAAACAGAGGCAGGAGGTTATTTTGACACGTTGCAGTGAGATCAGCAGAAAAACTTTGTTTATTGTGCTGCCTGAGTGAGGGCAACACAAAATGGCGGTGGAACAAAAAATGGTGGCTAAATACGAGCGAGATCGAAAATCGAATTTCCTCAGACCCTCCTTTTGCCATAACTCAGGCAAAAACACACAGACTCACGTTAATCTGAGTCAATGTCAATAGCCATGATGTCGTTAAACTGTTGCTGTAACATCATTTTAATGTTCTCTGTTTTCTGTGACTCAGGTCTTGGGACACACAGAGTGGCACAACGACCGCAGATGGCGGGGCCACACTGCATACAGAGACAACAGGAAAAAATGATGGCCAAAATTACTCCAAGGAAGGTTAGTGCCTTCCATCCCCATTTAGACAGTAATCCCCAAAACCATCCCAATAAAGACCAATCTCCTTCGTCTTGATGAATCAATTCGGAGATCATGTGTAATTTGGAGATGGCTTAGTATACCGTAAGGGCATCGTCAGGTATATAAATACAACAGCTAGATCCGATCAATTTACAGACTCCACCACGATCTGAAAGAATAACATCTAGTGCAATCCGGTTCTGCAAAGTCATGAGACGATCCGCCTGAAGTTCAGCTGTGAGATTACTCAAGGCTCCCACAGTGACATCTATGGTAGTCTCAACAACACGAACCAGCTGTCTCATGTTTCTGCTGTTGGCCATTGGGCCCTAAAAAGGTAGAAATCCTTTGAGGAAATCACTTCCCTCTTGTCCTGCCGTGTCTTTAGAATCAATAATCCCTCTGCCATATCTGTTTCTATGATGGCCTGAAGGAGCAGTGTATGTAGGAGGGAGAAGGAAAGCTATATAGCATGTTCCTGAAAAATCCGTTGGTAGCCATGTGTAAGCTTTATCGTGGCAGATAAAATATGTGCCCTGGAATGGCACTAACGGCGGTGAATTCTGAGACGTGTAGATGTATGTATGGGAACAAAAGCTTTTTCTTTGTCCAGTGTCAGTAGTCTGACCATTCATTTGTAAACAGAAATTACCTTGATGAGGGACAGTCCAAATTGGTGGAGATTTTCCTTGTTTAGTTTTATCTGCAAGGCTAGTAACGTAACGAGTCACGTTCCAATTAATATATGATTGTCTCTCGTCAACAGGAACCTTATTATTCTCCACAATTTTAGTCATAGCCACCATTCCCTTTATCAGAGAATTATGACTAAAATCTGGCTTACTACAATAGGAACCAACTGGACGTCTAAATCGGCTCTGATATGCATTTGAAAATATTACAAAATAGGCCAAAGCGGAACCTTCATTAGAAAATGGAAGGACTAAATATGGCATTCCTTTATCTGTGGTATGAGGCATAAGTCCACACACCCAACAGTCGGTTGTGTTGACTACCAATTGGTGTTGGTGCAACAATTGGACAAATGAATTATTAAAATATTCTGTTCTCCTAATTAGTTCATGTTGGGGAAGTGTATATAATTGATGTGGGGAGAATAGTAGAATAGTAGAATGAAGAGTCAAGGAGATAGAATTAGGGACAACGTTTTGCTGCATAGCATGAACAACCCAACCTACACAAGCCAATAAGATACACAAAAACATAAAAACACACAATGTTACGCCACATCGACTGTACAATATTTTACAATATTTCTTTCTCATCTCTTCCTTATTATCCTTCTTTCCTAATTTAACATCCATCCTCTAAAATTGTTGCTCACGGCAATCTTCCTTACTCACTTGGCTGTCATTATTAGCCGTCCTATGACACTGCAAGTCCTGGGGGTCACAAACCAAGACTCCTACCGTGACCCTGCAACCTGGACAGATGATAAATGTAGCAGAAGAGATGGAAATCTCAGGTGTCCTTGATCAATCTAGGTCTTAAATTGTATCTAGTCCGTGTTGGTACAGTTTGGTCTTGAAATAGGGTCTGTGGCTCTGTAGTGTTTAATCGGAGATGGGAAGGTACGGCTTCTTGTAGAATGTCGTCGTCTTCTTTCTCCGATCGAGTTCCATCCAGGTGTGCATTACTGAAAGGTATGAATCGGGGGACTTTTTCTCCTTCAGAGTCACCTATACCCTTACGAACCCACTGATCAAAAGGCAAGGGCACTTTCTTGCTGTGCACGCCGTGGATCCAGTTCTTTCTCCCTTCGACTTTCACTGCTGTGCGAGTCACCAAAAGGACCTGTCGAGGCGGCCTCCAGCGAGGTTCCAAATTCTTCGTCCTCTGAAAATTTTTCACACAGACCCAGTCTCCAGGTTGGATAGAATGACCTGGGTCTGTGGAGGCTTCTGGTAAAGCGTTTTGAACCTGTTGGTGAAGAACACGTAATTTAGTGATGAGGTCATGTAAATAGTCAATCAGCATTGGATGCTGTATTTTAGAGTACTTTCTAGGGTGAGGGACTCCCCATACATTAGCTGGGCACCCGAAAACAACCTCGTATGAGCTGAGTCCCAAACGAGAATGTACAGCTATTCATTAGGTAGTAGTGTTCCTACAATAGGAAAAACGGCACACCAGAAAAAGAATTTTTTAACAAATAGTAAATGAGATGCATAAAGTCAAGGCGTATTAATGTCAACAATCAACAGTAAAAAAAGGGTGCTCAAAGCTAAAATCGATGTCTACTACCTAAAGACATTATCAGTATGCACAGGACATACACAAATTAATAATCACAAAAGAAAAGACTTAAATGGCACACCGAACGGTATAAAGGTTCAGTTCCCCATTAATAGGAATTACTGACTGTAAGCAAGTCACATATGCTTGTCAAAAAAGAGAAAATATTAGGAGCAGTTCCATTGGTTGGTTGTCTTGTCCGATAACAAATCCAAAACCCCTTCAAATTTGGTTGCTTGTCATCTTTATTATTGAAAGTTCCAATAAACGAACTAGCCGACACGTGTTTCGTCTTACAAAGACTTTTTCAAGGCTGGAAAGATAAACATATTTACTAAATATATCCACCTACAACACAACATATGTTTATAAAACAATGAAAAGATTCTAAATTAAGATACTGACAATTGCGTGTTCACCCACATTGGTGATAATCGAAGATCAGTGTGCCGATAGATTCCAAAAACTCCCAAGATTTACTTGATGTATTGAAATAAGAAAAAAGATGAAATCATATAGTAAACCAAGTGTACCAAACCACTGTGACATGTTATTCTTTTACCAATAGGGTAGATATTGGTATTAACCAAGAAAAAAAGAGAGAGAAAAGCTTGCGACGCGGCCCATGCGTTGAACGACAGTAGTTGGCTAACTATCAGAGGTGAAGCAAAATATTGACAACCCACCACAAATTGTAGGGTGGTTGTGTTGATAGTATTGATGGTACTCTGTAGAAGTTCAAAAACACGAAGTCCAAACTGTCCAAGGTCACTATAACTCGCAGCAAATCATAACATCTATTAGGAGGACAAATCAACACCAGTTAGGAAATAAAAGCTACCAAAGGGTAAGTCTCTCAAAGTTCAATTTATAAGGAGGAAATGATCCACACCAAAGTCACACCACGAGGACTCTCACAAGTGGTAATAATGCAAAATCAGTCCTTCATACTAAATACTTGAAGCTGTGACTATCCATAGTGGGTATATGAACTTCAATCTCATAAGGTTCCCCCTGTGTGGTAGTAGCAGTATCGTAAAGAGTGCCACGTGTGTATTCGATTGAATAAAGAAAACCTCATATCTTATGAGCATGTGACCACAAAAAACCCCGTAGTCTCTCCTCCAAAAATATCCCTACTCTCTTCGGCAATGGGAATGCTGAAGAAAGCATTTTTCAGATTAACAACAGAAAACCAAGCCGCTGAGGCAGGTATCATAGTTAACAAGGCAGTAATATCTGGAACAACAGGAAACTGTGGTACAACAATTTTATTGACCTCCCGAAGATCAATCACAAAACGATAAACAGGAGGCTGAGAAGGTTCAGTGCGTTTAAGAACAGGAAGAATAGGGCTATTGCATACATTTCCTCTCGTTTCCTCAATCACACCCTTCTGAATCAAATCATAAATGATATCCAAAAGCGCTCTTTCACCTTCATTGGAAATTCTGTATTGAGGAATGCGTGGCAATTTAGCATTGGGCTTGAGAGTAACAACATAAGGCGGGATCTCAAGACAACCAACATCATTTGGACCCGTAGCCCAAATCATTGCAGGAAGAGAGAGCAATTCAGGTGGGAATTGATCTTTAGACAAATATATTGAAGAAGTCAATTTCTGCCCCAAAGTAAGATGCACACCAGAAGGAGAACAATATATCGTTGCATGCAATCTTTTCAATAGATCCAAACCCAACAGATTCTCGCCGCAACCAGTTGTTAAAAGAAGAGGAGCTTCCAAATCATAAGGGACAATTGAAATAGGCAGAGGGCTAGAGACTGGGTTACGAACTGGGGCGCCAGAAAATCCTACTGATACATTTGTTGAGCCAGACAAAGGTGCCCCAGGGAGTTTAGAGTGAATGATAGAACTTCTCATCGCACCAGTATCTAAAAGAATGGCTCTGAAGCACCCATTGTAGTGACATTAACATAAGGTCCACTCTGATCTACTGGAATCGATACTAATCCCTCACTTTGTCTATGGCTGTCCTAGTTAGCGTGAAGGCTTTCATTTTCACCTTCAACATGATAATCATCATTGTAATACTGTGTAGACTGAGTATTTTGTTGATCAGAGTAGTTCATGGAATTTGGAGGGGGAAGGGAACGCTGTTCTTGGGTCAAAACACCTCGACCTCTACCCCTGGGCGCTAATTGATAAATACCACGACCTCGTGGAGCAGATAGTCCTCCACTACGCTGTAATAAAACCGGGCAACTATTCTTAAAATGACCCTCCTCTCTACAATAGGCACATTGGTTAGGACCTAATAAAGGTCGTGGAATAAAAGGCTCAGGCTTTTGATAACCCTCTGAAACTGTGAAGGCTGTTGAAACTGGCGCTGAGCAAGACAAGGAGGATAAGCCTGTTGCAGAAGAACCTTTGTTTTTAATTCTTTAGTCTTTTTCTCTTGCTTGCCTTTTTCCTCTTTAGCCCTGTTCTCATAATATTGAGCAGTAGCCAATATCTGAGCAGAGGAAGAAACAGCCCATGAACTTTCAGAGTCTTTCAACTTATGTGACAGCTCGGGAAGCAAATTAAATACGAATATATCTACAAATAATCGCTGTCCACCCTCCGTAGTCATATCCTGACCACTGTGATCAATAAACGTCTCCTCAAAACGAGTGAAGAAAACAGATACACTCTCATCTTTCTTCTGCTTACACGCAGTTAGTTTATCCCAATTAACTCGCAAGGCGGGCATCATCGTTTTCATTAAAGTAATAATCCTACCAGGGAGTTCTGAAATCAAAGCATTAGGCTTAGCACCACCCACTTGTGCTCTATCTGCGGCAATTATAGCAGCCCAATCACCACCTAATGCTTGGTCGTGATCCTCTCTACGAATTCGAGCCCATAATGCTTGTGGCACTACATTTCCCATCAACATATCAATATCGGCTAAATTCATAATACAGGCATTAACAGTCTGGGATAACTCTTTATAATAACCAGCAGGGTTTTTACGGGGATCCGGTAGAGACTGTTTAAGAGCTAAAACTTCAGATCTCTTCCAGGGGACATGTACCCATATACGCTGGAAGTGCGCGGGAACAGCTGGATTAGCACCTGATGCTGCAACCGCTTCTCTCCACACTGGAGGAACCTCTCTCATGGGATAATGTTTTGATGTCAGTCTAACAGCAGGATCAGAATCGAGGAAAGTCTGCGAGGAAAATAGGGACCTAAAAGTGACAAGTGTCTTTACGGCGTCCTTAACCTTAGGACCCACAATGAGTCCCTTTTCGAAATTAGCCTGAACATCCAACAAACCCTGAGGAACTGAACCCAAATCTATATCCTCCCATCCTTTAACAAGAGTGTCACACATAACATTAAAAACATATCTCTGCGTGGGCGCTTCCCACTGATGAAAGGTGGCCATGATATCATTCACACTATACTTGGGACCCTTCTCGATCCATTTGCGAGCAAGAGAGTCCAATACCACCCGTTTGTCGGAAGCTGGAAGCTGACTACGAGACTGTCTTCGGGAAAAAAACGGAGACATATTAAGAGTCTCAAAGAAAGGAGACAGAAAATCAGAGACAGTATCTGTGATTCGTTTGCGCACAGTAGGAGAATTAGACATAAGGACAGGGGACAAGGTATTAGGTGAACTAACAGAAGAATTCACAGTTATAAGGGGAGCCAAAGGCAAAGGAGATTGATGTTCAGGAGACGGAGGCAAATGAATCGGTGGCACAGGAGGTGGGAGTGGCAATACCGGAAGGGGCAAATGCGGAAGAGCCGGAGCAGGCGGAGGCGCAACTAATGGCTGAACTGGTTGTAACAATGGGGGTGCATTAGCACCTTGTACATAGGGAGGAGGCAATCTCAATAAGTGAGACATCAAAGGGTCTTCCTCCAGATCCTTACTTTTATCAGAAAGGGAAATAGGCAACACAGGATAGCATTTATCTATCGCCATACAATGCTGTCTCTCTGAAATTTCCATTTCTTGATTATTCTCATTATCTTTAAACTGCTGGGCAGCCTGTATAATCGTCATACTTTGTGTTCTCTTATCTCGTTTTGCCTGTTTAATTTCTCTCTGTTTGGCTTCCTTGCGCCAGAGGCGGAAAGAGTCAAACATTGCCGGCCGGGCTTTTCTTTTAAACAAAATTGCTTCCAAATTATCTAATATGTCAGGCTCAAAGCTACCATTCTGTGGCCACTACAGAACACCATTGTTCTTCGTGTATCGGATCCATGCCTCATTAAAGGCAATGGGGCCAACACCATATTTAGAATAAAGCTCATAAGTGGGAGTTCCAACCGGAGGAATTGGACAAGAGTCCTCCAGCCGGGAATCCCTATCACAACCAAAACAACAAAACTTTCTAAACTTACTCAGACCAGGCATCGTTATTTCACTGGACTGTTCACAAACATCAAGGGGTTAAATCAAATAATACAGCACAAATGTACTCACCCCTCGGCTTCGGCTTTTGCAATAGCCGAATCAAAGACCCAAAGACCAAACAAAATAGTGGGAGCTACCCACCACCAATACTTAAGTAAGTGTCTTCTTACGCCAACAGAGGCCTGTCTAACGTCTCGCCATATCATACATCACCAAAAGGGAGCCAAAGCAAGGCGGCAGTCAGGGCAGCAGTCGTCCGCAGCCGTCAGGAAGGAGAAACCGCGCTGAAAAAGACCTTCGGACTACTTCGACATACAGGGTCGCTTGACGTGGTTCGCGATTCCTCCAGAATTTTCTTGCGGGGCTCCTCACGACCTTCAGGCAAAACCGCTACCTCTGAAGCCGCCTCACAGAGGGCACCAATTGAATAACCAGGCACCTAATTGGCCTGGCGGCGCAGGGTACGCCTTAATCTCCTGAGTTCACCTGCTTTGTTGAACCGAGACACAGGACACTCTGTTGGGCGTAGAAGATCAGGTTTATTAGCTGCAGCTAAGTACAGTTGTCCCAGAAGTACATTCAGTATGTTCTTAGGAGACTGCCACTTTACTCCGTGGCGCACAATCTTTTATAGATTCACCAAGAACACTCCCAATGCATACATGTTTAGCCAATGAGAAGAGTTTGAAAACAAGATATAACCAATGAGAAAAGTTTGAAACCAAGATATAACCAATGAGAAAAGTTTGAAAACAAGATATCAAGTAACCCAAATAAACCTCTCTTCCAACTGTTTTTGTCACCCCTCCCCACAAGTTAATCAATGGTAGTGTTCACAACTTAACTTGCAGGTGGCAGGACACATTTGTATGCTTTGGAGGACAGTTGTGAAATGAGAGAATACAAGTAGAGAATAGCGAAGGCCAGAAGATAAGATAAAGTCAGGAAAGAATGGTGCGAACCAACAGACAGTTGAGACAGGGATTAGTCGGACCAGACGGGGATTAGTGGACTCAGCCAGTCCCTGACATCAGTTTCGTAAACAGAGACAGGAGGTTATTTTGACACGTTGCAGTGAGATCAGCAGAAAAACTTCGCGTTTATTGTGCTGCCTGAGTGAGGGCAACACAAAATGGCGGTGGAACAAAAAATGGTGACTAAATACGAGCGAGATCGAAAATCGAATTTCCTCAGGGGACCCCATCTGTGGAAATGTGGATTTTCCTGATTCGTTATGTCCCCTATCTTGGACCCCAACGGTTCTATGTGCATGTCACAAGTACATGTATGTTCCCTCCAGTTCCAGTTTCCAAAACGCAAACATATGTGCGTCCACCGTCAACATGTTCTCTGTCAGATCCGCCATCAATGGGCTGGATATTCGATTCCTAAGTATGAAAGGCCACCGACTTTATATGGCTAAGTTACTCCATTTTTACAGTTCAGGCAAGTAGGCCCGATTCTGTCCTTAAAGCCTTCCCTGCTCTCTGTCTCTGACAGCTTCAGCTTGAGCTCGCATCTGTATCCATGAACTTTGTCCTACTCCCTGTGCAGCTAACGGTGCCTGCCTCGGCCAGTTTTCGCCTGCCTGCCAAGAAGCTGTATTTCACCTTCGAATTATCTACTTTGCTCTTCAGCCGATGCATTCCTGTCCAGTGATTTAGGTAAACATTTCCTTTAGCTCACAAGCAAAGGACTCGGCCTTTCCGTCCTCCTGCAAGTAATTCATAGCCCTGTTGCCATGGAAAGTTTTCTGCCCCTCGCATCTCATATAGACACTTAGACGCTTGTACACGCACACACAGTCAGTATAGAATAGATTCTGTCCGAGAGTCTTTTCTTGTGGATAACATAGTTCTCTAAACATAGGATGTTAGATATGATTTGGGATTAGGTTGACTTGACCCCCCAGACTTCTTGTCTCCACATGTAGAGCTAAATGTCAAGTCCCCGTCACCCCCTAGTTGCACGTCAATCACACGTCATGCTGCTGCGCGCGCATCTATGTTAAGTATTATCTTATAGATCCACCTATGCATGATAATCAGAGCCAATCATGTTTCTTTCTGCTCCTTATTACGCCTAGTTTCGATTACGTACCAGTATGTCATTCCTCTTATCAATTGTTACGCCTTTTGCATTCGTTTCATTGTAATGTATGACCTATAAAAGTTACTTCTTGTCAATAAAGTATTGTACTTCACTTCCTGAACCCTCGTGGTGACGGAACCTGAAGGCCGCCACTCGAGTCGGCCATTTTGGAATAAAGCCCATTCAGAAAATCTCTTATACCACGGATTCTGCCTCTTGTTATTCTGAGCTATTTTACTTTATTTTAGATTCCGCATGAAATTCAGTCAAGGTAAAAAGAATATTTACCACACATCCCCCGGGGCTTAGAAAAAAGGTTGGGGACTGTGGGGGAGCCCCAACGCCCCCACGGTCCCAGCCGGCTCCCCGCGTCCTTCGGGAGCCGGCATTTCTTTTCCACATGGGGAGCTGCTGACATGCAGCTCCCCGTGTGGAAAAGCAATATGGTTTGGATTTTGAAAGAGAGAGCAGGTTTCACTGCTCTCTCTTTCAAAATCCAAACGAAGTTTGCTATGGGAGGGCGAGAGACTCCCGCCCTCGCATAGCAAATAACAGTGTCCTGGGGATGGGCACCCCAGGACACTGCACGAGCTGGCCCTGGGGGTGGCGGTCCCCAGGGCCCTCGAGGGCTCGAGGAGGGGGGCCACGCAGCCCCCCTCCCTAAAAAAATAAAGCCCCGGGGGGTGGTGGTCCCCGGGGCTTGGGGGGCCATTCAGCCGCCCCACCCATTTATTTTCTAGCCCCGGGGGGTAGCGGTCCCCATGGCTGGGTGCCCCCCTGGGCCCCCCAATAAATGTTACAGTGTTTGCCCCCGGAATTTGGCCCCCCGGGGGCTAATTATTAATGAACCGCGGAAGCCCGTGCTTCGTTTTTTTTTTCTACGGCCGGATCCGCGCACCCAGCGCGCATTTTGCTGTTTTTTAAAAAAAGGGGTCCTGGGAGTCCTTCTGGGACCCCCTAAGCAGGTCTAGAGGATCAGAGTATTTCTACCCTGCCCCCTTTATATGTTTTACACACTTATTCCCCTTACTTCTTCAGCCTCGCTTCTACCGAGGCACAAAATGGCTGCCAACAGTTCCTGGTTTTGAATGTTGACAACCACTTGACAGCCAATTAGCATTCAGCGCGTGATCAGGAGGGTGTGTGCACGGTGCGCAGAGGGTGCGCTCAAGGTGCGCATAGGGTGCGCGGATCCTCCGAGGCCATAGATATATATATACTTTTGACTGTAATTTTCTCAGGAACTACTAAACAGATTAACACCATTTAAGCAAAAGGCACGAGTCTGAACTGAGGACTACCTCTTTGCCAAATTTGGTGTAATTCTGTTCAGCAGTTCGGGCTGCAGCTGCGGCTTAAGGTCCTATGGGAAAATGCATGGGGAAAATGCGTTTTGGGACCCCCTTTTTTCTCGGCCCCCGCTTGACCTATCACCCCGAGTCTTTCAGGATAGGAGCGGACCGGAGCTGGCCAAAAGTTTGGAAAATTTGCAAAGATTCATCAACCGGCGCCAGACTTATTGGGAATAGAATGTTGCAGATTTCCGATGGAAAATAGGTCCCAACTATAACTACCTACTGGCGACCGCCAGTAGGTAATATATATATATATGTATATTCACTGAAAAAAACCATAGGTTTCAGGCACGTTATAGTTAGGAATTAGCATTTAAAAAACCTTAGAAATTCACTGAAAAAACCATAGGGTTCAGGGGCGTTATAGTTAGTTGGACTTTTCACTCGTACAAAACCATTGAAATTCCCCCTTTATAGTTAGTTCAGCTAACTATAACTCGCGTGCCCGCAATGCACTGCTGATGACGTCACATATTACATCACTCATGACATGGTCAGTGACATCACTGATGACATCACTGATGACATCTCAAATGACATCACTGATGACATCACTGATGACATCATCCAGTGAATGTGTGTTTTTCTGAAAATAAAATATGTTTTATATATGTATATCTCAAGGTCGATGGAAGAATAAATGAGTGTATAAGTGTCTAAATGGATGATTTGTTTTTGAAAAATTTATTGTATAACTGACTGATTAAGTGTATCTTTGTGAATACATGGCTTAGTTAGTAATGTTTAAATATGTAAATATCTGTAGGAAATGGGACCCCCGGCCGGCCAGGGCTTGCGCCACAGCCAGTCAGAGACCACCACTCCTATGAAAGGTCGACCCCTGCTCGCCCTCTAGGTAATGCGGCACGGGCAGCCAGGCCTATCCCAGAGGACATGTGAAGCATTTGCGCACGCACCCACCAACAACAACCTCCCGGGCCTCCCACAAACGGAACTCCACACCAAGTATATATATGAAAATAGTCTTTGTATTAAGCAGGACACATAGGAACACACATTGTACAAGGGGCCAGGGGCGCGGGCAGGGGCTACAGGGAAGAAGGTACAGCACAGGGCCAAGGGACCACTGCCAGGAATCACATACAGGGGACATCTGGTATTCAGGGGGGGGAAATAGGACAAGGTACACAACATACAGGAGCACCCGTAGAGGGGCAACACAGAATACTCGTAGGGATCACATTAGTCTTAGTCCATAGCAATCCACAGGCCAGCGGGCCTTTCTGGGGCAAAGGGCCCAAGAGTCTCGATGTTCAGGGCAGGGAGCCCGGGGCAAAGCTAAACGTAGCAGTTGCCCACTAAGTGCTGGGCAACTGAGGGACCTCGTGGGAGCCTCGCCGGCCCTAGGGAAAAAGGGTGCCAACGGGGGAGCCACTCGGGCTCTGGGGGCAATGGCACGGTGGAGCCTCTCGGGGCTCTGGGGGCAATGGCACGGTGGAGCCTCTCGGGGCTCTGGGGGCAATGGCACGGTGGAGCCTCTCGGGGCTCGGAGTTGAGGGGGGCCACAGGTGGAGCCTCGCAGGGCTCAGACCATTGGTGGGGCACGCGGAGTCCCTCTCGGGGGACTCGGCTTCGGGGGAGGCCTCCCGGGCCTCAGGGCACAACCGGAGATTCACTCGAGGGGAGGAGTGGACACCGACAACGGGTCCCGACGCCCCTCCTCTCTGTTGCTCGCCGCAGCACTCACCGGTTTTGGTGCGCCGGTCTCCTTTGCTGCGCCAGCCTTCTCCTTGTGCTCCAGGGCTCTCTCCCTCTCGGGAGCCCCGGGGAAGGTCAGCAGCTTCACGGGGGTATCGCAGGAGCGCGGAGTGGGCTCCCGCCGCTCCTGCTTCGTCGTTCTTCTTCGGCCGGCCTCTCCTCTTTCTCTCAGGCCGGCAGCCAATCACGGCGCGGCCTGGGGGATGACGCTAGTGGGGAATCCCGGGCTGGCAGCCAATACCAGCGCGGCCCGGGGATGACATCACTAGGGTCCCGGGCGGCGGCGGTGAACTCGGGGGGGAATCGACGAGGAGTGGGCTCCCTCGTAAGGCACAAGGGCAGGGAATAAAGCGAGGTAGGCACTCGCTGGGGGTGTCGAACCTTGGTAGCACGGGGCAGACGCCGGGTGAGCACCGGCTTGTGGAATATAGCGCTACCAGCGCTCGTGCAGGAGTGAAGTGCCCCAAAGCGGTAGGGGGCAGGGAACAGCGCTTCCAGGCGCGGGGCAGAAGGGACAGCGCTCCCCCAGCGCTAGATGCAGGTTACCAAAGTCCGTCGGTAGTCCAGGACCTCAGGGGGGGCCCAGCAGCGCCAAGAAGGGGAAAGGGCCAGCCTCAGTCCAGGAGTAGGGCAGGGCCCAGGGAGGCACGCCACCCCTGAGCCCCAGCAGCAGCAGCTCCGGGTAGATTCAAGTTGAGAACAAGAACAAGTCCAGAGTGTCACAGCACCCTTTTTATACACACCTTCTTGGTCTGAAGGGGCAGGCAGGGGGAGAACCAGCTGGAACTGGTTATGGGGGGAATTCTTTACACTGGCCAGGCTAGGAACATCAGCCGCACCCCAGGGGGTGGAGCCAGCATGGTCTGGGGAAAACCCAGCCTCATTCATGACACTCCAACCAGACAGTCAATCCACAAGCAGACCCAGGCTCACTCCTCCCCTCACATCAGTATGCTAAACACTCCATTCACCACCGGGCAGACCCTCCCAGATCCTGGGAGCCAGGCTCACCAGCCAGCCCCGGCCAATCATACGCCAGGCACATATTCCACAAGTATGCCAACTTCCAAAAGGGGGACTTCTACACTAGACACACTCATACCTCATACACCGTGGCGCAGCATTCAACCTCACGAGTTCATACATACCAGACTTGACCCTGCACACCCTACGCACCGGGAACTACCGAGGACTCATCCATTCCCCATGTATTCCTATGGAAGGGTAGGTCGCTCTCTCCTCACACTCCCTCAGAGGGGGAATCACCATCCCTAGGTTACATATACCATACAAACTTCAGGGGCGGACCTGCCAGATGGGCCACGTCCAACACATGCCCCTCCCAGCCCAAAGGCAGGGTAGACCAATCACTACCGTGATGGACTTCCCTGCTTGCAGGGCGATAGAACATGGACGTGGTCCGCGCTACCGAGCCACCCTCCAGTTTAACGCCTACCTGGACCGATAGACACACACAGGCTAAAAATTAAGAAAAATAAAAAAATGAAAAATAATAAAGACATAGGCCCAACCAGGCTACCCCACTGGCACGCCTTAGTTGTCCGTGACTAGGACCAGGCCCTAGGCTACCCAGATACCACTGGTCCCTGCTAATCCGAAGTGGGGGGTGGTAACCCCGGGCCCACAATAGCCCTTCCCCACTCCCTTTCTCAGGGTAGCCACGCCTACCACTGTTCCTTCCACCTTGGGTCCACACCCTCAGGCTTGCCAGAGGTCACGGGCAAGAATGCCCCACCCTACCTCTACTTCTGAAGTTCCGCGTTCTCCCAGGAGAAACACCCTCAGAACACACTTTCCTATCAGTCTTGGAACTTCCTCCCTCCACTGGTCTTCCACCTGGGAACTAAGCGTTCAGCTCTCCCCAAGGCAAGCCGCGGCCGCGCCAGCAGGTCTTCCTTGTCCGGGATACAACTAACATAACTTTAACAAAACGAGCCGCGGCAGCGCCAGCAGGTCTCAAGGTTCAGCTCTCCCCAAGGCAAGCCGCGGCCGAGCCAGCAGGTCTTCCTTGTCCGGGATACAACTACCATAACTTTAACAAAACGAGCCGCGGCAGCGCCAGCAGGTCTCAAGGTTCAGCTCTCCCCAAGGCAAGCCGCGGCCGAGCCAGCAGGTCTTCCTTGTCCGGGATACAACTACCATAACTTTAACAAAACGAGCCGCGGCAGCGCCAGCAGGTCTCAAAGTTCAGCTCTCCCCAAGGCAAGCCGCGGCAGCGCCAGCAGGTCTTCCTTGTCCGGGATACAACTTAACATAAATTCAATAAAACGAGCCGCGGCAGCACTAGCCGGTCCCAAGGTTCAGCTCTCCCCAAGGCAAGCCGCGGCCGAGCCAGCAGGTCTTCCTTGTCCGGGATACAACTACCATAACTAACAAAACGAGCCGCGGCAGCGCCAGCAGGCCTCAAAGTTCAGCTCTCCCCAATGCAAGTTCCCTATCCCAGAGAACTCACACCATTCATCCACACTCACACACCCCCCAGACTAGTAAGACAGTTTCTACCGCCCCTGATTTCTCAACCTGACCACCACGTGACACAGGTACTATTACTCTGGGAACTGGGAATGGGACATTCACATTCATCCAGCGCATTACACATTCATCCCCAAACCCCTCCCAAGACTGGTAAGACAGTTTCTACCGCCCCTGATTTCTCAACCTGACCCTCGGGGCACAGGTACCATTACTCTAGGGCAGGGACAAGGACCATACATATTTGACCACAATTTTGCAACCACCACTGGATCCCACCCTTCTGGTGAGTCCAGAAAACACATTGTACTAGGGAGTTGATCTACCCTCCCTAGCTAGGGCCACCTAACCAGAACACATCTTTCACAGAACGGACATTTACGTAAACTCTTAAAACAATAATCTCCTTTCTTTGCGACCATTTACAATACAGAGTTTTGTAGGAAGGCCAGTTATCGTTGTGGTACTGCGCAAACACAAGTTCGGATCCCACTTCTGACACCAGTGTAGGAAATGGGACCCCCGGCCGGCCAGGGCTTGCGCCACAGCCAGTCAGAGACCACCACTCCTATGAAAGGTCGACCCCTGCTCGCCCTCTAGGTAATGTGGCGCGGGCAGCCAGGCCTATCCCGGAGGACATGTGAAGCATTTGCGCACGCACCCACCAACAACAACCTCCCGGGCCTCCCACAAACGGAACTCCACACCAAGTATATATATGAAAATAGTCTTTGTATTAAGCAGGACACATAGGAACACACATTGTACAAGGGGCCAGGGGCGCGGGCAGGGGCTACAGGGAAGAAGGTACAGCACAGGGCCAAGGGACCACTGCCAGGAATCACATACAGGGGACATCTGGTATTCAGGGGGGGGAAATAGGACAAGGTACACAACATACAGGAGCACCCGTAGAGGGGCAACACAGAATACTCGTAGGGATCACATTAGTCTTAGTCCATAGCAATCCACAGGCCAGCGGGCCTTTCTGGGGCAAAGGGCCCAAGAGTCTCGATGTTCAGGGCAGGGAGCCCGGGGCAAAGCTAAACGTAGCAGTTGCCCACTAAGTGCTGGGCAACTGAGGGACCTCGTGGGAGCCTCGCCGGCCCTAGGGAAAAAGGGTGCCAACGGGGGGAGCCACTCGGGCTCTGGGGGCAATGGCACGGTGGAGCCTCTCGGGGCTCTGGGGGCAATGGCACGGTGGAGCCTCTCGGGGCTCTGGGGGCAATGGCACGGTGGAGCCTCTCGGAGTTGAGGGGGGCCACAGGTGGAGCCTCGCAGGGCTCAGACCATTGGTGGGGCACGCGGAGTCCCTCTCGGGGGACTCGGCTTCGGGGGAGGCCTCCCGGGCCTCAGGGCACAACCGGAGATTCACTCTATGGGAGGAGCGGACACCGACAACGGGTCCCGACGCCCCTCCTCTCCGTTGCTCGCCGCAGCACTCACCGGTTTTGGTGCGCCGGTCTCCTTTGCTGCGCCAGCCTTCTCCTTGTGCTCCAGGGCTCTCTCCCTCTCGGGAGCCCCGGGGAAGGTCAGCAGCTTCACGGGGGTATCGCAGGAGCGCGGAGTGGGCTCCCGCCGCTCCTGCTTCGTCGTTCTTCTTCGGCCGGCCTCTCCTCTTTCTCTCGGGCTGGCAGTCAATCACGGCGCGGCCTGGGGGATGACGCTAGTGGGGAATCCCGGGCTGGCAGCCAATACCAGCGCGGCCCGGGGATGACATCACTAGGGTCCCGGGCGGCGGCGGTGAACTCCGGGGGGAATCGACGAGGAGTGGGCTCCCTCGTAAGGCACAAGGGCAGGGAATAAAGCGAGGTAGGCACTCGCTGGGGGTGTCGAACCTTGGTAGCACGGGGCAGACGCCGGGTGAGCACCGGCTTGTGGAATATAGCGCTACCAGCGCTCGTGCAGGAGTGAAGTGCCCCAAAGCGGTAGGGGGCAGGGAACAGCGCTTCCAGGCGCGGGGCAGAAGGGACAGCGCTCCCCCAGCGCTAGATGCAGGTTACCAAAGTCCGTCGGTAGTCCAGGACCTCAGGGGGGCCCAGCAGCGCCAAGAAGGGGAAAGGGCCAGCCTCAGTCCAGGAGTAGGGCAGGGCCCAGGGAGGCACGCCACCCCTGAGCCCCAGCAGCAGCAGCTCCGGGTAGATTCAAGTTGAGAACAAGAACAAGTCCAGAGTGTCACAGCACCCTTTTTATACACACCTTCTTGGTCTGAAGGGGCAGGCAGGGGGAGAACCAGCTGGAACTGGTTATGGGGGGAATTCTTTACACTGGCCAGGCTAGGAACATCAGCCGCACCCCAGGGGGTGGAGCCAGCATGGTCTGGGGAAAACCCAGCCTCATTCATGACACTCCAACCAGACAGTCAATCCACAAGCAGACCCAGGCTCACTCCTCCCCTCACATCAGTATGCTAAACACTCCATTCACCACCGGGCAGACCCTCCCAGATCCTGGGAGCCAGGCTCACCAGCCAGCCCCGGCCAATCATACGCCAGGCACATATTCCACAAGTATGCCAACTTCCAAAAGGGGGACTTCTACACTAGACACACTCATACCTCATACACCGTGGCGCAGCATTCAACCTCACGAGTTCATACATACCAGACTTGACCCTGCACACCCTACGCACCGGGAACTACCGAGGACTCATCCATTCCCCATGTATTCCTATGGAAGGGTAGGTCGCTCTCTCCTCACACTCCCTCAGAGGGGGAATCACCATCCCTAGGTTACATATACCATACAAACTTCAGGGGCGGACCTGCCAGATGGGCCACGTCCAACAATATCTGTATCAGTCTCTCACTTTGTGTATAAGTGGCTGCATGGGTTGGTAAGTAGCTACATGAGTGTCTATATAGGTTATTAGTTGGTTTGTTGAGTATCAGTATGAGTGTCTGAGTGTCTGTATGGTTCGGTGGGGGTATTACGTAGTGCATAGGTGCATGAATGAGTGACTCACTGTTTCTATGTGTTGAAGACAGCAGGTGTGCAGGACTGTATGGGTGGATGAGTGTGTGCATGGGTGTGTTAGTGAGTGAATGACTGTCTCAATAGTGCCTTTATGAGTAACTACATATGTTTTAAACTAGTATATGTGACTATTGGTGTATATGTGAGAGTGAGAGATTGGAAGTGTTCCTGTATGAATAAGTATGTGTTTCTATAAGTGATTGTTTAAAAGACTAAGTATGTGTAAGTTTCTGTAGAAGTAAGTGTGGTGGTGTGTGTATAACTGTATATGCAAGTAAATGGATCTTTGATTCGTTATTAGCATGAGTGACTATGTGTGTGAGTAACTCTATGGATGAGTGGTGTTGTGTAACAGGATGTATAGGTGTGTGAGTACATATGATGAGTGAGTACATGTATGAGTGACTGTATAGGACTGTTGGTGAATGAGTGGATGTGTATGTGGATCTTAGAATTACTGAATTGGTTGTTGTAACTGGTATTGGTATGTCCATTGTTTTGAAAATGTTAGTTTCTATTTTTGAATGTGTGTATCAAAGGTTATATGAGGGTGAGAGGAGGTCTGCCACTCTATCACAAGGATGATGTCACCAGTGATGTCATTTGAGATGTCATCAGTGATGTCATCAGTGATGTCACTGACCATGTCATGAGTGATGTAATATGTGACGTCATCAGCAGTGCATTGCGGGCGCGCGAGTTATAGTTAGCTGAACTAACTATAACGGGGGAATTTCAATGGTTTTGTACGAGTGAAAAGTTCAGCTAACTATAACGCTCCTGAAACCTATGGTTTTTTCAGTGAATTTCTAAGGTTTTTTAAATGCTAACTCCTAACTATAACGTGCCTGAAACCTATGTTTTTTTCAGGGAATTTCAAAGGTTTTTTAAATGCTAATTTCTAACTATGCCTACAGAGATAGGACATGTGAAGAAAAAAGAAAAAACGCACAGAAAGAAAAAAAAGAAATGAAAAAAGAAGCAACAGAAGTCCTCAAAGACGAAGAAAAGTGCAGGAAGAAGGATAACGTGCAGAAAGAACAAACAGAAGAGCAGAAAGAAGCCTTGTTGCAAAATCATCCTGTACCCTTAACTTTTTCAGACGGATACTGGTGGTAACTGAGTCTGACTAACCAGTCCTAGAGCCAGTGCTATGTTAAAAGACACTCAGAATACAGTGAAAACACCAACATACACTAGGGAGCACTATGCGTTGGGGTCCCCCTGTGATTAGCATGACCTCCTCTGTAAGCCCCTAGTATATAATAGGGCAGGGGGATTAAAACTACCTCTTAAAAAGCGCCACAGGGCATGTTTGCACATGTCACCTCAGGCCCTGTCCCCTCCCTTCCCCACTGTGTAAACCCGCCCTGTGGCCGTTTTAAGCTGGGAGATTAAGTCCCCTTGAATCCTGAGGGTCCCTAGGGTCCAACTAGACCACTAGGTACCTCCAGTAAGCGCCACAGAGCTGCGTTGCAGAGAGATGTAAAAAGAGGCATGGCCTAGACCACATCTCAGTAACGCAGCGCAGTGGTGCTTACTGGAAGCACCTGGTGGGCTAGTTGGTCCCCAGGGTCCCTCAGGATTGAAGGTGAATTATTTCCCCAACTTAAAACGCGCCACAGGGCATGTTTGCACACGTTATCTCAGGCCCCGTCCCCTCCCTTCACCACTGTGTAAACACGCCCTGTGGCCGTTTTTAGTTGGGAGATTAAGTTCATTTGAATCCTGAGGGTCCCTAGGGTCCAACTAGCCCACTAGGTACCTCCAGTAAGCACCACAGAGCTACGTTGCAGAGAGGTGTAAAAGGTGGCATGGCCTGGACCACCTCTCTGCAACGCAGCTCAGTGGCGCTTACTGGAAGCACCTGGTGGGCTCGTTAGCCCCCAGGGGCCCTCAGGAATAAAGAGGAATTATGTCCCCAACTTAAAACGCGCAATAGGGCGTATTTGCACACGTCACCTCAGGCCCCGTCCCTTCCTTCCCCACTATGTAAACACGCCCTGTGGCTGTTTTAAGTTGGGAGATTAAGTCCCCTTGAATCCTGAGTGTCCCTAGGGGCAAAATAGCCCACTAGGTATGCCCAGTAAGCACTATTGCAGAGAGGTGTAAAAAGGGGCACGGCCTGCACCACCTCTCTGCAACGCAAAGCAGTGGCGCTTACTGGAAGCACCTGGTGGGCTAGTTGGCCCCCAGGGTCCCTCAGGATTGAAAGGGAATTATTTCCCCAACTTAAAACGTGCCACAGGGCGTGTTTGCACACGTCACCTCAGGCCCCGTCCCCTCCCTTCACCACTGTGTAAACGCGCACTGTGGCCGTTCTAAGTTGAGAGATTAAGTCCCCTTGAATCCTAAGGGTCCCTAGGGTCAAACTAGCCAACTAGGTACCTCCAGTAAGCACCACAGAGCTGCGTTGCAGAGAAGTGTAAAAAGGGGCGTGGCCTCAAAACACCTGTCTGCAACGCAGCTCCCCGGCGCATAGTGGAGATACCTGTTGGGCTAGTTGGCCCTCAGGGACCCTCTGTATTGAAGGGGAATTAATTCCCCAACTTACAACTGGCCAGGGGGCGCATTTGCAGAGTGCTGCAAGGAGGGGGCGTGGCGTCCGGCGCGATGCCGGTCTTTTATTTATTTTATTTTTTTAAGAACGAGGGGTGTGTGGCCCCATTTCTTCTTCTAATTTATTGTCCCTGGGGACCCCATCCCCCAGGGCCTGCCCCTAATTTCTTTTTGTGAAGAAACATTTTTTTGGAAGGGGGCTGCGTGGCCCCCCTCCCGAAGCCTTAATCGGCCCCGGGGATCCCAACCTCCGGGGCATGGCCTTTTAAAAAAAAAAATCTTTAGGAGTGGGGCTGCGTTGCCCCCCTCCTCCGGCCACTTATGGCCCCGGGGGACCCCATCCCCCGGGGCCAGCCTTTGTTTTTTATTATTTAAAAAGAAATTATATTTATAGAAACACCTAGGACATGCTGGACAAACCGTATGTACCTATCACCATGACGATTTGCGTGATATTCATTAAAAGACAACTATGCATGCAATGAATCCACGTGGAATGTATTTACACCACTAGTGAAGCTCTGACATGTCTGACGCCCTACCGTGCCTAATCCCGGCGCCCCCGCCGGTGGGTACTCTCCAAGTAGACACCCTTGTCATTTATTTATACAAACATGGGTAGCTATTGACGGGCAGACTTAATACACACGCACACCAAGCCATTCAAAGGGGATTCGACAAAAATTTGACCAAAAATATGCAAGAAACCCCCCTCACGGTTAATAAAACACACATCCACCGCCGGATGTGTAATACTTTTTATTTTACTCTCTGGAAAGGAGACGAACCTCACTTGAGAGTCACAGCACGCTCCTGGCTGAGCCCAATGCTGTGTTACATCCACCAGTGCCCGCCGAGTGCCACACACTTCTGTGTTTTATTCCACCAGCTAGTGGGTAAGGTATGACACTCTCTAGCCCATGTGCACTGTAACACCACCCCGTGAATATGTCATGCCACACTTGCCTTCGCACGGGTTATATTGCCCCATCTGACGTGCCTTCCTCGATGCCTATGTTATAACGCACAGCGCTATGCCATACATATTACAATCTGGGATCCATATCTTTGTCACAGTGCATATGCAACGTTACACTCCCCAGCACATATTTTATATTACAACTTTAGAGACTAGTTAGGTTACACAACACTGCCCTGTGCATATTACACTCCAAGGCGCATATCGCATAGCACACGCCAGTGCCTGTGCTATCTCGCACTCTCCAATGAATCTGTCATTTGCACAATGTATTGCATATTATATTTCACGCCCCGGTTCATCTTATTTCACACTTTTTGGTGCATAGTTTATACCATACACTACATCTAGTTTTCATTTTCAATCGTGTTCTCAGGACTATGTTCTATATAACACTGCGTTCACCTACCCTTTTCACAGGCATTACATTTTGCGATGGGGGGTGGAGAGTCGGGGGTGTTCCTGCCAAGTGAGCCCGGAGTCACAGTCACAAACATCCTCTTCTTCCTGAATAAAAGTAAGATTATGCTGCATACTTGTTCATATTTTAAGTAGTTCGCACAGACACACATTTTAAAAACAATAAAGTTCCTAATAACCACCTTCTCTGAACAGTTAGCTTGCTGCCCCATCCACCTCCTCCCTATCCTCTGTTGTCTGAATCCATGGACTAGCCTCCTCCCTCCTGCCATGCATGCTCTGATGTGCTGCCACTGCCCTCCATTTAGCATGATGTACCAGTCCACTCCTCCTGCCCTCCATTACCCAATTCTATGCCCCATCATTGACGTCCTGCTTAGCCTCTGTGCTTAGCTTGCTGCCCCTATTCTCCTTCCCCCTGCCCTCCGATGTCTTTGTGCATGCCCCTGCTCCATCCTTTTTGCCGACCATGTTCCATGGACCTGCCACTCCTATCTCTGAGTATTCTGTTGAGCTGCCACTCCCCTCCCACCTGCCTAGCATTGTCAGATGACTGCAACCTGTCCCTGCCACCTCCACCCTGCCTGTCCACATGCCATGCCCCTATCCCCTTCCTCCTGTCCTCCATGGTCCATTTTACTGCCACACCCTTCTGCCCTCCCTGGTCTGTTGTGCGGCAACTGCTCCTCCTGCCTGCCCCGCATGGTCTGTTGTGAGGCCCCTTCCCCTGAACTCTCTTGTCTGTGACCAGGTCCTGACCCTCCCTTCTATCCTCCATGGTCCTTTGTGCATGCCCCTGCAACCTCCTTCTTGCCCATCATAGCCATTGTGCTGCCACTAACCCTCCCGCTTGCCATGCATGGTCTTCTGTGCTGCCACAGCCCCTCCCACCTTCCCTGTGTAGTCAGCTAGCTGCCCCTGACCCCCTCCCACCTTCCTTCCATGTGTATGCCATCATAGTCTCACTGTTGCTCTCCATGGTGTGTCTTGTTTCTAGTGCCCATACTGCCTGACCTCCATGGTCATCTTGCTGCTCCTGCCCTGCCCCCTTGCCCCCAGCCCTCTGTTTCCATGTGCAGACCCCTATTCCCCTATTCCCTCCCTCCTGGCTTGTCTGTTCCATTGCCCTTTATGGTCTGGTATGCTGCAGCTTTCTCTCCTGTCAGTCCATTATGGTCAGCTAGCTACCATTGCCTTTTTCCCCTCTGTTCTCTGTTGTCCATGTGCATGGTCCTGTCCCCTCCCTATTGCTTTCTATGGATTGTTGTGCTGCACTCCCGTCCCGCATGCCCTGTGTGGTGTATTGTGCTGCTGCAAACCCTGATGCCTGCCCTGTAGGGTCAGTTTGGTGCACCTCTCCATGTCCCTCCTGTCCTCTGTTATCCGAGTCCATGTCCCTACCCCAATTCCTCCTGCCTTCCATGATCCAATGTACCATACTTGCGAACATTTTGAACTTGGTAAGAGGGAGATTTTGAAAAAAAACTGGGGTATTGATTTTCCCCTTTGAGTTACATTGAAAAAGAGGAGATTGTAGACAGGAGACAGATCAAATAAAGCCCATTTGAGCTTTAAAACATTGGACGTTTCCTTGCTGAATCGGGTCTGTTGGCATGTATGGTTGTACTACCACTGCCTCTTCCTTCTGCCCACAATGGTCTATTATATTGCCACAGCCTCTCTTGCCAGTCCTGTATTGTTGGTTTGTTGCCCCTGTCCACCTTCCCACTGCCCTCCATAGTCTGTTGTGCTGCCACTGCGCTTCCTGCCTGCCCAGTGTGGTCGAATTGTTGCCTCTGCACCTTCCTACCTTCCTTCAATTTTCAGAGTCCGTGCCCCTGGCCTCTGCCTCTCAACAGTATCCTAATGAACAACTAGATTGCTAACATTCTATATTTATTACAAAAGTGTGGAACGCCTGACGTCTTCTTGATGTAATCAAAACTGTAATACCTAGAGCATTTCATTTAGAAATTATATATATGAGAGGGTCTTATTCGCATCAAAATTATGGTTAGTGCTCTAAAAAACTAAAATGAGGGCATATTTTGTGAGTTTTCAAATAACGACAAAGCACTTTTAAATTATTTGTTATCTTTATGTTTTTTTATCCATTTGACCACTTGATTAAATGTTGCACTTATGGGACAGGATGTGGTGTTACTTCCAGAGCTGCAGACTTTGCAACTGGGGAACCAGGTTGGAGTTTCTGCTTCAGCTCAACATTCTGTGATTCTGGTCAAATCACTTAATCTCCCCATGTCTACAACCAAAATGAATTTGATCTTGTGTGATGTAACCAATGCTCATGTAAAGCACTCCAATACCTGACAAGTCTGCACTATATAAAACTGCCAAAAACACAAAAAATAAGTGTTTTGCAAACTTCTGTCATTGGGCTATATGTGGGCTACATCTGGGTGATAATTGTGCTGCATTTGGACTCTTTTGTCTCTGGTGGCCATCTTGGGAGATTTATTTGTTATGAAGTTTCCTAATTTCCTCATTTACTGCAGTCTCCTCAGTAGGAAATGCTTTCAGTTTTTTACTTTGATTCCATCAAGAAGGTATTCAGATATGTCACACATTTGCCATAAATTCTGAATGTTAGCACTCTAGTTGCTCATTAGATCACTGTAGTAAAGCTACTGCTCACCACGGAATTCTGCTGCTGGTATTACAAGTGCATGTTTCACTCTGCATGTCAGAATTTTTTAATGAAATAGAAGAGGATTTGAGAAGTCACTCAAAATGTGCCTTAATTTTTCTTTCTGCAGCACTGATCATACTTTCTATGGCAAAATGAACCCCCTCATTTTGTTCCTTTTTAAATGAAATGTTTTAAGAGTTACCACTTTATTCCAATCAAGATGGCTTTAGGTGTGCAATACTTTTGTCATAAGTAGGACTGTTAGCGCTCTAGTTGTTCTTTAGAACACTCTGGGAAGCTGCAGTAGAACACAAAGGAATCAACTGACAGTCTCTGCCCTTGTTGTATGTAAATGTTTTACTGAGAATGTCAGACTTCATTCTCACATGACTGAGAAAGATAATGTGAATTTACAGAAAATATGCTCTCAGTTTAGCTTATAGATCACCTTCCAAACCTCTGTGGGAAAAGCATGAGAAAATAGTTTTCTCTCAAACTTGATTCATGATATCACAGCAGAAGGCTTTTTCACATGGTAAAATCACCTTAGAACACACCACAATTCCTAAAATGAGTATGGTACTATCAACAAATGATTTATAATGTAACTAAAGTCTTAAAACCTTCTATTAACTGCAATGGTTTTTAATGAGGTGCTATCATGTATATTGGTCCCAAGATGGCTGCCAACACTTCTTGGATGAAGTACTGACAGCCAATCAGATCTCATAATGCGATGTGTGGTTAGGCTCTGCCCAGATATATATGTGATTTTGATTTTGATTTTCTCAGGAACTACTGAACAGATTTACACCTTTTAAGCAAAAGGCCCGACTCTGATCCAAGGTCTACCTTTCTGCCAAATTTGGTGTAATTCCGTTCAGCAGTTCGGGCTGTAGCTGCGGCTAAAGGTCCTACGGGAAATTGCATGGGGAAAACACATTTTGGGACCCCCCTTTTTTCTCAGCCCCCGCTACACGAATCATCCCAAGACTTTCAGGATAGGAGTAGACTGGAGCTGGCCAAAAGTTTTAGAAAATTTCGCGAAGATTCGTCAACAGGCGCCAAAGTTATTCCAAATAGAATGTTGCGGATTTCCTATGGAAAATAGGTCAGAACTATAACTACCTACTAGGGAAAGTTATAGTTAGTTGGACATTTCACTCGTACAAAACCATAGAAATTTCCCCGTTATAGTTAGTTCAGCTAACTATTACTCGCACCCCCGCAATGCACTGCTGATGACGTCACATAGTACATCACTCATGACATGGTCAGTGATATCACTGATGACATCACTGATGACATCACTGATGACATCACTAATGACATCATCCATGTGATAAATTGATGCATCTTCTCACACACTAATATAACCTTTGATACACCCACTCTAAATTCCAGACTACCATTCTAAAAACCATAGACACTCCAACACCAATAACTACATACCCACTCACTGATTCTGTCATAGCAAACAGCAGTGTCCTGGGGTGGGCACCCCGGGACACTGCAGGAGCCTGCCCTGGGGGGTGGCGGTCCCCAGGGCCATCACAGGCTCCAGGAGGGGGGCCGTACGGCCCCCCTCCCAACCAATGCACAGCCCCGGGGAGGTGGTGGTCCCTGGGGCTCGGGGGTCCTTAACGGACCCCCAAATTTACATATTAGTGCCCCGGGGAGGTGGTGGTTCCTGGGGTGTGTTGAGGGGGCTAGAGCCCCCCATACAGGTATTTAAAACAAAAAAAAAGAAGCCCCGGGGGTGGCAGTCCCCGGGGCTGCGGGGAGGCAGTGTACACCCCCGCAAATAATTAATGAAAGCCCTGGGGGTTGGAGGTCCCCGGGGCTTGGGGAGGCCTTTGAGGCCCCCCATACATTAGAAAAAGAAGCCCCGGGGGGCTGGGTGCCCCCCTGCAAATATTTATAGAATGCCCTAAGCAGGCCTAGGGGGTCAGGGTGTTTCTATCCTGCTCCCTTTTCTTGTTTTACGCGTTTGTTTCCCTGGTTTCTTGTGCCTTGGTTCTACTGAGAAACAAGATGGCTGCCAACACTTCCTGGTTTTGAGTGTTGACAGCCAATTAGAATCCAGCTCATGATCGGGAGGGTGCGCGGATCCACCGTGCCTCTATATATCGAAACTTTTATTTTTTTATTTTCTCAGCAACTACTGAACGGATTTACACCATTTTAAAAAAGGTCTCTTTCTGAACCAAGGGCTACCTTTTTGCAAAATTTGGTGTAACTCCGTTCAGCAGTTTTGGCTGTAACTGTGTCTAAAGTTTCCTATGGGAAATAGATTTTTTTACCTCTATTTTTTTTATTTCTCTGGAACTACTGAACGGATTTACACCATTTAAAAAAAAGGTCTCTTTCTGATCCAAGAGCTACCTTTTTGCAAAATTTGGTGTAATTCCATTCAGCAGTTCGGGCTGTAACCGTGTCTAAAGTTTCCTATAGGAAATAACATGGAAAAAACACGTTTTGGGACCCCCCTTTTTTCTCGGCCCCCACTTGCCAAATCACCCCGAAGCTTTCAAGATAGGAGCTGACCGTAACGGGCCATAAGTTTTGAAAATTTCGCGAAGATTCGTCAACCGGCGCCAAAGTTATTGGGAAAACAAAAAATGAGTTTCCCATGGAAGTTAGGTCCTAACTATAACTATCTTATATATATATATATTCACATAAAAAACCATAGGTTTCACACACGTTATAGTTAGGAATTAGCATTTAAAAAACCTTGCAAATTCACTTAAAAAACCATAGGTTTCACACATGTTATAGTTAGGTGGACATTTCACTCGTAAAAAACCAATGAAATTCCCCCGTTATACTTAGTTCAGATAACTATAACTTGCGCGCCCGCAATCCACTGCTCATGACATCACATATTACATCTCTCATGACATGGTCAGTGGCATCACTGATGACATCACTGATGACATCATCCTTGTGATAGAGTGGCGGTCGCGCGAGTTATAGTTATCTGAACTAATTATAACGGGGGAATTTCATTGGTTTTTTACGAGTGAAATGTCCACCTAACTATAACATGTGTGAAACCTATGGTTTTTTAAGTGAATTTGCAAGGTTTTTTAAATGCTAATTCCTAACTATAACGTGTGTGAAACCTATGGTTTTTTATGTGAATTTGTACGGTTTTTTAAATGCTAAGTTATGTATCGATTATTTTTTTTGATTTTTTATGATTTTTCAGCGTGTGCGCACCATGCGCGCACGGTGCGCGCAACCCGCAATTTAAAAAAAAATAAAAATGTTTTTTCACCCTTCGGGTTCCTTTAGGGACCCCTGACAAAGGCTAGGGGGTCAGGAACTCTCTACCCTGCCCCCTTTTCACGTTCGCCACCTCTCTTTTTCACTCTCGCACCCAAAACAAACAAAATGGCGTCCGACACTTCCTGATTTCGACCGATTCGAACGTTGACTGACATGTAACCACCAATCAGAATTACGCTCGCGCACGTTAGGCTATAGATATTTATGTGCTTTAACTGCAATTTTCTCAGGAACTACTGAACAGATTCACACCATATATGCAAAAGGCACATTCCTGACCTGAGGACTACCTCTCTGCCAAATTTCAAGTAATTCTGTTCAGCCGTTCGGGCTGTACCTTCGACTAAAGGTCCTATGGGAAAATGCATGGGGAAAACGTGTTTTGGGACCCCTTTTTTCTCGGCCCCTGCTTGACGAATCACCCCGAGACTTTCAGGGTAGGAGCTGAGCGGAGCGCCCCATTAGTTTTGAAAATTTCGCGAGGATTACTCAACCGGCGCCAAAGTTATTCAAAATAGAATTTTCAGATTTCCTATGGAAACACTGTCCTAACTATAACTATCTACTGGCGACCGCCAGTAGATAATATATATATATATATATATATATATATATATATATATATATATATACACATACATACATATTATATATATATATATATATTTTTTTTATCCACATCCAGACACTGACATGCGCATTGCCTCATAAATCCAATAGCCCCAATTTTTAATTCAGGAAGTTTATTACACCTCCCTGCCGAAAAGCCCAACGCCTTTTGGCATAGAACATGCCTTGATCATGGGTAAGCAAGATTTGTTCCCGGTATACATTTAAAGTGCATAGTGATACAATAACGTAAAAGACCGACAACCACCATCATGTGAGATCAGACGCTGAGAAAAAGTTTGGCCATCTTTGAATTTATCAAGGTACATATAATTACATTCAACTGCAGGTCCCAACAATTATCAGCGGGAAGGACATGGGTGACATACCTTATAATTAATAACAAAACAAATATAATAAATTACTCAGTATTGACAGCATGTAAAATCATCATACAGGTTATAAACTATGTGAGATAATTGCACATCGTAATAAGGAACTCCAAATGCACACATCACTATCCCAGATTATTAGATGTAAACCCATGTCGACATTGGTAGAGTGTGACTGTGCAGTGTCAGTGACCTGGCCACAGAGGCCACCATAAAGCTGTATTGACATACAATAAACAGGAGAGTGAAATACGCAAGATCTTTAAAAAAAATAGTACCTCATAAGACATGTTCCAGTAATAGGAAATTTAGTCAACAGGAAACCTGGGATAATTTTTAGAAGAGCCAAGTCTATGAAAGAATACATAGTGAAATGTAGCCAGAGGATGTGAAGAAAAAGGCGTGGCTGACTAAAGATCAGGGGTTTAGGAAATGCACTAAATGCAAAGCCTACATTGACGGTGAATGAAAACAACATCAGAGCTAAGCTGAGGCAATTACAGAAACTCATGAGGGTTGACATTTCAAGTGGTGGGAAAGCAAATTGCTCACAAAATTCTTGGAGGCGGGGCGTATCCCCAGAGGCCTCAGGATTTTAATTGTTCAAAGTTTTGAGAATCCCAATCCCCAAATGCACAAGAACTGGGTTGAAAGCAACTTGGAGGAATCAGCCTGATTAGTAAAAATTCTTTAGTCAAATATGCTGAACTAGACAGGAGCACTCTGCAAAGCCAAATTGTTCAATTGAATTTAGAAATAGATGCACATCCTGAGCAAGATATGGTCAAATGACAACGTGAGGAGATCAAAACATGGCTAAATAAATATGAGGATGTAATTAAAAACAGAAAAGCATCAAAGTTCCACTGTGAGAAGGTGGACTATGAACATGGGCAGATTTTTATATTTGCAAAACGGTTTCATGTGGTGAAAAAACAAAGGTTAACTGATTGCAACAGAGTGTTGCAAAAAAGAAAGCTACCCGAAACTGGTTCAGAGTCGAGTTCTGAAATAGAAACTGATTCAGAGAGTGGAAGATCAGGCGCTTTAGCATGGATTGGTCCAAACAAACCCTCCGTAATAGAAGAACTGGATTTTCTCAGAGTGGACAGACGCAATGCTATATGACCAAGAGGACACACATACATGCCTGACAGAGGTGGACGCAAAGATGCAGATAACACAGGAAAAGCAGCAGGAGGAACAAGTCGCAAACAAAAATGGAAATGCAAATAAATGTTGAAACACCCAAAACAATAGTCAATCTCTCAGGGACAGCGCTCAGCAAGGCGGAAGAACAAATTTGGACGCTAGGACTATCATTCTGTACTGAGAGTTCCTTCAATTATACCCAAATACCCAAACAGGACCTCTGTGACAAGCTTGGATCTTACTTCCACCTGAAAATCATGAACCTCTACTCCAACTTCAGCGACCAAACACCTGACACCGCAACCACCGCGCCCTCCAGCAATACTAACCAGCCCACCATTACCTCATGGACTCCAGTCACGACCAAAGAGACTGCCTCCACCATGAAAGGCATCCAATCGGGGGCCCGCACGGACCCCTGCCCACCCCACATCTACCACAGAGCCACCACCGCCATCCCACCAGAACTAAGACACACCATCAATGCCACCTTCATGACCGGCACCTTCCTCGATGACTGGAAATGCGCCGACCCTTGCTCAAGAAACCCTCAGCAGATCCCACAGACCTCAAGAACTACCGACCCATCTCTCTCCTCCCCTTCATGGCAAAAGTCACGGAGAAGACTGTAAATGCACAACTATCCACATTCATCAAAGACAACTCCATCTTCGACCCTTCCCAATCTGGATTGTGCAGCAACTACAGCCCCAAGTCCGCCCTACTCAACGCCACAGATGACATCCGCACCCTCCTTGACCAAGATCACACCGCAGCCCTGATCCTACTCGCCCTGTCAACAGCCTTTGACACTCTCTCCCACCACACACTCGCCGCCAGCCTGCGCGACGCCGGCATACAAGGAACCGCCCTCGACTGCATCCGCTCGTTCCTCACCGGCAGAAGCCAAAGAATAAGACTGCCACTCTTCCTCTTTGAACCCACGGAAATAAACTGTGGAGTACCCCAGGGATCATCACTCAGCCCAACTATCTTTAACATTTACATGAACCCCCTCAATGCCATTGTCAGACAGCATGGCCTCAGCATAGTATCCTACTCCGATGACACCCAACTCATTCTCTCCCTCACCAAGGACCCCACCACCACCAGACTCAACTTCCAGGAAGGAATGCAGGATGTCACATCCTTGATGAA
Source organism: Triturus cristatus (assembly GCF_964204655.1). Lineage (NCBI taxonomy): Eukaryota > Metazoa > Chordata > Amphibia > Caudata > Salamandridae > Triturus > Triturus cristatus. The sequence goes on from NC_140580.1 coordinate 363,185,910, forward strand.
TAACAGCTGGCTGAAGCTCAACACGGAGAAGACAGAAGTCCTCGTGCTCGGAACCACACCATCAGCATGGAACAACTCCTGGAGGCCCACCGCACTGGGCAGCCCACCAACCCCCACGGACCATGCCAGAAACCTCGGCATCGTACTCAACACCTCCCTCTCCATGAACAAGCAGGTCAACGCCGTCGCGTCAAGCTGTTTTAACACCCTTCGCATCCTCCGAAAGACCTTCAAATGGATCCTCCCCGAGTCAAGGAAGACAGTCACCCACGCACTCATAACCAGCAGATTGGACTACGGAAATGCACTCTACGCCGGCATCAACAAGTCTCTACTCCGCAAGCTCCAGACAACACAGAGAACACCGCAGCCAGACTCGTCCTCGGCATCCCCCGGCACGAGCACATCAGCCAACACCTACGGAACCTCCACTGGTTCCCCATCTAGAAGAGAGTCACATTTAAGATACTCACCCACGTCTACAAATGCCTCCACAACACAGGACCTCAATACCTCAACGAGAAAATCACCTTCCATGTACCCAACCGAAACCTCCGCTCCACCAACCTCACCCTCGCTGTAACCCCTTGCATCCACAGAGCCAGAACAGGGGAAAAAGCCTTCTCCTACATTCCAGCCAAGACCTGGAACAAGCTCGAAATCGACATCAGACGCGCCCCCTCCCAAAAAACCTTCAGGAAGGCGCTCAAGACCTGGCTATTTGACTGAACAGAACTGCTGTCTCCCCCCCTCCCCAGTGCCTTGAGACCCTCAAGGGTGAGTAGTGCGCTAATAATTCCCTGATTGATTGAACATATATAAGTATATTAGTATATTAAATCTGGCGAAATATCACCTAACCAAAAACAAACGAAGAGTGACAAATATATCTAATGTGGCTAGTGAATAGGATGGACTGCCCATTGCAGACTTAAGCTTGATGCAAGAACTTTAAAAACTTGAAAGGGAAGCCACAGGATTGGCTGATCCAGTATGTGAGCAAGGAATTATTGACTCTTTGAGTCTGGATGTTTACGGTGAGGCAGAGACACATTTTAAACCAGCTTCAACTTTTGTTCCATTAACAGCCAGAGATGGAATAGACGCATTAATTGATAGATTAATTGAAAACTTAAAAAAGCTTCACATCAAGGTTCAAGAGAAGAACAAGAAACACAATTGTAAAGAACAAGACTACAACAAGTTAATTCAGAAATGACAACATCAAAAAGAGACTATTGTCCGTAACTTAGAAAAGGGTGGTAATATAGCACTTTAGCCACTTGCAATGTACAAAGCAGAGGCCCAGTGGCAACTAGGTAACAATAGATGCTACAGCAAAAGTAGCTGGCAACAAGTATGTGAAGTACAAAGAAACTATCTAACTCAACTGTCTCAATGGTCAAGTAGTGGACTAGTGAGCCAGGACGAATACCTATATATCAAGAATGAACACCCTAAGATGCCAGTTTTATACGTTATCCCAAAAATTCATAAAAACAAAGAGCAACCACCGGGTAGACCTACAATATTGGCAAATTACAGCTTATATGAAAATACTTCAAGATATATAGACTTTTTCCTTTAAGAACTTACCGTCTTTTATTAAAGACACAGGACACTTCCTCAAAAGGATATGTGATATACCCTGGCAAGATGACTTTTGTCTAATATCCCTTGATGTAACATCTCTATATACAAGCGTTAATCACAGGGATGGTTTGTGTGCTGTGGAACACTTCCTTTGGAAGTAGACCATTGAAAATGTACAATCATACCAAAATGTTAATTAGTATCGTTCAATAGTGCCTGGAGAATAACTTTTTCCTCTTTTATAAAGTGGTGTACAGGAAAATGCGTGGTACAGTGATGGGCACCTGCGTCACCCCTCGTTACACATGCTTGCACATGGGCAGATGTGAGGAGTAACTGTAAACCAATGTACATGGAGAAATTTAGGTATAACCATGTGATAAGCTGACTACGGTTCATTGATGACATCTTTATTGTGTGGAAGGGAATGGAAGAGGCTGTGCAAACATATGTATCGCAGATAAATTGCAATGAGATGAATCTACATTTCAGAGCACACATTTGAAAGAACGATGTCAGCTTTATAGACGTTGCTAGTATACATCAAAACTGGGAAAATAGAAACTAAGTTACACTACACTGCATGCCAGTATCTCTCACCCGAAACCACTCAGGTCCAGCATTCCCTATGAGGAAATGCTTAGAGTAAAAAGGAATTGCAGTGAACTGAATGATTTGAAGACATGCCTGGAAGAAACTAACCAAAGATTCCTGGAGAGAGGTTACAGCAGAGAAACTCTGGAAAAGGCTATTAATAAAGTAGAAGCAGGGAGTAGAGAATTTATTCTGTTCACTCTTAACAAAAAAAGTGAGGAGAAACAGGAAGTTAGATTAATATCAACTTATTATAACAAAAATGAAAGACAAGCGAGGGATATTCTTTAAAGTAATTGCCATCTGGTAAGGGAGGAGGATGTACTTGAGTCTACAATAGGAAAATCACCAACTATATCCTACGGAAGAGGGTTCTCTATGCGAGATGTATTTGTTAAAAGTAGTCCAGAAATAATAGCACAAACCAGCTGGCTACAAAAGGTGACAGGCTTCCGTAAATACAGTAGATGTAAAGCATGTAGTATAGCGGAAAACACAACAGAATACCACTCACCATTCAAAGAAACTCCAATTGAGATCAGAGGGAGCTACAATTGCAAAACGTCAATAGACTGTGATGTGAAGAGTTGGGTTAAACAACGTTTGCGGTAGTTATCACATGTTCTTGAGAATATGCCCCAAAGTGTTTTCTGTTTCAGAAAGCAAATGCTGGCACAGAGGTCTGCTGTCCCCTGGAGGCTTTCAACCCTGCAGCGGCAGTCATTCGCAGATGGGTGCAAATTATGATCTGTCTAATTTATGTTCATTAGGTAAGTAATTTTGTGACCCAACGTGCATAGACAATTTGTGATGTGACCTATTAGTACCCAAGTGGCTTTGCAAATCGCATTCCCATTCACAAACCAACAGGTGTGCAAATTGCATATCCCTGGTTTGCGAATGGAAATAATACATCTCACCCTTGGAGTAGTTGAGTCTCATTCAATAGCCGCTTGCAGTACACTCTCAGTTTTCCTTTTCTCCTGATAGTAAAAGCAACAGATTAGCAAAGTATGTATGTATACATTATTTTTGTGAGAATCTAGCTGTGGAGCTACAGAGCTGCTGCTCATTATTAAATCTGTTCAAAATTGCTCTTCAGTCAACCAGAGGTTAAGTGATGTTGCCCAGATTCACATGGTTTTCAATCAATCACCAAAGCTTGGATTCAAACCACGGGCCCAGATTTCCCAACACTTTTAGCAGGGTTTGTGTCACAAAATTGAAGAAAACCTGGTGCAGTGTTGTGATGGGACTTGCTATACAGTGCAAACCAGGATTTGTGTTGGAAAGTATCCCAAAGTCAAACAATGTTTCGCTGTACGTTAATTTGCACTATTTTGCACCAAGGGGCATTTCAAAGGTGGTACAGGGGCATTCCCATGCAATCGCCCATGGGTTTTGATGCAAATACTTATCTACTAATATATGGAGGCTGGGATTTGCACCTAAATCTTAGGACTCCACAAGGCAGGCATATTGAAGAGCAATATTTTATTTCACCCTATTTTTTACAACTTTGAATAAATGCTGCATTGTCCAGTACACATACAAAGTGGGAAAAGTATTAAAGGATAGCTTTTGTACTGTAAGGTTCACCTTCTAGTACAAAATCTATGCATAAGAGCACGTACACACCCGTGCACAGTTGCGCAAGGGTGTGTGCCTTGGCGCATGGCAGCTACAAGTGTGCCAATGCTGAGGGAGAGAAACAAAGGGCCATTGTTAATAGATATGGCACATTTGTTCTCTCTCTCTCTTTGAAGCAAGACATCGCAGCAGCTTGAGGTTTCCACGTTTGGTAAGAAGAAGTTAAAAATAAATATTGCACAATTTAAGCAGGTGCCATTACGGTATGAAATCGTGCTTTCACCTCGTTAGCTCATGAAATTAAACTGCTCAGAGCACTTTGAATCACTGTGGGTAGTTTGAAAAACCTGCATGCTTATGGAGGAGATATGAGGCAAAACAAGTGCGTAGAAACCTGCATCCAGATTTGATAATGTTGGACACAATAGGCGGCCCAGGTGGGTGAAAAAGGGAGATTGGTGGGAGGGAACCTGGAAGACCCCAGACACCCCCCCAGGGCATTTGACGAAGTGGGTTGAGGGTTATGCTTCACGTATGGTCTTAGTCAAATAGCACAGCAGGGTTAGCTCTAAGTGGACTCTAGAAGGGTGACTGGGTTACAATCAGTGCTATGTCGGGCTTTGCTTATTTCAGACTGTGCACACACACATCTATGAATGTGCAATGCTTGACCTGTGGTCTAAAGGTGAATACTTTTCAGGTACTGGAACTCACAACAACGTTGCAGCTTGTATCCGGCTGACTCCCAAATCAAGAGAATTGTGCACACGTTACTTGGACTGCTACATGCGTCTCGTTGTGACTAATATTGTCTTTTTGGGGTCTGAGATTTTATATTGTGGCCTTCAACGGGTAAATTGGGTGATGTGAAGCAGCGAGGGCATTTTGACTTTGGGGACCAGCCCTTTATCAAAACAAAGGGCTTGGCTAGAGTGCATGCCCAACAGATAAGCATTGGCAATGCCATTCGGTCTCGCCGTAATTTTAAGTTTTTTGTATTTGTTGCAAATAGAAAATGTCATAAGTAACGTAATAATATGCTACATTAAAGTAGTATACATTTTGCAGTTTATGAACATTACGCGCTTGGCATAAATTTGTGCCTTGGATGGGAAGGGATAATTGTTTTAACAATAGACAGAGTGGAAATGCAGGCCTTTAACCAGCAGAAACAATACAGCCTTTTTAACATATGCATGCTATTTTTAAAACGCGTGAAGTGCGTAACTGCGGCTCCAAGAAGACGGACAGGGCTACGCAGCTACTTTGAAGTTATTTGTTTTGTTCTGCTTGTAAAGCACACGATCTGTAGAAGACCTGGGAAGTACTCGTGTGCGGCTATAACACCAAGCCATGCAGCAAGTTTGCAATTATGTGTTTGTTTGTACTCCAAAAGCATATAATCAGAAGGAGACCTGTGAACTCCTTGGCTGCGGCTCCAACAAAATGGACTTTAAAGCAGGCACCAACTTAGCAAAAAAAAAAACTTGTTTCTGTGTGCCTAGGAAGCACATTGTGGGCAGCAGCTGAAACATTTAGCACTTTATTAACATTCCACGCTTGGCTGAAAAACAACACAGCATAAATATAAATTGTAATGTTGATTAAAACTATGTATGTGTGTACCTGGGAGGCATATGATTATTAAAGGCTGACACCTTTTGCACTTTATGAACATGACACTCTTGGCTAAAAAACAACACAGTATGATAAAATGTAATCTTGAAAAGGATAGAAACATAGTAAGCAGCTACTAATAAAAAAAACTGTGTGTTTCTGTCTGGAAGGCATACGATTGGCACGGGCTGTAACCTTTTGCACTTTATAAACATTATGCCAGCTGAAAAAACATCTGTGTTTGTGCCTGGAAGGCAGCCGGTTATCAAAGGCTGAAATCTTTTGCACTTTATCAAGATGACACGCTTAGCTGAAAAACAACACAGTACAATAAAATGCAATAATGTGTGTGTATCTTGAGGGATAGCACTACTGGCTCTGTCCTCGCACATCATTGTGTGTGTATCTCGAGGGATAGCGCTGCTGTGTCCATCCTCGCAGAGGACTGTGTGTGTATTTCGAGGGATGGCGATGCTGTCTTATTCCTCGCAGAGCACTGCGCGTGTTTGTGGTATTTTAAGGGATAGCGCTGCTGTCTCCTTCTGCCAAAGCACTGCATGTGTATTGTGTATGTGGTATCTCAAGGGATAGCGCTGCTTTCTCCTTTCTCGTTGAGCATTGTGTGTGTATGTTGAGGGATAGCGCTGCTGTCTTTTTCCTTGACGGATATCACTGCTGTTTCCGTCCTCACTGGGCACTGCATGTGCATGTGGTATCTTGAGGGATAGCACTGCTGTTTCTGTCCTCACACATCACTGTGTGTATATATCTTGAGGGACAGTGCTGCTGTCTCTGTTCTCACACATCACTGTGTGTGTATTTTGAGGGATAGCGCTGCTGCGTCCGTCTTCGCATAGCACTGCGTGTGTATGAAGACTGAAACCTTTTGCACTTTATCAACATGACTTATTAATATGACGTGCTTGGCTGAAAAACAACACAGTACGATAAAATGTAATCTTGAAAAAGACGGAAACACAGTAAAAAGCTGCTAAAAAAAAAATTGTATTTCTGTCTAGAACGCACAGCGCCATCTCCACCCACCACTGAGAGGAGGGAGCAACCAAGCATGAGCAGAAACTACAGGCAAGCAGCGGCTTAGCCAAAAAAAAACATTGCCCATTTGAGCACTGGGTGTGTATGTGGTATCTCGAAGGAGAGTGCTGTTGTATCCATCCTCGCACATCACTGTGTGTGTATGTTGAGGGATAGCGCTGCTGTCTCTGTTCTAGCACATTACTGTGTGTGTATCTTGAGGGATAGTGCTGCTGTGTCGGTCCTCGCAGAGGACTGTGTGTGTATTTCGAGGGATGGTGCTGCTGTCTTATTCCTCGCAGAGCACTGTATGTGTATGTGGTATCTTAAGGGATAGTGCTGCTCTTTCCGTCCTCGTACAGCAATGCGTGTGTATCAAGGCTGAAACATTTTGCACTTTATCAACATGACACGCTTGGCTGAAAAGCAACACAGTACGATAAAATGTAATCATGAAAAAGACGGAAAACACTAAGCAGCTGCTAATAAAAAAATGGTGCCTAGGATTAAGGGCTGTGCTTCCAAATTAAAGTTTGTTAACTTTATTGGTGTAGTTATTTTAACAAATCTTAAGCAGCGCTCACCACCTCCCAGGTCTCCTGAAGCCCGCAGTCCGACACTTGAAGCAGCTCGGTTACGCTGGCTGGGTCCAGAACTGGGAAGGTGGTGGCAGCAGACACCCAGCAGTCACCGATAAATACGTTAGCGCGGAGCAGTGGTGAGTCGGTCATGGAGGAGGATGCAATGCCGGTGACTGGCAGGGATGAGTAGAGGCTCTGGGAGACAATAGGGACAGCAAACGGGAGCCGCTGCAGCCGAGTCTCGTAATGCGAAGCACAGCGCCATCTCCACCCACCCCTGAGAAGAGGTAGCTAACAAGCATGAGCAAAAAGGATGGGCAAGCAGCGGCTCAAATAAAAAAGAAAAAACATTGCCTCGCGCAAATAAAACTGAAACGAGCTTGGGTTGAAGTAAAAAAAAAAAAGATCCACTAAAAACAACAGACACAAAAAAATGCACTAACACCAGTAAAGGGGCCAATAGCCATAGGCGTGCCCAACAGGGAAAAAGGAGGGACATAAAACACGCTAAACTAATAGCAAGTAAGACCTGTTGAAAGACACACTCAAAAACAAATAGGAAAACGGAGGCGGAGACTCCCTCACTAAAGCGTATACTGCATGTCTCAATGAGACAGCGTATGCGCTGCCTAGGCGAGACCTAAAAAACTTGCTTATGAATGGAAAATGGAGTTCTGAACTCTAGCAACAAAGTGGTGTATCCCCTCATGCTCTCATGAGTTGTTTAGGCAGGTGTGGGCTACTGAATAATACCTCTGGCTCTGATCGTACTCTTATGTGCGAGGGAATCAATTTTCACCGGGGTACAGCACCCCCCCTGCTGTTGTGTGTGAAACCATGAACCGAGTGTGTGCAATGGCAAGAGGATAGCTGGCAGCCTGAGTCAATGATGTAGGGAAGCAACACTCTGCCACCCTCATTTGGTGGTGCCTAAATTGTCAGATGGCATCCCTTTGGTCTGTCCTCCATGACCAACAGAGAGTGTGGCACCCCAGAAGCACCTAGGCGTGCACGAGGAGCTTTTCCTGGCAGGGCTTTGCTGAGGTGCCCTCCTTTGTTCGTCAGTGCTGTCTCTTGCAGAATGAGTGGATACCGTGGTTAACATCATTCTTTTTTATACTGAGTGACACATCATCCTCATATCTGCCCTCCAAACTCCAAATTACCCAATTTATCTGTTGAATTCTACATTGTAAACATCCAACCTTCTGAAAACCGAGTTTACAGTTGGTGAGAAACATAAAGCAATCCGCATAACTTGTGCACTAATATCCCAGTTTGCGAGTTAGTTAGAGAGATGCTGGAATGTTATTCTGAGTTAATGTCCCTGATCACCATATACCTTTAGGCCACGAGTGAAGTAGTGCTGCAGTGTTTCGATTCAAACACGTGTGTGCTGTGAATTTAGCTAGTGAGAACGGTCCCCTCATCTCAAAGAGAAAGGAAATGTTCCATGGTGGGCGGTTGCAGTGTTCAAGGCTCTTTGGAAAAAAGGCAGCGTTTTTAGGTCTCGCCTGAGCCAGCGCTTTAGCGCTGCACTGGCGAGAGCTATAGAAAGCGGGATTTGGAAGTGCAAACGAGTGCTTTTCAGGCCGCCAACTACTGTGCATATGTGCCGGGCGCGCGCACCATTTGGCAGCCTGCTGATCACTTTCGCGGCCACTTTGATGTTCTCAGTGAGCCACGCGGCCACTGAGAACATCAAAGCGGCCGCGAAAGTGATCACCATATGCCAGCCTTCCCTGTGTTGCTTTAGCACTCACCGCCCCCCACCCCCCCTTCCATGTCATAACGTGGCTGATATCCTGTCCCTGTTAATACATGTTCCCTGGAATAGACTGCTCCTGCAGGGGGAAGAGTAACTCCCCATTTTCTACCACAGATGACCATCAAACAAATAGTGTCAGACCAGCGCTTCATGTCCTGCGGTGGTTTTGGGCAGTCCTTGTGACGGTATTGCCATTGTCCCTGGAACCAAGGCGGATGCTACAGCGAGCTCACTGGATTTCGAAGTACCTAATTTTAGGCTTTCACTTTCAGAGGGTAGAGGGGCCGAAGAGTCATGGCTTAGTCTTGGAGGATGGCAAGCGTTAGAACACCTCTTTGAATTAGTGCGTGTATAACTCACAATAAATATAATGTCCAATCCGTGTTATTCTTTCCGAAAAATAAATGAAACTTTATTCACGTTAAGTAAAAGTAGCTTCTGGAGGTTTTATGAAATTAATAAATGTCCTGCCTCTGGGCTGTCTAAAATCTGTACCTCCATATGTACTCTCACATTTCCTGTTTACATTCATGACAAAGACAGTGGTTCAAAATGCAAGTGTAACTCTAGTCAGATTGCCCCCACAACCTGAAGTTGCCAGAATCTTATTGTTTTGTATATGTCTAGCTTGCACATGATTGGACAGTGGATTGCACATGGAAAACGCACTTTGCTTGCACCATTGGTTGGTGCTAGGCCGTGGTGTCTGTCTCTTCATAGGGGCTGTGGAGACCATGGACGTGGTCCGCAGTGCCCTCAGCGCCTGACGGCTTCAGTCTCTCCCTTAGGAAAGGCAGCACTGGGTTCAGACTAAGTCACCATGCAGGCACCCTACCTGCTCGTTTAGTTGCAGTTGAGATGCCATCAAAGTGATCTCTTGCGGAGTGGACAGACATTTGGCTACTCATTAATTGCTGCAGAAGAGGAGAGAAGAACAGAGAAGCAGGCAGTAAAGGTATACAGCAGCTTTCCCCATCACTAAACCATTTGGAGTTCCCTTCCACCTTAGGGTCTGCATACACATGCTAGTCTTAAAAGCAGCCCACCCTTTGGTACCCAAAGCACTGCTCACACTTCACATACAATGATGGATGATCAGGAGGGGTCCGTCTTGATATGTTGCACAGATTTACGCAAAAGGCGCTGGCAGTTAATCTTTTACTGGGAGCAGGTAAAGGGGCCTCTGTCCTATAGCTGTTAATCAGTTGCCGTCAGCTGTCAGTTGTCCTGTTGTGACCTGGTCTTGGAGACCGTATTTCTCCCGTGATAAAATGGAATGCCACTTAGGTTTACACCTATTGTTCAACAGGTTTCAGCATTGTTGTAAGCAGCAGACCAAAACATAGCTAACACATTTGACATAAATGAGTCTTGCACATGTAAACTGATCGGGTCATTCAGAATGAGCACATGAAGAGCTAAATGCCACAGGGCTACTGTCCCAGAGAGTTTAGACCTTCTTGCCAGGTACGGAATATTCTAAAAGTTGATTTTGCTCTGTAAAAAGTAGGTTGGCGTGCGCACATTTAAATTGCAAATTCTAAAACTTCACTCGTTACGCAGGTTACATTTTTGTGAATTTAACAAAACTTTGGGAAACTAAACCAGTGTGTGGAAATTCTTGCATAAACTTGCTAAAGACATTTCCTGTTTGACCTTTGCTAGAGAATTTTTCAACAAAGAGAGGGGTATTCCTGATATGTATTCCAGAAAAAAAATCCTGTTTGCCCAATTTAAATGAAAGAAAACCTGGAACATCTTTGCAATGCTTGAAATGTTTGGTTAAAAATGTTGCTCCACGCCTCACACTGCTGCACGCCTCACACTGCTGCACGCCTCACACTGCTGCACACCACACTCTGCTGCACGCCGCACACTTCTGCACGCTGCACACTGCTGCACGCCACACACTGCTGCACACCACACTCTGCTGCACGCCGCACACTGCTGCATGCCGCACACTGCTGCACGCCTCACACTGCTGCACGCCTCACACTGCTGCACACCACACACTGCTGCACTCTGCACACTGCTGTACGCCGCACACTGCTGCACTCCACACACTGCTTTTATGCGAGTTTATGCTACTGACATTGTAAATGACAATGCCTTTTATTTGTTTTAAAACCAAAACATAAAAAAGGCATTGTAATTTTACAATGCCAATAGCTCAAACTCTTATAAATGCGAGACCTATTGCATTGCAAATGCTTGTTGTTTCTTCTGACCCCTACATGACATCCTCTATATGTTGCATGCATACCTACAAACAATTGATAATGATATGTAAATCAACACCATGCCTTGTGTGACTTTCCTCAGAGTGAGTGCCCACGCAAAACTGTAATAAATAACATCCTAAGGCCCCAATTACAATTAATGCAGAATTCTGCTTGGTGACTCAAGGCAGCTGGAAGTTTCCAATGCTGGTCAGAATCTCTGAATGGAATTCATGCAATTGCAAGACTTAAGCCCTCTGAAATGGGGATTTATTGTGTAAACCCGATTTTTTCTGAAATAATCCAGCATTAAATTCCTAATTCCAGTTTAATGCACCCATTTACCACCTGTCTACCTGTCTCTGAGAAGGTGGTAAATGTGTGTAGACATGTGGTAAATGTGTGTGAGGACCGCTGGCCCGGACAAGGGGACAAGGGAGGAAGTGGGAAGGTGGGATGGATGGGTGGGTGTTGTGGAGGATATTTTCTGGCTATGTGGGATCATTGCATGTTCCCACCAAGCCTTGGCTAAGAGTTGGGCGGAAGTGATTTTCTAGCCCCAATTTTCTGACTGGTAAAATCAGGCTTAATGAGTGCCAGTGCCAGTGCTAAGAATTAGGTGCCAGTACAAAGCATCAGAAAAAACAGGCTCAAATTAGACACTGAGTGCAAACCTTTCAACACTTGACTTTCAGGGTAGAGAGGGTGAGCAGTCACAGTCTTCTCAGGGAGATAGTGTGCGGGCGTTGACCACAGAGCTCAGCAGACAAACAACAGGCACAATTACTTGATGTGCAGCCCAGTGCTTATCTTTATGCAAAAGAAAGTACTTTTAATCACACACTAAATATTACGCAATGCAATTCCATAAGGAAATGCAGGGCAGGCTGATTATGACTGCCCGTAGGCACTTCGCTCCCCCTTCTCCAGGACTCTCCTGTCCCAGTGACCCTATCAATTATAGTCACCAGTGACGCAATGCAGTTCATTTAGCAAATACAGGATAGGTTGATTACGACTACCCATGGGCACTCCATTCCCCATCTCTCAAGGACCCTCTCCTCTTCCTGGGTCCCTATCAATTATAGTCACCAGTATAAAATGGCAGATGCATCAACTAGGCGCAGGTGCAGTTTACTGTATGCTGACTTCTCCGTTGCAATAATTTCTCTTGTTGATGTAGACAGAAAAGTCGAGTCCTTGTTGTTGAGTCTTCAGCAGGTGTTGCAGACTTTCTGTCCCAGTCACTGGCAGAAGCCCATGTTCCTCGCTTGTTGATTTTACTGTATATGTGGAGAGATATCAAGTACTGTCCATGTCATTGACATGCACGATGGTCTCCCTTTAGACCAGGATGTGTCAGACTGAAGCTGTTTCACAGGGACTTTCACCCTTCACATCAGAGCACAGGTGAGAGTTGATTACCCAGCTTCATTTTAGGATGGAGTTTTCGGCCATCCCGCCCTTGAGAGTGCATTGTACGCCATCATTGTAAAAATGTATTTTCCACTTTTCTTCTGTTTGACATTCTCTTTAGTTGATTCCAAATAACTCACTGCTGCAGCTCGGTAAACAAACCCTGGCATTCCCAGCAGTTGGCTGCCCCCAGCTGATTACCGGCAATTGTGCAAGTAAAGTCCACCCAAAAGAGTGCACGTAAGCAGAGATCAGATATAAACCCATCGGCGACAGAGGGTTGTATAAACACTGTGGCTAGGACGAGAGTAAACGTGTCTCTTCTTCTTTGAACCCAGGGCGGAGATGCTGTCCACTCTCAGGACGTTCTTGGTGATGCTTTTGCTCGCAGGTGCAGCGCGGAGTCTCCCTGTTAGTAAGTCAACAGCAAATATTGTTCGCTTTATAACATATTTTATTTGGCATGCAATTATTTCTCTGTATTATACATAAATATGTGCATTTTAATTTATGATTTAACATGGTGATGTGCACAGGATCAGAAGTGATTAAGTAGTTAAATAGCATAATTCAAACAAATGCAGCTCCTGTAAGGGGACTCATGAAAGGTGTCTTCTGCACATGAAACACCGCAATAGTCAGAATGGGAAAAAAAAAAGGAGAGCGCGTGATTGCATCACCAGGGGCTTTTAACCCTAAGCAGCCTCAGCCTTCATCCTATAGTGACTTCGCCCAAGTGAAGCTCAACGGATGAAAGTCTCAACATGACCACCATGGGTGCAGCTCCAGCTTCAGACCTGCAGTGCCGCCTCCCCAGACGCAGCCCGTGCCCTCAGTGCCTACTGGAATATTTTACAATAATAGCCGCAGTCTCGATTGCCCAGTGCAACTGATTTTCCTGCTTCTCTAATGCAAAATGCAACCTCCCCAAGTGTTGCATCTGCCCCCAATGACCCCTGCATCCTCCCAAGCCACAACGCAGTTTCCACAGGTGCACTCCCAGCATTCAGTACCCTCTGCAACTTCCCAAAGAACAGCAGTAGCCTCCAATGCCCTGCAAACTCTCCCAAGCAAACTCTGCCAAATCAGAGCCCCTAAAGTCCAGTATAATCTTCTCGGATGTGTTCCCAGTCTCCCCATGTCCTGCTTAGCCTGTGCAGGCAAATGCATAGCTTAGGTTTGCCTAGTCCAACCCTCAATACCTGCTTAAGTGTTCATATGATCTTGTTTCCCCAGTTGCAGCCCTCTTCCTGGCTTTTGGACTCCCACCTGCGCCTTAGTAGTGCCAGGGGGTAGGATGCTGGCAGAGCCGACACGTGGTTTTGGAACGAGAGGTCTGGAGCCTAAGCGAAGCCTTTGTTGCATGCTAATTGTAATTAATCAACAGAGTTGCCAGGGGGCTCTAGGGATGGATCACACATAAGATGTCCTGTTTTCTGGAAATGGAAACGTGAGCATCCTACCTTGCTAGTTTAGAGACCTCACTGGGGTTTTCCCTAACAAAATCCCTCACCCACTTCCGGTCTCATGCTTCATCACTGGGTATCTCTTTACTGTGCCCATCCTTTTGGTATGCAGAAGTCATATTTGGGAGCTCTTAGCACGCTGAAGAATGCAGACGCAATATGGCTTATGCACACAAATGGTGTTAGTAATTTTGTGTAGAAAGGAAAGAGTGCTCTCTTTGTTGATAGTGTTTCTTTTCGGGGATTAGCCTTTCCGATAAGAAATGTATCCAATCAGAACTCAAGGAAACTGATCTGTTGGCTGCTCCTCTCATTTATGGCTAAAATCAGTGTCCTAGAAGGGCTGTGTGTTCAGGCCCTTAGAGTAGTCAACATGTTTCAGTCAGAATTTATAGAAATGGTCAAGGATATTCAGTAGGACAAATCCCTGTCCCCAACTGTCGCCTAGTTTGTGTATGTGTCATGTCCTAAGAAGTACATACTCTCTCAAACCAGGGCAAAGAAAAGAGGATACACCCGAGTTTGTTGGTGATGAACTGGTTACTGGACCTGTAATGAATGAATAACAGAAATATACATTACTCCATGCTTTTCCCTTTGGACAACAGCCATCTAGCTCATCACATGTACTCTGACTGTCACACAATGAATCCATTCATGTTTATCACACATTTGTTTAGTTTCAACCATAGACTGAAAATGGTGTATTCTACTGTGCTTAAAATATACAGCATGAGCGTCACACTAAAAAAGACAATCCCCACACCTAGTGCCGCTGCAAATCCATGCCACAAGATCTGCTTTGTTGTTAGTGGTAGTCTTTTGCCACCTAACAAGGCCAGCATCTCTCACTGTGCTATAATGGAGATTGCAATTACCTTCTTGTTATTTTGATCCTCGATATTTGTGACACAATATTCTGTCCACACGAAATGTCTGCCCTTGGTATTCTGTCAGACAGCTGTATGTGATGATGCAAGTGAGTCTCTCTGTTTTCTTTTTGATGGCTTTTGAGTAAGGCTCATCAAATCTCGCTATGACATCCAATTCTTCCTAATGTGGAAGAATTGTCCAGACAGGACATTTTCTTGCAAGGCTCTTGGGTGATAGCTGTCAAAGAGGAGTAAAGAGTTTTTGTAAGTAATTCACTAATTAGTTTTTAATTTTTGGTAGAGATAAGAAAGTGAGAGAATGCGATGGTGTGTTGTAGGCGAAAAGCAGATCTAAGGTATTGATTAACTGCATAAATTGTGTTAGTTCATCCTCATTTCCCTTTTAGATCATTTGGATGTCATCAATGTATCGTTTTCAAAGGAAAATGTTGCTTCTGAAGGAGTTTGTCGGAATCATAAATATACTTAATCTCAAAACCATGTACATACTGGAAAGCCAAACTGAATGAGTATGTGCCTCTCATAGATGTCCCACCCACTTGTGGTATCAATCGTTTTCAAACTGAAAGAAGTGTTGGTACTAGCTATTCCAGCTAGAGGGGTGTATCAGAACTTCTCACGCCAAAGACTTAAATAACACATCATAGTCCGCATTTTGCAAGTGCTAGCAGTGAATTATACACATTGTGGTGCACCTTCAAACAATTCACTCCAGCCTTTATGACTCAGGGCCTGATTTACATCTTGGTGGAACTGGTCCCGCTGTAATTTTTTTGATGGTTTCACTGCCTGCCTACTTGGCGGTCCGCCCACTCAATTTAGATGTTGGGTGGGCCCATGGACCAAAGACCGCCAAGTGCCACCGACTCCACCACGATTTCCCTCCATTATCGATGGCACCATAGGCAAATGCTGCTGTTGGAAGGAGTACAGCCAGGATTACCGCCGGCCTACTCACTATGTGCCTTTCCGTCGGGACGAATGTGGCGGAGATACCTCCATACTTGAGTTGGGGGATTTGAAGGAAATTAGATTTTTTTCAGTTTCCTACTTCCGTATCTGCCTTGAACCCCATTTTACAAGTCCATCCTTTACTGCTACAACTTGACAACAACACTAATCAACTCCGTTGTCGCTGGAATCAAAGGTACTTTTTTTACACACGTCTTACTATGAATCGTGTGTTAACATTTCCTTTAGCCTCGTGTATATTTACATTGCCCTTACATGCAATTTTATTCTTATGTGTAATGAACTAGTGTTCATTTTACAACCTATCATTGTAAAATGAACACACCTGTATTGAAACTTTTGTTGTTGTTGTTGTGGTTGTGGGTGTTGTGTTTGTGGTGTATGTGGGTGTACATTCAATAGTGTGTATATATCGTACGTATGCTGTGCTATATGTAAAAATAAGGGGCATGGCACATTACCTACATATATATTTGAACCAAACAGATCCTATATGTGTAGTGACACATTGTAAAAGTGGTACTTACCTGTCTCCACTCTACTAGGGACTCACGCCTACAGGAAACCGCCTTTAAAACAATGCATCCATAGAAAAATAAGTGAGTCTAGCAGATATATCTTAATAATAATTATTGACTCAAACAGAAGAAATATGTTTGATCAGCCAACTTAATAATTTATGGCACAACCCATTAAATGATAAACTCATACAACCATAATTTTTCTCAAACCCAATTGTAGGCACTGTTAATTTTCTCCTGTGTTCTTTCAAAAAGATCAAAGAATAATGAAATGCAATAAATATTTATAAATATCACAATATGTACAAACATAAAATGTTAAGAAAACAACTAAAGTCACCTCTGCAACTGCATCTTTCATACAAAAATCAACAAGAATAGGTTATTCTAATCTTCCTTTTCTCGAAGTGCGTGACCCACCCCAAAAAATCTTATGAGATAAGCAATATTTTTCTTTCTTTTTTATCATGTAATTCCCCATTAGCAATAATTAATTCTCAATGTTCACATTCAGACTTGCTTCTCCAAAGGGAGGGATAAGCTAACATCTGTAAAGCGCACATTTAAAGTGGACAGTTAATTGAGAAACACCGCCCGTGAAGTGCCATAACTTGAATATCCCTTTTTCTGAGGCGTTTGTCCTTTTAAATAAAAGCTACAGAGCCACGACCGACCTTGCCTAGGTTCAGAAGACGCCGATAAAACGTACATTTGACTTTTTGAATCGCCTGAAGCACTCTGCAGGGGTAAACTTTTTTACATGATAGTCCTGAAGATGGTCTCATGGACGAAAGCGTAGAGACCGAAACGTCGACCTTAACACTTCTTTCTGGCAAATAATTTTCGATAGAAAAAGTGTTTAGAATTGTGACATTGAAGGACTGTATAATCACATTTGCTTTCCTCTTGTTACATTGTGTATGTAATTGTGTAGTACCCTTGATGAATTTCAAACGATAAAATTATTTTTTATATACACCCGTTTTTCTGTTTCTCTATATATACTTTTTGTTGTGATTGTATCACGGGTTCTTATTCTATACAAGGAACAAAAAAAACTTCACTTCTCAAAAAGGTTTTTGTAAAGAAATTTATTAGCAAGTTTATAAATAACTCTTGCACCTGATTATATACTAAAAGCAATACAATTGAATATTATAAATCAATCCCTTCACCCGCTCAAGATCTACATCAGGCACTCACTCGTTCAGATGTAAGTTAGATGTGATGGTATGTGTAGGATTAGCATTTTTGTTTATACCAGGTATTCTTCCCGGAATACCCACTGGAGCTAAACAAGTGCAAATTTTGCATGCATAGGGCAAGCATGTGGTTTTACGTTATGGGGCACATTTGCTATTTCTTCCCAGCAACGTGGCACATCAAAGGAACTTGCTGCCTTGCATTACATGAAAGGGAGAGAGCAGAAATGCTCCGTATTCGCAAAGATATGGAACATTCCTGCTCTCTCTCTGCGCTGGTGCACTGTGTGCTGTCTAGCGCCAGCACAGGCACCCTTGCACCAGAGCGCCAGTGCTATGGGTAGGATTGGTGTTATGCAGTAAGGGATTACTTCCTGCACAAAAACAATCCTTAGAGGCATACTCTCCTTTGTACGAGCACTGTAGAATGCAACACACATGAAAAGAGATTTCCTATGTGGCTCCTTCTGATTAATTTTGAGACCAATGTGTGTTTGTTGTCAGTGGTGGCATGCTTACAGTGCTTTGTAAAAACGGCAGATAACTCTCACTCGCGTTTGTTGTAGATGCCACAGAAGAACAGGAACAACTTATAAGATTTATTACTGGGCAAATGGAGGTAAGAATATTACTTTTGACATGAAGGTGATTTAAGTGATGCACAAAGTATTAAGCATTAAAACACTGCATTATTGCTTTTGGAAACTTTTGTTCACCTGGTATTAATATTGTTCAGACATAATTCCTCATATTTACGAAAGTCTGCACAGGTGCCTGAGTGAACCAACTAATGAGACAACATATTTTAGCTCTACCCATTTTTGACCCTTTACTTTCAATATTTTTTTATTGTTTTTGCATATATAAATACATCAGCAAAAGACAGGCATACACACCACACCGATCAACCAACTCTAAACTCAGTCACATTCCCCATTCCTGCGGCTTACCCTCCAAATGACCTTTCCTAATAGCTCAGTATTATGCAGTGAAAGGATCCCCTTAAGTTCCTTTATCAGGAAGGCCATGACCGATCAGAGAGGGTCCGGTAGCTCCTTTATTTTACACCTCTTCCACGGCCTGCTCAGGGCAGTTGTCACAATTCAGCCTCTGCATAAAACTTGGAACCTGTAACAGATCTGTCGAGGTGGCATGCTGGTAAGATTCCAATGTTCACCGCCAGCAAATGTAAGCAGGCAGAGAACAGAGGATGCCACGCATTTCCCTCTCTAACAAACAGTGAAAAAGGACTCCTGAACGGTAAAATGAGCTCTCATTTTTGTTAGAAAAATTAATGAAATAACCATTAGAAAACCAAAGAAAAACATGCAGGAAGTTACATATTAATTACATCTAAAGTACGTAAAGAGGATTTTAGTGAACTTTCTCAAGTTAACTCATAAATCATTTTTCTTCACTTAAAATACCCAATTCATGCCCCATATGCGCCCATCCTGAGTTTTAATAACACTTTCTTTATAGAGTTTTATATTGCGCGAACTAGACCCGAAGATATCAAGTATCAGAGCGCTTTACATGAGCACCAGTTTCCTTCCAGATGGACACATTCATTTTTGTTAGGCAAGGGGAGATTAAGTGATTTGCCCAGAACCACAGGATATTGAGCATCGTTGCCAAGACTCGAACCCACTTCCCCAGCTTCGTAGTCAACTGCTCTAACCACAAGGATACATCCTCTCCCCACTCTTGAACATTTTAACCACCCTTATGAGCACAGAAAATTTCAAGCCTTCCTTTATCATGGGTATTTGTTTGCTACTAAGCCACCCTCTCCAACTTGCAGTTCATCCAAAGCTCTGCACATATCTTATATTGCCATTGTTCTCATCCTTTCATTAGCTAATTGCTCTCCTGTGTCTCACACCACAGTTTTATCCTTTTCACCTTTCACCCAACTAGGGGGCATATTCTCAAGGAGCTATCGGCGAGTTAACGGCACATTAGCGCAGCCAAAGTCGCGTTAAATACATCGCCCAATTCACAAGCTGGTGCTAACAGCTGATATCACCAGTTTTCCGGCGATAACATGCTCAAAAAACATCGCCACAGATGACCCCGGCAACTATCACTAATGAGATGCAGAGTAGGTGTTTCCGTGCAAAAAGCCACAACAACACCACTCCACAACATTCTCAACGACCAGCCACATCGGCAATAAGATCACAAAACATGTGATAAGGCGCGTTAGCACCAGGAAACTAACACCTGCTCAGACCTGGTGCAAAGTCGGACCACAGCCTGCACCACAAAAGCAAGCCCAGCCCAGAGCCACACCTGAAGAACAACAGATGCCATGGAGCCACTGAACATGCGTGCCGGACACCCAAGAGGGCCGCAACACCCACCTCCACCACCCCCAGGACCCCAACCCCCAAAAGGCCCCCCCCCGGACCATCACAGAGGTGCACAGTCTCAGTGCACCACGAATCATTGTCCATTACTATCTTTGTTATATACTGTGGTGAGTTCACGCAGCAATGTCACCTCAGGTGGTCTGGGAGACCTGGGACGATGATGAGGAAGATGATGAAGGTGCGACAACCCCCCACAGCAGCTGCATAATGTAGGTCCCGAAGGACAGAATCCTAGACATTTTCTTCACATGAGAGCGCTCAGCTCTGGTGCCACAGAGTCAGCACACTGCAACTCACGGACACTTCTGTTTGCTCTTTGTGTGCCCTCTGGACTTGCTCTGGCTACCTCCATGATGCTCCGCAGTTGTCCCTGTAATGCTGGTGTTGCATGTTTCCGTATTCATAGTGTTCACTGTTGTATTTGTTGCCAGCACCACCAACTCCCTGAGGGCTGGCTTGCACTCACCCCACACACATCCAGCACAGGCGTCACTGTACATGTGGCCCTGCCAATAAAGGGGCCGTGCGCACGTGCCCGTAGCCAGTTCAGCATAATGTCTGCATGTGTCCCTATGGTCTTGTTGTATGCATCTGGGCCCTGGGCCCTGTGACATTACATTCTGCTGTGTACAGCGAACGCAGACATGTCACCGCAGGCAGCAGGTTTGAGCTTGGACATGTCGCTTTGTCGTCACCGACTCAATTCGTAAAGGGAGTGGACTGAGCCGTCATACGCAGGGCCAACGTGGGTGTGTGACTGATATGTGCTTGGCCCTGGGCGTGGTTCTGTACTGGGAATGTGCATCTGCATGTGTCTTTATGGCAGTGTGGGTCTCCTTTGTAGGGTGTAGGTGGTCCCTGAAGGGTGGTGGACACCCACGTATGTCTTCTAGTTCGCCTTTCATGGGTTTGGACCACTCCCGTACCTGTTCAGACACCTCCTTTTGGCGTTATGACACCTGGCATTGGGGTGCCATGTGTGGGTAGGTAAGGTGTTGTGAGCAAGCCGTGGTTGAGGGTGCTTCCTGCTCTGTGGTCTGTGCAGGGGCTGGGGTCTCCTCTATGAAGCTTGTCTGCCCTGGTCCTGGTGGTGGGTTGCGTAGGATTTCAATGGGCTGTTGTTGGGCGTCGGTGTCGCAGTAGTGGTGGTCGTCTTCAGCATTACTGATGGGTTGTCTGGTCTGACCTGCTGGAGGTCTTGTTTGTCCCTCAGCAATGTAAAGGGGAGATGCATGTTGACATTGTGTGACATTTATGTTTGTGTATTGTCCTTGTAGACATGCAGACTGAGACAATGTACATTGTGCCTGTTTGGGCGGTGCTGGCAATTTGAGTCGGGACAGTGGACATTTGGCCTACATGACTGGTGTGAGGTTGTACTCGTACATATGCATCTCACATTTCCCTGCTCTGCCCAATTTGATTGGCCTGTTTCTGCGCAAGGGCGGACCCAGTTGTGTCCCCTGTTCTGCAGTGTCGGTGTTTTACTTTGTGCTACTTTGTCATGGGGATGTGCTGTGATTGCTATGTGTGTGTGCTGCAGTGTGCCACGGGATGTGGGACATGACCCTTGGTGATTGTGTGTGTGCAGTGTACTGCACATCGTTGTGCATGTGTGCCATTGTGCCCATCTAACCCCGTCCCCCCAGTCCCTGTTGGATCCTCACCCTGTTGTTGTTGTGTAAGGTCCTATCGAGCTGTGTCCGTACTCCCACCTCCTTGCACCATCTCCACACTGATGACTGGCCTCTATTTCCTCCAGCTCCTCCTGTGGTGCAGGTCTCTCACCTCCTGTCACCGTTGCTGCCTTCCTGTTGGCAGCGGCTTTGGGCCTGGTTTGGGTTTTGACGTCATGCCAGCGCCTCTTGTCTTCCTCCATTGGCCTCCTTGTCACTCCCGCTGCATTCAAGGTGGTCTAATTGTGAGTCAGTTGCTGGTCGTGTTCTGTGACCTCCGTGACGCTGGTCTTGTTTTCCTTCTGACTGCACCCCATCTTCCTCGCCCTCTTCTCCTTGGCCTTCCTTGACCCCGTTGCTCCTTGCTGGTGGTCTGTGGGGCTTGTGGGGTTTGCGTTGGCCTCTGCGCTCGGTCAGGGTGCATCCATGTTGCTTCGCACTTTGAATTGTTTCTGGTATGTTGTTTTTGTTCTGCTTTTATGGTGCATTTTCCCACCAGACACGTGGGATTTGTAGGCCTGCCACTGGTTTTCACTGCTTTTTGTATCACGCTCGGCCTCATCGCAGCTTTTTTTGCATTAGTATTTCGCATTTTTGGGGCGTGGCGTTGTTTTTTACGCGGCCATTTGACGCGTTGTCTGGTGACTATCGCATGGTACTGACGTGTTGTGAATACTTTGTTGACACGGCGTAAATTTCCCGCAATAGACTGCGATGTTGGAGGATGTGTTAAGTTACTTTTGCGATGGTTATCACGCGTTCTTGAGAATATACCCCTAGGAGACAAGAAAGGTTTTGTCTTCCTCCCACTCAACATTTCAAATGAAACTTCCATGTGGTGGCACGGGGAGTCAGTATGTATACCACCAAAAGTTGATCCTTCCGTAGTTTATGTTAACACTTGGATAGTTGAATGGATTTCTTTATGGTTCAATAAGAATGTTCTTCAAGATCGTTCCCTTTAGGATGGTAAATAGAACGGAATTTGTAAATTATGCCTCGTCCATTCAAAAATTGTTCCATAAAACATGACATTAATTGAGGATTATTGACCACAAATAAGGTATATGGCAGTCCTTCCTTAGTGAAAGCCTTGTCCAAACAATTCAGATAAATATTTAATCTCAACATCGAAGACTACTTCAATCTCTGGCCATAGTGAGAAAGTATCTACCAAAACCAATATGTTCATAGATGATCGCTCACCTTGTAAGGATCGATTTATGTCAAGTGCTAAGTATTGCCGTGGCCTACTGGGCAACTTCTTGCATGCCATGGGGGAGATTTGATTTTCCTCACATTATTGCTCACAGCACACTCAGAGCAATCGCCAATGACCCATTCTGTCTGGAAATCCATGACAGGTCACTGTTAATTACTTTGCTGTTTACTCTTTGTTTTGCTGAAGTCTTTATGACCAACATGTGCTAGGACATGTTTTTGGACGTGTCAGCCCTGTATTCTTGGCTCAAGTACGACAACATTGGATTCTAAAGTTTGCAAAACATATATTTTTATATGTTTATCCTTTATGCAGTGTCAGTTTCTCTTAGCCCAACAGAAATTGCTGTATCTGTAGATCTGTCATATGAAGTTGGTCTCTCCCCCGTGGCAAAACGACCAAGGGGCATATGTATCAAGCCCTTTTCCCGTTCGCAAACTGGAAAAGGCCTTTTGGGATGTATCATCCCAAAAGGGCATCGCAAATTAGAGAATTGCAAATTTGCGATTCTCTATTTTGCGATTGCATTTAAGGAATTGCAAATTGCGATTCCTTAAATGCAATGTAACAAGCACCCAAGTTGTGCGATTTCTCCTTAAGAAATCGCAAATTACCACCAACTTCAAGTTGGTGGTAATTTGCTATTTCTTTGAAAGATGCACTTTTTGGTATCTTTCAAAGTGCCATGTGGCGCACATACATGCCCTAAGGGCATGTATGTGCGCCACATGCACACACATGCTCATTTCAGGGGTACATCTGGGTGTCCTTATGACACCCTTGCACCCTTGAAAGTATTCTCAATTTGCGATTCTCTAATTGCGAATCGCTAATTGAGAATGTCTTCTCATTCATTCCTATGGGCCTCCTGGCCCATAGGAATGAATGGGAAGGTATTCCTTAATTGCGATTAGCAATTTGCTACATCCCGTTTTGCAATTCTCAAATAGCGATTCCCTAAAAATCGCTATTTGAGAATTGCAAAAACGGAACTTGATACATATGCCCCCAAGTTAGCAGCTGAAAGGACCTGGGAGATAGTATTCTGCTGTGGAATGTAAAAGGTAACGATCCTGCAAAGGGTGCCCCAGAATCACCAACTCAGAGCAGCATTCCATCTCTCTTCTTGCTATCCTTTTAATACGCTTCAATACCTTGGCCCAGAAGACAGATAGGCTCGGGCAGCTCCAGAGCATATGAGAATATGGGAGCCGCAACCCCACCAGCCGACATCTGATCTTGTTTGATCTATAGCAGGTAATTTCCCGGGTGAGTGATGCCACCTACAAAATATTATATAATGCCTCTCTGGCCTGTCAGATAATTCCCCATTTGATCCATGTCTAAGTTACCCACTTTCAATTTCCGTCCCCACTGGACTTGAAATGCAAACATCTGCTCTGGTTGTTACGCATAAAATAACTGGTACAGCCTAGAGTTCAAAAGCATTGTGCAGCGCACATAGAAGTTGCAAATCGTGATTTTTTAAATGATTGTTTGTGTACAGGAAGGGACACCTTCCTGCACATAAACAATCGTTCATGGCATTTTGCTGATTTGATGTGTGCTGCACAATGCAGCACACATAGAAACAGCAAAAATGAGGAGAAATTAAACATTTCTACTCGTTTCGCCATGTTAAGACCAGTTTTTCCTCGTCTTAATTTGGCGCTGCCCCATATTTACGCCACCCTTGTAAATATAAGGCAGTGCCAAAATCACTGGGTGTTGCGGCAAAACGGCCACCAAAACACCAATTGCTCACCCCTTACATGCTAAGTATAGTGTGAAGGGGTGTCTTAATAACAAGGCGGCGTGAATCCACATTAAGTGGCTTAATGCCACCTTGCAAATAAGGCAAAGCCCCTATCGCCACAGGAACGCCTTTAAAAGTGACGTTCCTGTGGCGATAGAAGCTTGTAAATATGCCACTGAGTTGTTGTAGAGCCCAGTGCCAGAGCTCACAATAAAATCTCTTTGCTTCACAGAGAGCAAAGTATCATTTGGATTTCTAGAAGAATTTGATCTTCACGTTGTGAAACAGATTTCTCATCCGAAAACATAGCCGTTCCTTCATCACCCTAAACATCTCTATTACCAAACCTAGTAAGAAGAGTGGATTTGTAAAAAGAGATTTGGATGGTGTGGAACATGTCTTTAACCCCCTGAGCTCATTCCATACCAAACCCTCGGGAAAGCCCCAGTGACTTGCAAGATGTAAAGATTCTGTCCTAGCTCTATCCTGGCGATCCACGGCACTTACCAAGAGGACGAATAGTCAAGTTCTCATAAAATGGCATCCCAGTTTTTTCGACTTCCCAAAAACTCATTCTATCAGTAGAGGAGTTAAGAAGCTTGGTAATAATGCCAGAGAGGGGGAACGGCCAACTGACCCTGGTTGTTATGTTTAGTGTTTTGCGTCAAGCTTAGTCTGAGTCTCCTCTCCTCTCTTATGAAAGCATTGCAGTGATCATTGAGGCATTGGTCATTGCCTTGTGTTTGGGAAAGTTGGAGAAATTGAAACAGGGACAGTATTTTTAGCAGCATTGCCATTTTTAGGGCTGCAATACAGCCTACCCAAGACAGCATATAGTTGCACTATGAGGAGCGATCATCCTTGAATGCCATAAAGAGGCTATATATATTATCCACTGTACACTTATAAAGGGTGATGGTAAGCCTGAATAAATCCTTGATGTCATGCATCTGAATGGGAAAGTGGCCTGTAGTATACTTGTCAGGGTTCCCCCTCCAGACAGCACCAGTCCCTCTGACATATGATGATTTATTTAGAAACCTTCAATGGTAAGATTTGCCTCCTGCTCTTTCAACAGTTTGCTCAAAGACAGCTTTGGTTCTCTTAATGATAGCGTGGTGTTGTCTGCAAAGGCTGTAAACTTAGAAGTATTCTGCGGTTGATGTGTTTTTCCTAATTATCTGCAATAAGTGCTCATTGAACATGGCAAAGAGCAAGGGTGACAATTGTCACCCCTGCATTATGCCTCTCTGGAAGCCTATGGTCCTCAAATGTACACTATACACTTATGGATTTCTGTAACAAACCAAGACTCATCACAGGAACTGTTGACCAAACCCAAAGCATTGTAGAGTACCTACTATAGCAACCCAGTTTGCTTAATTAAACACTTACAGCAACTAATAACATGATGATTGCCTCTTTCTCTCTTTGTGGGCTATATCATTAAGGTGTAAGGCCTTTTTCATGTTACCACTTACGCTATGTCCCTCAACAAATCCTGCTTGGAGAACATGTACAAGGATGGGGAGCATAAGATCTACTATTAGCTAATAATTTAGTAAAAGTTTTGGTATCGAGGTTGGGAAGTAACATTGGATGACATGATGCAGACAAGGAGGGCTGCTTATTCAGCTTGGAGGATTAATGAGATTGTTGCTTCTTCGATTGAGGTTGTTACACCACGGACCTCACCGCAGTTACTAAAGACAACTGTAAAATGGGGAAAAAACAAAGGGGCTAAGGCCTGAAGAAATGTGGACATAAATCCATATGGGACCGAGGATTTAGCTACCGTTAGGCCCCTAATCGCCAAAAGGCAAAACAAAGGAAAACGCAATTGGCATCTGCAGATCAGCTCTATTTGCCTTGCTAAATTTTGAAATATAAGTGGATCTCAGGTAGATTATTCTGGTCTAAGGATTTGTTGCTTCAACTCTCTACAGACACTGGGAAGTATAGTGTAAACAGTGCACTTTTTCTATCTCATCTTTACCGCACAACCCTTGCTTAGCCTTAATTTCCAAAAACAAAGTGAATGATGGAATGCTTTAATTCATCTCTTCCACTGGCAATCACTCAGGCCGCATCCCAATCCACAGTTTTTCGCTTACCATGCCACCTCAGATTAGATCCAGCCATATGCATATCAGTCTTGAGACTGCTCCAATGGGAATAGTCCAGACATGCTATGTCCTCCCTGGACCCGAACAAAAGCAAACCAGAACCTGTCTCACCCTTCTTAGGGCTCATCAACAAGGTATAGCTTGGTTTCAATTACACAGTAAGCACCGGACCGATGTCTAAATACTAAACATTTTGGAACGAGGTAATCATAGCTAAGAATAGGCAGTCGTTTTTTTAGGCTGGAAGGGTGAACTCAGATTTCTATGGATTTTATTTTCAGACTTGACCAGGTGTCTAATTGTATTGCCTCTGGACAGAATTTGTAGTGCAGGATCTCTATAATTGATGACACCCTCTGGATGAAACAGGTGTTGCTAACATATTGGTGGGACAACTTGCCCTTGTGAAACATTACATTTCCACAGGGACTCAAATCAAATAATGAACACCATGACTATCCTTTGGAGACACAATGCAGGATATTTGTAACCGAAAATTAAATTGCTCATTTCAACCATCATATGTCCCTTTGTTCTTAAAGGGCAAAACAGTACTAGACCCTGTCTCACAAACTTCTGCAGATTCTTTTCATGACTATATGAATGATAGGATTGCTCATGTCAAAAAACCGATGTGAAGCACATGAGAATCAGCAAACAGGCACCTCAAAAAATAAATGTTTATACTAACGGAGAGATACAAAATGCTACATGGACGATTGTGAAATCTGTCCTCCTATGATGTAACCCCATAAGAAAATCATTATTCTTGCTCCTTTCCTATGTTTTAGGAAATTACAAATCTTGGTGATGGCCTGAAAATTCTGAACCGTACTCACATCAATGCCTTAGTGTGGTCAGTACAAGAGGTACTGGATACACTGAAGGCTTACCAAAAAAAAGGTAAGAACTTTGTTGTGTGCTTCTTGGTAATATCTAAGTGACTTAGAGAATGGATGCCAGTTTTAGGGACCATTGTATTGCAATTGGGCATTACCCAATTCTTGAACTTTCACTGAAACATAACACCTACATCATATTTAGGCTGTTTACATTCTGGTGGGAGTGGTATGACTGTGGTTTCCAAACTTGACTCCGTGATTCACATTAGGTTACTAGACTAGATTGCTATCGAACAAGAGTCAGTCAAAAAATAAAAGAAGTGGGAATTTGGGAAGATCAGTTACAGAACAGCAAGAGGAAGATCCCAATGCAGTCGCGACTGGTGCAGGTAAGAGCGGTGCGGTGGTGGGGCAGTAGGGGTGGGGGTGGTTGGCAGATGACGACGAGGGAAAATACACATTTTTTTTTTTTAAACCGCTTACCTTGTGCTCACCGCATCACCGACTCGGCGATGTGGTGAGCGCAAGGGAAGTGGTTTTCTTTTAAACATATTTTTATTTTCCCTCGTCGTCATCTGTCTCCCACCCACCGATCTTACCTGCGCTGGCCGCCCCTGCCCCAAGGACCTGAAAATGACATCTGTGCACTTAGGTCAAGGTTCACTAGCCCTCCTCTGCTTCTAAGAGGAAGGTCCTGCGTGCTTTGTCACCGGTGTGTCCCGTGAATATTGATTTAACAATATCGATGGGACGGAATATCGAGGGCAAAATATAAAACAGAAGCTATCGACAGGTAAGTGAAGATATCTACACCTAATTCCACATATATGTACCTACATGATACATATATGTTCAAGGTAGGTAGATGTGGATTTAGGAATAGTAAATCGGTACTTCCCTATATGCACTTACCTCTCGATATTTTGTCCCTTTATATTTGGTCCAAGACATTATTATGCCACAATATTGTTGGTGTTGATATTCAGTGGTACAATCATGCCAAGGCCACATGCATGTGGTAATCCAGATATAGAGGACAAGATCCAGGATGCGACTAAGGTTACCACTTGGTATATGTCAACCGAGTGGAAGGGCTGCCGCAATAAGGTTTGTTATTTTAGATGTCGATGTTGCCTAAACTAAACTTCCACATTAATCCTAAAAATTAAGGGTGATGTAGATTATTTGCAGGAAGAAATCTAGGGCCACATGCATGAAGCAAACATTTTGCGATTCCCTAATTGTGAATCCTTGCAACTCGCAATTAGAAAAACGCAAAACGGCATGCATCAAAGTGTATTGAACACTTTTTACGATTCCTAGGGGATCGCAAATGATCTACCTCATGAATAATAATGAGGTAGGTTGCAATTTGCGACCCCCTTGGAATTGCAAAAATCACAGGGATGGTGGCCTGCTGGGGACAGCAGACCACCATGTCTGTATTTGCTTTTAAATAAAGTATTTTTTTTTAAATGCAGCCTGTTTTCCTTAAAGGAAAACAGGATGCATCTTTAAACAAGCATTGGCATAGCCAATAGGTCTCGCCTTTGGGACCTTATAAGTGCTTAGCCAGAGGTTTTGGCTTGGCCTTTGTTTTTAACTCTTTCCGTGCTCATGACGGAACCACGCCGTCATGAGCCACGGTTGCCGTGTGCTCATGACGGAGTGGTTCCGTCATGCTGCGGCCGTTGGCGGCCGCGCCGCCCACGCGGCGCTAATTCCCCGCCTGTGCGGGCGATAAGCGCCGTGGGCGGAGTCATGACGGAACCACTCCGTCATGAGCACAGCCCAACCGTGGCTCATGACGGAGTGGCTCCGTCATGAGCACCGCACCACCGCGCTGCCCCCCCGCACCCCCCAGCGCTGCGGCGGAATTGCCGCCGCAGCGAAGGGGTTAAGCCATGTCGTAAAGCAGTGTGGCTGCTGAGCAGCATGTTGAAAAGTTATAATAAACAAGAATGGCAACATTCCTGGAGGAGCAAAAGAGATCAACCAACAGAGAAAGGAGAGCAGGTCAGAGAAGACATGGTGAGGGGGACACAGAAAGGCAGGTACGGGACAGTGAGAGAGCAAGTGTGACAGTCAGCCACTCAGAAACAGAGGCAACTGGAGAGATGTAGAGAGTCACGTGGAGGGAAGCGCTTCACCCTTGGGATGTCATCAGCCAACCCAGTGTGTTCTGGGAATTTTAGTCATAGCGGCTGCCACTGCTGACTGAGTT
This sequence comes from Triturus cristatus, assembly GCF_964204655.1. Classification (NCBI taxonomy): domain Eukaryota; kingdom Metazoa; phylum Chordata; class Amphibia; order Caudata; family Salamandridae; genus Triturus; species Triturus cristatus. The sequence goes on from NC_140580.1 coordinate 363,215,598, forward strand.
GTACCAGTATGAGCGATCTAATGATGCAGCGACCTAAAAAAAACAAGCCTGACAAGTAAATAAACATGCATTGGCAAAGCCAACTGGTCACCAGCCTTTCGTCAGTGCATGATTTGTTTTATCATGTTAGATGCTGCTAGACCCTCAGTCAAAAACAAAATCCTAGTATTCATTCTTATTTGTACACATTAAGAATGGCACAATGCTGCTAACTGCTTCTTGGTTTCACAACAATAGCAACTACATTAAAACTAATGGCAGGGACGGATGCATTACTCCCACACCAAGTCTCTTCTACTTTCCCTAATAAAAAAGAGCAACCTAGTACTGCCCAGCTTAGAGCAAATTAAAAACCACTTAACTGCATCTACTGCACATGCTGAAATTCAGTCAGATTCCTAAATAGAGGCACAGGCAACCGAAGGCCGAAATCACACAGCCCTTCCATTCACGATCAATGAAATCTGAGAGCACAACACAAGACCACCATACGCCGAAGGTGAAGTAATATTTGCAATTTAAGCATTTTCATATGGAGATTTTACCTTTCACACCCTGACAAACAAACTGCTGAATAACACGCATCCTATTGAATGAGCGAAGCATTTCCGTTTGCTGATTTCCAGATCTAATTCTGATCTGCCAGTTAAGACTTAATAGGATGAGTCAGTTAATTTAAAAAGCCTTTATTGGAAATGCTCAATTGCATTTTAAAAAGTGGAGAGGAACGGCAGAGCAGTTTCAAGAGTGAAACATAATATAGTGTCTATAGGCATTTTTATTACTTACAGGGCTGCTGGGATTTAACTATGCCAATGCATAGATAACCAGTTACAACAAGCGGCTGTGCGGCCGCGAAAGTGATCGCGATAAACATCAAAGCGGCCGTGAAAGTGAAAGTAATGGCGGTCAAGCGCGGCGCGCGCGCCTGCGCACATGCACTGTAGCTCTAGGCTGGCCTGGTAGCACTTTTTGGAGCCCTCTCAAAAAGTCTCGCCAGACCAGCACATGCGCTGGGTCAGGCGAGACCTAAAAAACAGAAAACGTTTCTTTTCATTTTTTAAGAGTAGGCAGTGATCCTTGGGACCACTGCCTGCTCTTAAGAAATTATTTTACAAGAATTCACAAAGGGAAAGGGGTCCCCTGGGGACACCTTCCCATTTGCGAATGGGTTACCACCTACTGAAAGTAGGTGGTAAAATGCGAATGTCTTGCAACTGCATTCACAGTCACAAATCATTCATGCATACTGTTAGGATTTGCTATTTGGAAGGGACATCCTAAACACGTGCCTTCCAAATAGTGAATCGCAAACCCATTTTACGATCTGGTAACAGGTTACCAAATCACAAAATTGGGTTTGCTGCATCTGAACAGCATTTTTTGCAGTCGCAAACCGGTCGATTCTGCGAATCAGCCCATTTGCGAAGATAAAAATGCTTGATGCATGTGCGCCTTAGAGTCTGCCTTCATGCTGAAATATTTTCCACTGTGGTCTGAACAGCATTTCTCGTTGTGACTGGAAATAAATTATTTATGGAATTTTAGGCTGTAAGGTTCCTAAATAGGGAAACATTATTCCCAGTTCATTCTGTTTTATGCGGATCTGTTGGTTGTGATGAGTGGAATTAAAGTAGTTCAGGGACAGTGTCCGTTCTTGTCTATGGTAACTGTCTTCACTTTGGGCTCCATCTCTGAAAGTGTTATTTTAAATAACTGACATATTCATAAAAATTATACAACTGTCTCACAAAATAGGCTTAGATAAACCTCTAGAATATTTATTTTTAGTAAAAGCCACATCTTGCACTTCCGTCCTGCAACAAACTCTTTCTTCCTTGTCCCCCAAGAGCCTAGAAGCATGCTCTGTTGGGAAACATGATCCTTATTCCTATCTGTTCATTGGAAATTACCAATCCGAATAATTGTCATTGGTTGTGAATCTGTTTCACTCATTACTTCTCTTTTCATCTTCTTTTCCATGTCAAGCTTACCAAGAGGCGAGGCCACCAATCTGTACACTTCCACAGGTTCCTAGCAATGGTGGTCTGGTGTGCGTCAACTTGAAACATGTGGCCTACTGCAAGCCAATGTGCAATAAGGTATTTTTATGTGAGTTACTAAATTGTGACTCACTCTAGTTTTTTATTATGGAAAGAAAAGGTCATGTACCCTGGACCCTTATTCACCAATCCATTGTTGTACAGGGTGGAAGTCAACTTCTGTAGAATTACTCCTACATTCGAAATATATTTTTTAACTTTTACAGGTTTCATAAAAGATCATAGTGGATCTAACGAATGTTCCAAGAAATCCACAATAGCGATAAACTTCAAGTATTCCAAAAAGCAAAAATCTCTCATGCAGAATTTCAACCAGGTGAACAAATTCTGCATGAGTAAACAATGTATAAGCATCACTTGTACACATACTTTTTAATTCTCTGCAAGGAAAATATTTTTTTCTGCGGACAACCACTTCCCTCATGACCCTCCTTTTCTCACACTGGAAAGTCATTTGCTTTTCCCTTTCACTGAATTACATTTACATTCCTTTCCATAGTCGGACACTATCTTCATTGTTTTCATGAATATAAACACATTTAATCATTGCAATGGAAAATGTCAAGGAGTAGTGAAAATTTAAAAAAGGCAATGGAGGGAAAGTAAAGTTATTTGGTAGTGGAAAAGTGTGCAGGTTAATATCGGGGGTAAAGTTGGGCATCAGACATTGGAAAGGATGGAACAAATTATGGATTAATAATGTTTGTGGGTGTTTACTGCATTTTGCAGGACCAGCTCTCCCGCAACAATACCAATGTGCTCAAAAACAAAGATCTCTGTCTGAATGCATGACACAGGTGCCTCTGGTGTATGTGTGATTGTGATGCCTGAAATGAGTAGGATTGTTTCACACTGCTTCACCAGTTTTCACACAGTTTCTGCACCATGAACGTTCACACTCATTTGCTATAGCAGAGCAAGGGGGAAAGGGGGTGGTGAGATCTGGGATATTATGGATATGTAACTGCTTGCTCCAATCTTTAATGCATACTAATATGCCAATAAAATATATAGCAAAACTAAAAAAATCAAGGTGCCAGAAAAGATTGACCATCTCCCTCCAGGTAACCATGGAGATTGTTTCCAGTTCTGGACTATCATGTGGCAAAATAATGCATTCAAGTTGTTTTATTTCTGTTTTGCTACCTTTCAACTAATTCGATTAACACACCTCTGAACAATGATTTGCGAGTGAAAAGCTATGGCATGGATTGTAGATAATGGTGATGCCTCCACCACTAAATATAACTGCTGAATTTCACTGGTTTTGTGAGAGTGAAATGTGAGCCTAACTATAACGCCCCTTTAACCTTTCATTTTTTCAGTGAATTTCTAAGGTTTATTTTAATGTTTGTTTCCTAACTATAACATCCCTGTAACCTTTTGTTTTTTTAAGTGAATTTCTAAGGTTTTTTAATTGTTAACCTTTGAGAGTGAGTGTGTGAATTAGTGTCTCAGTGTGTGTGTGAGGGTGTGTGTGAGTATCTCAATGGGTGTGTGAGTATCTAGGAGTGGCTGCATAAGTGTCCCACTGGGTGTGTGAGTGGGTGCATGAGTATCTGAGTTGGTCTGTGAGTGGGTGTGTGAGTGTCTGAGTGGGTGCATGAGTGTCTGTGTTCATGTCTCAGTGGGTCAGTGAGTAGACGGAAGAGTGTCTGAGTGCCTCCATGAGTGTGTGAGTAAGTCTTTGAGTGAGTGCATGAGTGTCTGATTGGGTCTGTGAGTGGGTGCATCAGTCTCTGAGTTGGTCTGTCAGTGGGTGTGTGAGTCTCTGAGTGGGTCTGTGAATGGCTGTGTGAGTGGCTGTATGGGTCTGTCAGTGGGTTTATCATTGTCTGAGTGGTCCTGTGAGTGGGTGTATGTCTCTGAGTGGGTCTCTGAGTGGGTGTATAGGTGTCTGAATGGGTCTGTGAGTGGGTGCATGAGTGTCTGAGTGAGTGCCTGAGTCTGTCTGTGAGTGGGTGTGTCAGTAGCTGTGTGAGTGACTCGGCCACAAACTAACTGCACCTGCCCTTTCATCCAACAAGAGTCCACAGTTTTGCACAAAATATCTACCCAAGTGAAGTACTTTCTACTGGTTAATTACAAAGTGTTACCTTCTTGGGTAAATGTCCAGTATGTATTCTACACTACAGCTGCATAACGGAGCACAAGGAAATGTCATCAGTGACTTTGTATGCATTTTGGCAATGTAATTGTTCCTGGTGCATCTTTATCCAGAAATATGTGATAACATGAATCCTCCTATAGAGAAGACAACAAGACTACAAAGATTTAAATCTCCACCAAACAAGGGTCCTTCCTCTTAAGTATATGTAATAAGTGCTTCTTTGTTTCGTGGAGATGTCCCCATATTTCTCGCCATTAAGAACTCCTAACCAAAATCGGCGGGAAAAGCGCTGAGGAGGCCGCTAGGCAAGCTGTCTATCATCCTGGCAAAAGGCAGGAAAACCTTTGAATACTACTAAAGTGAGCAGGGCCAAACAGGGAAGTATCCACATGATATCCACATTTGCATAATACTAACAATTTAAACGGAGGATTATGGACTCTGCTCTCACCAGGAGAGGACAAGAAAGAACCTAGTTGTCGCAGTCATATATAGATTGTGCTCCAATAGATCAGCATTGCAGTCACCTTCACAAAGGATTTCAAGTCGTTTTTCAATGTGGAATTGCAGGGAAATCACACTTACTTTTCTTTTGCCAAGCCCATGAGTTAGGATCATATGTCCTTTACAAAAGTGGAGCTTCAACAGGGGAACCTGCTATGTTTATAGTTGTAAGTGCTTCCTGTAGAGGTTTAATTTCTGTGAATTGAGAATCAGGGCCAGAATGACTCCTGGGGACCCCATCCCCAGGGGACTGGCCACAATATAATGGGGGAGGGGGCTGCGCAGCTCCCAGGCTGATTTTGGCCCCATGGGACCCTATCTTTAGAGCCCCAATGAAATTTGATGGGGGCGGGAGGCCACGTGGCCCTCTCCCCAGGCTGATTTCAGCCCAAGGGACCTCACCCCCAGGGCCCAGATAATATAGTGAGGAGGGGGCAGTGTGGCACCCGTCCCCGGGCCGATTTCAGCCCCGGTGACTTCATCCCCAGGACCCGGTACAGTTTAATGGGGAATGCTCCATTCGCATTTATATAAAAATGAGCCCCAGGGAGTTGGAGGTTCCGGGGGTATTGATAAGCCCTATTAGGGGTTTCCTGATCTATTTTTTAATTTAAAGCCCTGGAGAGGTAGTGGTCCCTGGGGCAATAATAAGCCCTAGAAGAGTCGCCCCACGTCTTCTTCGCCTTATTAATTAAAATAGAAATGCCCCCTGGACCTGGCCCACACAGGGGGAATTTTCAAAACAAGCACCAGAGTCCACTTTTGTTTCTTTTTAAATTTTCACCAAAGTCACAGATCCACCTTGATTTTCAGTATTTGTTATTTTAAATGCTTCTTTGCCCTTCCAGGGTCCCTTTGAAGTACTTTCTACTGGTTAATTACTAAGTGCTACCTCGTTGGGTAAATGTCCAGTATGTATTCTACACTACAGCTGCATAATGGACCTCGTGAAAACGTCTCTAGTGACCTTGTGTGAGTTTCAGCCTTGTGATAGTTCCATGTGCGTCTTTATTCAGAAATATTGGATAACATGAATCCTTCAATAGAGAAAACAACAAGACTACAAAGAGGTAAATCTCCACCGAACAAGGGTATTTTCTCTCAACTATTTGAAATAAGTGCTAATTTGTTTAGTGGAGAAGTCCTCAAATTCCACAGCATCAGGAACGTGTCACCAAAATAAGTGGGAACGTGCTGAGGGGCCTTTTGGTCAGCTGTCCATCATTCTGGCAAAAGGCAGAAACACCTTTGCATAAGGTGGACAGGGTTTGCCAAACGGACGGAGCTTATATGTGATTTTGCACATTTACATACTTGTAGTAATTCAAAGGGAGAACCATGGACTCTGCTCTCACCAGGTAACCTACTCATCACAGTCACTACGGATTGTGCTTCAATAGAAAAGCAATGCCTTCACCCCCACAAAGAATTTCAGGTCGTCTATCAATGAGAAACTGCTGAGGAAACACACTTGCTTTGCCTTCTGCTAAGCCAGGTTTTTTTCTACAGCAGGGAAGTGGGGTCCTGCGCCTCGCTCACTTGGTCGATTTTGGCCCCAGGTGCCCCATCCCATGGGGCCCAGCCAAAACATATTGGTGGGCCACGTGACCCCCATCCCCAGGCTGATTTCAAAACTATCCCCGGGCCCAGTCTCTTACTCATGGGTGCTCTGGAGCCCACCAAGGGCACCCAGTGTGCTACGTTGGGGACCACGGGTGGAACCTCAATTCCCTGTACTCAGTTCTGGCTCCCTGCCTCCAACAGGAGCCTGCATTGCTCCCACATGTAGGGAGTGGCAAAAAATGCTGATCCCTCTGTGTGGAAGCAATTTTTTCATCTTATTTCCTGACCGCTTGACAGTGGGCAGGAACACAGATGAAAACTCGAGCGAGCGAGCGGGAGCAGTTTTCCTGCTCCCACCTCCTGGGAATGGAGTTACTGTTTGCTCTTGCTTGAGGGGAGCTTTCAAGAGCAGCAAGAGCAAACATCTATGTCCCAGAGGTGGGCACTCCGGGACATTGGGAGCCGGCTACCTTTATGCAAAACTTGGTGCAATTCCTTCCAGCGGTTTGGGTTGTTGCCGTGTCTAAAATCTCTTTGGGAAATAACAGGGAGAAAAAGGATTTTAGGGGCACCCCTTTTTTGGTCCCTGCTTGATGGATCACCCTGAAACTTTCAACACAGCATGGCTTTCCCGGGCTGATTTCAGCCACAGTATCTGAGTGGGTCTGTGAGTGGGGAATGACTCTTTGCATGGGTCTTTAAGTGGGTGTATAAGTGTTTGAGTGGGTCTTTCAGTGGGTGTGAGTGTCTCAGTTGGTCTGTGAGTGTATGTGAGTGTCTGAATGAGTCTGTGAGAGCGTGTGAGATCATCTGAGTTTGTCTGGTATTGAATGTGTGAGTGGGTGCAAGAGTGTATGAGTGGGTCTGTGAGTGGGTGTGAGAGTGTCTGAGTGGGGCTATAAATGGGTGTGTGTGAATGTCTGAGTTTGTCTGTGAGTGTATGTCTTGGTCTCTGACTGGGTTTTTCAGTATCTGAATATGTATATGAGTGAGTGTGTGAGTGTGTGAGTAGGTCAGTGAGTAAGTGTGTGAATGGGTGCATGGGTGCATGAGTGCCTGATTGGGTCTCTGAGAGGGTGTGTAAATGCCTGTTTGGGTCTATGAGTGGGTGTTGCAGTATCTGAATGGGTCTGTGAGTGGGTGTGTGAATATCTGAGTGGGAATGTGAGTGGCTGTGTGAGGATGTGAGGTGGGCTGTCAGTAGATGTGTCAGTGTCTGAATGGGTTTTATGAGTGTGTGAGTGGGTGTGTGAGTTGGTATGTGAACATCTCAATGGACCAGTGAGTGGATCTGTAAGTGAGTGTGTCAGTGTCTGAGTGGGTCTGTGAGTGGGTTTGTGGGTATTTCTATGGGTCTGTGAGTGGGTGTCTCAGTGTCTAAATGGGTCTGTCATTGGGTGTGTGAGTGTCTGTGAGGATCTGTAGGTGTGTGAGTGTCAGTCTGGGTCTGTGACTGGGTGTATCTGTATCTGAATGGGTCTGTGAGTGAGTGTGCAAGTATCTGAGTAGGTGTGTGAATAGGTGCCGGAGTGTCTGAGTAGGGCTGTGAGTGGGTGTGTAAATGCCATTGTGGGTCTGTGAGTTGCGTCTCAGTGTATGAATGGATTTGTGGGTGGGTGTATGAGTGTCTGAGTGGGTGTGTGAGTAGGTCTGTGAGTGTCTAACTGGGTATGTGATTGGGTGTGTCTGAATGGGTGTGTGAGTGGGTGTGTGAGTGGGTGAGTGACTATGATTTAGCAAGTGAGCATGTGTGTGGCTCTGTGAGTGGATGTGTCAGTTTCTGAATTGCTATGTGAGTGGGTTTAGAAGTATTTGAGTGGGTGTGTGAGTGTCTCAATGGGTCTGTGAGATTTTTAAATGGTCTTTAAGTGGGTGTGTGAGTATCTGAGTCCGTCTGTGAGTGGGTGTGTGAGCATTTCTGTGGATCTGTGAGTGGGTGTCTCAGTGTCTGAATGGGTCTGTCAGTAGGTATGGGAGTGTCTGTGTAGGTATGTGAGTGGGTGTGTGAGTGTATGTGTGGGTCTGTGACTAAGTAACTCATTGTCAGTGTGGGTATGTGAGTGTCTGTGTGCATCTGTGACTGGGAGTCTTAGTGTCTGAATGGGTTTGTGAGTGAGGGCACAAGTGTCTGATTGGGCCTGTGAATGTCTGTGTTAGTGAGTGTCAGTCTGGGTCTGTGACTGGGTGTATCTGTATCTGAATGGGTCTGTGAGTGAGTGTGCAAGTATCTGAGTAGGTGTGTGAATAGGTGCCAGAGTGTATGAGTAGGGCTGTGAGTGGGTGTGTAAATGCCATTGTGGGTCTGTGAGTTGCGTCTCAGTATATGAATGGATTTGTGGGTGGGTGTATGAGTGTCTGAGTGGGTGTGTGAGTAGGTCTGTGAGTGTCTAACTGGGTATGTGATTGGGTGTGTCTGAATGGGTCTGTGAGTGGGTGTGTGACTATGATTTGGCAAGTGAGCATGTGAGTGGCTCTGTGAGTGGGTTTGTGAGTGGGTTTTTGAGCATTTCTGTGGATCTGTGAGTGGGTGTCTCAGTGTCTGAATGGGTCTGTCAGTAGGTATGGGAGTATCTGTGTAGGTATGTGAGTGGGTGTGTGAGTATATGTGTGGGTCCATGATTAAGTAACTCATTGTCAGTGTGGGTATGTGAGTGTCTGTGTGCATCTGTGACTGGGTGTCTTAGTGTCTGAATGGGTTTGTGAGTGAGTGCACGAGTGTCTGATTGGGCCTGTGAATGTCTGTGTGAGTGTCTGAATGGGTCTGTGAGTGACTGCTTGAGTTTCTGAGTAAGTGTGTGAGTGGGTATGTGAGTGTCTAACTGGATCTGTGACTGGGTGTATCAGTGTCTGAATGAGTCTGTGAGTGACTGAGTACATCTGTGAGTGGGTATGTGAGTATCTGAGTGGTCTGTGATTGTGTGTGTGAGTGCCTATGTGGGTGTGTGATTGGGTGTGTGAGTCTCTGTGTGGGTCTGTGCGTGGCTGTGTGATTCTGTATGTGGGTCTGTGAGTAGGTGTATGTGTCTGTTTGGTGTGTGAGTTTCTGAATGGGTCTGTCAGTGGATGTGAGAGTATCTGAGTAGGTCTGTCATTGGGTGTGAGAGTGTTGGAGTAGGTTTGAGAGCATATCAGTGGGTCTGTCTGTGGGTGCATGAGTGTCTGAGTGGTTTGTGAGTGGGTGCATGAGTCTCTGAGTTGGTATGTGAGTAGGTGTGAGAGCATGTGAGTGGATTTATGAGTGGTATTGTCAGTGTCTGAATAGTTCTGTGAGTGGGTTTGTAAGAGCGTGAGTGGTTATGTGAGTATCTCAATGGGTCTGTGAGTGGATCCATGAGTATCTAAATGGGCTTTTAAGTGGGTGTGTGAGTATTTGAGTGGGTCTGTGAGTGGGTGTGTGAGTATTTTTTGCAGATCTATGAGTGGGTGTCTCATTGTCTGAATAGGTGAGTCAGTAGATGTGTGAGTGTCTGCGTGGGTTGGTGAGTAGGTATATGAGTGGCTGGGTCAGTGACTGGGTGTCTCTGTATCTGCATGGGTCTGTGAGTAAGTATGCAAATAGGTCTATGAATGAGTGTGTGACTGTCTGAGTGAGTCTCTGAGTGGGTGTGTGAATATACATGTGGGTCTCTGAGTGGGTGTCTCAGTGTCTGCATTGGTCTGTGAGTAGGTATGTGAGTGTTTGAGTGGAAGAGTGAGCATCCAACTGATCTGTGACTGGGCATATCAGTGTTCGAATACGTCTGTGAGTGGGTGATTGGGTAGGTCTGTGAGTGGGTAGGAAAGTGTCTCAGTGGGTCAGTGAATGGGTGTGTTAGTGTGTGAGTAGGTATGTGAGTGGGTGTGTGAGTGTCCGAGTGGGACTGGGTATGTGAGTGTTTGAGTGGGACTGGGACTGGGTATGTGAGTAGGTGTCTGAGTGTCTGTGTGGGTCTGTGACTGGGTATCTCAGTATCTGTGTGGGTGTCTGAGTTAGTGTTTCAGTGACTGAGTGGGTCTTTGAGTTGGCATGTTAGTGCCTGTGGGGGTCTGTGTGTTGTGTGTAAATGTCTGTGTGGGTCTCTACGTATGTGCAAGAGTGTCTAAGTGGGTCTGTGAACCTGTGTATGAGTGTCTGACTGGGTCTGTCAGTGGGAGTATCTGACTGGATCAGTCAGTGGGTGTGTGAGTTTCTGAGGGAGTCTGTGAGTGGGTGTGAGAGTGTCTGAGTGGGTATGTGAGTGTCTGAGTGGGTCTGTGAGTAGATGTATGAGTATCTCACTGCACCTGTCAGTGAGTGTTTGTGAGGGTCTGAGTAGGTCTGTGAGTGGGTGTGTGAGTGGTTGAATAGGTCTGTGAATGAGTGTAAAAGTGTCTGAGTGGGTCTGTGAGTGTGTGAGTGATTGAATGGGTCTGTGAATGAGTGTAAAAGTGTCTGAGTGGGTCTTTGAGTTGGTATGTGAGTGTCTGAGTGTGTCTGTGAATGGGTGCGAGAGTGTCTGAGTGGGTCTGTGAATCAGTATGTGAGTGTCTCAGTGGAGTGTAACTCAGTGTGTACCTATCTGAGTGCATCTGTGGGTGTGGAAGTGTTCTACTGGGTCTGTGAGTGTCTGAGTGAATCTATGACTGGGTGTGTCAATATCTGTGTGGGTCTGTGAGTCAGTTTGTAAATGTCTCTGTGGGTCTGTGAGTATATGTGACAGTATCTGAGTGGGTCTGTGAGTGGGTGTTAGAATGTCTGAGTGGATCTGTGAGTGGGTGTCTGATTGGGCCTGTCAGTAGGTGTGTGAGTGTCTGAGTCTGGGTGGGTGCGAGAGTGTCTGAGTGGGTGTGTCTGTGTGTTTGTGTCTGAGTGTATCTGTGAGTGGGTGTGAGAGTGTCTGAGTGGGTCTGTGAGTAGGTGTGAGAGTACCTGCTCTCTATATAGTGCACCAAAAATGAAGTACACTGAGCAGAGATTCCACTCGATCCCAAATAGGTGTGCAGAGGTAACAGCAGATCATTTTAATGCTCTTGTTGTAGTAGTGTGGGCGAGCAGTTAGGCTTATCAGAGGTTAGTGCTGAGCATCTGTTGTCACACAGAGAGGCAATAAATGAGACACACACTCAAGATTAAATCCAAGACCGATTAGGAAAATAAACTTGTATTTTTATATACATTTTTAGAAAGCAAGAACTTTGTTCAACAGTTAATAATTGCTTTGTATATTCAGTGTTAACTAAATGCAGTTCAAGACACAAACGCTTACAGATTTTAAGCAACAGCAGTCAGTACCGTCAGGCAGATACTGTTGCAGTCAAGGGGAAGAAATCATAGGGTTAGAAAGCGGAGTACCGCCAACTCATTTACTGTTGCAGTTGAAGGAAGTAAGACTCCGAAATTGAGTTTAGGTGTACAACGGTCTTCCAGAGTTCAGGGTAAGTTCTACTCCAGAAGAGTTAGAGATTTGGAAGTCCCTGGGCTTGGGCACAGCAGGCAGTTCTGGGTTACCTGGGTCAGAGTTGCCAGAGGCCTTGGGATGCAGAATTGGTTTTTCACCAGCAGCGTACAGGTGCAGGGAGGGAAACCTGTTGTGGTCAGGGCGGTTGTGCTAAGTTGCTGCTTTCATGCACTCAACGCCACCTTAAAGTGGATACAAGGTCACAGGAGTGAGGCTGTTTCCAGCAGGTACTGAGAGGATCCCTGAGGCTTGTGGATGCATAGTAGGGATTGGTTACAGGTCTGGTGACCAACATGCCTTAGCTGCTGCAACGTTTAGTTGGTGGGGTGAATCGCGTCGACGTGGTCTGCGCTGGTCTTCACCTCAGTGGCCTTTACTGGAAGTGTGCCAGGGACTAGTGCCACTATGCCAAAGGGAGGTACCAGGCAATTGGCAAAGGCTGACAGGGCTCTGGGGTTCATGGAGGCTGCACAGGTTTCAGGCAGGGACAGCAGGCCACAGTTGCAGAGTCCTTTCTCAGTTTTTAGGGTTTGGCACTGATTTCTTCTGCAGCAGGTTTCAGTGCTCCGGCCATCATTTCCTTGTGTTTGCTTTGTTCACCCTAAGTTGGCAGGGTATGACCAGACGTGGGTCTCTTGCTCACTTTGCCACTGGATTTAAGCTAGCCTGGCTGATGAGGGGTGTTCTCCCAAAACCGGTCCCAGGTTTCTTGTTTCTGGTTCGGGGAAGACCTGGCTTGGCAGTTTGGTTGGACTCTTCCCATGAGGAACAGGGTCAAGACTGATTTGCATATGGCTGGTTCTGAACTGGGGTGACGAAGTGAGCTAAAGAATGATGATGGATTCAACCCATATCTGTGACTGGGGGTGAGTCTCTGAAAAGTTTTAGTGCTCTGTACATCATTTCCTTGTGTTTGCTTTGCTCACCCTAAGTTGGCAGGGTATGCCCAAACGTGGGCCTCTTGCTCAATTTGCCACTGGATTCAAGCTAGCCTGGCTGATGAGAGGTGTTACCCCGAAACCGTTTCCAGTATGCTTGTTTCTGGTCCAGGGAAGACCTGGCTTGGCAGTTCGGGTTGAACTGTTCCCGTGAGGAACAGGGTCAAGACTGATTTGCATATGGCTGGGTCTGAACTGAGTTGGCAAACTGAGCTAAAGAACAATGGTAGAGTCAACCCAGATCTGTGACTGGGGGTGAGTGTCTGAAAAGTTTCAGTGCTCTGCCCATCATCTCCTTGTGTTTGCTCAGTTCCTGGTTCAGCAAAAAGTATTCTTCCTTTGTCTTCTTTTGGTCCATGGAATCTGAAGTCAAGGTTCTGTAGAGCCACCTAAATACTGAATTTAGGGGCATTACAAGGAGAGACAGGTGATAGCCAATGGGCTTCTTAACTTCAGCGTGTCTACACCCTCTAGTGACTACTTCCTGTGGGAAGAGGCACTATCCTATCCCTGATTGGAGGTTTACTCACCATCTCAAGATGTTGGAATTCCAGGAGAGGGGTTCACCTCACCTGCCTCACCCTAGAGGTGATGCAGGCTTAGGGGGGCCGCCCTCCTCATCTAACTAATTTTCCCATGAAAACTGGAACAGAAAAGGGGGCTTGGCCTCTCACACTATCCTGGGTTCCCTTGGTTGAATTTCAAAGGTGGCATTGCCTTGGAAGCATTGCACCTGGGAAGACCATCCTGTCTTGGAGGAGGTGTGTAACACCCATGCCAAGAGCAGGTATTGCTTCTGTCCTCTGAGAGCCCTGGCTCGCACCCCATGAGGTCAGAAACATGTCTGGTCATAGCAGGCTGGTGGAAACCGGCTTGAGACCCCACTAGTGTTTGGTTAGGTTTCACAGGACTCTCTAAAAGGGTCTCCTGTATTTGTTAATAAATCCAGCACTGGCATCAGAGAACATTTGTTAAGACAAGACATTTTGTAACACACATCTTAGAAATCAGTGATGCCATCATGAAGTTAGGAACCTTATGCTGATGAGTATCCATCCCATGTATTCCTTATGGATTCCCTGTTCACTTACAATGTCACAGAATGGACTCAACATTGCAGGGGCATATCTGCTCATGCTGATATGTCCACACATAATGTATATCACACTCTGCGCTAGAGCTAAAGGAGTACAGTAGGGGTGGCCTACCTATATCTTATGCAGTGTAGGGATGGCATGGCACAGAGGGTTGTGTTCCATATTGACTCTTCAGATTTTCCTGTACTAAGACACGCAGACTGTAGTGGAAGAGTGTTTAGCCTTGGTGTGTGGGACCCTGGAGTGGCACAACAAGTGCTGCAGCCCCAGATAACCCTCTTCAGTACCCATGCCCTAAGTACCAGGAGTACCATTTACTAGGGAATTACAGGGGTAGCTGAAATTGTGCCTATCGTGGTACAGTGTTTTGGGAAAGAGATCTGATACTGGGGAATTGGTTGGCAGGGACTCAGTGCACGTACAGTTTGAAATTTCATCAAGCGTCAGGCAAAAAGTGGGGCTAACCATGCAAAAAGAGGAACTTTCCTGCAGTCTGTGAGTGGGTGTCAGTGTCTGAATTGCTCTGGAAGTGGGTTTGTAAGAGTGTGAGTGTGTGTCAGTGTCTCAATGGGTCTTTGAGTGGGGGTGTGAGTATTTGAGTGGATCTGTGAGTGGGTGTGAGAGTGTTTTGAGTGGGTCTGCAAGTGTGTGTGTATCTGAGTGGATCTGTGAGTGGGTGTATGAGTGTCTGTGTGGGTCTGTGAGTGCCTAAGTGGGTCTGTAAGTGGGTGTGAGTGCCTGAGTAGGTCTGTGAGTGTTAGAGTGTCAGAGGGGTCTGTGAGTGGGTGTATGAGTATCTCAGTGGGTCTGTCAGTGGGTATGTCAGTGTCTCAATGGCTCTGTGAGTGGGTTTATGAGTGCGTTTGACTGGGTGTGTGAATGAGTTTGTGAGTGTCTCAATGAGTCTGTGAGTGGGTTTGTGGGTGTCTGATTATATCTGTTGTTGGGTATGAATGTCTGAGTGGGTCTGTCAGTGGGTGTGTGAGTATTTGAGTTGGTCTGTGAGTGGGTGTGAGAGAGTCTCTGTGTGGCTGCAAGTAGGTGTGTTAATGTCTGAGTGGGTCTGTGAGTGGGTGTGCGAGTGTCTGTGTGGGTCTGTCTTTGGGTGTGTGAGTGTCTGAGTGGGGTTGTGAGTAGGTGTGTTAGTGTCTGAGTGGACCTGTGAGTGGGTACATAAGTGTCTGTGTGGGTCTGTCTTTGGGAGTGTGAGTGTCTGATTGGGTCTGTGACTGGGTGTGTGAGTTTCTGAGTGGGTCTGTGAGTGGGTCTGAAAGTGTCTGAGTGAGTCTTTCAATAGGTGTATGAATTTGTGAGTGGTGCTGCAAGTGTGTGCAAGAGTGTCTGAGTGGGTCTTTGAGTGGGTACATGAGTGTGAGTGCATCTTTGAGTTCATATATATTCTTTTTGTAATTTATGACAGAATTTGTGGATCTGTCACAACTTTACATGGGGTGTGTTGAGCATTATGTTGGATCTGCAAATCCCTTCACATGGAAAAAAAAATGTGGGGCATTTTCTTGCCTGTCAGGAGTCCCTCACAGACCCCGATATTGTATCCATGGGGTCAGGGTACCTGTACCCTGACCCATTCTATTACATTTGTTCTGAATTTTGTCAGCTCAGGCCATTCCCTGATATCTAAAATGGTAGCCACAACTTTCTATTCAGATTCTAGCAAGCTGATCATAGCATTACTGTTGGCACTAGGATTCGCGGAGCAATACAAAGGATAAGCGATGCCTCTATGTCCCTAGAGATACAAATTTGTTTTCCTTTAATATGTCAAAAACTGCTGAACAAATTTACACCAAATCACAAAAAGCACTCTTTCTGGGCCAAGATGTAGCTTTCTGCCAAATTTGGTGCAATTCCGTTCATCAGTTCTGGCTGTAGTTGCATCTAAACTTTCTTTGGGAAACAACATTGGGAGCACAAATTTATTGACCTCCCCCTTTGTCTCGGTCCCCGCTTGATGGATTATCCTGAAACTTTCCATGCACAACTAAAGACAGAAGGTCACTTCCTTTGGAAAATTTAGTGAAGATTCATCAAACAGCAGCAAAGTCATAAGCAAACGAAAAATGCTGTTAGTTTGGAAACTATATCCTAACTATAACTATCTATTGGCAACTGCAAATCTAACTATAACGTTCCTGTTACCTTTAATTTCGTAAGTGAATTTCTAACGTTTTTTTAATCCTATCTAACTTTTTTTAATTCTATCTCCCAACCATAACGTCTCTGTAATCTTTGTTTTTTTTTAGTGAATTCCTATGTTATTTTTACGTTATTCCCTGCCAATAACGTCCTTGTGACCTTTGTTTATTTACTGAATTTCACAGTTTGTTAAATATATAACTGTACTACAGTTTCACCCATAATTTCAATTTAGTAATATACATTTTTACAAGTTTATAAATACGTTTTTATTAACACATTCAAACTAATAACACTTTTTAAAAATAACAATTAACAAATCAATGTAATGTATCTTATGTTAACTTTCTACAAATGAACACAGCAAGTCTTTCTTTTATTTAAATTTATTTGCTGGATCTTCTGATCTGATGAGATGTCACCACAAATCTCTCCTCTCATTCCCATTGCAAACCATACCCTAAATCAGTTATTTCATTTTCACATCTTTCTGGAGACAGTCTTAAAAGCACAACTCCATCATGTTTTTGGCTTTCCTCGAAAAGAAGAGAGTTTCAAAGTTAAGATGTTTTCTGCTGAAGATAAAAGAGAATGGAAAGAGCAGGATGAAGAAGAAGAAGACTTACCATCTCAAAAGAATTCCTCTGACATTTGGAAATATTTTTTCATCCCTTCAGGAGAAAAGAAAGTTGTTCCAAAATCTGTCCAATGCAAACTATCAAGTACTGTAAAGAAGTATTCACATGGCACATCCTCTATTTTGAAACACTTGAAAATCATACATACAATGACGTATCAGGAGGATGATAAGAGAGAGGGAAGGTGGCGCATCATCATCATCAGCAGGTGGACCATCAATGAGACCCTTACCACCTGCCCAGATACTTACCATTCCTTCTGTTTTACTAAAACTACAAGACATGGTCACTTAATATGGCAAATGCCATATGCCAATCGCACTAAATATGTCATCTGTTGTCCAGTTGTAGATGTTCTCAAGAAACATAATTCTTATATTTTTTTGCACCTCACCGTTCCATTTTCCATTCCTCTTTAAACACAAATAGAAATCTGAAAAACAAATATAGAATACATTTAACTTTGGATTACATACTGTTAGATTACATACTATAAGCAAGCGAGAAGCTAATTAAGTGGTTATGTCAATATGTAACAGGCTGTGTAAGTGTCTGAGTATGGGTGTATAAATGGGTATATGAGAGGCTGTGTCGGTGGGTGACTGGATGTGTGAGTGGTTGAGTGGATGTAAGTAAGTGTATCAGTGCCTCAGTGGGTGTGTCACTGGGTATGTAAGTAGGTGTATGGATGTGTGACTAGGTGTTTGAGTGACTGTATTTTGGGTGTCTAAATGGATATGTAAGTGGCTGTATAGATTGGTAACTTGCTGTGTTAGTAGGTATTTGGGTGAATAACTATGTGTGCAAGGGGCTCTATTAGTGATGAATACATACCTGCTGTGTGGTTTTGTGAATGAATATGTAAGTGCCTCTGTTGCCGTTTGACTGGGTATCTATGGTTTTGCAAATAGGTATGTGAGTGGCTGTATGGGTGAGTGACTGGGTGTATAATTGGGTGTATGGGTGTATAAGTGCATGTATAACTCATTGTCTGAGAGCTGGGTACATTAATGGCTATATATGTGTGTGAGTGGGTGTGGCTGTGCCCATATGGATGTGTGGATGACTATGTAAGTGGATGGTTTTCTGAGTGTGTGACTGAGTGTGTAAATCACTGTCTGGCTATATGAGTGGTGGCTACATAAGCGATTTATGGGAGTGTAACTGGGTGTGTAAGTGCTGGCCCGAATACATGAGTGGGTGCAATTGACATACTATTAAACTGCATACTATAAGCAAGCCCCCACATCTAATGTCTAACACATTCATTCATAATAGTTTGATAAAATAACTATATTTTCAGTATAGCAATTCCTCTTCCTCCTTTATGGCTTGCTATATTTTTAGTTATTGTTCTCATCTAAGCTCCCTTCTATTCTGCCTTTTACTGTAGTGTCTAGAAGCTACACATTTTTCTGCAGCTTATAAACACTCACCGTTTTTTTTAAATATAGTTTTTCATACTACAACCTAATTAACATACCTGTAAAATCTCTTTGCTGTTCTCCAAATATCATTTTACTATCTGTTTTTCTTTTTTTTTTTTAAACATATTTTTATTGATTTTCAAACTTTGCATGTTTCATACAGTGGCGTGACATTGCAGAATAATTCTATCACATGACTTGTAGTGTTAAATAACATTATGTCAGCTTTCTGCAGCTGTTCTCTACTCCTGCAATTGCTTACCATATTGTTCATCTCCACAAATAACATATAACCCACAACACTAGTGTTCCCTCCCCCCTCCCCTTCGTTCTGGGCCCATACACATCTCCCGCTGACATTGTCAGCCTGTACACAATTGCTTCACACACCATACACTTTGCAAATTCCTTACTTTGGTACTTGTCTGCCCGTATCCTGGCCTCATACACTACCCTGCGTGTTGTTATTAGTGGTAGTAATGTTGGAGGCTCGAGCCGCCTCCAACATGACATCCCACTCCATCACAATAGGAGTCCTCCTTAACCCTCTCGCTTCCTCCCGTCTCAGTGCTGCACTCTCTGCTACCCCATCTCACCACTTCAGATGCCATGCATATATTGTGGGCGGCGTTTTTGATTTCCATCTCATGGTGATCGCCCGCACTGCCAATAGAAGTGCTAAGTTCACAAACCTGTTCTGTACTTTATATGTGGAAGTTCCCTTCCTTAATCCCAATATGCAGCTCTCGATTGTAGCGGGTATCTCCCTGTGTGTAATCTCCGCCGTATGGTGTCTGATCGAGTCCCAATACCCTCCAATTCTGTGGCAGGACCATATCGTATGTATAAGGTCTGCTCCCTCTAATCGACATCTGGGGCAATGATGTTGTGTAGGTGGGTACATCTTGTCTAATCTGCGCGGTGTAAGATACGCCCTGTGTAAGATCATGGTTTAGATGTATTTGAACCTCGCATTCCTGGATACCTTCTTCGGGTGCTCCACTACCCTCTCCCATTCCTTGTCTTCTAAGGCTCTGCCTATGTCACCCTCCCATGCTGTGCGCAGCGGCGTCAGGTCTATTTGTGTATGGGAGCGCAGCCCTACATAGAGCCATTTGATATGGTGCCAACCCCTCCCCATATACTTCAGTGTTTTAACCAGGTCATTCGTGGAGGGCTCTTGTCTTTGTGGGGCCCAATGTGTTCGGACGTATTGCATTAGTGCTGTGTGTAAGAGATATAGGTGGTCTGGAGCTCCGGTTTCTCGCATGAAATTATCGTGGTCCATTAGTACACCATCTCCGAAAAGGTCCGCCACCGTGCTGACCGCCACATTCAACCAAGGCGCCAGCCTGCGCGACGTCAAGCGTCCATCTTGTAAAGGTATACCGAGCAGAGGTATGTTCCCGGCATACGCAGGGGATGCTCCAGTGTACTGCAGGGCTGCCCTCCAGCAGCGCAACGCCGTGCGCAAAAGGGGGGGGGGAGATCCCACGGGATTCTACTGTACGGTAGCAAGAGGGTGTGTAGAGTCCCTCTTTCAACATCCTGTTCAGTCATCCCTATTTCCTGTAGATTACGCCCTGCTGTCCAGAAGGCCAGCCACTGCAATTGACAGGCATAGAAATAAGCTCTAAGATCAGGCACTCCCAGACTGCCTCCAGAAGTGCTGCGTTGTAACTTCTTAAGGCTGATTCTCCGCCTACCTGTTCCCCAAATAAGGTCAATTAGAAGTGTGTTCATTAGTTTGAAAGTGGTGCCCGGGAGCAGAAGTGGTATGTTTGTAAAATAATAAAGCAGCCTTGGGAGGACCACCATTTTTGCTATTGCCGCGCTGCCTGCAACTGACAGTGGCAGAGCAGTCCAAAATGTAATGCTAGCTCGTAAGGCTCTAAGGGCTCTGTGCAGGTTGCCCTCTATCATGTCTGCCTGAGACCGATAAACTTGGATGCCTAGATACTTAAACGTGTGAGGTGCCACCTTGAACTGTAGCGTACCAAACAAGAAGTCCCGTGTGGGCGCCTGTTCCTTAAAGTAAAATACCGTCGATTTCGTTGGGTTAATAGCTAGCCCCGACAACTGCTCAAAGCGCAGAAACATCGCTGCCATGGTGTCCACAGGTGTACGGAGGTCGCGCAAGTATAGGACAATGTCATCTGCATATGCCGATATCAAGTGCGTGGTACGTCCCACCCTGATCCCCATATCCCCTAATTCTGCCCTAATCTTCAATGCCATAGGTTCTAGTGCTAATATAAAAATAAGCGGCGACAGCGGGCACCCCTGTCTCGTTCCCCTACGTATCTGGTATTCTGCCGATATGTGCCCTCCCGATCGCGCTCTAGCCGTAGGGGCGTTGTAGAGGAGGCGGATCCACCGGACGTATTCTTCTGGCAATTCGAATCTTCCTAGGGCCTTGAATATGTAGTCCCATTTAACGGAGTCGAATGCTTGTCGCATATCAAGTGAGATACAACCCGCGTAATCATAGTGATTCGTGGCCTTCGCAAGCAGATGGTGCAATTTCCTCGTGTTCAATGATGTACTTCGCGCAGGTAAAAAACCCGTCTGATACATATGGATCAGTTTATGCAAGTTCGGCAGGAGTCTATTCGCCAGCACTTTACTAAGTATTTTATACTCCATCGTTAGCAATGATAGCGGGCGGTAACTGGCCATGTCGGTGGGGTCCCTTTCTGGTTTCGGGAGTGACACCACCAGTGCCTGTGCCATAGTGAGGGGCAAGCTTCCCTTTTCCAGTGCTTCTTTATATAAAATTTCCAGATGGGGCACGAGTATTTCCGCGTAGGTAGCATGAAATTCGGCTGGCAGACCATCCATCCCGGGGGTTTTATTCCTGGGGAGGCCCTTAATGGCGGCTGTGATTTCTGATTTCGTAATGGGACCTAGTAACCCTTTCTGCGCGTCTGCCGATAGCCGGGGGCAGGGTGCCGCAGTTAAAAACTCGTCTATGTCTGCTTCAAGTACATCCCCAGGTTCACTGTAGATTCGCTCGTAATATTGCCTGAAAGCCTCATTTATCTCTCCTTGGGTAGACACCACTTCTCCTGTGGTGGTAGTGACCTCACTGATATTTTTTGCAACACAACAAGGGTACCCCTAATATAGTTTCCTATTTCAGGGTTTTAAAGTAAATATTTGTGAAAAACATATAGGAAACAATAATTAAAAAGGTATGGTAATGTACAAATTGTTCAACATCCAAGGTTAAACATGACTATCAAGAGAAGGGAATTGATTGAAAATTCATTCTTTAATGTTTTTTGTAGTGATATTTGCAAAATTATATCGTTTTTTTTCAAACTTTTTTTCCCTTATTTTTCCTTTGCTTTCCTTTTCCCTTATTCATTCAAAGCAATACTTATACAAGCAAATTATTATAGCGTCCTAACATAGTTTATCTAAACCTTCCTTTATCAATATATGGTTTGCCAGACACTATACAATTGCGTATTCAATCATAATACAAATTTTGTCAAACAAAAATAGTGAATAATAAACATGGCTTATTTCAGTCTACGCGCGTTTCGGCGACGCGCGTTTCGGCGTTCAGCCTTCCTCAGGCGGCCATGGTATTCAAAACTCCTTGTCTATTCAAAGAATGTCTGCGTCCAAGGTTCCCTCTGTTAAATGGATATTGTATCCAGTTCTATCTTTTCTGATGGCGGTGTTGTTTGTCGGCGGGATATGTATCAACTAATCACTCAAGCAGTCACCGGGTCACCGACCATAGATGTATAGAGCAGCGGAAGTTCCGTATTCGTCCTTTCGAGCTTCTCTGATACCTGGGGAGGAACGTGTTTTGAGGAGATCACGTACGTTCCTTCAACGTATTATCACGAGCTCCGGTCACATTAGTCTGTTACTAAGGCCCGTTATCTCGACTTGTTTCAAACGCTTCATCGGCGTGATTTGAGATTTTTTTGAAATATATATCCGGATCGGCCGAACCTCGCAGTGTAAGTCCTCTTTCCTTTTACCAGAAGATCACCAAAGTAGAAAAGCGACCTCACTGATAACCACGTTAGGGGGGTCGTCCCTTAACAATTTTGCCAGTAGGGTCCCTGCCTTGTCCGCCTCTGCATGGCACAATTGCATGTACCTTTGATGGTCTATGACCCTGAGTGATTCCAGGAGTTCAGCATGTCTAATTCTAGCCTCCTGCAGGGGTGCCCGCTTGTCGCGCTCTGCACGGCTTCCTGCTCCAACTTATTGAGCTTTTCTTCTACCTCTGTAAGGGATTTATGAACCTCCTGCCGCGCACCCACCGTCAGCCCTATTGCCTTCCCGCGGACCACCGTTTTAAAGGCGTCCAACTCGATTAATCTAGTAGACGCCGTGTTACTATTTTCAGTAAAATAATGCTGAATAGTGTCCAATATAGCGGAGCGAAATACTGAGTCTTCTAGAATTTGGGTCCACAACCGCCATGTAGGCACTGGGGTGGGTATCCTCCCCCATTCGATCACCACTTCCAGTGGATTACGATCAGAAAAAGATTTAGTCAAATAAGTAGTATCCGTCACCTGCATCGCAATGTTATTTGAACAGTACATCCTATCAATTCTCGTGTGTAGCATGTGTACTGGTGAATAAAAGGAGTATTCCCTATGGGTTGGGTGTCTCATCCTCCAAACATCGCACAACCCCCATCCCTCCGCCCATCCACACAGCGCACCTGCCTGCTTGCAGACCCCTGTCCCATGTAGGGGTGGATGCGACCTATCAAGCGCCACATTCATCACAGCGTTGCAGTCCCCACCGATAATCCATGGGTGACCCTCCCATCCAGCTAAGGCAACCGACAGTGCACCCAGGAACCTCTCCTGCTCTGAGTTCGGTGCATATATTGAGCCAGGAACTACTGGTCTGCCATCCAGGGTACCCCGCACCAGGATGTACCTCCCCTGCTGGTCCACTCTTTGCTCCACCGGCGTAAAGGGCACTCCATGCCTGACCCATATTGTGGCACCTCGCGCAAATCCCGAACATGTGGTAGAAAAACCCTGCCCCTTCCATTTTTTACAAAGTTTCCCAACCTCCAGCTCAACCATATGAGACTCCTGTAGGTAGACTATCTGCACCCTGCGCCTCAACAGCTGTGCGTGTATCCTATGGCGTTTCTGAACTGAGCCCAGTCCCCGGACATTCCACGTTATTATGGTGTTTTTATTCTGCATGTGTATCGCTTATACAAGTTTGGCCACCGCATGGTTGCCCTATCTTGCACCCTGCCGTGCCAACCTAATAGAACGCACAACCCAGGACTAGTTCCCACCCCTATAATACCCAATACTCGGTCCGATTGTAAAACTAAACCATCCAACCAAACAAAAAACATAAAAACCAACCCAGCATTCAAACAAGGCTTTCGCATATTGGGGTACGTGGCCAAACCTACCCATCCAACGCATACTCTGACTCTGGGGTGCTACGGTGATCACGCATCCCCCGGGCCGTGCATACAACAAATACAATGCCGTGATAACAATTATGATAATAAGGAGCTAGCAACCATGTAGGTTACTGTTCTGTTCGGGTCCGGGTTCACAGCACAGTCCAACCCACTAAGGGATCAGCCCGTACGCCGTCTGCGGAGTCACAGAAGGAAACAGGGCTACACTCCCATCAGAGTCTTATCTCTGGGTGTCCACCTCCGAGGTAGTCAGATCGCCGATCCCCGCCGTGCCTCGGAGGGAGGAAACCACAAGGATCGCCGTTTCCATGTCCTTCTGCACCTGTTGGGACGTTGGGCGGAGCCGCATATCTCTTCTGCGCAGCCTGCGCGAGCTGCGCTGCCCTGTCGACCGACCTTCTCGTGCTGTGGAATTCGAAGTCTGAGAGGCTGTCCTCGATCGTCTTTCCGGCTCCATCACCTCCAGCTAATCCTCCGCGTCGCCTGGGCTTTCAAAGAAATAAGTCTTCTGTTCGTAAATGATCCGTAGCCGCGCCGGGAAGAGAAGGGCGTACTGTAGATTCAATTCCCGCAGCTTCCTTTTAACTGCCTGGCAGGAGGAGCGCTGCTTCTGCACCATCTTCGTGTAGTCTGGGTACAGCGAGACCATAGTGTTCTCGAATCTAATTTGGGGCACGTCTCTCGATTCCTGCAACAGCACATCTCGATCCCTGTAGTTGAGCAATTTAAGTATGAGTGGTCTTGGCGGAACCCCTGGTTTCGGACGGCCCGCAGGAATCCTGTGTGCCCGCTCAATGCAGAAATGATCGGAAAGCCCCTCAGAGGTGACGTGTTCCCTAAGCCATCCCTCCATGTATCGGACAGCGTCAGCCCCCTCGCTTCTTTCCGGCATACCAATGACACGGAGAGTGGTCCTTCGCGCTCTCCCTTCTGCATCCTCCAAGAGCTCCATCAAGGTGGCGACCTGGGTCTGTAGTTGTTTGATATGGGTGGTGTTTTGGGTCTGTTGGGGGGAGAGGACACCCAGCTCCACAGCATGGTCCTTCACCTTATCGGCGAGCTTAGTATGCTCAGCTCTGAGCAGCAACAGGCCGGTCGTGAGGGTGCCGATTTGAGTTTCTATAGCTTTCCTCGAGTCTCTCACTTCCTGTAAGATTAAGTCCAGTTTGTCCATCGTATCCACTGCGTTGGTAGGCGGTATACAGCTGGCCTGCGAGGAAGCGTTCATGGATGCTGCTGTGTCTGGGACATGGTCAGTACCCGTCTCGCTTTCCAGTTGTTTGCCCTTCACTCACCCCATCACGAAACTACCAGGGGTCGTATCCCTTGCCACCGTGGGGAATCCGCGTCCACTATCACCGTTGGGCTGTCTTCCGTGTCCACCAGGCCCCTCACTATGTAGCTGCCCCGGCCAGCCCCGCCGTCGGTCCCCAGAGTAATTATTAGCGCCGGCTCAGGCTGGTTGACCCCTGGTCCTGTCTTCGGTGCACAATGCTGTACCCTGGGTACCTCGATTGCAGCCGCATGTCACAATGTAGGTGCACAGGTCTATGCCCTCCTAGGGAGTCTGGGGGCAAAGTCTTCCAGGCGTCCTGTGTGGCCTTCTCTCTATGGCAGCACCCAGTGTGCTATGCCCCCATCAGCTCTGGAGCACAGCACACGCTCTCTCCACTTTCTCTATTCAGTCCTTTACCTGCCGCCGACTTCAGTGCTGCTCCATTCACTCATTGTCCAGCAGCTACCATCCAGACTGTACCGCTGCCTTTGGGGGCCGTCCACATAGCATGTCAGGATCTCCTCCCCCGCTCAATCTTGGCAGCACCACTCCGCCGCTATCTGCCTTTGTTCCCCTGGTTATTTACTCCACTGAAGTGTGCCGGATAC
The DNA here is from genome assembly GCF_964204655.1 of Triturus cristatus. NCBI lineage: Eukaryota > Metazoa > Chordata > Amphibia > Caudata > Salamandridae > Triturus > Triturus cristatus. The sequence continues at coordinate 363,240,833 of NC_140580.1, forward strand.
AGCAGGCCCGAGTAGGCCGCGCCGCATCCCCGGCTCTTGCGTTGTCGTGATCCCACGTCGCGCTGCTCCAGTCCGCCGGCATTTGCTCCCCAGGTCACGCCGCACCTCCTGTTTGATTCCGGCTGCTTGTTCGTAACCCCGACGGGGGCCCCGTCGATCCACTTCAGACTCTCCCCTCATCCGATGGTCTCGGGGCCACATGCACTGTTCCGCAGCCCCGCGATCGCACCGGCTCGATATGCCGTGAATCTCCGCTGCTGCTCTGTAGGCCCCTCCGCCGCCGCTCGCTCCACTCCACAGCGGGGACCTCTCAGAAGCCCTAAGACGGCTCCGATGATCGGCACAAGTTCTGCACCGTGGCGCCCGGTCCCTGGTTGCAGGTAGCACCTCAGGAAACGGCTATAATCAGGATAATTGTTGCCCGGGTCCGGAGCTACCCTAAGAGGCGACCGCCATGCTCAGCAGTTGGCCACGCCCCCCCCTAATTTTACTATCTGTTTTCCACTGCAAATCGTCAATCATCCTCCACTCTCAGTAGAAAAGTTCCTAAAATGACTACCCTTCGCAATGCACTCTTACTCATACTCCTGTACTTAGCAAATCACAGACTTCCTTTCGTCTTTTTTTTTTGTTATGCCACTTGTAAATGGTCACTATTTTTTTTACCCTTCCCATGTTTCGTGTCAAGAAGTACGATTTGGTACCTTTATCACTGCTCCACCACGGAGCTCAGTGCAGCCCTCTGTGTGAATCCGCCGTGAATCTGCAGATCCATGCGACAGTCCTTAAAAGCATTCAACAATCTGCTGTTAATGTTTCCTATTTATATTAACATTTATGAAATATTTTCACTTATAAGACATTCACCCTCCACTGAGCAATTTTGTACATCTGTCTGCTTTTCAGTTTCACACTGCAGTCTCTTTGGTCCCCCTTCCCCCACACTCTTTTAGCTCTGTTTCAATAGTACTCATGTTGGAAGGCGAACCCCGGGGGAGTCGGAGAGACCACCCAGGGGGGCCCCCACACGGTAAGAAGTAGCTGAGCGCTGCTGAGAAGCCTCCTAGGAGAGGTCCTTCTCCTATACCGTACCAGCACAGTAACACCACCACACAGGACTCGAGGATGTTTATCACGATGAGCAATTCTTTATCAGCATTAGGAAGTTACGGTTATCGATATATACAAGGGGGGATCGAGGGATCCGCAAGAGTCTCAGAGTCTTTGGTAGGGACGGGGTAGCGGGACAGTCTTTGGTAGCAGCTGGGTACAAGGGTACCTTAGGCCCAGTCTTGTTCCTCAAGCTGGAGGGTCTCCGTGTCCCGGAGCGGTCGAGCCGTGACGGCGTCAGCAGGGCTCTGGTAATCAGTTCGTGGAGCTCGAGCCGCGACTAGGTCAGCAGGGCTCTCAGGTGGTTCAGTTCAGCTCGAGCCGCGACGACGTCAGCAGGGCTCTGCGGGAGGCTTCAGCGAGGTTGGGCCGCGACAGCGTCAGCAGGGCCCCCGATGTTCCGTGAGGTTCCTTGTCTCAATAAGGTGGAGCCGCGACGCAGTCAGCTGGGCTCGTGGTATAGGGTCAAGCAAGAGTTCTTCTCCGTAGGGTCAGCCGCGATTCCATCAGCAGGGCTCTTGACTCCGGGATACAATTGGTGTTCCATTGCGGGGTTGCCCCAGATATAGGTCTGGAGCCCTTTGATGTCCGGACCCTTGCGCCTGGGGGGGGCGGAGAGGCCGGGCTGGGAGAGGCCAGACGCCCAGCGGGAGAGGCGCCAGGACCGGAGAGGCCGGAGGACGATCATACCTAGGTGTGGAGGGACGGTGGGGGTCCCATCGAAACTCTCCTCCTCCGGGAGAGGTGGAGTGGCCACGCGGTGCCCCCTGGCCAGATCTTGGTGCCTCGATGTCGGGGCTTCGCTGGGGCTGAGGCCGGGGGGAGCCGGGTCGCGTGGGCTGGTGCGTGGAGCAAGCATGGGGGGAACCCCGAAGGGATGAGGGGTTCCTGTGCGGCCTGGAAAAGGGGGCCGCTGAGGCGGGTGTAGGCAAACGGGTACAATCCAAGGGGGACCTCGAAGGGAGGAGGGGTCCCTTGCGGCCTGAAAGGGCAGCCCGGGTAGGCCGGTGCGGGGGACGGGCACAACCCAAGAGGGTTAAGACCACACCACGAGGCCGGGTCCAACAGGCGTCCCCCCCCAGCCGAAGGCAGGGAGAGTCACCCATTTCCTTGGGGGTTCTCCTCGTCGAGGCGGAAGAAGCGGGACAGGCCGTCGGTGTTGGCGTGGTCAATACCGGGCCGGTGTTCAACAGAGAAGTCCATCCCTTGCAGCGAGATGGACCATCGCAGCAGCTTGGGGTTCTCACCCCTCATTTGCATTAACCACCGCAAGGGCCGGTGGTCGGTCTGGACCCGGAAGTGGGTGCCGAAGAGATAGGGCCGGAGCTTTTTGAGGGCCCACATTACAGCGAAGGCCTCCCGCTCGATGGTGCTCCACCGCTGCTCCCGGGGCCGCAGCCGTCGGCTGATGAAGGCCACGGGCCTGTCGAGTCCCTCCGAATCTACCTGGGACAGGACGGCCCCAATTCCATATTCGGAGGCGTCCGTCTGCACCACGAACTCCTTGCTGTAGTCAGGGGCCTGTAGCACGGGGGCAGTGCACATTGCCGTTTTGAGAGTCTTGAAGGCCGCCTGGCAGCGGGGGTCCAGTGCACCTTCTTGGGCTGCTTTTTTGACGTGAGCTCTGTGAGGGGGCCGACAATGCTCCCATAGTCTCTGATGAATCGCCGGTAGTACCCGGTGAGGCCCAGGAAGGCCCGGACAGCTGTCTGGGTGGTGGGGGGTTCCCACGCCTGGATGGCATCAACTTTCGGTTGGAGGGGAGCCACCTGACCGCTCCCTACTTGATGGCCCAGATAGGTCACCGATCCTTGGCCTATCTGGCATTTGCTGGCCTTGATCGTGAGCCCGGCCCTTGGAGGGCGGTCAGGACTGCTTTGAGGTGCCCCAGGTGTTCAGCCCAGTGGCTGCTGTATACGGCAATGTCATCTAAATAAGCCACGCTGAAGGCCTCTAGCCCGGCCAGGACCTTGTTCACTAGTCTCTGGAAGGTGGCCGGGGTGTTCTTCATGCCGAAGGGCATCACCCGAAAGTGGTAGTGCCCGTCAGGGGTGGAGAAAGCAGATCTTTCTTGGGCACCGGGGGTGAGCTGGATCTGCCAGTACCCGGCGGTGAGGTCAAAAGTGCTCAGGTAGCGGGCTGCCCCTAAGCGGTCGATGAGCTCGTCGGCCCGGGGAAGAGGATGGGCATCGGTCTTGGTAACGGTGTTCAGGGCCCGGTAGTCCACACAAAATCGTAGCTCCGGGGGGGTGCCAGGTGCGGCAGCTTTTGGCACCAGGACGACGGGACTGGCCCACGGGCTGTCGGAGGGCTCGATGACCCCGAGGGCCAGCATCTTCGCCACCGCACCCGGTCGGGTACTCTGTAGGCTCTGTGTCGTACGGGGGGACTGTCCCCAGTGTCGACGTCGTGGACACACCAGGGAGTCACCCCCGGAGTGAGGGAGAAGAGGGCCGCAAAGGGCTGCAACAGTTGCTGACAGTCGTGGTGCTGTTCCGGGGTCAGGGAGGGGGTGAGTTGGACGCCTTCGATGGTCCCGTCGTGGTCGCTGGTCCGCAGGAGGTCAGGTAGGGGCTCGGAGTCACCCTCACCCCCGTCGTCGGTCGCTAGCAGGAGGCTTAGTTCGGTCCGGGCAAAGTGGGGTTTGAGCCGGTTAGCGTGCAGAACCCGGAGGGGGTTCCGGGGAGACTCCATGTCGATCAGGTAGGTGACAGGGCTCTTCTTTTCCACCACCTTGAAGGGCCCGGTCCATTTGTCCTGGAGGGTGCAGGGGTCAACTGGTGACATGACCCAGACTTGCTGGCCCGGCTCAAACTCGATGGTAGAGGCGTTTTGATCGTACCATCTTTTCATGTCCTCTTGGCTGGCCTCGAGGTTGGCTTCGGCCAGGGCTCGGAACCTTCGTGTCTGGTTGCGGAGGGTCAGGAGGTATCTGTAGACGTCGGGGGGGCATCTCGGGGCTTCGTCTCCCAGCCCTCCTTGACCAGGCTGAGGGGTCCTCGGACTGGATGCCCGTGCAACAATTCGAAAGAGCTGAACCCCAGGGACTTCTGCGGGACCCCCCGATAGGCAAACAGGAGGCACGGCAGCAGGACATCCCATCTCCGCCGTAGGGGCTCTTCCAGGCCCTTGATCATGCCTTTTAAGGTTCTGTTGAACCGCTCGACCAGTCCGTTCCCCTGAGGGTGGTATGGGGTGGTGAACTTGTACGTGACCCCGCACTGCTGCCACAGGGACCGCATGTATTTAGAGATAAAGTTCGTACCTCGGTCGCTCACCACTTCTCGGGGGAACCCCACTCTCGAGAAGATCCCCATTAAGGCCCGGCCCACTACGGGGGCGGTCACAGTTCGAAGCGGGATGGCCTCAGGGTACCTGGTTGCGTGGTCTATGAGGACCAGGATGAAGCGGTGACCCAGGGCGGTCTGGGGGTCCAGGGACCCCACGATGTCTATTCCGACCCGTTCGAACGGGGTGTTGACTGCTGGGAAGGGCTGGAGAGGGGCTTTGACCCGTCCCCCCGTCTTGCTGCTGGCTTGGCAGGTCTAGCAGGACCGGCAGTGGTTGTCCACGTCCCTCCACATCCGGGGCCAGTAGAAGTGGGTCACCAGGCGGCTGTAGGTTTTGTCCTGCCCCAGGTGCCCAGCGAGGGGCACATCATGTGCCAGGTTAAGGAGGAACTCCCGGAATCGGAGGGGGACCACCAGCACTCGACTGGCCCCTAGTTCTGCAATCTTCTGCTCGCTGTACAGTAGTCCTTCAGCCCAATAGACCCAGTGGGTTCCGGTCTGGTCACCGTTGGCCTGCGAGGCCGCTTGTTGCCGGACTCCTTCAAGGGAGGGGCAGGTCTTCTGTTCCTGCAAGAACTGTTCTCTGGTGGGGCCCCCGTCGTGGCGCCATTGGGCAAATTCCGGGAGTGCGCCAAGAGAGGCGATCTCGTCCGGGGGGGGCACCGTGGATCTGGCATCGGTGTCCGCTTCTCCCCCGCTGGAGGCAGGTGGTGGCACGGGCCCCTCGGGCTCGACGATGTCGGCGACCATGGACGAATGGGGGGCCTGGGCGGCCATGGACCGGGTGGTGGCGCAGGCCCATTCGGGTAGTCCTAGCATTCGGAGATGCTCTCGCCGCTCTACTTGAGCCCAGGGGGAACTCTCGAGGTCGTTCCCCAGGAGGCAGTCCACCGGAGCGTCGTCGCAGACAGTCACCTTCAGTATACCCGTCACCCCTCCCCATTCGAAGGGAATCTGTGCCATCTGGCACATGCTCTCGCTGTTGTCGGCCGTCCGGACGGGGCATAGCACATTCGGCAGGATCTGTTCGGGGGCCACCAGGTGGCAGCGGACAGCGGTGACACTGGCTCCGGTGTCACGGAGGGCTTCGGCCCGTCGTCCATTGATAGTGACCCACTGTTGGTACTTCTGGGTGTTGCTCGGGATGGGTATTCGGGGCACCATTTCTCGGCTGCCCAGGCAGACCAGGGACATGGCTGCCGGCTCCCACTCAGTGGACCCCCCGTTGAGGTGTTCTTCCTCTTCCTCCCCTTCTCCCAGGGCAGCCGCCATTAGTTGTCGGGGCGGGGGCCCGCTGGTCCCACTTCGTCGGTTCATGGGGCAGGCAGGGTCGCTGGCATAGTTTCCTGTTTGTTGGCAGCCGTAGCACGTTATCGTGGGCCGGGGTCTGGTTTTTGCAGGCGCCGTCCCTCTTCGGGCTAGGCTCGGGGAGGTGTGTTGCTGAGGCGGTCCCCGAGGCGGACTCCGGGGCGGCCCGGCTGGGAGGTCCCGATTCCTGTTCGACCCTCCTCCCCCGCCGCGCTGGCGGGGGGGCCCGGTGGGGTTTCGCTGGTACTCTCCCATCGAGCTCCGGGGGACTCGGGTGTTGACCCATCGATCGGCCTCGGCGGCGAGCTTCCGTGGCTCGGTCAGCTTGCTGTCGAGGAGGTGTTGTCTTAGCTCCACGAAGCAGTTGTTGGAGAGGTGTTCCCAAATAACGAGGTCGACCAGCTGCCCGTAGGTGGTGACCTTGCTCCCCTTGATCCAACCTTCTAGGGCCCTGCTGAAAAAGTCAACATACTCTACCCATGTGGTACCGGGGATTTTCTTGCAGTCTCTGAAACGCTGGCGGTACATTTCCGCGGTTAGTCCATAGCGGGTGAGCAGGGCCTCCTTCATATGGTCGTACGAGGTCATCACCTCTTCCGGGAGCTGGAGTATGGTTTCTCGGCCCTCGCTAAGGAACTGACCCCATAGGCCGGCACCCCAATCCTTCCTGGGTACCCGATGGGAGGTCATGGCCACCTCGTACGCCTTAAACCACTGTTGGATGTCGTAGTTTTTATAGTACTCCTTGACAACATCTTTGGGAATATGGACCTTGGCTTCGGTGGGCGGCAGAGCGTCTCTATTGCTGGGGGTGCCGGTCTCCCCCTTCTGGGCCTTGAGCTCGAGTTCTTTGAGGCCCCGCTCGTGTTCGAGGGTCAGCCTTTTCTCCTCCAGCTCTCGATGCCGCTTCTTCTCCTCTATCTACTCTTGTAGCCGTAGCTGTTCCATGGCCAATTTCTTTTCGGCCAGCAAGAGTTCGCCGTCCAGCCGAAGTAGTGCGAGCTCTAGCTCATGGTTCCGGACCTTCTCCCGCTCTCGTATTTCTTCCGCGGAGAGGCCGGTTTCCAGGCTGTTTCTCCCTCCGTTCGCGGGGGTCGGTGCTGGTGGCGTGGCTGCATTCAGGGGCAGGGGACCTTCACTCTGGGAGGGACCCGCCTCGGACTCTATCCAGGTTCTCAGGGCTTCCTGCATCTCTTCCTTGGTACCTAGGCCGGTGGTCGCAATGCCCTTGTCCTTGCAGAACTGTTTTAACTCTTTGTGCGTGTACTCTTCCAATCGTTCTGGTTGGAACTCCATGGTCTCTGTTCGTCTGGATGGATAGCGAGTGGGTTACTTGCTTGTACGCTCTGCGTTCGGCTCGGATCCCGTCGCTGGCCACCAAATGTTGGAAGGCGAACCCCGGGGGAGTCGGAGAGACCACCCAGGGGGGCCCCCACACGGTAAGAAGTAACCGAGCGCTGCTGAGAAGCCTCCTAGGAGAGGTCCTTCTCCTATACCGTACCAGCACAGTAACACCACCACACAGGACTCGAGGATGTTTATCACGATGAGCAATTCTTTATCAGCATTAGGAAGTTACGGTTATCGATATATACAAGGGGGGATCGAGGGATCCGCAAGAGTCTCAGAGTCTTTGACAGGGATGGGGTAGCGGGACAGTCTTTGGTAGCAGCTGGGTACGAGGGTACCTTAGGCCCAGTCTTGTTCCTCAAGCTGGAGGGTCTCCGTGTCCCGGAGCGGTCCAGCCGCGACGGCGTCAGCAGGGCTCTGGTGATCAGTTCGTGGAGCTCGAGCCGCGACTAGGTCAGCAGGGCTCTCAGGTGGTTCAGTTCAGCTCGAGCCGCGACGACGTCAGCAGGGCTCTGCGGGAGGCTTCAGCGAGGTTGGGCTGTGACAGCGTCAGCAGGGCCCCTGATGTTCCGTGAGGTTCCTTGTCTCAATAAGGTGGAGCCGCGACGCAGTCAGCTGGGCTCGTGGTATAGGGTCAAGCAAGAGTTCTTCTCTGTAGGGTCAGCCGCGATTCCATCAGCAGGGCTCTTGACTCCGGGATACAACTGGTGTTCCATTGCGGGGTTGCCCCAGATATAGGTCTGGAGCCCTTTGATGTCCGGACCCTTGCGCCTGGGGGGGGCGGAGAGGCTGGGCTGGGAGAGGCCAGACGCCCAGCGGGAGAGGCGTCAGGCCCGGAGAGGCCGGAGGACGATCGTACCTAGGTGTGGAGGGACGGTGGGGGTCCCATCGAAACTCTCCTCCTCCGGGAGCGGTGGAGTGGCCACGCGGTGCCCCCTGGCCAGATCTTGGTGCCTCGATGTCGGGGCTTCGCTGGGGCTGAGGCCGGGGGGAGCCGGGTCGCGTGGGCTGGTGCGTGGAGCAAGCATGGGGGGAACCCCGAAGGGATGAGGGGTTCCTGTGCGGCCTGGAAAAGGGGGCCGCTGAGGCGGGTGTAGGCAAACGGGTACAATCCAAGGGGGACCTCGAAGGGAGGAGGGGTCCCTGGCGGCCTGAAAGGGCGGCCCGGGTAGGCCGGTGCGGGGGACGGGCACAACCCAAGAGGGTTAAGACCACACCACGAGGCCGGGTCCAACAACTCATGTTTCCAATAGTCTCTGCCTACCAGTAGGTCAAAAGTTCACAAGATTTTCTATAAACAGCATACTAACTTCACATTAACCAGGCTATTGAGACATGGATTTGCAAATTTCATGGCACAAAATGGAAATTTTGCGGCATTATTGTGGCACTTTTTTTTTTTAGTTACAAAAGGTGTTCCTATAGTTCCTCAGAAATAGAGTAGTGTCAACGTGAAGGCTGAGGTGGGTTAAATGCACCGTGTAAACCTGGTTGGAAATCCATATGTTGGATTTAAATGCCCTCACACACCCTTGCAGGTGTCATGCTTCATCATTTGGGCTGGTCCTCGTCGGGCTGGCGGTGCAATACCCGACTGGCTCCCTAAAAAGGGGCACTTTAGCGGAGATCTTTAATCCAACTGCCGTATAGGTGAAGTGCGGGTGTGGGGCCTGGTTAATGTAGATATATTAAAGTGTGGTTAAAATAAGGTAAGGAGTGCCTGGTGAAAATGAATTTTATTCTGATGGCCTCCTACCTTAAATTTAAAAGCGTGTATACATGGCACTTATTCGAGTGTAATGTCTCTCATTAAGGTGGCATGTAATTATAAGGAGTTGGTCAACATGTTTCTCGCCTAGAGTAACTATACTCGCGATTCTTCAGGACCCTTTAGAAACTATCTACATTTAACAACCTGCTCAAATTAGGGTTATTAACAATATACGTATTACGTTCAGACTCAATACCTGTTAGTGTCAGGAGCTACCTGAAAAGAAACAGAGGTATGGTCAAACATACATACAGGTGCTTTTGATATAAAACAATTGATAAGAAAGCCTTCAGTGTGACTCACACTCTGTAGCTAAATAAAAAGTGGGGCGATGTCGCAGCATCCATCAGACTTTATAAAACAAAGAAGTGGTGGATCCCACGGTGAGCTAAAGTGACTACTCACCAATGTGGAACATCTATTAAAAGCAGCAAAAATCTGTGCATATATGACTCACCCTAATCAGTCATTATCCTGGCATCAACAGTGCTCGGTGGATTGTACATGAGTGTGAATCCCTCAAAGTTATAGGATTGTATTAGACAAGATTTACATCAATCATGTGGTCTGATATGATTGTTTTAAAGCAAACAAAGAATAGACACAAAAAAGTTGGGTCTTAACTCAAAAGTCTAGTATGATAAAAACTTGCATTAGTAATATTAGAATTCTTAAAACTGCCACTGGCACGAAACGTCTACTGGTCGCAAGACCTCGACTTGACTATTCGTATGTGCGTTTTTTTGCTCCATGAAGATGTACAGTGTGGTCAGGGCAGGAGGGATAAAGATTGTGTATAGCATGTCGTAGGGTCACTATCTTGATTCAAAGGAGTGATTCCCTTCGGTCTGTCATGGTATTGTCACCACGAATATAGTATCACTAAAGTTTCATCAGGGTTGTTAAACATCCTGCGTTTCGTTAATAACCCAGGTTAGAGTTTCCTTCTCTAGTGTTGTCAAGAAATTAGGTCAAATTACTACCATGATGCTTTATGATGTTTTTCATTGTTAATTGTGACTGCTGTGTTAGTCAATCTCTCCTCTAGCGTGTTAGACTGTGAGGGTTTTAAAAACCAACGTTTAATTAACGACCCAGGGTGGAGTCTGTGGATGGTTTCCTCCTACTGCATAGTCGAGAGATTTGGTCAGGCTAATACAATAATCCCTAGTGTAATCCTCAGTGTTAGTCGTGACCGCTATATTTGTGAATCTCTCCTAACGCATATTAGAGCTTGGTGATCGTCGTGGTAGGCACGTATTACAAAGAAAGTGTAAAATACTAAAACTGATCGTGTACTCACATTTCTTCTCCTCACGTAGCGTGAATAGACCTACCCTCTCCACCGGGTCTGGAAGGTGGCGTGGTGATTCTAATTGTAAACACGGCCAAAAGGCTGGCTGAGGAAGTATTCATTCGGATACAAGCCGCCGAAAACGCCTTAAAACATAACAACTCAGGCCCCACTTTTAAAACCAAACTGATGGAGCTCAATAATGAGATTGCAGAGCACAAAGAATATCTCATGAAACAGAAAGTGGCTAAGATACAAAAGGATATTAAACGATTTGACAAGGAAAAGGTATACCCTTACCTCAAAGCTGATTACGTCCCGGCAAATACAAACTACTCATCTGATGCTAGCTCAAACTCCTCCAAGAGGAGTTCATCGAATAACAGCGATTCTAGTACAGAAAGTATGGGACCCAATCAATATAGAGGTAAGAGAGGAAGGCAGGGTTACAACACCTACCCTCCACCACTCTACCAGGGACCACACCACCCCCCCGTTCTGGCAGTACCCAATATTTCCTCAAGGTCCTCCACAGTTTGGCCCACAGTATCCCCCGCAGTTTGTACCCCAGGGTATGCGCCAGCCTTTTTTAGGCAGGGGTTGGGGCAAAGGGCGAGGGCGAAAAAGAGGTACCCAACAGGAAAAAAGAGTACAATGGGAGGAGCCTGCTCAACCAGGAATGGAAACCAGGAGCCAGACCAACAGAAAACAAACCTAGCAGTAAATCTGTCATCCAGACAACTAACTAAGACAGAGAATGACGTCCTCCAGAAAGGACTAGGATTTGTTCCTACTCCCCGGGTGGATCTTTTTTCACAAACTTGTGAACTGCACCAGTTTTTTCGCAAAACCCGCCTCAAATGTTTCTTTGAGGGGAAGGAATACACTCCTGACGATGATTCAGGTTTACACAATCCTTCTTCCTTTACTCCCCAGAGTGGGATGATAGCCAATGAGGTGTTGACCTACGAACAAGCAGTACTGAAAGATGTGAGAGCTTTGTCAAAAAATAAGCATTTCAAGAACATGACTAGCCAAGAGATACAGGCGATTGAAACACTTGCCAATGACACAACCATTACCATCAAACAGGTTGATAAAGGCAGTGCCACAGTCATCATGGCAACCACTGATTACGACACGGAATGCCTGAGACAATTGAGGGATAGGAAATATTATACACCTTTATCCCTGAATCCTACTGAACGCCTTAACGCATACGAATAGTCAAGTCGAGGTCTTGCGACCAGTAGACGTTTCGTGCCAGTGGCAGTTTTAAGAATTCTAATATTACTAATGCAAGTTTTTATCATACTAGACTTTTGAGTTAAGACCCAACTTTTTTGTGTCTATTCTTTGTTTGCTTTAAAAGAATCATATCAGACCATATGATTGATGTAAATCTTGTCTAATACAGTCCTATAACTTTGAGGGATTCACACTCATGTACAATCCACCGAGTACTGTTGATGCCAGGATAATGACTGATTAGGGTGAGTCATATATGCACGGATTTTAGCTGCTTTTAATAGATGTTCCACATTGGTGAGTAGTCACTTTAGCTCACCGTGGGATCCACCACTTCTTTGTTTTATAAAGTCTGATGGATGCTGCGACATCTCACCACTTTTTATTTAGCTACAGAGTGTGAGTCACACTGAAGGCTTTCTTATCAATTGTTTTATATCAAAAGCACCTGCATGTATGTTTGACCATACCTCTGTTTCTTTTCAGGTAGCTCCTGACACTAACAGGTATTGAGTCTGAACGTAATACATATATTGTTAATAACCCTAATTTGAGGAGGTTGTTAAATGTAGATAGCTTCTAAAAGGTCCTGAAGAATCGCGAGTATAGTTACTCTAGGCGAGAAACATGTTGACCAACTCCTTATAATTACATGCCACCTTAATGAGAGACATTACACTCGAATAAGTGCAATGTATACACGCTTTTAAATTTAAGGTAGGAGGCCATCAGAATAAAATTCATTTTCACCAGGCACTCTTTACCTTATTTTAACCACACTTTAATATATCTACATTAACCAGGCCCCACACCCGCACTTCACCTATACGGCAGTTGGATTAAAGATCTCCGCTAAAGTGCCCCTTTTTAGGGAGCCCGTCGGGCAGTGCACCGCCGGCCCGACGAGGAGCAGCCCAAATGATGAAGCATGACACCTGCAAGGGTGTGTGAGGGCATTTAAATCCAACATATGGATTTCCAACCAGGTTTACACGGTGCATTTAACCCACCTCAGCCTTCACGTTGACACTACTCTATTTCTGAGGAACTATAGGAACACCTTTTGTTATTATTACTAGGGGCCCCTGTTCCTACTGGACCTCCCATTCCTTTGTGAATGGAAACGGCCTCTTCTGTCCCTCTTTTTGTATTCCACTTTATTTTAGTTGTAATCATTCCTTTTCAGCCTTAAATAAATGGAAACTGTTTTAGTAGAGCAGTCCACTTTGATATAGGCATGGTTAAAGTGTTTGAGAGTGTTTGTTTGCTATATTCTCCTTTGTGTTAACATTCTGGATCTTAGGTTAAGCCACGCATAATAGCACAGGGTTGCTAATCATCCTGTTTTTTGTGACATTGTGCTGACTTGGGGCTAGGGGTTCCAAGCCCAAGAGCCATCTGCTGTGGAACACCATGTTTTAATATTCCCACTATGTGCGAAAGCCAAATTTAGGATTTTTCAGCAGCTGCCCTGTGATTACCCTTGATTACCCTTCCACTTCTTCTTCACCTGCCTCTTTCTTGTTATATTTCACAAAGAGACACATTCATTTATTTGACTTGTAGTATGCCAAGGGTTTGGGGCATCGAGAACAGTTATGTGATCTTATTTGGTTTTTAAATTTGCATCTACGCTGTATTGTGGTTGTTTTATTTTTTGTATAAGAATTCTTGGTTGGCTCTCCTGGAGATATTCAGCAGAGGTCACACAAAAATATGATAAAATAAAATTCAAAAAACAGAAACGGGGAAATTTCAACAGGGTATTTAAGGTGCATCCCAGCAGCTGCTCCAGTGACTTGATAACTGGCATGGGACCACCATTGTGCGCTATTCAAGAACCTTGAAGAATATAAAAGCCATTCAACACCCAGTTACCTTGAACAACAGACATGGACCCAAACCACAACACATAAAGATGTTACATCATGGAACCCATTAATGAGGTCCTTAGCAGACTTTAGGGGGCTGTAAATATTTTTCTCACAATTGGTACAGGAAAAATGGTTTGTACTCCTAAACTATCAAGTTAAGTTTGAATGAATATCCATTAGGGTTGGACTGGCCTACAGGGCAAACAGGCAGTGCCTGAGGGGCTGGTCTGATAAGATAGTGTGTGGGACGGCTTTTTGGAGGTTCGTGAGCCTGTTTTATGGTCTCTTGGGAAGGTTTTTACTGTTGATTTTTTGGATATTATCACAAACATTGCTTATAGCAAACACAAATACTTGCATGCATTTCAAAACACCTATAGTATCTCCAAAAATTACAAACGTCCCTATTTGCCGATATGGACCATTTTCTTTGCTATCTGATGCACTAATAGGGGCTACTTTTTATTTTGGTGTCCTGACAGTTTATGTCCCAGTCTGACCCTGGTCTCCATATAATGTGATTTAAGAGTGCAGTAGTCACCCTCATCTGTGGTCCCTGGTTCAGTTTGGACCCACCTTCTTGCAAGAAGAGCCTTTTCTTCTGATGGGAAATGTGTGTCGTAGAAAAAATGACGCAGTCTCAGTGGACTCGCTGATAGTCAAAATACAAGGCAGACCACAAAAAATGTAAAAGAGCCATGATGGAGGGTGGAGTCTAAATTACTCTGCTCCAATGATATCCAATCTGATTCCCAGACTAATTCTGGAGTCTTCCATTCAGCAACCTTCCGATGATGTGGCAAAGACAGGATGATTTCAACAGTTGAAGGTTTCAGGGTCTTTCACTAAGCCTATTTCTATTTAGGTTGAGTGATTAGATACATTTCTAAAGTGCCTGAAATGTTTTAATATATCTAGCCAGGTAGGTTCATCTTCTGCAGGTACAGCTCACCTTCTGCAGCTGAGGGGTCTTTTAGGGGGAGTTTGTCATGTTGTGATCTCAGAAAACCTAGATAATATTAAAGGAATAGGCAAGAAATATGCGAGACACACCAGAGCCTTGTTGCTTGCATTATTATCCAAATTGTCAACTGAGATGATTTGGAGAACAAACAAAGGTTGTTTGTCTGTTGTGTGCCTAGTTCATCTAATGCTTTTGCTACAGGCTTTAAATTATAAACTAATATTGAAACAGAAGGGTGCAATAGACAACAGCTCCATCGAAATGCAGATTTTTAACTTTGTACTACTGTGCAGAGTAGGGGATCTCAGGTGATGAGACAACAGACATGCACACAGAGTGGTTAAGAGACAGAGAAGTCAGGTGGCTCGGGAAGGTGATGTTTCACCTGTGAGTTATAGGGGCAGACTGAGGCAGGTTTATGCATATAACTCTTAAATGAGCCCCCACAATGTCCACAAGTACTCTAAAGACTGCTTGCCACTGACACAAAACCAAGCCTTCATCTTACTGTGATAATAGTCCCTTTCAGCTCACATTTGTCAAGTTGTCACTGAGGCCGCTGGCAGCTCTCTCTTTCTCTGTCCCCTCATTCAGTCTCTATCTCACTCCTCCTAACCTGCTGGAAACCATGACTTTATGAAACGGGTCTTACCCTCTTTTTCCTCTTCTTACTTCATTTGTTCCCCTGGGAAATGGATCCATAAGAGAGAAAAAAAACATTCCTGAAAATGACATCTTTTTTGGTCATTTTTCCCTTCCAAAGGGCAGCCTCTGGACAGAGAAAAAAAGGAAGACTTCTTTTTCTCAAAATCCATCAAAAGAAATAAAACAAGATAAAGTGGCCACATCGGTTTTATTCACACGCTAGCACATTAGCACAACCTTACAGAGTTTGCCGTTGAAGTGCTACTTTTGTATTCTCGTCTGTCTTTCAACAGCATTGTGTTCCCCTTCGTTCTGAGAGGCATGCACAGCTCTGGATCCATGCGCTAGAGAAAGCAAGCAGGGCATATGAACAGGATCGCTTTTGTAATTCCTAATGCAGCAGGAGGAAGCAGGCAGCTATTATGGCTGTACGGATTTTGCGACCTTAAAAATAAATATTGCGGTTCACTGCGCTCCTCACCTGATTTTGCGATTGAATCGTGAAATTGCTAAATCCTGGAGGGTCTGACTGTAGCAGGTGTGGTTGATAGTAAGCAATCCGCGCATTACCCAAACAACAAAACCTTTTTTTTTTTTTTTCCAAAGCCAATCACAGAGCTAGTTACTTTTTTAAACTTAGTTCCCTGCACAGCTCCAACTTCCAATCAAATATTTTTATATTTTACTTGCTTTCCTCCATTTTAGCTGCCTTTCATCTTGAAAACTGCATCATTATGCTGCAGCCTTTTCCTGTGTGCTACGGCTTGTGTTTTGTGTTAGAAAGAGTAGCAATGACAGGGACCTAAGTTTATCGAATGTAGACATTATTTGGGTTGGCCAGAGAAGGTTAAAGTGGCATCAATTGCTGCCTTTGGTTGAAGTTATGGGGAATTGCCAACATCCAGCCCTCATGATTGTGCACTGTGGTGGCAATGACCTAGGCACAATTAGTGGGGTAGGACTAGAAATCCTAATGAAGGATGCCTTTGGTAAATTAATTACATTTTTTCCAACTTATTGCCTTGGTGTTCTCCAACATTTGTTAAAGACAAAAGTGTCAGCGGTCAACCCAATTTTGTCCGCTAATACAGAAAACCTGGAAACATGTCCATAAAGCTGTTTCTGCAGTTCTCCAAGACCACAACATGGGCTCTATAAACCATAACAATTTATGTTTTGACCTGGACAAAATATATTGAAAGATGGAGTCCATTTCACAGACACAGGCAATAGGGTGTTCCTCACCAACTTAAAAGACTGCATCTTGTTCCATGCATAGTTATCATATACACACCGTAAACACAATGTCTCTTTTCAGAGCCAACCTTATTCCTAAACACTGGTTCTTTTTGTTTTCAAATCCTTTTTCTAATTTCTCACTCGGATCTACAGATCCAGGACAGATCCAAGGTCAAATAAGGGTTCTTCTGGCTATGTTGAGGACAGATATGCAATGGATCCATGGATCCATTCCCAACCAAAAGCACACATTCAATACTAAACAACAACAGATTTAACACAGTGGGTGTGTAAGTGACTGTATATGGGAGTGTGAGTGGTTGTGTGGGTGTGTAAGAAGGTATGTGAGTGCTTTGTGAGTGGTTTGTCAGTGGTTCTTTGAGTCTCTGAGTGGATATATCAGTGACTGCATGGGTGTGTGTGAGGGTGTGTGAGTGGCTGTATGGTTGTGTGAGTGTCTGTCTAAGTGTTTTTTTGGATCTCTGAGTGGGTGTGTGAGTGGCTGTAGGGGTGTGTAAGTGGCTGTGTGGGTTTCTGAGTGGTGTGTGACAAGCTGTATGGGTGTGTAACTGTATGTGTGTGTGGGTGTGTGAGGGCCTGTGTGGACCTGTGATGGGGTATTTCAGTAGATGTATCAGTGACTGTATGGGTGTGTGAGTGGGTCTACTTTTCATAAATCTATAGCTTTTCTGGATCACCCAGGGGTTTCACACTGGTTTTCACCGCAAACTAGAAGTAGGTTGAGCACACAAAAAAAATATTTAAAAAATGAGCTACCTTTGAAAAGTACCAAAACTGTGGTAGGAAAATAGTTTTTTTATTCAGCTCTGCATGTCTCTGAAAGCTGGCAAGATAGTGACTTTAGCACAGCAAACTATTCATTGATGCCATTTTTAGGAAGAAACAGACACTTATATCCAAAGCACTTTTATCCTATTTTTCCTAAACAAAATCCAAATTTAGCTATATTTTACCTATTTTCTCAGTTAAATTTGTCCACATACCTTTAATATCATTAGAATCCCCAGTATATTGAGAAAAAGGACATACATTTGCTGGAAAAGTGGTGGAGCCCTAAGAGTGAAGCACCCCAAATAGCCAAAAATTGGTTCAGCTTTGCGTGGGGGTGGAGGGAGAGGACTCCCAGCAGTTAAGGAGATAAAAATACTGCACCACGATGCAGTAACAATCTATTATATAGCTACCTCTCTTCACTTGTTAAATGCATGCTTACCGTTGACCATGTTCAGGGCTCACTGCTTTTTAGCTAGGCTTGCACTATAGAAATACTAAATACATAAAGGCATACCAGTTATTCCAACTAATGATCACAATCAAAGAAGCGTGACATTTTAGACTATTACAGCTCACAGACAACAGTAGAAAGTACTAGTTTACTCTTTATTTGAAGTATGTAAAATAGTTAAACACACCACTGATGTGTTTGACTAAAAAACAGACATACAGAGCCACTATGTAGTGGACTCTGATAAATAAGTGCCGGTATTTAGAAAATAATTCTGGTGCTGAGCACCGACAAACACAGGCACAAATTCAGCACTGCAGTAATAGCAAATGTAGCCTTTCCTAATGGTCTTTGTCTTTCCACAGCATGGATGGAGCATTTTGTCAACATCTGTGCACCAAGTGGTGGGCGTGACCATGGACTAACAAACATACAAGAGGCTGTGTAAAGTGGTAGGAAAGCAAAGAAAACTCTATGGCTCTTTTTGGTGAATGTGTGATGTGTATAAAATACGCAGAACTTGTCAACACACATTTTTGCATGTCTTTACGAAATCTATGCCAGTCTTTATGTATTGCTACCATGATTGATGTCTCAGTGCTCATAATGTTGCCTTGAGCTAACTGCATGATTTCACCTGTATTCTCACAAAGGGCTTCGACTTTAACTTTTTGAGAAAAAGCCGATTGTATGAAGAATGTGGGAAACATACCAACTTTAAGTGGACAACTCAGTTCATCGGTGGGACACGGCTGGCAGAATGCATAGGTGAGTCCTAGACTTCATTTTCCAAATAGTTATATGAAAACTTTTTCACTATGGGGCTCATTACGATATTGGGCGGAAAGGCTCTGCTCAACACGACTCGGAATCGGGTCCGACCGACTTGGGTCAGCGGTTCCGACTGTCGGATTATGATGCGATCGAACACTGTTTGGTCGGAGTCCCATTGTTCTCTATAGGAGCTCATGTTCTACCTGACAACCGGCCGTAGCACAGGCTCCTATGGGGAAATGGGGGGTTTGCGGAAAACTCTGCACCCTGTCCCAGGCACCCCACAGTGCCTGCCACACAGTGCAGGATTGTATCAGGGGTCCCTTAGGTACCACCTTGGCCATCAACCGTAGGCCTCGCGGCCAAGTGGGCCCTGCCAGGGTCCCCACAGTCACTTTCCAACAATCTTTTTGTGTTGGACAGGCCGACCTGGAAAAGCTGTTGGAAATCGAGATCGTAATCTCGAGGGCGGAAACGCTGTCCATATGGGTGTACTATGTGGTTTCGACCAACAGGAAAACTCTGTGAGTGGCTCAGAACCAATTCAGAATGACCCCGCGGTTAACATTCTGATGGCAAAAATCGTAAAGGAGTGAGTTGGAAGGGCTCCGACGTGGTTGAGGAGATTCCGACTGTCGGGAGGAGGCTTTCTGCCCGACATCACAATGAGCTCCTTAGTGCCCTAGGCATTGATGGACTGGGAAATGGAATATATACCTTATGCTAATACTTAAATAACTGAGCGATAGAAAATGGAATAGAATCCTAACTTCAAAAGGGAGAATTTTTTTGGTTAGATGTTGGAAGCTTCATTGGATACTCAACAGCTTTTGTGATAATAGACTGCCTCTGAAGTACAAGTGGTCATATGTCATTAAATCGAGTTTGAAAATCAGGAGCTGTGATAATATAATAACGAACTAAACGGCCTAACATTAGGTTGTAAGTTGAGTATGTTTTCATGAAAATGTCTCTTTAAAATCATGGTCGGTAACTGCCATTTAATTAGCCTCACTGGCCATTAAATATAGGCCACATACCTGCAAATGGTCGATTATCGTCAGACAAGGAAAGGCCTTACACCTTTCCGGGGGGGGGGCATTAAAATGACGATAGATTTTGTTCTTCTAGATATAAGATTGTAGGATACACTAGTGGATTTTGAAATACTGCCAAAATTGAATATCAATCATAATGGGGAGGGGCTGTTATAGACGATGTCGACCATATATATACCGCCTACGATAGAAAGGATAATTGTAAATACAGAGAGGGCTATCAAGCGGCCTAAAGTAAAAACCACTGCCACAAGTCTTACAAGAATGTACCGTCCTTTCAGTACAGCCTTGGCTCCCAATGAGTCAAGTGCTCTCAATGACCTTTGTATAATTGAAATACATAGCCAGTTGTGTGAGTTACTAAATGGATGTTTCTTAGAGGCATCCTCAGCTCGACAACCAGCAAAAATAAGGACAAATCCTAGGTATCAAAGGACCGGCTGTGCCTCCATGAGAGCATAGGAGCATCACCCCTCCTCTGGAGAGCAGGAAACATGAAAAATAAAATGGTAATAAAACACATTTATTACCATTTTTTTTTTGTTCCGGCAGCAGCCAAGTCTGAGGATGGGGCAGCATCAGGGAGGAACAGTGTGCCCTTCAGTTTAAAGTGCACATGTCACTTTGGCCAGTTGTCTTGCGACGGCCAGCCTGACATGCATGCATTAAACACTCCAATCCAAGCTGTCTTAGACAGCTGGCTGGGGAGCAAGCACAGATGTCCAGTGCTTTAAGGAGAGTCACCCCAGCGCACTCCAGCCAATTGTGGTGCTTCTCTCATGCTGCCTGAGCACCATGAGACAAGCGTCTGGATAGGTAGAGGGCCGTTGCTTGCTGGAGCTCTGGGATCCTGTGCTGCTGAGAAGAAGAGAAGCACCCAGCACAAGGCAGTAGGTAAGTACATCTTTTAGTTTAAAATATTAAAAATATTATGTTTGTTTAATTCACTGCCAGGCACTGTGAGAAACTCGCAGTGCCTTCAGTCTTAACTCCAGAGCTCTCAGTCTTGGCCCATTATAAACACTGTTTAAAATGGACCATGATTGGGAGCTTTGGCTTTGAGCCTAAGGGCAGTGTTGGTTTTTATTAATGCCTGTCAGTGTGACGGTGGCCCACCTGTTTAAATTGCCACTTGCTGCTGCTGGTCTTAAGGCCAAAACGCAGCTGATCTTGAATCATAAATCTTTTGATTTGGAAACAATTTGTGCTGCTACAGGTCAGTATAAGTGCACTTTGCTTGATAGCAAAAGGAAATGAAAATTGGAAAGGTCTTTTAGAAGCCTGTTACAGAAGGGACAACTTCTCGTTCTGGCACATTACTGCACAGGGTGGCCTGGATGGTCGTGTACCCAGGGCCTTATTTACAAGAAAGTGATGCAGCACAGCACCGCACACCATTTTGCTGTAGCCCGCAGGGTCACTTCAAAGCACAGGAATGCATCATATTTACAACAATATGTTGCATCCCTGTGCTTTTACCTGCACTGGTGCACAATAGGCTGCCATGCATCAACGCAGGCACCCTTGTGCCATGGCGCAAGGGTGTCTACGTTTTAGGGGAGATTGTTTTTGTGCAGGATTGACACCTTCCTGCACAAAAGCATCATGTGAGGTGTTTTCCTCTTTCTATGTATGCTGCAGAATGCATTGTTGACCTAACCACTGCCTTTAATCTTGTCCCAGAGGGAAAAACTGCGGGACTCCATTAGACGTGCTCCCCATAAGTTATTACATATTTTTGTTAGACTCCACAAGCATAACTATAGATAAGTGTGGTGGAGTAAGCAGCGCGAGCTATCAGACAGAATTCTGATTTTGTGACGTGTACGTCAGGGTTGTGTCCTTGCTCCTACTCTCTTTTTGCTATATATCAATGACAGATTTAGTCAGCTGTTAGATTGCACTCAGGATTCTCCTTAACTTGATTGCAGATGTCACTTTGCTTATTTCAAGGACCGCAATGGGGCTGCAAACTCTGTTGAATAGATTTCAAGCCTTTCGTGAGTTAAGGGGTCTGGAGATTACCAAGAATGTTATGGCAATTAAAGCCTAAACAAAGTCTTTGCATAGCAATATGTCACTGGGGGACATTGCTATCTAAGAAGCTAACTATTTTCATTACTTGGGTGTTAAGGTTGACTATGCATTTACCTGTTCACTACACATAGAGAAAAATAGGAAAACATTGCTCCACAGAGCTTCAGCTATAGTTAAATTGAATAGATCTACAATTTCTAGATCAGTATCCCCGGCACAAGAGACTTATAGAACGACAACACAAGTGGAAGCCCTTTATGGGGCAGACATTTGGGACATTATTATGTCAGATCCCTGCTTAACCTACCGCAGAGTACCCCAGTTCCTCCACTTTCTTTTGTTATTTCTTTAAAAAGAATAGATGACTTGGCCACTCTTAGACCTTTAGATACTGGGTGAAGCTGTAGATAAGTCCAGGGCTCGAAACCTGTAAGAATGAATTAAAGAAATGTTAAGGTTAGCTAGGGAGCATACACTGTATTGGTTATGCTATATTAAGGTTTGCTTTTGCTCTCTTGGGTTAGAGCGAATGTGGTCCGATCCTTCTTCCATCAACTGGACATCAAGAGATACTATCAAAAGATCTGCTGGTTTCAGGTTGTGAATAAATGGCAAATGGACATAAAAACTGATAGCTTCTTGAACACATTTCTGGACCTAAAATCCGTTCCGCTCTACGAAACATATCTAGATGAAATAGTCCCTCACAGGACTAAAAAACACTTTACATAAGTTTAGATTTGGAACACTATCAATTAAGAGCTTGACTTGCAAGTGGGATAGTGGATTGGCTAGAAATGGGTTGTGCAAGGCATGTGGCAATGGAATGGAAAAGATAAAGCACATCCTAGTCTTCTGTCCCATGTGTGCAATACCAAGAAAGAAATGGATACACCCCCTTTGTCGCAAGTTGGGGTCTCGTCAGTATAAGCTGGCCTTTTGAGTGCTTAGGTCTGACACAATAACTTTAATTATGTCTGGCTAAGCAATTTTTTTTCTCTATGTATTGATATATCAAAAAGTCTGGGTCTACGCTTTTAACTGACAAGTCGTAATTCTATGCATTTCGGCTGACTTTTGCATATTGTGCACAATGTATGTAGTTGTGTATGCAATTGCAATGTTTTTATGAATTGTTATTTTTTTTCGTGTCTTTATGGGGTATTAGCTCGAAATAAACATTTTCACCAAAACGATGTATTTGATATTCTTATCTACAACCATATTTACCTTGGGTGGTAACTAGAAGTGGACTTAAGAGCAGAAAATATATAACAGCAGAAAATATATAACTACATTACAAGATAGAGGCAAATTGACGCAATATTATTGCCGTGCGATATATCACATGCAATTTAGCGACCCAACACCAAGATAGGTAGAGGCTGTGCAAAATTGGCCCTAACATCCTAACTTCAGCGATAGACAGCCTGAATAGGTTCTCAGTATGATCTCATAAAATTAATATTTTATAGAAAGGACAAGTGTACACCAGCTGCAGGTAATGGTTTTCTAGATAAAAAACGTTTTACTCATATAAAGGTTCAATGCTAGTTTCCACAGTCAAATAGTTTACTCATTCTATCTCTAAGAATACAGTTAAACTTTTTCTTATACTTCAAATGATGACGTACAGTTGTTATACGACATGATACTCTGAAACACATCTCAAAAACAAGGAGAGAGCTAGAGAAGGGAAGGGGGTGCGTCCATATCCCCTGTATTAATATATGTTTAAACAATGATGAACGAAACCAAGTATGTGTGGTACGATCACTGCGAGGCAGTGTTTGGGAACCCACTGGGTTAGTAAAAAGACCCCTCACACACCAACCTGGTTGGTGTCATGCTTCATCATTGGGGTCCCAACCGGGTGGCTGAATGTCCCCCGGTTGTGCTACGACGCCTGATTACAGCGGAGCTGGTGTGGTGCAAAGGTGTGATGTGATGTGGATTAAAAATACCTCTGAGAATCCTTGCCTTTCTAATTTTATTAATGGCGGCTCAGGATATGGTTAAAACATTATACGTGATGCACCTAAAAAAAGAAATAATTATCTTATAGTTGTCTGTGTGGTGGGTCTACATGTTTCAGCCCGCAAGGTAATCCACGTGGGGCTTTCTTCAGGACCAGTGAAAGTGGTGAGTGGCAAAGTGAGTAGTGCCACGTGAAAAGTGAAAAAATATGTTTGTACCTACACACTCGCTAAGGTGTGTGGACTGGGTGTCTGCGTACTTATGGACACCGAAGCGAAAAAAGACCTGTAGGGAAGAAGGAGACAGCACATAACATGTATACATATATGACAAATAGATAACATAAATGCAGAGATATTCAGCAATTATAAAATGAATCTTATGTGCTGCGGTTATCCAAATGGACCTGCCAAGTGATGGTACCTAAGGATGCAATTAAGGCATACGGATGTAATAAAGACATACGGTGTGCATGCGCGTACCATCAAACGGGTGCAGGCGCAGGTGCAAAAACTATGTATAGGCTGCCAATGGGTATCTATCAATAATGTGAATGTTTTTCACAGGGGGCTTCAAGTGGTTTTGTAAACGTTTTAATAGAACCTCAAAGTATCTATGATGTCTCTCAAACGGTGTTGTGTTAAGCATCATAGGACTTTAACATGATACAGTGCTTAACCCCTTCCTTGCGGGGGTAATTCCCCCACGGTGCGGGGGGGGAGGCCGCAGCGCCGCTGAGCTCGTGACGACCCCGCCCACTGATTAATTCTCCCGCACAGGCGGGGAATTAATCATGCATGGGCAGGCCGCGGACGTTATGATGAGCTCAGCTCGTCATGAGCACGACGAGCTGAGCTCGTCATGAGCACGGAAGGGGTTAATCTGTAAAAAAACATAAGTGCTATGGCCCTCATCAGGAGACTACTTTAGCTTGCAACGCCCATTGCCACAGTCAGTGCTGCTAATTACAATAACAACACAACTACTAACCATCACACACCTACAAATGTGACAATTCTGACTACTCCAGCCCCCAAAGCTATGATAATGGATTTGGTGGCAGGTATTTATCTTTTATTTTTTTTTACATATATTGAATTAAGAGGCATCTGTCGTTGTGCTCGTCTTTAAATTAGCCAAACAGCGCCACCAGTGATAGATTGTTAATTATTTGCAGTGCAAAACACCGGAAACCACCGGCTCAACTTAAGCACTGTAAGTTCCACCTAATTCTAAATTTGGCCAGTACAAATTTAGGGAATTATTGGCTCAATCTGGAATTACCAGATTCACTGAGAATCTACAGACCCAGTGCATTTCTTGTCTATTTATCGCACTTTTACAATTTTCTTTTTCAGCCCAGCTTTCTGCCTTTGTCAATATATTCCTATTTTTCTTTTATTTGTTCCTGTCTTCCCTTATTTTCCTATAG
The DNA here is from genome assembly GCF_964204655.1 of Triturus cristatus. Lineage (NCBI taxonomy): Eukaryota > Metazoa > Chordata > Amphibia > Caudata > Salamandridae > Triturus > Triturus cristatus. The sequence continues at coordinate 363,265,450 of NC_140580.1, forward strand.
TTCACTTCATCCTTTCTCTCTTTTCTGCCTTTCTGTAAAAGCCTGATGAAAAATAATTCTCTGTCCCCAAAAATAAGTGCCAGTGCCTGATACCTATAACTGCTGTCAAAAAGAATTTGTGCTTATGTGATTAAGTTTGAAATGTGTAAAGAAATGGGACATTCCTTTAAGATTAAAAAAACCGGTACCAGCAAGGAAAGGCCTTACTTTGGAATAAACACAAAAATGTAGTAGTGTGCGTGCAATTTTGTGACTGTAATGGGCAAGTTAGCCTTTCTTTGTAGATTAGCAGACTACAGGGGTAGTCCAGTCCCCAGGCCCATGAATTAATAACAGGTTCAAAAACACCGCCATAAAAATAACAGTAGAGCTGGCCACCTGGTATATGTTGGCGCATTATGGTATGAAACAGGGAATAACGAAAGCAAATATTTTTTCCAATAACTTTGCCCTTTTCATTATGCTTGCATGCTGTTTTGCAAGGACAAATTCTCCCTGCTAGAAGCTGGTGATATGCGCCTGTGCTACACCAGTACAAGTACAATTTGCACTCAGTTCCAGGTGCTATTTGCGCCCATTTTTAGCACTTAGGACTAGATGTACGACCATTTCATTTTGCCACTCTCTAATTGCGATATTTTGCGACTCACAATTAGGGACTCACAAAGTGCAATGCACTAATGTGTCTCAGACACATTTAACGATCCCCAAATGAGTCGCAAATTACCTACCTCATCACTGTTCATGAGCCCCGCCTCACCGCTCTCAACTGTACCAACCGCGCCCGAAAACAGATATGGATAAGGATCCATATTTATACGGATGTGCGGGAGTAAGAGGAGTATGAAATGTAATTCCGACAGTCAATTTAATGACAGGAAATGTATTTCAAGGCAACCTGCGGCTAGGTCATGCTTTAAACACCCAATCAATAAATAAAAGTTAATAAGTACTTATCTGCCCGTAGTCAAGTTTATTTCTAATTCTGGAGCTCCAGACATGAATGAGACCTTTTAAATGTGCATGACAATCTTGGACTTCCTGGCTCATATTTTCAGATGTTGTTGTTGTTTTTTAAATTGTCCAAAAAAGGCTCACAATGTCGAATTGTATTTGTTAGGTGGCTTTGTTATTTTATTGCTGTAACCCAACGTGCTTGTGCCAAATACAACAAAACAAACAAAGTCTTGGTAAATCATTAGCAACTTGGAGCCAATGTCATTATTATTTCTTCTTGCCTGAACTCCTGACAAGAGTGAAACTGCTGCAGAGACCACTTCAGTTCATTACTATGTGACCTGGGGTCCTGAATTAGTTAGCATCCATCAGACTTTACACCCTACTAATAATTTTCACAAAGTGAGCCTGCAGTGGAGGAGGAGGAGGCCTTGGAAAGGAAATGGGGCTTCAGATCTGCAGCTTACAACTACTCAAAGACACCTGAGGCCACCTCCCATTATCTGTGGAGGCTGTAAAATCCAAGAATGGCCTATAACAGTGTAGAACGACAATATATGAGCTGGAAACCAGAACATAGTGTGAAAACCATGTGAAAAAGCGTGCTGCACGGCAATAAAGCACTTTGATCGGGGATAGCAAGCATTATATAAATGCAAACCTTTTCCTTTTTTTATACCTCCACTATCCTTTTTCATTCCAATTTACAGACTCACATGTCCACCACTGAAATTAATTTTATAGCTCCCTATACTAATTCACCACTATTTCTTTTTGGGTTCTGGAGCAGTGTGCTACTCACCGAAAAGCACTTCGATGCCTCATCAGGGGTAGTAAGCGCTATATAAATGGAATTACAATTATAAATACCGGGTGACTGTGTGAATTGTGCTGATACCTTCGGTACACAAGACACACGCCTACTATTGTTGACTGTGATTCATTTACATGTACTGCTTTTAATTTAATTAATTCAAGAAAAATGCAGATTTGATTGTTTTCTCCTTTCTTTCAAATACCTGCTCCACTGTGCTGTGATTTACAGTTTTGGGCTGATTCCAAGTTTTGCAGTGCAGCGGCAGGACCTTCCTGCCGCCGCGCCGCCAAACCCGCGTGAGAACCACCCGCCGTATTATGACTTTTTTAGTCCCTGGCAGGCGGTTCTTTTGACATTCCCACAGCTGTGCCTACAAAATAGGTACTGCAATGGGAACGTCAAAAGAAGTTCCAGCATGGCATGGACTGTGAAGTCAATGCCATCCTGCAACTGGGGATGCATGCACACAGGGGGGCATATGTTGTGCTCCCTGAGTGCATCAACATGGAGTGTGGCACTAGGGGGCCCCAGAGGGCCCCCTTTCATTCCTCACCACCACTGTTTTCATGGAGGAAAGACCTCCATGAAATCAGTGTCAGTGAGGAAAGTCCTAATATGCTTGGCAGGACCGCAGCGGTCCTGCCAAGCATTTTACAGCCACAAGACCGCCGCACCACTGCCAGGGAACAGTGGTTCCCTGGCGGCATGACTGCCAAAGTAGTAATGTTGTGGTGGAAAGACTGCCACCGCCGCTCCACCATGAATCCTGCGGGCCGAGGACCGTCGGACCAGCGATTAGCCCCTTTGTGTGTTCATACCAACCACACACTGCAAGAGGACATGAATTAAAGTGGGCCATGGGGTCAAGGTTGGTCAGAGCACACCGCCCAGCTTTGAAGGCAGCCTTCTAGCCTGCAATCTACTGGGGATATAGTGGCAGAATAGTCAGGCCACCCCTAGTCCTGGCTCTGCCTTGGAGCCATTTGACACTATGACAAGGGATAAACCCAAGCCAGACATTTGTCTCGAGCAAGGGTCGAGCTTTCATAGCTTACCTACCTCGAGCTAGACTATTGGAGGAATCTTCTGGGGTAATGAAAGCACCATCTTCATTGTCCATGCAGCGGAACTGCTTGTCTCTGTATCTTTCAAACCCATGTCACCTATCAAGGAAGTGCATCTTGCCACGTCCCTCGTCCACTTCCACTGCGCATGCTCAGAGAGGAGACGCAAATGGCACGCCAGATATAAAGGTGCGCAGCAAACAATGATTTAGGTAAGCACAACATCAACCGTTTTAAGAACAGCAAAAGTACTGTAACTTGCAGGAACTAAAACAAGTAAGAGAAAGACAGCAGTTTACTTTCTGCATCTGTACGAGTTCAGCTTAAAACAAATATCTAACACAAGAAAATATTTAACTGAAATGTAATAAGTGTCAGAATGGTATGCATCTTCAGAGTATTTTAAATTAAATAATTACCAACTACTATGCCTTCATTTAATTGTACCATGGAAATAAAGATGCTAGGCCCGCAAGTACCAAGTATCCAAAGCAAGAGTCTAGAAAAATTGAAAAGTGAAAAAATATGCACAACAATGAAGCATAACTAAGGTAATACATAGGAAGCCATAACGTTGTGCCGCTGGAGCAGGCGGAAGGAGGGGTGTACCTGGGTTCACCACTAGAAAAACACATTGAAAAAGAAATGATTTAACCCCATCATTTTAATGAAACTATTCAATATATTCATGCATATCTATACATCAATTCTATTTTGAATCAGGTCTGTGTGTAGACCATGTTTGTTTTAAAATATGCAATTCCCATCACTGTTGACCCATTAATTTGTAGTATTTTTAAAATATCACTTCCAACTGCAGAGCCTCAGGGGTATTCTCATATGTGCTGAAAGCAAGGGGCATATTATCTACAAACTGCGATAAATATCGCAAAACGCGCTTAGCGCGTTTTACATTATCGCCCTCTATCGCTGAATTACATAGCCGTGTTAGCGGCGTAATAGTAATGATTTGCTAACAGGCGAAGTACAATCCAGCGATAGACTGCGATAATCCTCATTAGCGTGTGAATTCCAGCGATGATTTCACAGCGCTAATGAAAAGCTTGGTAATAGGGGAGTGTGTACTTAACCATACAATCCACCTCCCATAGGCAATAATGGTAAGTCTGGTTTTATTCAGGCGTTAGGGCTTAGCGTGCCTTTTCTCATCGCAACGCGGGTCCGGGGCAGCGTTGATAATACAGCGAAGTTGTGTTTGCGACGTTTTTCAATGAAGTAATTGTAAGGAACGCCTACTTTGCATCTCATTAGCGATGTATATCGCTAAGATGTGTAACGTTAGAAAATCGGCTGCTAACATGCGCTGATGCGTGTTAGCGCCGCCTTGTTAATAGGGCGATAAGAATATCGCCGCTTTAGCGGCGAAAAGTGCCGCTAAAGCGGCGATACTGCCCTTGATAATATGCCCCCAAGTGCTTCCATCAAGATGGCTGCATGTGCAATTTATTTTCAGAACACAGAGTATAACCTCTTCCTGCTGGACAATTGAAACTTGGGGCTTTATTTATTAAAGGTTGTGCAGGCGCTTCTGCAGTGCAATTTAAACCATTTAAATGGTTTAATTGGTTAGTAAATTGACGCTGTCGTGTGAGCACCCACAGAAAGCTTAAATAAATATGCTGCATACATGCCAACATTGGGGAACACCAAAAAGGGGACTTACAAAAAATGGGGGAAATTTAAATTCTTTATTTCTTTATTTACGTGCAGTGGAGTCTTCCTAGGAAGTACTCAGCGAGACAGGGCTAAAATGGCATGATCTTTAGCCTAAGAAATCAGAAGTCTCCTGCCTAAATCAGGATTGTTGGCATTCATGACGCCATCTTGGCCCAAACAAGATCATTAATTTCTAAAAAGTGTAAAGTAGACTACTGATTGCCATTTTTTGCAAGTCATTTACGTTCAAAATGAGGCACACACACCTCACTTGTTTTTGAATTGGAGAATAAAAAAGTTTAAAAACAAATTACCTAAAACATATTCTCTAATTTGAGCCCAATGCAGCTTCTTATTATTGCAACTGTTTATATCTTTTTTTTTGTATTGCCTTTTGACAGCTTCGGATACAACAGTCAGCGGTGGTCCAACCTCATACTTTCCTGCCAATACCACGTGCCAGAAAACCATCGCTAATTCGGCGATGGAAGATATCCAGATACATATCTTCATCAATGAGTTGTTTTCGAAGGGCGTCACTGGGAACCATAACATGAAGTTAAACTATGTCATATGTGGGAACTAACTCCCACAGTTACAAGCGCTTAGCTGAGGGCTCCGACAGAATTTCAACCCGGAGCAAGTTGTACAAATTTGCGAAATATCATTTCATGCTACACATAAATGAGAACGCCCTGCCAATGATGTGTTGTATTTTTTCAGAGATGTCATCTTATTGGCTATAGAATGCTGTACAATCCATTTCCGCTCTTAGAACCCGAGCCATATCCTAACCAGATCCACTCTATGATTTTCCCTCTGGCTTCTATCCGGTACAGGTTTCTGGTGCCTACTTGGTTCGCGCTATACAAATACCACAAATATAAAGATATACGGGGCATATCATCAAGGGCTTTATCTCTGCTTTTCTGGCTTTAACAGCCAGAACAGCGGAGGCAAAACCAACGCCCTATCAGCAAGAGGGTGCTAACATGCGTATTCGCATGTTAGCACCCTTTTACAATACGCCTACCTTTGTATCTCTAATGAGATGCAAAGTGGGCGTTCCTGACATACACTACATGTCAGGAGAGCAATAACGCGTCTTTGCGCTATCAGCAAGGATGCCCTTGCGTTTTAGCAGACGTCAGTTTTTGGAGAAAACTGCTGTTTTCTCCAAAAACTAACGTCTGCTAAAATCCTGACTAAGCCACCCCTAACATTGGGGGTAGATTATTTTGATACGACCACAGGGCCGTATCAGCAAGGTTATCACCCTTTTGCAGGGAACATCGCTGGGAGACCAGCGTTGTTCCCTGCAAAACGGCGATAACATCGCTATCTCTGGAATTTTTATCGCCCTGGAGTAGCGCATTATCATCAACGCGCTGCTCCGATAAAAAGCAGAGATAGCCAGCGATAAGAAAATTATCGCTAAGCACGGCCAGCGATAATTATCGCTGGGCGTTGCTGATATAGCCCTACATTTCTTCAACCTCTCTCCCCTAAACCCCCCTGCACTCAGCATGTCCCTCAAGACTGCTACGCTTTACATCCTGCCCACCTGTCTGCTTCACACTCTCAAGTGTTATTAGTACTTAATAAAAATATGAATGTAAAGTAAAACTAGATCGATTAAAAGCATTGTTATTTATTTTGTGCTGGGGACAATTTACTCTGAACCTAAGTATTTCTTGAGTTCTTTGAAGGCATTTAATGAGCACTTTGAGGGACGTTTACTCCAACTAGTGACCTCTTATGGTGGGTCTTTGTCTGTACTCACTGTCACAGATTTCTTTGAGCTTAGTATATTCAGGCTTGCAATGTCCCATACCAAGCACAGGCAACATCAGGGTTCTCAAACATTCAAACATAACAGAACTTTCTGGAGTCAAACCACAACCGTATTACAAAAGGAATTGGGTGGGATTCCATTTCTTGGGCCCACCCTGCATCTGCCTCTAGAGCACTTTGGTTGTGGGTTCACTGACAGACTATCGATGTAAAAAATATCGATGAAAAAATATAGAATGCAGAAATATTGACTTCCTATACTTAAAACAGGTAAGTACAAAAATATCGAGAAAAAAATAGCAGAATCAAAAAAATATATATAATACATATTAAATATATTAAATAATAAAATGAATTAAAAAATGTAAGTACATTTAAAATACATTTGAACTAATATAACAAATCAACTTAATTTAAAAAGTAAAGACACATACATAATAATTAATATGTATATAAATATATATATTTACTTTAAAACAATTATTAAACTATTCATTTTAATTTATTGCATACTTTTTAAATTATATAAAAAAATCAAATATATATATATATCACTGAAAAAACCATAGGTTTGAGGCACGTTATAGTTAGGAATTAGCATTTAAAAAACCTTAGAAATTCACTGAAAAAACCATAGGTTTCAGGGGCATTATAGTTAGCTGGACTTTTCACTCGTACAAAACCATTGAAATTCCCCCGTTATAGTTAGTTCAGCTAACTATAACTCACACGCCCGCAATGCACTGCTGATGACGTCACATATTACATCACTCATGACATGGTCAGTGACATCACTCATGACATCACTGATGACATCTCAAATAACATCACTGATGACATCATCCAGTGAATGTGTGTTTTTCTGAAAATTACATATGTTTTATATATGTATATCTCAAGGTCGATGGAAGAATAAATGGGTGTATAAGTGTCTAAATGGATGATTTGTTTTTGAAAAATTGATTGTGTAACTGACTGATTAAGTGTATCATAGTGAATACATGGCTTAGTGAGTAATGTTTAAATATGTAAATATCTGTATCAGTCTCTCACTTTGTGTATAAGTGGCTGCATGGGTTGGTGGGTAGCTACATGGGTGTCTATATAGGTTATTAGTTGTTTTTTTGAGTATCAGTCTGAGTGTCTGCATGGTTCGGTGGGGGGTATTACGTAGTGCATAGGTGCATGAATGAGTGACTCACTGTTTGTATGTGTTGAAGACAGCATGTGTGCAGGACTGTATGGGTGGATGAGTGTGTGTATGGGTGTGTTAGTGAGTGAATGACTGTCTGAATAGTGTCTTTATGAGTAACTACATAAGTTTTAAACTAGTATATGTGACTATTGGTGTATATAAGTGAGTATATGTGAGAGTGAGAGATTGAAAGAGTTCCTGTATGAATAAGTATGTGTTTCTATAAGTGATTGTTTAAAAGACTAAGTATGTGTAAGTTTCCGTAGAAGTAAGTGTGGTGGTGTGTGTATAACTGTATATGCAAGTAAATGTATGTTTGATTCTTTATTAGCATGAGTGACTGTGTGTGAGTAACTCTATGGATGAGTGGCATTGTGTAACAGGATGTATAGGTGTATGAGTACATATGATGAGTGAGTACATGTATGAGTGACTGTATAGGACTGTTGGTGAATGAGTGGATGTGTATGTGGATCTTAGAATTACTGAAGAGGTTGTTGTAACTGGTATTGGTATGTCCATTGTTTTGAAAATTTTAGTCTCTATTTTTGAATGTGTGTACCAAAGGTTATATTAGGGTGAGAGGATGTCTGCCACACTATCACAAGGATGATGTAATCAGTGATGTCATCAGTGATGTCATTTGAGATGTCATCAGTGATGTCATGAGTGATGTCACTGACCATGTCATGAGTGATGTAATATGTGACGTCATCAGCAGTGCATTGCGGGCGCGCGAGTTATAGTTAGCTGAACTAACTATAACGGGGGAATTTCAATGGTTTTGTACAAGTGAAAAGTCCAGCTAACTATAACACCCCTGAAACCTATGTTTTTTTCAGTGAATTTCTGAGGTTTTTTAAATGCTAATTCCTAACTATAATGTGCCTGAAACCTATGGTTTTTTCTGTGAATTTCAAAGGTTTTTTAAATGCTAATTTCTAACTATGCCTACAGAGATAGGATATGTGAAGAAAGAAGAAAAAATGCTCAGAAAGAAAAAAAAGAAGTGCAGAAAGAAGCAACAGAAGTCCTCAAAGACGAAGAAAAGTGCAGGAAGAAGGATAACGTGCAGAAAGAACAAAAAGAAGAGCAGAAAGAAGCCTTGTTGCAAAATCATCCTATACCCTCAACTTTTTCAGACGGATACTGGTGGTAACTGAGTCTGACTAACCAGTCCTAGAGCCAGTGCTATGTTAAAAGACACTTAGAATACAGTGAAAACACCTACATACACTAGGGAACATTATGCGTTGGGGTCTCCCTGTGATTAGCATGATGTCCTCTGTAAGCCCCTAGTATATAATAGGGTAGGGGGATTAAAACTACCTCTTAAAACAGGCCACAGGGCGTTTTTGCACATGTTAACTCAGGCCCCGTCCCCTCCCTTCACCACTGTGTAAACACGCCCTGTGTCCGTTTTTAGTTGGGAGATTAAGTTCATTTGAATCCTGATGGTCCCTAGGGTCCAACTAGCCCACTAGGTACCTCCAGTAAGTGCCACAGAGCTGCGTTGCAGAGAGGTGTAAAAAGTGGCACGGCCTGGACCACCTCTCTGCAATGCAGCTCAGTGGCGCTTACTGGAAGCACTTGGTGGGCTAGTTAGCCCCCAGGGGCCCTCAGTATTGAAGGGAAATTATATCCCCAATTTAAAACGTGCCATAGTGCGTGTTTGCACACGTCACCTCAGGCCCCGTCCCCTCCCTTCACCACTGTGTAAACGCGCCCTGTGGCTGTTCTAAGTTGAGAGATTAAGTCCCCTTGAATCCTAAGGGTCCCTAGGGTCAAACTAGACCACTAGGTACCTCCAGTAAGCGCCACAGAGCTGCGTTGCAGAGAGGTGTAAAAAGGGGCTTGGCCTCAGAACACCTGTCTGCAGCTCCCTGGCGCATACTGGAGATGCCTGTTGGGCTAGTTGGCCCTCAGGGACCCTCAGTATTGAAGAGGAATTAATTCCCCAACTTACAACTCGCCAGGGGGCGCGTTTGCAGAGTGCTGCAAGGAGGGGGCGTGGCCTCCGGCACGATGCCAGTCTTTTATTAATTTTAATTTTTTAAGAAGGGGGGCTGTGTGGTTCCCCTTCTTATTCTAATTTATTGGCCCTGATGACCCCATCCCCCAGGGCCTGTCTCCTAGTTATATTTTTTTGACCCCAATCCCCAGGGCCGGCCACTGTTTTTTATTATTTTTAAAAAATATATATTTATAGACACACCTAGGACATGCTGGACAAACTGTACCTATAACCATGACGATTTGCGTGATATTCATTAAAAGGCGACTATGCATACAATGAATCCACGTGGAATGTATTTACACCACTAGTGAAGCTCGGACATGTCTGATGCCCTACCGTGCCTAATCCCGGTAGACACCCTTGTCGTTTATTTATACAAACATGGGTAGCTATTGACGGGCACATTTAATACACATGCACACCAAGCCATTCAAAGGGGATTCGACAAAAATTCGACCAAAACTATGCAAGAAACCCCCCTCACGGTTAATAAAACACACATCCACTGCCAGATGTGTAATACTTTTTATTTTACTCTCTGGAAAGGGGACGAACATCACTTGAGAGTCACAGCGCGCTCCTGGCAGAGCCCAATGCTGTGTTACACCCACCATTGCCTGCTGAGTGCCACACACCTCTGTGTTGTATTCCACTAGCTAGTGCATATGCTATGACACTCTCTAGCCCATGTGCACTGTAACACCACCCCGTGAATATGTCATGCCACACTTGTCTTCGCACGGGTTATATTGCCCCATCTAACGTGCCTTCCTCGAAGCCTATGTTATAACGCACAGTGCTATGCCATACATATTACAATCTGGGATTCACATCTTTGTCACAGTGCATATGCAACGTTACACTCCCCAGCACATATTTTATATTACAACTTTAGAGACTAGTTAGGTTACACAACACTGCCCTGTGCATATTACACTCCAAGGCGCATATCGCATAGCACGCGCTAGTGCCTGTGCTATCTCGTGCTCTCCAATGAATCTGTCATTGCGCACAATGTATTGCATATTATATTTCACACCCGGTTCATCTTATATCACACTTTTTGGTGCATAGTTTATACCATACACTATGGTGCCGATCACGATCCGGTAAAAACCGGGTACGAACCGTCGGACGGAGCATATTCTCCGTCCGACGCGTACCCGGTCGTCAAAATATACAAACATGGAATTACGATTCGCACAGAAACACCATTTCCGTACGAATCGTACAAAACCCCGACCGACGAAAAAAAACATACAAATGTGATCCGGGAAAGCGCCGACGTGACGTCGGGATGCACGCAGCCTGCCATTCACGAACCAGGAATCACGATTCGCACCGACGTCAGCCCGCACGGTGAATATTTTCCGGCTGCCAAAAACTGCCGGGGAATCAGGACGACACGAACAAGGAGTACCTGTACGCGACGGACAGACATGGACCCGAACCTACGTGTCATCCCGGCCCTCATAGCAGTCGACCTCCTCTACAGGTTCGGACGCAGACGCCGCAGAAGGTCAGAACAACAAAGGGAGGGGGGAAAGGGGGGGGCAGGACCAGGGGCAGGCCACAAAACCCCCACCCAAGTCACACAGCACACATGCCCTGGACATACCTGACCTCCAGGCCCTGGTCACTACGAGGGGGTGGGGGCGTGTCCAGCAAAGCCAGCGTCCGCCACAACGGAAGTGCTTGACGATGCAAAATGGCAACACAACAATACAGGTACGTCCCGTACCCACGCCTTAAGAGCGTGGGTACGAGTCGTACCACGCCCACACCTACGTCATCCCAACAATGGCGGGACGGCTGTACCCACGTGGCAAAGGCCTGGGTACAGCCCGCACAATCATCACACAGCGTGGGGACGGATATGTACGGACCGTACCCCCACCCCCGTATACATGGAGCGTACCCCCAACCCCAACAGTGTAAGTACGACCCGTACCCTCACACGCGTACATATGGAGCGTACCCCCACCCCAACAGTGTAAGTACGACCCGTACCCACACCCTCGTACGTATGGAGCGTACCCCCACCCCAACAGTGTAAGTACGACCCGTACCCTCACACACGTACATATGGAGCGTACCCCCAACCCAACAGTGTAAGTACAACCCGTACCCTCACCCGCGTACGTATGGAGCGTACCCCCACCCCAACAGTGTAAGTACGACCCATACCCACACCCTCGTACGTATGGAGCGTACCCCCACCCCAACCGTGTATGTACGGACCCTACCCCCACCTCGTATGCATGGAGCGAACCCACACCCATGTATGTTCTAAGCGTACATATCCTGAAATAGGAGGGGTGTGTGCAGAGTCCTCCCAGCAGTGCCCAGAGACAGGAGGGGTGTGTGCAGAGTCCTCCCAGCAGTGCCCAGACGCAGGAGGTGTGTGTGCAGAGTCCTCCCAGCAGTGCCCAGAGACAGGAGGGGTGGGTGCAGAGTCCTCCCAGCAGTGCCCAGACACAGGAGGGGTGGGTGCCTATCACTCCCAGCAGTGCCCAGAGACAGGAGGGGTGGGTGCAGAGTCCTCCCAGCAGTGCCCAGAGACAGGAGGGGTGGGTGCAGAGTCCTCCCAGCAGTGCCCAGACACAGGAGGGGTGGGTGCCTATCACTCCCAGCAGTGCCCAGAGACAGGAGGGGTGGGTGCAGAGTCCTCCCAGCAGTGCCCAGAGACAGGAGGTGTGTGTGCCTATCACTCCCAGCAGTGCCCAGAGACAAGAGGGGTGTGTGCAGAGTCCTCCCAGCAGTGCCCAGAGACAGGAGGTGTGTGTGCCTATCACGCCCAGCAGTGCCCAGAGACAGGAGGTGTGTGTGCCTATCACTCCCAGCAGTGCCCAGAGACAGGAGGGGTGGGTGTAGAGTCCTCCCAGCAGTGCCCAGAGACAGGGTGGGTGGGTGCCTATCACTCCCAGCAGTGCCCAGAGACAGGAGGTGTGTGTGCCTATCACTCCCAGCAGTGCCCAGAGACAGGAGGGGTGGGTGCAGAGTCATCCCAGCAGTGCCCAGAGACAGGAGGTGTGTGTGCCTATCACTCCCATCAGTGCCCAGAGACAGGAGGGGTGGGTGCAGAGTCCTCCCAGCAGTGCCCAGAGACAGGAGGGGTGTGTGCCTATCACTCCCAGCAGTGCCCAGAGACAGGAGGGGTGGGTGTAGAGTCCTCCCAGCAGTGCCCAGAGACAGGAGGGGTGGGTGCCTATCACTCCCAGCAGTGCCCAGACACAGGAGGGGTGGGTGCCTATCACTCCCAGCAGTGCCCAGAGACAGGAGGGGTGGGTGCAGAGTCCTCCCAGCAGTGCCCAGAGACAGGAGGTGTGTGTGCCTATCACTCCGAGCAGTGCCCAGAGACAGGAGGGGTGTGTGCAGTCCTCCCAGCAGTGCCCAGAGACAGGAGGTGTGTGTGCCTATCACTCCCAGCAGTGCCCAGAGACAGGAGGGGTGGGTGCAGAGTCATCCCAGCAGTGCCCAGAGACAGGAGGTGTGTGTGCCTATCACTCCCAGCAGTGCCCAGAGACAGGAGGGGTGGGTGCAGAGTCCTCCCAGCAGTGCCCAGAGACAGGAGGGGTGTGTGCAGAGTCCTCCCAGCAGTGCCCAGAGACAGGAGGTGTGTGTGCCTATCACTCCCAGCAGTGCCCAGAGACAGGAGGGGTGGGTGTAGAGTCCTCCCAGCAGTGCCCAGAGACAGGGTGGGTGGGTGCCTATCACTCCCAGCAGTGCCCAGAGACAGGAGGTGTGTGTGCCTATCACTCCCAGCAGTGCCCAGAGACAGGAGGGGTGGGTGCAGAGTCATCCCAGCAGTGCCCAGAGACAGGAGGTGTGTGTGCCTATCACTCCCATCAGTGCCCAGAGACAGGAGGGGTGGGTGCAGAGTCCTCCCAGCAGTGCCCAGAGACAGGAGGGGTGTGTGCCTATCACTCCCAGCAGTGCCCAGAGACAGGAGGGGTGGGTGTAGAGTCCTCCCAGCAGTGCCCAGAGACAGGAGGGGTGGGTGCCTATCACTCCCAGCAGTGCCCAGACACAGGAGGGGTGGGTGCCTATCACTCCCAGCAGTGCCCAGAGACAGGAGGGGTGGGTGCAGAGTCCTCCCAGCAGTGCCCAGAGACAGGAGGTGTGTGTGCCTATCACTCCGAGCAGTGCCCAGAGACAGGAGGGGTGTGTGCAGTCCTCCCAGCAGTGCCCAGAGACAGGAGGTGTGTGTGCCTATCACTCCCAGCAGTGCCCAGAGACAGGAGGGGTGGGTGCAGAGTCATCCCAGCAGTGCCCAGAGACAGGAGGTGTGTGTGCCTATCACTCCCAGCAGTGCCCAGAGACAGGAGGGGTGGGTGCAGAGTCCTCCCAGCAGTGCCCAGAGACAGGAGGGGTGTGTGCAGAGTCCTCCCAGCAGTGCCCAGAGACAGGAGGTGTGTGTGCCTATCACTCCCAGCAGTGCCCAGAGACAGGAGGGGTGGGTGCAGAGTCCTCCCAGCAGTGCCCAGAGACAGGAGGTGTGTGTGCAGAGTCCTCCCAGCAGTGCTCAGAGACAGGAGGGGTGTGTGCAGAGTCCTCCCAGCAGTGCCCAGAGACAGGAGGGGTGGGTGCAGAGTCCTCCCAGCAGTGCCCAGACACAGGAGGGGTGTGTGCCTATCACTCCCAGCAGTGCCCAGACACAGGAGGGGTGGGTGCAGAGTCCTCCCAGCAGTGCCCAGAGACAGGAGGGGTGTGTGCAGAGTCCTCCCAGCAGTGCCCAGAGACAGGAGGTGTGTGTGCAGAGTCCTCCCAGCAGTGCCCAGAGACAGGAGGGGTGGGTGCAGAGTCCTCCCAGCAGTGCCCAGAGACAGGAGGTGTGTGTGCCTATCACTCCCAGCAGTGCCCAGACACAGGAGGGGTGGGTGCAGAGTCCTCCCAGCAGTGCCCAGAGACAGGAGGGGTGGGTGCCTATCACTCCCAGCAGTGCCCAGACACAGGAGGGGTGGGTGCCTATCACTCCCAGCAGTGCCCAGAGACAGGAGGTGTGTGTGCAGAGTCCTCCCAGCAGTGCCCAGAGACAGGAGGGGTGGGTGCAGAGTCCTCCCAGCAGTGCCCAGAGACAGGAGGTGTGTGTGCCTATCACTCCCAGCAGTGCCCAGACACAGGAGGGGTGGGTGCAGAGTCCTCCCAGCAGTGCCCAGAGACAGGAGGGGTGTGTGCAGAGTCCTCCCAGCAGTGCCCAGAAACAGGAGGGATGGGTGCAGAGGCCCCCAGCATTGCCCATGGAAAAAAATAAGGGTGGAGTACCCACAGATCAAATTGCCACAATTGTCAGTCAGGTGCACAAAGACCCTGCAGTACATGTAACACATGTGTGCGAGGCTGGGAGTACACACATGCATACAGCCTAAAAGGGGACATGTCCACATGAAGTCATGTCAACAGACTACATACACAAGTACAGTGATCACCAAGGATGCCACGAATGATGCAGGTGGAGACATCGCTCTGCATGCATGGCCAAAGTTGAAGGGGTCCGTCACACACCCAGCTAATGTACACACAGCTCAGCGCTAAATATTGGGAACACCCTGCAGGGAAGATGTCAGGGTACACAGAGGAAGGAATACACCTTGGGACAATATCACCATGCAGTAACTGCTTACATGAACAGAGAAACCTAGCTAACACCTTGTGCTGGCACACAGATTCCAGGGCCCCCCCTATGACCAGCACACTACTACATTTACCACACACCCAATCAATCAATCAATCATGGAACTTATATCGCGCACTACTCACCCGTAAGGGTCTCAAGGCGCTTGGGGAAGGGGGTCTGCTACTGCTCGAACAGCCAGGTCTTGAGCTGTTTCCTGAAGGCCAGGTGGTCCTGGGTCATCCGCAGGTGGACGGGTAGGGAGTTCCAAGTCTTAGCTGCCAGGTAGGAGAATGACCTTCCTCCAGCGGTGGCTCTCTGGATGCGAGGGACGACGGCGAGGGCGAGGTTAGCGGAACGTAGCCGGCGGGTGGGCGTGTAGAAGGTGAGGCGGCTGTTGAGGTACCCTGGGCCTAGGTCGTGGAGGGACTTGTGTGCGTGGGTGAGGAGTCTGAACGTGATCCTCTTGTTGACCGGGAGCCAGTGCAGGTCTCTCAGGTGGCACGAGATGTGGCTGCGTCGGGGGACGTCCAGGATGAGTCGGGCGGAGGCGTTCTGAATACGCTGAAGTCTTTTCTGAAGCTTGGCCGTAGTACCGGCGTAGAGGGTGTTTCCGTAGTCTAGTCTGCTGGTGACGAGAGCGTGGGTGACCGTCTTCCTGGTCTCGGTTGGGATCCATCGGAAGATCTTTCGGAGCATGCGGAGGTTGTGGAAGCAAGCTGAGGAGACGGCGTTGACTTGTCTGGTCATCGATAGGGAGGAGTCCAGTATGACGCCCAAGTTGCGTGCGTGGTCCGTCGGTTCAGGTGCGGTGCCTAGTGCCGGGGGCCACCAGGAGTCGTCCCATGCGGAGGGTGATGGTCCCAGGATGAGGACTTCTGTCTTGTCCGTGTTCAGTTTCAGGCGGCTGATGTTCATCCATTCAGCGACGTCTGTCATCCCTTCATGCAGGCTGGCTTTGGCGGTGTCGGGGTCTCTGGTGAGGGAGTGAATTAGCTGGGTGTCATCGGCGTAGGAAATGATGTTGAGGTTGTGTTGGCGTGCGATGGCAGCGAGGGGTTTCATGTAGATGTTGAAGAGAGTGGGGCTGAGCGACGATCCTTGCGGGACGCCGCAGATGACTTCGGTGGCCTCGGAGCGGAACGGAGGGAGGCGTACTCTCTGTGTTCTGCCGGAGAGGTATGAGATGATCCATTCCAGAGCCTTCCCTTGGATGCCGGTGTCGTTGAGGCGTTGGACTAGTGTGCGGTGGCAGACAGTGTCAAATGCTGCGGAGAGGTCTAGGAGGATGAGTGCCGCTGTTTCGCCGTTGTCGAGCAGGGCTCGGATGTCGTCGGTGGCTGCGATGAGGGCGGTCTCGGTGCTGTGGTTGGCTCTGAATCCGGACTGTGATGGGTCGAGGGATCCGTTCGTCTCGAGGAAGGCTGCCAGTTGCTTGTTGACGACCTTCTCGATGACTTTGGCGGGGAAAGGAAGGAGCGAGATGGGGCGGAAGTTCTTGAGGTCGGTCGGGTCCGCTGTTGGTTTCTTCAGCAGAGCGCTGAGTTCGGCGTGCTTCCAGCTCTCCGGGAAAGTTGCTGTGTTGAAGGAGGTGTTGATGATGTCTCGGAGGTGGGGTGCGATGGTAGAGGCTGCCTTGTTGAAAACATGATGGGGGCACGGGTCGGTCGGAGATCCGGAGTGGATGGTGTTCATCATGCGTGACGTGTCTTCGGGGGTCACCTCGGTCCATGTCTGGAGGGTGGCGGCGGGGTGCGAAGGTACGACCGATGGGTGCGGGGGTGAAATGTCGAAGCTGTTGTGGATGTTGGCGATCTTGCGGTGGAAGTACGAGGCGAGGGAGTCGCAGAGGTCCTGTGAGGGAGTGATGTCGTTGTTGCCGGTGCTGGGGTTGGAGAACTCCTTGACGATGTTGAAGAGCTCCTTGCTGTCATGGGCGTTCTTGTCCAGTCGTTCCCGCAGAGATTTCTTCTTGGTGGTGCGGATGAGCTGGTGATGTCTGCGAGTGGCGAGTTTCAGTGCTTTTCTGTTGTCGGCGGTCTTGTTGAGGAGCCAGGCCTTCTCGAGGGTGCGGCAGGCCTTCTTGGAGTCCTTAAGTTCGTCGGTGAACCAGGGGGCCTTCTTGCTTCTGGGCCTGGTGAGGGGGTTCTTCAGTGGCGCGAGGTCGTCCGCGCAGGAGGTCAGCCACTGCGTGAGGTCGAGGGCAGCTGTGTTAGGGTCCGTGG
This sequence comes from Triturus cristatus, assembly GCF_964204655.1. NCBI lineage: Eukaryota > Metazoa > Chordata > Amphibia > Caudata > Salamandridae > Triturus > Triturus cristatus. The sequence goes on from NC_140580.1 coordinate 363,282,810, forward strand.
TCCTGACAGGTGGGCTCTGGCTGAGGGAGGTGGCGAGCTGGTCGGCGGTGATCACCACCCAAAATCATGTAGCAGCCCCACCAACAGCAACACCACAAATGCAGTAGTGTTCTAAGGAAAAAAAAAGGCTTTATTCAGCATTTCCAAATAATGTGTGTGTAGATCAAGTTCAATATTTACAAAGCCCATAGGGCAGTCCATGAGTCACAGCTGGATGGGGGACACAGTGGGACGCGTGTCCCCTAGCTTGCCTGCACAGTCAGACTCCTTCGTCTTCCACAGCGGGGAGGGCATCATGTGGGGGGGAAGGACCAGGCACCGCAGGGACATGAGGGCGAAGGGTAGGCGTTGTGGGTGCAGGGATGGAGGACTCCACCAGAGGGGGTGGGGCAGGGCCAAAGGCGGAGGCCAGGATGTCGCTGCACACCTTAGCAAGGTCCTCCAGTGTCTCCCCTGCACCCGAAGGAACCACAGGCCCCAAGGAGGGGGGGGCGGAGGGATGGGTCGCAGCGCCACTGGGGGAGGGTGTGGACAGGGGGGGACTCAACCACCCTGACCGGGGACTCCCTTGACCGCTTGTGGGGTGGTGTCACAGTGGGGCTCAGGGACAGAGCGGCCATGAAGCAGTCCTTGCCGGATATGTGGCCAGGAGAGCTGAGGGGAGGGGATTTGGAGGGAGTGGATTGGGTGGAATGCGGACTCCCACTGTGGCTGCATGACTTACGTTTGCCCCCGACCCAGTGGGTGTGCCTACTTCACCCTGTGTGTGCGTGCCAGGAGGTGTGCGTATGACCTTCCCTGCTGGTGTGGTGCCTGTGTCTGTTGTGGTGGGTGCATGCTGACGTCTGGGTGTACGTGGGACAGGCATGGGAGTGGGAAGTGTGGATGGGGCAGGGGTAGGGGGTGGGACGTAGCGCTGCAGGAGACCCACTGCTGCAGTCAGTGTCGAGTCTATGGACCTCAGCAACTGGCGTTGGTCAGCCTGCGATGAAAAAATGCCCTCCAAGTATGCCTCCATGTTGTGCAGCACTTGGCTGTGGCCATGGAGGACATTAAGGATCGCAGCCTGACCAACCTGCAACTGCCGCTGGATGTCCACAGACTCGGCATTGGCGGCAGCAGTGGAGACAGGGGCAGGGGGTGCGGTGCCTGGCAGGAAGGAGACATGTGGTGACCGGGCACGCTGGGAAGGGACACGAGCAAGTGGGAGGCGGCTGATGGCAATGGAGGGGGCGGGGTGCGATGTTGTGCCGCTGTCAGCTGCTGGTGCAGCCTCCGCCCACTCAGAGAGATCTTCCTCGGACCCGTCAGCTTCATATTCTGTCGTGCCAGTGGACAGGTCCTCGGCCTCACTCTCCTCCGCCTCAGTACCACTCAATGTGCCAGCCACGATGTCAACGCTGGCACTGGTGCTCGGTCCCTCCACTCCGTCTGTGCTCGTGTCTCCCTCCGTGTCCCCCGACGATGCTGTGGGCAAGGTGAAGAGACAGCAATTAATCACACACCTGTATACATATGTCACATGAGTCCAATCTACATAGGTTACAGTGCATAGCCTGCAAAGAAACATCAGGAACATCTACAAAACAAGGTACAGATGTAGGGCATGCAACACACAGTTGGTTGACCCACCATGCCAATGAAAATCCATGGAGAGCATGACACAATAGCAAATGACATGAAATGGAGTTTGACAGAGGAGCCAGGCCCTGGGGACATTCCAGCACTGCATCTGCACCACACAGCGTTGCCGAAAATAAGGATGAGGAGGGACCATATCCATGAACTTGAGGCACATGCTGCATAGGTAATACTGAAAACATGCCCACCATGACTGGCTCACTGCACCTTGAGTGTATGTCCAGACAAACATCACACACTGGACAGACATAGCAAGGAGAATTCTGGTTTTGACATGTAGGCTTGGCCCGCACCAACCACCCCCTACATGAGACAATTTGTTGAGACACAGGTGGCACTTACATCTCTTAGTCTGGGTGAAATACACAGGGGCTGCATAAATGCAAGATTGGACGCCAAATACCCAAGGTGCGCCTGTCCAAATAATCATGTACAAATGGCCATCATCAGATGATTGTAACAAGACACACAGGCACTGGCCACTGTGACTATGAACAAGGAAAATTAGGTCAGGCTGTACAGTGGACACTTGTACTACATTTTACGTCAATATACATGGTGCCAGGGGACAATGGCACAGAGCAAAACCTATGCTGTAGACACTGAGAGTGTCCAAGTTTTGTGATGACACACATGACACCTAGGAAAATATGCCCCAGGGGACAGTAGTGGCCATACAACTCCATGGTCCTGAATGGGAATGACTGCAACACACGCCACCATCCCTGCACTATGCGTATCGCACACTCATGCACATCATGTCACAGGCCACAACATAGGACATGCGCGCTGTAAGGCATGACACTTGAGAGACTAACTCCCATGTCTGGACTCAGCATCAGTGCCAACTGACATGGAACCCACATGTACTGAACTGGACAGGGCACAGGCAAGGTCCCCAAACCTGTTACACACCACCCCCACACATGATGCTACAGGCATAGTTCACGTGGAGAAAGCGCCAGACCACATTACCTTGTGAAGGAGTGACTACACACAGACCAGGGAACACATTGCAAGGAGGGGAAGGGAGGCAGGAGAGCACAGCTATACTGTGGGTAACTGGATCTGCCCAGCACCTTTAAACCCTGGCAGTGTATCCATGCAACTGTGCACTTACAAAAGCTGGTGACACACAACAAACACACATGTACCTACCCCCTTCCTGCTGCTGCTTCTCCTGTAAGCGCCTCTCCAAGTCTGGAAATACCACCGCCAGCACACGCTTGTGGATGTGGGTCAGACGGCGGCGCCCCCGGTTCTTATGGGTCTCATGTGAGTCCCCCAGCAGGACCCGTGCGATCCTCCGTGTCCAGCACCGGATATCCTGCCAGCGTTTCCTAACCTGGGCCAGGCGCCGCTTGTGACCATCCGCACCCCTCACGGCACTGACGGCGGTCAGCCATATCTGCTTCTTGGCAGAGGCGCCTACCTGTGAGGATGAACAAGTGACACTACATCAATACACCAGGCACATGTCACAGAGAGACATATTAGAACTAATTTGCTGTTTACAACAAGGCATAGTATGCATCCAACGCATTGCACCTTTGTCATAGGGACATGATCCTCTGGGGAAGGGCAAAAGCAGTACGTGCCATTGAAAGTACACAGGTGGAATGAGGGCAACGACACAATCAATGATCCAGGCTCACACTGTGCATCACAAGCTACACCAGGATGATGTGCAGCACCTCTAAGCAGTCACATGCCACAGGCCACTGACGCTACCGCAGCAGAGTACACAGACACACACAGGCACAGGACATTCACCTGCCATTGCCAAATGCAGTGACAAACCTCACTCTGCACATGTGCCACTAGACGGGGGGGGCTCACAGGTGTGGGGCTGGCTCTGCACGTCAGACACACAGCACTGCTCCCTGCTCACATCAGATGGGCAGGGTATATCCATCCCTCATGCAGCCCGGGTGCTGCACTCCACATATGCACCCACCCACATGACAGGGGACTTACACACACACCGATGTCCAGGGTACGAACACATCATGTGGACACTCTCAGCACAGGTACACAGAACTAACACACATCTGTGGGTACAGTCACCTGTCACACTGGGCTGACCACATAATCACATGAGGACTGTAGAGGCTACATTCCCAGGAGGACAAGACAGGCAGAATGTGGCATGCACCATGCAGTGATTGTCACTGTAAACACAATGCCAGTGAGGACGGCAGACATGCACCACAGCATGCTCTGGCTGGGAGACATCAGGCATTCCCCCCCCCTGGGAGCCCCCCTACAGTACATAGCATGTGTGTCACACCTGGACACAATGCCAGAAGTCACACTCACAAAAAAGGGACACAGTCTGTGCTAGTGGACTATGCACTCACCTGATACCCTGGTCGGCCATACAGCAGGGGGTACTGTGGGAGGATCACATCCAGCAAAGCCAGGTTCTCCTCCAGGGTGAAAGGCTGTGACCTCTCCACAGACCTTGACATGATTCCAGGGAATCAGTAGCAGCAGCTGGGTCATCGAATACAAAGATGTGCAGGCAAGTGCTCCCTCATGGGACCTGGCTGCCTTATATCTGCCTTGCTGGCCTGTTTCATGCACAGGAGTACAGAGTGATTGGTCACTCATATTTGCATCCTATGGTTCCTCCAATCCCTTCAAACCTAGCACAGTCAGTGGGTTCTTATTGTGTTTTTTTCTTCAGCATGATGTCAACTCCAGAAGCACATTGCAACAAAGTAGATTCATTCAAACTGACTACTGCTGTGCACCTGCTTAAAAAAATTCAAATTTAAAACTGGGTCTCCATGACAACCAGCATGCATGTAGGCCTTTATACTTGTCCCTCATGTGTCCCCTATGTAATTTGGAGCTTCACACACAGGTACGGTGCGTCCCGGGGCCCTAGGGCACACCAAATGCATATCAACGGCCCGGACAGGCGTGTGTACGGTCCGTCTCACTATGGGTGTTCTTGCGTATGCGTACTCATAGTGATAGTGAGCGTACAGGCGTGTGTACGCTCCGTACCACTATGAGTACGCATACGCGAGAACACCCATAGTGATAGTGAGCGTGCAGGCGTGTGTACGGTCCGTCTCACTATGGGTGTTCTCGCGTATGCGTACTCATAGTGGTACGGACCGTACACACGCCTGTACGCTCACTATCACTATGAGTACGCATACGCGAGAACACCCATAGTGAGACGGACCATACACACGCCTGTACGCTCACTATCACTATGGGTACACATACGGTAGCACTCCCATAGTGATAGGGAACGTACACAGGCCCTCTTAGCGAATGTACGGTGCCGTTCACACATCACAGTGGTGACAGGCAGCACACAGGAAGGAATAGGGCTGACATACTTGTCCATGGATGGACATCAAGGCATTGTCTGGGCAGTACTACATGTGTGGGGCACAGGTGTGAAAGGCTGTGATGTGGCACATTACTCCTGAGTGGAGAAGGCACCAGATGTATGATGAGATGTGTACAGTTGTTATGTGTGACGGTGCAATGTGTGCCAGGCATGCCCTTAACTCCCTTGACATGTGTGCATGTCGTACTGCACACTTGGGATGAGCGTCACTGGCATGGCACGGTCAACAACACACGCAAGTGTCCCCTGATGCCCGGTACAGGGGTTACCACACCAGACATGTCACTACCCACGGTGCACGATGTGACTATGTCATGTATGTGTGGGGGGTTCCCATTAGGTTGATGTTGGAGCTCCCTCAAAAGCATCAGCTGTTGCAGCAACCAACATGTGTCTGTGTGTAGATGGACATGGCACACTGTTACGCACACCAGGCCACATGTGGTATCGGATGTGAGGTGTGTATGTATGCATGGGACACGGAGTAGCGTAACAAGGACATGTCTGCATCCACTCTATGAATGTGTGGTGAGTCATCACATGTACACCTTCATGGCAAGGTGTGTGGGCTGTCCTAGTGTAATGTCATGTGACCTGTGGCTCTAGTGTTCCGCTACCTGGCTCTGAAATTGACATCCTACTTCTGCTGATGTGTGGATGTATGTCACTCCTGTGTTGCGTCTGGCTGTTCACTTACACTGGGACACAGCTAATCCCATGCCATGGCATGTGGAGGTTCACAATCTCCGTGTGTAGCTGGGTCTTGGTAGGAGTGTCACCTGGCAGCCATACGTGTCCAGGGCATGTGGCACATACCTGACTCCGTATGTCGCATATGTGTATTGACAGATTAACATGCGCTCAGCACCAAATAATTGTTGTTGTAGTGCACTCACTCTTCCTTGTCACTTCCAAATTACTGCAGAGGGCCACCTCTTCCCCGACCAATTCCGGACTTGGCTGCCATGCGGGAGAATGACTGTATCCGGTGCTACCGCTTCCCCCAACAGTTGATTCTGGAGTTGACGGCGAGGCTGGCACCATACCTGCAACCGCTGCACAGGTATCCTATGGCACTGACACCCAAGCTGAAGGTAATGGCAGCCCTCCATTTTCTTGCCACGGGTACCTTTCAAAATACCATAGCACATGTTGGTGGCATGTCCCAGAGCATGTTCTGCCGTGTGCTGCATGATTTCCTAGAGGCCATGTTGCTTCACCTGGATGAATTCATCCATTTCCCAACCCCTGAAATGTTGACTGGTGTCAAGCGTGGATTCTATGCCCTGGGAGGGATGCCCCATGTCATTGGGTCCATAGATGGGACACATGTGGCTTTGGTACCACCACAGGCACAGGAGGTAGCGTACAGGAATCGCAAGCACTACCACTCCATCAATGCCCTTGTGGTGTGTCTGTCCAACATGGTGATTTCACATGTCTGTGCTCGTTTTCCAGGATCAGCACACGATGCCTACATCATGAGGCGTAGCAGGGTGCCTGAAATTAGGCCTGGGCAAAAATTTTGTTCCGTTCGCGGAAATTGCGATAATTTGACATTTTTGCGTTCCGCGGAGAGCGCGAAAATTTCAAAAATTCCGGTTTCCGCAGCTTGGCGATAATTTGTTTCTTGCTCGCGCTGTAAAATAATACATTCTCGCGCGCGCGCGATCGCCTTACCTGAATCCCTGCGTTCGCCGACAAGTTTTCTTGATCCGGTCGCGTTCTCCATGAGATGTTGTATTGTTTTTAGCCATTTGCGCTGTCTCGCGACAGTTCGCGCCCGCAGTGACGTCATGCGTCGCGCGATCACATCTTTCTTCTCGCGATCATGCACCGCGAGAACAACTCAAAACAAGATGGCCGCGCCCGCAAGCAACCACATGGGTAAGTTGGCGACCCGCAACCATGCAGAAAATCTCGCGAACATGCCGGAAAAAAACTTCCGCATCTTCGCGATATTTCTGCTTGTTTGCGATAATTTTAAACATTTTCGCGATAATTTGCGAAGGTTAATTCCGCAAATTCCGCCCACCCCTACCTGAAATGATGACGCAGCTGCGCAACGAACGAGCATGTGTTGTTGGTGGGTACACTCTGTCTGTCCTGTATTTTGCGTAGACTTCCAGCACAACCGCTTCTCCTGTCCTTCTTATGTCCATGTGCTTTCCATGTAGGGGACGCTGGCTATCCCAACATGCCATGGCTGATCACACCTCTCCGCAACCCCATCACGCCGGCCCAGCTCCGCTACAACACCGCCCATGGCCGGACAAGGCGAGTGATAGAGAGGACATTTGGCCTCCTGAAGAGCCGATTCCGATGCCTCCACATGACCGGCGGCGCCCTCCCATATGCCCCGGCAAAGGTCTGCAAAATCTTCATGGTCTGCTGCATGCTGCACAACATGGCAGTTGAGAAAGCTGTGCCACTCATCCTGGATCAAGATGATCAGGACCATCCACCCGTGGAGGACGAAGGTCTTGGCAATGGGGCTAGTGATGTGGAGGATGTGGAGCCGCAAGAGGACATCCGGAGTCGGCTCATACGCGACTTCTTTGCTTAGTGGTGAGTACCAGTGTCTGTGTGTGCACGCATTGGTCCCCGTGTGGCATGTGTTGAAGATGTGTGTGTCCATCTGCATGTATGGCACGTGAGTCAGAGGTGTGTGTGGATGTGTCACTGGAGTGATGGTGCCAGTGATGAGTGTATTTCCCCAGTCATAATTGTGACCTGGCATGTTGTCATCCTTACATGTGTCGAGTACATGCACATGCAAGTGGCTGTGCTTTTTGTGGCTGACTTCTTGTGTGTCTCTCATCCCCAGGTACTTGCGCATGCCGTCTGCTGGTTGCATTGTTGTGGCACTGCTATTCCTCATGGACACGTCATCGTGTGCTGACTCAGCGTAACACGCACGGACAAGTTTGGAAGTCTCCTTAGGGTAAGGGATGCATCAGGGGTGTATTGGGTGTGGCAGTTGTTTACGATGTATGCACACTGCCCCTGTCGATGTTTGGTTCCTCTGCAGACATGTCGCATCACCATGGTACACATGACATGCAGCTGGGTACACCTGAATAGACGGTCAGACTTGTTGACAGTCATCAGTGATGGGATTGTGGAATGTGATGATGGCATCAATGTGTGTTACACTGCCCTCGGACACATACGGTTTGCATTGGCTTGACATGGTGTGGGACTTCCACATCAGCGGATCAATGGTGTATGGCAGGCTCTCCGTGAGCAGCAGGGGGTGTTTAGCTGTTAGCCGACACTTGTGTGCCAGTTCCATGGCTATCACGCATTTGTGCTGCAGAAGGGGGGTGCCAGTGTTGGACCCACATGTTACTCCACATGACCCGTTCATGTGTACTCCGAGTTGCCTCTGCAATCCCGAATACATGACTAATAAAGGTGTCCCTATGCCTCCAAGGTGCCTCTTCTCAGTCAATGCTGGTGTGTTGCCACGGTGCATCCGGCATGTCTGGCATGGTTTTCCGTGATAGTGGCTATGTGTCTATGTGTAGAGTAGCAAGATGCAAGCTGTTTGTGTGGGATTAGACTGTGTATTGTGCATGATGTCCATGACTGTGTGGGTATTGTGACATGTGCCATCCCCATGCATCCAACGTTGGCCAGGCCACCATTCTCTGCATCCACCTGACTCAAGCTTGCAGGACATGGTTCTGCCACCTGTCCACACATACCTGGGTGCCCCCAGGACACTCCACATGATCCCTGACCTCTGCGCATGGCTGTCGCTGTACTCAATATGTCTGTCGGCACGGTTGTGCAGCCACCCCCTCAGCTGGTTGGGCCCATCACGGGTGTGTATGGTGCTCCATGTCTGTCTTGCCTAATACAATGTGACCCATGTGTGTCCTGTGCCAGACTCCAGGGTGTGGATGGTTGAAGTCAAATGAGAACTCAGGCATGGTTAGACTTGACAAGACACATGTAAGGTAATAATACAATCAGTAGGCATCTTCTCTTCATGGTGTGACTTTTTATTTTGGTTGGGGTAGGGGGGGGGGGTTTGACAAGAGGGGCTTTCCGGGTGTGTGGAATAAAAAGTTCACTAGGGGAGTTGGAGTCCTTGGCATTTGAAATCCTCAGAGTCCATGCCACAGTCTTTGTCAACATTGGTCAGACAGTGACCAGCAAGTCCATGTGGCAGAGAATGTCTTTTGCTGCTGTGCTGCTGTTGCTCCAGTGGGCCAGGTGCCAGGCCAGGTGTCCTGGGAGATGGTGCTGTTGCGCCGACCCTCACGGTCTTTGCCGTGGACGACCCGTCCTCCTGCGGGGACCCTCAGCAGCAGGACGTGACAATGTTTGGGATGCTCCATCGGATGTCTCCTCCTCCTCCTCCTGATCCCTCCCTGTGGGTGGTGATGTTCTACGTCTGATGGCACAGGGAGGGTTGCCCATGTTGTCGGCCATCCGACGGAGTGTACTGTGAATTCCCGTGAACACCGTCACGAGCTCAGCCTGTCTGTCCTCCATCCGCCGTTGGTGTTGCAGTAGACAGGCATGTTGCTCCGCATGTTGCTGGGCCTGCTGGGTCTTGATCTCATCGAGGGTCCCCTTCATCTCGTTGAGGGTGGACACAACCTGGGCCATGCCCGTGGTGTCCTGCCGGTATGTGTCCAGGATGTTTCGGACATGGGAATATACCGGTTCCCCAGCCAACCGGTCAGGCTCGCACCTCCGCCGTCCTCCACTCCCACCACCCCTGCCCACTTGCACCTGGCCTGCCCTTGTGGGCACATCGGGTCTCCGGGACCCCTGAGGGGTGGCATTGGCGTTGTCGCCTGCCTCCTCCTGGGTGCCCGGGACACCGTGTCCCTCCTGGCCAGCCTGACTGCATTGTGGTGGTGGGGCAGGGATCCTGGGTGTCTCCTGGGATGTGGCAGGAGTGGCGGTGGTGGTTGGCCCAGTTGTACCTGACGCAGGTGCTGCAGGTCGTTGGACACCAGAGGGGCCAGGTTGGTCGGGGTCGGGTTCGTCCACAGAGTGGTGAGAGTCGTCACTGCCGGTGGCTCCGTCATCCCGCCGAGCCGGGTCCTGTGAGTCTTCCCCCCCAGTGTTGGGGGGTGATCCACGACGTTGACCTGTGTGTGAGAGAGACAATGTTAATTTTGTTCCATGCAACATCCATGTTTCATTGGTTTCAAAGTTGGCACATTTCCTCTGGGAATTTGGATATGTCTTGCATTCCACTCACAGTGCACTTGTGCATGGGTATGTCCCTTGGGCACAGCTTTTGCGACTTTACCTATGTGTGGCACAGTCTTACTTGCTTCGTCAATTGTGACTGCAGTCAGCAGTGGAGTGAGCAGGTGTGGCGAGCCATGCATTGGTGCCTTCCGTGTAGCACTGTACGTGGGCACATGGAGTTGTTCCACACACTTATATGATGCAGGTAGCTGTCGTTGTGCTCGTGCACAGGTTGTGACATGGCCCTGTGTTTTGCCATGGAGAAGAGGGGGGGTTCTGGCACTGGCCACCCTTGTCTACATGCACGCAGTCCACCTGCTGACGAGCAGACATTCCCACACCCCACAAGGCTGATTTGCTCTCCCTGTGTGTCCCTTTCTCGCTCCCTCTCTGTCCCCCTCTCCCTCCCTCTGTGTGTCAGCCTCCTCCCTCTGTCCATCTCCCTGTGTCTCCCTCCCTCTCTGTCTCCCTCTCCCTCCCTCTGTGTGTCAGCCTCCTCCCTCTGTCCGTCTCCCTGTGTCTCCCTCCCTCTCTGTCTCCCTCTCCCTCCCTCTGTGTGTCACCCTCTGTCACCTCAGCCCAGCTTCCTGGGCACACACTGTTAGCAGATCTTTGAATGGCCCTTGGATTGTTGATGTGAGTTTGTTTCTGATCTCCAGGCACCCATTTGGTGTAGTGTCTGTGTCTGCACTGCTGCTGTGGTGGTGTGTGCTGCCACTCTTTCACAGTGTTGGCTGTTCATTAGCTGCTGTCATGTGCAACAACGTGCCGTCACCCCCATGTGTTAATGCAAGGCGTCCGCCATTTGCTGGCAAGTCTTTCCTGTGTGGGGACACACTGTTTGTCTGGCTGTGACCTAGGTCATATGGGCAGGGGGCATTGTTGTCTGCTTCTGAGTTGCACTATGTGATTTTTGGGGCCCACACTCCCGCCATCCGGCTTACCGTGTCTTGTGTTGGTGTTTTCTGTGGCCTGTGACTTGGAATTGTCCAGCTGGGTGCATGGGGCATGGTGGCGCCAGTGGCATGTGTGTGTTCATGGAGTGTGGTTGAGTCATGCGATAGCTTGGGGTGGTTGCGTGCCTGTTTGTGAGTTTGGTTGTGGATGACGTTCCCCCCATGTGAGGTGAGTTGTTTGTGTACTCACCCGGGTCTCGGAGTCCTTCTAATCCGTCCACTGCCACCAACGGCAGTATGGCCATCACCCTCTCCTCCCAGGGATGGTATTCTACGCGTCTGCGGGGCAGCCCTCCTCCAGTGACGTTGGCCTGGTTGTGTTCGTCGGTCATTTTGGCTCGGACCCTCCTCCGCAGATCGTACCACCTGGCTTGGCACTCATGACTGGTCCTTCTGGTGTCCGCAACAGCATTCACAGCATCGACGATCGTCTGCCACATGGCTGTTTTTTCGGAAATGGTGGTCTGTCTGACCAATGTTCCAAAGAGGTGTGGCTCGACTCTGAGGATTTCATCCACAAGGACCTCCAACTCTCGGCTAGTGAACTTTGGATTCTTGTTAGTGGGCATGGTGAGGGGTGTGGGTGTGGATGGTGGGGGGGTGTGTGTGGATGGTTGTGGGTGTGTGGGTGTGGTTGTGCAGGTGTGTGTGTGAATGTGATGAGGGTGTGTTTGTGAAGGTGTGTGTGAAGGTGTGCAAGTGTAAGGTGTAGTAAAGGTTCTAGTATGCTGCTGTAGGTTGTCTGTGGGGTCTGGCAGCAGTGAGTCTGTTGCAAAGGCTCATGGTTTGTGTGTGTGGGCCCTTTTTATTGGTCCATTGGTGGGTGTGGCTGTGTTTGAAGTTTGGGTGGGTGTGTTATAAGGAGTGGTTGTGTTTTGGTCCTCTGTTTTGGTTTTTGGCAGTTGCAGGTCAGTGAATGTGTTGTTTTAGTGGTTGTTGGACATGTTTTGTGGCTTTGTGCCATTCGAATGGTGTATTCTTGTGTTGTTTTGCTTTGTCCTGGTTGTGTACGTGCGTTTTTAACGTGTGTACGGTGTGTACTTCGGCCATTTTGTTGTACAGTGCTGTCCTTGTGTCTGGCTTGGTACGACTCGTACATGCGCGATGTTGTGTCAAGGTGGTGATGTTGGGGCCTGAGGTGCACTGCTCCGTACTTAGAATGTTGGGGTGGGGGTACGCTCCATGCATACGCGGGTGGGGGTACGCGTCGTACATACACGGTTGGGGTGGGGGTACGCTCCATACATACGCGGGTGAGGGTACGGGTCGTACATACATGGTTGGGGTGGAGGTACGCTCCTTACATACGCGGGTGAGGGTACGGCTCATACATACCCTGTTGGGGTGGGGGGGTACGCTCCATACGTACGCGGGTGAGGGTACGGGTTGTACTTACACTGTTGGGGTGAGGGGTACGCTCCATACGTACGCGGGTGAGGGTACGGGTCATACATACACGGGTGTACATACACGGGTGGGGGTACGACTCGAACGTGCACGGGTGTACATACACGGGTGTACGACATGTACACGGGTGTACATACATGGGGGTACGACACGTACACGGGTGTACATACACGGGTGGGGGTACGACTCGAACGTACACGGGTGTACATACACGGGGGGTACGACACGTACACGGGTGTACATACATGGGTGGGGGTACGACTCGAACGTACACGGGTGTACATACACGGGGGGGTACGACACGTACACGGGTGTACATACACGGGTGGGGGTACGACTCGAACATACACGGTGTACATACACGGGGGGTACGACACGTACACGGGTGTACATACATGGGTGGGGGTACGACTCGAACGTACACGGGTGTACATACACGGGGATACGACACGTACACGGGTGTACATACACGGGGGGTACGACACGTACACGGGTGTACATACATGGGTGGGGGGTACGACTCGAACGTACACGGGTGTACATACACGGGGGGTATGACACGTACACGGGTGTACATACACGGGTGGGGGTACGACTCGAACGTACACGGGTGTACATACACGGGGGTACGACACGTACACGGGTGTACATACACGGGTGCGACTCGAACGTACACGGGTGTACATACACGGGGGTACGACACGTACACAGGTGTACATACACGGGGGGTACGAGACGTACACGGGTGTACATACACGGGTGGGGGTACGACTCGAATGTACACGGGTGTACATACATGGGGGTGTTCGACTCGTATGTACACGGGTGTACATACACGGGTGAGGGTGTACATACACGGGTGGGGGTACGACTCGAACATACACGGGTGTACATACACGGGGGATACGACACGTACACGGGTGTACATACACGGATGGGGGTACGACTCGAACGTACATGGGAGTACATACACGGGGGGTACGACACGTACACGGGTGTACATACACGGGTGGGGGTACGACTCGAACATACACGGGTGTACATACACGGGGGGTACGTCACGTACACAGGTGTACATACACAGGGGGTACGACACGTACACGGGTGTACATACATGGGTGGGGGTACGACTCGAACGTACACGGGTGTACATACACGGGGGGTACGACACGTACACGGGTGTACATACACGGGTGGGGGTACGACTCGAACGTACACGGGTGTACATACACGGGGGGGTCCGACACGTACACAGGTGTACATACACGGGGGGTACGAGACGTACACGGGTGTACATACACGGGTGGGGGTACGACTCGAACGTAGACGGGTGTACTTACACGGGGGTGTTCGACTCGTATGTACACGGGTGTACATACACGGGTGAGGGTGTACATACACGGGGGGTACGACTCAAACGTACGGGGGCTGGGGGGGTCGGCGCGTATGCGGGCACATGTCTCCATGGTTGCTATGGGTGTTCGGTGCGGACGGTGTTTTTTCATACGGTTGTAACATCGGACGCACGGGATGGATCGTGATTCCGCAGTCGGACTTCACTTTTCACATTTGTACGGTAAATCGTCCGGGGACGTGTCGGACACATTTTCCGACCCGAGGACGTGTGGGGAATGATTCCCAATGCGATTCGTATGGTCTTTTTCCCATGCGAATCGTAATTGGCAGTTTGTACGGCACTTGTACGATTCGTACGGTAAAAAGACCGGATACGAGTCGTACGGGGAATTTTTTTACCGGATCGTAATCGGCACCTATATCTAATTTTCATTTTCAATCTTGCTCTCAGGACTATTTTTTATATAACACTGTGTTCACCTACCATTTTCACGGGCATTACATTTTGCGATAGGGGTTGGAGGGTCAGGGGGTGTTTCTGCCAAGTGAGCCCGGAGTCACAGTCACAAACGTCCTCTTCTTCCTGAATAAAAGTGGGATTATGCTGCATACTTGTTCATATTTTAAGTAGTTCGCACAGACACACGTTTTAAAAACAATAAAGCTCCTAATACCCGCCTTATCTGAACAGTTAGCTTGCTGCCCCATCCCCCTCCTACCTATCCTCTGTTGTGTGAATCCATGGACTAGCCACCTCCCTCCTGCCATGCATGGTCTGATGTGCTGCCACTGCCACTCAATTTAGTATGATATACCAGTCCACTCCTCCTGCCCTCCATTGCCCAATTCTATGCCCCATCATTGACCTCCTGCTTAAACTCTGTGCTTTGCTTGCTGCCCCTATTCTCCTTCCCCCTGCCCTCCGATGTCTTTGTGCATGCCCCTGCTCCATCCTTTTTGCCCACCATGTTCCATGGACCTGCCACTCCTATCTGCTCTGAGTGTTCTGTTGAGCTGCCACTCCCCTCCCACCTGCCTAGCATTGTCAGATGACTGTAACCTGTCCCTGCCACCTCCACCCTGCCTGTCCACATGCCGTGCCCCTATCCTCTTCCTCCTGTCCTACATGGTCCATTGTACTGCCACACCCTTCTGCCCTCCCTGGTCTGTTGTGCTGCAACTGCTCCTCCTGCCTGCCCCGTGCGGTCTGTTGTGAGGCCCCTTCCCCTGAAATTTCTTGTCTGTGCACAGGTCCTGACCCTCCCTTCTATCCTCCATCGTCCTTTGTGCATGCCCCTGCACCCTCCTTCTTGCCCATCATAGCCATTGTGCTTCCACTAACCCTCCCACTTGCCATGCATGGTCTTCTGTGCTGCCATGGCCCCTCCCACCTTCCCTGTGTGGTCAGTTAGCTGCCCCTGACCCCCTCCGACCTTCCCTCCATGGTCTGTGTGTATGCCATCACAGTCTCGCTGTTGCTCTTTATGGTGTGTCTTGCTTCTAGTGCCCATCCTGCCTGACCTCCATGGCTATCTTGCTGCTCCTGCCCTGCCCCCTTGCCCCCAGCCCTCTGTTTACATGTGCAGACCCCTACTCCCTCCCTCCTAGCTTGCCTGTTCCATTGTAATGCCCATGATCTGTCCCTCCTGCCCTTTATGGTCTGTTATGCTGCAGCTTTCTCTCCTGTCTGTCCATTATGGTCAGCTAGCTACCATTGCCTCTTGCCCCTCTGTTCTCTGTTGTCCATGTGCATGGTCCTGTCCCCTCCCTCTTGCTTTCTATGGATTGTTGTGCTGCACTCCCGTCCCGCATGCCCTGTGTGGTGTATTGTGCTACTGCAAACCCTGATGCCTGCCCTGCAGGGTCAGTTTGGTGCACCTCTCCATGTCCCTCCTGTCCTCTGTTATCCAAGTCCATGTCCCTACCCCATTTCCTTCCATGATCCAATGTACCATACTTGCGAACATTTTGAACTTGGTAAGAGGGAGATTTTGAAAAAAAACTGGGGTATTGATTTTCCCCTTTGAGTTACATTGAAAAAGAGGAGATTGTAGACAGGAGACAGATCAAATAAAGCCCATTTGAGCTTAAAAACATTGGACGTTTCCTGGCTGAATCGGGTCTGTTGGCATGTATGGTTGTACTACCATTGCCTCTTCCTTCTGCCCACAATGGTCTATTACATTGCCACAGCCTCTCTTGCAAGTCCTGTATTGTTGGTTTGTTGCCCCTGCCCCCCTTTCCACTGCCCTCCATAGTCTGTTGTGCTGCCACGGCCCTTCCTGCCTGCTCAGTGTGGTTACATTTTTGCCTTTGCACCCTCCTTCCTGCCTTCAATTTTCAGAGTCCGTGCCCCTGGCCTCTGCCTCTCAACAGTATCCTAATGAACAACTAGATTGCTAACATTCTATATTTATTACAAAAGTGTGGAACGCCTGACGTCATCGTGATGTAATCAAAACTGTAATACCTAGAGCATTTCCTTTAGAAATTACATATATGAGAGGGTCTTATTGGCATCAAAATTATGGTTAGTGCTCTAAAAGACTAAAATAAGGACATATTTTCTGAGTTTTCAAATAGCGACAAAGCACTTTTAAATCATTTGGTATCTTTATGTTTTTTTATCCAGTTGACCACTTGATTAAATGTTGCACTTAGGGGAGAGGATGTGGTGTTACTTCCAGAACTGCAGACTTTGCAACTGGGGAACCAGGTTGGAGTTTCTGCTTCAGCTCGACATTCTGTGATTCTGGTCAAATTACTTAGTCTCCCCATGTCTACAACCAAATGAATTTGTTCTTGTGTGATGTAACCAATGCTCATGTAAAGCACTCCAATACCTGACAAGTCTGCACTATATAACACTGCAAAAACACACAATAATAAGTGTTTTGCACACTTCTGTCATTGGGCTATATTTGGGTTACATCTGGGTGATTTTGGGCTACATTTGGGCTCTTTTGTCTCCGGTGGCCATCTTGGGAGATTTATTTGATATGAAGTTTCCTAATTTCCTCATGTACTGCAGTCTCCTCAGTAGGAAATGCTTTCAGTTTTTTACTTTGATTCCATTATGAAGGTATTCAGATATGTCACTCATTTGCCATCAATTCTGAATGTTAGCACTCTAGTTGCTCATTAGATCACTGTAGTAAAACTACTGTTCACCATGGAAGTCTGCTCCTGGTATTAAAAGTGCATGTTTCAGTCTGCATGTCAGAATTTTTTAATGAAATAGAAGAGGATTTGAGAAGTCACTCAAAATGTGCCCTCATTTTCTTTCTTCAGCATTAATCATAATTTCTATGGCAAAATGAACCCCCTCATTGTGTTCCTTTTTAAATTAAATGTTTTAAGTGTTACCAGTTTATTCCAATCAAGATGGCTTCAGGTGTGCCATACTTTTGTCATAATGAAGACAGTAAGCGCTCTAGTTGTTTTTAAGAACACTCTGGGACATTCTGTCATTGGGCTATACTTGGGCTACATCTGGGTGATATTTGGGCTACATTTGGGCTCTTTTGTCTCTGGTGGCCATCTTGGGAGACTTATTTGTTATGAAGTTTCCCAATTTCCTCATTTACTGCAGTCTCCTCAGTAGGAAATACTTTCAGTTTTTTACTTTGATTCCATCAAGAAGGCATTCAGATGTGTCACACATTTGCCATAAATTCAGAATGTTAGCACTATTTTTGCTCATTAGATCACTGTAGTAAAGCTACTGCTCACCAGGGAAAACTGCTGCTGGTATTGAAAGTGCATGTTTCAGTCTGCATGTCAGAATTTTTTAATGAAATAGAAGAGGATTTGAGAAGTCACTCAAAATGTGCCCTAATTTTTCTTTCTGCAGCACTAATCATACTTTTGTTGGAAAAATGAACCCCTCATTTTGTTCCTTTTTAAATTAAATGTTTTAAGAGTTACCACTTTAATCCAAGCAAGATGGCTTCAGGTGTGCCATAGGTTTATCATAAGTAGGACTGTTAGCGCTCTAGTTGTTCTTTGGAACACTCTGGGAAGCTGCAGTAGAACACAAAGGAATCAACTGACAGTCTCTGCCCTTGTTGGATGTACATGTTTTACTGAGAATGTCAGACTTCATTCTCACATGACTGAGAAAGATAATGTGAATTTACAGAAAATAAGCTCTCAGTTTAGCTTATAGATCACCTTCCAAACCTCTGTGGGAAAAGCATGAGTAAATATATTTCTCTCAATCATGATATCCCAGCAGAAGGCTTTTTCACATGGTAAAATCACCTTAGAACATACCACAGTTCCTAAAATGAGTATGGTACCATCAACAAATGATTTATAATGTAACTAAAGTCTTAAAACCGTCTATTAACTGCAATGCTTTTTAATGAGGTACTATCATGTATATTGGTCCCAAGATGGCTGCCAACACTTCTTGGATGAAGTGCTGACAGCCAATCAGATCTCAGGATGAGATGTGTGGTTAGGCTCTGCCCACATATATATATGATTTTACTTTTGATTTTCTCAGGAACTACTGAACAGATTGACACCAGACCTGCAAAAGGCACATCCCTGAGCTGAGGACTACCTCTCTGCCAAATTTCAAGTAATTCTGTTCAGCTGTTCGGGCTGTACCTTGGACTAAAGGTCCCTATGGAAAATTGCATGGGGAAAACGCGTTTTGGGACCCCCCTTTTTTCTCAGCCCCCGCTTGACGAATCCCCCCGAGACTTTCAGGGTAGGAGCGGAGCGGAGCGCCCCACCTATTTTGAAAATTTTGCGAGGATTCGTCAACCGGCGCCAAAGTTATTTCAAATAGAATGTTGCGGATTTCCTATGGAAACACGGTCCTAACTATAACTATCTACTGGCGACCGCCAGTAGAAAATTATATATATATTTATATATATATATATATATAGATATATATATATATAGATATATATATATATATATATATATTACCTACTGGCGGTTGCCAGTAGGTAGTTATAGTTAGGACCTATTTTCCATAGGGAATCCGCAACATTCTATTCCCAATAACTTTAGCCGCTGCTACAGCCCGAACTGCTGAACGGAATTACGCCAAATTTGGCAAATAAGTAGTCCTCAGTTCAGACTTGTGCCTTTTGTTTAAATGGTGTAAATCCGTTCACTAGTTCCTGCGAAAATTACATTTAAAAGTAAATATATATCTATGGCCTCGGAGGATCCGCGTACCGTAAGTGCACCCAGTGCGCACCCTGCCGTGCACGAGCTGTATTCTAATTGGTTATCAACACTCCAAATCAGGAAGTGTTGGCAGCCATCTTGTGCCTTGGTAGAACCAAGGCACAAGAAACCTAAAAAACAAACGCGCAAAACGCGAAAAGGGGGCAGGGTAGAAACACCCGAACCTCCTAGGCCTGCTCAGGGGGTCCCACAAGGACCCCAGGCCCCCCCCAATTTTTTTTTTTTAAATCAGCAAAATGCGGGCAGGTTGCGTGGATCTTGCCAATGAAAAAAAAAACGAAGCACGGTCTCCCGCGCTATATTAATTATTAGCCCCCGGGTGGCCAAATCCCGGGGGCAATACAATAGTTTAAGTGGGAGCCCCAAAGGGGTCCCCCAGCCCCGGGGACTGCCACCCCCCGGGGCTTTATTATAAATTGTGCAGGAGGACCGCCACCCCTGGGGCTTTTTTTTTAAAGAAAAAAACCTGTGTGGGGGGCTTGAGCCCCCACCACATGCCCCAGGGACCACCACCTCCCCGGCGCACTATATTTTTAATTTGGGGGTCCGTTATGGACCCCCAAGCCCTGGGGACCACCACCCTCTGGGGCTTTTCAAATGATGGGGGGGGTCCCCCTCCTGGAGCCCTTGATGGCCCTGGGGACTGTCACCCCCCAGGGCCAGCTCCTGCAGTGTCCGGGGTGCCCACCCCGGGACACTGCCATTTGCAATGACAGGGCGGGAGCCTCACGGCTCCCACCTTGTGATTGCAAACTGCTTTGCTATTTGGAAGAGAGAGCAGGAAACCTGTTCTCTCTTCCAAATAGCAAAGCAGATTGCTTTTCCACATGGGGAGCAGCATGTTAGCTGCTCCCCACGTGGAAAAGCAATGCCGGCTCCCGCAGGATGTGGGGAGCCCGCTGGGACCGTGGGGGGATTGGTGACCCCCCACGGTCCCCAACGGAGTGGGCTGGCCCCGGGGGATGGGGTCCCTGGGGCCATAAGTGGCCACAGGAGGGTGGAAAGGCAGCCCCCTCCAAATAAAAAATAATAAAAAAAGGCCCATGCCCCAGGGGATGGGGTCCCCGGGGCAGATTATGGCCTCGGCAGTGGAGCCACGCGGCCCCCTTCCCGATATTATTATTTTTTTTTAAATTGGGGTCAGGCCCTGGGGGATGGGGTCCCCAGGGCCAAAAAATTAGAAAAGAAGGGGAACTACACAGTCCCCCATCTTAAAAAAAAAACGGGATTGGGAACGGAGGCCATGCGCCCTCATTGCACCACTCTGCAAACACGCCCCATGGCGCATTTGCAGAGGGGGAACAAATTCCCCTTGAATACTGGGGGTCCCTGGGGCCAACTAGCCCACCAGGTACCTCCAGTATGCACCAGGGAGCTGCGTTGCAGAGAGGTGTTCTGAGGCCATGCCCCTTTTGACACCTCTCAGCAACGCAGCTCTGTTGCGCTTACTGGAGGTAGCTGGTGGGCTAGTTGCACCCCAGGGACCCTCAGTATTCAAGGGGAGTTAATCCCCCAACTTAAAACGCGCCACGGGGCGCGTTTGCACAGTGGTGAAGGGAGGGGGCGGGTTCTGAGTTCACATGTGTGCAAACATGCCCTGTGGCGCGGTTTAAGTTGGGGAATTAATTCCTTGTCAATACTGAGGGTCCCTGGGGGCCAAGTAGCCCACCAGGTACCTCCAGTAAGCACCACGGAGCTGAGTTGCAGAGTGTTGTAAAAAGGGGCTGGCCTCTGAGCACCTGTCTGCAACGCAGCCTCTTGGTGCATACTGGAGGTACCTGGTGGGCTAGTTAGCCCCCAGGGACCCACAGGATTGAAGAGGAATTAATTCTCTAACTTAAAACGCGTCAGAGGGCGTGTTTGCACACATGTGAACTCAGGCCCCACCCCCTCGCTTCACCACTGTGCAAACGCGCCCCGTGGTGCGTTTTAAGTTGGGAAATTAATACTCTTTCAATACTGAGGGTCCCTAATGGGCCAAATAGCCCAACAGGTATCTCCAGTATGCACCAGGGAGCTGCATTGCTGACAGGTGTTCAGAGGCCATGCCCCTTTTTACACCTCTCTGCAATGCAGCTCCATGGTGCATACTGGAGGTACCTGCTGGGGTGGTTGGCCCCCAGGGCACCTAAGGATTGAAGAGGAGTTAATTCCCCATTTTAAAACGCGCCACAGGGTGTGTTTGCACACATGTCACCTCAGGCCCCGCCCCCTTCCTTTACCATTGTGCAAACGTGCCCTGTGGTGCGTTTTAAGTTGAGGAATTAATTCCTTGTCAATCTTGAGGGGTTCCTGGGGGCCAACTAGCCCACCAGGTACCTCCAGTATGCGCCAGTGAGCTGCGTTGCAGACAGGTGTTCAGAGGCCACGCTCCTTTTTACACCTCTCTGCCACACAGCTCTGTGGCGTTTACTGGAGGTACCTAGTGGGCTAGTTTGACCCTTGGGAGCCTTAGGATTGAAGGTGACTTAATCTCTCAACTTAGAACGGTGACAGGGCGCGTTTACACAGTGGTGAAGCGAGGGGACGGGGCCTTACGTGATGTGTGCAAACACGCCCTGTGGCGCGTTTTAAGTTAGGCAAAAAATTCCACTTCAATCCTGAGGGACCATGGGGGCCAAGCAGCCCACCAGGTGCTTCCAGGAAGCGCCACTGCGCTGCGTTGCAGAGAGGTGGTGCAGGCCGTGCCCCTTTTGACATCTCTCTGCTACGCAGCTCTGTGGCGATTACTGGATGTACTACGAATTCCGATTTACTCACCTGTTATCAGGAGAGACCTCAGTGCTGCATCTTTGAGCGTACTGATCCTGAAAAGTAATTCTAACCATACTTACCATTAACTTGAATTTCCTTCCATAGGCTAACATTGACTGGTTTCACTTGGAAATTCTTCTAAGTGTGGAGTTTTGGAACTTTAAAATATTCACCTAAAATCATCCGAAGAACGAATTCCAATTTACTCACCTGTTATCAGGAGAGAACCCAGTGCTGCATCTTTTAGAAACCGGTCCTAGGAAGCTTGTTTCCGGTCCAGGGAAGGCATGGCTTGGCAGTTCGGGCTGGACTGTTCCCATGAGGCACAGGGTCAGACTGATTTGCATATGGCCATGTCTGAACTGGGGTGGCAGAGTGGGCTAAAGAACGGTGATGGATCAAACCCAGATCTGTTTACTGGGTGTGAGTGTTTGATTGGTGCTGATGCTCCGTCCATCACCACCCCCTTTTGTACCGCTTTGTTCGCCATAAGTTGGCAAGGTATGCTCAGACGTGAGTCCCTTGCTCACTTTGCCACTGGATTCAAGCAAGCCTGGCTGAAGACGGCTGAAATGCCAGAAACCGGTCCTAGGAAGCTTGTTTCCGGTCCAGGGAAGGCATGGCTTGGCAGTTCGGGCTGGACGGTTCCCAGGAGGCACAGGGTCAGACTGATTTGCATATGGCCCTGTCTGAACTGGGGTGGCAGAGTGAGCTAAAGAACGGTGATGGATCAAACCCAGATCTGTTGACTGGGTGTGAGTGTTTGATTGGTTCTGATGCTCCGTCCATCACCACCCCCTTTTGTACCGCATCTTTTAGCCCAGCACTGACCCTGAAAAGTAATTCTAACCGTACTTACCAGTAACTTGTATTTCCTTCCATAGGAATCCATTGTCTGGTTTTCAGCAGAAAAGTTCCTGTCTATTTTCACAAACTAAAAATATTACTTAAAAATCGCCTGTATGACTTAAACACATTCTTTCAACTGTTTACAGGAGATGCACCAGTGCTGGATCCAGGATCCACCACTGAGTAAGAAAAAGTGACAATAACACTACTTACCTGCTAAGTGAATTTCCTGCCATAGGATTACATTGGTGATTCTATGTGAATAAATTTGTGTCAATTTTTAAAATACAATAATATTCCTTAAAAATCATTACTGTAACCAAAACGCTTTTACTAAACTGTTTACAGGAGATGTCCAAGGACTGAATCTAGGATCCAGTCCTGTGGTTAGAAAAGTAATCCATAAAGTAACTAATTGCATTTAACTAGAAATTCACATTGAGCTCAATGGTGCATTGTGTTTGAAATTGTGTTGCCCATTGCAACAACTGTAACTACTGTACTTAAAAGGCTATTGCCTATTTGCAAAGTATTTAAACTAAAGTAATTCATTCTGAGAAAGTATATTTATAATGTAATTAAAATGTAATTTAAAAAATAAAATATCTAAAAATAAATAGTTTTAAAAAATGTAGGAAATCAGTATAAAAAAAATCAATATAACAATTAATACATTTAAAAATTGTCATTTACAAAACCTTTGAAATTCACTGAACAAACCATAGGATTCAGGCACGTTATAGTTGGGAATTAGCATTTAAAAAACCTTAGAAATTCAATGAAAAAACCATAGGTTTCAGGTGCGTTCTAGTTAGTTGGACATTTCTCTCATACAAAACCATTTAAATTCCCCTGTTATAGTTAGTTCAGCTAACTATTTCTTGCGCACCTTCAATGCACTGCTGATGACATCACATATTACATCACTCATGACATGGTCAGTGACATCACTCATGACATCACTGATGACATCTCAAATGACATCACTGATGACATCATCCTTGTGATAGAGTGGCAGGCCTCCTCTCACCATAATAGAATCTTTGATACACACACTCAAAAATAGAAACTAACATTTTCAAATGAATGGACATAGCAATACCACTTACAACACACCAATTCAGTAATTCCAAGATCTACACACATATCCACTCATTCACCAACAGTCCTAAACAGTCACTCATACATGTACTCACTCATCATATGTACTTATACACCTATACATCCTGTTACACAGTGACACTCATCCATAGAGTTACTCAGACACATAGTCACACATGCAAACAAAGTATCAAACATCCATTAAATTGCATATATACAGTTATACACACACCACCACACTTGCGGCTACAGAAGCTTACACAGACTTACTCTCTTAAACAATCACTCATAGAAACACAGACTAATTTATACAGGAACTCTTCCAATCTCTCACTCTCACATATACTCACTTATATACACCAATACTCACAGATACTAGTTTAAAACATATGTAGTTACTCATAAAGACACTATTGAGACAGTAATCCACTCACTAACACACCCATACACATACTCATCCACCCATACAGTGCAGCACACATGCTGTCTTCAACACATACAAACAGTGAGTCACTCATTCATGCATCTATGCACTATGTAATACCCCCCACCGAACCATACAAACACTCGACACTCATACTGATACTCAAAAACCAACTAATAACCTAGATAGACACTCATGTAGCTACTCAACAACCCATGCACCACTTATACAGAACGTGAGAGACTGATACAGATATTTACATATTTAAAGATGACTTACTAACCCATGTATTCACTAAGATACACTTAATCAGTCAGTTATTGAATCAATTTTCCCCCCAAAAATGTATCCCTTTAGACACTTATATACCCATTTATTCTTCCATCGACCTTGAGATATACATATAAAAACATATTTGATTTTCAGAAAAGCACACATTCACTGGATGATGTCATCAGTGATGTCATCAGTGATGTCATTTGAGATGTCATGAGTGATGTCATGAGTGATGTCACTGACCATGTCATGAGTGATGTAATATATGACGTCATCAGCAGTGCATTGTGGGGTCGCGAGTTATAGTTAGCTGAACTAACTTTAACGGGGGAATTTCAATGGTTTTGTACGAGAGAAATGTCCAACTAACTATAACGCACTTGAAACCTATGTTTTTTTCAGTGAATATATATATATATATATATATATATATATATATATATATTACCTACTGGCGGTCGCCAGTAGGTAGTTATAGTTAGGACCCTGTTTCCATAGGAAAACCGCAACATTCTATTTTGAATAACTTTGGCGCCGGTCGACGAATCCTCGCCAAATTTTCAAAATAGGTGGGGCGCTGCGCTCCGCTCCTACCCTGAAAGTCTCGGGGGGATTCGTCAAGCGGGGGCTGAGATAAAAGTGGGGTCCCAAAACGCGTTTTTCCCATGCATTTTTCCATAGGACCTTTAGACACAGCCACAGCCCGAACGGCTGAACAGAGTTCCTTGAAATTTGGCAGAGAGGTAGTCTACAGGTCAAGGAAGTGCCTTTTGTAGGTTTGGTGTAAATCTGTTCAGTAGATTCTGTGAAAATAGCCTTTAAATCAATATATATATCTGAGCCAGCTTACGGTGCGCTTATGGTGCGCTTACCGTACGTGTACGGTGACGTGCGCGAGCGCGATTCTGATTGGCTGTTCGATCTAAGTAAACATTCGAATCGGTCGAAACCAGGAAGCGGCGGCCACCATTTTCTCTCTCGCACTCTGAGGGGGGCTGCAAAAACCAAGACAAAAAACATCTACAGGGGGAGTCTATTCAGTTCTTAAACACCCAGCATCCATATATGTGTCCCCAAACAACCCCCAAGGCGAAAAAAACAAATTTATTTTTTTTCGAAAAATCGCCGATTACGCTTACCGTACGTGTATGGTAAAATATTTATAAAAAAAAAAAATTATCCACACTTTCCCCAACCCTGTGAGAAAATGGTGCCCGTAAGGCACCATTTGTGCATGGCATATATATTCAAATGGAAAGTACAAATGAATAACGTTCACAACGGAGCGCATAATATGTCCCCCATGTGCGCACGGTGCGCGAAGCGCATCGTGCGTACATGGCCCATCCCGCGTAACGTGGGCACGCGGTGCGCGCAGCGCACCGCGTGACTACCGTGCGTGCACGGCACTAACTGCGTAAAGTGGGCGCGCGGTGTGCGAAGCGCACCGTGCGCGCACGGAACAAACTGCGTTAACTGGGCGCGCACGCCACGAATGGCGTAAAGTAACTTAGCATTTAAAAAACCGTACAAATTCACTGAAAAAACCATAGGTTTCACACACGTTATAGTTAGGAATTAGCATTTAAAAAACCTTGCAAATTCACTGAAAAAACCATAGGTTTCACACAAGTTATAGTTAGCTGTACATTTCACTCGTAAAAAACCAATGAAATTCCCCCGTTATAGTTAGTGCAGGCAACTATAACTCACGCGACCACAATCCTCTGCTGATGACATATGTGTCTTTATGAAAAAAAAAATATTTGTAATATATGTATAGCTAAAATTTAATGGAAGAAGACATGGGCAAATAAGTGTCTAAATACAGTATTAGCATCAGCAGAGGATTGCGATCGCGTGAGTTATAGTTGCCTGTACTAACTATAACGGGGGAAGTTCATTGGTTTTTTACGAGTGAAATGTACAGCTAACTATAACTTGTGTGAAACCTATGGTTTTTTCAGTGAATATATATATACATATATTCACTTAAAAAACCATAGGTTTCACACATGGCGACCGCCAGTAGATAATATATATATATATATATATATACCATAAAATCTCATTTAAAAAAATTCTAATATTAATTAAAACATTCACTATTTCAAAATCTTTAAACTTAAATTCCCCTCCCCAGTCGGTGCAACAGTAGAGAAAGTGTTGGATAGCGGAGGGGTAAAAATTACTATTCCCACTCCAGTGAGTGTAACAATTGGGAAAGTGTTGGATAGCGGACGGGTAAAAATTACTATTCTCACTCCAATGATTGCATCAGTAGGGAAAGTTTTGGATAGCGTAGGGTTAAAAATTACTATTCCCACTCGAGTGAGTGCAACAGTAGGGAAAGTGTTGGATAGCGGAAGGGTAAAAATTAGTATTCCCAATCCAATGACTGCAACAGTAGGGAAAGTGTTGGATAGCAGAGGGGTAAAAATTACTATTCCCACGCCAGTGAGTGCAACAGTAGGGAATGTGTTGGATAATGATGGGATAAAATTTACCAATCCCACTCAAATCAGTGCAACAGTAGGAAAAATGTTGGATTGCAGAGGGGTAACAATTAACATTCTCACTCCAGTCAGTTCAAGATTTAAAAACAAACAAACTAGTAACAACAACAAATATATCTAAAAAAACACAATAAAACAATATATAAAGTTGTTAAAAATTAAAATACAAAAATATTTAATAGGTATTGTTTTTAAACATATTATATTAAATGAAATAAAAAATAATTTTGAACAAATAAATATTTTTAATAAGAAGTTATTAAGAAACAAAAACATTAATTATTACATGAATTAACTTTTTTTATTTCCTATCCTATAACACCACACAATTCACAACCCACATCTAAATTTTAAAACAAAATGTACTTCCATAATTAACATAATTAATTATCAATCAGAGAAATATTATTATTTAAAAAACAAATTAAAACTCATAAAAATGTATTAACTTCCCACACTTTACCCCTGTAATCCCCACAATGCACAGCTAAAATTAAAATGTAATAAAATGAATTACACAATTAAAATTTATGTTCAATTAAAAAACTAATAGTATTCAACAACTAATTATAAAGCCAGTAAAATTAATTTACTCACCATCCTTTACCCCAATAAAACAAAAACACACAAAATAAATATATAAACAATTACCTTGGTTAAATATCAATTAATTAATCCTAAATAATGATCAACTAATTATTAAATAATTGAACATAAATTACTTCCCACCATTTACCCCTATAAACCACACAAACCACACCAAAAATCAATTGCACAATTTCCATAATTAATTTACAATCAATTAACTAATATAAATTAACAACTAATTATTCATTAATTAAACATAAATTACTTCCCACCCTTTACCCCTATAAACCCTACAACCCGCTCCTAAAACGAATTACAAAATTTCCATAATTAATTGTCAATCAACTAATTAATATACATTAACAATTAATTAATAATTAATCAAAAATAAATTACTTCCCACCCTTTACCCCTATAAACCCCACAACCTGCACCTAAAAAGAATTACACAATGACCATAATTATTTACCAATTAATTAATTAATATTAATTAACAACCTATTAATAATTACACATACATTACTTCCCACAATTAACACTATAAAATCTCAATTAAATAAATATAAAAAAATAGAAAATAATCATGAATTTATTATAATTAAATTACTTCTCACCCTATTCCCCTATAAACCCACAACCTTCTACGGAACTAAAAAACACAAAATATAATTAAAATAAATTTTTAGCTATTAAAAATGTAAAACATATATTAAAAAACATAAACAATACTTATACAAAAAAACATACATCACATACATTTATTATAAAAGCTAAAATACATAACACTAATAAAGGAATCGAGATTTTAAACAACAATATTTTTGCAAACGATATTATTGACTTCTATATTTTTGAAAACAATATTTCTTACCTTAAAATCGATATTCTTGATCACGATATTCTTGCTATTGATATTTCTGAGTCATGGTATTTCCAACACGATATTTGTGTTAGTCAACATTTCCAACTCGATATTCTGTCTGAATACCTGGTATTAGAGAAGGGGTTGCAGATGCAAGTGCCATTCATCCCCCAAACCACTAACAGACAGCAGCACTACATCATGGTGTCACATGCACCTGGCCAAAATTTCTGGAGAAAGGTCCTCAGGGAACCTCCTGCCTAAACAGTGAACTTTAAACATTTATTCTCTCTAGTTGATAGCGACTGCTTTAATGTGTTAAGTCAAAGAACATTGACTACTCTGGCTCTTTGTTTCCCAAACCTAAACTTTTCCAACATTTAAATTGAAATCAATTAATTTTGCTGTCCACACTTAGGTAAAACATGCCCTCTTAGGGTTAGAGAATCCTTCCATTTTAATTACGTGGCAACCTATCAGCTCCTTAACTTCTTTGTCCTCTGAGTCTTTGTGATTCTTTGTATTGTCACCTTCTGGAGATTCTTTCCACTTGGGGTGGACCTTAGCTAAATAGTCTGAACTGAGACAAGGCTAGAGGCACCTCATCTATTGTCACTTTCCACTAGAGAAACAAAAATATTAACCCATTTAACCCCCTTCTGCTTAGCCAGAACAACCACCCTTCCTCAAAGGTGCTGCCTCTGCACATCGCATGCTGTTTCTATCCCCCCCTTCTTTTTGGCAATTCATCACACATTTTTACCGACAGATGATATGTATACTCCAAACACCATCAACAAATCACTTATTCAAATTATACCTTATTAGGTCAATTCAAGTTTATCTGCAGAAATGTACATTTTATCAAATTATATTGCGATTTACTTTACCAATTTACAATGGTTTCTTTCCATGACTCATTCCCACCTAGGTGTTAAAGGTGAATGAATTACTGCCCATTGTAACCTTCTCCTCTTTAAATCATTCTTTGTGGTTTTAATATTCAAGATGTCTATATAAGGACCAGGTCATGTTCAATTAAAATTGCTACTTATAAATCAAGAACTACTTCATTTGCCTTTAACTCAGTTAATTTAGGGCCATATGTAGGAAGCCAAATTGCGATCGCAAATGCTGAAATTCGCAGAATTTCAGCGTTTGCGATCGCATTTTGGGCACTGTGCTATGTAGCTCACAAAAACCCACACGCAAAATAAGGAATTGCAAAATTTGCGATTCCTTATTTTGCAAATGCATTTCAGGAATCCCAAATTGCGATTCCTTAAATGCAATGTAGGAAGCACCCAAGTTGTGCGATTTTGGCTTAAGGAATCGCAAATTACCACCAACTTCAGGTTGGTGGTAATTTGCGATTTCTTTGAAAAATGCACTTTTTCGCATTTTTCAAAGTGCCATGTGGCGCACATACATGCCCTTAGCGCATGTATGTGCGCCACATGTGCACACATGTTTATTTCAGGGGTGCAAAAGGGTGTCCTATTGACACCCTTGCAACCTTGAAATTGCATTCTCAATTTGCGATTCTCTAATTGAGAATCGCAAATTGAGAATGTCTTTCTATTCATTCCTATGGGCCTTCTAGCCCATAGGAATGAAAGGCAAGGTATTCCTTATTTGCGAATCTCAATTTGCGATTCGCAAATAAGGAATAGGTGGGATTCGCAAAATATTTTGCTAATCCTACCTACATTGCATTTTGCGATTCTCTAATTGCGATTCCCTAAAAATCGCAATTTGAGAATCGCAAAACACGTTTTTCCTACATATGGCCCTTAGTTAATATTTTCCCCAATTCATATCCATTCTTCGAGACCCATTCACAAGCATCCCTTCAAGCTGGTGCCCAGTTGTCTCCCTGACATCAACATTTCTACACATGATAATTAAATATCCACAAAGATTATCAATTCCTCAGTTTGCATCAAGAGCATTGCTTCACAAACGTTTTAAAACCACAACCTACTTTCTAAAATGACACACATTCGTGACCCACCTACCTTTAAAGGACATGAGGAGGGGCGATATTTGGATATAACTAAAGCATCGTGTGATAGCGCCTTGTCATTAACAGACACCACATTTTCCATTCAAATTAACCCTGGGTGTAGTTTGCGTAGTAGCGCAATGTGTAGTTACGCGAAGTGCACTTGGCACTACGCAAGCTACACGTAGCTACGCAAACGGCGTAGTGCACTGGGCAAAATGCTGTTCGCACTGATTGCACAGTGCCGGATGCTTGTCCGCACTGTGCGATCATTGCAAACGGCATCTTGCACTGTGCAAGCGGTCGTTTTCTGCCGCTCGAGTAGATTTGTACTCGAGCGGCAGCTTTCTCAACGCGGGCTGGTAGTTTCTCATCACGAGCGGTCGCGAGCATACACGACCTCTTGCAATGAGAAACCTGACCTCCCCGCGTTGAAAATCTCACTGGGAGGTTTATTTTCCACGCTCGCAATCGGCAACTTGATGTTGTTGATCACGAACGAGGAAAAAGTCTCGCCGGGATGTTATTTTGCTCGCTCGCGGTCGCCAACTTGACGTTGAGGGCCACGAGCAAGCAAAAAATGCCCGCTACGCATTTTTGCACTGTGCTACATGCAATTCGCGTAGCACGTAGTTGCGCAAACTATGCAAACTACGCGAGCGTAGCGTAGTCCTACGCCCAGGGTTAATTAAAATCACAACTATGGGGCCGATTCCGATGCTGGAAAAACCGGGTACGAATCGTCGGACGGAGCGTTTTCTCCGTCCGACTCGTACCCGGGAAAAAAACCTTACAAACATGCAAGTACGATTTGTACCCGCAATTCGTGTACGCGTACGCGACATTCGCACGGAGTCAGGCAGCGTTTTACGGACCAGCAAGTACGATTCGTACCCACAGCACTTCGCACGGCAATATTTTTATGGGTCCCAAAAAGTGCCGGAAAAGCTAAGTACGCCACGATGCACGGCGAAAAGGGGGCCCGGTACGCACCGTACCCCCATCCCTACACGTCCGCGCCATACCCCCACCCCCCCATGTCCGCGCCGTACCCCCACCCCCATATGTAC
The DNA here is from genome assembly GCF_964204655.1 of Triturus cristatus. NCBI lineage: Eukaryota > Metazoa > Chordata > Amphibia > Caudata > Salamandridae > Triturus > Triturus cristatus. Next base: position 363,314,422 of record NC_140580.1, read on the forward strand.
GGTGCGTACCCCCGTATGTACAGTGCATACCCCCACCCCCCGTATGTACGGTGCGTACCCCCACCCCCCGTATGTACGGTGTGTACCCCCACCCCGTATGTACGGTGCATACCCCCACCCCCGTATGTACGGTGCGTATCCCCACCCCCCGTATGTACGGTGCATACCCCCACCCCCCGTATGTACGGTGCGTACCCCCACCCCACTTATGTACGGTGCGTACCCCCACCGCCCATATGTACGGTGCGTAACCCCCGTATGTACGGTGCGTACCCCCACCCCCCGTATGTACGGTGCGTACCCCCATATGTACTGTACGTACCCCCACTCCCCGTATGTACGGTGCATACCCCCAACCCCCCGTATGTACGGTGCGTACCCCCACCCCCCCCGTATGTACGGTGCATACCCCCCGTATGTACGGTGCGTACCCCCACCCCCCGTATGTACAGTGCGTACCCCCCGTATATGTATGGTGCATACCCCCACCCCCCGTATGTACGGTGCATACCCCCTGTATGTACGGTGCATACCCCCACCCCCCGTATGTACGGTGCATACCCCCACCCCCCATATGTACGGTGCGTACCCCCACCCCCGTATGTACGGTGCGTACCCCCCGTATGTACGGTGCGTACCCCCACCTCCCGTATGTACGGTGCGTTCCCCCAGCGCTACACGCTGTGGGTACCCCCCGTACATACGGGGGGTGGGGGTATGCACCGTACATACGGGGGGTACGCACCGTACATACGGGGTGGGGTGGGGGTATGGCACGTACATGGGGGGGGCTGGGGGGGTGTTCGGCGCGTATGCGGGCACATAATATGGACGTCTCCATGGTAGCTATGGGAGTTTGCTCCGTACGGTGTTTTTTCCACACGGTTGTGCATTCGGACGGACGGGACGGATTGTACTTGCGCGCTCGGACTTCATTTTTCCGAATCGTACGTAAAAATGTCCGGGGACGTGTCGGACACTTTGTCCGACCCGAGGACGTGTCGGGGAATTTTCCCAATGCGAGTCGTAAGTATTTTTATACATACGAATCGTACTTGCCAGTTTGTACGGGACTTGTACGATTCGTACGGAAAAAAATCCGGATAGGATTCGTACGGAGAATATTTTTAACGGATCGGAATCTGCACCTATATTTGCAAATACATCAGTTTTACAGTTAAACTTATAATGCACACAAATAATAATGTGTGGACATTGTGTTTCTGTGAAAATTTATCATTTGTGCATCACCAAGTAAAGTGCCTTGATCTGTTTTGATCCTATTAAAATCTCTGTTTCCAGCAACACTTCAGAATGACAAAATTTTGCTTTCCCAACAGCTGAATGCATACAGTTCATTTACACGTATTTACATTTTGTTGTGTGTTTCAAAAAACATCATACAGCCTTTCCTTTCACAATCCCTGTACTTCAGCCAGGTTGTCACATAACTCACTTTAAAAACTCCTCTCACTTTGCAGTTAGGGAAAGGAAAGTAACCATCAATCACAATGTTAAAAGGATGAGCATCAGTTTGCCAGAAGGCATAGCCTAACATTTGACCTCTGTCTTTGAAGCACAGCAAATGTGACAAGTTTAACATTGAATTTAATGGCATCTGACCATAGGCCAAATAACATGTAAACTCTTTTTGCGTATTTAGACCCTGAGATAAAATTGGTAACTACCAGATTCAAACCTCCACAAATTTATAATATCTTTCCATTTCTTAACACCAGATTTGTGGACATAGATGATACTTTTGTATATCCAAGATACATAGAATCAGAGTTAACAATAGCAAATCTATACTTATGTAATGATACTTATCTGTGTAATATTGAGGTAGTTGATGTTGTGGAGTTGATATTTCGTCAGGATGATGTGAAATACAACAATTGCAGACAGTTCCATTTTGGCTTGTGGTCTCAGCTTCACTGGAAATCGTGTTTTGTACTCAATAAAAAAAGATTGTACAATAGCAGAGTGGGCTCAGAGAAGGGAAATTGGTGTTTTGAGGGGAGTTGTGGTGCTAGTGGGATTCAGGAAAATATTCTGAAGACCTTCATTTCTTGAAGATCTTCATATCCATCCAAACATTATGTTTAGGTCTTAGAGTTTGAAAAAACTTTGCACATTGATGAGTTCTGCATATCACAGCATGTAACAGAAATGTAATAGACTATCATCTGAAGGTTGAGGCTCCGATAGCTAAGGCAGTGGCATAACAAAGGCCCCCGCAGCTCCTGCTGTGAAGGGGGTCCTAAGCTCCAGGGGGCCCCCTTAAGCACAGTAATCTGGCCTGAGAAATCCTAAGCGAGTCCAGAGGGGGGGGGGGGTCCCTCCTTGTACTTTGCAGGGGGGCCTCAAGTTTCGTTATGCCACTGAGCTAAGGAGGGTGAGCGCCAGCTGCACTGATATGACAATTGCAGGTCCCAAGTTCTAATAACAATAAAAGATCAAGATCAGTTAATGCAATGGCTTCACTAGTCAAGAAAACTGTGGCACCTGCAGGTGAACATATAACAGCAAAAATAAAAGGTGATATACAACAGCATGCAGCTCATATACTTGTTTGACGTGTTGAAAACCTTTCTCATGCTCTTTCTGTATTAATGCATTATGGTACACTTTCTTCCCAACATAGTTTTCCTATTCCTGGCCCTAATGTTTGGCTGAGGTACCCTGGCCAGTAGGATTAGGCACATGATGTGTTAATGACCTTGAGTCCAGTGTTGCTCACACAAAGGGACAGATTTACCAATATCCTGGCCAATACAGCAGGCTCAAGATACGCACTGACTTTTTTGTGTCCAGTATTTTGCAAATTGATCCATGTAGTAACAGGTCTGGTCTCAAATAAGGAATCGCAGGGGATCACAGAACAAGTGGCCTTATTAATATTTATCATGTCTGTCGCAATTAGCTACAATCACAGGACTAGTGGCCTGCAAGGGACAGCAGATCACCATCCACGTGATTGCATTCCTAAACCCAATACGTTTTTCATAGCAGTCTGAATTCCTTAAAATACCCTTCCACTTTGCGAATCAGTTACCACCCCTACATGGTAGTCAGTAACTGATCAATGGTCACAAACCAGTGATACATACCATACTGACTCGCGGTTTAGAAGGAACTCCCCTTTCAGGCCTCTTTCAAACTGGGATTTAGAATGGTTTGGAAACATATGGGTTGAGAATGTTGCCTAACGGCTAGGGCGTTTGACCTCGGAGCTGGGGAACGAGGTCCGAGTCTCGGCAGGGACTATCAACATTCTGTGATTCTGGGCAAATCACTTAATCTCCCTGTGCCTAACAAAAATTATTGTGTCCATCTGTAATGTAACTGGTGTAAAGCGCTCTGCTATATATGGGTCTAATTTGGCCTATAAAAAAATAAATCCACAACAAAAAAATCCACTTATGGATGAGGGTGCAGCTTTGTATAAGAAGGCTGTGAACATTTATCTCTCTGGGCACCTCAACAAGGAGGTATATGCAGGGGCTGGCAGTGGACCTGGGGACCATGTCTACATGCGCAGGCATAGATCTAGGACCACCGCACCATAGACACAGCAGGCATGTAAGATGATGGACCAATATGGGTGCAGCCAAGGGTGGAGCTGAGAATATATTGACATGGTGACATGGAAAAGCAGTTTATTTTGTTTCAGAGTGTGGAAAACTGGAAAACAAATCAGTGAGACAATCTTCAGGAATATAGATATTTCAAGATGATAAGGGGCCCCTCTCTGAGTGAGTGCATGCTAGAGATGACATCACACGATTAGGGGCCATGAAATGACGCAATGATTTTATCAGTATTTTGATGCTCACTGTACTCTTTTCACTGATTTCACAGCAAACAAACATATGGTGAAAGAATCACTGCACTCTTAATGGGCAACTGTGTCTTGCTCTGGATTGTAAAAACACCGTCCGTTTGTCTGGGCATTCAATTTGAGTTTGCGTCAAAGATACAGTTGCTTATTAGTGCGCTATACAAGTATCAATTTACATTACATTACATTACATATTATGTGTGCGCTGAAATATCTATAGTCCTGAAGATGGTTTCACTGATTTGTCAATGATCGGGACCAAAGCATCAACGTACATTCCAACTTCCTTCGTAGTCACTGTTAAATATCCTATTTAAAGCCTAGTAACTTTTTTTGACAAACTAAATCCATGTAAATAGGAAGTGGTGGTCTGACACATTACCATATGGCATTTGAATTTATATATGATTAAGTAATGACCAATGTCAATGTGTTATAAGATTTGTCTTTGCGAGCCCCTGGTATGGTATATACGAAGATTTATCTTTTTCAATATGAAGTAATTTTTGGGATATAACACCTGCTTTGGAAATTTTTCCTCTTTTTATGTTATTTGAAAACAGCCTTCAATTAAGTTGTCAAGCTCTGACATATTGAAAAAAATCTAGAAATTTACATATAAGTATATGTGTTTGAAAAATTCCCTTGTTGACATTCTAATCTGCTATATTACTTTTAGAAAGTTACAATTTTCTTGCTTTAGCCATTTGGTGCTTGCAGAGTGTCTCTGGTCACATGACTGGGTGCAGCTGGCAGTTGAGCTTTGTGTATTCCACCTACACAGCCACACACGATGGGAGCTTTGGTGTGACTGAGTGGGCTATCTTAACAGGATGGGAGGAACTGATCCCAGACTCACTTACACTTGAATAGGATGTGCCTATCCCCCGTAGTTAGTCTGAAGCCAGGCCTGAAAGGGCAGGACATCTGTGCACTTCAAAGACTTGTCTTTGAAGTCTCTCACACTTCAAAGGCACCACTGGGTATAAGTAATGGACCTCAGACACCGCGACTTCAGCACACTTAAGGACCTGTGGATACTCTGCCAGGAAGAAGGACTGTGCAGAGTAAATTTTAAAAACTTGTATATGTATTTTGTCTTTTCTGGGAGAAGATGATTTTAATCTATTAACGAATTGAATGTTTTGTGATGAGCAGATTTTGTCTTGTATTCTGTATTGCTAAAAAATGTAAGATCAATTGGTCTCTTTTTATATATTGAAATCTTTAAATAAACACCTAATAGTCTACTATATGTCTTAATTATTTTACAGCTATTATATATATGAAAAATACCTGTAAAAACAGAACACAGATTTTTTTTGTATATGAAAAAGCTTTGTGGTAATTTGCCTTTCTTGTTCTAAGTACCTATGACACATGATCCATATCAGAGTTTGCTTCATTGAATTAGGTCATTTACCCACAGTCTAGTCTCTTGGAAAGGGATTTCTTTGATTTATGCTTCTGAAAGGAATGCCACTCTACTTCACTGCTACTATGCCGGACTACTGCTTTGCTGTCCCGACCTGCTGCCTGCTGCCCTCTTGCCTGGGTGAGAAGGGCTGGACCTGTATCTCTTGAACCCAGAACCCAGAGTCACTCTAAGGATTAGGTAGCTGGCCTCCTGACCTGAAGCATCAGGGACATAACAGGCTTTCAACAAACTTGCATCTACACCTGGTCTCTGCCAGCTGTGAGTCTGTCCTGCCAAGTGGTGCTACCCAGTCATGGATCATTGGAAGTGGGCCTAAGGTGCTTACCAGTGGAACCGACGCATCTCCTTGGTTGAGAGGGGCATCCTCGAGCCGAAATGATGAATCACCACTACTGCATGGATTTGACCAGCCGCAGAAGGCCTGCACCACCCTCGCAGTCATCAGAACCAATGCATTGCCAAAGACACGGCGCATGTCTGAGCCAGGTCCTCACATCTCTTGTCGATGGCAGACTTGACCAAGATGCCAGCCTCTGCATCGCAGTCTCACAGCTCTTCAGAAGCAACGCATCTCTGGTTGTGTGACGCATCTCTGATGCCAGGACTTTGTATCGCAAGCCCCGTCAATGGGGTCCTCGACGATGACGCAGAAGGACCGCACACCACAACCTTGCCATAACTCGGAACCGATTCATTGCCTCGGCTGCTTGACATTTCTTTGACCCGTATCCACACAATGCTCCGCAACCAGGACTAAAGATACTTTGTTCAGCAGGCCTAACTGGGTCCCTGTTGATGGCGCACACTCATCGTGGTCAATCTGAAATTATGACTTTGTTGCTGCCTGGGGCAACCAGATATCACTTGGTGGCACTTTGTGCTTTTTGGTGCTATTTCAATTTAAAACTTTAAAATTCAATATCTCTGGTTTTACTGATTGGATTACTATCGTTTTAGTCTTGCTTTCTTTATTAAAATCTACTCTATTTTACTAAACCTGATGTGGGATCTTTTTGTGTTGTGCTGCCATTGTTTTTACTGTGTGAATTGTTGCACAAATACTTTACACATTGCCTCTAGGTTTATCCTGACTGTTCTGTGCCAAGCTACCAGAGGGTGAGAACAGGTTAATGTAGGGTTTGCATGCCTCTTACCCTGACTAGGGTTGTCATTGCTGCTTTGCTCATACTCCAGTCAACCAGTAATCCAATTTGTAACAAAGGGCAACTAGTGTCTACACACGTGATATGGAACAGAAATCTGGGGTTCTATTTCCATAAAGGTAATTTATATTTCATTAGCAGATGCAGTGACCATCAAGCAGTGAAAATTGAATAATGTGACCCAGGTCACAATTTAGTAAACCTGTCTGCCATGGCCTCTGGCGCTCGCTGATCTTGCTTCGTGCATCTGTGGTGCAGCTAAAACAGCAGTGTGAGTCAGATATGCAACTAGGGCCCAAACAACAGCATTTGCCATCTGGCTCTGACTTAGTGACCTGTTACCTCCTATGCCAACATTGAGCTTTATTTCTGCTGATAAATACTTTGCAGGTCTGGTAAGAGAATGCAATCTATTGTAAAACAATAGTGTTTTATTTGCATGACTAAATGTATGGTTGCCGCCATAACTTCGTATTTTACAAACTTTCTCCTAATTTTAAATATAATTTTTGCATTATGCTCTAAAAAAAGAAAGGATACTGCTTCCCTTTTGTGCATTGTTTACAGTGTGAAAGCACATATCCCAACTCACCCTAATTTTTTATGGTTTAATTTGCCTTGAATTCATTTTCAGCTTCCCAACTAGGCAGCCACCATCCATACATTTCATTTGGGGCCACCTTTTCTGCAAACCTTCATGTTTAGGTGTGCCAGTAAGAAAGTGTAAAAACATTCCTATAGCCCTTTAAATGTTACCATTAAGTTGTGCTGCACAAATACTGCTTGAAAAACATAGGCAATCAATAACTTTAATTTACTTCTTGAGCAATGCCAACCACTTGAGAATTCCTGGCTATGCTACTGGTGTTGTTGGTGGTGTTAGAGGGTGTGGGATGGTGGGAATCTGGAGTTAATGCCAGTGGCATTCACTTGCTCACTTGGAAATGTTAACTGAGAGGCTGACCTCCCAGGAGAGATGACTGGCTGTGAAGTGGGGTAGTCTTTCCTGGAACATTGAAATATTCTGCTTAAACGTGCTCTGCCTAACCTCTGGTGACTCCACCCTCCTTGAAAGGCTGTCTGGACTGTGAGACTGCCTGCATTCCCCTGCAGGCCTCCCAGGCACTTACACCAATTGCCAGAGTGGATGGACAGTAGATGCTCAGCCATACTGTGATCCAAGGCTTCAGGCTGGTGCTCTATCCTCTTCATTGCTGCCTCAGTAGAGGCAGACTAGGTCAGGAGCCTTGGGGATTTTTTGAGGAGGAGGTTCTCCCTTTCTAAGAATCCTGGGACACGAGGCACAATCGGACTTCTCTGGTGACTGAAAATAGTGACTGTAGTTCAAAGGTGTGTGAGTGGCGCGAGGCAGTATGATTGTGCACCAGTATAGGAGAAGGGAACAGCAATGCCATGTCTTAGTAGATATGGGTCTGAAAAACTCTCTACCGCAACACAATATAGCACTGCAACTTTGTTTGATGTCCTGCGTTGCACAATTCTTTTTCAGTAAATGTGCTCTCAAGTTTCTTAGTTTATCCCTAATCCTACCCCTGGTAAATATTGTTTCTAAACAGACTTTTATTCAGCTTGTCCATCTCGCCAGCTTGTAAGCTGACGTAGAATAAAAATTAACCCGTACAATGCTTTGATCAAACCAGACCTTAAAATTAATTAGGCCCTTATTTGCTCATTCTTTGTGACTACCAATCATATGCAAGTGGGAATTGCGGCTGGAGTTGTCGGAGTGGAGTGTGGCGAAGATACCGCTAGGAAAATGTTGAGAATCTGACAAATGTCAGTGCCCTATTGCGCCAGTCGGGGCTAGGACACCTGGCATGCAGTGATTACAACCCTTGATGAGTACATGTTGAAAATATAGGGAAGTGATATGTTTCCATGCAGTCCAGGGGTGATTCCTACGCCTCAAGGAGGGTAGGCTAAATTGGCATTTCGATTTCAGTTGCATTCTAAATTTCCCAAATGCACTGATCCCGATGTATTGCCTGTGGGCGCCTTGAATCCACAGAAAAGCCATACATGTCTGGTACTCACATATTCAGGGGACCCAGAGGAGTAATGTTGGATCAAGCTGTGGCAGGGAAGTTCTTGCATGAGTGGGACTAGAAGGAATTACAATGTTTTTTTTTTTTAAAGGGCAGAAAATCAGATAATTTTCATGTTCAGGACAATCTCACAGCCAGCCAATCAGGTTGAGGGAGATCTACCACATCCCCGGGATTGTAGCTGTGAATCCTGGTTTTCCTCAAGTGACCCCTGGTTCTGCCTTTGTGACCCTCTTTCCTGAAAGGTGGCACAATCAGTGTCATGAACACAGGTGTGGCTTACCCTTGAGGGATCTGGGTCTCCGACTTCCTTGTTGTCTATCCAGTTATTATTATACTAATAGTAAATAAACAAGTCTTATTCACCAGTAGTGTAATTAATAAAATAAGCCACCATGAGTTGGCAGTCTTCATTGGCAGCTGAGGTAAGTGTAAAACATGCTTTTGAATGTGTGTTGCATGTGTGTGTGTGCAGGTGAGCATTTCTGTGGGAGAGATCATGTGTATGTATGAGTAGTAGGTCTGTTTGTATGTGTAATCATGTGTGAGGATGTAAGTGAAAGTGAGGCAGTGAAAGTGAATGACATGTAGTGAGAATGAGTGAGATTAAATGTAAGTACGAGTGAGTCAGAGTGAGTAAGAATGAGTCAGTGAAAGAAAGAGTGACTGCAAGTAAGAGTGAGACAGTAAGAATGATTAGTAAGAATGAGTATGAGGGAGTGTTAGATAGTGTGAGGCAGTATGAGTGAGAATGAGTGTGAGTGAGTGATAGTGAGTGGGTGTACGAGTGAGTGAGTATGAACAAGTCAGAATGAGCGAGAATATGAGAAAATACGTGATTGAAAGTAAGATAAGAGTACATAAATGTAGAGAGTGAGACACTATCAATCAGTGAGAGCAAAATATGAATGTGAGTGGAAGCAATTGGCTGAATGAATGCGTCAGAGATAGTGAGAATAACTGACACTTAGTGGAATGAGTACTTCCGAGTAAGAGTGAGTGTGAGTGAGAAAACATGAGTGAGTCAAACTATGAGTGAGTGTAAATGATTGAGAGTAAATATGAGTAAAAGAGAGTGATTGAGAGTAAATGAGTGAACGTAAGTTAGTGAGAATGAAACAATGTGATTCAGAGTGAGTGATAATGAATGTGAGTAAGTGAATGTAAGTGAGAATGAGTAACAAAGTGAAGTTCTGCTTGATAGTCTGCCAATAGCCCTGGTATATTAAGGATAATTCTGTGTATAGAGGAACCTGTGGAAAAATGCTGGAGCTTGCATTCTGGGGGAAATTCTTGGCATGGGGTACCCATGACAAAATAATTGTTCAGGCACATTGGCGTTTATTCTTGGCATAAGAGAGGACAATCTCCACTGGCTCCCTGTGCGGGAGAGAGTGAACTTCAAGGCCATGTGCATTGCTCACAAGATGCTAATCGGGAATGGTCTCACGATCAACCACGCCATGGTCCAGCCTTATGTGGCAAATAGACGGATGCACTATGACGATCTACATCTGGTCGCTGTTTCCAGGATTAAAAGGGCCAGAAGTGACGGACGCCTTTTCGCTTACAATGCTGCTAAGCTGTGGAACATTTTCCCCCTCCCTCTACGGAGGGAACATAGCCATCCAGCCTTCCGGAAGTCATTGAAGACCTGGCTCTTCCCTTAAGTGTGCTGCGTTGTGCTTCACTGCTACTGCCATAGCGCTGGGATGCCTTCGGGTAGCTATGCACTCAAAAAATGTTTCATTCATTCATTCATTCATTCATTCATTCATTCATTCATTCATTCATTCATTCATTCATTCATGTGCTAGGTGGCAACTATGACAAAATGCTGTTCCTGATAATACTAGAGGTACCTTTTTCATGGAAGAGTCACCCATGATATATGTGCAACACTAATAGCCGAATTCTGGCAGGGGCATTTTGTATGTACTGTTTAGCCTAAGCAAATACCCCTGACATTTGGTGGACACCCATGAACAATTTCAGAACCTTGCACAATGTAGGACATTTTTTATATGAATGAGCATCCATAGTACATATTGGAAAAAATGAGGTCAACTAATCTGCAACTCCATGTTTCATTTGCTTGGCATAACATGAAGTGACTTAAATATTTAATGAGTGCTCATTCAGAGCCCATTGATTTTTAGCAAATTACTTTAAAAATTGTGATATAAAATGCACTATTGTACTCTATTTTTTTCAAACATTTCTTGGAGGAGAACTCCCCCAAATCCTACCTAGAAGAGGTTGGATTTGCTTGTTTTAATCCCTAGCTATTATTCAAGGCACATATTATACACTGCACGTTTAACTATTAGCAGCCACTGATGCAAAAAAGGAAGGTAAATATTTTCTTTATAATAATTGTTTACATTCTTCAGCTTGTACTGGGACCGGAACATTAAATTTAAGGTTTTATAAAATAAATACATTCAGCAATGCATTGTGTACTGTTCTGATAAATTAATGAAAGAAACGAAACGAAACAACAAACATTTAAAAAAAAGTTATTGCCGTGCTTCATTATTGTTAATACGTGTGTCTGAATAAAACATCCCCCTCTGTTCTATGCATGAGTCATGGCGCATTGCAAATGATGGTAAATCAAAATATATTACCAGCAAGGGATCATTTAAGCCAAAAGCATAGTTCATATTCAGTGTATGGTCTATCTCAATTAATGCATGCAGACATAACTACTGTTTATTTAATCTCTTTTCTTGCCCTTCACCCTATAATTTATCGATACATTACACTTTACTGCATACACTAAGGCATCTATTAAATCATGGCAGTTTGTATAACGTTCTGTTCTGTGTTTTGTGGCACCATATCATCTTCAGACCACATAATTTCATATCATACAAAGAGAAACGAGTTATGTTCTCCTGGTATATCAAGTAAGCAATCTAATTGAGATGGTATCTACAAAAAACATTTGTCTATTTGGTGGTGTCATATTATTCATGCAGTTATTATGGAACTTCAGTGAGGTTCAATATTGTGAAGCCATCAGAGTTAAGGTCATGGAACATCACTTTCTGTGTAGATTCAGGGTCAAAGGTAATATAATGTCACATTTTGCATTTTCATGAAATGAAGCCCATATCTGGCTCAGTGATAGAGGGCAGATGTACGACCCTAAGTTTGCGCATGCAAACTTTCAAATGGGCCATGTACAATTTCTAAATAGCGAGTCGCAATTTATTTGAGACTCGTTATTTAGAAATTACGAGTCGCTATTAGGAAGGGGAGTTCCCTTCCTAATAGCGACCACAAAGCCATGTATGAAAGTTTTGAGATGCAATTGCGGTCGCAAAACACTCCCAAATTACCACCCTCTTCAAGAGGGTGGTACTGCACTCACAAAAGGTAAGGGGTCTCCAAGAGACCCTTCCCCTTGGCAAATGCAGGGGAAAATATTTTTTAGGGGCAGGCAGTGGTCCCAGGGACCACTGCCTGCCCTTAAAAAATGTAATGAAAACGTTTCATTTTTATTTTTTTAAATGCAGCCCGTTTTCCTTTAAGGAAAACGGGCTGCATTTAAAAAAAAAATCTGCTTTATTTAAAAGCAGTCCCAGACATGTAGGTCTGCTGATCCTAGCAGGCCACGATCCCTGGGAGGTCCAGTCATTCCCAATGGGGTCGTTAATTGGAGTGGCTCATTTATATTCATGAGCCTCGCATTTTGCAACCCCATTGGAAGTCGCAGACAGTGTCTGAGACACTGTTGTACATTCATTTTTGCGAGTCGCAAATTGCGAGTCTCAATTTGGCGCAATTTGTGACTCGCAATAAAGAATCGTCTTACATCTGGCCCACAACCTTTACAATGTGATGATGTTCAAAAAATATAGTTGTGGCATGTTTTCGTAAAGTCCAGAGGTGATATCTGTTACCAAAAGAAGGGTAGTCTAAAATGGCAGTATTCTTGCAGCTGCATTCCAAATGCAGCATTCCCTGTTTATTGCCTACTTGCTGCCCTGAATCCATTGGTAATCCATACTTGTGTGGTGCCCCTTTACTCAGGAGACCCAAAGGAACACAGGTAGAGGTCCGACCTTGACAGGGATAAGTACCTGTGTGAGGGAGGCTGGAGTAAATTACCATGTCTTGTGGAAAAATGACAAAAAATCGGACAAACCGTGTTCAGCACAATCTTGTGCTGAAGGAGGTCTGTCACACAGCGATAGAAACCTTATGAAGTTTAATTGTTAGACATATATTATTATTATTTTTTTTTTTTTGAAACCGTTTATTACAAGTCTTAAGAGTATACAAGTATGGGCCTACAACCTTCCGGCCGGCCGCTAGCAATGATAGGAACATACGACATACATTTATGGAACACGTGGTGTTACGGAGGAGCATTTCTCAGGAGGTAACAACGTCAAAAGCCACATCATCCAGACCCCATTATACGGTTTCATTTTAAATTAAGAGCAACAAAAAAAAAACCACACCCACAAGGCAACCCACAATCGGAAATAGCAGCACGTGCTCCCCTAGAGGGGGGATCCCAACTATCCACAGAAGTCTAAAGAGGGGGAAGAGAACAGAGCGAGGACTGGGGGAACCCAATGCCCGGCAGCGGGGGAATGAGTCGGCTAAGGGGATGGGGCTGGCGAGGTATCAGGCAGCAACGGTGGTGCACAGATACCCCCGCGGTAGGCGTTCCAGGGGCCCCACACTTTCACCCATGTCGCAGGCTTACCCCTCGCCACATGCACCACCTTTTCTCGAAACATGCACCAGTCCATGTGTTCTTTCCAGGCCGAGACCGTCGGGGGCCTCTGGGATCCCCACAGTTGAGCAATATCACGCTTGGCTATCATATATCCCAGAGTCACCCACCACGTCTGCGGCGCTGAGTAATCAGTCGGTTCCCACACATTCAACAGGCATCTCCTCGCTTCAGGCAACAGCGCCACATGCGTAACCAGTCGCAGCACCTCATGTACACCACGCCAGAACCCTTCCACCTCCGGGCACTCCCACAAAATATGCAGAAAGGTCCCCAAAGCACCACACCCACGCTTACACAACCCATCTCCAGCATAGCCCATACGCAGAAGCTTTGGCCCCGTCATGTAGACCCGGTGGAGTATCTTGAGCTGGACGAAGCGAAGGCGAGCCGGTATGGCCACCTCCTTCGGGGAGGCCACCGCGGAGGTCCAGTCCTCGTCGTCCAACTCCAGCCGGTCGGCAACCCAAGCCGCACGAAGGGCAGTCAACAGGCCCGAGCGGTCGTTTATCAGTTTTTTGTATATCAGTGAGATCGTGCTGTCCGGGACGTGCCCATCCAGCATTCTATCCTCCAGGGGGGAATATTCCGGGATGGAGGCAACGTCCGAGAAGACGGAGCCCAGCGCATGACGGACCTGCAAATACCGAAAGTATTCACTGCCCTGCAGCTGAAATTCCGTCTGCAGCATATCGAACGTTTTAAATCCTCCCCTCGTCCAGAGATCCCCCACTTTACTGATACCTATTATGTCCCACTTCTCAAAGCCCTTAGAGGTCCACAGGGAACCTAACCGCTCAGACGCGTATAGTGGTGACGCCCGGGTCAAACGGTCCTTCCACCCCATAGCTGCATTGGCCGCGTGCCACACTTGCACCATGACACGCGTGGGGCCCGTCAGACGAGCGTCGGGCGCGCTAGAATAGAGCGCTCGATTGTAGTCGCCACCTGGCAGGAGCATCTTGTCCATTTCGAATGCCGGGTTTAAGGCGGGCCCGTATAGGCCATGGTTAATTGCAGCGAGCTGGGAGGCCCAATAGTACCATTTAATATCCGGGAGGGCAATCCCCCCGTCATACCATGGGAGCGTTAGCTTCGCCAGGGCAATACGCGGCCTCCCGTCCCAAAACAGGCGGCGTTGCAGACTCTCCACCTCACGGAAGTAGCGCGCCGGGACTAAGTCCATAGTGTTCTGCAAAGCGTACAGAAAACGCGGCAGAGACATCATCTTGAACAATGCCGCCCGGCCGAGCGGCGAAAGCGGCAGGCGCCGCCAGCGTGCGACATCTACCCGCAGGCGCTGGAGGGGGGGAAGCAGGTTCCGTTCATACCGGGCCTCCGGGTCCAGAGTAATGAAGACACCCAGGTACCGAAATCCCTGCGGGGCGATCTGGATCGGACAGCCCCGCGGGAGAATAGGAGCCTCCCCAGAGAGAACATACACGCACGATTTAGCCCAGTTGATGACGAGACCGGAGTTACGACCAAATGAATGTAAAACATCAACCAGCACTATAAGTGATTTACGTGGGGAGGCTAGGTACAGAAGGATGTCATCAGCGTATAGGGATACGCGGTCCTCATACTCGGGGGTCCAACGGAGACCACGGATGGAAGGCTCCCACCGCAGCCACTCCGCCAGGGGCTCCAAGGCAAGCGCAAAAAGAAGCGGCGACAAGGGACAGCCCTGCCGCGTGCCCCGGCCCAGCTCAAACGGGGCCGATACTCTTCCGTTCACCACCACCTGCGCCAGTGGGCCCGAATACAACAATTTGACCCAACTGATGAATCCTGGGCCAAATCCAAACTTCGCAAGCATCGCCCAGATGTATGGCCACTCAAGCGTGTCAAACGCCATGGTGGCGTCCAAGGACGCCAAAATGGCCGGTTCCCGTAGAAATGGGAAGCGCGCGAGCACCCCATGCAAACGCCGCAGGTTAAGGGCTGTGTTGCGATGGGGAATAAAGCCGGACTGGTCCTGATGAACCAGATCTCCCACCACACCGACCAGCCGATTGGCCAGTACCTTGGCGAGAATTTTGGGCTCCGCATTCAGTAGTGAGATAGGCCGATAAGAAGTAACCCGGTCCCGAGGTCTCCCTTCCTTGTGGATCACCACGATTGTAGCCAGACGCTGGTCAAGCGGGAGGGAGCCCAGCGAGTGGGCCGCCAGGAACATTGCGCAGAGGTGAGGCGCCAATGTATCCGGTCGCAGCTTATACAACTCGATAGGGATACCATTTGGGCCCATGGCCTTGCCAGAAGCGACCGAGCGTATGGCGAGGGCGATTTCGTCGGAGGTGGGAGCGGCGTCCAGCGACACCCTGTCCTCCCCGGAAAGGGACGGCAGCGCGATATCCCTGAGCAGGGCACGGGAATCCTCTTCAGAGCAAGAAGAGACCGGGGAATACACCTCGCGGAAATAATCCGCGAAACAGGAGACAATTTCTTCTGGCTCAGTTACACACACACACCATTCGTTTTCTCAATCAGCGGGACCACACGATTCGCTCTCTCCTTTTTATCCAACCACGCTATCAGTTTACCAGCCTTATCACCCACATCATACAGTCGCCCCTGTTGCTCTCTACTAAGGCCCCTGGCCGCCTCCGTGACGAGGGCCCTATAAGCCGCTTGTTTGAGTTGGAGGACATGTAGTGCAGCACCCGTCACCCCATCTTCTAGATTACCCTCCAACTCAGCTATTTCAGCCTTCACCCGGGTCACCTCCTCCCGCTCGCGCCTCCGGGCGTGGGAAATAAGGGATAGGGCCTCCCCTCTGAGTACTGTTTTGAAGGCCTCCCACAGGGAGATAGCCGAAGGCACTGACCCCACATTCTCATCGAAATAGCGCTGGAGGGATTTAATCAAGTCAGCGCGAATGGTGGGGTCGCGCAGGTACCAGGAATTGATTGGGACCACCCTGCTCCCACCCCTCGGAAAGACATCGAAATGTAACAGGAGCGGGGAGTGGTCCGAGATACCCCGTGCCAAATGGCGCACCTCCCCCACCCTCCCAACATAGGCCGCCGGGACAAGGACATAATCAAGCCGTGAGAGACTACCATGGGCCCCCGAGTGGAAAGTGTACTGCAGCTGCGTGGGATGTTTTAAGCGCCAGCAGTCCACCAATCCCAGTGTATCCAAGAGGCCGGATAGCCACGCCTGTGCCCGGGGGAGGTCCCTAGGGGGGTGACGATCCACAGTCCCAGAAACCACTGCGTTGAAATCCCCCCCCACCACCAGAAGCCCCCCCGGAAGGCCAAGGAGGAGGCGCCCCAGGTCTGCAAAGGTGGTCGACTGCAACCCCGGTGGGAGGTACACTGACATAAAGACAACCACTTTGCCCTCCATTCTCCCCACCAAGACAGTGTAACGTCCCCTATCATCGTGGAGCACCTCATCAATTTCTAACGGGAGCGAGTTCTTTACCATGATACCCACACCCCTTGAGCCTGACGTGAAGCCCGAGTGGGCCACGAGGCGGTAGCCACGCCGATTCATGGCACAGAAGGAATTGCCAATAAGGTGTGTCTCCTGCAGAAAGACTACATCGGGCGAGAGTCGCTTCAGAAATTGCAGGACCACACCTCGTTTGATCCTGTCCCCCAGTCCATTAACGTTCCAAGACAACAAAGTTAATTCCCTACCCCCCATCATACACAGAAACCATCATTCGTCCCCCCGAGAGCACATTAGAACCAACACAAAAAAAGGGTTGCCTTGTGATAATAACGAACAACACCCCATCCCTGCCCACCCACCCCAACAGAACTCCCCCCTCCCTGCACCCCTGCATGAGCCCAGACAGCCCCCCCAACGTGCAGTGTGCCTGTCGCCCCATAGATAGTTAAACTAACTAGACCCCCAGAGGAGGAGGGAGAACCCCCAAGAGACCCCACACAACCTCCATAGGAGGGGAACTTAAGCGAACAGACGTATGGTCAAAAGTGGCATCATTTTTGTCCCGAGCGAGGCCTAATATTAGTCCCTCAGCCCTGATCCGGCGAGCCCTCTCCCCCCGCCGCTCCCCCCCCGCCACCCCGATCCCGATCCCCAGACAGAGTATCCAGCCAGTCCCCGGCCGCTTCGGGACGATCAAAAAAGTGCGTGCGACCATCCACCTCCACTCGCAGCTTAGCTGGGAAAAGCATGGCGTATTTGAGGTTTAGGTCCCGAAGACGGCGTTTGACACCGAGGAAGCTCAGTCTCTGCTTCTGGACCGCTGGGGTGAAATCAGGATAGAAATTAATGTCCATATTGTCAAGTCTAATCGGTCCCTGTAGTCTGGAGGATTGCAGGATAGCGTCTCTGTCCCGAAAATTAAAAATCCGGGCAATGAGAGGTCTCGGAGTGGCTCCGACCTTAGGCCTTCCCCCGGGAACCCTGTGGGCCCTCTCCACAGCAAAGAATTTACTCAGCCCCCGTGGCTGGAGATGGGTAACAATCAGGTCTTCCACGAAAAGGTCTGCCGCCGCCTCCTCACGTCCCTCAGGCACCCCGATGATACGGATGTTGTTCCTCCGGGCCCGACTCTCGGAGTCCTCCAGGCGGCGATCCATCAGCGCACTCGCCCGAGCAAGCCGGCGCACCTCCGTTTGTAGGGCCGCCACATCTGTCGTAAGGCCCGATGCGGTGTGGGCCAAAGAGTCGACTCGGTCGTTGGTCTTGGAGAGATCGGCCCTTACCAGGCCAACATCCACGAGGACCGAGTCGATCTTCTGCGCCAGTGTATCAAAACGCTGGCCCACCGAGGCCTTCATCTCGGCGATGGCGCCCATGACATCCCGCAGAGTCAGATCCGTGGGCAGATCGGGGGCATCAGTAGGGCCCTCAGGGGACCTGCGTGGCACCTCGGGAGATCCCTTCTGGAGGGTATATCGGTCCATGCTGTTGGACTGATGGGCTGCGCCACGCCGGGTCGATTTTATCTTTGCCCGGTCACCATCTTGTTTCGTGGCCATGGTCCCAGTCTCCCGGTCGCACCAGCCACGTCGTGAAGGGCAGGCAAGCCGGTCCACGGGCTCCGGGGGGGTGCCACCCCAGATCTGCGGGGCGGATCACAGCCGGCGGGCAGGCAGGGTCCCCCGGCGAGGCCACACCAACACACAAAGTCCCGCGACCCAACCTCGCAGAGACAGCAAGGGGGGCGCGAAAGCGAAAGTGAAAGTGTGGGGTACGCGAGCCACCAAGCCCTGCCCGCCGCTGTTGTTCACTTTGTCACTGGATCGCCCCACAGCGCAAATCCGGGGTTCGGCTAGGAGAAGGCCGCAAACCTCAATCGGTGCTAAAGCCGGTGTCCGAGGTCCGATTTGGAAGCGGAAAACGGGTGCCACCTCAGCTCAGGCTCACCAACACAGTCCCCTCATCTGGGACAGGATATGTTGAGGATAGTCATAGGAGGTCGCGGAGGTCCTCGGGAGCCTCGCACCTACGCGGCCATCTTGGTTGCGCGCTAGGCTCCTCCTCCTAGACATATATTATTGCTGTATAATTCCATTAAGCCCAGGAATTACATCTGTGACCAATTGATGGGTACCCTAAACCAGCATTTCGCTTGCAGCTGCTTCCAAACTTCTAAAATGCACTACACCCAGTTTATCACTTGTGGGCACCCGGAGAGCATTGAACACTCATACATGTCTGAGATCCCTATACTCAGGCGAGATAAAGGAACAAAGCAAGGGTCAAGTCTTGACAGTGAGGTGTATGTGCATGAAGGAGACTGGATGGAATTACCAAGGGGCATATTATCAAGCACAGCGTTAAAATTATCGCCACTTTAGCGGCAGAAAACTGATAATATGCCCTTGAGAATTCCAATAGAAGCCCATGTTGACACCAGAACATGGGCTTCTATTGGAATTCTCAAAGGTATATTATCAAGCCCATTATCGCCGCTTTAGAAGCAGTTTTCTGCCGCTAAAGCGGCGATCATTTTAACGCCGTTTTTTGATAATATGCCCCCAAGTTTTGGGAAAACTTGCTAAAATATGATAAAGGCCACACCCAGCCAGTCTGGGTGAGGAACTCTGCCACCCAGCAATAGAAAGCTTAGGATAT
Source organism: Triturus cristatus (assembly GCF_964204655.1). Lineage (NCBI taxonomy): Eukaryota > Metazoa > Chordata > Amphibia > Caudata > Salamandridae > Triturus > Triturus cristatus. Next base: position 363,333,752 of record NC_140580.1, read on the forward strand.
GTAAATATTAAAAATATATAATTGGTTGTAGGTTTCTATAACACCCCAAGAGTGACGAGAAGTTACATAGCCTAAATTGGGCATCAGACATTGGAAAGGATGGAACAAATTATGGATTAATAATGTTTGTGGGTGTTTACTGCATTTTGCAGGACCAGCTCTCCTGCAACAATAACAAGGTGCCAGAAAACAAGGATCTCTGTCTGAATGCATGACACAGGTGCCTCTGGTGTATGTGTGATTGTGATGCCTGAAATGAGTAGGGGCCCCAGTAGATTGTTTCACACTGCTTCACCAGCTTTCACACAGTTTCTGCACCATGAACGTTCACACTCATTTGCTATAGCAGAGCAAGGGGGGAAATGGGGTGGTGTGATCTGGGATATTATGGATATGTAACTGCTTGCTCCAATATTTAATGCATACTAATATGCCAATAAAATATATAGCAAAACTAAAAAAAAACAAGGCGCCAGAATAGATTGACCACCTCCCTCCAGGTAACCATGGAGATTGTTTCCAGTTCTGGACTATCATGTGGCAAAATAATGCATTCAGGTTGTTTTATTTCTGTTTTGCTTCCTTTCAACTAATTCGATTAACACACCTCTGAACAATGATTTGCAGGTGAAAAGCTATGACATGGATTGTAGATAATGGTGATGCCTCCACCTCTAAATATAACTGCTGAATTTCACTGGTTTTGTGAGAGTAAAATGTGAGCCTAACTATAACGCCCCTTTAACCTTTTGTTATTTCAGTGAATTTCTAAGGTTTATTTTAATGTTTGTTTCCTAACTACAACATCCCTGTAACCTTTTGTTTTTTTAAGTGAAATTCTAAGGTTTTTTAAATGTTAACCTTTGAGAGTGAGTGTGTGAATGAGTGTCTCAGTGTGTGTGTGAGGGAGTGTGTGAGTATCTCAATGGGTGTGTGAGTATCTGTATGGTCTAGGAGTGGCTGCATAAGTGTCCCACTGGGTGTGTGAGTGGGTGCATGAGTATCTGAGTTGGTCTGTGAGTGGGTGTGTGAGTGTCTGAGTGGGTGCATGAGTGTTTGTGTTCATGTCTCAGTGGGTCAGTGAGTAGATGGAAGAGTGTCTGAGTGCCTCCATGAGTGTGTGAGTAAGTCTTTGAGTGAGTGCATGAGAGTCTGATTGGGTCTGTGAGTGGGTTCGTTAGTCTCTGAGTTGGTCTGTCAGTGGGTGTGTGAGTCTCTGAGTGGGTATGTGAATGGCTGTGTGAGTGGCTGTATGGGTCTGTCAGTGGCTTCATCATTGTCTGAGTGGGTGTATGTGTCTGAGTGGGTCTCTGAGTGGGTGCATGAGTGCCTGAATGGGTCTGTGAGTGGATGCATGAGTGTCTGAGTGAGTGCCTGAGTCTGTCTGTGAGTGGGTGTGTCAGTAGCTGTGTGAGTGACTTGGCCACAAAGGAACTGCACCTGCCCTTTTATCCAACAAGAGTCCATAGTTTTGCACAACATATCTACCCAAGTGAAGTACTTTCTATTGGTTAGTTACTAAGTGTTACTTTCTTGGGTAAATGTCCAGTATGTATTCTACACTACAGCTGCATAACGGAGCACAAGGAAATGTCATCAGTGACTATGTGTGCATTTTGGTAATGCAATTGTTCCTGGTGCATCTTTATCCAGAAAAATGTGATAACATGAATCCTCCTATGGAGAAGACAACAAGACTACAAAGATTTAAATCTCCACCAAACAAGGGTCCTTCCTCTTAAGTATATGTAATAAGTGCTTCTTTGTTTCGTGGAGATGTCCCCATATTTCTCGCCATTAAGAACTCTGAGGAAATTCAAATTCAGCCCCATCTGCACTAGTAACATCTTTACGCTATTGCCCTCACTCAGGCACTTTCAACCTCTATAGCGTTTCTTTCATATTCTATACTGTTGCACAAATTACACAATCTTTCCTGTTTTCTCGAGCTAAGTCCATTCTGAGCCTCGGCTCGAAATACCCAATTCCCGAGATAACCATCTATTGACACTTGGTGACCGTTCTCCGACCTCTGCAGCTGTTTTACAAATCACCATCTTTTACACGCAAACGCGCCCTGTTGTAAAGTAATTTAACCAAGGAATGGTCATGCCACCTAACCTATCGGGTTGGGTAGAGAACACGACCTTAGGGAAGGAATTTCTATTACCCATTATCCGGTATCTTGTACAAAGAATGTGTTCTTGTGGATGATTTGTATTTTTATTAAACATGAAGGGGGTTGTTGCTTTAGGGGATTCCAGCGCTACAAAAGACTGTGAGCCACGGATTGAAGTAGCAGTCTCCTGAGAACCTACCACTGATGTACTTCTAGGACAACTGTACCTAGCTGCAGCTAAATAAATTGAAGTTCCTCTGCTAACAGAGTGTTCCGTGTCTCTGTAATTTGGAAGGCGAACTCAGAAGATTTCAGGCGTACCCTGCGCCGCCAGGCCTGACAAAGCCTGGTCCTTCAAATGGTGCCCTCTGTGAGGCGGCTTCAGGGGACGTGGGTCCAGCCCGAGGATCGTGAGGAGCCCCGCAGAGAAATTCCGGAGGACACGCACCACGTGATCGACCCCTGCATGTCGTAAGTGGACCGAAGGTTTTTACAGCGTGGCTTCTCCCTTCCGACGGCTGCGAAGACCTGCTGCCCCGACTGCCGCCAAGGTTTGGCCCTCTTGGTATTGGTATGGCAAGACATTAGAACGGACCTCTGTTGGCGTGGAAATCATCTGGTTAAGTTAAGTATAGTGGCCACTCCTTTGTCTTTGTTTTGTTTTGTTCGACCTTTGCAAAAGCCGAAACCGAGGGGTGAGTGCAGTTTTTTTGCACCAGAAAGTGACTAATTAATCCCCTTGGAGTTTGTAAGAAACTAGTGTGCTAGCGATGCCTGGTTTCAACTGTGGCTCGCTAGCCACGCCCCCCTTGAAGGTGATCCTCTTGTCGACGGGGAGCCAGTGTAGGTCTCTCAGGTGGGGGGTGATGTGGCTGCGGTGGGGAACGATGACGATCAGTCGGGCGGAGGCGTTTTGGAGGCGTTGTAGTCGTCGTAGGTGTTTGGCTGGGATTCCTGCGTAGAGTGCATTGCCGTAGTCCAGTCTGCTGCTGACGAGGGCCTGTGTCACCGTTCTTCTTGTTTCGGTCGGGATCCACTTGTAGATCCTGCGGGGCATGCGGAGTGTGTTGTAGCAGGAGAAGGAGACGGCGTTGACCTGTTTAGACATGGAGAGAGAGGAGTTGAGGATGAATCCCAGGTTGCGTGCATGGTCGGTGGGTGTCGGTGCTGTTCCCAGTGTGGTCAGCCACCAGGAGTCGTCCTAGGCTTAGGGGGTGAGTCCGAGGATGAGGACCTCCGTCTTGTCCGAGTTCAGCTTCAGACGGCTGCTCCTCATCCAGTCGGCGACCGACGGCCTTCATTCCCTCATGGAGTTTGGTTTTGGCGGTGTGTGGGTCCTTGGTGAGGGAGAGGATGAGCTGGGTGTCCTCAGCGTAGGAGATGATGTTGAGGTCGTGGCGGCGGGCCACTTGTGCGAGGGGGGCCATGTAGACGTTGAACAGCGTCGGGCTGAGGGATGAGCCCTAGGGGACGCCGCAGATGATGTCAGTGGCTTCAGATTGGAAGGGTGGGAGGCGGACGCTCTGGGTTCTGCCGGAGAGGAAGGACGTGGTCCAGTCAAGGGCCTTCTCTTGGATTCCGGCATCTTGGAGGCGTGTCTTTAGAGTGCGATGGCAGGCCAAGTCAATGGCGGCTGACAGGTCCAGGAGGATGAGGGCTGATGTTTCGCCATTGTCTAGTTGGCGCCTGATGTCGTCTGTGGCGGCGATGAGGGCTGTCTCGGTGCTGTGGTTTCGTCTGAATCCGGACTGGAACGGGTCCAAGATGTTGTTGTCTTCGAGGTGGCGGGCCAGTTGCATGTTGACGATTTTCTCAATGACCTTCGCTGGGAACGGGAGCAGGGAGATGGGCCAGAAGTTCTTGAGGTCCTTGGGGTCTGCCTTGGGCTTCTTGAGGAGGGCGTTGACTTTGGCGTGCTTCCAGTCTTCTGGGAATGTCGCTGTATCGAAGGAGATGTTGATGACCTTCCGTAGTTGGGGTGCGATGGCTGCATCTGCTTTGTTGAATACGTGGTGTGGGTATGGGTCTGACAGAGATCCTTAGTGGATGGAGTTCATGACCTTGCATGTCTCGTCGTCGTTGACGTTGGACCAGGAGGTCAGGCGGTTGGTGCTGGTGGTGCTCCCAGGGGAGGTGGAGTCTGGCGTAGTCGGGCGGTCGTGGTGTTGAAGCTGTCGTGGATGTCAGCGATCTTGCGGTGGAAGAAGATGGCTAGTGAGTTGCACAGTTCTTGTAAGGGCGGGATGTCGTTGGCGCTGGAGTTGGAGAGTTCTTTTACGATGCTGAAGAGCTCTTTGCTGTTGTGTGCGTTGTTATCCAGGCGGTCTTTGAAGGAGGATTTCTTGGATGATCTGATGAGGTGGTGATGTCTGCGGGTGACATCCTTGTGGGCTGCGTGGTTGTCCGGTGTGCGCTCGTGGAGCCATATCTTCTCCAGTTTCCGGCATGCGCGTTTGTAGGTCTGGAGTTCGTCGGTGAACCAGGTGGCTCTCTTGCTGGCGTGGCTGTTGGAGGGTTTCTTGAGCGGGGCGAGGGTGTTGGTGCAGTTAACGATCCACTGTGAGGTTGCAGGCTGCGGCGTCTGGGCTGGTGGGGTCAGTGGGTGGGTTCTGGGTGAGGGTGGGGATCAGCTGGTCTTTGGTGACTTTGCTCCAGCCGCGGCGAGGCAGCTGTTGGGTGCGGTGGAGCGTGGATTGTTTCTTGAAGGTGAAATGGATGCAGCGGTGGTCGGTCCAGTGGAGTTAGGTGGTGTGGTCGAAGGCGACGTGGGTGCCTGCGAAGAAGACGGGGTCCAGCGTGTGGCCGGTGGCGTGGGTGGGTGCGGTGACGAGTTGTCTAAGGCTGAGGTTGGCGAGGTTGGCGATCAGGATGGCGGAGTTGGCGTCGTTGTTGTTCTCGAGGTGGAAGTTCAGGTCTCCGAGGAGGATGTAGTCCATGGATGCGAGTGCGTGGGTGCTGGTGAAGTCGGCGATGGAGTCGCTGAACTGAGCCCAGGGTCCCGGGGGGTCTGTAGATGAGTGTTCCTCTGAGGGTGGTGTTGGGGTCGGTGTGGATCCGAAAGTGCAGGTGTTCGGCGGTGTTGAGGGTGTTGTCTGCATGGGTGGCGACCTTGAGGGTGGACTTGTGGATGATGGCTATTCCTCCTCCGATTCCGTTGTCGCGATCCCTGCTGGTGATCTTGTAGATGTCCAGGATGGCTATGGCGATGTCGGGCGCCTAGGAGTTGTTCCACCAAGTCTCGGTCAGGAAGGCTACGTCTGGGGCAGAGGTGTCGAGCAGATCCCAGAGCTCTATAGCATCTTTGCGTGCGAAGCGGGTGTTGAGGAGTATGCAGCGGAGGTGGTTGGGTCCATTCCTTGGAGGTTTGGTGGCTCTGTCGCAGGTGAAGCTGCAGGTGTGGCAAGAGAAGGGTCCGTGGGTCCGTTTCGGGGCAGCCTGGAAGCAGGTGTGGTTTCTGCCGGCGTTGAGTGCGTGGAGGGTGCTGGCGTCGTAGCGGAGTCTGGTGTCGTGGTGTTCGCGGGGGCCAGGGGTTCTGGCGCTGGGCGCGGTCCAGGCGCGGACGGGCTTGCCTCTGGCACGCCTCGGGTGTGCCAGCGTCCACCATTTAAGGCGGGGAGGGAGGGAGGAGCAGCTGGGAGGCGGGAGCGGGGCGGCGAATGGGCTTCGAGGGGGCAGGCCGCAGGGGAGCAGTGGCGTGGAACGGGCTGAGGGGAAAACAGAAGAGAAGAGGGGGAGGGGGGAACGGGCCAAAGCGAGGGCAACGGTACAGTACAGAGGCGCAAAAAAATAAATACAGGCAAAAGAGTTAAATACAAATGCAGGGAGACAAGTACGGAATACTAGACCAGCGGGGCACAGCAGACAGCGGGGACGAACTCACGGTGGAGTGGCAGCGGCAGCGAGGGAAGGCGCTGACACACAGGTGGAGCTGTGCGGCAACAGGGGAGCGACCTGGCCTGGAAGCAGATATCAGAGGTATTTGAAGCATCCTGTTTACCGGGAGTCAAATCTGCATAAGCTGAATTGGTGGCCTCAACAAAGGCTTGCAAAATTGGGAAAAATTGAAGGATAACCATATTCACGGACAGTCAATATGGTTTCGGAGTTGCGCACGATTTTGGCCAGCTTTGGATGCAGATTGGATTTCTGACTTCTTCAGGATCTCCTATTCGTAATGGCAAAAATGTAAAAGAATTGTTGGAAGCCATACAATTGCCAAAAGAAATAGCAGTGGTTAAATGTGCTGCTCACCAGTCAGTAAATAACTATGTAGCGTCAGGTAACCGATATGCTGACCAAATTGCTCAATATTTTGCAAGAAATAACATGGCACTTAACAGAAAAATTGAAACAAGTGAAATCAGCTGCCAACTTATGTTTTTCTCAGCCCTTGAAACATGGGATGAGGTTAGACAGTTGCAGGATGAAGTTGAGGTGAAGGAAAAGGAAATCTGGATAAAGTCAGGTTGTGAAAGAAGGACAGAGGATGATGTGTGGGTATACACCGATGGCAGACCAATCATGCCAGATTGTTTACTTTCCCAAATGGCAAGAATGTATAATGGGGACGCACATGTTGGTAAGGAAGCCATGATCAGACTATTCAGACAAAACTGGTGCAATCCAAAGTTCAGGGTAGTCGCAGAGAGCTTATGCCAAAGATGCCTAATCTGTCAGCAGTTAAATCCAGGCAGAAAGACAGTGGTCAGTTGGGGAAAAATTAGAAAGGCAGAAGGACCATTCACAAGACTGCAGCTTGACTTCATTGAATTGCCTTCGTGCAACAGAATGAAGTACGTCCTTGTCATAGTGTGGTTGTTTTCAAGATGGGTGGAGGCATATCCCACTAGGAGAAATGATAGTCTGACAGTTGCTAAATTGTTGTTTAGAGAGTTGATTCTGCGTTTCGGTTTCCCAGTCACTTTGGAATCAGATAGAGGACCTCATTTTAATAATTAAATAATTTGATTAATCAGTGAACCATTCAATATTGAACTAAAACTGCAGTGTGCATACCGTCCAGAGGCTTCTGGAGTGGTTGAACAACTAAATGGCACAATCAAGTCAAGGTTAGGAAAGGTGTGTCCATCCACATCTCTGAAACGGCCAGATGCATTGCCTCTTGTGTTGATGGGACTCAAAAGTATTCCTAACAGAAAAACAGGATTGAGTCCACATGAGATGCACATGGGAAGGGCAATGAGGCAAGCATTTATTCCTGGACATAAATTGATGAATATAACTTATGATCTGGTATTGGACTATTGCTAAGGATTGGCTGACCTAGTGCGTTCTGTCTCTCACCAGGTTGGAGAAAACGCAGTTGCCAGGTAGCCAACTTAGGCGCATGATTTGAATCCTGGAGACTGGGTGGTAGTGAAGAAACACACCAGAAAGTCGTGCCTAGCACCCAGATGGAATAAACCCCGTCAAGTCATACTGGTCACTACCACAGCAGTGAAGTTTGCAGATTTACCCAATTGGATTCATGCTAGCCATACCAAAAGAGTTCCAGGCCTTACAGAAGAAGAACAACTGATTGAACCAGTTGCAACAGCTGAAGGTTGTGAAGTAGAAGATTCTAGACTGATAGATTCTGAAGTAATAGATGAGAAATAAACAAGCACAAGTCAGGAGGAATGGATACCAGTGATTGACATACCTGAAGTTGTTATTCAAACAAGAAGAAGAACCAAACTAGAGAGACAGGAAAGTAGTGAGGATCAGATAGAAGTAGATGAACATGCTCAGAAAGAAGCAAACAAAGCTTACTCAAAACCCTGAGCAGGACCAGACAGAAAAAGAAGAACATACTCAGGTAAAGGTGAACAGAACTATTCAAAGACCTGAGAAGGGACAGATAGGAGAAGAAGAAAACGTTCAGGCAACAGAAGAACACATTTTAGTAAGACCTGAACAGGACCAGTTAGGAGAAGAAGAACACCTTCAGGCAGAAGAGGAGGGTCAATTTGAAATAGGACCTGAACAGGACCAGATAGAGGAAGAAGAACAAGTTCAGGCGGATGAAATAACAATAATAAGACCTGAACAGGAACAGGTAGAAAGTAATACAGAAGAAGAAGAAGTTATTGTGCGTAAACACACTGAAAATAAAAGAACTCTAGAGAAAGACGGAAAAGGTGAAAGTGCAGTACAAGTTAAAAGGGTCAGAAAGGGTGATAACTAGCCAGGTGGAGTGAAAATATTGAGATATTATCTGAGAAAATCAAAAGAAAGACCCAATTAAGTGAATGAAGTTACTAGTCAAACTCAGTCTAAACAGTCAAGTGTGAGAAACACCTGAAGAAGCCCAAGACTGAGAATTCTGAACAATAAATACAAGGTCCCTGAGTGGACCTACATAATTTTAGAAGAATTTGAGAACTTAGATTTGAGTGAGGAATCAGATGAAGTAGATACTGCATGGATTGATGAAAAAAATGAGACCACCTTAAGCAAAATTTTGAATTTCCAAGTAAAGAAAGTAAGAGGAGAAAATATCTTCTCAGATTAAAATGGCGAGAAATGAAGTCACTGAGTAACTGAAACGAAGTTTTAAACTAAGATGTTGTAGAGCTTGCATATGTAGTATCTTGTTAGTGATCTCAGTATGGTTATTTTTAACGGTAGCAGTACCTTTATTGATGATAACAAATAAGAAGAATGATACAGTTACTAATGAGAAAGCAGCTAGAATAAAAAGGAGCTAGAGTAGAACTAGAAGCAGCAGATAAGACAGATTTTCATCACACAATATCAGATAATGACACATCTTTAAATGTTTTTACAAAATTGTTATTTCAATATGTGGATACAATGGAGATTAGTGATTGTTATGTCTGTATGAAATTACCAGTGTCAGTATCAGAAGGAGTTACATATCACCATTTACCTTTAACATATGGTATTTCATGTAGTCTGTTAAAACGAAGAATGATGCGCAGACATGTCTTGTAAGTAAAGGTGGTTGATTTATTCTTCAAATCACATCACAGGTTACAAGTTACAGGAAGATGTTCTGATCCATAAAAGTACCCCACCAGGAGCAGCCTCCTCGCTGCTCAGCCCTTCCACACCAACTGATTCACCCTTCAATCCAAACCCACTCAACATTCTATATGACCTCATCATAGGCTGAACAGCCGGGCAGAGAACCACTGTAGGGAGAGTGCAATGGGTAATGAGTATATTACAACACATCCCCCCCTTATAATGATCGAAAACAATCAAAATGTGTTAAGGTGATAAAACACACAACTCAGCAAGGGAGGATGCATTAACAACAAAATAATTATACATCACCCCCCCCCCCCTTTGCTATAATGATCATATACATTCAAAATGCATGGAGATAATAAAACACACATTTGACAGAAAAGGAGGATGCATAACCACAAAACATTATAACACCATCCTTCCCCTTGATAATGATCATAAACAAAAAGGAATGCCAGATAAAGAGAAACAATCATAAAAACCAGTGGATGTATGGCTAGCATGAAAACTCACACTACAAACTATGGGTACTAAAACACAACACCACACAGAGTACCCATTGTGCCTCCTACTAAGGCACAAGACTGCGGCAGAACAGTGATCTACAACCCTAAACTGCACATACTAATGGCAGGACAGATCTACCACAAAAGAAATAAGACTCAAGCCATACCAAAACACGGTAATTATAATCGTTAAACACTCTAGAAAAAAAACTAAGCAAATCCAGGGTTACTTTAAAACCCAAAGCAAATCCAGGGTATATTTAACCCAAAACACTCATGCAACATACTATGGGTATTCTTAAACCCAAGACAAATTTAGGGCAACCTTAAGCCTCAAAACACTCACGCAACATACTATGGGTATCCTTAAACCCATGACAATTTAGGGTATCCTTTAACCCTAAGCAAGTACAGGGTAACCTTAACCCCAAAACACACCCAAAAATATTGTATGGGTAACTATAAACTGAAGACAATCCAGGGTATCCTTGAACCCAAGACATACTGGCCAAAACACAGAATTCAGCAAGCTTCCGGCACAAATGCACACAGTCATAGACAAGTGAAACATTAAGGGTAACACAACCCCAAAAATAAACAGTAGTCATGACCAACCCACACAACCCAGCTTGTGGACATCTCACTGACTTGACAGAAACACATCACCTCACATTAAATTGGAACCTCAGAGAACCGTTACACCCCCTTGAAAATAGCGCAACACAAATTAAAATAACAGCAATAGTATAAATGTCAGATGAAAAAGGATGACCTTTGTTTCAGTGAACGATTTCTCACCCGAACCCCAAATACTACATAACACCAGAATGAGTCCACTTCTGACCTCAGTGTGTTATCATATTTAACAGGAACAGACAAATGCAGTGGGTCGTCTCTTTCTTTAAGCCAACAGACTGCCACACTTGACGAAAAGACCTTGCATTGTTTAATAAACAGAGATAGCTTGCACCTTATGTAGTCTTGGAAACGGTCATGGCGAAATGTTGCCGCCAAACTTCCTTCCAAGGAATAGCCGGAACATTTCTTGCCGCATGTAGATCCACCATCTTGAAAAACTCAGCACAGTGGTTACCAGGGCAACGTCCGGCGACCTTCCACGTTGAACTACGTAATTTTGAAACGCCGCAGGATGACAACAACGCTGAGAGGTTACTAAGGAAACATCCGGAGTTGCGTTGTAAATACGCGTCAGAGAAGGAGTTCAGGGCTCGTGGCACAGCAGGTAGGATCGCGTGTAGAGAATCAGGCGCAGCATATTTTTTTTTAAATGGTAGGAGCATCAGTTAAACTGCCAACCCCCTAAAATAAAAACGATGCCCCACAGCTCTTCTAGTCACGTTCAACATACTAGCGGTGAAGTCCAATCGACGAGGGTCAGCCAGTGGAAAAGAAATTGTGCACAAGATCAACCAGCTCACAAATGAAATCTCGTGGTGTGAGTTCTCAACCACAGTAACTCCACAGTAAAGCTTGACACAGGTGGTACCCAATACCACAACACTCCTCTTGTGCACTAAAGATCCTCCCAGGATACAGCAAGTAAATCCACACAACTTGGTGGAAAACACACGCTGCCAGTACACTGCTCATCCAAAGTTGTAGATAGGATTTAAAACCAATGATGTCGCTAGTGTAAAATCGTTACAGCTTCTTTTTACAGGGGCAATCTCCAAATACCACAGAACAGGAGCAGGCTTCACAGAAATAACAGCAGGAATTGGCAGGCCCAGGCTAGGGCTGACCGTTCACAGATGGTCAGAAATGTCAGGAACTTCTGTTAGTCTAGTTAGTCCTTTGGGGAAACACTCACCCAAATTCAGCAGGCACTGGCACGTCCACGATGGGGCTGACCGATCTTTTGGTCACTGGTGGGGCTTGTGGACTGCCAGCTTACTTCTTATAAATGCGCTTCTTCGGTTTCTTAGGTATACAAGTCCATCCAAGGTAGCTCACATAGGTTCTTGAGTTTCAAAAGTCCAATCTCCATTGAAGTAGTACGCAGGTTCTTTAAAATCGTCGCCAGTGTTAAAACGAAGAATGATGCGCAGACATGTCTTGTAAGTAAAGGTGGTTGATTTATTCTTCAAATCACATCACAGGTTACAAGTTACAGGAAGATGTTCTGATCCATAAAAGTACCCCACCAGGAGCAGCCTCCTCGCTGCTCAGCCCTTCCACACCAACTGGTTCACCCTTCAATCCAAACCCACTCAACATTCTATATGACCTCATCATAGACTGAGCAGCCAGGCAGAGAACCACTGTAGGGGGAGTGCAATGGGTAATGAGTACATTACAACATAGTCTTTTAGCAAGTCTGTTTTATAAAACCTGAAAACTTCAGTATTATTATTCAAACTTAGATGTAGTATTTTCAGAGCTTCCTATTCGAAAAAATATGAATCCAGTTCTTAGCAGCCAAGATGCACAGTTTATGGGTGAATTTTTCTTAATAATGAAATCAATAGATATAGTAAAAGCACACAAGAATAATCTAATATGTATATTACATGAAGAAGAGAAAGTGTTTTTGAATTTAGTTGAGGGAAGGAGACAGGATTTCCAAAAGAAAGCTGCTGAACAGAAAACCCATGTACCACCATGGGCTGGAAAAGAGGGACTTTTTACAGCAGGCAAAGCTCATGCAGCAATATCCCTGGACTTTTTTGAAGAAAGGGAAAACCTGCCAACATAGATTAAAGACAGGTTATAATACCGTATTTATTGGTTCCATTGAATGTGAACATAACTTCCTAATCTTGGGAGGTTGGGGACTAAAAGGGGGAACTGATCCAGTATTTCCTGGGGTACTACGTGTGTGGGAATAATGCTTATTTTAAGTTGCCAGTGTTTTAAAGGACAAGGGTACCCCTTATGCGAACCTGGGGTGATATAATGAGGAAGAGAACAATGGTTCGGGATGGCCTGAGAAGGTCCGGTGAAATGAAAAACCCTTAGGAGGGCGAATGATTTGGTATAGGTTCAAAGACTCATACGGGAGAGTAATACTTAATATAGAGAAACAGGGGACAGGAGAGGTCAATATATGACACTTATTTATTGAACATAGATGGAATTCAAGTGCTCACATATTTAGTGACAAGAAAGCGTGACATGCAGGTGAGGGTGGACTCTTTAAAAAGGAACATCGCATTGGCAACAATAGAGAACCATTTTTTCTTAGTAAAATCAGTACAAAAAAGGTTCAAGTTGCATATGGTCGACGACGTTTCGAACTCAATTATTTGAGTTCATCTTCAGGACAAATGTGAGCATATGAACTTGAGCATATGAAAGGGTAAGTAACGGGGTAGTCGTCAGTTAAAGCGGTGCTCGTCGCGGCAGTGAACGTCTCGCGGTGAAAACAACCGCTGAGGTTACAAGTCCAGCCTTCTCAATGTATAATAGTTTTAGCAATAATTATTTGGTGTAAATGTTGCAGAAACAAGGGAAGAGAAAGAAAATATTAAGTGAATGGGAAAGGAAAGAAAAGAAAGAGGGAATATCAGGAGATACAACTGGAGTAAATAAAAGGGAGCATATACAAAAAGTTGAAAGATTTAGAAAACAAAGATGAAAATAAGAAAGAAGAAGAGGAGAAAGAGAACAGGAATTACTGAAAGTTGGCATCTGAGTTGGGATGGGTAATTTTGTGATGGCTCATAAATGCCATCAGAGAGGGGATTGATGGAGCAAGGACTCGTAGAAAAGAGACTTGCTTGGAAGTAATCCTTTCCTTTAACTTACTAACAAGTTATTAAAGATTGTTCGTGTAAAACTAACGCGCACCACATAAACATGCGGGTTAGTGAAGCTTGCTTATCTGTTTAATAACGTGGATAACATGAACGAAGGACAAACCGCTTTAAAGGGGAAATCTTTACTGCGCATGCGTTAACTAGGGGTGGGCAGAATTTGCGTAGTCGCGTTACGCAAATCTCCGCGAAATGGTTTAAAATCTCTGCGAACACGCAGAAATTCCGCGAACACGCGGAATTGCTTGTTCGCGATGCTTTTTTCCTGTTCGCGACCGCTGTTTGCGTGCTCGCGGAGAAATATCTCGCGAACACGCATTTTGAGATCGCGAACAAGCAAAAATTCCGCAAAGCAGCGGAAAGCAGCATTTTGGGCAATTCCGCGTTCTCCGCGGAACGCGAAATTACCTAAATTCCGCAAATTACGCGAACGGAACGGAATTTACCGCCCAGGCCTAGCGTTAACTGCATCTACGCAGTATGACGAGCTGTCGCTTTGAGGGAAATTCGTGCGCATGAGCAGAAGCTTTAAAATTTGAGTCTTGGAGGCTCGCATGCATGGCATATGCTTGGCTGAAATAAAAATGAGCTATTTTACTAACGCTAATGAAGGAAAAGTATTAATAAGTAAATGAGAATAAAGTAGAGGTGGGTGGTATACAGGGAAACCATTAATCTGTGAAATAAATATTTGTCTTTCTGACTTTATTACTAGTGCGTATTTGGGCCTCTCATGTGTGACTGAAGTAAGCTGAGTAGAGGAAGACTGCGCATGTCCACTGGAAGTTAACACAGAATGATGACACAAAGGTTGCATGCAAGCCAAGGTCGCAGAATGTTAGATCCTGGGAACGGAGGGTGAAGAGTTCGACCAAGTGGACTTGTGTATAGAATAATATAATAATGTAACAAATAAAAATAAATGTGTGTGTGAAATAAGATTTATGAATAGAAATTAAGGGGACGGGTTTACGAACAATACTTGTATTGCTTTTGATGGCATGTAAGAATGGTGTGATGATCTTCCACCGTTGCCTGACCAATCATATTGCGTATTTTTACGATATAGAAACTTTAGTGGCTGGAACATGAAGAACGAAAGGTATAATTAAGGTAGTTTTAGTTAGTTATCGAGTGTCATCGATGCTGAATTGCTGAGTGGGGTGGATGCTGTCCATGTAGCGGGAGATGCTGTTGCGGGAGGAGATGCTGTGAGATGCTGATGAAGAGCTGAATGCAGAACTTGATGCAGAATTTTCTATCCTAATTTAATTCAATCAGAATATCGCCGATGAATCTCAAGGAGGAACAGAGTGTTAGAGAGGGGTGTGGCGCAATCGTCGGTATTCTACAGGGGTCAAATATCCGGTCCTGATTCCTTTTCTGAAGCCTTTGTCTCCTGATCTATACCGGGGGACCCTCACCAGCCCTTTGGCCAGGGGGTTGGTCTTCACACCATTCTTGGTAATTATACATTTCCGTGATTAAGCTATATGTTCTTTTCTCTCTACTCTTTTCCTTAGACATGTGTTCATTGAGTAAGTCCATGATATGTTTGATTGATGATATAATTGATTTTCTCTCCACTGAATGATGGTGATTGCACTGTGTATTTGAGATGGTTCACATGCACTTGAAATTTTGATAAAGATTTAAACTTTCCTGTGTCTGTGGTTATTTACTTCAAATTTTAATGAATAGTTAGAATTTTTTTCTTTTCACCATCAACTAGTTCAACTAATGGTCCATCCACCAGAAAAAAGAACTTTTTGATCAGTGAAAAGGGTTAGTTTGAGATAAACAGAGGTACCAAATACCTCATCCTGAATGTTATGAAATCTATAAACTCGACTACAGCGTTTTACTACAATTTGTGTGTGTGTTTATGGGCCCAGGTGAGTATATGGTAGCAGAGTATCTGTTGCTGGTACGCCGCTGGATCAGGTGCACCAACCGGGGTACGAATCAGCATATCGTATGGATCAACAGGCTCTATGATGGGGGAAGGGTTATTTGCGTGTGCTCTACACTAACCCATGTCACATACCTCTTTAGGTACCCACGGCTGTTACAGTCTGACTATGGCACTCCACACTTAAAGCACTGGGTTGGGGGGACAATATAACACAAGCTACTCCACTGTAGGAGTCGGAGGGGCTGGTCGAGCTGGAGAGGCCACCACATTTTGATAAGTGGGATCTGAGAGGCATTTCCAAGGTTGGGAACCTATGGACCTGGGCTGACATCTTCCCTTTCCATGATTTACAACTGGAATATGAACTAAACGTTAACCGAGATATTTTGCTACCTACAGGTGAGAAACGCTCTACAGGCGACCATCACCCAGGGAACAGACCTCCCGGAGTCGTCCCCCTTAGAAAACAGGCTGCTTGATGATCATATGTATCGCAAGGCAATTTCCCTCAAATACAGGAAGTTGATCAGCAATACACCAGACATGCTCCCGCATTTGCAGGAGAGGTGCAGTCAAATCCGGGGGGGGGAGGGTCGAGGACAATGAATGGCTGGATGCTCTGGCCGCCCCTAGGGAGTTGGCCATTAAGGCCAGGTTTCGACTGATACAGCTCAAGAAACTTCTCAGGCCTTATCTGGCATGCATGACAGTGGTCGAGATGGGTAGGACAGCTGACACAGGTTTTCATCGCCAATGTGGCCAGACGGGAACTTTCATTCACATTATTTAGTATTGCTGAGTGGTGCGAGTGTTTTGGGAAGCTTTGGTAGAGTGCTTGAATGCTGTGTGTGGGAGTGAGGTGCAGATCTCAACCATGTAGTGTCTTTTTAATGTGTGGAATGAGATGGACCTAAATACGGTGGAGCAAACATGGATGACTCTGAGTCTAGCGATAGCCAGCATAACACCACACGCTTACGGGGGGTGGCTGAAGCTCCCCTTCTGGGGGTTTGGCAGCGGGACATGGTCTGGTGCATGATGGCAGAAAAAGTGGTCTATGAAAGTGGAGGCTACCCCAAGAAGTGGGAGATAATCTGTGGGAGTTGAAATGCTTATAGGGGGTGCCCCTGTGCCCACTCATCCCAGTGAACACCATGGCCACTGGTCCACAGGCCTTCTCTCGTGAAGGGGTTGTTAGGGCCAGGGAGGCGGGATAGTGATTGTGACAAATACAAGTTAAAGTGCTATCCTTACATTGACTATGTATGTGTATCCTGTATAGTGCCATATGATCTGCTTATCGACAAGTGTAAGAAGCTAGAAAATAGATCCCAAAGAGATTACAACCACGTTTTAAGGAAACCACTCTAGAAGATGATATGCTGCAGCTTGAGACTCTTGGGGCCGTATTGGGGAAAAGACTCACTGTCCCTGTTTGCTCCACGGCGCACCTTTAAACAGGTGCAACAGGTGCAAACAGGGACAGTGTGCCGTGTTACAAAGAATGCACTGCCCCTGGGCAGCTGCAAACTCATGCTGCCCTTGAGATGGAGTATTCAGTAAAATATGGAGCGTCTGTTTAGCAGCCACTCCGTGTTTTTAGGTCGAGCCTAGCGTTGCAGCACATGCGCTGCTAGCTTTGCGAGGCATGCAGTATTCAGTATAGCGTGGAAGCTTCGTGGAAGCCCACATTTTCATTGGCTTGTGTCTTAAATGCTGCCATCCGATTGGTTGTAGGCTTGTTAGTCCCTCCTTATGGTGGCCATGACGTCATTTGCATCCTTCCATGGCTACTGGACCCTTTACTGCACAGACTACTTTCTTCCAGTGTACCTCCCTCCCACAGTTCAATGCCTTCTCGACCCCCCGATCCTCGCACCCACCCGTTCGTGCCTTGTCGCCCGCACCTACTCTCACTTGAAATGCAATAGGTCTTGCATAAATGCGGGTCCTATAGCATTGCAAGTGCTTGTTTAATATGTGTCCACGTGATGGAGAGAAAAGGTAATGTTTCAGCGCGCGCGGACAGATAGGAGAGTGGCCCAAGGATGACAGACTGCTGCCGTGGAGCGGAAAGGCTGAGTCCGCAGATCAGAGGGCCACATGCCTTCAACGTCCTCAGCACCTCCCCCTGGATAGCTTGCTGTTTACAGTTTTGTTGGGCCCCACATATTACGGCATTCCTAGCTGCCTCAGGTCGAACCACAGGACAGGTGGCGCTTAGTACATTTTTAAAGGCCGGAGAATCCTCCCTCGGTAATGAGCTGTCATTTTCCTGGGCAAGACAGCATCAGGAATAAAACTGCACTTACATTAACACAGAGGCGTGAATCACCCGCCTCCAGGAGAAGCCATCTTAAAAGGCTTGGGGGAACATCCGCGGGAGCTATGCAAAATACATGAAATGTCTCATTATTCACGATTAAGCAATTAAGCTCCCGCTCTCGGGGCTGATGTCCACTTCAGGGTTCTCGCATTTGGCGCAGAGCAGTTCATGCGAAAAAAAATGCACAGCTCTGTGTGTGGAAATAAATATAAGGCGTGTCAGCACGTGCAATGACTTCAAGAAAGCTGAGGCACCATGCCATCACAGAGGTCTCAGATAGATTTGTTACACGAACCATAAATGTGCTGAAACTTCCTAGCAGTTACCATCCGCAGTAATGGACCTTAATAAAGGAAGAAATGTGATTATGATAGATTCAAATGGTAATACGGCACCTGCTGTCCAGATGTTGGGCATACAGAGGCCTAACATATGCAAACTGTGCCTAGTGCCCCATATATGGAACACACTCCCGCTGAGGTGCGCATTGTCACTTGCAGAGGTAAGTGCAATGCATGCACCTCCACCATCACACGCAGGGCTTTAAGCACACACTATGCGAGCACTATGAAAAGGTCCAACTGAATAAAATTGTTATAGCTTGTTCTGTTTGTAAGTTTATAGTTATAGAGTAGTTATAATCCACACAGCTGAATTCATCTGCTCAAAAGCTTCCTCACCAGTGCAACATCCTTCATCTCTGCCTCTCAGACCTGAGCTCCATCCCCCGCCACAGAAATGGCTCACTATCTCTCTCCATCAGACATTATAAAAAGATCAGCCCGATGCAGTTTTGCACCCAACAATGCCTTCTAGACTAACCAGATAACCCGAGAGGACCCCAAGGACTTGTGGACAACCTGGGCTACAATACATCCACCTCTCTCAAGAAGTTAACCCCTGACAAAACAAAACAAATAGCAAATGGTTCAAGGATGAATAACTAAGAGAACTGCAATGAAGCAGCTACAAACTGGAGGGCAAAAAGGTGTAAGTCAATATAATTAGTATATACACCAGACATCTACTTTGCTAAACACATCTCAAGAACACCCACTGTGCATCAAAACAGCATTGCAATGATCATATGGAATTTGTCAGATTGAAAATAAGCAGAATTTGTAATGTAATCACAATCAATCCTTCAACACCTCACTATGCACACACCCTCCCTCCTCATTCCACTTGAATGATCTTTAGTTTGCTGAATACAAAGAAGATGGTGAAAATGTTCTTTAAGGCTAAAACATCTAACGTACCCTCAGGACCACTCCCAGCCACGTGCGTCAAACAATCCCTCCCAGCCCCAACATAATAAACATCTTTCTGTCTATGGAGCTCTTCCGTGTTCTCTAAAACATGGCATCCTCACCTCACTCGTGAAACAAGCATTTGCAAGGCGATATGTCTCGCATTTACGCTAGTTTGGGCTATTGGTATTGTCAATGACAATGCCTTTTATTTATGTGTTTGTTTTTAAAACATAAATAAAAGGCATTGTCATTGACAATGCTAATAGCTTAAACTTGCATGAATGCAAGACCTATTGCATTGCAAATGCTTGTTCGTTCTGAAGGTGTACGTGCACTCTAAAGAGGGGTTAGAGATTCCCTAGCAGGCAGGTCTCATGAGACCCCTTTTCTTCCTTCCAGAGGGCTACCTTCAAGAGGCGCCCTAATATTTAATATTATTATTAATACTTCCATGTATAGAGCACAATTGTTACTCAAGGGTGTCTCGGCACTTAAGCCAGAAAGTAAAAACAGACTATTTCAGTGGGAAAGACTCCTAAGACTGAACAAAATAGAGGTCAGGATTTATTTATGTGTGTAAGCCAGGTTTTATGTCTAGTTCCTAAACATCAGGAGATTGTCTATTTGACGTAATTGAACAGGCAGAGAATTCCACAACCGTGCAACCTACACAGAATAAGAGCAACCACCAAGTTGGCACCCCTTGCCTTAGAGCACAATAAGTAGATTGGCATTAGCAGAGCAACGCGGGCGGGAAGGTCTAATCACAGAATCTTGATTGTAGAAAACATGGACCAGTCAGGTGTGAAGCTCCGAGTACAATACACAAAGCCTTGAACTTGATCCTCTTAGGGACAGGGAGCCAATGCAATGTATCCAGTGCAGCCGAAGAAGAAGAACAGAGGCGGGATAAAGCAAGCTTTGCAGAAACAGTCTGAATCCAATGAATCAGTTTGATGAGATAATCAGGGGCACCTAACATCGGAGCATTACAATAATCCAGATGGCTCAGAATGAGTAACTGGACCATCTGCAGTGGATGTTGAGTGGGAAGAAAAGGTAAGATTTTGCACAGTGTACTCAACAGGGAAAAGCACATGGATAAAAACTTGTTTACTTGGGTGGAAAGGGACAGATCTGCAGTCATGCAAACCCCCAGTTACAGACCACTGGAGAGGCAACAGGTGTAGAATTGGCTGGTAGACACCGAAATTTAGCCAGTAAAGGAAGGAGCGGATTACCAATGGAGAATGGAGAATTTCAGTTTTTCCTCAATGAATGTAAGTGAATTCATTTCCAGCTAGCAGGAGATGTCCCTTAAACAACTGTAAAAAGAGTTGAGCCGCAAAGGGCTAGATTGATCTACTGACACAATAATTTGATAATTTATGAGCCATCTGCATAGTTCTTTTAACTAACTCCATGACTATAAATTAGTTTTGCAAAGGGTTTCAGACAGGTGTTAAACAGAGTAGGGCTAAGGGAAGTGCCCTGGGGAACTAGGATAAAGTAGAGGGAGATGTGTGGAGTGTTGTTAGTAGGTAGCAGCCTCCACCCTGAAGATCGAATCTCTTACTCAGCTAAATATTATATATAATATATCCTGAGCACAGATGCTTTCCAGTGAACCATTTAATTTCCTTGTATGAAGTTTGGGAGGTGCCTGGCTCCCGTTACAGGCGCCATATTGGAGGAGTTTGATCCCTCTATTTTTTAATGTTTTATGCTTTTACCTCCGCGCTGTTTATTTTACTTACCTTTGTTTCCCAGTATGCTCTGATTGTATGGGAGCCTGCGATCACTGTAGGGGTTGCTGGACCCCAGTTTAAATTCCCTTTTGCTTTCGCCACGTGTTTTCCCGCGTGCTCCTGTGCTGTCTTGGGCCACGCCCCCTACCCTGGAGGGCTACTTAAGGAATATCTCAGCGTGCCCACGCGCAGCAGACGTGCTGCTGGCATGCAAAGGCACACCAAAGGCAAGCCCGTCTGTGCCTGTCTGTGGCCGGATCGCGCCTAGCGCCAGAACCCCTGCCTTGTTACTCCACGTAAGACGCCATTATGACTGACATACTCTAGTAGTGAGCTGCTTGTGTTTAATAGTTCATGTAAAATGCCACTGCCCATTTGTGCCTGCTTTGACTTAGTGGAGGTGTATATAGATCCTAAACTCACTTGTAACGCCTGTGGTTTTGCTTTGACAGCCCTCCCTTTACCATCATTGGACTTATCCCCTCCCATAGACAGAGTTACTTTCAATGTTAGGACCAAATTCCGTACTATGATCCAGGCCACCATGATAAATGCACACTCCATTTCTAAACATAATCATGAAATAGCTGAATTAATAGCTAGTCACTATCTTGATCTCTTATTCATTACTGAGACATGGGCTGATCCTTCATCAGGCCCAGATTTTTGGATAGCCGCTTCTGCGCTTTTGTCTGTTCTAAGACAGTATAGGACTGCTAAAATAGGTGGTGGTCTTGCACGTATCTATCATGATACTATTGTAGCTAAAGTAGGACCAGTGACCTCGATGACCTGTGAAGCTTTGAGCTTCAATATTTGAATTTCAGAACATCAATCTTTTAAAGGACTGCTCCTTTACCATCCGCCCGGTCCTAGAGGATACTTTTTAGTGACTCTGGACAGTCAATAAGAAGTTGCAGCTTTCGAGTCGAGTTTTACTATAATGGGAGACTTTAATTATCATTTGGAGGCTAATACCAAATAAGACTATGACCGCCTCATTATGGAGTTGGGATCAGTAGGCCTTCTACAGAAAGTAGATCCTCCCACACACTCGGCAGGTCATACCCTAGACGGCCTCTTCACTAACAATGATGCCATAATTTTAATGGAGGTTCTTCCATTGGTGTGGTCGGATCATCATGCAGTTTTGTTTGACATCTGTCTGCTAAAGGTGAATTCCACCCCCCCTAGGAAGCTGTCCCCCAAATATTTTAGAGCATGGAAGAATATAGACCAGGGGCTTCTTAGACAAGATTTAGTAGATACTAAGCCAGTCCTCTCTCAGGATCCAGAGCAGGCAGATTTGAGCTAGTCAGATTGGCTTCATGCCTCTTTTGCCAAATCAGTTTCCTATAAAATAGCCTCCAAAAATAGAACTACGCCCTCAGCTCTATGGTTTTCGGAAGCCCTGAGGTTTGAGAAACAGAGTTGTAGTAATCAAGAGAGACGCTGGAGATGGGGCTACAATAGCCAGGAAAAACCTCTTTATAAACCAGCCTTGGCTAATTATAAACATCTCCTTTTTAAGGAGAAAAGCAGCTATTTCATAAGAGAAATCAAAGCTGCTCAAGATTCTACTATTTCAGGTGGTATCCAAGCTTGGCACACCTCTTAATCTGGCAAATTCAGCGACTCAATCTTTCTGCAATTCCATTGCCATTAGTTTTCAGGCTAAGGAAGATTCCATCTATTCCAGGTTCAATGCTTCTTCTGTCTCCCCAACTAGTTCAGATTGTTGCACTGAATCTTTAGGTAATCTCTCCTTAAATGAGTTTACCCCGGTTTCTCCGGAGCTAGTAACAAACCTGTTGAGGGCGGCTAAATCAGGTTCTCCATCGGACCCGTGTCCGCCTGCAATTCTAAAGGACTCTTCTGAGCTAATTGGGCCAGTTTTGGCAAATATTTTTGATTCTATGTACATGGCCGGTGTCTATCCTTCTCAATGCGAAAAACCTTCCATTTTGCCATTACTAAAGAAGTCAAATCTGGATCCAGAAGACACTAATAATTATTGGCCAATTGCAAGTTTGCCGCTGCCCACCAAATTAGCTGAAAAGATCATAAATGATCAACTGACCCAATATATTCAGGCGTACAATTTGCTGGAGGAAACGCAATTGGGATTTAGGAAAAGTCATAGTACAGAAAATGCGCTCATCAAAGCCACGGAGGAAATAAGGTTCGTGTTGCATAGGGGTGGTGCAGCGGCGCTGGTCCTTTTGGACCTATCTGCTGCCTTTGATACTGTTGATCATGGCCTTCTGATCAACCGTATCTCCTCCTTAGGCATTAGGGACAAGGCCAAAGCTTGGTTAGCATCCTTCCCAGGGGCGTAACACAGGCCCCCGCATCCCCCGCAGTGCGGGGTGGCCCCCAAGCTGCAGGGGGCCCCCTCAGCACTGTACTCATGACAGAGAGCTCCGGATTAAATCCGGAGCAGGGCCCCTCTGTGTACCTTGCAGGGGGGCCCCTTAAACTTTCGTTACACCACTGATCCTTCCTATCCAACAGAGCCCAATCAGTTAAGTTGGGTGATTTTGAATCCCCTCTTTCTTCTCTTCCATGTGGAGTCCCACAGAGCTCATCCATCAGCCCCACTCTTTTTAATATCTATGTGACCGACCTGGCACAAGTGATCAAATCGACTCTGGATGGCCAATCAGTGCCTGTTGGACTTGGCCCTTTTGGCAGGTTCACCCCTGAACTTTTTGCCTTAAGCTCTGACATAGTGGTAGTGATTTCTGGCCTCTGCGCACTTTAGCACTGTGGCCCAGTGTAAAGTGCGTGCGCTCTCTGAGTGCTTGTGGTGAGATTGGCCTGCCCTCCCATAGGAATGCATGGGGTATATGTGTGTCCATGATAATTCCTGGTATGAGGGGAGTGCAGGGTCAGGTTTAGTATGTGCGAACTCGTGAGAATAAATGCTGCGCGATAGTGTGCTCAGATTTATTGTGGTTATTTTAGAAATGCCACTTTTAGAAGTTAGTTGGCATTTCTGTGTGCTATGTGTCTGCCTACATGATGTGAATTGCTTGTCTGGCTTGTGATTGACAGGACCTGAGAGGGCTGGGGAATTCCAGGAGCCAGGGTGAGTCTGCCCAGTGGTGAATAGAGAGATCTGCATGCAGATGGGAGGGAGAAGTTGCACCTGGGACCTGAATAGGACTGTGCCTTCCCTCCACAATGCTGGCTCCACCCCCTGAGGTGCGTCTGAGCACCTAGCCCCCACCTAACAAAGGAGAGAGGAGCTGAGCAAAACAAAGTGCTCCAAAGCTCCCCCAAACCAGTTCTGACTGGTATCCCCCAAGCCCTGTGCTGTGACACAAAGGGATTTCCTAATATAAATATAGGGGCTGTGACCCCATGAAAGATGTTCAGTCTTCTGGAGTGCTGTTCCCGCCAGGGCGTGCTGCTGCTGGGGCCCAGGGGGGGCTACCATGAGGGCTTGCCTCCCTGGGCCCTGCATTGCCCTTTGCATCCATGAGGACCTTTTTACTGGGACCTTTTGCTCCATTTACTCTTCTTTGGGACTTTGTGTTTTTTTCCTCTAGCGCCTTGTGAGCGCTTTATTTTTGGGATCCAGGAGGAAGGAGCGCTGTGATCAATTTATTTTTATCCTTCTCCAAAAGGGAAGAGCGTGGGCTGTGCAGCGCCGAGCTGCAGCCCCTGTCGGAAGGAATCCCCGTGGTAGGGATTCCCCTGCGATGCAGGACCGAGCAGGTGCCCACCCCGCTTTAGTGCCGCTTATTTTTATAGCTGTAGCGGCGGGTGCCCACCCCGCTTATATCTTTATTCCCAAGCGGGTGCCCACCCCGCATTCTTGGTGAGCTTTGCGGGTGCCCACACCGCGTTCTTATGCGCAGTGAAATCGCCGACTGCGGCCCGCCTGGTTGTGGGCGGGCCGGCAGACGGAAGCGGAAGAGGCCGGCATGACGTGCTGACGCGGGGCTCCCATGCTGGCGGGAGAGCCCCGCGATGGCGGCCGAGTTGGAGAAGCCCCAGGTCCCAGGAGGGGGCCCGGGTGAAGAGTACAGGCGGCTGAGGCCACCCACGGCAGCGCGGGGCTCCCAGGAGTCCAGGGAAGCCCCGCGAGAGAAGTGCTGCCACCACGGAGAGGAGTCTCCGCCAGGAAGAACAGGTGAGTGAAACCGGCTGGGGGGGAGTGAAGTCAAGGCACCACGCTGGAGCCTCTCTCCAGTGCAGCCCCGCTTTACAGAGGGCTGCTCCAACGTTTGGCCTAATTATCCTTAGAGTCTA
Source organism: Triturus cristatus (assembly GCF_964204655.1). Lineage (NCBI taxonomy): Eukaryota > Metazoa > Chordata > Amphibia > Caudata > Salamandridae > Triturus > Triturus cristatus. The sequence continues at coordinate 363,358,651 of NC_140580.1, forward strand.
AGTGGCTCCAACGCGGGGCCCCGTGTTTAGGTTTCTTGGGCGGCCCCGTCTGGCAGCGGACCGCCCCAATGTGGGCATAGTTATTTTCAGAGCCTACGTGGCTCCAACGTTTGGCCCCATTATCTTCAGAGCCCCGTGTGGCTCCAACGAAGGGGCATATTTGTGTTAAGGGCCAGAGGGGCCCTTGTTCGCTCCCACGAGGGCCCAATAGTTTAGGGGTCCCTGAGGGCCACAGTGCTTGGGGGCATTATCTAGTTACAGAGCCCCGTGTGGCTCCAACGTTTTGTATAATTATTTTCAGAACCCCGTGTGGCTCCAACGTTTGGTGCACTTGTTCTGAGGGCACACTGAGAGCCCAAGCTTCATTTGATATTTACAGCTGCCCAGCTGCACCGTTTAGGTTTTTCTTTCCTTTGGGGGCATGTCTGAAGTTAGGAGTGAGTCGCACTCCTCTGCCCCAGTACTTTTCTTCACAGCTGCACTGCACTTAGTGCCAGCTGCAACGTTTAGGTTTGCGCAATTGCGCACCCCTGACTCCTGCTACATTGGCAGCGTGCCCTGACTATTGGACAGAGGGCATTTGAGCCCCTTAGAGATGGCCAGTTGGCCAGGGGGACTATTAGGTTTGTAGGTCGCCATGCCCTAGTGTGAGTTATGTGGTGCTAGGAAATGTAATTTATATAGTATGTTTTATGCACCCTGATTTATGCTTCTAGATGTGATTTTATGATTATGAGGTTTTACCTACTGTGTTATATTTTATTTTATTCTCGACTGTGGTTTAGGTATGAGTTACTCCCTACTGCGGTTTATGTTAGTAAGTTTATTTCCTAATGCGAGTTATGTTTAGGAGATTATGGTCTACTATGTTTAGGCTTATGAGGTTGGCGCAGAATATTTCTCGCCTGATGTGATGCTGTACATGATATGATTTATGTTACAGGATGATGCTGAGTATAGTGTTTGCCAGTAATTACTGGTTGTGTTCTAAGTTCCTGATATGTCTTACTTTTACCATTTTTACCAAGTGATGATTCTGACAGTGGCCCACGTGGCTCTGTCATGTGTAAATAATCCCCTGTAAATATTGCCCAGTGCCAGCTGGCACAGTGTATATTGTGTGATTACCATCTAATGTGTTTTATGAAAATACAAAGGATATTTTTATATATAACCTTGTGTGGAGTTCCTTTTGTGGTGTGCCTAGTATGTTGTTGCTGTTTGTGTTGCGCAAATGCTTTACACATCGCCACCGGGATAAGCCTGACTGCTCGTGCCAAGCTACTGATGGAGCAGGTTTTACAAAATTTTGTATACCTCCCCCATGTAGCTTGAAAACACTAATTAAATAATCTATTAACTATAATATTATTAAATGAGTTTGCATGTTTATTAATCAACACTTATTAATATAAATTACACGTGGGATTGCAATTGCATGGCTAAATATAATTTTTATGACTAAAATATGTACGCATATTAACAACAGTAGATGTGGTAATTAGAAAATTGCATGATAAATGTTGCTTTGTAATGTTCTGTATTGTTGCCCAGAAGGAAGATCGAAATGGTGAATATTAATGCTTTATATGTTGCTAAAAGCTAGATAAATACAAACACATTCAGGGATTAGTAAGGGGTAAACATTAGATTTGTTATTTCTTTATATTAATTATTCTTTTGTGTTTGTTTCGCTTAAATTAGCATTTGGGCCTAAACCAAAGATGGCTGCCGAGACTCCACGATGAAGTGGCCATTTTCTCATGTGGCGCACAGTAAACAGCGCCTGCGCGAGAGCTTCCATGATCCTTTGGACGTCTTCCAAGGAAGAGGAACAATGCACTTTTACAGTGAACCGGAACAACTTGATACAAATTTTACCGGTGACCTCACCCCTTGAATTGCACTGAAATCCTGGGAACACATCGGACGATCCTAACCAACCAATCATGACCACCCTAAACTTTAAGATTGTAACTTCTATGTTCAAGTTCTTTATAAAAGCTTAGCAGAATAGGGACTTGTGACCCACCCGCCGACCTTCCCTTTTTGACTTGACGCTTGTCGTTTGCCGCCTCCTACCCTTACTTTGATGACCAGGATGCTGTCCGACTCTTTGATGACTGCATACTTTTGACTGATGCTTGCAGGTCTTTGGTCCTTTGCCGATCTTTGGGACTGTAACGTGCTAGGCAGAGAACTCTGAGCTTTGGCTCATTACGGACGATCTATACAGAGCCAATGAATTAGAAGACCCCAGAATAGTAAGATTAGGTAAATATGAAGTTCTGTGATTTTCTGAAAATTTGATCTAAACTTTGCGAAACAAATGCATACTAAAGCTTTATGAAATTTAGATAAATTATTATTGATTAACAAGAAACAATGAGTTTGTGGTTTTTCAGCTAAGGAGGAAAGGAATCTGATTCTTAAAATGTGTTTTAGCTGGTTCTAAAATCACCATCAACCAATCCAACTAATTTGGTCCATTGACAGAAGTGGGAGCAGGGCCTTGATGTTTGGGATTGAGGATCTGTAGGCGAAAGGGTGTTAATGTATATTTGTAAATGACTTTTCCTCTCCACGTGTCCAGTGCTTGAATTACTCATCCCTCTTGTGTGTGCAGATTCGGTGAGAGAGACGTGTGAGTGTTGGTGTTATGGGCCCCACCAATGAATGCGTGTGTGAATGAGCTAGTGTGACGTTGGGTCTGCGACGCAGGGAGGGTATCGGTAAAAGTTATTCCCCGTTTCCCGGTCTTGCGCTGGATCAGTTTTTCTGGTAGCAGAGTTATGGTTTTTATTGTTTTGGTTTGGTGATTATTGCTTGTAAATTGCTTATTGATTATTGTCGCGTCGAGTTCTATGTTGTTTGGCGGCTTCTGGGATGTAGGAAGTCGGAAGTTTGTAACGGTTCCATAGTAGAGCAGAGGTAAGCGCTGCTCTCGGGAAAGACGGAATTGTTGTTACCCTGTAGGTACACGGGGAAAACGTGTGACGATTGAAGTTGCACAACGCATTGTCTGGGTTCGATTCGGTAACATCGTTGTGTGTTGCCATTAGAGACATTTTCTGTATGAGAGAAGTGTATGGTAGTGAAGGTCACCTGTGAAGTTTTGGTCTTAGGTACCAGGAGTCCAGAAGGCACTCTGATTACGCTTATCACTGGAAAGGTAATAGGTGTTCCCTAAGCTTGCTAGAAGGATAAAGTAGAGGGACGTGCTACTTTATTAACATGTGTCATAATTCTGTAGTAGGACAGACTGTTCGCTGTTCTCGGGAAAGACAGAATTCTGTGTGAATGAACTACATTTTCCGTATGAAAGTGCGTGAATGAGAAGGCATTCAGGTTAATTGTGAAACTCTGGTTTTATTTCTCAGGAGCATTGGGTCTCCAACTAGGTGTCTTAATTCTGGAGAAACGGTTAGCTAATGCTTGTTAGAAGGGTAATGTGCTACTTTATCAACGGAAGTAACGATTCCGTAGTAGGGCAGAGGTAAGCGCTGCTCTCTGGAAAGACGGAATTCTTGTGAAAAAGGTCATTAACTATACTTGGTTAGCGAAACAGATAATGGCGGCATATTTATGTTGGAACTAACAAGTTTGTAAGTCAGAAGAACGTAAGGAAAGTTTGCCGATACATTTTGTAAAGGAGGGGTCAGCAGAAGCAGGAGTAGCGAGAAAAGCTGACGTCAGAAATACCGCGCTGGGATTGGCTAACATAGACGTTCCGGATTGGTGCGTTAGTGTGAATCGCGCTACGATTGGTTAAAACAACAGAATAGACGTAGGGAAATCTAGCAAAACAGAAAAAGACAAAATGATGTATTACGATCCACCAGAAAAAGAGAAAAAGACCTGGTTTGGAAAGATTAAGAGTTTATTTAAAAAGGACAGACCGATTAAGACTAGAGAGGGACAATTACTTCCTCCACCGAAATCGCCCGCATCCTTCATGGTTGCGAAATATGGATATCATACTTGTATCTGGTTGGACAACTGGGTGAAGTACACGAAAAGTTATGGACTTTTGGCATTTCCAGAACATGGTTCATTTATTTTAGCGGTTTTGAGAAATTTGAGAGAAAGAATGATGAATCTAGAACCAAGGCCTACACCAACTCAATTTGAAGCATTGACAGAATGGGAAGATGAGATGCATGACAGAGAAAGACAGAGGAGTGGCAGAAGATATAGGTACATGTTTGGTAGATCTCATTGTCAGGAAGAACCATGATGACAGGATGAGGAGATGGCGAAGTGCAAATATGGCTGGTGGTCTGTTTCCGGTAAGACATGCTGAGGAAGTTGGAAGTAGAAAATGTGTGGAAAAGAGAAATAATATTGAGTCAGAGGGATATGGTGTGCAAGAATCCGAGTATGATGTTCTTGACGACATGTTTTATAAAGATCCACCCCCTTATCAGTCAGATTCTACTATGTTGATACCAAGTGCCCCAGTGAAAGAGACTTCACAGAATATAAAGTTTGAAACGGTATTATCAGAAATAGGAAGGAACAATCCTTTTAAAGAAGTGAAGCAAACCCAACATGGTAATGAAAATTCCAGAGAATTAGCAAAAACTACTTTAGAATTAACTGAGAAGATTAGGGAATTAACAAAAAATTTGGAAGCTGTAACTGTTCCAGTAACTATAGGACCCGTAATGCCTATTTTTGATAAACAAAAAGATAGTGAGCATTGTTTGACGATTCCTTGTAACAGTAATAAACACACAGAAAGCCTAGAAAAGAATATAGATCAGAATCCATGGAGACCAATGACAAGTATGTTAGAACAGAGTACTCCTAAAAATTTGACAGTAAATCAAAGTTTAGCAGACAGGATGGCAATGACGACAGAGTCAGTTCTAGGAACACCAGAGAGATTAACACAACAAAATTCTGCGAAAGACAGTGTAGGGATTACTTCAGATGAATTGAGTGAATGGTTAAGGAGTTTGCAGCAAAAAGATAAAGAATCTCAATCTATAGATGTAGCTAAACTAAGAATGACATTAGAAGAGTTAATAGTAGGAACCATCCCAACTGAAACACTTAAGAACTATCAGGATGAAGAATTACTATTTCTATGCAAGAGCATAACATGGAGAGCAAAGAATCTACATGAAAGACTAGAAGAAGTGGCAAATGAGATGGGTATAGACTTTGAAAAGGTAAAGGCTTTACAGAAACCATATAGAGTAGATTTTTCTGAAAAGGGTATTGAAAACATGAATACCACGGGAAGAATGACCCAGATCAAGGACATAATCATTTTGTTGAGAAAATGGGGAGATGTAGATAAATGGAAGAGTAGGTGGTTCAGGAAACGAGATGATGCCTCGGACAAAACTTTTGCAGCTTTCCCCGTAAGAGAAAAGGAAAAGGTAGTAACAGAATGCCCCATGAGAGAAACTCCAGGAGGAGGATATGTACATGTTCCCTGGACTAGACAAGATATTTTCTCATTTACCAATGATTTCCCTCGACTACGTGAAAAGCCAGTCGAGTGGTATAGGCAAGTGGACAGATATGTTAAATTATCAAAGGTCTTATGGATTGATTTGAACAGTCTTTTTAACATAATAGTACCAGCAGACCTATGGACAGAGTGCAAGCTTATGATTAATTGGCCTACACAGGAATATCCTAGAGACCCAAAAACAGGAGCCCCTGATCCTGAGGTTATGAAAAAATATGAACAAGTAATTATGCTACTGAAAAACAAGGTACCTCCCAAGGAAACTGATTGGGTAAAAATTGACAGGATTCATCAGGAAGCTAAGGAATTGGTACATGCCTACTATGAAAGGCTGATTCTTGCCTTTAAACAATTCAGTGGTGATGAAAACTTGAGTGAAAAGGATTTACGTCGCTTTGTATACAGATTTGTATATGGGCTAAGACCAGAAATAAGTGAAATGATTAAACAGCATCCAGTAGATTGGCAGAACAAGAAAATAGATGAAGTATTGAGACATGCAAAGTATTTTAGTGATGAGATTGAAGCTAAACAACGTAAGTTGAAAGAAAAAGCAATGTGGGCACAAGTCAAGGTAGCAGAAAGGCAGGAAGCTCAACCAATTGAACAAGCTAGTGGAATAGGTATGAAACCAAAATTTAATAATGGAAAAGGAAAAAGACAATTTAACATAGAAGAAGCCAAAAAGAAATGGCCTTGTCATAATTGCGGAAGGATAGGGCATTGGAAATCCGAGTGTAAGTTTCCCCCAAATACTAATACTGATAATACATCATTGAACCTGCAGGTGCAGAAAGAGGTGAGTTGTCAACCGCAGCGACAGCAGCAGGTTGTTGCCCAACATAATCAGGCGCCAAAACCGCCTTTTCCACAGAGCGTAAATACACAGAAATACAGTAATGAGACAGGATTCTACAACGAAGAACAGGTAAATAAGCTGTTTCGCAGTATTGGCTAAAATGCGATGAGAGTGTGTCAGAAGAAGGATATTGATGGTGCTGAAGGGAAGAAGAAGAGTACGTACTTGGCGCACCTCTAGAAGTAGACCAGACAGGTCCTTTTGTGGACGGAAAGGTAAATGACGAATGTTAGAAATGGGATCTCTGGCTGGCTAAGGTGTGCACCTAAGCCAGGCAGAAACCACCGCTCTAGTCAGGGCAAGGAAGTTACACGCCAAAGATAACCCTTGCTCACCCCCTTGGTAGCTTGGCACAAGCAGTCAGGCTTATCCCGGAGGCAATGTGTAAAGCGTTTGCGTTGCGCACGCACACAGCAACAACACCCTAGGTACACCACAAAAGGAACTCCACACAAGGTTATATATAAAAATAGCCTTTGTATTGTCATAAATACATTAGAAACATAATCACATAGTTTACACTGTGCCAACTGGCACTGGTCAATTTTTACAGGGGACTATTTACACATGACAGGGCCAATGGGGCCACTGTCAAAACAATCACAAATCACCACCTGGAAATATAGCACAACTAGTAAATGTAGAGCACCACCAGTAACTACCGGTACAAGTTAGGAACACGCTATGCAGTGATAATCACATTAGGCATAAAACATATTATGCAATCAGCATCACATCAGGCCCAAACTACCTTATGTGCCAACTTAGAACTCTGCGCCTTATGTCCAGTAAAGTCAGGGCGGACTGCAATAACAGCGAAAGCAAAGTGTGTCAAACTCGCCTAAACGTTGCAGCTGCCCACTAATTGCTGGCCAGCTGTAGAAATGAGCATGGGCACCAGCGTGCCCGCTGAGCCCCTCTCTGGGACTCTATCAAATTAAATGTGCCCCAAACGTTGCAGCTGCCTGCGTTCTCGCAGGGCAGCTGGGGAAGATGGCCAGCAAAAACAAGCACTGGCACTACGTGCACCTCGAGTCCCACTGGGGCTTTATAAACCATATGCCCCCAGCAGAAATCAGCGCGGGCACCACTGTGCCTGGGGGACCCCCTCTCGAGGGGACTACTGAAAACCAAATGCCCCCAACGTTGTAGCGGTCCGCTGCCCTGCGGGACCGCTCAAGAAGCAATAGGGAGAACGGGCACCACTGTGCTTGTGAGCCCCACTCGGGGGACTCTTAAGTAATGCAAGAAAAATGTCTCCCAACGTTGGAGCGGTCCGCTGCCCTGCGGGACCGCTCAAGAAGAACAGGGACCAGCCATGGGGGGGGTAACGTCCCACTCACCTGGGAAACCCTCGTGGTCTCCTCTCTCTTCAGGAGTCTTCAGCGCTGCTGGTGGGACGACCTGCTTCCTTCCGGCCAACACGACGCGTGTCTCTCTCTTCACCCGGGCCCCCTCCTGGGACCCGGGACTCGGATGCGGAGCCTGCCGAGCTCCAGACCTTCACGATGGCACGTCCCAGTGCGGGGTGGGCTCCCGCCTGGGTCCTTTAACGCGGCGCTTCCTGGAACACAGGCACGGCTCCACCTGTGTTCTGACCAGAGCTTCACTTCTGGGCCGCTCTCAGTCCCGCCCGCAACCAAGGCTTCAGCGCGGCGGCCCTCAGGGTTGCAGTGGCCCCTTCTGGCAGCAGTACGGGGTAGGCTCCCGTTTTGAGTGAAGACACTTCCGGGCAATACGGGGTAGGCTCCCGTTAACTAAATCAGTCACAAGTGGGGTGGGCTTCCGCTAGAAGGTACCGATGCGGGGTGGGCTTTTTAAATGCAAATTGGCGGCAATTAACGCGGGGTGGGCTCCCGCCAGGTTTAAGCACACATGAAGCGGGGTAGGCTCCTGCCCTCAACTGGCAGGAACGCGGGGTGGGCACCCGCTATTCAAATAGGCCAAAAAGCGGCAAATATGCGGGGTGGGCACCCGCTCTGTTTTCAGCATAGATCAGCGGGGTGGGCTCCCGCTCGGATTTCAAAGCGCACAGATGCAGGGTGGGCACCTGCTTGATGAATGGCAATTGTGGGGGAATCCCTATTTAAAATGTTTGCAGCTCCGTGCTGCAATCAGAAATAGTCCAGGTCTGCATAAAAGCGCTCCCAGGTGCTAGGTGCCAGAAATTCTTTCCAAATGGAAAAAAAGGAAGAGTCCTTGGTGCTGGGGAGACCCCAGCAAAGCGCGGCCAGACAGGCCAACATGCAGGGACCCCAGGAAGCAGCAGCTGGGTCCCGCGGCGGTTCCTGCTGGCAGAGGGTCCTTCCAAGGTAAGAACACACACCGAAATACTGGGGTCACAGCCCCCACATTTATACACCCCTTTCCCTTTGTCTCACAGCACAGGGCTGGGGGAAAACCAGATGCAACTGGTTTGGGGGGAGCTTTGGAGCACTTCGTTGTGCTCAGCTCCTCTCTCCATTGTCAGGTGGGGGCTAGGTGCTCAGACACACCACAGGGGGCGGAGCCAGTATTGTAGAGGGAAGGCACAGTCCTATTCAGGTCCCAGGTGCAACTCCTCCCTCCCATCTAGATGTAGATCTCTCTATTCACCACTGGGCTGACTCACCCTGGCTCCTGGAATTCCCCACACCATCCAGCGCCTGTCAATCAAAAGCCAGACATGCACTCCACATCCGGCAGGCAGGAGAAATAGCACACAGAAATGCCAACTTCTAAAAGTGGTACTTCTCCACCAGTCACAATAAATCTGCGCACACCATTGCGCCGCATTTATTCTCATGAGTTCGCACATACCAAACTCGCCCCTGCACTCCTCTCATACCAGGAATTATCATGGACACACATATCCCCCATGCATTCCTAGGGGAGGGCAGGCCAATCTCACCTCACGCACTTAGAGTGCGCACGCACTTTACACTGGGCCACAGAGCCAAAGTGCGCAGAGGCCAAAAACAACTAATATTAGGTCACATTAAAAGGTAAAAAGTTTAGGGGTGAACCTGCCAAAAGGGCCAAGTCCAACAACGAATATATTACTTTCCTAGTTGACACTGGAGCTACTCAATCAACTGTCAGGACAGCTGATGTTAAAAATCTTTCTCTCTCGTATGAAAGAATCCAAGTGGTTGGAGTATCCAACAGACAAATTAAGACGTATCTCACAGAACCAGTAAAAGTCAGTATAGGGAAATTTTCCGAAATGCACCGCTTTGTTGTGTGTGATTCAAGTCCTGTAAATTTGTTAGGGAGAGACTTACTGTGCAAGATGAATTGCACTACATTTTGTACCCCTGATGGCATAGCATTTGAGACCCCTGATGAAGATGTACTGTATAAAATGACAATAGCAAATATGGAACCTGAGATTACTGAAGCCTTTGCAGTTTTCAACCCTGACGAACTACCACAAGAATTGAAAAACTCAGTAAAAGCAGAAGTCTGGGATTTCACAGGAGAGGATGTAGGATTCATGAGAAATGTGGAGCCTGTAAAAATAACACTAAAGGAAGGAATAAGCTATCCAAATGTTCCCCAATATAGATTAACACCTAAGATAATTGAAGGAGTTACTCCTATAATTGAAACAATGATTAAACAAGGTATTTTGAGAGAAATAATGAGTAGTCCATGTAATTCACCAATTATGGAACTGAAAAAGCCTAATGGAAAGTTCAGGATAGTACAAGATTTGAGAAAGGTAAACAAAATCGTTGTGTCATGTTGTCCTATTGTACCAAATCCATATGTGATTTTGTATCAGATTCCGCATGATGCAAAATGGTATACAGTGATTGATTTGTGTCATGCTTTCTTTTCCATCCCATTACATCATGATAGCCAACAAAGTTTTGCGTTCCGTTTTGGTGAACGTATTTTGGAATGGTGCCGAATCCCAAAGGGGTATACAGAAAGCCCCTCAATATTTAGCATCAAAAACTTGAGAAGCTTGTGTAATGGACACAGTAGCATTGCTGAACCATTTGGCAGATGGAGGACTTAAGGTATCCCCATCAAAACTACAATTTTGTCAGAAAGAAGTACAATATTTAGGACATAAAATTGAAAAAGGACTGAGGAAAATAACTACAGACCGAATCAAAATAATAAAAGGAATGAGAGCCCCAATGACGCAAAGAGAAGTGAGAATGTTTCTTGGAATGGTCGGATATTGTCGACAGTGGATAAGTATCTTTTCCCTGATTGCAAAACCTTTGGTACGCCTGACAAGAAGTGATGTAAAAGACCCCATTGATTTGAATAAAGAAGAGTTAGCAGCTTTTAAGCAGTTGAGAGACAGTTTGTGTGAAGCACCAGCATTGGGTATGCCTGATTATGAAAAAGAAACATGGAAAATTGAGAAGACCAATTGCATATTTTTTCAGCTATGCTAGACCCTGTAGCGGTAGCATTGCCAGGTTGTTTGAAAGCAGTAGCTGCTACTTGTAAGAGTCTGGAACAGAGTGAAGGAATTGTGATGGGATATCCTGTGCGAGTGTTTGTACCTCATGATGTGGCAATCCTTTTAACAAGGAGTCGCACTCAATTCATGACACATAGTCGGCTGACTAAATATGAGAAAGTCATTTTAGGTGCAACCAATGTGAGCCTGACGAGATGCTTGAATGTAAATCCTTCAACGTTATTGCGTGACGCAGAGAATGTGGAAGTCAGAGATGAAGTAGATCATGATTGTTTGGATGTGCTTGACTTCTGTACCAAACCACGTCCTGATATAACAGATGTACCATTGACAGAAAGTGACTTTGTGATGTTTGTGGACGGGTCATGCTTGAGAACAGAAGAGGGAATGCTAAGTGCAGCATATGCAGTATGCAGAGTTGCAGCAGTGATGGAAGCATCCTACCTGAGTGGAGTAAAATCAGCCCAGGTTGCTAAACTAGTAGCTTTAACTAGAGCATGCAAGATAGGAAAGAATGTGAGAGTGACTGTGATAACTGATAGTCAGTATGGCTTTGGTGTTGTACATGATTTTGGTCAGATATGGCTGCAGAGAGGATTTCTGACTTCAAGTGGAACCCCTATAAAGAATGCTGAAGTGGTTGGGAAATTGCTGGAGGCGATACAGCTGTCTAAGCAATTGGCTGTTGTGAAGTGTGCTGCACATTCAAATACGGGAGACTATGTCGCAGTTGGTAACAATTATGCCAACGATGTGGCTCAATATTGTGCACGTAACCAAAATTCGATTAATCAGGCTAAGGAAAGGGAGATGAATTCTTGCCCCCTACTGTTTACTAACATTGTGAGTACTTGGGAAGAAGTGAGGCAGTTGCAGGAAGAAGCAGGAGATGAGGAAAGGAGGCAGTGGATAAAAGCAGGATGTGCACCCAGAGAACATGATCATGTGTGGGTTTATCGAGATGGAAGACCAGTCATGCCTGACCGTATGGTGTCTGCCATGGCACGGATGTATCATGGACAAGCACACATAGGGAGAGATGCCATGATTAGGTCGTTTAAGCAACCGTGGTATAATGCAAAATTCAGACTGGTAGCCGAGAGCCTTTGTCAAAGATACCTAAAATGTCAGCAGTTCAATCCTGGAAGAAAGACAGTGGTGAGTCTAGGAACAATAGGTCGAGAAGGAGGGACTTTTACCAGAATGCTGATTGATTTCATTGAAATGCCTCCTTGTAACAGGTTGAGGTATGTTCTAGTGATAGTCTGCTTATTTTCTAGATGGGTAGACGCATATCCCACAAGAAGAAGTGATGGAATTACAGTAGCAAAATTGCTTTTGAGGGAATTTATCCCTAGATTTGGGTTCCCAGTGACAATTGAATCAGATAGAGGAAAGCATTTCCATAATGAGATCATGAAATTGATTTGTGAAGCATTGAATGTACAAAACTACATTGTGCATATCGCCCAGAGGCTTCTGGTGTGGTGGAACAAATGAATGGCACTATTAAAAACAGAGTGGGAAAAATGTGTTTAGCCACAGGTTTGAAATGGCCTGATGTCTTGCCTCTGGTACTCATGACTATTAGATCTATTCCAGATAGAACCACAGGTCTGAGTCCCCATGAAATTGTCATGGGAAGAGCAATGCAACATGTTTTTATTCCAGTCAACAAGCTGTTGCCTATAACTGATGACTTGGTGTGAGAAGTTGGCCTGGCATATGCTGGTCACTAGTTTATAGTGGCCCACCTTGCACCAGTCCAATTCGACTCTTATGGTAGATAGGTTTAAAACAACCTTTTAAAGAAAGCTATCCTAGTGGTAGCTGTGGAGAGCAGCCTTCAGGCTAAGTCTCAGAGGAATGTAAAGCAGCTTGTTTTACCTTGTAATCTCTTGAATTACCAAATGAAAGGACACCACACAGGTATATATATATCAAATATATATGTATTTATTTCTAGACACACTCTACTAATCTCTTTATGAGATTAGAAGCCAGGAGCACATTCAAATATCAACGTTTCAATGTAAGTTAAGCACAAATATGGCTGGGGCCCTAGGGGCGTACCAGACCATATACTAAAAAAGAGGTTGAGGAAAGTCGACTTGCAAGGGGACAAGGCCTAGGGCCTGTAGAATTGCTGGGGCTTCACTAATCCACCCAAGGCAGGTAAGTAATTCGAGGGCCAACACACACTAGGGCACCGGAGTGCACGAGTTACCTCACCCAGGGAAGCCGTGTGCATAGGTGTGTTTTGGTGTCGGGTCGCGTCGCTGTTTTCTATGGAAGTCAAAGAAGATTTGCTGCTTGCGAAGACTGAAGAAGTGTCCGGCAGAATCCAAGGCAGGATTCAAGATGCAGATGACCTGAAAATTGAAGGGACAGTGTTCACAGTCACTTGCCAGTGACCCGGGGCCAGGAAGATGGATGCCCACGGATGTCGGGTGATTTCTGGTGATCAAGGGTGTTTTGACTCTTTGCTCACGAGGTCCAGGAGAGATCGACGATGACCAGCAGCTGGATTCAGAGTGCCTCACAACGTCTGCAGCTGACAGCGGTGTCGGCAACCGGATTGGTGCCAACAAGCCTTGTCAACCGCAAGTCTCGTGGAAATAGAATTTAGTCAGTGGTGCAGACCAGCAAGGTCTGAGGGACTCACCCAGCAAAGGTGAGTGAGGGCAGGCCTGGAGCAACCAGGGGAGCCCTTTGAGTCGATAAGAAAGTCTTCAGGGGACCCACAAGCCAACGGGCAAGGGATCGCAAAGACACCTCTTGAGGAAATGCTTCACAGGAGCCCACGGTCACTCGGGATGGGGTAGGCCTCTGATTTTCACTGCAAAACCTGATGGAGGCTTGGGCCACAAATGGTCCAAAGCACAAGTTCGTAGAATGTCGTGAAGGGGTTGCACTTGACAATAGTGCATGGTACCCAGGAATTGCAGTTCCTCGTCACTCGTGGGGATCCACTCGCCTCAACTCTGCTGGTGACTCACAATGGCCGTCGAGAAGTCAGGAAATCTACTTCCGGGGCTGCAGGGACTTCGGACTCCAGCAGGAGCAGGAAAGTTTGCGACCGTTGTTTCAAGTTTTGGTGCCTGCCAAGCAGGGGAGTCACTCCTTGACTCCAAGGGAGATTCTTCCATCTTCCAAAGGTAGTGGAACGTCGAAGGACCAGGATTCTTCTTGTAAAGCGTCGTACAGGGTTATCTAACTTGCAATGGCAAGGGTTCCCTAATTTATACCAAAAGGAAGGGAGGGACTAGCTCTATGACCACTCCTCTCGGAGGGTCAGGGGAGTGGGTGGTTACACCTACTTCCCTTTGTCCAGTTTCACGCCAGAGCAGGGGCTGGTAGCCCCTGAACCGGTTTGAGCTGGCATATGCACAGAGGAGCCTACTGCTCCCCCAGTGCAGGACTTCAAAGCACTCTAAGAGTGCACCCACCCAGCTCCAATACACTAAATCCTGTCTGGAAGGTGGTGACACCTCCCTGTGACAGGATGCCTATTGTTGGGCCTCCTCCACTGCGAGTTTCAGACAGGAGCAGGAGGGCAGCCCAGTGTCTGTGCTGGTGGCATCCATTTTGTGATGCTGGGGCTCTTTCAGATTCCTACCGTGTTACCACAGTAGGTACATGTCATCCCCTCTAGAAGGGTGGGATCATACTCCCACACCAGTTACTGGTGTGGGGGGTATGATTCCAAGATGTTTGACACCAAACACAACATGTTTTGATGCAGTCATTCCAAAGTTAGCATTAACCGGGAGGTTATGACGCACTTAAAAGTATATGGTTTAACTGCATCCACAAACAGCCACAGGGAATGGACCCTGCGAGCTGCAGAGGGGCCCTGCTCAGGCAGAGGCACCCCCTCACATTGTAAACCAAGCACCCTGCCCTCAGGATTGATAGGGCCAGCTGTAGGGGTGACTGATAGGTTTATATGTGTGTGTATGGTGAGATATAGGAACCTATACCTCTCTGAGGAGTGCTAACACTACCTCACCCAGGCTGCAGTAGCAGGCTTGAGGTGTCAGATTTAGTCTGCTTCCCAGGGGTGGTATAATACATGCTTCAGCCCCTGGTAGGCCTGTGAAGTACCTATGCCCTTGGTACCTAAGGTACCATATACTAGGGGCTCATAAGGTACCACAGTATCCAATCACTAGGGCATCTAATATGCACACGAGTCATTTTAAGGGAGTAAGCAGATAGGCTGGGGTCCTGGATAGCAGGATCCCAGCCAGACTAGTCAAAAACCATTCAAACACCAGGAAAAAAGTGGGGGCAACCATGCAGTCAGATTCCAACTTCCTACACTTGGTGTTGGATTACTGTAAGGGACTGGCTGACGCAGTTCATTCTGTGTTTCATCAGGTTGGATCGGATGCCACCACCCTTGAAAAGAAGCAAGCTCATGATCTGAGCCCAGGAGACTGGGTGAGAATCAAAGTACACAGAAGAAGGAACTGTCTGGTCCCATGTTGGGGAAAACCACGACAAGTGATTTTGACCACAACCACAGTTGTAAAGTGTGCTGGAATAAAGAACTGGATCCATGCTAGTCATACACTGCAAATTCCAAATCCAGTAGACAACAAAGAAGGAGAATATTTTGAGGAATCAGAGTCAAGCTCTGAATCTGATACTGAAGGCAACGGAACAAGAGAGAACCCCCAAAGGGGGGAATCAAAACCAGATGTGATCGTTGCCCCAGAAAATATTCCCTTAAGGAGAAGATTACAGATTTCTGATACCACCTTAGAGTCAGAGACAGAACAAACACCGGTATGTTCAAGAAAAGATAAAAGCAGTGAAGAAACAATCAAAGAAGTTATTGATAAAGAGATTCCTGATAGAAAGCTGCGAGAAATTCCACCCGAAATAAAAGAAATAGATGGACAGGTGCCAGATACAGAGAGTGAGGGAAAGATTCTTGCGGAAGATCCCCGAGGAGTTGTAGGGAATCCGAACACTCAGTTAGAAGAAGGGATAGTTAATCAGCAGGAAGATTGCGTGCAAGAACCACGAGGAGGGACAGAATTAGGGAACAATAAAGTGGTGGAAAGGGAAGCAGCTGAAAACAAAAAGCCAGTTGAAACAGAAACAGAAGATAGTGATGAAGAGATACCAGAAGGTCGAGTCCTGAGAAAGAGAGCATGGAGAGCTGAAAAGAATAATAAAGGAAATAATTCGAAAAGATCAGCAAAAGAGGAAATCTGGCCAAACAAGATAAAGAGTTTGAGATATCGACTAACACGAGTGAATTAATCTAGAGCAGAACAAGTGAATGAAGTATCCAGCCAAGAAAAACAGAAACGTGAGGAAATAACTACAGCGGAGGAAAATAGGAGAATAAGAAAACCTAACAAGAAGTATAAGTCGCCAGAATGGTCATATGTGGCTTTGCCTGAAATTAAAGAAGAGGCAGATAGCCAGGAAAACCCAGAGGTGACTATACAAGAAGTGGTTGAGGAAGACGAAGAATCGGAACTCCTGAGAGTTATCTTGTCCGATATTGGAGAAGAGACGTATGTTCAGGAAGTTCAGTATCAAGATTATGAGAGAAAAGAAAAAGACGATCAAATGCCAAACTGAAGAGACAAAGAGCAATACCGATGGAAAGACAATAAATTACTGAAATAGACATAACTGATAGAACCAAGTAGGCGCTTAGAGCCTTGGGTTAGACAAAGCTAGTTGTGAAGTAGAAGAGGCTAAGTCAAAAGACACTGTTGATTTTTCGAAATGGCAAACATAGAGAATAGAACAACTAAATGTAGTTTTCTTAGAAGGTGGCTAAAAATGTGTTGTTGTTGTACAGGATTACTAATGCTTCTATGGAGTATTTTAGCTTTGATGATTTCATTTAAAGTTACCTTAGATACAATAGAAGGACATAGTGAGAATAAAACTAATGTAGAAAAGTTTCAGAATGAATTTCCGACTAAAGTAGATAGAAATTACTTACAGCAAGATAGGTCTATAAATGATTTTTCTAACAATGTATTTTAAAAATTATTGTACGAATATGTAAAGACAATGTATGTGAGGGATTGCTACGTTTGTATGCAGTTACCTGCATCTGTATCTGAAGGAGTGACATACCATCATCTTCCAGTAACGTATGGAACAACATGTAGTGTAATAGCAAGTTTATTCTATAAAATAGGTAAATTAGAATATTATTTTTCAGATGTAGATAACGTATTTTCACAAGTACCCGTAATTAACAAATTGAATAAAGTCAAACCTACAAAGGTATTAGGTGAGTTTTTCTTAGAAACTAAAGAATTAACATTAGAATCTATATTTAGAAATAATCTAACTTGTAGTCTAAAGAAAGAAGAGAAAGTGTTTTGGGATATGGTTGAAGAAAGGAGATTGAAAATGCAAAGGAAAGTACCTGAGGGAAGTGAAGAAAAGACAGTCTGGGATGTTGAAAAGTAAAAGCATTTGAGAGGAGAAGCTAGTCCAACAATGGCTTTAGATTGGCCTCAGAAGGGAAAGTTTTGTATTAGAATGAATCAAACTGCCTACGATAATTACTTTGTAGGTAACAGTGATTGCCATGATACATATCGAATCATGGGTGGATGGGGATTTAAAGGTGGAAATTATCCAGTCTTTCCTGGATTGTATGTTATCTGCGGGAACAAGGCATATTATCGTTTGCCAGATCATTGGTATGGCACATGTTATGTAGGTCGGGTTTTTTAAAAAATATTCCACATGGGAAGAGGAGAAGATGGTGTACATAAATTAAGTAGCCTACTAACTCGTAGAAAAAGAGAGTCTTGGTCAGAAATTGTAGGAGACATTTTTGGAGCATTGATACCAGCAGTGGGAATATCTCTGAATGCACATAAAATTAGGAAATTATCAACAGTAGTGGATAGCTTGTCAACAAGCACCGCTGGAGGATTCTTATTGGTAAATACTGAAATGGTTGCTATGCGTGCTATGATAATGCAAAATCGACTTGCCCTTGATATAATATTGGCAAAAGAAGGAGGAGTCTGTGGAATGCTGAAAGTTCAACATTGTTGTACTTACATTCCAGATGAAAGTAAAGATCTGAAAGTCTATATCAAAAATATAACTGAATTGTGTGAGGAAATTGTACCAATGGAGGTTGAAAGTGTTTGGGAAAAGATTTGAAAGAAACTTATTTCTATTAAAGATTTCTTATTTAACTTAGGTAGCACATTTATAGGTAGAATCTTATTTCCATTAACATGTGTGGTTTTTCTAGTATTAATATTAAGATTAGGATGTTTATGTTATAAAAGAAAGAAAATACAGAAAAATTTAAAAAGAGACCATTTGAAAAGAAGACAGAATAAGAAACAAGAGAGGGAATTTGAAGAAGTAGAATTAGAAGAGATGAAAGACAATATGTATAAAACAGCTAGAAGAGAAGAAATTGGGGAAACAGAGATGTGAATTAATCTAAAGAATTCATTTCGCATGCTGTGATAAATTGACACCAAATTTTATGGTGTGGTGATAAAATCACCAAAGGGGGGATTGATGGAGCAGGTTTTACAAAATTTTGTATACCTCCCCCATGTAGCTTGAAAACACTAATTAAATAATCTATTAACTATAATATTATTAAATGAGTTTGCATGTTTATTAATCAACACTTATTAATATAAAATACACGTGGGATTGCAATTGCATGGCTAAATATAATTTTTATGACTAAAATATGTACGCATATTAACAATAGTAGATGTGGTTATTAGAAAATTGCATGATATATGTTGCTTTGTAATGTTCTGTATTGTTGCCCAGAAGGAAGATCGAAATGGTGAATATAAATGCTTTATATGTTGCTAAACGCTAGATAAATACAAACACATAGAGGGATTAGTAAGGGGTAAACATTAGATTTGTTATTTCTTTATATTAATTATTCTTTTGTGTTTGTTTCGCTTAAATTAGCATTTGGGCCTAAACCAAAGATGGCTGCCGAGACTCCACGATGGAGTGGCCATTTTCTCATGTGGCGCAGAGTAAACAGCGCCTGCGCGAGAGCTTCCATGGTCCTCGCAGTGACCTCTGAGCACAGTACCTCAACAAGGATGACACATTGGACGTCTTCCAAGGAAGAGGAACAATGCACTTTTACAGAGAACCGGAACGACTTGATACAAATTTTACCGGTGACCTCACCCCTTGAATTGTACTGAAATCCTGGGAACACATCGGATGATCCTAACCAACCAATCATGACCACCCTCAACTTTAAGATTGTAACTTCTTTGTTCAAGTTCTTTATAAAAGCTTAGCAGAATAGGGACTTGTGACCCACCCGCCGACCTTCCCTTTTTGACTTGGCGCTTGTCGTTGGCCGCCTCCTACCCTTATTTTGATGACCAGGATGCTGTCCGACTCTTTGATGACTGCTAACTTTTGACTGATGCTTGCACGTATTTGGTCCTTTGCCGATCTTTGGGACTGTAACGTGCTAGGCAGAGAACTTTGAGCTTTGGCTCATTACGGACGATCTATACAGAGCCAATAAATTAGAAGACCCCAGAATAGTAAGATTAGGTAAATATGAAGTTCTGTGATTTTCTGAAAATTTTATATATACTTTGCAAAACAAATGCATACTAAAGCTTTATGAAAATTAGATAAATTATTATTGATTAACAAGAAACAATGAGTTTGTGGTTTTTCAGCTAAGGAGGAAAGGATTCTGAATCTTAAAATGTGTTTTAGCTGGTTCTAAATTCACCATCAACCAATCCAACTAATTTGGTCCATTGACTGAAGTGGGAGGAGTGCCTTGATGTTTGGGATTGAGGATCTGTAGGCGAAAGGGTGTTAATGTATATTTGTAAATGACTTTTCCTTCCCTATAGGTTATAAGGTATTTACCCACATGTCCAGCGCTTGAAATACTCATCCCTCCTGTGTGTGCAGATTCGGTGAGAGAGACGTGTGAGTGTTGGTGTTATGGGCCCCACCAATGAATGCGTGTGTGAATGAGCTAGTGTGACGTCGGGTCTGCGACGCAGGGAGGGTATCGGTAAAAGTTATTCCCCGTTTCCCGGTCTTGCGCTGGATCACTACCAAGGGGGTGAGCAGGGGTTATCTTTGGCGTGTAACTCCCTTGCCCTGACTAGAGTGGTGGTCTCTTCCTGGCAAGCCTTAGCCAACTAGAGATCCCATTTCTAACAGTGCCTTAAATTAAATTCTTCTAAGAACGAAGTGATCGTGTTCGGAAATCTTTCTCCAGCATGGTCTTCTCGTTGGTGGCCAGACAATCTCGGACCGCTTCATGTTCCAGTAACCAAGGCAAAGAATCTTGGGGTCAGTCTTGATGATAAGCTTTCTTGTAAACACAATGTTAACTCAATAGTCAGCTCATCTTTTTATATTCTTAGAATGGCCAAGAAATTGTTTACTTTCATTCTTATGGAAGCTAGAAAAACGATCCTATCGGCCTTGGTTCTGTCTAAAGTAGACTATTGCAATGGTCTTCTGATTAACGCTCAGCAATCTATCTTGAACAAGTTTCATTTAGTGCAGAATACTGCTGCCAGACTATTGTCTGGGACACAAAAATTTCATTCTGTATCTGAGGTTATTAGACAGTTGCACTGGCTGCCGATCAGAAACAGAATACAATTTAAGGCACTGTGTATTGCCTATAAAGCCATACATAATATAGGACCTGAATCCTTGAAGAAATCCTTAAAAATGTACATCCCTAACGGGTCACTGCGCTCGGCTGGGGCAAATCTATTGGTTGTTCCCAGAACCTATAGATCCAACGGGGTCGAAGCTTTGCGGTGGCCACTGCCAAGCTTTGGAATTCTCTTCCCTGCCAGATCAAAGATCTGCCTTCACCTTTTATGTTTAGGAAAAATTAAAAACATGTTTTTTTAATAATTAGGTCTTTTTAAAAGTTGTCTTTCTCTTTTCCTTTGGCTCTGTTTCAGGAGTAGCTAGCGCCGAGACACCTTTGTTGGTATTTGTGCGCTCTCTAAATAGTTATAAGATAACATATAAAGTTGGAACTATTTCAGAAGGAGTTTTATTATACATACAGTGCCACAGGACAGGAATACGGTCTGCTTTAGAAATAAATAGTAGATTTCTAAATCATGAGAGATTCAGGAGGTATTTATACCATCCATTGGCGCAAGACAGGAATCTGGAATTTGCAGGGATATATACCGCTGGTGCAACAATTCTGGACTCTTCTTTCACACCTCTGTGATGAGAGGGAGGAAGCCAGCTAAACCAGGGCAGTAGCTGGGGGTCTAAGTAGCAAGGAAGTATGTAAAGTGGTGACGTAAGCATCATTGCTTTAAGTTGTACAGCTAGGAGCCATTGAGGGAGTGTCTTGACCTCCCCATGTGATCACAACAGAGGATAGCTGGAGTGAGCAGATTGATCAATTAAGAAGCTGCCTGAAGCCAAATTAGGAAGCCATATGGCTTGTTGGTGGGGGTGCATGGCTCCGTATCTCAACCCTGGTTAATGTCTGTGCAAGGGGCTAGTTGTGTATGGGCCAGGCTAAGGCATACGTTTGAAGGCTTCAGAAAGTCCATTGCTGTTGTACTTGGTCCTCTCTGCAGGGCCACCCCAAACATTTTTCCTTCATCAGCCTTTTAAAGCATGCCTCAGGCCTTGTATTGCAGCTTAAAGTGCAGTTTTAAACTGTGATTTTGACCTGCCAAACTTAACCTTTTACCAGGCCTTAACCCTTAAAGTATGCCCTAAACAGGCAGGGTGCATACTATTAAAAACAATGTGCATGTGTTTTTAAGATTTGCATGTCCTGGAAGTGAAAAAAACGTACTTTCATTTTTCACTATTGTAAGGCCTACCTTTCCCATAGGATAACATTGAGGTATCTTATTACATTTAATGAGGGCTGGCATTTGATTGGGAACAGGAAGAAATGTCATGTTTGGACACAAATTAATTGTAATTTAAAATCCTCCTTAATGGTAGAGTCAGATTGTAGATTACAATTTTAGAAACTCTACTTTTAGAAAGTTGGCATTTTCCTGGCCTAAACCTTCTGAGGCCTTGTAGGCGTTTCCAGCTGCCTGGACCTGTTGATTGCGTCCCTTTCATAAATACATATTGGGCACAGACAGTGAACAATAGGGCCTTCGAACCCACCCCTCAGCAGGCTCCTGGGTCTGTGTGCATTACAGAAGGACTGCCTTGTTACCCAGAGGACTGCCCTGCTGCTTGAGGCCTCCCTTGTTCCCCAGATGACTTCCCTGCTGCCTAAGGCCTACCATGTTCTTCAGAGGGCTGCCCTGCTGCCTAAGGCCTACCATATTCTTCAGAGGGTTATCCTGTTATTTGAGGCCAGCCTTGTTGCTTGAAGAAGGGAGGACCATCTCCTTGAACCCAGAACTACCAGACTGACTCCGAGAGTCAGTTTACTGACCTCCTGTTCTGAGCTACAGGGACACAAAAAGCTCCAGAGGCCTCTCTGCAACTTCTTAGCTGACCTGCTGCCTTGCCTGGACCTGAAGCTGGGCTGACCTGGACCTGCGTGACCCTTGCTGAGCTCTGCTGGAGTAAGTTCCTGTTCCACAAGCAGTGCCTCCCAAGGTCTCAGACCCTTCCTGGCATAAGTTAAGCTCCTCCCGCAAAATCTTGAAGTTTTGAACTCTGCATGCCAGACTTTGAGAAAGTAACTTTTTCAGCAGGACTAACCTGGTCGCTGTATCCCTCCTGCACTCCATGGTGGTGGGCCTCATCATGTGGCTTTGCATTGGTCTAGCGTGACCAGATAGCCACAGTTAGCACTTGCTGCTCCTCAGGGCCATTTTTACTTAAACCTTCAAAATTGCATATCACCGTTTCTACTGATTGGATTTGTGTTTTATTTATTACATTTTATTCTTTTTTCTAAATTGGTGTGGGATTTTTCTTATGTTGTGTTTTCACTTTATTACTGTTTGTGTGCTGCATAAATATTTTACACGTTGCCTCTAAGTTTAGCCTGACTGCTTTTGTGCCAAGCTACCAGACTGCTAAGCACAGGTTAAATTAGTGACTTTTAAGGTTAATCCTGACAAGGATTGTGGTTGTTGCTTAAGATGGGGTTTTTGCCCCTTAATCAACAACCGAATTTCTTACAATTACTTTACAGATAATATCAGCAAAAACTATGTTAGAGAATATGGCGTAACTGTGAATAGCATTTCATTCATTTGATAACTTTATTTCGGTCAAAAGACCATAAAAGCATACAAACATACATCCTCAATTACCTATACACAATAAGACAATAAATAGCATTTCAAAGTTAAAAAACTATTTTTTTTTTTTTTTTTAAAAGAGATTAAACTTGAAGCCATCAATATGAAAATAATTAGGTTAAGAACGTGTGTCTCCTTCGCCACATGCTGTAGAGATAGCGGGATACAGCAAAGACAATTTTTGGATCAGCATCATAAACTAGAATCCTGTAGGCCTGCTTGTAGTGACGAAAACCCAAATTCCTACAGATAGGGATCAGCCAACTTTTCCTAATTAAATAGTAAGCGGGGCAGAAAAACAGCGCATGTGAAACAGACTCTGATTTATAGTTACAAGCAGGACAACTTTCCAAATTTTGTGCCTGCCACTTAAAAGTGAAAGACCTAACTGGTAAAGTACCATACCTTAGCTGAATGTACAGTTTACGGGCAAGTGGAGGTTCTATTTGGTCCATGAATTCCTCAAGTTTGGAGGCTTGTTTAACCATAAGGAATTCCGAGGTCAACCTACCCATAGTTGAAGAACTCTGGTACAAAGAGGAGTTTTCCAGGGACACCAAAGAAAGGATTTCCTTCCTTGATGTCGCAGGGCAGGTTTCCTCCGGATTTGCCCACATTTCCAAAAGTCCTAGCGAAGTACAAGCTTTATTGATATGCAGAAGCCAAGGGATCTTTTTTGACTTAAGTGCAGGCCAAATCTCAGCAAACTCTAATTTAAATGAAGTCAGTTCGGGCACAGACCAAAGCCTTTTCCAGTATAAAATGGGTCTCGCATTAATAATCTCCTCTATGGGGACCAACCCAAGATCTAGCCTAAGGGGGACCAACGGTGTGCTGGAAGGAAGCCCTAAAAGAGATCTTATAAAGGATTGTTCAGCCCTTGAAAGCGACACTGACTGCTTATGTCCCCAGAGTTCGGCCCCGTATATTGCGGCCACTCTAGCCTGTCTACAGTAAATTTCAAGGGCGGGAGAGACTGGCTTAAAACTCGATCTTTTAAAAACTTTATTCAAGCCCCCTGTCAATTGGGCAAGCTTGAGTGTTGACTTTGCAATTTGGGAGTTCCAAGAGAAATTCTCTGTTAAGGTCACACCCAAATATACAAAGGTTTTGACTCTCTCGAGGGGAATACCAAATAAAACTGGATTAGGACGTACCCGCACAGGGGGGTTAAAAATCACATATTTGGTTTTTTCCAGATTTATTTCAAGTCCTCTTAGTTCACAGAACTTTGCGAAACCGTTCAGCGTATTTTGTATGCCCGTCGACGTTTTAGATAATAGCAAAGTATCATCCGCGAACATCAATGCGGGCACACGTCCTGATACTAATCTGGGGGTGTCAGTATTTTTTGTACAGTTCAGATGGTCAATAAGGCCATTTATATAGAGGCTGAACAGTGTGGGGGCCAGGACACACCCTTGGCGAACTCCTTTTAAAACGGGAAAACGATCTGTTAGTTCTCCGTATTTACCACATCTTACTTGTGCATAATTATTGGCATGGAGCCTGTGTAAGACAGTCAATAGGTAGGATGGAAGGCCCAGGTCTGCCAAAACTTGCCATAGTTTGGCACGGGGGACCAGATCAAAAGCAGCCCGCAGGTCCACAAACACCAGGTAGAGGCTGCCACCCTCTACCAAAGCTGTTTTCCAGTACAGAACCTGCAGGCGAAAGATCTGGTCTAGAGTGGAAGTACCAGCCCTAAAGCCTCCCTGGAAAGTGGTCAAAATTCCATTCTCCTCAATCCAGCCAAGGACCCTGTCCAAAAGGACTCTCCCCATTAGTTTTTGTGATGTGTCTATTAAACTAATAGGTCTATAGTTGGATGGAGTCAATGGGCAACCCTTTTTAAAAACAGGTACTATTTCAGCCCCGAGCCAAGTGTAGGGCACTTCTCCCCCCTGTAGAATGCTATTAAAAAGGACAACCAGGTAGGGTGCCCAGATCTTTGGCTGGGCCCTAAATAGATCTCCGGGCAGTTTGTCAAGACCTGGTGCCTTATTTAAAAGCATTTTCCCAATTGCGGATTCCACCTCAATCAAAGTAAAGGATTCGGTAGGGGCAAGATCCACTGGGACAAAAGAAAGATCAGGGATATCTACAGAAGATCTTTCAAGGTCATGTGTGCCATACAAATCACAGAAGTGTTTTTCCCAGGTTGAGGCAGCTATATTTGGGGCAGGTGCAGAAGAATACCCATTTACTCCAGTTGCAACAATAGACCAAAATGATTTAGTGTCCTTACAACAGAGCGCATGGCCCAACTGCTCCCACAGTTCAACCTCCCCTGCTTTCTTAGCATCATCAATTGCTTTTTTATATAGAGAACGGTTAATTCTAATTGCTTCTCTGTCTTGTGTTTTTATTACAGACAGCAGGGCCTTTTTAGCTAAGCGGCACGTTTTGTTAAACCAACGAGCTGTTTCGGTCCTTGGATAAGTAGCCCTTTTTACTGGATACAAAATATCCCGTAGTGCGGTAACCAATTTCCCATGGATGTCGGTAGGGCTGACCGAGGGTCCAACGTCCCCCATCTTTTCAATAAATGGAATTATTAATCCATACAGTTCCGCTAACTTACTGTTAGAGATTTGGAATGCTTGCCACTTTACTCTTCTTCTACAGTTTGTAATTATTAATGGGTCGGGCACAGGATAGTCACCCGGGATCGAGTTTTTAAGCCCAAAGCTTCCTGGTTTAAGGGTCAAGGCTAAAGCGTTGTGGTCACTATCCAACCTCTCTATGACCACAAAATCGTTAAGCCTGTCCCAATGTTTAGCTTCAATGAAGATATAATCGATTATTGAAGCACAACTTGCTTTATTAAAAGTTGTTTTCCCGGGTCTATCTGGCATTACCCTACCATTACACGCTCGCAATGATGCAGCTAAAGAGAATGACTGCATTTGCAAGACAAGGGGGGTCCATGCTTTTACTGGTGGAATAAGTGGATCAGGGATATTCCATAATAGATCCACTTCATCACGATCTCCCACACTTGGATCCAGTAGAGGCTCGAAGTGGCAATTAAAATCCCCACCCAAAATTATCACAGTAGAAGAGCCGAGTGACTGTAATAAGTTAGACAATACAGTAATGGCCTCTGACTCAAGGCCCCTCTTAGTGGGTCTTGAATATACATTTATCAGGGCAATGTCCAGGCCATTTTCTACTTCCAGGAGAACAAGTTGAACATCCCGTGAGTGGGTTGAAATAGCCTTTGCCTTTACACCCAAATGGGAACCAACCCATATGGACAACCCTCCCGAGGGCCTACCCCTACTACTCTTGGATGCCAAAATATCAAATATTGCAAAGCCCGGAGCCACAATCTTTTTAAGCATCCAGGTCTCTTGCAGCATGCAAATGTCAAATGAAGTAATAAATGACCTCCACTCCGGGATGGGGGATTTATTTTTAAGGCCGGCCACATTCCATGAGATAATTTTTGTGCCTCTAACATTAAGCGATTGGTTAAGGATTCGGTAGTCTGGTAGGCCAGCACAGCTGCTCAGTTCGGAGGATCCAGCTGCCACCTCTTGATTGGATGCACAATTAAAGAGGGTGCGTAGAGTAGAGGCCGGGGCTATTGGTTCTGGACTCAGAGTCCCCTTCGTTACACTTAGACTTTTCCTTTGGTTGGATGAGTCATTATGAGGTAGGCCAAGGATCGCTAATGGGCCAGGCTGTACTTTTTCAGAGGGCAATGAGGTCTTTTGCCTCATCTGTCAATCACAGCCATCAAGGTTAGAGAGAGCCTGGTATCTGTTTGAAACATCCAAAGGTGTAAAAGGAACAAATTCTTCCGGCCTCCTGCTATAGTTTCCATATTTCTGTGGGTAAACTGTATCCTGCCTTTGGAATTTGTCAGTAATCATTTGTTGGGGGTTAGTTTCGGGCATATTTTGCACATGTATGCGAGATGCACGGAAATTAGTAGGGGTGGGCGGAATTTGCGGAATTAACCTTCGCAAATTATCGCGAGAATGTTTAAAATTATCGCAAACAAGCAGAAATATCGCGAAGATGCGGAAGTTTTTTTCCGGCATGTTCGCGCGATTTTCTGCATGGTTGCGGGTCGCCAACTTACCCATGTGGCTGCTTGCGGGCGCGGCCATCTTGTTTTGAGTTGTTCTCGCGGTGCATGATCGCGAGAAGAAAGACGTGATCGCGCGACGCATGACGTCACTGCGGGCGCGAACTGTCGCGAGACAGCGCAAATGGCTAAAAACAATACAACATCTCATGGAGAACGCGACCGGATCAAGAAAACTTGTCGGCGAACGCAGGGATTCAGGTAAGGCGATCGCGCGCGCGCGAGAATGTATCATTTTACAGCGCGAGCAAGAAACAAATTATCGCCAAGCTGCGGAAACCGGAATTTTTGACATTTTCGCGCTCTCCGCGGAACGCAAAAATGTCAAATTATCGCAATTTCCGCGAACGGAACGAAATTTTTGCCCAGGCCTAGAAATTAGTCAAGGACAAGGGAAAGAGGGAAGCCCCGAGATGTCGGTCTCTACTCACATGATTTCTAGGGTAAAAAAAGGTTAGCTCCAGGGGAGTAATAGCAGTACCTAAAGTCTCCGCGGGGTAGTTGAGGATATACCTTACTGCTGCGGGATCCCTGAAGTTAACAACAACTAGGTCCCCAATAATATCCTTCTCTCTACTACCCAGCCAATCTAGTCGGCGAACATGGAGTATTTCGCCATTGATGTGATGGGGAAGTGGACGGTTTTGACTCAGCCAATGAACGACCTTATTTTTAAGCTGGAAAAATCCCTCCCTCTTACCGTCTTGCAATCTAGGTACTCTCGCCAACACTACCACGTAGGGAACTGCTTCAGGAGGCAATGCAACCCGTGGCTCCCTACAACTAGAACCCCTGATGATATTAGGGCTCTTACACACATTATTGGCAGCGTTTATTATATCTTGTTTGTCCCCACTCCTCCGGGTTCCAATTGATACCTGTCTTACAGATCTAGGGATTGGTATATCCGATTTTTTGGGGCCAGTAATCATCTCTTTAAGGCCAGCAGTCGTCTTACTCATTCTAACTGGACCATCCTTAACGACACAACAAGAAGGTTGTTGTGTTATAGCAGGAGGACAGTCCATCAGCACTTTATCTCTAATTTGGCCAAGTTTATTACTGACATCCAATTCCATATTCTCCAACCTTTCTTCGACCCTCTTTAGCCTCTCAATTATTGGTAGTATGAAAGACCTTATAAGGTGTTCAATACTTTCCAGAGGATCAGCTAAGTGTGTTTTCTTGAGTGAACTAGGATGGGGAATACCAGCTTCCAGTGGATTTAATACAATATTGGAGAGAGCCTTGGGAGATAACACTGGCGATTTATAAATTGGAGCATTTTGGTAAGTAGTCCTATTACTTTTCCCAGAGACAGTGTGATTTATCCTAGGTCTGCGTACCTCTCCCCCCTTCTTTCTCCTTTTTTTAGGCGGTGGACCAGGAATCTTATGCAACAGTAGTTTTCTAGTCCTTCTTTTGGACATTTCTTTGTTTATCAGAGGAGGAATTGGTATCACTTTTGGGTCAGACAAGGAATCACACGAACTAGAAATAGTAATTGAATGTATAGAGTCCAGCGGGTTAGATACAAAAGGTACAGGGGATAGCTCCCGAAGAAGTGCAGGGACACCATCTAGAGAGATCAGTTCATCACCAGAGGGATTTCCGACTGGCGGGGCATCTTGTTGTAATAAATCGGAAGGTGGCCTATTTTTCAGGTACTCAATCGACTGGCGGCGCTCAGCCCTGCGCTCCGCTAATTTGTCCTCCCTTTCTCGGTCCATACTAGACTTGCTGAAGTAGTGGTCCAGAGTGCCCTTAGCCAGACCCCCAGTCTTCCCGATAAATATATGTTCTTGGCTCCCAGCCATATTGTAGTGTTTAGACAACCAGTCACCACAGTAGGCCCAAATTCCGAGGGGGGCAAAGGGTCAAAGGAAATAAGCTGTCAGATTATACCGAGCACACAGTCAGGCTAGATACATCCGATATCGCTAGCTGGGTGAATTAGGCGCAGGCAAGAGCTAAGACACTTACAGTTCAGTAGCAGATGTCAGGGGGATTGCCCAGCCCGGCCTTGAACGGTCCTTGACGGGCAAGGACGGGCCCGCCCTTGGCCCGGGCTTCGCCCGGGCACGGCCCGCGCGCGTCCCGCGCTGCGGGTTCTGTGGCTGCCTTTTGACCCCTCCGGGCGCAGCCTGATGATACAGGCGGCGGCGCCCACAGCAGAGGATCCTGGGGGATGTGGTTTCGCGTTCCACACCCCACGCGGTGACAAGCAGCCCTCCAGCCAGGTAAAGCGTCCGAAATCGCCGTTCCCTTCACGGCAGGTCTGCAACCATACAAAAATAATGTTGGGTCAGGAAGATTAGCGCATCCCGCGCTGCGGGTTCTGTGGCTGCCTTTTGACCCCTCCGGGCGCAGCCTGATGATGCAGGCGGCGGCGCCCACAGCAGAGGATCCTGGGGGATGTGGTTTCGCGTTCCACACCCCACGCGGTGACAAGCAGCCCTCCAGCCAGGTAAAGCGTCCGAAATCGACGTTCCCTTCACGGCAGGTCTGCAACCATACAAAAATAATGTTGGGTCAGGAAGATTAGCGCATCCCGCGCTGCGGGTTCTGTGGCTGCCTTTTGACCCCTCCGGGCGCAGCCTGATGATGCAGGCGGCGGCGCCCACAGCAGAGGATCCTGGGGGATGTGGTTTCGCGTTCCACACCCCACGCGGTGACAAGCAGCCCTCCAGCCAGGTAAAGCGTCCGAA
The DNA here is from genome assembly GCF_964204655.1 of Triturus cristatus. Taxonomy (NCBI): domain Eukaryota; kingdom Metazoa; phylum Chordata; class Amphibia; order Caudata; family Salamandridae; genus Triturus; species Triturus cristatus. The sequence goes on from NC_140580.1 coordinate 363,388,485, forward strand.
ATCGCCGTTCCCTTCACGGCAGGTCTGCAACCATACAAAAATAATGTTGGGTCAGGAAGATTAGCGCATCCCCAATATGGCGTAACTGTGAATAGCAAACCAGAACAGCTAGCCATTCGCCTTTTCAGAGCTACGGGGTAAAGCCTCAACAATATAAACGTCTAGGCAGTATGTGGCTAATGGGCTATTAAGGGACAGACTTATGCAGTCCCGGTCAAAAGATGATCCCTGGAGAGGGTTCGGCACTAAATTGTGCACAAGCCCACAGGCAACGAATGCCTGACCTGGAGTTGGGTTCCTTTCATTTTAGTACATCTATAGCCATGGCTGTTAATGGCAGCATTTAGAGCGCAGTGTGATGTGGCCGACCGCAGTCTTGGAGGGCCACTAGCATATAAAAGCCTTAACTGCCCCGATTTAGTTGGCATCTGATCTGATAGTCACATTTCAATGAGGATCCTCCTTATTTTGGTCATAAGATTCGTGGAATCCTGCAAGGAATTCTGTGTCGCTGGGATATAGAACCAATGGGTCTGCGTGCAGTACTGGTGGCTCTCCCAGATGAGGCTCAACTTTCCGCTATTTTGGTGGTCATTGGTTTATGGATTGTATGGAGTAGGCCACTAGGACCACATGCAACCCGTTTTGAGGGAGCAGTGGGCGGGGAACATCTTTATTTACTATCAGACTTTGGTTGTGGACAAGGGATAACAGGTGTTCTGGTGTAGACCAGAGCTACTGCTTGATCCGCCGTTGTACCATGTTTGAGTGTGTGGTGCACACACAGGTGTTTGTCCTATCAACCAGGGGGAGAACATATTTGTTTACTATCAGGCAATGGCTGTGGTAGCCATCCAGGTCCTGCAGAGAAGGCACAAGTCTCCAAGGGACTTGACCTGTGTGTTCAGTCGATGCTTAAGGCAGCCACTGGTAAAAAAAACAAATGTTTACTAGTTTACTAGAGGGCGGCGTGTTCACCAAAGGCCTGCTTGCTCTGTGGCGGTAATTATACCGAAATACGTCATTGTTATGACCTAGAAAGCCTTCATTTGGTGTATCTCAAACCTGTTACTGAGGATTTGAGATGGGCAAAGGTGTTGGCTGGTAGGGAGCAGCTTTGCTGGTGGAGAACACGCTCTACTCAGTGGCGTAACAATAGCCCCCACAACCCCCGAGCTCCAGAGGGTCCCCTCCGGTATTGTGCACGGACAGCGGGCCCTTGGCCTGAGAACTCCTGACTGGGTCTGGAGCATGGGGGCCTCCCTCCATCAGCTTTTCAGGGGGCCCTCACAAGTTTTGTTACACTAATTACTCTTGTTCTACCTTGGGATTACCCATGATATGATCTTTTACAGGGTTTGATCAGTGGTGGTCACACGGGGGCCTAAGAAGGGATGGCGTAAGAAGTGGTTCCATGGTTACTGTTTTGGTAAATATACAACTCTGTGTTCAGCTGGAGCTGATGTGCTTGCTTGGGTATCACTTAGGCAAATGTTTATTGTCCGCGGGGCTGCACTCATAGGAGAGAGATAAATATTGAACATGTGTGAACTGTTCTGCCAACATCATGACTGTTGTCTAAATAGGTTATTCGTATCTGTGTTACAAGCAGTCTGTGCAACTTGTAACATGCAATTTTCTGATATATTTGGAAGTAAATCTAAGCCACGTCCTACTGTTGAAGACCACAAACTTGACAAGTGCACATGTATCATAATCAGTGATTGGAAGGGTGGAGTCCCACCGCATTGCACAAATTCACGTACTATTGCTCACATCCTCATCTTACATGAACTTCGGAGCCATGGATTAGGCAAGCATTATTACAAAAGAATCTAACCAGATATTTATCCTCACCTTCGGGCCCCGGTGCCCCTGCACCCAGTGGTGGCTGGCACAGGTGAGCGGGGTCGGGGGGTGAGGCAGGGCAGGGGGTGGTAGAGGAATTCGACATACGACGGGATAGTCAAAAGTAATTAAGCACAAGGTAGGTGGTTATATTAATTAATTTATTTACTCCTCACTATCCCGTCGTATGTCGAATGCCACTGACAAAGCCCAGCCTCACCGTCTCACCACGGTTACCTATGCGAGCTGCCACTGCGTTGTTGATAGCCTGCTGTCAACATTGTCCTGCAGCTGTTTCTACCCCCCCACTCCCATGTGAGGTTCTGTATGCAGCCCTTTGCAGGTAAAACACAATTTTGTATACCTCCTCTAATTTGCATGACATTAATTACGTAATCATTCTAAATCTAACCCTTACTAATTGGTATGCAGTGAAATATTACTAATCAACATTTACACCTTGATAAACACGAGATACACGTGGGATTAAATTGCAAACTGCATGGCAGAATAATTAATTAACTATGGTACGCAAACTAACTTTTGATTGTGGTGAAATAGAAAAATGCATGATTTTTGTTGCTTTTGTGAAGGTTTGGCTTCCAATATTACCAAATGGTGAGTATTTTCGCTTTAAATGTTGCTACAGCTGGGGAAATACTAATATATATTGGGATTAGTGTGGGGTTAAACATTAGAATCTCTATTTCTATATTTTAATTACTGTTATGTCTGTTTTTGCTTAAGTTGGCATTCGGGCCTACTAGGACGCATTACCTAAAATGGAGTCCCTACAAATCCTACCGCCATGTGAGCGCGATGACTTCTGCACAGAATCGGATGGCTCTGGAGATCTCCAAGTGACCGCAGCTCTGTGAAACCGTGTTCATTGTCAAGGATATGAGCGTGGTTGCCTACCAACGGACGGACAGTCTGAACCGCAAAGGGGACAATACAGAGCCTGTACTGAGAATGTCTTCTCTTCCTCCAAACGTTACTTTCGAAACTTTTGCCTGGGAGCTGAATGAATAGTATAAAATGTTGCTTTCCTATGCCAAGGCTCATGGAGAACCAGTTTACCCTGGGAAACGTATAAAATTACAGATAACCCCGGACTGTCCAATCAGAGCATTTCTCTACCCCTAAAATGTTGCGTGTTAAAATGAAGCAAGAGGGAAAAAGGGTATAAATGCCCTCATCCGCCAAAGGGGGTGGTTCATCGGGCTGATCTTTCATGGCGTTGGGTCTGCATTGAACTGGTGAAGATTTCCATGGTTTGCCTTGGGTTTCTTTGATTTTCGGGAAGTTATTTTGTCTGATGGTTTCATCTTTGCTGTGGGTCCGACATTTATCCCGGAGATTGTACCAGAGAATGCAGATAATTCTCTGTTTTTCTCAGAGGGTCGCCAATGTTTGATATTTGGTCATTATTAAATGAGCTTTCTAAATCTATGCTCATTTACCAGATGTTCGATTTCTCTTTGAAATAAACCGAAATTATAATATGAACCTGTAGTGCATAAATGCTAATGCAGAGAAAATTATTATTAGATAAACGCAATTTGAATTAATAAGAAATGAGTTTGTGATTCTTTAATTGATTACAGAAAATAATCAAATGTTTCCTAGGCTTTAATTGTGTTTTAGCTGGTTCTAATTCACCATCAACCAGTCCAACTAATTGGTCCATCGACCAAGTGGTGGAGTGCCTTGATGTTAAGGTCAGGATTCTATCGGTGCACGTGTATATAATGTAAAGAAAGTTAATCCTGATAGGTAATAAGGTACCCACATGTCCAGCGCTTTTTCTCCTGTGTACAGATTCGAATGAGATGAGTGCGTGTTGGTGTTATGGGCCCCACCAATGAATGAGTGTATGGATGAGTTGTTGTGATTACGAATCTGTGACATATGGAGAATATGTAAATTTGCCCTTGGCGGCGCATCAGATTTCTTGGTAGCAGATTGATGGTTTTATTGCATTGGTTTGGTAATTATTGATTTATGTTGAGTATTGTCTACGTTACATGTAATTCTTTTAACAACAAAGATCTGGCACATATCGGCACTTAAATTTCTTTGTATACATACAGGACTGGGAAGAGGAAAGATAATTTTATAAAGAACCTCAATCACATATTTAATGGCTTAGTGTAGCCCAATCCTGCGTGCCCCGTAATCTAAAAATAAAGAAAACAGAGAGGAAAAGAGAAAGTGGTCAGTCAGTGCTCTAAAAAATTAATTGACACATACCACCAATTTCAAATGTATATGAGCAAAAATAATTGTGTAGGAAAGGAGAAAGTATCTCACGTGTGCTCCACCAGAGGAGCTACTGGTAGGTTCTCACCAGCTTGCCCACGTTTATATAATCATTGATAACTTTCTCACAAAAAGAGTGATATGTCCAGTGGAGAAGAAAGTGAAAGAAAAAGAAACTTATGTCCCCCGTGAAAGAGATCAGGCATAAGAAGTCTCAAATTTAAAATGGACTAAACTCACAGACACTGTTCTCCTTTATTCCGAACTGTGAGTCTGTACCAAATTTAAAAACACAGCATGTTGTAGACCACTTTAGTAACGGACAACATGTTTCATTGCCATATTATTTGTGGCAAATTCGTCAGGGCAAACGAGGTCAGCAATCACCAACCTGGACAAACAACATCAAAAAAGGACTAGTAGAAGCTATGGGCCCATATACCAGCCCCCACCAAGTCAAGGGGATATGTATCAAGTACAATTTTCGTCCCTTTTAAAATCACTTTCGTTGCTATGTGTTTGCATCGCTTTCCAAGGACTTAGGGCGGAAACTCAACCCAGCAGCCTTACGTTACATGTAAGCTCGGGCATAGTTTTCGAAGTTTGTGCTACTTCGCACTACGCGCATTGCACGTAGCACAGTTCAAACACGCGTAGCGTAGTGCAGCGGTCATTTTTTGCTTGCTCATGGTCCTCAACGTCAAGTTGGCGACCACGAGCAAGCAAAATGACATCCTGGAGAGACTTTTTCCTCATTCGCGATCAGCAACATCAAGTTGCCGATCGCAAGCGTGAAAAATAAACCTCCCCGCGAGCTTCTCAACGCGGGGAGGTCAGGTTTCTCATTGCGAGTGGTCGCGTATGCTCGCGACCGTTCGCAATGAGAAACTACCAGTCCGCGTTGAGAAAGCTGCAGCTCGAGTAGAAATCTACTTGAGCGGCAGAAAACGACCGCTTGCACTGTGCAAGATGCAGTTTGCACTGATTGCACAGTGCAGAGAAGCATCCGGCACTGTGCAATCATTGCGAACAGAATCTTGCACAGTGCACTACGCAGTTTGCGAAGCTACGCGTAGCTCGCGTAGTGCACTTCACGTAGCGCTACTTCGCAACCTACGCCCAGGGTTAGTTACATGTAGTCGGAAATTTGAAGCTTCCGGGAAGTAGGAAGTTGGTTGCCCTGTATGCAGGCAGGGGGAAATGTGTGGCAAGTGAAGTCGCACAGTGCATTGTCTGATTTCAAGGTGGTAACATCGTTGTGTGTTATCTGTAGGGACATTTTCTGCATGAATGTGTGTGAGTGAAATAGCAATAGGTTCTCTTGTGAAACTCTGGCATTAATTCTCAGGAGCATTGTAGTCTCCACATGTTTTTTATCCCCAGAGAAACAGTTGCCTTTTGCTTGTTAGAAGGGTAAGGTAGAGGGAAGTGCTACTTTATCAGCGTAACGGAAAATTCTGTGGTAGGGTAGAGGTAAGCGCTGCCTACTGGAAAGACAGAATTCTTGTGTAAATGAACAAAACTATCTCTTTGGTTTAGCGAAACAGGCAATGGAGAGGTTATGTTGTTACTAACATTTTTTGAGTAAAGAAAACGTAAGAAAAAGTTTGCCGATAAATTTTGTAGAGGAGGGGTCAGCAAGAGCAGGAGAAGCAAGAAAGGCTGACGTCAGAAAGACCGCGCTGGGATTGGAGAATTTCAAGAGTGACGTAGACGCCCAGGATTGGTGCGTTAGTGTGAGTCGCGTTGGGATTGGTCAGAATACGGAGAAGCTGTGAAGGAAGTGATTTGCAAAGCTTAGTTGATTAAGAAAAGTGAAAACTAAAAATGATGTACTACGATCAACCTGAGAAAGAGAAAAAATCATGGTTTGGGAAAATTAAAGACCTATTTAAGAAGGATAAGCCGATTGTGACTAGGGAAGGACAGATACTTCCTCCGCCGAAATCACCTGCATCTTTTATGGTAGCGAAATATGGGTCAGTCAAAAAAGGAGAGGGGGGACCAGGAGCTGGTTATGGTCCAATGTCCGTGCTCCACTCGTAACGGTTAAATCAATAAGGACATTGTTCCCTGTTGGCGGCGAAACAAAAATGCCGATCGCCTGCTCAACAAAGGTGGAAATGGAGGGAAGAGTGTAAAAAGAGGAGGGGGAAAGAAGGGGGGGGGAAGTAGAGGGGAATAGAGGGGGGATGAAAAGAGGCAGAGAGAATTTCCCCAGTCTCAAGGATCCACTCCTGAAGGGGAGGACTCTATGAAGCCTCTCGTAAGCCCTCACACACCCCGAGGGATGTCTTGCTTCATCATTGGGCTAGTTGTTGCTCCTCGTCGGGCCGGCGCTGCAATGCCCGACGGTCCCCCGAAGGGTCTCTCTATCGGAGGTCTTTTAAAGAGAAAAGCCGTTAGGTGAATGCGGGTATGTGGGCAAAAAAGCAGTGAGGTGGATCCGAGAGGTAAGTGGTTGGGTGCGTGCAAGGTGTGTGGATTAAAAATGCCTAGGGGTGTCCAAAAAAGTGGATTTTTAATAATATGGAGCCTCTGGCAGACTAAAAAGACCAGAAGGTCACGGGGTCACTAATCAGCATAAGGTGCAGACTGAGCCGGCCCCCGACGCAACCCAAATAGGGCGCTGGCAGCCTCGGCGGATCCTATGCAGCCCCGTACAGAAACACGAGGGTTACACTAGTTTGGTACGTTCTTCTTGTCCTTGCTGACCAGGTCACTGTACCCCGCAGCCCCGTACCACTTTTAACCTTTTCTTAGACGTGAGTTACCCTTCCAATCTCTGGCACTCCCGTCTTCACCGTGCACTACCTTTCACCTCTCTACGGTCCTGATGAAACGCCACTGACCCGTCCGGGCATCTTAGGCGTGAAACATGTCGACCTTTTATTAAAGTCACACCAGCACCTTACGCTGATTAGTGACCCCGTGACCTTCTGGTCTTTTTAGTCTGCCAGAGGCTCCATATTATTAAAAATCCACTTTTTTGGACACCCCTAGGCATTTTTAATCCACACACCTTGCACGCACCCAACCACTTACCTCTCGGATCCACCTCACTGCTTTTTTGCCCACATACCCGCATTCACCTAACGGCTTTTCTCTTTAAAAGACCTCCGATAGAGAGACCCTTCGGGGGACCGTCGGGCATTGCAGCGCCGGCCCGACGAGGAGCAACAACTAGCCCAATGATGAAGCAAGACATCCCTCGGGGTGTGTGAGGGCTTACGAGAGGCTTCATAGAGTCCTCCCCTTCAGGAGTGGATCCTTGAGACTGGGGAAATTCTCTCTGCCTCTTTTCATCCCCCCTCTATTCCCCTCTACTTCCCCCCCCCCTTCTTTCCCCCTCCTCTTTTTACACTCTTCCCTCCATTTCCACCTTTGTTGAGCAGGCGATCGGCATTTTTGTTTCGCCGCCAACAGGGAACAATGTCCTTATTGATTTAAGCGAAATATGGGTATCATACATGTACCTGGTTAGAGAATGGGGCAAAGTATACCAAAGAGGATGGAGTACTAGCATTTCCAGAAAATGGTTCGTTTAGTTTGGCAGTATTACGACATTTAAGAGATAGGATGATGAGGCAAGAACCGAAACCCAGACCTACCCAATTTGAGGCTTTGACTGAATGGGAAGAAGAGATGTATGAAAGGGAAAGGCATCGGAGTGGGAGAAGGTATAATTACATGTTGGGTAGACATTGTGGTCAAGAAAGTCATGATGACAGAATGAGAAGATGGCGGAATGCGAATATGACTGATGGTATGTTTCCTCTGAGAAATGCTGAACAGACGAATGGCAGGAGATGTACAGAAAAGAGAAATAACACAGAGTTAGAAGGTTACCGATATGGAGTGAGTGAATCAGAAGATGAAGTGCTGGAAGACATGTTTTATAAAAACCCACCTCCATACCAACCGAATTCCACGTTAATTACGCCGAGTGCACCGGCAAAGGAGACTGTAATGAATAAACATTTTGAGCAAATGCCACCTAATTTGGGAAAAATGTATCCATTAAAAGATTCTAAAATGTCACAACCCGTTAGAACTGGAAATTAAAATTCGCAGAGTTAGCTAGAACTACACTGGAATTAACTGAGAAAATTAGAGAATTAACTAAGAATATGGAAGCAGTGACAGTACCTGTAACTATAGGACCGGTGATACCTGTTTTTGATAAGCAAAAAGATAGTGAGCATTGTTTAACAGTCCCATATAATTGTGGTATGCAAAAGGAGAAAGAAAGGAGTGTTTCCTGAAGGAAATGAATGGAAGGGTATGGCAGGAACATCAGGATTAAGTACTGTTGCAGGGATTCTGCTGATGCACAGAACTATGCGCAGGAAACCAGGACCTCAGTGAATTGTGGTGTACCAAAAAACTCACCTCAGTACCCAGAACCCCAATCCGACCAGCATCAGTGTCCCATTCGTTATCTGTATTATCTTGGAGGTCCCAATGTATAGACAACCCAGAACAAGTGAGTATTCTCAGGAATGGTGGGAATCAGAAATACCTGTTCGCTATTATTCTCATATCAATCCACAACACAAGTAATCAGAGACACGGTAAAGTTTAAAAGGTTTATTTTATAAACTACGTGTCCTAAGATGCAGTACTTTAGCTAACATAAGCAGACAAATGATTATAATTAAAACCATCAGCATTGTTACACTACCATAGAAAATGAAAGGAGAAATCATAGTATAAATGACAGTGGAATGCAGCCACCTTCCTTTCGCTAATAAACTAATATTATTAGGCTAATAGAAGGTCTCTAGGCTTGAATGGGGAACCCCATACCGTAAAGATCAGCTTTAGGTGAATCACATCACAGGATCAGCTTTGCTCTGCGCCTGGAAATGTTCTTCTCCAGAATGTGTTCCTAACACATGCAAACTGTAATATTAAAGGCTCTCGACATTCAGGTATTTGCAGCTGTGTGCATATTATGACTAGTGAGTGGACCGATCAACCTGGACTCAAAAACATACATTGTCTGGTGGCTCAGAGTGTTTTGCACACAATGTTCAGACCAAGGTCGCAGTGCACGTCCAGGGATGCGAACAACAGACAGCTCTCATGTGAAGAAAAGGCAAGCACGCAGTTCTCAAATAATAACATGTCTCAGCAGTGTCGTGTGCAAAAGCAGCAAAAGTGGCAAGATGGCTTTCTAAAAGCTAACGCGCTTATGCTAACATAGCAATGTATGCAACTAAATCGCTACCTTCACTACACCCCCCCCTTGATCGGACCACGAACAAATAGGGATACAGAAAGGAACGCAGAGTTCAAGTTCTACAGAGCAGAACCAAGTGCATGTATTGGAAATCCAAATAAAGAGCAGTGAAAGTTCGATAAACCGTAAAAAAAAAACTAAATGGAGGAAAAAAAAGAAAAGGGAAGTCAATACATCATGCAAAAGTTCAACGAGCCCAGATGTAGGAACACACACAAAAAAATGTGTGGTTTGGTGTAAGGGAAGCTGGACCATAATGAAGTTAATCCATAAACGTGGAAGCACAGTACGTAGCAACAGCTTCCAAAAGGAAGTCATTGGAACGAGTTGCAAAAGTGTCCATCATCCAGTCTAACAAGGTAAATGAACATATATGTTCTTCGACCACTGGAGCCTCTAGCACGTTCAGAGGACAACTGGCGTGTTCTTCTAAATAACTTCGTGCCAAGAAGTCATACGCTGCCGTTCCGATGTCCCAATTCCCAAGGACTCCATGTACCGCTCGACAGGCCATAATCCTAACACCAGAACAGTCCAACTCATGAGCCACTAATGGACTCAGTAGTCGATCATAATCCGGGGCAGGAGACACCGAGTTTGACAAGCACAAATCCAGAGCCCATTAGAAAGGACAATCTTGGCAATGAAAAACAGGTTGTACGTATGTAAAGTAGGCAAACCGGAAGGATAATCCATAGGCTATGCTCTGGGTTGCCAGTGGTAAAGTTCCATAGTATTCAAGCATCTGGTTACGAAGATGGAGCAGCCGGGACAGGCTGTTGTGTGACACACAGTGTACAGCCATTGCGCAGTACGCAGACCAACAGCAGCACGCCAGCCGCGAGGGCGAGAATCAATGGGAGCGCTCCAAAGACGCTGGAAAAAATAGAATGAAAAAAGGCCGGTATCACACCAAAAATAGTTTGGAAGGAGGTCACGAGGCCGGAGCCCACAATTTTGAAAAAAGGCACCAAGCCAGTTGTTGACGAGGCGTTAAATATAGTTTGAATCAGGGCACCAAAATGAAGTGGGAGATTAGTATTTAAAAGTGCCTGCACCTCGGTACGGGTGTTAGCTACGTGAAGGACAAATGTTTCACGGGACGAAGTCAGAGCGACCTCTTTTTGAGACAATAGAGCCCTTATTCTGCTCGTCTTGTTGAACTCTGCTTTCAAGGTTGAAATGGAAGGCCAGATGGATACATCCAGCCGCCCATGCGGGGGTGGGAAAAGGACATTTTTACAGCAGACTACTCTCTGTGATACAGTCACAATGTAGGGAATTCCCACTAGCTTTCGCAGCAAGCCTCGTTATTCAAAAGCAAATAACTACCGTTAGCTAGCAACGTAAAATAAGGTGTAATAGCTGGCACTGGAATCCCTTTCAGGACGCATGCTAAATTCGGCGCTTGCACATTGCACGCGCCATGCAATTGGATGTGCCTACAGACTACAGAGTGATCAGGTGTGGAAGAACATTCCTCACCCTTCAAATAAACTTCTTTACCTTCTCTCATGCACCTGTATGTAAACGGGAGTGACCATACTTCATGCAGGAAAGCAGTACCCAATGGTTCATATCTGCCTAGGGCATAATGTTTCATGCACAAACTGAATTTAAATAAAGGAAACAGCAACGTGATTAACCCGTGGATAAGCCACACAGCTGAATTCAATTCGGCCACTGAGAAAGGAAAAGGTTCTAACTTTTCAATATGCAGTAATGAGTATGTTGCATCTTTCATGGACATGAATTGTTGTTTCGCAGTTAGATTAAAAGGAAGGAATAATGACGAAGTATTCATGTAGTCCCAGGGGACTTTCCCAGCTTTTAACGTTTGCAATGTCCATGCAAACTGCATTATAGAACGCAATTGATTCTGACCATGATATAAAACAGACACATCTTCCTGCACGATATCAACAACAGAAGAAACAATATTATCTAATGTGTAAATTCTGGAAGAAAGGGTGTTAATGCTATTATCTATAACAGCTAGCACTTTTTCCATATTGGCTTGATCAATAGCTCTCAATCTGGAAGCAGCTTCAATTTGTGAAAACTTCCGAACCTCGTTATAAATAGCATACACCCATATTTTGGACCTGCCACCTACAGGACCTTTAACAAAATCATTCAAATCTATTTTGTCATGTAATTTAGATAAATTAACTTTAAGAGATGCCAAGGTGGAGTGTTGCAGCCAAGACTGGCATAACTTCCCAACGGAGTAGGTAGTAACAGAATGAGAAGATTCAAAGCGAGGGTCCACACGATCCTGTGTATACCCAGGCTTCAGACCCAAAGAACGATGTTGACAGGAATCTGAACTCGTCTGCCAAGTCAACCATCCCTCAGAGTGGAACTTAGAAATATTGAAGGATGTATTAGTAATGTACGACTGCAACGCATCAAGGGACAGTTCTGTATGATTATCCCAATTTGGATAAGCACCCAGATCTGGAATAGAGGGGGAATTCAGTTTTTTAGAAGTAGCCAATCCAAAACAGGTGGTCTGAAAAATAGTCGAATTCAAAAATAACATGTGGTTCGGGATGAGGCAGGCACGATGCAAAGCTTCTGTTCCTTGTACCTGCCATGGTTTAGAACCCCAGACAGATTTAAGATCAATAGTATCTTTCCACAGATCATAACCCCTAACAGCTAATTCATCCATAAAGGATTTGGAATATAATAATTTAGTGTGTGTCAGCCTAACCTTCGAGGCAGACTCCACTGCCATTTTAAAATAAAAGGCGGCAGGTTTTGAAACACTGAAATCAGTAAAATAGGCAAATTTGGTCACCAATGTGCTGGAGCTGCCTAACATTGGCGTTGGACAATGTTCCCATTGTGTATGATTTACAAAATTATGAAACGTATTGGCTTTATGTAGGAAATGATTGCCATAATTTTGATAGCAAAACAACTCTCCGTAATTAGCAGTGTCTAAATACAAATCTTCAGCATCAAAAGCGGCATAATATTTCAAATCTGAAAATAGTGCTTCTTTGGCCTGAACGTCCCAATCATCAGAGCGGATGTTTTGTTTAACCACATCACCCATAGAAACACGAAATACATTCGGAACATTAATAACCTCAGTGGGTCCTTGAATTTGAAATTTAACAGCATCCCACACAATCCCATCTAACACAGGCCAGGCAGTAATATTCACAAAAGTCTGGTCTCTCTTCATGATGTGTGATGAGGAGTGGGGGGCCAAAGTTCCATCAATTAGTCTAATTGTAGATCTTTCTTTTAGGTAGTGTCCGTTCAAAAGACAAAAAAATACCACCACAAATTCGATGGACATAAATAAAAAAATACATATGAGCATTAGCCAAATGTAAGTCCAAGGGGGAATCAAAAAATGTCTTTTAAACCAAACAGCAAAAATAGAAACTTTTGATGGGGCCCTTGAAGTCATAGAGTTAGTATCAACGGAGAAACGTGACTGGGTAACTTCGGTTGATTGTAAAACAGGTAATGTTACATCTGCAGGATAAGCATGCTCAGTATCTTCAGGTAGACCACCAGCCGGTGGTAGCAACAAAGGATCAGTAACTGTATGCATCTCGATGGCACCATCAGGCATGGTGGTAGGAGCCGGAGCCAAAACAGAATTTCTCAGCATCGCAGGGCAAGAGACCGCTGGAGTCATACTAAGAAGAATCGGCCACTCGCTGTAGTTTGACTTTGTCAATGGAGATGTACCTGTTATCCTTGCGACCAGGAAGTGGAGGTAAAATGACTGTTCTTGTACCCTGCACGCCAAGCACTGGAATCGGGGCACTATAAGAGCGGCCGAACTCCACCTTCTCACGGACCAGGTCACCAACTCGAGGTAGCCAGCCGACTACCGGAATCTGAAGCGCAGCATCAGATGTGGAGGGCAAGTGTTCCTTCGTGAGACTTTCCCTAGTCTCTTGTAGACTCTGTAACACTGCACAATGTTCATCTACGTCAAAGGGTGCGCCAGATGCCGCCATGTCTAGACCATCAAGGTCCGGAACAAACATTTTTATGCCAAAGAGCATCATGTATGGGGTCCGCCCACCCAGAGACCTTCTAGGGAGATTATTAAGTGCCCGTTGGACGTTATACAGATGGGCTAACCAGTTCCGGCCAGTGCCTAAAACCCTAGCTGTCAAGGATTGCTATAAGTCACGGTTCATCCGCTCCACTACACTATTACCCTCAGGTCGGTATGGAGATGAAAATTTGACCTGGACCCCCAAATTTTTCATGGCCTCTTTGTACGCCTTAGAGGCGAACACGGGGCTCTGATCAGAATGAAAGGTACCACACGCAAAATTTCCCACAAAGACACGCAAATCCCTGATGACAGTATGGGCATCAGCACTCCTTTGTGGCCACACCCACAGAAAACGTGTGCACGAATCCACTGCAACTAAGATATACTTGTACGCAGTATCAGAGGAGAATGGACAGCAGTGATCCAGATAAACACACCCAAGTGGTTTATTGGATATGTACAACTGAGTTTGTGGTGGACGCGCAGCAGTTGAAGGTTTAATCTGCTGGCAAATGTCACAATCAAGAACATACGTGCGAGCTTGTTTATATAACCCGCGCCACCAGTAACGTTGTTGGTACAGGGAAGCAGTTGCTGCAAACACCGGCATGGGCAGACGCCATACCCTCGTGAGCCGCTGATATCAGCGATGGTCTGCAGTCCGCGTTGGGAATCAATCTGTCACCAACGTCGTTAATTCTCACTAATGGGACTCTATCAGGACTTAAGGGATAATGGTAACGAGAAGGGAAACCCCTCGGGTAATTACTTCCCTTCTCTGTAGCAGCAATAGCTGCCAAGATGTCATCATCGATCTTACTTTGGATCTTGTAACTGCTGCTACTAAATATGTCGCTGGTGTCCAAGAGTGTGAATTACATTCACGAGAGGCAGATGTTCTTTAAGTTCTGCCACTCGAACCCAAAGCATTTTATGCTTAATGGTGCTACCTTTGGAATCACGATATTAATTTTGAGACCAAAAGAATAGATTGTCGTTGAAGGACTGAACACAGTAAAACGAGTCACTTACTAAAAGAGTAGTGACTCGAGGATCAGCAAACTCCAGTGCAAGCACCAGAGCACGGAGCTCCGCTAACTATCACCCAATGACTGCGTATGCACGACATCAGATTGGAATTCACCATTTACGAAAGTACCTGCCACAATTGCGCAAGCTGCTGAATAGGCGTGCTTCGATTCCATCGCCGGTTGCGCCGAACTGTCAGTATAAATGACACAATGGTAATCTTCGAGTGGGCGCAAAGGCAGAGGAGCCGGATGAACGAATTCATATTGCAAGTACTCCTGCGTCTGTAATGAGGCATCAAAGATATAAGTGACATCTGGCGATGTCAGAGAAGTGGCCCATTGTATTCAACGTGGATGCAAAGCTTTTGAATTGGGTACACTGGCTTTCGTCACTGCCTCTGGGGCAGGATACGGTGTGACCACCAACATACGTTTTCCTAGCGAGAGCGCTCGTTCTTTAAGAATCGCCATCTGCACCGCAGTCAAAACTTTTTCGACAGAGGAAAAGTGCAGTTCAGCCGAAGTGTACAGGTGTGATTTGTATGCAATGTAGACGGTGTCGCCCTCACTGAACGATAAGTACGTGAAACCCACTGCACCTGGCACAATTCTTATTACCAGGTTTGTGTGGTTATCACGTGTCAGTAAGTATTTTGAAGCAAGAAGATCAGCCTGCAATGACTGCAAAATAGCTGAATGTTCTGGCAGCCAGCTTGATTTGGAAAAAGTAGGTTGTACCAAGGCATATAGCGGCTTGATACGCTGGGTATAATCGGGAATGTATGTAAGACCGAAATTCAGAAAGCCCAGTAAAGATTGTAATTTTTTCAGTGTTGTCGGAGTACGTAAACATGCGCTCTTTTCCAGAAAGTGAGGAGCTAGGCCTCGACCCTCATTGTTGAGCTCGTAGCCCAAAAACAACACTGTATACTCTGCAATGTGAGACTTCGCAAAGTTGAATTTGTAACCGAAGTCTGCAAACATAACAATAATGCGATCAACGTGACACAGATGCGGCCACAACTCGTTGTCCGTGAGATAGATATCATCAACATACGAGTACGCATCTGGGTCAATGCTCTCTAACAGAGAGACTACACGTGCGGCAAAGACGCCAGTGCTGTTTTTATAGCCCATGGCCAGTCTTTTAAATTGTTTTTACTTGCTGCCAGAAGTAAATGCTATCCACTGACTACTAATAGAGGACAGGTTATGGCTGTTAAAGCCATTGGATATGTCAAGTGTGGTTTTAAACCTTTTACGCACAAGACTATCAACTAGGGCAGAACTGTGGGTATTCTGTATCGCGCACGTCCGGCAATGAGAGTTTAGGTGCCGGTAATCCAAAACTAGGTGGTACGACCCATCAGGCTTCGTTACAGTGAATAAAGGATTATTCATTGGTGACACACATGTTTCAATAACACCCTGATATTCCAATTGCTCAAGGATTTCCGCGACGTGAGATCTAGCTTCGCGGCGCATGGGATATTGGGGTTGTGGTTGAGGCATGGACCGTAAGGGAATCTCATGGCTGGGGGACAATTTATCCCAGCCCACCTGAGTACGATACAAAGCCGGTGCAAGCACCTGAGCCCACTCTTCAGCAAACCTTTCAGCATGCTCCTTTGGCACTGTATGCGCAAAGGACGGGAGGATTACCTCCTCCCCTCTGGGAGCATCTAAAATGAAAGTTGGGGTCAGTCTGCCTCTGCCAAGAGAATGTCATAGGAAGAGGTCAGATTATCCTAAAAAATCCCTTGTATTGTGCGTTGTATGTTACCTTCAATTAAGAGTACTATGTCATATAGTCTGTCAGGGGGAGGCACTCTAGTGTCCGCAGTTTTTACAGAAATGGACACTTGCCGCACTACTGTAACCTCCGCTGCGCTGCCGAGCAGCGTTAGCGCCCATGTCAGGTTCCAAAGCTGCGTCCGCACCATCTGTGGCATACCTCGTTGTTAGCGCAGCAACCTTCTTCTTCTGAAACGGGGGACGTTGACGTGCAAACTCGTCTTGCTTTCCTTTACTGTCCGCCTGACTAGGTTGCTTTCGTCCTTGTTGGGCACCCTGACCTTTGCCACGTTCTCCGCCACCGGACTGCGAGGCCGATGTTTCCTGTGATGAACGAGGAGAACGTTCAGTAACCTGAAATCTATCAGGTGACTTAATACTAGTGCGATCGCGCAAATCGTATGAGTGTTCACTAGTCGGCTGTATGGGAGACGCAGGACGAGACCCCTGTTTCTGTTGCTGCTTTCCCTGTTTCTTTTGTCGCCAATTTTGCTTTGGAAAATTTGGACGATCGTCTTTAACAGACGAGCTCACCTTAGTTTGTTGTATCAAGTCAGGAATGACTATAGTTGGTTAAATCCCTAAACTACTGCGGCCAATTGTTCTATACGCTTCCGCAATAATTGTAACTCTTTGGGCTTATCGAGCTCATCGACGCGGGCTAAGCCATTAGCCACTTGGAAGTGTACCGTATCTCCCTTGAGATTACCAAGGACGAGAGAGGCATCTACGTCGAATACTCCGACAAGTCGCATTCCCAACTCTACAGCCACCTCCGGACCGTGGTTATCTTGAACACGTTTAATGACGGAGGGAAGCACAGCCATAGACTGAGTGCCAAAGCACTTCGAGTAGACCGCGGCAAAAACCTTACCCCAGTTGTCACAATCGGACACTTCTGGGACTAAGTCTTTCGGCAAACTAATGGTGAGGATTCTGTGTTTCTCCACTGTTGTAGAGTGTGGAAACACTGCTTCCAGTTGGTCAAATTTCTCGGCAAGCCAATAAGGCAAATCGTCCTTATTCTGGGGGCGCTTGCCCATCACCGAATTAACTATGACTGGGCTAATAACAACCGCAGGGTGACCAGCTGGTAGACCCGCAACAGCAGGTGCCCCACCTGCACATTGCGCGAAACGTATTGCACCAAAGCCCTATATACTGTAATGAGGGCTGTATGGAGTGTACGTGCTGCAGCGCGGAATGCAAAATCCCTTCCTTCGTCACAGATCATAGATCACACAGACACACTCAATCACTACATTCGCTGGTGGGGCCCATAACACCAACACTCATCCTCTATTGATCTGTTTTCCTAGGAGGCAATTGTTCCATTCGCTGTGATGGAAGGAAGTACCAACTTATCCCCAATGAGACCTTTCTTTATTCATTAAGGCCTAAGCTTCACCTTTTAGTACTCCTCCCATGGATAGGCCATGGATCAGCTTAGCTGCTGGTTAAAGTGATACTCAATCTACACTTTATTTACATAAATACACAATTTCATAATAACGACCCAACACAGTTCTTGTAATTAATCATAAATCTTTATCTAGTAATTGAAAATCGACTGTTAATTCAAGCAGCTGACCATCATATTTACCTAATCTGGCTAAGTTAAAATCTTGGTCATCAGTTCAATCTGTCAGAGTCTTTGGAAACAGCTGTCCTGCAGTGTCACCGTCCTCTCCGTCAGCATAACGTCAGGAAATCGAAGATGCGATTCTCGGACTCTGTTTTTAACCTCTCTATTCTATGCTGTTTTATAGTAAAATTACATTCCAAAAGTAACGAGTAGTCTCTTTAAGTCGTCTATGATTGGTCGATGGAATCCGTACCTCCACTTTCCCATGTGGAAAATGTTTCTTTTTAATGTAGTTCTTTAAATCCCGGGAATAAGTATCTTCTTATTGTATTCAATAAATTTGGCATTCCTCCCAGGGTGTCCTTGGTGGGCACAGTCAGGTTAGGGTCACTGTTCGGTCACCACAGCTGTTGGCGACGCATGTGCAGTCCACCCATAGACCTCTTCAATGAAGTCATCTTGTCAGCTAGGGATGTCAGCCATTTTGTGGCCACTCGAAATGGTCAACTTAAGCAAAGAGACACAAAAATGTAATTAATACATGGAAATGACTAATAAAATGTTATCCCCTTGCTAATACCCATGTGCGTATTTATCTAGCAGAAGCAACACTTACTGCGGGTTATACTCACATTAATAAAGCATAAATCACAAATACATCACAGAATCAACATGTAATATGTAATTTTCTACTTATCTATGATCAGTATGCGTACACATTTTAGTTTACGTATTAGTTAGGCCATGCAAATGCAATTCCCACATGTATTCTTTATTTTAGTAAGGTTGATTAGAAGAACACAGCAAACCGGTTAATACAATTACTATTAATCAATTAATCTTATTAATATAACATGCAGAAATGGAGAGGGTACACAAAAAAATAAATTAAAGATAAAAACCCGCTCCAGCAATCCCCCCTTTGGTGATTTTATCACCACCACATCACTAAATTTATTTTACCCCTTTTACGGAAACTCAAAATGTATTCTTGCTCTTTTTCATAATTCAGTTTCTTCTTCATCTCTTTTTGCCTTTTTGTACATGCCTTCTTTCCACTCTTCTAAAGCTATTTCTTCTAAATCTCTATCTGTTTTTTTTGCTTTCCTTTTCAGTTTTTCTCTTTTTATTTTATTCTCAGTTTTCTTGTTTTTACAACACATACAACCTAATCTTAATATTAGTAATATGAAAATCACACATGTTAGTGAAAATAATATTTTACCTATAAACGTACTACCTACTTGAACTAAGAAATTCTTAATAGCAGCTATTTTCTTACCAATCCTTTCCCAAACACTTTCAACCTCCAGTGGTGCAATTTCATCATGCAATTCAGTAATATTCTTAATATAAATTTTCAGATCTTTGCTTTCATCTGGAATGTAAGTGCAACAATGTTGAACTTTCAGCATTCCACAGACTCCACCCTCTTTTGCCAATAAAATATCAAGGGCAAGTCGATTTTGCATCACCATAGCACGCATGGCAACCATTTCAGTATCTACTAATGTAAATCCTCCAGCGGTGCTTGTTGACAAGCGATCCACTACTGTTGATAATTTTCTAATTTGTTCTGCATTCATAGATATTCCCACTGCTGGTATCAATGCTCCAAAGATATCACCTATAATCTCTGTCCAGGATTCTCTTTTACTACGTACTAAATGATTACCTAAACTATGTACACCATCTTCTCCTCTGTCCATGTGAAAGATTTTTGGAAAAACCAGGCCTATGTAACATGTGCCATACCAATGGTCTGGCAAACGATAATATGCCCTGTTTCCACAGATAAAATATAGTCCAGGGAAAACTGGATCTCTTCCACCTTTAAATCCCCATCCACCCATGATTCGGTATGTATCATGGCACTCACTATTACCTACAAAATAATTGTCATAAGCAGTTTGATTCCTTCTAATACACATTTTACCTTTCTGGGGCATGTCTAAAGCTATAGTTGGACTAGCTTCACCATTCCGATGTTTTCCTTTTTCTATATCCGAGACTGTTTTCTCCCCTTTACATTCTGCTACTTTTCTTTGCATTTTCAATCTCCTTTCTTCGACCATGTCTAAGAATGTCTTTTCCTCTTTCTTCAAACTACAAGTCAAATTGTTTCTAAAAATATACTCTAATGTTAGTTCTTTAGTTTCTAAGAAAAAATCACCTAATACCTTAGCAGGTCTCACTTTATTAAGGGGCACATGCATCAACCAAACCAAAAGCGATTCCTTAATAGCGAGAAATAAGGAATCGTTATTAAGGAATCGCTTTTGAGCATGCATCAACAGATTCGGTAAATTTCAGCGATTCCTTAAAAATCGCTATATTTACTGAATAATCAATAGCGGGGCATGCAAACTCTGATTAGCTATTTGCGAGTTCGGTAATACCGAATTAGCTATTAGCGAATTCGGTATTAGCGAACTCGCAATTGACCGCGTCGCTCCGGGAACGTGCAGATGACATCACCAACCAGGAAATACTGCAGCCCCACCCTCATTGCCTCGACAGAGCAGCAAACAGGAGCTGTGAGTGAAGACTGCCTGTGCAGAGTGAAGCCACACCGACTGTGCAATTCGCGAAACCCATTCATCATGGAGAAGGAAGTGCCATCCAGCGCTGAGTCAGCACGCAAGCGCAAGCGCAAGCGCAAGTTCTCTGACAGGGAGCTGGAGTACCTTATAGAGGGAGTCAGCAGCAAGCACGATCGCCTTTTCGGTAAGCTGTCCCTCAAGGTGCCTGAGCAGGAGAAGCGGCGCATATGGCTGCGCATCCGGGAGAGGGTGAATGCAGTTGGTGTAACGCCCCGCAGCATCGATGACCTCAAGAAAAGGTGGTACGACCTGCGGAAGCGTGCCAAGGAGAGGATTGCGGAGAGGCTCCGGGAGGCGAGCAGGACCGGAGGCGGCCCTTCAACAGTACAATCCAACACTGCCCTGGAGGACCTGGTGGAAGGGACGATCAAGCGGGAAGCCGTCGTGGGAGTGACCAAGATTGACACGTCCGGCGCAGCCACAAGTGCCCAAGGTAAGATGCAGGCCAGTGCCCATACCCAGCATAGCGTAAATCCATTCCCATGCCCCCAGCAGGACCTGAGTGTGTATGCAGCTTTGGGCCACACAGTTTTACTCTTAACACTAGTGCATCATGGGAGTTGTAGTCTAGTCAGCCCAGTGTGCATGTACAGGCGTAAATACAATTACGGATCACCACATCAGTTGAACATGGATATAGACTGTTTATTTAGTGGATCACAGAGGGACATGTACGTGTACAACACTACGGAGGTGTAACTATCCCACTAACCATGCACTGTTTCACACACAGATGCATCTCCTGGGGAATCGGACGACAGCGGCCAGCTGATCATGTCTGAGACACCGGTGGATTCCGACATGGAGACAGCGCAGGATGCGCATCCATCACCTCCACCTGCCACCCCACCACCACCAGCGCCAGCACCACCAGCACCAGCACCAGCCACACCAGCACCTGCACCATCCACACCAGCTGCAGCAACAACAGCCACTAAAGTGCAGAGGCGCAGGTCCCAAGTAGCGCCCTTGCAGGTGATGGAAACACCCTCCACACAATTGGGACAAAGTCTGCGCACTATCACACCGCCTGCTGCACCACCTGGACGCGCCAGACTCCAACAGCGGCGCAGGGCTCGGCCAAGTTCTGTCTTCTCAGGCGACCTTGATCTCCCACACACTTCTGCCATCGAGGAGAGGATGCTACGTGTACAGCACCTGCAGGGACGACACATGGCAACAATGAGCTCTAATATCGTGCGCCTTGCTCGGGAAATGCGTGCCATGAGTGCGGCGGTTAGGGACATGTCCACTGTGGTGGCAGAGGGCAATGGGCACCTCAGGGAGGACATCCAAGAGCTCACCCGTGCCATGAGGGAGGGCCATGAGTGCGAGAGGAGGAGGCACCGTCAGCAGTTGTTGCGGTCCGCGGCCTCTGCAAAGGCCATCACACGTCTCAGCAACAGCACAGCAGTGTTGGCACGCCGCTCTGTGTCCTTGCAGGTGGACCTTGGGCACTTTTGCGGGGATGTAGCAAAGGCACTAGGGCAGATGACCGCTGCTGTCGAACACCTACAGAGCGGCACATTCAGTGCTGGTGCATTGGGAGGGGAAGATGGCAGTGAGGCTGCCTCGAGTGTCAGCAGTGTGTCAGTGGCAGAGGCCAGCACCATGCGCCGCAGTTCACGGGCCTCCATGGGGACAGGGCGTGGTGAGGTGTCGGAGACACCTGAGCGGAGGCTTGGTGTACGTGGCAAGCGTCACTAGACAGATTTACAGGCCTACCTGACCGTGGTGGGGCAACCATGCTCCTCCCCTTCCTGAGTCTGCACAGCCGTGACTTTAACGCACATTTGTTTTAACTTCTTACATGTGGTGCATTTTTCCATTGCTTGTTTTGTTGCACATACCGCTGTGCATTAAACAGTTGCACCCCCAACAAATTAGTTATGTATCATTCTCACCTGATTCAGAAATGATGTTGCATGATGTATGTCCGCCTCCTATGGCCCTCTGCTGTGTTAGGGACGTGTGCCTGTCGGTGTTGTGCGGGTGGTTGGTCATCCCGGTGGTCCCCATTCCTGTCCACCACTATGGGTATCCCCCTTCTGGTCGCAATGTTGTGCAGCATTGCACATACGGCAATAATCCGGCAGCAGGTTTCAGGTTTGTATAGCATGGCGCCGCCAGTCTTGTGTAGGATGCGAAAGCGACTCTTCAGAATCCCAAATGTCCTCTCTATTACATTCCTGGTGCTAATGTGTGCTGCGTTGTAGCATTGCTCCTGTGGGGTTGCTGGATTGATGTATGGGGTGAGTATAAAATCACGCAGGGCGTAAACACTGTCACCTAGAAGATAGAAGCAAAGACTTAGCAATGGTGAAGTTCATACATGTGTGGTGTTCATGTTGGGAAGCCGGATTTGTACGTACCAAGCAGGAGTCCCTCTCCAAATTCTCCGTTGAGTAGACGCCTGTGGATTCCACTGTTGCGGAATATGTAGGATTCGTGTGTGCTCCCTGGGAATTGTGCCACTAGGTCCGTTATGATGAGATTGGCATCCCACACAACCTGCACGTTGATTGAGTGGTATGACTTGCGGTTACGGAATATGTACTCATTTGCTGCCGGTGGACATATGGCGATATGCGTACAGTCGATGCATCCAATTACATGGGGGAATTGTGCCACCTGGTAGAATGCCTGTTTGTTGCGGTCCAACTGCTGTGGGGTTGTGGGGAAGCTGATGTGGGAGTGTAGCATTGTCAGCATGGCATCTAGGAATTTCTGGAAGAAGAGTGAGAGTGCGCTTTGCGATACGCCTCCGGCTACCGCAATTACCCCCTGGAAACTTCCTGAGGCCAGTAGGTGCAGGCTGCATAGGACCTGGACGTGCGCAGGGATTGCATTGGTCCGGTGTGTCTGGTGCTGCAGTAATGGTTCCAGGTCTGCAATGAGGCGCATGATCATGGCACGATTGAGTCGATACTTTTTGTACACCTCGTCCTCATTCTGGCCGAGCAAGGTGATGCGCAGTCTGAAAACTCTCTCCTGGACCCTTCTCCTGCGCTGTCCTGCCGCATTGATACGCATCCTCCTTGCAAGCACGTAGAGGGCTGCCATTTTGTGGTAGCCAACAGGGTCTCCTTGGCCACATTTAAGGGGTTGGTGATTACCACAATCAGTTGCACCTGTAGAATCATTTTTTTTTATTCACAAATTATTTTTTTTAACTTTACCTCCAAGTTCTGATTCCCCTTATTTAGCTCATGCTAAATAGCGATTTTTGGGATTTTCGGTATTTGCGACTGTTGTTGCATTGGGTAGCGATTCGTTATTAGCCATTGGCACTTGCCGGGAGCTATTAGTGATTTCGGTGATTGCAAATTCGGTATTTAGCGAATCGGTATTTTTGCATGTTGGTTAATTGCGATTCGGTATTTTTCCGGATTACATTTAGCGATTCGTTATTTGCTCACATTTTTGGTTGATACATTGGGATTCGGTTTTTTTTAATCGCTAACGGGTGTTATTAGCGATTCGGTATTTTACCGACTGGATTTTGGCTTGTTGCATGAGGCTGTTAGTTTGTTATTAGCAGGCACGTGCGCAAAAATGTTATCTACATCTGAAAAATAATATTCTAATTTACCTGTCTGATAAAATAAGCTAGCTATCACACTACATGCTAATCCATACGTTGCTGGAAGGTGATAATAAGTCACTCCTTCTGACACAGATGCAGGTAACTGCATGCATACGTAGCAGTCCCTTACGTCCATGGTTTTTACATATTCATAAAATAACTTTGAAAACACATTATTTGAAAAATCATTAATAGACCTATCTTTGTGCAAATAATTATTATCTATTCTAGTCAGAACTACCTTTTGAATCTTCCCTACATTAGTAATATTTTCAGTGTGGCCTTCTAATGTATCTATAGTAACCTTGAAAGAAATAAGTAGAGCAAGTATACTCCACAGAAGCATTAATAATCCTGTGCAACAACAACACATTTTACACCATCTTTTCATGAATGTACATCTACTTTTGCTATTATCTATGTTAGCCATCTTTATTAATTTGGACTGTGTCTTTTGACTTAGCCTCTTTTACTTCACTGCTAGTTTTCTAACCTTAGGCTCTAAGCCTTTACTTGGTTCTACCAGACTCTATCTTTTGACTCAAATTGTTATTCTTTTCATCAGTAGTTTTCTGGAACTTCTCAATTTGGCATTTTATCGTTTTTCACTTCTTTCTGTTCATCCAAGTACAGAATTTCCTGATCTTCCGTCTCTTCTTCTCCAATATCGGATAAGATGACTCTCAGGATTCCTGCTTCTTCTTCTTTTTCAACCACTTTCAGTAAAGCCTCCTCTGGATTTCCTTGACTATCTGCCTCTTCATCCTTTTCAGGCAGTGCCACGTACGTCCATTCCGGTGACTTATACTTCTGGTTAGGTTTCCTTGTTCTTTTATCCTCAGTTGTTTCTTCTTTTGACTTTTCTTGGCTTGTCACTTCCTTCACCTGTTCAGCTCTCGGTGATTTCACTCGTGTCAGCCGATATCTTAATCTCTTCACTTTGTTTGGCCACACTTCATCCTTTTTAACTCTTTTTTGTTTACTTTCTTTATGATTCTTTTCTTCTCTCCAAGCCCTTTTCCTTAGAACTCGACCTTCATGTATCTCATTTTCACTATCTCCAGATTCTGTCTCAACTTGCCTTTCCTCTTCAACGACTTCTTTTTCCACCGTTTGTTTTGTTTTCCCTACTTCTGTCCCTCCTCGGGTCTCCGACACGCAATCTTCCTGCTGACTACATGTCCCTTCACCTAGCTGTGTGATGCAGTTCCCTACACCTCCTCGGGGGTCTTCCGCAATCTGTCCCTCTCTGTCTGTACCTGTCCCTTGTTCACTTGAATTGGGTATTTCTGGTGGAATTTTCCTCAGCCTTTCATCTGAAACTTCTTTCTCCTGACTTTCTTTTACTGTCTCTTCATTGTCTTTTCCCCTCTTTTTTCTGTGTTCTTTTTGAGGGCCTTGTGTTCCTTGTTCGTTTTCAGAATCTGAACTGATATCAGAAATCTGTAATCTTCTTCTCAGAGAGATATTTCTGGGGACCAAACTTTGATTTGGTTCTGTTTCCCCCCTTTCAGAGTTCTCTTGTGTTTTTGGCTCTTCGTTCTCTGATTCAGTACTTGACTCTGAGTCGTCATAGTACTCTTTATCTTTGCTGTCCACTTGATTTGGTATCCTCAAAGTATGACTGGCATGGATCCAGCTTTTCAATCCAGCACACTTCACAGCTGTTGTCGTGGTCAAAATGACTTGCCTTGGTTTTCCCCACCTTGGAACCAAACAGTTTCTTCTTCTGTGGACTTTTATCCTTACCCAGTCACCTGGGCTCAGATCATGGGCTGGCTTCCTTTCAAGGGTGGTGGCATCCGCTCCAACCTGATGAAACACAGAATGAACTGCGTCAGCCAGGCCTTTACAGTATTCCAACACCATGTCATCAGTTATTGTCATCAGCTTGTTGACTGGAATGTACACATGCCTCATTGCTCGTCCCATAATTATTTCATGTGGACTTAACCCTGTAATTCTGTCTGGTATCGCCCTGATTGTCATTAGTACAAGAGGCAAGACATCAGGCCATTTCATACCTTTGGCTAAACACATTTTCCCAATTCTATTTTTGATCGTACCATTCATCTGTTCAACCACACCAGAAGCCTCTGGTCGGTAGGCACAATGTAGTTTCTGTTGTACATTCAACGCTTCACTAATTAATCTTACAATCTCATTATGGAAATGTCCTCCTCTGTCTGATTCAAGAGTCACTGGGAACCCGAACCTGGGGATGAATTTTCTCAAAAGAAGCTTTGCCACTGTCATCCCATCATTTCTGCTAGTTGGAAATGCTTCCACCCACCTGGAGAATAGGCAGGCTATGACTAGAACATACCTCAATCTGTTACATGGAGGCATTTCAATGAAGTCCACCTGCATTCTAGTGAAAGGACCTTCTTCTCGGCCTATGGTTCCTAGTCTCACCACTGTCTTCCTTCCAGGATTGTATTGCTGACATATTAGGCATCTTTGACATAGACTTTCTGCTACCAGTCTAAACTTGGGGTTGTACCAGGTCTGCTTAAAAGACCTAATCATAGCATCTCTCCCTATGTGTCCCTGGCCAAGATACATCCGTGCCATGGTATACATCATGCTATCAGGCATTACTGGTCTTCCATCTCGATAGACCCACACACGGTCCTTTTCTCTTGGTGCACACCCTGCTTTTATCCACTGTTTCATTTCCTCATCTCCTGACTCTTCCTGCAATTGCCTCAATTCTTCCCAAGTTCCCACAACGTTAGTAAACATTACTGAGCAAGAAAACATTTCCTTTTCCTTTGCCCGATTGACTGAATTCTGATTCCGTGCACAATACTGTGCCATATCGTTTGCATACCTATTTCCGGTAGTGATGTACCTGACCATGGGCAGCACATTTCAACACAGCCAATTGTTTAGGCAGCTGTATCGCCTCAATCAACTTTCCAACCACTTCAGCATTCTTAATAGGGGTTCCACTTGAGCTCAGGAAACCTCTTTGTAGCCAAAGTTGGCCAAAATCATGGACAACCCCGAAGCCATACTGGCTGTCAGTTATCACAGTCACTCTCACACTCTTCCCAATCTTACATGCTTTAGTCAAAGCAACAAGTTCAGCTACTTGAGCTGACCTCACTCCTTTCAAGTAAGATGCTTCCATAACTGCTGCAACCGTACATACTGCATATGCTGCACTTAGTACTCCTTCATCCGTTCTCAAACATGACCCATCAACAAACAACACAAAATCACTTTCTGGCAAAGGTACATCTTTTATATCTGGACGTGGCTTTGTGCAATACTCAAGCACATCCAAACAATCATGATCTGCTTCATCTCTCACTTCCACATTCTCAGCATCTGGTAACAAAGTTGCAGGATTCACATTCAAACACCTCACAAGGCTCACATTTGCTGCACCTAATATGACCTTTTCATACTTAGTCAGTCGACTATGTGTCATATACTGAGTACGACTCCTTGTTAAAAGAATCGCCACATCATGAGGTACAAACACTCTCAATGGATATCCCATCACGATTCCTTCGCTCTGCTCCAGGCTTCGACATGTTGTAGCCACTGCCTTCAAACACCCAGGTAATGCTGCAGCTACTGGGTCAAGCATTGATGAGAAGTACGCAATTGATCTCCTCAACCTTCAATCAATCAATCAATCAATCATGGCATTTATATCGCGCACTACTCACCCGGAAGGGTCTCAAGGCGCTTGGGGAGGGGGGGGGGGTCTGCTACTGCTCGAACAGCCAGGTCTTGAGCTGTTTCCTGAAGGCGAGGTGGTCCCGGGTCAGCCGCAGGTGGACCGGTAGGGAGTTCCATGTCTTTGCCGCCTGGTAAGAGAAGGATCTTCCTCCGGCGGTGGCTCTCTGGAAGCGGGGGACGACGGCGAGGCCGAGGTTCGCGGATCGTAGCTGGCGGGTGGGCAAGTAGAAGGTCAGGCGGTCGTTGAGGTACCTTGGGCCCAGGTCGTGGAGGGATTTGTGTGCGTGGGTGAGGAGTCTGAACGTGATCCTTTTGTTGACCGGGAGCCAGTGCAGGTCTCTGAGGTGGCTCGAGATGTGGCTGCGTCGAGGGATGTCCAGGATGAGTCGGTCGGAGGCGTTCTGGATGCGCTGGAGTCTCTTCTGTAGCTTGGCTGTTGTTCCGGCGTAGAGGGTGTTTCCATAGTCCAGTCTGCTGGTGACGAGGGCCTGGGTGACTGCTTTCCTCGTCTCGGTCGGAATCCATTGGAAGATCTTGCGGAGCATGCGGAGTGTGAGGAAACAGGATGAGGAGACGGCGTTGACTTGTCTGGTCATCGAAAGAGTGGAGTCCAGGATGAAGCCCAGGTTGCGTGCGTGGTCTGTTGGTTTGGGTGCAGTGCCTAGGGCCGGGGGCCACCAGGAGTCGTCCCACGCGGAGGGTGATGGTCCCAGGATCAGGACTTCTGTCTTGTCCGTGTTCAGCTTTAGGCGGCTGTCTTTCATCCATTCGGCGACGTCTTTCATCCCTTCGTGGAGGTCTGCTTTGGCGGTGTCGGGGTCTCTGGTGAGGGAGAGGATCAGCTGGGTGTCGTCGGCGTAGGAGATGATGTTCAGGTTGTGTTGGCGAGCGATGGCCGCTAGAGGTTTCATGTAGATGTTGAAGAGCGTAGGGCTGAGCGACGATCCTTGCGGGACGCCGCAGATGATCGTGGTGGCCTCCGAGCGGTAAGGAGGCAGGCGTACTCTCTGTGTTCTTCCGGAGAGGTATGAGGTGATCCAGTCTAGGGCCTTCCCTTGGATGCCGGTGTCGTTGAGGCGTTGTACTAGGGTGCGGTGACAGACAGTATCAAACGCAGCGGAGAGGTCCAGGAGGATGAGTGCCGCTGTTTCGCCGTTGTCGAGCAGGGCCCGGATGTCGTCGGTGGCTGCGATGAGAGCGGTCTCGGTGCTGTGGTTGGTTCTGAATCCGGACTGTGACGGGTCGAGGGATCCGTTCGTCTCGAGGAAGGCGGCCAGTTGCTTGTTGACGACCTTTTCGATGACTTTGGCCGGGAAGGGAAGGAGCGAGATGGGGCGGAAGTTCTTGAGGTCGGTCGGGTCCGCTGTTGGTTTCTTCAGCAGGGCGCTGAGTTCGGCGTGCTTCCAGCTCTCCGGGAAGGTTGCTGTGTTGAAGGAGGCGTTGATGATGTCTCGGAGGTGGGGTGCGATGGTGGGGGCCACTTTGTTGAAGACGTGGTGAGGGCACGGGTCGGTCGGGGATCCGGAGTGGATGGTGTTCATGATGCGAGTCGTGTCTTCAGGGGTCACCTCGGTCCATGTCCGGAGGATGGCAGCTGGGTGCGTGGGTTCGATCGGTGGGTGCGGGGGGTGAACGCCGAAGCTGTTGTGGATGTCGGCGACCTTGTGGTGGAAGTACGAAGCGAGGGAGTCGCAGAGGTCCTGTGAGGGGGCGATGTCGTTGTTGCCGGTGATGGGGTTGGAGAATTCCTTGACGATGTTGAAGAGCTCCTTGCTGTCATGGGCGTTCTTGTCCAGTCGTTCCTTTAGAGATTTCTTCTTGGTGGTGCGGATGAGCTGGTGGTGTCTGCGGGTGGCGAGTTTGAGGGCGGTCATGTTGTCGGCGGTCTTGTCGAGGAGCCAGGTCTTCTCCAGGGTGCGGCAGGCCTTCTTGAAGTCTTTTAGTTCGTCGGTGAACCAGGGGGCTTTCTTGCTTCTCGGCCTGATGAGTGGGTCCTTCAGTGGGGCGAGGTTGTCGGCGCTAGTGGACAGCCACTGTGTGAGGTTGCAGGCTGCTGTGTTAGGGTCCGGTGTCCTGCCGGGGGGGGTTCTGGCTGAGGGAGGTGGTGAGCTGGTCGGCGGTGATCTTGCTCCAGTTTCTGTGTGGAACCTGCTTCGGGTGGTGGTGGGCCGTGTTCTTTGCGAAGCTGAAGTGGACGCAGCTGTGGTCGGTCCAGTGGAGTGCGGTGGAGTGACTGAAGGAGACGTGCTTGCTGGAGGAGAAGATAGGATCGAGCGTGTGTCCGGCTTGGTGCGTGGGGGTGTTGACCAGTTGCTTCAGACCGAGGTTGGCCAGGTTGTCCAGCAGGGTGGTGGAGTTGCGGTCGTTGTTGTTCTCCAGGTGGAAGTTGAGGTCCCCAAGGAGGATGTAGTCGGTGGAGTGGAGGGCGTGTGGGCTGATGAAGTCCGTGATGTCATCGCAGAACTGTGCCCGCGGTCCCGGGGGTCGGTAGATGAGGGTGCCTCTGAGGGTTGTCTTGGGGTCGATGTGGACCTGGAAGTGGAGGTATTCGGCAGCGCCGAATGTGTCGATGGACGCAGCCGAGATGCGAATGGTGCTCTTGTGTACGATGGCGATGCCTCCTCCGGTCTGGTTGATGCGGTCTCTCCTGATGATCTTGTAGCTGTCCGGGATGGCTATGGCGATGTCGGGGGCTGAGGAGGCGTTCATCCAGGTTTCCGTGAGGAAGGCGACGTCTGGGGATGCGGTGTCGAGGAGGTTCCAGAGCTCAACGGAGTGTCTGTGGACGGAGCGGGTGTTGAGTAGGATGCACTTCAGGTGGTTGCTGCTTCCGGTGCTTCTGGTGGGTGCGGTGCAGGATCGGAGGCAGGAGAAGTTGCAGGAGCGGCAGACGAAGGGTCCATGGGTGCGTCGAGGGGTCGCTCGGTAGCATCCGGGGGTTCGGGCAGTGTTGAGTGCGATGAGCGTGGTGAAGTCGTAGGTCCTGCGGGGGGGCTGGCGGGCGCGGGGGCCAGGGGGTCTGGCGCTGGGCGCGGTCCAGGCGCGGACGGGCGCAGACGGGCTTACCTTTGGCGCACCTTCGGCGCTCAGTCGGCGCTCCCGCTGCGCGCGTCCGCTGCGCGGTCGCGGAGGGGGCGTCATAAGTAGGAGCCCGGAGGGAGGGTCAGCAGGGAGGCGGGAGGCTGGGTAGCCAATGGGCAGTGAGGGGAGGCGGGACTGCGGGGACTGGAACAGGGAAGCGGGAGGAGGGGAAAGAGAGACGGGGGCAGAGGCGGCGGAAATGGCGAAAATAAAAAAATCAAGCAGGCAGCGAGCGGAGGCCGGTACCTGTGAGCGGCGGAAGGAGGTAAGTGGCGCCAACGGAGGTTGCAGAGGGTGTAAGGCAGCGGCAGGCGTAGGCAGCGGCAGGCGTGGGCAGCAGCAGGGGAGAGGAGCGACCGCCTGTGGGTCACAGGGGGTCACACTGACCAGCGCAGTGAGGATCCCTAAGTAGGAGCCCGGAGGGAGGGTCAGCAGGGAGGCGGGAGGCTGGGTAGCCAATGGGCAGTGAGGGGAGGCGGGACTGCGGGGACCGGAACAGGGAAGCGGGAGGAGGGGAAAGAGAGACGGGGGCAGAGGCGGCGGAAACGGCAAAAATAAAGAAATCAAGCAGGCAGCGAGCGGAGGCCGGTACCTGTGAGCGGCGGAAGGAGGTAAGTGGCGCCAACGGAGGTTGCAGAGGGTGTAAGACAGCGGCAGGCGTAGGCAGCGGCAGGCGTGGGCAGCAGCAGGGGAGAGGAGCGACCGCCTGTGGGTCACAGGGGGGTCACACCTTCCATGTTTTTGGATCAACACAGAGAGTGCACATCCATTTCTCTCACTGCAATACAACTCAAACTCTTTCTCATAATCAGGCATGCCTAGTGCTGGTGCTTCACACAAACCCTCTTTCAATCGTTTGAATGCTGCCAATTCTTCTTTGTTCAGTTCCAGGGGATCTTTTACATCACTCCTGGTCAAACGCACCAAGGGCTTTGCAATCAGGGAAAAATTACTAATCCACTGACGGCAGTACCCTACCATTCCCAGAAACATCCTCACCTCTCTTTGAGTCATGGGAGCTCTCATTCCTTTTATGATTCTGATTCTATCTATAGTTATTTTTCTCAATCCTTTCTCAATTTTATGTCCCAAATATTGTACTTCCTTTTTACAATACGGTAATTTTGCTGGTGACACTTTCAATCCTCCATCTGCCAAATGATTTAGTAGTGCTATAGTGTCTACCTCACAAGCTTCACGTGTTTTTGACGCTACCAAAAGATCATCAATATACTGAACTAGTACTGAACTCTCGGGCATTTGCAGGCTTTCTAATGATTTCTTCAACAATTGGTTGAATATTGAGGGGCTTTCTGTATACCCCTGTGGGATTCGGTACCATGCCAAAATCCTCTCTCCAAACCGAAATGCAAAAATTTGCTAACTGTCATGATGTAATGGGATAGAAAAGAAAGCATGGCATAGATCAATTACTGTATACCATTCCGCATCATGGGGAATCTGGTACAAAATCACTGATGGATTTGGCACAATGGGACAGCATGGCACAACAATTTTGTTTATCTTTCTCAAATCCTGTACTATCCTGAATTTCCCATTAGGGTTTTTCAGTCCCATTATCGGTGAATTACATGGACTACTCATTATCTCCCTCAATATTCCTTGTTTAATCATTTTCTCAATTATTGGGGTTACTCCTTCGATTATCTCAAGTGTCAATTTATATTGAGGAATATTGGGATAGCTTATTCCTTCCTTCACTGTTATTTTCACAGGATCTATATTTCTCATTAGTCCTACATCTTCTCCGGTAAAATCCCATACTTCCGCTTTTACTGACTGCTTCAATTTTTTGGGTAATTCATCAGGGTTGAATATTGCATAAGTCTCAGTAACCTCATCTTCTCTGTTAGATATGGACATTTTATACAGTACATCCTCATCTGGTGGTTTAAATGCTATTCCATCTGGAGTACAGAATATAGTGCAATTCATCTTGCACAACAGGTCCCTACCTAATAAATTCACTGGACTGGTGTCTCACACAACAAAGCAATGCATCTCTGTAAATTTCCCTATACTAACCTTTACTGGTTCTGTCAAAAATGTCTTTATCTGTCTGTTGGACACATCAACTACTTGGATTGTTTCATCCGAAAGAGGAAGATTCTTAACATCAGCTGATCTTACAGTTGATCGAGTAGCACCAGTGTCCACTAGGAAAGTAATATTTTCATCATTAACCCTCCCATCTACAAATGGTCCTGTCTGGTCTACTTCTAGAGTTGCGCCAAGTACGCACTCTTCTTCATCCCTTCGGCACCGTCAATCGCTTCCTTCTGACTCACTCTCATCGCGTTGCAGCCAATACTGCGAAACAGCGCGAGCGCGTTGCGGTTTATTTACCTGTTCTTCATTGTAGAATCCCGATTCGTTACTATACTTCTGTGTGTTTCTGCTCTGCGGAAAAGGTGGTTTTGGCACCTGATTCTGTGAGGTAACCACCTGCTGCTGCAGTTGACCACTCACCTCATTCTGCACCTGTGGATTCAATGATGGATTTTCATTATTAGTACTTGGAGGAAACTTACACTCGGATTTCCAATGCCCTAACCTACCGCAATTGTGGCATGGAAACTTCTTTTTAGCTTCTTCTATATTACCTTTCCCCTTTCCTGGGCCAAATCTCGGTTAAATTCCTGGGTTATTTGCTTGTTCAACTAGCTGAGCTTCCTGTCTTTCAGCCACTTTCACCTGTGCCCACATTGCCTTATCTTTTAATTTTCGCTGTTTTGCCTCAATTTCATGACTAAAATATTTAGCATGTCTTAATACTTCATCTATTTTCTTATTTTGCCAATCTACTGTATGTTGTTTTATCATATCACCAATATCCGGACGTAATCCATACACAAATCTGTATACGAAATGACTCAAATCCTTATCACTCAGGTTCTCATCTCCACTGAACTGTTTAAAGGCCAAGATCAACCTCTCATAGTATGCATGTACTGACTCCTTACTTTCTTGATGTGTTCGGTCAACTTTTACCCAATCTGTCTCTTTGGGGGGCACTTTGTTTTTCAAAAATACCATAACCTGTTCATATTTCTTCATTACCTCAGGATCGGGAGCTCCTGTCTTAGGATCCCTAGGGTATTCCTGATTTGGCCAATTAATCATAAGCTTGCATTCCGTCCACAAGTCTGCTGGCACTATTATGTCAAATAGGCTATTCAGATCTATCCATAATACTTTGGATAATTTTAAAAATCTGTCTACTTGCCTGTACCACTCGACGGGCTTTTCGCGCAGTCGAGGGAAGTCATTCGTAAATGACAAAATGTCCTGTCTTGTCCAGGGGACATGTACATATCCCCCTCCTGGAATTTCTCTCATGGGATATTCAGCTACTACCTTTTCCTTCTCCCTAACAGGGAATGCCGAAACTGTCTTTTCTGAGGCATCACTACGCTTTCTATACCACTTACTTCTCCATTTATCCACGTCTCCCCATTTTCTCAATAAAATGATTATTTCCTTGATCTGACCTATCTGTCCTGTGGTGTTCAGATTTTCAATGTCCCTTTCAGTAAAATCAACTCGATAGGGTTTCTGTAAGGCTTTTACCTTATCAATATCTATACCCATTTCATTTGCAATTTCTCCTAGTCTTTCATGTAGATTTTTTGCTCTCCATGTCACACTCTTACATAGGAATAACAATTCCTCATCCTGATAATTTTTCTACAGGTATAGTCCCTACAATTAATTCTTCCAATACCATCCGTAATTTTGCCACATCTATTGACTGGGAGTCTTTATCTTGTTTCTGTAACCCTCTTAACCATTCACTTAGTTCTTCCACAGAAGGTCCTACTGGGTTTTCCACACTACTCTGTTCTGAATTTCTCTGGGGTTCCAATAATGTTTCTACTGTCGTTCTACTCTTTTCAGCATAATTCTGATTTATAAATGGATTATTTGAAACGCTTGGTTCAAACATATTTACTGTCTGTCCCCACGGATTCTCAATTTGACTCCGTTCTGGACTCTCAACCAAATTATGGTTCCAGTAAGGTACCGTCAAGCAGTGTTCGCTATCCTTTTGCTGCTCACAAATGGGCATTACTGGACCTATAGTCACGAGAACTGTTACAGCCTCTAAATTCTTGGTTATTTCTCTTATTTTCTCTGTCAATTCTAGAGTTGTTTTTGCCAATTCTGCTGAATTTTTCACTATTTATTCTATTCTCCGACCTCTTTTCTGCTTCTCTAATGGAATTCCTCCTTCCTAAATCTGGTGACATAGTCTCAGTCTTGATAATTCGTAATGTTTCTCTCATTGGGGCACTTGGTGTCAATATTTCTGGGTCTGGTTGGTACGGTGGTGGATTTTTATAAAACACATCATCCAGCACATCATCATCCGATTCATTCGCTCCATAACCTCTTGATTCCACATTCTTTCTTTTCTCCACACTTTTTCTTCCTTCATTCTCTCCTACTGCTCTCACAGGAAACATACCCTCAGTCATACTTGCATCCCGCCACCTTTTCATGTCCATATGATCTGCCAAACAGATATCTATAATTTCTACCACTTCTTTGTTTTTCTCGTTCATGCATTTCGTCTTCCCATTCCGTCAACGCCTCAAACTGCGTTGGTCTAGGTCTTGGTTCTAAACACATCATCTTCTCCCGTAGGTTCCTTAAAACAGCCAAATTAAAGGAACCATGCTCTGGAAATGCCAGGACTCCATCGTCCTGGGTGTATTTTACCCAATTGTCTAACCAAATACAGGTATGGTACCCATATTTCGCAATCATCAAAGATGCGGGGGTTTTCGGTGGAGGAATTAACTGTCCTTCCCTAGTCTTGACTTGTTTGTCTTACTTAAACCACTTTTTCACTTTACCAAACCACGACTTCTTCTTTTCTTGCGGTTGGTAATACATTTTCTTAGTTTCCGTGTATCGCTAGTCTCTCTACAACTGTACCGCTATTCTGTCCACTCACAGCGTGACTCACACTAACGCACCAATTAGGAGCGTCTACGTCACTCTGTCAGTCCTCTAATCCCAGCGCGACTTACACTAACGCACCAATCAGGAGCGTTTTCGTCACCCTGTATCTCTCCACTCCTAGCGCGGCTTTTCGCTAATGCACCAATCCGGAGCGTTCTACAGTTCTGACCAACTGTCCAATCCCAGCGCGGTCGTTCTGACGTCAGCAGCCGCTGCGGCAGCTCTGCTCCTGTCTACCCCTCCTTTACAAGTCCGCTCAGTGAACTTTTATTGCAACCTTTTACGATTCTATTAGTAACAACACAAAAACATCTCCATTGTCCGCTTCGCTAACCAAAGAACAGCAATAGACCTTTCTCACGAGAATTCCGTCTTTCCCGAGAGCAGCGCTTACCTCTGCCCTACTACGGAATCGTTACTTCCGTTGATAAAGTAGCACATCCCTCTACCTTACCCTTCTAACAAGCATTAGCTAACCGTTTCTCTAGTATTTAATAAATAAATCCAGAGTTTCACAATTAACCCGAATGCTATTTCGTTCACGCACTTTCACACAAGAAAATGTAGTACATTCGCACAGAATCCTGT
The DNA here is from genome assembly GCF_964204655.1 of Triturus cristatus. Classification (NCBI taxonomy): domain Eukaryota; kingdom Metazoa; phylum Chordata; class Amphibia; order Caudata; family Salamandridae; genus Triturus; species Triturus cristatus. Next base: position 363,424,832 of record NC_140580.1, read on the forward strand.
CTTTCCCGAGAACAGCTAACAGTCTGTCCTACTACAGAATTATGACATACGTTAACAAAGCAGCGCTTACCTCTACTTTGTCCTTCTAACAAGCTCAGAGAATACCTGCTACCTTTTCAGTGATAAGCGTTATCGGTATGCCATTTGGTTTCCTGGTACTTAAAGACCAAAATGTCACAGGTAACCTTTGCTATCATGCACACTTCTTTTACACAGAAAATATTTCTAGTGGTAACACACGACGATGCTACCGAATCAAACCCAAACAATGCGACGTGCAACTTCAATCATTACACGTTTCCCCTGTGTACCTATAGGGCAACAACAATTCCGTCTTTCCCGAGAGCAGCGCTTACCTCTGCTCTACTACGGAACTGTTACAAACTTCCGACTCCCTACATCCCAGAAGCCGTGCAAACAACATATAACTCGACGCGACTCAACATAGAGTGTTAGTACATAAATCAATACCAATCAATAATCAAAAATCAATAAGCTATTTACAAGCAATGATCACCAAACCAAAACAGCAGCTAACCATAACTCTGCTACCAGGAAAAACTTCTGCAGCGCGGAATGCAAAATCCCTCCCTTCGTCACAGATCATAGATCACACAGACACATTCATTCACTACATTCGCTGGTGGGGCCCATAACACCAACACTCATCCTCTATTGATCTGTTTTCCTAGGAGGCAATTGTTCCGTTCGCTGTGATGGAAGAAAGTACCAACTTATCCCCAATGAGACCTTTCTTTATTCATTAAGGCCTACGCTTCACCTTTTAGTACTCCTCCCATGGATAGGCCATGGATCAGCTTAGCTGCTGGTTAAAGTGATACTCAATCTACACTTTATTTACATAAATACACAATTTCATAATAACGACCCAACACAGTTCTTGTGTAATTAATCATAAATCTTTATCTAGTAATTGAAAATCGACTGTTAATTCAAGCAGCTAACCATCATATTTACCTAATCTGGCTAAAGTCGTCCTCTAAGTCAAAATCTTGGTCATCAGTTCAATCTGTCAGAGTCTTTGGAAACAGCTGTCCTGCAGTGTCACCATCCTCTCCGTCAGCATAACGCCAGGAAATCGAAGATGCGATTCTCGGACTCTGTTTTGAACCTCTCTATTCTATGCTGTTTTATAGTAAAATTACATTCCAAAAGTAACGAGTAGTCTCTTTAAGTCGTCTATGATTGGTCGATGGAATCCGTACCACCACTTTCCCATGTGGAAAATGTTTCTTTTTAATGTAGTTCTTTAAATCCCGGGAATAAGTATCTTCTTATTGTATTCAATAAATTTGGCATTCCTCCCAGGGTGTCCTTGGTGGGCACAGTCGGGTTAGGGTCACTGTCCGGTCACCACAGCTGTTGGCGACGCATGCGCAGTCCACCCATAGACCTCTTCAATGAAGTCATCTTGTCAGCTAGGGATGTCAGCCATTTTGTGGCCACTCGAAATGGTCAACTTAAGCAAAGAGACACAAAAACGTAATTAATACATGGAAATGACTAATAAAATGTTATCCCCTTGCTAATACCCATATGTGTGTGTATTTATCTAGCAGAAGCAACACTTACTGTGGGTTATACTCACATTAATAAAGCACAAATTACAAATACATCACAGAAGCAACATGTAATATGTAATTTTCCACTTATCTATGATCAGTATGCGTACACATTTTAGTTTACGTATTAGTTAGGCCATGCAAATGCAATTCCCACGTGTATTCTTTATTTTAGTAAGGTTGATTAGAAGTACACAGCAAACCGGTTAATAAAATTACTATTAATCAATTAATCTTATTAATATAACATGCGAAAATGGAGAGGGTACACAAAAAAAAATTTAAAGATAAAAACCCGCTCCAGCATATGCAATTCATCCACCGCAATAGTCAAATAGCGGGGGTGAGGCGTAAATCCGGCCAGCACCGGCCATGTGGCCCCTGGAATCGACAAAGGGCCGAGTCTAGCCGGTGCAACCGCATGGGGAAGGGCGCCATTAAACCAAATGCTATGCTGCCAGGCTGAAAGGGGAATCTCCAGCGTCCTGTATGGCATAAAATTTGCTGGGACCCGTGTGTTCGTATACGAGTGAAACGTCTTATCATTCACATTCACTTCCGGCAGCGTTACACAAGAGTAAAACAACTCGTAAGGGTGAGATGCATCCGCACTCACCACAGAAATTACGGCCATCCCATCGTCCGGTACCCCATACTGCGTCAAATGACGCCGCAAAAGCGTACGACTATGTACTGCAATTTCGACCGCCATAAGGAAACAGAGAAGAACAACAATGGATTTTACAGTAGCACAAGTGCTCAGAAATATAAAACACCTTTTTAATTAACAAGCTTGTATGAACCTATTAGGTTACTAACAGGTAGGTGAAATCCGTCACTCCCGTTATCCGGAAACAAGAGTGAGGGTGTTGTGGACTAATATAAGCACTACTAAGGCGTTTCAAATCAAAAGACCAAACGTTAGGTGCGCCATGTTGCAGGGATTCTGCTCATGCACAGAACTATGTGCAGGAAACCAGGACCTCAGTAAACTGTGGTGTACCAAAAAACTCACCTCAGTACCCAGAACCCTTATCTGACCAGCATCAGTGTCCCATTCGTTATCCGTATTATCTCGGCGGTCCCAATGTATAGACAACCCAGAACAAGCGACTTAGAGTATTCTCAGGAATGGTGGGAATCAGAAATACCTGTTCGCTATTATTCTCATATCAATCCACAACAAAAGTAATCAGAGATACGGTAAAGTTTAAAAGGTTTATTTTATAAACTACGTGTCCTAAGATGCAGTACTTTAGCTAACATAAGCAGACAAATGATTATAATTAAAACTATCAGCATTGTTACAATACCATAGAAAATGAAAGGAGAAATCATAGTATAAATGACAGTGGAATGCAGCCACCTTCCTTTCGCTAGTAAACTAATATTATTAAGCTAATAGAGGTCTCTAGGCTTGAATGGCGAACCCCATACTGTAATGATCAGCTTTAGGTGAATCACATCACAGGATCAGCTTTGCTCTGGGCCTGGAAATGTTCTTCTCCAGAATGTGTTTCTAATGCATTCAAACTGTAATATTAAAGGCTCTCGACATTCAGGTACTTGCAGCTGTGTGCTTATTATGACTAGAGAGTGGGCCGATCAACCTGGACTCAAAAACATACATTGTCTGGCGGCTCAGAGTGTTTTGCACACAATGTTCAGACCAAGGTCGCAGTGCACGTCCAGAGATGCGAACAACAGACAGCTCTCATGTGAATAAAAGGCAAGCACGCATTTCTCAAATAATAACATGTCTCAGCAGTGTCGTGTGCAAAAGCAGCAAAAGTGGCAAGATGGCTTTCTAAAAGCTAACGTGCTTATGCTAACATAGCAATGTATGCATCTAAATCGCTACCTTCACTACAGTACCCCTAAAAATGTAACTGTAAATCAAAGTCCAGCGAGTAAGACACATATGACAACAGAATCAGCAACCGAAACCCCAGAGAGAATGATAGATAAAATAAGGACAGAGACAACCCCTGTAGGACCAACATCGGAAGAATTAAGTGATTGGTTAAGAAGTTTACAGAAGAAAAGATACAGATCCACAACCTTTAGATGTAGCAAAATTAAAAGTAACATTAGAAGAGTTAATCGTAGGAACCATTCCAACTGAAAAATTAAATGCATATCAGGATGAGGAATTAAGGTTTCTCTGCAAAAGTATAACTTGGAGAGCAAGGACTTTGCATGAAAAGCACAGCGAGTGAAATGGGAATCGATTTTGAGAAAATACGGTCATTACAAAAGCCATATAGGGTAGATTTTTCCGAAAAGGATATTGAAAACTTGAATACTACAGGGAGGTTGACCCAAATTAAAGAACTGATTGCATTACTAAGGAAATGGGGTGATGTGGATCAATGGAAACGTAGATGGTTCAGAAAGAGAGAGGAAACTACAGATAAGGCCGTTTCAGCATTTCCAGTGAGAGAAAAGGAGTCCGTGGTAACAGAATGTCCCATGAGAGAAATTCCTGGAGGAGGATATGTGCATGTTCCATGGACTAGACAGGATATTTTGTCATTTACCAATGATTTTCCAAGGTTAAGAGAAAAACCAGTTGAATGGTACCGACAGGTAGAAAGGTTTGTCAAACTTTCAAAGGTCTTGTGGATAGATCTGAACGGTCTTTTTGATATAATTGTACCTTCAGATTTATGGGCAGAATGTAAAATTACAATAGATTGGCCAACGCAAGTGTATCCTAGGGATCCTAAGACGGGAGCCCCTGATCCAGAATTAATCAAAAAATATGATCAGGTAATTACTTTTTTGAAAGTAAAGTACCTCCGAAAGAAACTGACTGGGTAAAAATTGACAGAACTCAGGAGGCTAAAGAATCAGTACATGCGTATTATGAAAGGTTATTGTTGGCTTTTAAACAACAGTGGAGATGAGAAATTAATCGAAAAGGATGTGAGTCATTTTGTGTACAGATTTGTTTATGGTTTAAAGCCTGAGGTTAGTGAAATGATTAAACAGCATACAGTGGATTGGCAGAACAAAAAGATAGACAAAGTGTTACGACATGCAAAATATGTTAGTGATGAAATTGAAGCCAAACAGCGTAAACTGAAAGAAAAGGCAATGTGGGCACAGGTTAAGGTAGCCGAGCGACAAGAAGCCCAGTTGATCGAGCAGGCTAATGGTATGGGGCAAGCAAAACAAAAACCTAATATTGGAAAAGGAAAAGGACAGATCAGCATAGAGGAAGCTAAAAAGAAATGACCATGTCATAATTGCGGAAAATTAGGGCAATGGAAATCCCGAGTGTAAATTGCCACCGAGAGCTAATGGTGATAATTCATCATTGAATCCACAGGTGCAGAATGAGGTGAGTTGCCAACCGCCGCAACAGCAGCAGGTTGTAACCCAACAGTGTCAGGTGCCAAAGCCACCTTTTCCCCAGCACTTAAATCCTCAAAGATACAGTAATGAGACAGGATTCAACACCGAAGAACAGGTAACAAAGCTACCGCGCGCTGGTGCCGTTTCGCAGTATTGGCTGTAATGCGATGAGAGTGAGTCAGAAGAGAGTTATTGACGGTGCCTAGGAGAGGAAGAGGAGTGCGTACTTGGCGCAACTCTAGAGGTAGACCAGACAGGACCCTTTGTGGATGGAAAGGTGAATGAAGTGAACATTACTTTCCTAGTGGATACTGGTGCTACTCGTTCAACTGTTAGATCAGCTGACGTTAAAAATCTTCCTCTCTCGGGTGAAACGATCCAAGTAGTCGGAGTTTCAAACAGACAGATAAAAGCTTATCTTACTTATCCTGTAAAGGTTAAAATAGAGACATTCACTGATATGGATCGATTTGTCGTGTGTGACATTAGTCCTGTAAATCTGTTGTGCAAAATGAATTGCACCATCTTCTGTACCCCTGATGGTATAGCTTTTGAAACTCCTAATGAATAGGGGTGGGTGGAATTTGCGAAATCCACTTTCGCAAATTATCGCGAAAATGTTACAAATCTCCGCAAACACGCGGAAATATCGCGAAGATGCGGAAGTTTTTTTCCCGCATGTTCGTGAGATTTTCTGCATGGTTGCGGCTCACCAACTTACCCATGTGGTTGCTCGCGGGCGTGGCCATCTTGTTTTCAGTTGTCTCGCGGTGCATGATCGCGAGAAGAAAGACGTGATCGCGCGATGCATGACATCACTGCGGGCGCGAACTGTCGCGAGACAGCGCAAATGGCTAAAAACAATACAACATCTCATGGAGAACGCGACCGGATCAAGAAAACTTGTCGGCGAACGCAGGGATTCAGGTAAGGCGATCGCGCGCGCGCGAGAATGTATTATTTTACAGCGCGAGCAAGAAACAAATTATCGCCAAGCTGCGGAATGCGGAAATTTTGACATTTTCGCGCTTTCCGCGGAACGCGAAAATGTCAAATTATCGCAATTTCCGCGAACGGAACAAAATTTTAGCCCAGGCCTACTAATGAAGACGTATTGTATAAAACGACAATGGCAAACTTAAAACCTGAAATCACGGAGGCATTTGTTGTATTTGATCCGGATGGATTGCCTCAAGAGTTGAAGGAAATCGTGAAAACCGAAGTGTGGTATTTCACAGGAGAGGATTTTGGATTAATGAAAAGAGTAGATCCTGTGAAAATAATTTTAAAAGAAGGAGTAAATTACCCGAATATTCCTCAGTATAAATTAACACCAGAGATAATTGCAGGAGTAACGCCTGTAATAGAAAGAATGATTGAAGAAGGAATTCTGAGAAAGATAATGAGTAGTCCATGCAACTCTCCGATCATGGGTTTGAAGAAGCCAAATGGGACCTTTAGGATAGTACAGGATTTGAGAAAGGTGAAGAAAATTGTTGTTCCATGCTGTCCCATTGTGCCGAACCCTTCGGTAATTCTATATCAGATTCCCCATGATGCAGAATGGTATACAGTCATTGACTTGTGTCATGCTTTCTTTTCTATTCCGTTGCACCCTGATAGCCAACAAATGTTTGCGTTCCGGTTTGGTGAGCGTATTTTGGCATGGTGTCGTATCCCTCAAGGGTATGCAGAAAGTCCATCAATATTTAATCAGATTCTAAAGAAGTCACTGGAAGATTTAAAAATGCCTGAAAGTTCAGTGCTTGTGCAATACATCGATGACCTATTGGTGGCATCGAAGACACGAGAGGTATGCGTGGTTGACACAATTGTACTGTTGAATCATTTGGCCGATGGAGGACTCAAAGTATCCCCATCAAAATTACAGTTTTGTCAGAAAGAAGTACAATACTTAGGTCATAAGATTGAAAAGGGCCTGAGAAAAGTGACTGTGGACAGAATTAAAATAACAAAAGGAATGAGAGCACCAATGACACAGAGAGAAGTCAGAATGTTTCTTGGAATGGTGGGATATCTTCGGCAGTGGATCAGCAACTTCTCGCTGATTGCAAAACCACTGGTATGCTTGACAAAAAGTGATGTGAAAGATCCCCTTGAGCTGAATAAAGAAGAGATGAAAGCTTTTAGGCAACTGAGAGACAGCTTGTGTGAAGCACCGGCTCTTGGAATGCCTGATCACGAAAAAGAATTCAAGCTCTATTGTAATGAGAGAGATGGGTGTGCCCTTTCCGTATTAGTGCAGAGACATGGAAGATTGAGACGACCAATTGTGTATTTTTCAGCTGTATTAGATCCGGTGGCTGTAGCTTTGCCTGGTTGTTTGAAAGCCGTGGCAGCCACATGCAAGAGCTTGGAACAAAGTAAAGGAATTGTAATGGGATACCCTGTGAGTGTTTGTGCCCCATGATGTGGCAATCCTTTTGACCAGAAGTAAAACACAATTCATGATGCATAGCCGTCTAAATTTGAAAAGGTGATTTTGGGTTCTACAACTGTGAGTCTTGTAAGGTGCACTAATGCAAACCCATCGATATTACTACCTGATGCTGTGAATGCGGAGGTGAAGGATGATGTTGATCATAATTGTTTGGAAGTGCTTGATTTTTGCACCAAACCGCATCCGGACATAAAAGATGTGTCTCTGAAAGAGAGTGACTATGTGATGTTTGTGGATGGGTCATGCCTAAGAACTGGAGAAGGGATTTTGAGCGCTGCCTATGCTGTGCGTACTGTAGCGACTATGTTGGAAGCATCTTGTTTGGGAGGAGTACGATCTGCTCAAGTTGCTGAGTTATTTGCACTGATTAGAGCATGCAAGCTGGGAAAGAATTTGTGAGTCACTGTGATTACCGACAGTCAGTATGGGTTTGGAGTGGTGCATGACTTTGGGCAGATCTGGTCCCAAAGAGGTTTCTTGACGTCGAGTGGAACTCCAATCAGAAATGCAGAAATAGTTGGAAAATTACTTGAGGCGATACAGCTGCCTAAAAAGATCGCTGTTATAAAATAAGCCGCACATAGGAAGGGAACTGACTATGTGTCAGCAGGCAATGAGTTTGCCAATGACCTAGCACAGTATTGTGCACAAAACCAAACTTCATTAAATCATAATAGGGAGAAGGAAATGGAATCATCTCCCTTGCTTTATACTAACACTGTAAGTACATGGGATGAAGTGAGACAGTTACAGGAAGAAGCAGGGGAAGAGGAGAAGAAACAGTGGAGAAAATCAGCATGTGCACCACGAGAAGCAGACAGTTTGGGTTTTACGCGATGGAAGACCAGTAATGCCTAATAGCATGATCTCTACCATGGCACGGATGTACCATGGGCAGGCTCACATAGGCAGGGATGCCATGATTGGACTTTTTAAACAGACCTGGTGTAATGCAACATTTCGGCTTATAGCTGAGAGCCTTTGTCAGAGATGCCTTACATGCCAGCAATATAATCCAGGAAGGAAAACTGTGGTGAGCTTGGGAACTATAGGACGAGAGGGAGGTCCTTTCACTCGAATGCAGCTTGATTTCATTGAAATGCCCTCATGTAACAGGCTAAGATATGTACTGGTGATTGTCTGTTTTCACGTTGGGTGGAGGCTTACCCGACCCGAAGGAATGATGAAGTTACTGTAGCAAAACTCCTACTGAGAGAGTTCATTCCTAGGTTTGGTTTCCCAGTAACGATTGAAACAGATAGAGGAAGACATTTCCAGAATGAAATTATAAAATTGATTTGCAAAGCATTGAATGTACAACAGAAACTGTATTGTGCCTACCGACCAGAGGCTTCTGGAATGGTGGAGCAAATAAATGGCACCATAAAGAACAGATTGGGAAAAATGTGTTTAGCCACAGGTCTAAAATGGCCAGATGTCTTGCCTCTTGTCCTCATGACAAAAAGGTCAATTCCTGATAGGAAGACTAGTCTAAGTCCCCATGAAATTATCATGGGTAGAGCAATGAGACATGTTTTCATTCCTGTCAACAAACTACTGCCTATATCTGATGACTTCGTCTTGGATTATTGCAAAGGATTGGCTGATATGGTACATTCTGTGTTTCATCAGGTTGGACCAGATGCGACCACTCTTGAAAAGAAGCCAGCTCATGACTTAAATCCTGGAGATTGGGTAATATAAATAATAATCCACATTTGTAAAGCACAAACAATCACCCGTAAGGGTCTCTAGGCGCTGGGGGCTGTCGGGAAGATTAAGCAAGCTATTGCCCAGTCACATGGTGCTGGGGTAATCTGCCGCCGGCACGGGGGATCGAACCGTGAACCCCAGATTCCGGAGTCAGTCACCCTGGCCGCGGCGCCACACCTCTTCCACGCACCAAAGTACACAGAAGGAGAAATTGTCTGGTTCCACGCTGGGGAAGACCACAACAAGTGATTCTGACAACAACAACTGCTGTGAAGTGTGCAGGAGTGAAGAACTGGATTCATGCCAGTCACACTCTTAGAATCCCAAATCCGGAAGGTTAATCTGAAGAGGAACAACAAGATGCGTCAGATACCAGTTCCGAATCAGAATCAGAAGAAACGAGAACAAGACAAACCCCAGAAACAGGAGAAACGGGTTTAAGTCAAAATGTGGGGCAAGAAAATATACCCCTAAGAAGACGCCTTGAAATTTCTGATACCAGTTCTGAATCGTGAGGAGGTGAGGAATTAGATACAGAAAGTGAGGGTGAGGTGATTGCGGAAAACCCCCCCGAGGAGGTGTAGGGACACAACACACACAGGTAAAAAAAGGGACAGTTAGTCAGCAGGAGGATTGCGTGGAAGAAACACGAGGAGGGATAGATAAAGACAGTGAACCTGAAGTCTTGAGGATAAAATCCAAAGAAAGTAAAATCCAGACAGATACAGAATCTGAAGAAAGTGAAGAAGAAAGCAATTACATCTGTGGGAACAGAGCTTATTATGGATTACCGGACCACTGGTATGGGACATGTTACCTAGGCCTGGTCTTCCCAAAAATATTTCATGTGGGAAGGGGAGAGGACCGTTTGCATGAAAAAGGTAGACAACTAACACGTAGAAGGAGGGAAAGTTGGTCAGAAATTATAGGTGATATTTTTGGAGCACTGATACCAGCAGTTGGAATATCTCTGAATGGACATGAAATTAGAAAATTGCCTACAGTTGTGGATCGGTTATCAACAAGCACAGCTGGAGGGTTCTTAATGGTGAATACCGAAATGGTTGCCATGAGAGGTATGATTATGCAAAATCGACTTGCCCTTGACATTATATTGGCCAAAGAGGGAGAAGTCTGTGGAATGCTGAAAGTGCAACATTGTTGTACTTACATTCCTGATGAAAGTCAGAACCTAAATAAATACATTAAGAATATAACTGATTTGCATGAAGAAATTGTTCCGCTGGAGGTTGAAGGTGTATGAGAGAAACTTGGTAAGGGTTTTTCCACTATTAAGAATTTATTAACAAAACTAGGTAGTACCTTTGAGGGTAAAATACTGATACCTGTGACCATTGTGATTATCTTAGTGTTAATATTAAGATTAGGATGTGTGTGCATAAAAAGAAGAAAATTACAAAATAAGAGAAAAAGAGAAAATATGAAAAGAAAAGAGAAGGAAATAAGAGAAAGAGATAGAAGATATAGAATTAGAAGTGTTGCAAGAAAATATGTACAAGAAAACAAATGAACAATATGGGAAACACTATGATGTAACTCAACAAATGCAAGGGGAACTGAATAACACCATTTCCGTAGAAAAATTTTGAAAATTTAGTGATTAGTGGTGATGTTAAAAATCACCAAAGGGGGGAACTGATGGAACAGGTAATACAAAATTTTGTATACCTCCTCTAATTTGCATGACATTAATTACGCAATCGTTCTAAATCTAACCAGTACTAGTTGGTTTGAAGTGAAATATTACTAATCAACATTTACACCTTGATAAACACGAGATACACGTGGGACTAAATTGCAAATTGCATGGCAGAATAATTAATTAACTGGTACGCAAACTAACTTGATATTGTGGTGAAATAGAAAAATGCATGATTTTTGTTGCTTTTGTGATGGTTTGTGCTTCCAGTATTACCAAATGGTGAGTATTTTCGCTTTAAATGTTGCTACAGCTAGGGAAATACTAATATATATTGGGATTAGTGTGGGGTTAAACATTAGAATCTCTATTTCTATATTTTAATTACTGTTATGTCTGTTTTTGCGTAAGTTGGCATTCGGGCCTACTAGGCCGCAGTACCTAAAATGGAGTCCCTACAAATCCGGCACCTTGTGAGCGCGATGACTTCTGCGCAGAATCGGATGTCTCTGGAGATCTCCAAGTGACCGCAGCTCTGTGACACCGTGTTCCTTGTCAAGGATATGAGCGTGGTTGCCTGCCAACTGACGGACGGTGTGAACCGCAAAGGGGACAATACAGAACCTGTACTGAGAATGATTTCTCTTCCTCCGAACGTTACTTTCAAAACTTTTGCCTGGGAGCCGAATGAATAGTATAAAATGTTGCTTTTCTATGACAAGTCTCATGGAAAACTAGTTTACCCTGGGAAACTTTTATAAAATGACAGATAACCCCAGACTGTCCAATCAGAACATTTCTCTACCCCTAAAATGTTGCGTGGTAAAATGAAGCAAGAGGGAAAAATTGTATAAATGCCCTCATCCGCCAAAGGGGGGTGGTTCATCGGGCTGATCTTTCATGGCGTTGGGTCTGCATTGAGCTGGTGAAGATTTCCATGGTTTGCCTTGAGTTTCTTTGATTATCGGGAAGTTATTTAGTCTGATGGTTTCATCTTTGCTGTGGGTCGGGCATTTATACCGGAGATTGTACCAGAGAATGCAGATAATTCTCTGTATTTCTGAGGGTGCCAACGTTTGATATTTGGTAATTATTAAATGCGCTTTCTAAATCTATGCTCATTTACCAGATGCTCGATTTCTCTTTGAAATAAACCGAAATTATAATATGAACCTGTAGTGCATAAATGCTAATTCAGAGAAAAATGTTATTAGATAAACAAAATTTGAATTAATAAGAAATGAGTTTGTGATTTTTTAATTGATTACAGAAAATGATCAAATGTTTCCTAAGCTTTAATTGTGTTTTAGCTGGTTTTAATTCACCATCAACCAGTCCAACTAATTGGTCCATCGACCAAGTGGTGGAGTGCCTTGATGTTAAGGTCAGGATTCTATAGGTGCACGTGTATATAATGTAAAGAAAGTTAATCCTGATAGGTAATAAGGTACCCACATGTCCAGCGCTTTTTCTCCTGTGTACGGATTCGAATGAGACGAGTGCGTGTTGGTGTTATGAGCCCCACCAATGAATGAGTGTATGGATGAGTTGTTGTGATTACGAATCTGTGACATAGGGAGAACATGTACATTTGCCCTTGGCGCTGCATCACCTTCTAAATACCACGCATCAGGTGTTGGACTAACATTTTAATGTGGTGGTCAAAATCACCACATTAAAAAGCATTATTACACAACTTTAGCGCCTTGACCACTTGCGCGCAGTGGGCCTGGGTGAAAAAAACAGGTAGTGAGAGTGTCTGTGGGGCGCCGGCATGATGGAAACGGCAGTGCACATGCTGCCATACCGGCGATGCTGCTGCACTTTAACACACGCATAAGCTTCCCTGACTAAGACTGTCATGTGAGGACGCACTGTTGCCAGAACAGCCTTAAGGAGTAGGATTCTCCTTTTGAAAACCAGAAGCTATAGTGATCAGGTGGAAGTGCGAGTATCCTATCCGACGTGAAAGTCTGCGTAGGCATGCGCATTAAAATGTCGAGAACGTTCATTGGAAAGGGGCTGACGGCACGGAACGAAAGTAAAATAGGAGGGGCAGCCAATGGCTGACAGTGAACCGGAGGCGAATCGGGTGCATTGAGAGAGGCATTCTGGGGCAGTGTTGTGCGAGTCTGGAGCATCTGACAGTCCGAGAGTGCCATTGCCGCCCAGTACCATTGCATCCAGCCTCAGCACCCAACGAGGCCCGGTGAGAGGAAGCTATTTCTGAGAAACCATGAACCTTAGGATGCAAGAATTTATGCTTTGGTCAGTAAGTCCCACCCTGTGGAAGTCCCCGTTGGTGGAGCCAGATGATTCTCCCCCCGTCCCCCTCGCTGAGCGATCCCCGTGCCTCTGACCGTGAAGTATATTTAAGCATTCTGGCCTATACTTTGTCCATTATTGTCTGCAGCGTTTATTTATAAGTCTTAAAATAAAATGTATGCTTCAGATATTCTAAGCTTCCAGTTATGTTCTAAAACTTATTTTGAATGTCAGGCTTACGTCCAAGCATTAAAAACAGCCCCCAGAACAGTGTAATAGAACTGTATTTATTATGTGTGTGTGTAGAAATACATAGTAAGCGCCTAACGTGACAATCCGTCCTCCCCAACTTCCGTCACCTTACCGCTCCGCTGTGCCCAAGAACTCTCAGAAACAGGGTCTGTTGTCAAGGGGGTAGCCTTTTTATTCACATCAATCCAGGTACTTCACCACAGACCATTACAAGAGTAAAAGTATCCTCCTTGGATATATCAACATTATTCACAGCATCACACTTTATCGACATCAACATGTGAAAGGCAGTAAAGAAAAATTAGTCACGACATTACACTTCAACTTTAACTTGGCCATACACTTGAACTTGGCCGTACACTTTAACTTGGCTGACTCGGCCCACCAAGCACCCACTCTGCTGCGTACATTGTGCCAGCAGGCCCCAAGGCGCTACAGCAAACAGTGGCGCAATGTAAAATCCAGGGCACTGCATACCGCACCGGCCCTCCAGGATACCTGAACACAGGCAGCCCCCTCAATAGTCTACTCAGTCCATATGTTGTGGGTTAGAGCAGTAGAGTCCAGGACCACCAGCAGGTCAGTCCCATCCCCGCCTACCCTCTGCACACATGGAACCTACCCCTTCCTGGGGTGGCTGAACCTTCATTGTTGTGAATCCCCTTTGTTGTTAACTGTCAGGGTGAGAAGCTCACTGGCGCACTCGACCCCCCCCCCCCCCCGACTCTGACTGTGCTCCACAATAGCCCCCAACATCTCCTGCCCTTTAGCTTGGGGCCAGTAACGTTGAATGTGGAACATCTTCCCGTGCTTCACACAAGGATGGTACTTGCACACCGGGGCATCCCCCTAAAGTTGCACACCGGACATCGCAGGAGAGGAGTCCCAGACCACCAGCAGGTCAGCCATCTCTCCCCGAGCCCATAATCCATAGGCATAAAACAGGCTAAGTGCTGACTTACCAAGACCAAGCCAATTATGTTCGATGCCCATGCTTGGGCATTTGTGACCTATTTCGTCATTGGTTGCACATCATCACAAGGTAGTGCTGCCAAGAGCCTGACTCTGCCGGAGGCCCCCCCCGCCGTGTGCGGCACTCCATTGTCTCATTTAAGGAAATACCAGAGACACTCCTTACTCCGTCACCTAACCCTAGCATATTTTGATGGCTGTCACCTTTGCACCTATTGAGTGCTGAGGGTATGATTTAAGTTACCGCCGTAAACTAAACGCATTATTGTGAGAAGCGATAATCCCCTATTTCCACTGCCGCCAATACTACGGCGGTCATGCTACGCCTAGCATAGTTTATCAGATTCCAGTAACTTCCATTCTCAGGCTCTCTGTCAATATGTAATATGAACAATATTGTCGTGCCCAGAAGCCGGCAGCTGTCGCAAATGAAGGTTGCCGACTGAACTACCAACACTGAATAGTTTGAGGTCTTGCCGCTGTGCCTCTAGAATCCATTATCCAGCGTACTCTGCCAATTCTTTCCCCATGCAAGGTACTGCCTTCCCCTTATTCTAGTCCCCAAAGGGGGTTCCGATAAGTCCCCCTTTCAACCCCTGGCTCAAATTAAGCACTGTTCTCCGTATCCAGCATTCTTTTACCGCTGGTGTGTGCTTCTAGCTGTGAACGAAAGCCGATCAGAATGCTGCGTCTTCCCCCTTTTTCCTGCTTTGATGCCCCAAAAGTGGGACCCTGGCCCCAAATGTTCAAGCTTTTCCTTTGTGGTGGTCACTGACAGCCATCACCGTAACAAGTAGCCCACCCGAAGGATGATAGTTGTTATTGTAGTCCCTCCTTTATGATGGAGGTAAACAATTTAGTAACGAATAAGGAAGTAGATTGCAGACAAAGCTATCCTCATGAGCCGGGGGAGTACCCACGGCCCACTCTATGTTAGTTGTGTTGCACCATCACATAACCGAAAGGGAAAACAGAGCTCTGCCTATAAATACTTGGCAGTTCAGTAAAGCCACCCTAATGTTGATTGATTTTTTAATAATTCCCATTGCCTGTTAATTATGCTGCAAATAAATCGCCCTTCAGAAGGAAGTGCGTTTTACCATGCATGTCATTCCCCAGGCCCCCTCTATAATTGTGTTGCACACCCCCAATTCTCATTCAGGTGTTGTGACCCTTAAAAGGAAGAGGAACTCTGCATATAAATAACTGACAGTGCAGTAAAGCTCACTAAATTCTCTACACATTAAGAGGATACACATTTAAAATGGATTTCCTTCCCAAGGCCCACTCCGCGTTAATTGTGCTGCACACTACACGTCCTCACTAAGGACTGCCGACAATTCCCCACATCGCCTGTGGATTATGTCACAAATAAATCGCTACCCATTAGTATGATGAGCTTTTAAACTGCACCCCTTTTCCAAGGCCCACTCCTTGTTGCTTATATTGTACAGCTTTACTCCATACAAAAGACTGCTGTCACTTGAAAGGAGAACAGAAATTCTGCATCTAAATATATGGCTATGTGCGCAAAGCTACCCCAATATAGACTGAATTTTTTAGCAATACCCTACATGGCCTACGGATTATGTCAGATGGGTTATCACACCACACGGCCACCACCTGGACGAGAGCGCCCTAAACATATCAATGAATAGGTGCTGTGCCTGAGGGCTGCAACCCAAAAATTAGGAAGACGTTCAAACCACCACCCCAACCAGCAAGGGGTCACTACCAGGTCGCCACAGCCCAATCCTGTTTGTGACACATAGCATGCCTTATATTTGCACCGTGCATTGTTACCCCCAAAGGGGCATCTTGGCGCTGAATAACAGATGCTTATTTTCCCCAACTGAATGGTGCTTATTTGTCAACCTTCGTGAAGATGAAAGGCTACGTGTGCCCGTTGAGAATGGAACCTGTGACCCTGCAATCGAACACCAGCCACAGCTATGGATGCGTTAATACGCTAATCCACCCGGCCTGACTACGGCACACGCTATTAATTTAAATAATTTGATATAAAGTGTTTTTGGATGACTAGTGCATCTAGAACCATTTTTGCTTTTAACTTAATACCTGAATTCATGCCAACTATAAACAAGCGCACCCGTTCCTAAGTATTTTATAATCTCGGACATGTGAACGCCTGTTTCTTTTGTCAAATTTGTCCCCGAAACCATAAATACTTCTGCAGGGAATGAAGAAACCCCAACCATTCAATTAACGAGTTAAGCAAAACTGGAAAACAACCCCAATCAGGCATGTACTAAATAATCAAACGGCACGCGACGCCAACACACCGCCCAACTGCTGTAATTTTCCAGACAAACTTATGCACTGTCTCCCCCAATGGCCGGGTGGCTCACTACGATTACCGCAGACTAAATTATTTGGAATATTTTGTTTCCCTCAGAACCATCCATAAACGATATAAGTTAGCAAGAGGGGCTTGGGGGGGGCAGTCGACCGCAGGGAGGTCTCCCCCCGGGCGGTTTGGGAGAGGCGGGGGGGGGGCTGGCCTTGCACCGGCCATTTTAAATTTGGGCTTGTTTATTTGTAGCCCTAAAGTAAGCCACGCATAAATGCTTTGGGCTCCTGCTCCCAGCCACCATTTTAGGTTTGGTGACCTGGTGGCTGGGAGCTTAGTCTGTGGTAGTTTTTTATGTTTTGCTTATTTTTATATTTGGAGTGTTTCTTTTGCCAGCGGTTCGACAGGCTTCAGCAGGTGTGGCAGCGGTGGTTGCTGCCTGCACGTCACCCAAGCGGCCGCGAGTTATGCCGGTAAGTGAACGGGGCCGCTCCCACGTTAAGAAAGCGGCCCTGGTGCGTGCATCACAGGTGGGGGAAGTAGGTGCGTCTGAGGTGACGGGCGGTGTGAGCAGCGATATTTTAAGTGGAGCGGGGGATGTCAAATATTCCAATGGAGCGCTCCTTTTCCTCCCCTGCGCTGAGAGTGAAGTGCGGGGAGGGAGGAGTGGTAGGCGGTGCGCGCATTCTTTGTCGGCCTCGTATCGCGCTCCGAGGCTCTTTGTTGCTGAGCGGGGGAAGGACTCAGTAGGGGAGGGGGCGGGCGGGCCGGCTCCTCAGATTAATGTGAGGGAGAGCAAGGTGGGTTTGTTTCCCTCTGTGCGCGCGCTGGTTACTTCCCGGCCTAGTATCAGCGCGGATCGTTTGAGAGGCTGGGGCAGCTTTAATACGGTCTCAGAGGGGAGGGTTCTATCACGTGTGGTTTCTCCTGGGCCCAAAGGCAGCGTTGTATTGGGGGCAGACTTACAGGAGGTCAGGGATTATGGGCAGCTTGATAGCCCTCTCCCTTTCTCTCCCATAGGTTCATTTAGGGGTGACACTTTTTTTCGGGTGTAGTTCTTTGGGAGAGGGTGAGTGGGCACAGATGGGAGAAGGGAGCGATCAACAGAAGAAGGGGTCCGTTTTTGAGTCTGGGGTGTTGGGGACACTCCCTCCTCTAGTTGGGGAGCTCTTGTCAGGGGTGGGGGTGAATTGTTTTTGGGTGTAGGGGACGGGGGAGCAGAATTTGGGGTTCATGATGAGTTCTCCGCTGAGTTGGAGTTGGCTGGGGGTGGCACAGCTTGGGAGGGCGTAGATATTTTTCCGTCATGGGCGGAGGGGGTTCGGGGTCTCGGGGAGGGGGAGCGCTCGGTGGATGATCGGGTAATGGGGCACAGGGGGGTACACGAGGGTGGTCAATGGGAACAGGGGGTTCCGGAAGCGGGGAGCAGACAGGTGTCGGGGGTATGCTGGGGTTGGGGGGGTAGTCAAGGTGTGGGATCTGCATCTGCGGTGGTTCAGGCTAGGTTAGAATGGAGTTGAGAAGAGGACAGGGGGAATCCCTCCCCGGGAATTGGTTGTTCGGTCGGGGTTTTCTGGAGGTAGCCGGGCTAGAGAGTTTGTTGGCGTTTCGCAGGGGGTAGGTTTTTCAGATAGGAGTCAGGGCACCAGCACACCAGTCCAAACTTTTTCTTTGCAGGGCAGGGAGCACAGCAGCGTTGCGGACTCGGTAGGGCGGGGTGCGGCCCAGGCACCCCGAGGAGAAGGGAGGGTGAGGCCTTGCGCGGCACATTCCATACCGGCGGGGATCCCGCCATGGCCAGCGCACGAAGGTCCGGCGCGACCTCGTTGGCCCCAACGTTAAGCAGGTCAAGATGGTCAACCTTACCAGCGGAGACGGATTTGCAAAGAAATCAACGCATGGGGAAGTACCGGCGGGTACAGTCGGCTCCCCCACCAGATGGACATACAGGGGCCGTTAGGGCCAGTCTGGGTCATGCTGGGGCCTTGTAAGACCCGTGCTGTCGATTTTGCTACTGAGGTCTTCCAGGTGGAGGAGCCAATTCTGCTTGATTATGATGACGATAGCTGTGAGGAAGGGAAATTGCGGGATAGTGAGGAGGGGGGCCGTCTCACGTGTCTCATAGTCTTTTACAGGTTGCTGGAGCGGTGCCACAAAAGCAGGCAGTGGCAGTAGGAGCCAAGAGGGAGCGCGGCCCATCGGTGAGGGCGCATCGTACAGGGGATCGATCTGACAAGTGGGCACGGCGGTCGAAGTCCGTCCGAGCAGCCTCGTTAGAGCCAGGTGAGACCGCTAGAACACAGGCCAACCCTAAAATGGTGTCTGTGGGGACGGGGAGGAGGGGAGTGGTGGTGTGACGGAGGGGAGATTACACAAGGGTAGATACGTTAAGGACACAGGGGTTGGCACTGGAGATGGGGGACTGGAACTGGGTGCTAAGGCTGAGAGCGGGACTAACACAGATGCAACGGTGAGTGTTAAGGAGCCTTTGGATAGTAAAGAACTGAAAATTAAGAAGCTACCTTACATGGGGCGACAAAGCCTTTGGGTGCCCATTTAATGCTGTCAACTAAAGAGTGTTTCGGTTGCTTCCAGTCCATCCAGATGATTGGGATCTTCTGGGTATCCATTTTCAGGGTAAATGGTACATGGACAAAGCATTACCGATGGGTTGTTCAGTGTCATGTGCTTTGTTTGAATGTTTCCGCACCTTCCTGCGGTGGCATTTCATGCAGTGCTCAGGTCACAAGTTGGTTACACACTATTTGGACGACTTCTTTTTTGTCGGTTCCCCGGGCTCCGTGGAATGCCAGATTGCTCTGGACACTTTCCATGGGCTCATGGAGGAACTAGGAGTGCATTTGGCGCCTGAAAAGACAACGGGACCTTCTACAGCTTTATCCTTTTTGGGGATTGAGATTGATTCTGTCGCAATGCAGGCTCGCTTGCCAGATGACAAAAAGTTGAAAATGCTGGAATTGTTGGACAGAATGTTGTCAAAGTGGAAGGTGACGGTGAAGGACATTCAAGTGTTACTGGGTCATCTTAATTTCGCTTGCAGGGTGGTCAGGGGAGGACTTTTTGTAGGCGGTTGGGCCGGGCATTGGCAGGACAGCATTTGCCTCACCATCATGTCCGCTTGTCAGCCGGGGTGAAGGAGGATTTGCGTATGTGGTCAGTTTTTCTAAACTCCTTTAATGGAGTGCCACTGGCTAGGGAGGACGACGTCCAGTGGGATGTGCAAATGTTCTCTGATGCAGCAGGAAGTGACGGTTTTGGCATATAGTGGCAGGGCAGGTGGTGCGCAGAGAAGTGGCCGCAAGAATGGAGAGAGGAGCATAACATTTCTGGAGCTCTTCCCGTTACTGGTGGCTTTGACCCTTTGCGGTGAGGAGTTGGCACATAAGAAAGTGCTTTTCCGGGTGGATAACATGGCAGTGGTGGAGATCGTCAATAGGCAGTCAGCAAGAGATGAACAGATTTTGAAGTTGTTGCGTGTGTTTGTGCTGGGCTGCCTTAGACATGACATTTCATTTAGAGCCCTTCACATATCTGGTGTGGACAATGACATAGCTGACGGCTTGTCTCGTTCGCAGTGGGGGAGATTCCGTGGGCTGGCCAAGGAGGCGGACAGGACACCGACCCCAATGCCGGAGCACCTTTGGTATGTAGGCAACGTAGGGTTTTTCAATTGGTGGTAGGTTCATTGTCTGAGTCTACCCGGGCGGCATATGCACTGGCATGGAAGGATTTCTTGGCATCTGGGGACTAGGCGGGATGAGGCATGGCGCTGTTCTGAGGATGTAATACAGTTTATCTTAGACCTCATTGAGAGAGGCCTGTCCAGGGTTACTATTGGCGGGAAATTAGCAGGAATTTCTTTTATGGGGAAACTCCTTTGGTGTTATTCCCCTTCTGATGGGGAAGTGGGTAGGAGAATGCACGAGGGTTGGGCTAGGGAGCGGGGAGGGGTTTCGCTGTCTCGTTCACCTCTTTCTTGGCAGACTTTGGCACGTTTGTTGGAGGTTTTACCTTCGGTTTGCAGGGATGATTTTGAGTCTTGCTTGTTCGCCACTCTTATGGCGTTTATGTTCTTTGGGGCGTTTCGAGTCTCTGAGCTCCTGGGTACCAAATCAAAATGGGGCATTACTTGGCAAGATGTGTTTTTCTCGGAAAAAGGGTTGAATATTTGGCTGGCTAGTTCAAAAAACGATCAGAGAGGCACTGGCAAAGGTGTGTGGTTGGAAGCGGAGGCTCCTAGTTCTACTTGTCCTCTGCGGTTAGCCAGGCGCTGGAAAGTTTTGTCAGGAGGTTCTGGGAGCGACTTAGTTTTTCAACATATCAATGGCGCTCGGGTAACAGATTACCAGTTGCGCATGGTTTTGCGCAAAGGGCTGCAGAGGATTGGGTTGGACGGGGCGCAGTATGGGACTCATTCTTTTAGGATTGGGGCAGCGACTGAGGCTCACAACCGGGGTTGGTCTCAGGGGGACATTATGCGTCTACGGCGCTGGTCGTCAGATTGTTTTCAGAAATATGTGAGGGGGAACGAGGGGGAGGCGCATCATTTTTGTGAGTCTCATTCTGTTTTTCTCTTTTCAGGTTCTGTGGCTGGGCCTCACTCGAAGGAGTTGACTGTTTGGATAGTAGGGCATTCGTTCATCAAATGGGCACAGGTTCAAACGTGCCAAAGTTTTTTTGGGAAAATGTTGGGGTTTAATGAGCATCTTTTCAGAATTGTGTGGAAGGGAAAAGGGGGTATGCTCTGGAGGGAACTCATACCGTTTTTGAATAATTCAATGGTGGGGCACCACTGCCCGGAAATTTTGTTGATACATCTTGGTGAGAATGATCTTTGTGGAGTAAAGGGTGTGGTTTTACTGAGGGCAATGAAGAGGGATTTGTCCCTGTTAAAGGAGCGTTGGTCAGTATGTCATGTTTTGAGGACGGAGTTGGTTCCGAGGAGAGTTTGGAGAGGGGCGTTGAATCCTAGAGCTATTGACAGGGCTCTGAGGAAAGTGAATTCTGAAATTGCTAGGTTTTGTCGCAGTTTGGGGTTTGGGAGAGTGACTCACAAGGAAATTCGTTTTGAGGCGGTGGAGTTTTTTAGGGATGATGGAGTGCATATATCCAGGCTTGGTATGGACCTCTATTTGTTGGAAATTAGGGAAGTTTTGTCAAGATGCTTGAACGTTCAGGGGCATGGACAAGAGGTCTGAAAGGTTTTTTCCTATGTGGGGGGAGAAGGGGGGTGGGTAGTTTTCTCCCCCCCCCCTCTTTCTGGGTGGCGGGAGTTATTTGAATTTTTACAAGTTTGGCAGAGGTAGGTTGATTAATTGTTAAGTTGGGTTATCGACAGGGAAAGGATAGGTTGGTTATTTTTAGTTCGGTCACACAGGTTGGGTGATTGACAACTGTAAAGGGGCAGACAGGGGAGTTTGTTTAACGGAAGGGTTGTATTTATAGGTTTATATGGGGCTATATGGTAATGTAATGTTTTGTATTGTTTGAAAAGTTGTAATGTACGGGTGGGGGCAGGTTCGAAGAAATTTAGTGGAGGGGCGGGTGCGGGGTTAGGTATATGGTTTATTTAGTGAGGCTTAGTTTTGGAAGGCTTTTGCCGAGGTTTATAAATTTGTAATGTGCACCTGTTCCAATAAAAGTGGCCTTTTTCACACAGTTCTAGGTCCGTGGTCTGCTTCCTCCCCACCCCTCCCTCCCAAGGGAGTCTTGGGGGGGGGGCAGCCGACCGCAGGGAGGCCTCCCCCCCGGGCAGTTTGGGAGGGGCGGGGGGGGTCTGGGCTCGCGCCGGCCATTTTAAATTTGGGCTTGTTTATTTGTAGCCCTAATGGAGCCCAAGCATAAATGCTTTGGGCTCCTGCTCCCAGCCGCCATTTTATGTTTGGTGACCAGGTGGTTGGGAGCTTAGTCTGTGGTAGTTTTTTTACCCTCCCTCCCTCCCTCCCTATTTTCTCCTTTTTTGTATTTTTCCCATTTCTATCCTCAGGGTTTTTTCTCATGTTTGTTTTTCTTAGGTGCTTTTTTGTGGGACAGGTGCGCAGGGGTTTTTTGCTATGTATTGTCGCCTGGAGCAGGTGCTGTTCTGGGGTTATTTGAATTTTGACAAGTTTGGCACAGGTTGGTTGATTAATTGTTAAGTTGGGTTATCGACAGGGAAAGGATAGGTTGGTTATTTTTAGTTCGGTTACACAGGTTGGGTGATTGACAGCTGTAAAGGGGCAGGCAGGGGAGTTTGTTTAACGGAAGGGTTGTATTTATAAGTTTATATGGGGTTATACGGTAATGTAATGTTTTGTATTGTTTGAAATGTTGTAATGTACGGGTGGGGTATATGGTTTATTTAGTGAGGCTTAGTTTTGGAAGGCTTTTGCCGAAGTTTATACATTTGTTATGTG
This sequence comes from Triturus cristatus, assembly GCF_964204655.1. NCBI lineage: Eukaryota > Metazoa > Chordata > Amphibia > Caudata > Salamandridae > Triturus > Triturus cristatus. The sequence continues at coordinate 363,447,825 of NC_140580.1, forward strand.
CACCTGTTCCAATAAAAGCGGCCTTTTTCACACAGTTCTTGGTCCATGGTCTGCTTCCCCCCCACCCCTCCCTCCCAAATATGTTGACAGAGTGCCTTTCCGAAATGAACGGTCTATTCTCAGTTTCCTCGAGGCAAAAAACAAAAACCCCAAACTGCTCATGAGAGTATAAGTTTCAATGTCACTCAAATTCTCGTAGTTTAAAACCGATTGCTACCGCAGCTTTTGGTTCTCAGCCCCAGTAGATTTCAGTGTAGTTACGCATACTTAAAGTACACGTCATCCAGTGATAACTGTGGAGCGTTGTGAAAGCATAAACACGGAGCCTCCAATAAAAACTCCTTTTAATCCCAGAAACAAGTATCAAGACTACCTGTGCCTGAGACTGTGGATATTCGCCATTAAACCGGCAACTAACGTGCCCTCTAATAATTGTTTAATTTCTCCTCTACTTTAGCTCGGTACTTTCCTGCATTTCCACATGGCCCACTAGGTTAGCTGTGATGAAACAACACTACTGCTCCCTTACCAAAGCAAAGTCAAGACTGCCTCCCATGATATTTTGTTTCAAATTAGCGCAAAAAGCATAAAGAAAACAATTTCGAAAGTAAATCGCCTTGCCAACCTGTTTCTGCTTCCTCATCCCAGTTAGGGAAACCTGGACTCAAATGAGGCGCTATAATCATCTCCCTGCACGTGGCAGGTAAGCAAGTTAACTTCCACTTACAATACGCATTGAAGTTAATAAAATAAAGCAATGATCGTAACTGAGGCCTCGAGGGCAAAGATCACCGTATACATTTACAACGAGCATTCTATTCAAGAAAATAAAAAGAATAATCATGATTGGGGCCTGGAGGGCAAAGATCACCCCATAGTTAGGGGGAGCTAGGCCGCAGCTCCGCCCGTGAAATGCACTTAAAACAGTGGTGTCGGGACAACAAATTGAACTAAAATAGTGCTCTTGTAACGTAAATCTAACAAATTGCATTTTATTACCTCACCGATAATCTCAACTGCGTTTGAAGCAATGACCTTCAGGTTATACAATAATCTCATCAGTTAATGAAATGCGTCCCCCAAAGACAGTAACAGAATTTACAAGCCATACCTTAACTCCTTGACACATTCTCCGAAAAGAAAATTCTTCCATAACTGCAAATGGCAAAACAGCATGTATTTAACCACTGAGAATGCCATGCTAAGTATGCGCTTTAAGTTGTGTCTTTTAGTTTGAATTACCTACTTAGTATTAGCACATGTTGCTCTACTGACCGCCGATATCTTAGATGTGATTTATATATGTGCATATAAGGCCGACGCTCGGAGAACGAGGGCGCCTGCCTAACCTTGCAGCTGATAAAACTGATCACATTGATCCATCAACCGCTCCTTCAATTGCGCCCCATATTGCTGCTCGAACCCGGGTTTCTCCGGGTTGAAGTCGACCGCCCTATCAGTCACACCCCCTGCAAAATATGGGCACAGCCTCTTACCCGCAAGGCAGCTGCAAGAAATTGCAATGGATAATACCAATCCCTATAATAGTACAAAAGCCGCATTACATTTTGATAAAATACCGACAGCCATTATTAAATACAGCCGTATTAAATGTTCTTATATGGCCTGGGACTACCGAACTTCCCCCTCCCCCGCCTTGTGTATAAACCACATCTATTAATGATGGACATGAGAGGGAAGTTTCTTTGGAGGCGGGGGTCGTACAACCCACGGCCGTATTTATTAAAACATGAAAACAAAATAAAATTGAATTAAACAATATTTACACAATTTACGCAGAAACGTAGCATGACATTTGATTACAATTCATATGTACAGATATCAGATGGCTAACCTTAACATATTTCTAATACAGAGTATTTCCTATCCAAATCTAACATCTGGATCATAATCATACATTAATTACTTTCTGCGTATCCTATTTGGGTCTATGGCAAGGACGCTAACCGGTGTCAGATCCTTATCAATTAGCCACTCCCTCCCATAGGGGTGCGCATGCGCAGAGGGCCCGTTTACCGAGAGGGTACTTCCCCCCCGGTTACCCCCATACGCTCCCTGAACTCCATTAAAAATGGGGGCTCTTGCACTCTGCGCCATTTAGTGACGTAATCATGCCAGTGCGGGGTGGTCAACCAGCCTAAAAAAAGCGTGACTCCCCCCTTCCCCGCACCCATCCAGCAAACCGTATATACCGCCCCTGGAGTTATAGGAGAGACCCCTTGTCCCTCCCCCTGGGCGACCCCATCCAAGAATGGCGCCGCCCCCTAAGGACCTTAAATTTACTGCTCACCAGTCATGACCTTACCGCCACAGGCCAGCGTAGTTGCCTGACTATCTGGCCCCCCCCTCCTCCTGCCCTGAAAGGTCATGCCCAACCCTTATACTCCTTAGCCAAGCTATGATATTTTCCAACATCATTTCATTACCTATCCTCGTCAGGTGGACTCCGTCTTTTAAGAAGCACGATTCTCCCCTGACACACCCATGTGCAATGTTTTGTAACTGAGGGGACCTGAACAATTTTCCAATTTTATTGTTGATCCTCCTTACCGAGTGATTCAACGATTTCCCCGAATTTCCCCCCCTCCATTTGGATCTGGGTATCATCTGCGACCAAACGATGGTGCAGCCCTGGCACGCCTTAGCTAACCAGCCTACATTGGAAATTATGTCCTCCATCAATACCCTTCTCCCCAATTTTACCAGGTCATTCCCACCTAAATGCAAGATAACTATTGTGGGTGGGGGGCTGTGTTAATTCAAAAGATCTGTCACATAACCCCTAAACTGATTGAGGCAGAGACCCCCTTTACCATGGAAAGAAACTTTAAAACCATCCTGCTCAGCTCTTTGTCTGTAATTACCTGAAAGGAAAATAGATTTCATACGCCGTACATAAGAATGACCAATGACCCATACATCCTGTGCTCCTTTGTCCTGTGATTGTGGCCGCCGTTGTGAAGAATCCTGCTGTCGTGCCGACGGTAGTTTTCCCCCTGCGTGACAGGTTCGAGAAGCTGAAAGCAAACAAACAAAACAGGACAGGCATCAGTCAACCATTGTATGGCACCCTCACAACATGTGCAGCCGCACATAGCGCTTGTAACTATTAGAAGCCCATCGTCCAATCTTCTTTACACTGTTGCTATGCAATCCCCTAGCTGTTGCCTCTGTGGCAGCCCCTTTTCTGAATGAATGAGTCCCAAAGGCCTTTGGGTTCAAACCTGTCCTGCCGATCGCCATGGCCAATACACTTTTAAATCGGAACATGGTAAGTGGGGTACCGTCCGCATGCAGTAACAATGTCCCGCCTACCGCACTATTCCTCTGACGGAGGTAAGCTTCTAGGTGCATCACCGGGCAGCATGGATTGCTTTGTGCCCGGTGAAGTACCACCCCTTCGCCCCGTGCTTCCTGATCGGTTTTACATTTTTTAATGGTTATTAGCAAAGCGTCTCCCTGTATCTTCACATGTTCCAGCAGTAGCCCACCTTGTAAATCCTGTTTGTTGCGGGCCACCAGTTACCCCACCCTAAATGCCCCATAAAAAGCTAGTGCAAAGGCAGCCCTGAATAGTAATGTCTCCCCTATTGAACTGCACATGACACCCAAGGTTGTTAGCAGTGTAGTCAGCCGCTCCCAACCAATCGGCTGCCTGGTATCAGGAGCAGCCCCCTGAAGGCGCCGCCACCCCTTCAATGCCTTTCTTACAATGAAACTATTTGTGGGGTCGTCTGTGTCCCTGATCTGTGCAAAGAAAGAAACCGCTGATACATGTCGCCTGGCTGTCGTCACGGAGCGCCCCTCCCTATTCAAAGTGTCTAAATACAAGAGGAATGCCCCTGACTTATGCCAGCTATCCACCCACTCACACCCCAAAAAAGTGCAGTAAGACCAAAACCCCCCTTCGTAAGCTTTCCTGGTCCTGGGTGCTAGGCTAGCTGCCATGAGGTTCTGTAGCTGGGGGCACCAATCTGCCAGAGTACCTCCTGGAAGTGTGTTGGTGTTGCCTCTGCAGATGGTAAGTGTTCCTGAAAACCTGCATCTTGAAGCGAGAGAGTGCGTCAGCAGCATTATTCAGCACCCCCCGGGACATGTTTAGCCTTAAACTGTATGTTCAGTTTCATACACAACAGCACTATCTCTTTCAACAGGCGGAGAATCATTTTGCACTGTGCAGCCTGTTGGTTGATGCATTCCACCACTGTCATGTTGTCTGACCAAAAAATCACCGATTGATTTCGCAGATGATGCGGCCAGTCAATGCCACCCAAATGGGAAAAAGTTCCAGGAAACCTATGTTGGCTGTCAGACCACCCCCCACCTACCAAACCGGCCAATGTTGCGCCACCCACTCGTTCCCGAATATGGCACCAAATCCCACACTGCCCGCAGCGTCAGTCCATAAACCTAACTCTGTGGAAGTAGTGGGGGGACCGAGCCACACTACCCTGCCGTTGAAACCCTCCAGAAATGCGATCCAAATCTGCATGTCCTGGCGAACCTCAGACAACAGTCTCGTGTGATTTTTTTTTGTCAAACCATTTTTATTGCAGGACCAAATATATCGTAGAACATTCAGGACAAATGTCATTAATGCAGGTTTCCCATCCCCCGTAACCATTTATCCGTGCAGTATACACAGCCGTACTGCCCACATCCCGGAGGCCGGGCGGCACACGTAATCATATGTTACATCGGTATAATTCTCACCAGTACGGTCGTCTAGTGGGGAAATCCGCCGCCCGCTTTTGACGTTAACTCCCTTCTCCCCCAAAGTCCCATGAATCGCACATTCTACTTCCCTGTAGTGTGATCTTGCAATCCCTAACCCCCCCCACCCCCCCCCCCAGTGCTCCCCCCATAGCGCCTAGCCAGGAACAGTCTCGTGTGATGATGCTTTTCCTGCAGGCCTGTCATGGCCTGTGAGATGGGATGGGAGAATGGTCGGGCCATAGGTATTACCCGTAGTGCAAAGTTCAACTGGCCCACCGCCTGTTGTAGCTGGTGTAAGGTCACTTTATCTTTTGATAACAATTTTTGGAGTACTGCTCTAAATTTCATTACTTTTTCTTCGGGTAACTAAAGCATCCCTGTACAGAGTCCAATTCAATGCCTAAAAATTCAATTGTGGTTGCTGGACCCACTGTCTTCCCTGGTGCGAGAGGAACCCCAAAAGTACGCATGAGTACGCAAAATTCCTGCAATGCCACTGTGCATTCCTGGGAGCCCGCCGACCCCAGGAAGAGAAATTCATCAAGATAATGCATGACATATTGGTGCCCAGTCTGCTGCCTAAATACCCATTCCAAAAATGAACTGAATTTTTCAAAGTAAGCGCAAGAAACAGAACAACCCATGGGCATGCACATATCCATGTAGAATTTCCCTTGAAATGAAAAACCTAACAGGTGGTGATCTAAAGGATGAACCGGCAGCAGCCGGAAGGTGGATTCAACATCTGATTTGGCTAGCAAGGCCCCTAGTCCCAAAACCCTTAGCATATCCACTGCCTGATCAAAAGAGGCATATTTTACGCTACAGAGTTCCTCGCTGATGGCGTCATTTAATGAGTTGCCTCTAGGGGCTCATAGATTATGAATCAACCTGAACTCCCCCTCATCTTTCTTTGGGACCACCCCCAGGGGCGAGCAGACAAAGTTGGGCACAGGGATGTGGTCAAATGGACCCGCTATTCTACCCAGGCGCAATTCTTTAGTAATTTTTTCCATTGCTACCCCTGGGTTGGACCTTACCGACAGCTGATTATTACACTCAGGTGTCCCTGTATAGTCGACAACTGGAATCCTAAAACCATACAAAAACCCCTCCTGCAACATCCTATTTGTGGCATGGTCTGGGTACCTATTTAACCAGGGAGTCATAGCCAGTACGTCGATGGGTGAATGCGTTACCATTTTTTCCTTTTCGTTATTCTTGTTTCTACTTCCCTCTGTTACCTGAGAATGCATTCCCTTTCTTGAGGCATTTTGATTCTGGGTGAGAGGGGTGATTACATATGGAGCATGCATGTCTAAATTTACAAGTGCCTTGGGCTCTGGTGCATGTCTTTCTATTAAAATCCCAGCATACTCCTCTTCGACCCCCCCCCCCATTCCCTGCACCCGGGTCCGTGCCCCCGGTTTGTGGTGGCCAAAAGGGCTGAGGTGCTTGAGAAGTGTGACTCTTGTTCCAATTTTGCCCTGCATTGCCCGGCTGCCCTGGGCCAAACTGATCAAACCATGAGATTGAATCAACCCAGTCCCATGTAAGTGATGGGTCAAATTCCTTCGCCTTCCTGAAATTCATGTCATATTCTCTCCAACCTACACCCCCATATTTATCATGCATCATAGTAATCTTGCTCTGGTAACACGCCATTTCCGCTTGCAGATTAGGTGACCGCTCAGCTATTATGGACATAAACACTGAGAAAGCCCTTATCCAATTGGTCAGGGTCTCTTCCACCCTGAATCTCAACATTTCAACCCGCCATTCACTGAGAAGCATCCAATCCTTTTCCCTCTTGGCATACTCCATTTCCCTGTTGTCCACAAGTAAAGAAAAAATATTGACATGAGCACCGGACCATATCAATTCCCTCACCTCCCGTGTTACATGCCTTGCTATATGTTCCTTCCTAGAGGGTAGCACCCCCGCGCCCAGCAATGGCAGTGGAACCTACTTACCTATTTGCCCAACTCCAGCTGGCTCCGCCATCTTGTCTTTTCCAATGTCGCTCTCTTGTTGCGCTGTTTGGGGTTCATTAGTATTACTCGGGCCTGGGCTCGGCAACCCACTTGGGGCTGACATAATCTTCGCCACCATCCTCCGCGCCTATGCTAATGGGTCTTCCCCTACTTCTTTGGCACCCACAGAGGGTGGTAACATACCCCCCTTTCCTAACCAAGCGAGGACTGCCGCTATCTGCGCTGCCAACTCCGGCGAGACCTGACTAACCTCTGCTGGCGCAAAACCCGGGATGGGGGCAACTGGAGTCAGGACCGGAACCCTTGGGGATGGCGTGGGCACTACTGGGATTATCATTGGTACCACCGGGGTAGCTGGGGGGACCGAACTTGGTGCAGGCACAGGCGCGGAAGGCACTGGGGTCCATGGGGCACTTGGCGCTAAATCTGGTATAGCTATAGGGCTCTCTGGTGTGACAGGAAAGCCTGAGGGACCCTCCCCCGAAGGAATTTCCCCTAAAGGTTGCCTTGGTGTGGGATCTTGGTTCTTCCCCTTCCTGTTTCTAACTCGCTTGGGGAGTGATTCTAATTCCCCTCTGGCTTTTGGGGGCACTATTGTTCGCTTAGGCCTGCCCGATTGGCCACCATGGTCCTCAACCTTCTGTCTGAGCTCCGCTAGGCTATGCCCCATTTGCTCTACCTTTCCCCATCTCCTATCCATTGTCGCCATCCTGCGCATCATAGATTCCAAAATGTGTTCCATGTGGGAACGCTTTGCACCCCGTTTACTAGCCATTTTTTGAGAGCCAACAATTGCCCAGCGACCCACACACTGATCAGCAATTATACCTGCGAGTACAATTCTATTTGTCACCCAAATGAGACCTCTCCAGGTACTTACATGTACGTTGGGGGTACACAAACTGGCCGTAAGCACCACGCAACTGGGACCGCGCCACACCAGCTAGTCTGGGCGGTAGGCGAGCGAACTCTAGCCCGGCGGCCCACAGAAACAGTGAAGTGCAGGCCTGTCTGTGTCCCCTTACAGCGATACCCTCTGTCTTGCCTCCTTTTGAGCTATATGGAGAGCACCCACTCCTATGATGAAAAAACAGGTTAGCATCAGCAACCGGTACTACAATAAACTTGTTACTTTTAAAAAATTACCACTACACACAATTGCTATAGATTTTGCCCATGAGAGATGACCTTGCCACCACTGCTGAGGAGTCAACACCTTCTTTTTAAGGCCCTTGCCTTTTATGTACTTGAAACCCCAAAAGCCGACGACGTGTCTCTAACTGATCAGTAACAATATAGATCAACTGTTAAGGCCCTTGCAAAGAATCAATGAATTGAACCTGCAACCTTGAGAGTAAGACTTTCAGACCTCAGCAGACACACAACAGTGCCGTTATTTCACTTGTAACAAAACGGTCTATTTGACTGAATCAATGTTAAAAAACCTTTTCCCAACCTTATTGAAGGAAGTACCGCTGCCTACACTTTAAACTGAGCAGACAGTGACTTTGCAATACCAGGGATTGAGCACCTAAACTTCACCTTAAGAATCTAGAACCTTCATCATTAGGCCAGAGAGACTCTGTCAGGCCACGCACAATGCTCCCCCCACTCCTCGAATGACCGACGTTCACAATTCCTTCTAGCCGGCTTCGAACCTGAGGGGACCTGAATGTACCTTGGAGGCGCGTGCGCGCGCCTTACTCAAACCCCCGGTGACTGCTCGACCCTTTGTCCGGGAACCTGCTTCGACCCGGTAACTGCCGCTCCGTCGTTGCTCCCGCTCGCTCCCGCTCCGTGAGCCAACAATCCGCCGCAATCCTCCCGACAACGATCCGCTGCGCTCTTCCGGGCGACAACGATCCGCTGCAATCTTCCGGGCGACCATGATCCATCGCAGAAACGAAAGGGCAGGAACCGCCGGCAACACCTTCGAGCGAAAGACCTGAAAAACAAAAGACAAAAAGGTTGACAGCCTCCTAGAGGCTGGGTGCGGCAGACCTGGGAGCGCGGGACAAAGAGACCGACTCCCGTGCTCCCCGGCCTTTTAACATGGATTACTGGGCAGGTCGGTTCTAACCGGCCTGCCCCCTGCTCCCCCTTGCCCCGGAAGTGCCTTAATCGCTTCCGTGTCAAGGTGGAGCCCCCTCAAGCCAATCCCTGCTGCGACGCGTCCACCACGTCATAATGACGCAGTGGAGCGCGCCGCACCAGGGAGAGCAGGTGAGGGGGGAGGAGGTTGGTGCCCCGCCATACTTGCGATGCCGGCCCCGCCTTTTTCTTCCCGCCTACACATTATTAATTTTTCTTATTGCCGCCTACGCTGGTGCTTAAACCAGGGTCTCCAGGGCCAAAGGCGACTGCTCTGATAATTGTGCCACATTCACATATGGGCTCAGCCTCATTCCCGCTGCCTCTTCTCCCACCTACTGCTTGACCAGAAACACCGCCCAACTTGTGATAAATAATGCCCACCTCCTTTATTAACCACCCACACCGCATTGCCATCATTTACCAGGCAAGTTAACCCTATTCATCACGGCACACCCCCTTGCGGTCACAATTCCCGCCCCGAAGTGAGCTTATTTAACACAAACAGCTCGAAAACCATAGCCGCCGCTCTGAGAACGAGAACGTCTCTCCCGTATATCGCAGCAGGTCCTCCTCACTGACTGACCCGTATACCACCGCGCCTCCAGGCAGTCCTTTACCGCTATTCTCGGCGCGAAGCGAGTTATTAAAAAAATCCTAAAATAAACCTAACAACTCAAACTCCCCCTAATGCTGGCGACACGCTTCGCCGGGCCCCTCAAACCTCCCATGCCATCCTCTGCCCACCGCCGACGGTAACGTCGATCCTCGTTGACGACGCTCCTGCAGCTAGGCCGAGGTCCAAGGGGACAAAGAGATCGAAATCACCAGGGCGCAGCCTTAAATTACCTTGCCAGGACCTCCCAGCACAGCCTGATGTCACCGCAGGCCTTTCTTATCCATCCCCTTTTTCTCAGCCCCGTAGGAGGCTCAGCCATGTCGCGGTACTAAGGGGCGCCCATCCCCTAGGCGCGGGGAGCGCCTGCCATTGTTATCAGTAAAGCCAAACCCAACCTCTGTGGTATGTTTTAACTCCTGAGACTGTGCTTCTCCAGACCAAACACTTTTAAAATATACTGCATACTAGTATGGATGACATGTGACTCCTGCACCTTGTAATCCTTATTGTCTCACGTAACATTTACTATAAACTAATGTACGCATGTAATGAGTCATTGTCTCTGTATAATGCGCCTGTGATGTAAAGTGCTCTGACACCCTACACCGGTATGATTAGTGCTATAAAATAAACGAAATGGATATTAGAGAGGGGGTATGGATATATGATGAACACTGCTGGAGAGTGGTCATTGGGGAGGCACCAACAATATTATTGCTCTGGACGCCATAGTGCTAATGTTGTCTGTCACTGTGCTGTTTGGGAATGATAGCATACTAATGCTTAGTACTGTATAGATAGAGGAAAGATATTGCATCACAAATAAGTTGTGTTGAAAAGTGTTTATGTACAGGGTCGAAGCTTGGTCAGTATGGCGGTTGGGAGCTTCAGATATTCCGCCAATCAGGCTGGCATATAATGTTTCAATGCATTATACGACAAGCAGGGTGCATGAGAGGGGCCTAAGGCGCACTGGAAAGGGAGAGGAATGCGGATTGGTAGAAGTATTAAGAGTGAAAAAACTATATTTTGTAAAATAACCATTATTTCGAGGACGTTCAAAACAGAGAAGAGAGTGTGTGCACATTTGTGTCCATGTGTATGTAAACATCGCTGGTGAAATCCAACTGACATCTCTAATACCTGACTGAAAGCACATGTACCCAACTACTTATCAGAAAATACATTTATTAGGGGGGGGTGTAGCACCCCAAGCATCCCCACTGAATCTACACCCCTGTTTATGTAGCCAAGTTACAATGGCCTGGCAAATTTACACTGACTGTTCGGAGACACCAATGAATGTCATAATTTGTCCATGGTACTGAAGACAACTCAGCTGCAGTGGTCAAAAGAGGTGTAAAATCATCTAGGACGTGAAGAGGCTGTGCAAGTTATTAGAGTTTCATATTTATATATTTCCCTTGTCTTCATTGCTTGATTTTTGCTTGCGATAGTGTCACTCAGAGACTTTGAACGTCACTCATAATTTCACTGAAAATGTCACACATAAGCAACCTGAAACCATGGCAGCTATGTGTATGCTTCTTTAGAGCAGGCCGCTATCGGGGAAAGGGGTGCTAATGGGGCTTGTGCATAGACGTATGGTGTAACGCAGTTATGCTGCCATAACGTACCTGGGAAAAGACGCATTTCAAATGGTGCAAATTGTGATAAATACAGAACGCAGCTGCACCATTTTAAATGCTAAGAATTCGACTTCCCCTCCTTCCTTAGTTTGTTCTCTGTGTAGCGCTTTGAAGTAGTCATAGCTGCGAAGGTTTCAGATTGCTTATGTGCAGGGGCAGCTCCTCCGCTATGGCGAAGGAGCATTGCCCCACTGCTTTTGAGAAGCTAAGTAAAGGAAATATAAAATGATAATAACTCTGAGTTATCATTTTATGTTTCCTTTGCAGGCCGGTGGGTGGGCGGGGCTGCTCTGCTCTCGAAGCAGGGGTGGAGTAGTTTGCCCACTCCTAAGTGCGCAACGACTTTATGGTCGGCCTTCTCGGGCGGCACCAACCAGTCATGCACATTTTCTCCGTTCTCCATGCAGGCTGCGTTACAGCTTGCATGGAAAACAAGCCCAGAGCCCCATTCCCTGGTTGAGCAGGACGCTCAAAACCAATCACAACTCTGCGTTGCAGCGTTGTGATTGGTCAGGAGAGCCTGAGTGCCTACCAATCCCAAAGCTGCATTGCAGCGTTGTGATTGGTCAGGGGAGCCTTTTCTCTGCTTCCTGTGCCTCGGTCTGACGAGGACAGCAGGAGCAGAGACGAGGGACTGGCACGGCAAGGAAAGAGTTGCTTTTATTTATTTATATTTTTTTTTTACCATGTCCACCCCCACACACCTACCCCCCCAAGCGCCCGCCGCGCCTCACCACCCACAAATAAGGCCAGCTGCCACTGCTTATGTGGGACATTTTCATAATTTCAGTGTAATTATAAGTGACATTCAATGACTATGAGTGACACTTTGTCACAAGCAAATCAAGCAATAAAAACGAGGGAAAGATATAAATATCAGAAATTACACCCATCTGAACTATGAATACTCTAAGAAGATCTTAAAACTGCTGCAAAGTGCCAGAACTGCAAGGTTATTGAGGGACCAGACTGTACCAAACCAGACGTCAGAGAACCCAGATGAGCTCAGCTGCCTGCGAATAAATTATGATAATTATTCAGTCACGACAACTGACTCGCTGGCTCCAAGTGACTAGCTTATACAGTCCATATTTTTAGTTTGCGTTCTGATATTTATAAGTATCACATTATAGGTGTAGGAATACGGTACCAGAATGCAAGCTGAAAAAACAGGACCCGGTCATTATGGCAATTTGACAGCTTACGGTAATGTGGTCACAGGCAGGAGACAAACACAGGAGAGGCTGTGTAAGTGACACTCAAAGCCTCAGTTACAGGTGTGGGTCAGACAGTGTACGAATGTTGCCCAGGAAGCCTGCTGAGCACTGTGGAACGCGTGTCAGCCTCTGACACAGCTGGGAAGAGCAAAGGGACAGCTGCACTTGTGACGGGCTCCAAGCATCAGGTTATGCTCTATCTGACCATGATACCAGACGTCAGGTTGTCAAGCCATAGCTCCCTCTGCTCCAATTGTTCTCTTTCCCTCACAGCCAGTCAGAAGTTACAGAGATGAGCACAGGGACTAAAATCTCTTTTAAAGCATGGTGGTACAATGTATGCCATAATCATAGACTGGATACCGTTCTTATATATCCCCTTAGTCTGGCTAAAAAACGACAGGATCTCTGGTTACCTGTGACTTTGTACCTTGATATTTGCGCTAAGCGCTTGTCCCATTTGCCTCCCTTTCAGCAGGAGGTCCCCAAGCCTCCCTGATTGACCTTTTTTTTGTTCCTTTGCACTTTCTGTATTTCATTTTATTGCACAATATTTCCAGTACTGATTTCTGTTCTATAGCCTCAATTATTTGTTATTTCTGAGTTTCATGTTTAATTCCAAAGACATGCTTATTCTACTTATTATTTTGCTGTTATGCTTTAATTTTTCTTATGTATTGACACCCTTACTTCTCTAATAAAGATCTTTTGAACTAAAAAAAAGAGATGAGCACAGGGGTATGCACAGAACTGATGACGGAGAGCCCATGTCACTAGATGCAAGCTTGTCTGGTCTCTGGCCCTGCGGTGTTAGATCACCAAAACATTTCAATCTAAACACGCCCATGTATCTATCAACCAGGTTAAAAAGGTGCTCACAGGCTTTACGGAGTGATTGCGAGGATGGCATGATGCTGTTCCTATGCATTATTCATTGTAAATCGTGCATAAACACCACAGGTGTTTCAACATCCATTCTAGAACATCACATTGCATATAGGCGAGCCATTACTTAAATGAACTATGTTTCATGTACACGACTGCTTTATTCTTTTAACTGTGAAAGTGCTACAACTCAAGTATTGACGTGTCACACATAGGAACACTGCATACAAGGAATATCGCACATAAACAACTTAAAACATGGCAATTAACTCCAGTTTTAAGGCCGTAACAGTCATAATTCTGGGCTCATCTCTCCCTACCACCTTCAGTTGTAGCTATAGCTGACACTCCTCAACAACACCTTCTCAGCTGCCTAAAAATTAAGAGTGGCACGGGCTGACTCTCGTGGATGCCGCCACAGACAAACAGGCACTGGGCAAGCCTCAAGCTGACAGGCAGTCACTCTGGGCCATATGTAGGTAGCATACAAGTTACCACTTCTTACATACCGAACTTTACCGATTCGGTATTTAAGAAGTGGTAACTCGTATGTAGGTAATCATTCCGTAAATATTTCCGAATCTGAGAAATTCGGTCGGTAATGGGGGGAGCACATTCAAGGGTGGCAGGGTGTCACATTGACACCCTGTTGCACCCCTGATTCCTGCATGTGTGCACATGTGGCGCACATACATGCCCTAAAGGCATGTATGTCTGCCACATGGCACTGTTAGTCCAGCAAAATATTGCTTTTTGCAATGAATTCGGTATTTAGCACCAACATATATTTGGTGCTAAATACCGAATTATTTTCCCTACACATCACTCATTTGAGTGTCACCTACATCTCATTTCAGGATTCGGTATTTACCGAATCGGTAAAATTACCGATTCGGTAATTTTACCGATTCGGTAAATTACCGAATCCTGAAATGTTCCCCCTACATAGCACAAGCCTAAATACCGGTCGGTAACGGGATATTTACCGAAAATCGGCCGTTACCGACCGGTATTAGGCTACCTACATATGGCCCTCTGTGCCGGCAGCCATGGCGCTGTAGTCTATTAAAACTACTCTCATCACCCCTAATAAAAATCATGATTACCCCAAGAGTGGTCCATGCAACCTGCCCAGCCCTACAGCCAGCGGCACAGATGAGCTGTTTAAATTTAAAATTAAGAGAGTTAACACAGCTGACACGTGGACAAGTAGTTCTAAGCAGCTGAGGCACACAGGTCACTGACAGCAGGCAGCATTATTTCAGCATTACTCCTCAACTCACTGACTCCAAAAATCACTTTATACCATTACCAACCATAGTTAGCAGGGATTGAGATTGATACACACTTCAGGGGGCACTGACACACTTACTTAGCGAGGGCAATATCAGCAATTCGTTTACAGGCTGCCTTGCATGGTCCCTAGAATGGTCTGATCACAAGGCTATATTTTTTTCTATTAGCCTACCCCAGTCACATATTATGACTAGAATGTCACCAGCAGAGATCCCTAATTCCATAGCTTGGAATAAGATAAATTCACAGGACCTAAATACTATTCTGTTAGACACTCGTCCCTTAACGAATACTGGGGATAACGATTTTGACATTGCCACTCATAAATACAATATCTGGATAAAGGAGGCTGTGGACCTCCTAGCCCCTGAGAAAAAGCAGACATTCCGGCATAGTACCCCGTCCGATCCCTGGTTCTCGAAGACATTAAGGTCTCAGAAACAAACCTGTAGGAGACTAGAGCGTAAGTGGAGAACTAATTAAAACTCGAGTGTCAGAGAGACCTACAAAAAAGCAATTATGGAGTACAAATCTCTGCTACACAGGGAGAAAACTAAATATTTTACTGAAAAGATTATGCTGGCTGAAAATTCGGCAAATTAACTTTTTAGAACAATAACAACATTAACAAAACTGGCAACAAAAAAAGTCAGCATGTCAAATCAAACTCTCTGTGACACCCTCGCTGTTTTTTTTCAAGATTAAGTCATGGAGGTTTTCGATTCGTTCAATCAAAACCATAAGGAAGTACCCACTGTCTCAGTGAACAACTCTCCCATAATCCTGGACAGGTTCTACCCCCTTGACAAAGAGCAAGTTATGAGACTCATCATAGCTTGCAAATCAGGGTCCCCATGAGACCCCAGTCCCCTGAAAATTATTCATCTAGCCCCCAAGATGTTCGAAGAACAACTCACACTAATTTTTAAAAAAGTGCTCAACACAAGACACATTCCTACTGATTGGAAGATGGCGTCTATTCAACCCATATTGAAAAAAAGTAACTTGGATCCCCTCGAACCCAGTAGTTACGGACCCATCTCTAGGCTCCCTTTTCCCACCAAAATACTTGAAAAGGCACTAAATGCGGAATTAATGACCTGTATTGACAAGATAATCTCCTGGATTCTTCACAATACGGTTTCAGAAAGGCGCATAGCACAGAAACAGTGTTGCTTGCCAGCTCCGAAGAGCTCAGATAGACATTGGATAAAGGTGATAAAGCCGTCCTGATATTTCTCGATCTCTCAGCGGCATTTGACAAGGTTAACAATACTATATTGATTAACCGTTTAAGGACCATTGGAATTAGAGGAGTTGCCTTGACAAACAGAAGAAACCATGTTGCACTGGGCAATTGCACATCTGAGCAATTTAGTTTGCAATGTAGGGTGCCGCGGGGCTCTTCATTGAGCCCCACACTTTTTAATGTGTATGTTGCTCCCCTGGTGAAACTGATAAAGTCCCTGGGGTTCTCGGTAGTATCGTACGCCGACGACACACAAATTGTGGTGTCTATATCTAAAGACTACACTGAGGCGGGCCTTAGGTTCAGCTCATGTATGACGCAAGTTGATCATTGGATGAAAAACAAATTGCCTAAAGCTAAATTCGGGTAGAACCGTGGTGTTAGTTTTCTGTAATAATAGATCTGTCTGGTCTCCTAGCTGGTGGCCCCAGAATATGGGACCCTTACCTATTACAGCTCAAATAGGAAGAAATTTGGGAGTCATCTTTGATGATAAGCTCCTTTTCGATCACCAAGTAAAAGCCTTATCTTCCTCAGTATTCTACACACTAAAACTGATAAGGAAAATCAGACCATTCATCCCAAATGAACTTTAAAGACTGGTCATCACCTCTCTTGTCCTGACCAAGCTGGATTATGGAAACTCACTATTTATTGGTATCCACAAGAAGTCTCTACAGAATTCACAAATATTACAAAACTCGGCAGCGAGACTTATCGCTGAATTTCCTAAACATAAGCCAGGGGCCCAAACCCTGAGCAACTTACACTGGCTACCTATCGCAAACGCCTAGAGTTTAAAACTCTATACATAACCTTCAAGGCACTGCATAACTCTGGACCTAGCTATTTCCATAGTAAATTAGCCTGGTACTTGCTGAGCAGAAAGCTCAGATCCTCTGAAGCAAGACAACTATCTATCCCTAGGTCAAAACTCATGGCCTGGGGTGGTCAGAGTTTCCTTTTGAAGGCAACCACTCTTTGGAACACTCTACCTTTAGCCATCAAACGCTGTTCTTATTTCCTGACTTTTTGGAAGCAAATCAAAACCTGGATGTTCTCTAACTGATAATTAAGAATAACTCCATCCAGGCCTCACACCCCCCCTGTCTGCTTCAGCGCCAAGACGCCCCTGGGCATTCGAGCGCTATATAAAACCTCAAATCAAACCTTGTGGCATCAATTCGACTGCTGCTGCGAGCCCACCGCGGCTGCCCGGCACCAGCCTGCGCAGTCTTCTCAGACACTGTCACCTCTCAGCAGCAGCTGCAGCACAGCGGTGTGCTGGGCTCCACAGTGGCCTCTGGCTGCAGTCCGTGCGCATGCCGGGGGTTGGGTCTGGGTCCGTCAGTCGGGTTGTGGGACTCAACATTAATTTAAAAGGTAGTACCATGCACCCGCTGAGGTACAAGCTGCACTTTTCTGCCACTGCTGCAGAGTACTCTGCCCTCCCTCCAATAGAATTGCAGGCACCCACTTGTGTTGCCACAAAGGCAGCAGGGTACATGACCCCACCTATTAGTCTCTGTGCCGGGAATTGTTACAATGTAGCTAGCAGATCAGCCAGCCCCCATAAGCCGCTTGCCGGGTGCTGTGCGCACCCTATGGCGCGCTGCCACTCCACCAACTATGAGACAGTTTCCGTCAGCAATTGGGAATTAATAGCACTGCTGCGGTTAAGAGATAGGCAAGGCACAGGCGCTATGCCTATAATAAGGGACTTGGCATTTTGGTGCGGTGATGCGGACCACCACACTGAAATGCGTTAGTCTAACGCCTGATGCATGGTACTTGACAGGGCTGACTAGTTTTGTAGAAGAATAAACACTTCACAAGCATCCAACATAATAAGAACGTTCTACTCTTCCCTATATTTTGTCTCTGTCCTTCCTCTTCTGTTCCCTTTCAGTGCTCAGACGCAGCCATAGGGTGGCCTGTGTGCTATATGAACAACCGTCCCCTCTTCTTCCCTTTCTCCTTATTCCAAGTACACTGAAGCCTCGTCACTGTCATCCACTCATATATTATAATCACACTGAAAGTAAAAAGCAATTGGAACCTTCCTTAAATAAACCAACATTCCAATGGAATAAGTTAAAAGGCCCCACAGGTCCCATAAATAAAAAGACAGAAGGGGACAATATTGAACTGTGTGACCTAAAGCCAATATTAATCAAAACTTGTTAAAACTAAACCATTCCCATAGTGCACCACTTCAGAACGATGATGGCAAATGCCTAAAACAAAATAACAAAAATACAAATGAAATACAAGCGCACATAAGAGGGAGAACAAGTGAAAAGACCCATGACTGCAGACTTTACACAAGGTTCTCATGGCAGTAGCTACTACTTGTGTGCAGGGGTGGGCAGAGTTCACGGAATTGCACTATGTGGAATTCCACAGAGGTGCATTGAAACTCAGTGGAATTCCGCGGAGTTCCGCTCCGCCTTAGAGTGCTGATGTGCGATAGCTCGCAGGCCGCCTTCAGTTTCCCTGATGTTCACATAGCTCCTATGCAGACCCATAAACATGAAATGACAAATGAAGAACAATTGAAACATTAAGTATGGCCTCAGGATACTCTGCTCTTCCACTCAAATTAATTCCTGGCTTCTTTTCAGAGGCATATGCATATATATATATATACATAGCTTTGTGTGTATATATGTGTATGTAGGTATAATTCTGCTGATGGAAATTTTCTGTTTGTTCTGTTTACACACTCTTTTGTTGTTTAAAAGTTCCAGAATAGGGGGAATGAGAGTGTGACTTTACCCTCTCTCTCTTGTTGTTTACATTTCTTTTCAGAGGCATCATCACAAACACATAGGGAAAGTCTGGCTTGGTCTGCACACCGCAAACATGCACGCATTCTCCACACGCACTGCTCCTCACTGTGTACCATCTTTCTTGCATTTTTGTAGGATCTGGGACAGTTGAATGTCGGCACAGCCACCTCTCGGTTGTCCAGCTGCGGAGGCAGCATCCATCTATGGACTTCGGTACCACGCACTGCCGACCCTTCAGGGGCCGCAGCGATGCCAGAATCACCCGCACCAGAGAGGGCTGCATACCATCCTCAGGTCGCCGGTAATAGTCCGTTAGCACTGAGCAGCCTGGCGTCACCTTCATCCTGCTGCTCAGATGATGTCTCCACCTCGGCTCCAGAATTCGCGGGTTTTTCCCTCCACCTGATCCCAGCCGCAACAGATAATCTTTGTTCAGCAGCACGGTCGGAGCAGTAGACCTGGCCAATCAGCCAGTAACGCGCTTAGCTAGATGATGATGAGCTGAACTGGCCTTCCCCTAACAAGAGAGTGGACGCAGCATGTGGCACAATTTCTGTATTTGCTGCCAATCACCCGGACGTACATCAGAGGCAGCAGCAGGACGAGCCCCCACATCTTGCAGGGTCACATGTTGGGGTCACGCAGGTACTGTGTGTACTCACAAAGCATATGGTTTATTGGCTCGGGGGGCCACAGCCTCATTTAAACAGCCTCCGCAGCTGAAGGAGTGACTCTGACACATGAGCACCCACCCCCACGGCAACAGCCAGGCACATTTTGGGGCAGGTTCACAGATTCCTGCGGCGCTGCGGTCAAGGAGCGGGGGTAAGGTGCTGCAAAGTTCCAAATTGAAAAAATAGGGGTGGGTGGTGGGGGGAAACTCCACCACGTGGCAGAATCAGAGTTTTTTTGCTGAAATCCGCACTCCCAGCGGAGCTCAGAGTTGGCAAATCTCTGCAGACTCCGCTGGCGGAGCAGAGTTCACTGCCCACCCTTACTTGTGTGACAGTTCTGCCAGCAGCAGGAGCTGCCCTCCCCAGGGGTGATCCAGAGACCTCATCCTAGATGGTGTGTGAGCTGCTAGTTTCTGATTTTAGGTCTGGCTTGATAGCTCAGCTGTCTCACGACCTTATGTGACCATCATAAAATAGGTTTCAGAGTACCACTGAGAGAGTGGCTTGGGCCCCTCCCACATGTTGATTTTTGTGCTGGATTGCATTGGGCCAAAGTTATGTGCTTCTACTGAAAAGTGGCAAAGCTTATAGTTAATAGGGCAGGAGCAAGTTGGCTATAGAGGCAAGCCAATGATCATGGCTATAGGACTGATCTGTTTATTATGATATGTTAAAAGAAAGACAGTACTTACACATAAGAGAGAGAGAGTGTGTGTGTGTGTGTGTGTGTGTGTGTATATATATATATATTCACTGCAAAAAACATAGGTTTCAGGGGCGTTATAGTTAGTTGGACATTTCACTCGTACAAAACCATAGAAATTCCCCCGTTATAGTTAGTTCAGCTAACTATAACTCGCTCACCCGCAATGCACTGCTGATGACGTTTCATATTACCTCACTCATGACATGGTCAGTGACATCATTCATGACATCACTGATGACATCTCAAATGACATCACTGATGACATTATCCTTGTGATAGAGTGGCAGACCTCCTCTCACCCTAATTTAACCTTTGATACACACACTCAAAAATACAAACTAACATTTTCAAAACAATGGACATACCAATACCAGTTACAACACACCTGTTCAGTAATTCCAAGATCTACACACACATCCACTCATTCACCAACAGTCCCTATACAGTCACTCATACATGTACTCTCTCATCATATGTACTCATACACCTATACATCCTGTTACACACCGCCACTCATCCATAGAGTTACTCACACACATAGCCACACATGCAAACAAAGTATCAAACATCCATTTACTTGCATATACAGTTATACACACACACTACCACACTTACTTCTACAGAAGCTTACACATACTTACTCTCTTAAACAATCACTTATAGAAACACCTACTTATTTGTACAGGAACTCTTCCAATCTCTCACTCTCACATATACTCACTTATATACACCAATACTCACACATACTAGTTTAAAACATATGTTGTTACTCATAAAGACACTATTAAGACAGTCATTCACTCACTAACACATCCATACACACACTCATCCACCTATACAGTCCTGCACACATACAAACAGTGAGTCACTCATTCATGCATCTATGCACTAAGTAATACCCCCACCGAACCATACAGACACTCAGACACTCATACTGATACTCAAAAAACCATCTACTAACCCATATAGACACTCATGTAGCTACTCACCAACCCATGCAGTCACTTATACACAAAGTGAGAGACTGATACAGATATTTACATATTTAAACATTACTCACTAACCTATGTATTCACTAAGATACACTTAATCAGTCAGTTATACAATAATAATAATAAATCTTCTTTATTCGGTTTTTGAAGAAGAAAAAACCATAAAGGAATTTCAACAATAACATACAATTTGATAAAAATAATCCATAAAATAGATTTGATTAAAATGTTCAAGAAAATTATTATTATTAATACAATTTAAAAGTATATTATACCATATAACCTCAAATAACCGGCTATACTTCCTCAAAGATTTTTCCTATGATAAAAAATGCATTTAAGAAAAGTACTAACGGGGAGGAGCCTAGCGCTTGACCAAGATGGCCGCGTGAGCTCTGAGCTCCCGAGACCCTCGCGCCCTCCGTCGACTATCCTGTCTCTAATCCTGTCTGTATGCATGGCATCGTGTAGATGACCTGCCAGGGAGGCGATTGATGCTACCCGCGGTCGGATCGCCCACCGGGAACCGGAGTTATGCATGGCGGAAGATTGCGGCCTATCTCCGAGGAATGCCAGGGGCTAGAGTTGGCAGGACGCCCGACTTCTAGTTGAACAACAACGGCCAGGCGAGGTGTGAACTGTCGGATGGAGGCCCCCGTCCTTTCACTTTCGCTTTCTCTCCCTTTGTCTGCCCTGCCCCTGGAGAGCTCTTGGTGGCTTCATTATCCTTTGGACGCTCTACATGCTACTCTGGCGGCCCATTGCAGAACTGATCACTCCTGATTCCTCTCGTTGAGGGAGGGCCGTCTTATCTGAATCGACCTGCTTGGTACCAACCATGTCGGGCAAAGCAGAGGTGGATCGGCTGATGCCTAAATCTACCAGGCGGGGTGCCTATACTCAGGTCAATAATATGGACCGCTATGCTCTGCAGAAGGGATCACCGAGTGGGTCGAGCCAGTCGCCAGATACCCAGAAGGAGGCCTCGCCCTTGGCCCCGGAGCTCTCGCTGCAGGATGTCATGGGCGCGCTTGAAGGGATGCAGACTTCGATTGGGAGGCAGTTTGATGCCCTGGCGCATAAGGTGGATGCCATCTTGGTGGATGTCAACCTGATCCGTGCGGACTTGGGCAAAACGAATGAACGGGTTAAAACCCTGGACCTCAAGACCACGGGCCTCGCCGATGATGTCGCGGAACTGCAGACCGAGGTTCGTAAGCTGAGGACCGAGAGTGATCTCGCCGCCCGCAGGCTGGAGGACTTTGAGAGCCGGGCCAGGCGCAACAACGTGCGCGTTATCGGGGTCCCGGAGTCCTCGGATGAGGCTTCGGTTGACCTGCTCGTCGAGGACTTGGTGCTTAACCATCTGCAGCCTAAGGGTCTTGGGAAGTTCTTTGCGGTTGAAAGGGCCCATAGAGTGCCGGGTGGGAGGCCCAAGGTGGGAGCCCCACCGAGGCCGATTGTCGCCCGGCTCTTTCATTTTCGAGATCGGGACGCTATCCTGCAAGCATCGAGGGTGACGGGCCCGGTCCCCTTCCAGAACGCGTCGGTGAATTTCTATCCGGACTTCACCCAGCAGGTGCAGAGGCAGAGACAGGGCTTTCTGGGGGTGAAGAGGCGACTTCGGGAGAGGGATCTGAGGTATGCCATGCTCTTCCCTGCCAGACTACGTGTGGTGTACGAAGATCGGACATTCTTCTTTGAGTCTCCTGTTATGGCCGATGAATGGCTGGACGCTTTGCCCCGGCGGCGGACGGGAGAGGATACTTCCGCGGATGGGGACAGTGGCCGGGATGGGCAAGGCTGATTTCTCGGAGCCGGTCTGACTCGATTTGACTTTATTTGATGACTTGATTAGAGTGCAGTTAATGCGGAGGGTTGCGGGAGGACGAGGGGAGCTCTTTCCTCCCTTAGGGTGCTTTTTGTAGATGTTGGGTTTTGTAGGGCGACAGGCACACTGCAAGTTGGGGGGGCTTTGTAAGCTGCAGCAGGGGTGCAGGGTGGGGGGGATGGTTGGGATTTTGGGGTTGTTGTTGGGGGGTCTGTTTCTGCAAGGCGTAGTGATCATCTTCGGTAATGTCCCATGGTGGCTCTTCGGGGGGGGTGGGCCTCTTTGTGTTTGGGGATGGGGGGTAGAGGTTTAAGTGTTATTAGCTATAATGTTAATGGTTTGGGGGATCGCATTAAGCGCGGGATAGTTTTGCAACACTTGAAACGGTCAATGCCAGATGTTGCCCTACTGCAGGAGACACACCTTATAGGTAACACGTGCTATGCTCTTAATAGGAAGGGTTATAAATTCATAGCTCATTAGGGATTCTCCTCCAGGTCTAGGGGTGTGAGCATCCTTGTCAGGGCCTCGCTGCCATTTGAGGTGGACTCCACCGTTGTTGACGATAGGGGGAGGTTTGTGGCGGTGGCGGGGAGGTGGGAAGGTAGAACTTTGGTTTTAGTTTCGGTTTATGTCCCTCCAGCCCTGCAGGCCTCCACGTTTGTGGATCTGGGTAGGGCCCTGCTGGATCTCCCAGGGGGTATGTTAGTGGTAGGGGGGGACTTCAATGCTGTCGGATCTGGGCTGCTGGATAGGCACCCGCCCAGAGACACAGGGGAGGCTCAGAAGTGGCTTCCAGACTTCCTAGACACACTCGGCCTGATAGACTGCTGGAGGCTCCGACACCCCACACAGCGTCAATACACCTTCCACTCCGGGGCGCATGGTAGCCTTTCTAGGATTGACTATCTGCTCACTTTGGCTGTGCACGCCCCTTTGGTTTCTGAGGCCAGGCACATGGCGCGTGGCATATCGGACCATTCGCCAGTGTGGGTCAGGTTGGATGTCGGCCGAGAGGGAGGGGGCAGGGTGGCTCCTATTAACCCCTGGTACTTTCGAGACTCCAAGATGCGCAGCGCACTAGTGAAGACAGTTGATAATTTTTTCAAGGATAATCAGGGGTCCGTGGACTCGGCAGTGTCGCTCTGGGAAGCATTTAAGACCGTTCTGCGAGGGGAGGCCCTCTCACTTGTAGTGGCGGCCAAGCGGCGGAGAGATGGCGAGGTTATGCAGGTGGAGGAGGAGATCATGGCTTTGGAGGGAGCGCTAGAGGAGGAGGTAACAGCGGCCTCACTGCATGAGCTGAGCTTGAAGCAAGCCGAGTATAAGGACCTTGTGACAAATGCCGCTAAGACCCTCAGTAGGGAGCAGCAGGGACGCCTGTATGATGTTGGTGACAAGGCCGGGAAGCTCCTAGCTTGGCTGGATAAAAAAGAACGGGTTAATAGAGTAGTGCCGGAGCTGACGGGAGAGGGGGGAGAGGTGATTGTGGAACCTGAGGGGATTGTCCAGTGTTTCTCGGACTATTTCCGTAAGGTTTATGCCTCAGTGTCGGATAGGCCGCCCGGGGACTCGCGTGACCTCTTGCGGGATATCGCTCTGCCCTGTCTTTCTGAAGTAGATAGAGATGATCTTGATGGAGACTTAACGGTCGATGAGGTGGCGGGAGCTATTCGCGCGCTGAACTCGGGCAAGGCCTCGGGCCCGAATGGCTTGCCGATTGACCTGTATAAATTGTTCCCGGATAGGGTAGCCCCTCACCTGCGCGCCATGTTTGTGGAGGCGCGGGGGAGTGGGACCCTCCCGTTGGACCAGAGGCTGGCGGCAATTGTTGTGATACATAAAGATGGTAAACCCCGAGATAAGTGTGCCTCATATAGGCCCATATCACTCCTCAACGCCGAGCCGAAGATCCTGGCTAAAATCCTGGCGGGCAGATTGGTCAGGGTACTTTGAGACTTGATTCACCCGGATCAATCCGGTTTTATTCCGCATCGCAACACCGCGTTGAACCTTCGGCGCCTTCATGGGGTGATCGCCAGGGCTGGCACGCTGCGAGAACCGGCTATTGTGGCGTCTCTTCATGCCACGATGGCCTTCGATACGGTGGAATGGGAGTATTTGTGGGCTGTGCTAGCCAAGTTCGGCTTTGGCCCTGGTTTTGTGAGCTGGGTGAGGTTGCTGTACGAGGGACCCCTTGCGAGCGTGGTGGTAAATGGCCGGGCATCGACTCCGTTCCGGCTTGGGAGGGGGACTCGGCAGGGCTGCCCCCTGTCGCCTCTGTTGTTCGCCCTTGCTCTTGAACCTCTGGCGGCGTGGATACGCTGGCACCCGGATATACGTGGCCTTCGGTGGTCGCCCGAACACGAGGACCGCATTTCGCTATACGCTGATGGCATCTTGTTGTATCTTGCCTCGCCCAAGAACTCACTCATAGTGGTCTGTGACGTTCTTACATCCTTCGGTAGGAATTCGGGTCTCGTCATCAACTGGAGTAAATCGTATTTATACGTCCTGAGTGGTGAGGTTCCGCCGGTCCCGCGAACTTGCTCGATCCAGATTGCTCAGCAGGGCTTCGTGTATCTGGGGATCTTTATCTCCATGGACCCCGCTTTGCGGTATGAGAGAAACCTGCTCCCCCCCCTGGCGCGCCTGCGGCGGGATGTTGAGGGCTGGCGGAGGCTGCCGCTCTCCCTCGTCGGGCGCGCTGCCTTGTTCAAAATGATGTCCCTTCCTCGGTTCCTCTACGCATTGCAAAACACTCTAGATTGGGTGCCGGCCAAGTACTTTCGGGAGGTCGAAAGCCTCCAACGGACGCTGTTGTGGGATGGGAGGCCGCGGATAGCGATTGCTAAATTTACGCTTCCATGGTATGACGGGGGTATCGCGCTTCCAGACATCCGATGCTATTACTGGGCCACCCAGTTGTCCGCGATTAACCACGGTTTCTATAGCCCGGCCCTCAGCCCTGGTTATGCCATGGACAGATGGTTGTTGCGCGGTGAGAACTATCTTAGGGCGTTGTACTCGCGGTCCCTCGACTCATCCCTCACGGGGCCCACTGGGGTGGCGGTGCGTGTATGGAAGATGGTGACTGACTCTCTGGGCTGGAAGGATAGGCTCACCTTAGCTGCCCCGTTGTTTGAATCTGAAAGGTTGGGTAGGCTTTGGCATACGAAAGGGTTTGATAAATGGGATTTGATCGGCATTTCCAGGGTTGGAGATATGCTGATTAAGGGTAGGGTGAAGTCCTTTGAAGAGTTGCAGAAGGAGTATGAGTTGGGGGCGTCTGAGTTTTTCCGATATGTTCAGGTGCGTCATGCCCTGCGGTCAGTCCTTGTGGAGGGTGAGAAGGTGCCTGAGTCCTCTCCTTTGGAGGACCGGATCCTTGATGGCCATATGCCGGAGAGCACGATCTCGCTCATCTACAAGAAACTGATAAATGTTCGGGCCGATGTGCTACTGGGGCTGCGGGACCAGTGGACTAGGGACGGACTCGAGTTGGACGATGAGGACTGGCAGTCTGCTGTTTCCTCTCCTAAGGAGGTTGCGATCCCGTCGCGTCTGAGGCTGGTGCAGCTTAAGATCCTGCATCGAGTGTATGTGACGGGGCCGCGACTGGTCCATATGGGATTCTCTGAGGAAGGCCTATGTAGGAGGGGATGCGGTATGGTGGGTACTTTCCTACATATCATCTGGGAATGTGGTGTCATCACGGAATTTTGGAGGCGAGTTCATGCGGTGATGGGGGAGGTGACGGGCATTGCTATTCAGCCGGAGGCGCGGTGTTGTCTCCTGAATGTCTGGGGGCCCACTGACCATGATGAGGCACAGAACCAGTGGGTGACCCTGGGTAACATGGTTGCTAAGAGGGACATCGCGCGCTTGTGGGGTTCCGGGGGGCCCCCCACGTTAACTGCGTGGAAAGAAAATATGGACTGGAGTATGCTCAGGGAGAAGACAGTATATTGCGCCAGAGGCCGCCCTCGGAGGTGGCATGCCATCTGGGGGCGGTGGAACCAATACAGGGGGGGAATATGTCTTGCCCCTGATCTGGATCCCCCCGAGGAACAGCTTTCTTCTTGACCTTCTTTCCAGCTCCGTATGTAGATGTGATGGTTAATTGACTTCTTGGGCCTCTGCTTTTCCCCCTTTTTCCTCTTATCATAGTACTGTGACCGTTAGACGATTGGGGTCCGGCTCCCCCTGGGGGGCTACCACCGTGGGCATTCAGTGTTGTTGCCTTGCTGGGGTTTGTTGTGTGTTTGTAATTATTAAAAATGGAACCTTCTCACTGCTCCTTCAATGTACTTTGGACGATTCTCTATACTCTGCTAATGAAGCTGCCGAACCTCCGGGTTGTCGGCTGAATAGCTGTGTCCAGATTCTTGAAGAAATAAAGGTTTTTTAAAAAAATAAATAAATAAATAAATAAATAAATAAATATGGTCCAACAGCTGATGACCTGACTTTTTGGAAAAAAAAAAAGAAATAAAAAAAAAAAAAAGAAAAGTACTAACACTTTTGGAGACAAATTCAGAGTCCAGGAATTACAACCGTAACATAGCTGGCCGGCACCTTCTAAAACCTAACCGTCTCAACACAGGAACTAACCAGAGTTTGCGGTGTGAAGTATAATATTTGCAGAACGAAATAGTGTGCATTGTAGATTGCTCTGCTATTTCATCACATGGGCACACCGGCAAATGTTCCTCCCAAGTGTTTTTAGAAGGGAAGGCAACTATCATGTGGAAGATGTTTAACCTAAATCTGGTCAATAAAAACCGCTCAAACTGTGACTGGACATACGTCAAATATGGTTCGATATCCAGAGTTGTCATCACTACCATGGAATGGCGAACCGATGGTTTCCGTACCTCTGCGCACATACGTAATTGTTCGACATGGGACAATGCCCTTATTTTTAGTTCCTTCTTGGGTATTTCAGAAATAGGTTCTGGTGTCAGATAGTATTTACCCAGTCCTGGGTCAGATAAAAAATGTTTTATGTACATCAGCCACTCGATCTTCCCCACGTGGTCCAATGACATACAATCTGCCAGTAGCTTCTTTGTGAAGGTTTTTTTTGGTCGAAGTCCAGACGCGGCGCCACAGTAGGAGTGGTTCAATTTTTGCGAGGTCCTCAATATGGGGAGTCCCCAATTCAGTATGGCATGCGAAGGTGGAGACTCGTTTTGGGACCGCCAGGAGAAATCTCAAGAAGTTGTTTTCTGCCACCTGGAGGGAGTTAATATTTTTGTATCCCCAAAGGCCTGCTCCGTAGAGTGCTGTCGAAAGGCATTTCGCTTTGTAGATACGGAGAAGCTCTACAGGTGGCCTCTTACCCAGTTTTTGTGAAAATTTTATTAGGGCGGCATTTGCCCTCAGAAGGTGATGTTTGCGGGCTTCTATGGCTGGCTTCCAATTTAGCTTCGCATCTATCATTACACCAAGATATGGGTATTGGTCCGTTGGTTCTAGCCTTTCCTTGTCTAGATAGATACTCTTCCCCCTTTTTCTGCCCTGCCCCACCACCATAACAAACGTTTTTTTTATATTTATGCGAAGGTCTAATTTGCCCATGAAACTTGCGTACCGTTCCGTTGCCTTTTGTAATTCTCGTGGGGTACGTGCAAGTATCACGGCATAATCCGCATATAAGAGCGCTGGTATCAAGCGTTCTCCAACTCGAGGGAGGTCCTGGGCCCCCTGTGACATCTCCATCTCAAGACCATTTGTATATAACGAAAAGAGAAAGGGGGCCAGGACACAACCCTGCCTGACACCACGCTCTACTGCAAATGAATTCGAGAGTTCTCCCCGGACTCCAAAGCGTACCCTGGCAGAGGCATTCCTATATAATTCACGAAGGAGAGTTACTAGGACCGGGTCTACACCCATTTTGCTAAGAATTATCCATAGTTTCGAGTGAGAGACGTAGTCAAAAGCCGCGGACAGGTCAACATAGACCATATATAATCGGCCCCGCTTTGCAGAGACATATTTCCCCATAATTAGGGACAAATTTAGGGCCTGCTCAATTGTCCCAAAGCCCTCCCTGAAGCCAAACTGGATATCAGAGAGGACCTTGTCATCGTCCACCCACTCCTGGAGCCGCTGGAGAACCACTCTGCCCAGTACCTTCCCCAGAGAGTCCAGGAGCGATATTGGACGACAGCAAGAAACATCCTCCCTATCTCCCTTCTTGAAAATAGGGACCATGGTTGATTGTGTCCAGGATTTAATCAAACCGCACTTCATTACTGCGTCGAATACCCTTTTTAGGATGGGGGCCCACAGTTCTAGATTAGATTTAAAAAAGTCCACTGGCACACCATCCGGGCCAGTCCACTGGCACACCATCCGGGCCAGTTATACAATCAATTTTACAAAAAATATCATCCATTTAGACACATATACCCATTTATTCTTCCTTCGACCTTGAGATATACATATATAAAACATATTTAATTTTCAGAAAAACACATATTCACTGGATGATGTCATCAGTGATGTCATTTGAGATGTCATGAGTGATGTCATGAGTGATGTCACGGACCATGTCATGAGTGATGTAATATGTGATGTCATCAGCAGTGCATTGCGGGCACGCGAGTTATAGTTAGCTGAACTAACTATAACGGGGGAATTTCTATGGTTCTGTTCGAGTGAAATGTCCAACTAACTATAACGCCCCTGAAACCTATGTTTTTTTCAGTGAATTTCTAAGGTTTTTTAAATGCTAATTTCTAACTATAACGTGCCTGAAACCTATTGTTTTTTCAGTGAATATATATATATTTATTAGGCTATGTATACATGTGAAAATGTCTCGGTCCGCCTGTTTGCCTAGGTGGCACAGAAAATATGGGTGGAACTGACGTCAGCACGCCGACGAGGTCCTCTTATGGCTCCAATGACGTCATACGGTGTCGCGAGCGGAGCCGTGCTATTATGACGTCCTCGTTGACGTGGGAGAGCTAGGAAAGAATTTCCGTGGAATGGTGGTGCAGGGGATATTCACCTAAGTGTTCAGGTTAGTCCTTTGGGAGCAACTGTTTATGTTGCCACTCCAGAAACCAAAACCAGTGATCCGAGGACAGAGGCCCTGCAGATGGCACACAAGGTGGGGTGCCCAGTCGTGTGCAGCGGCGGGGCAGCGAAGTGACAAGCACCACAACCCACAAAAAAGGTAACGAGGGCACTGAATAACACAGGATCTTCTCTTTGTATCTGGCAGGAACAACTAAGTTAAAATGCCCTAGTTCCAAAATGTAGAATTAGTGCTACAACGGTCTTCAAGAGGACCTGCAATGCCGCTTCTGCCTCCCATACCCTGGAGGCGGCACATGGGTCACGCGGTATGGTCATACTGCAGTGGGACGCACACTCGTTGACCTCTCATGGCACTGCTCCACACTTCAGGGAGGACGCTTTCCATTAGCTATGTTTTCTGATGACGTGTCGCGCCGGCCCCGTCCAACAACAGAACTCCTTTAGATCCAAACAGACTCTTCCACTTTCTCACCGGAAGTGAAACCATGCCACGCGGACACTTTCACAATACAACAGCTGGGAATGCACTTTTCAGTAAATAAAACACATTCCTTCCTCCTAATTAATCAAATAAACGTTTCACTGAAGAACAGGGGCCAGCTTCGATCGGTAAACAGCCGTTACAACGACTTTTTTACTTCGCGATACCATTACAACGCATGCATTACCACGCATGCGTTGTACATCGCAAAGTCATTACTACACATTTTTTTAGAATGCATGGTCATTTACCACGCATGCCTTTACAACAAATTTTGTTGTAAAGGTATGTATGGTAAATGACCATGCGTTCTAAGAAACATGTAGACGATCCACGTTATTGTAAGGAAACAGAGACTGTTTTGTTTCCTCACAACGATGTGCACCGCCCCTCAGAGACGACGTAAAGCAGGAACCACGAGGAGAGAGGAACCACGAGGAGTGAGAGGTAAGGGGGATTGGGCATGGGGTGTTTTTATTCCCTAGGGTTTAGGGTAGTGCAGTGGTGTTTGGGTAGTGTAGGGGGTCATGCTGGGGAGTGTTTTAGGGTTTAGGGTAGTGCAGTGGTGTTTGGGTAGTGTAGGGGGTTGTGCTGGGGTAGTGTTTTAGGGTTTAGGGTAGTGCAGTAGTGTAGAGGGTTGTGCTGGGGGTAGTGTTTTAGGGTTTAGGGTAGTGTAGTGGTGTTTGTGTAGTATAGGGGGTTGTGCTGGGGGTAGTGTTTTAGGGTTTATGGTAGTGCCGTGGTGTTTGGGTAGTGTAGGGGGTAGTGCTGGTGTAGTGTTTAGGGTTTAGAGTAGTGCAGTGGTGTTTGTGTAGTGTAGGGGGTAGTGTTTTAGGGTTTAGGGTAGTGCAGTGGTGTTTGTGTAGTGTAGGGGATAGTGTTTTATGGTTTAGGGTAGTGCAGTGGTGTTTGTGTAGTGTAGGGGTTCATGTTTTAGGGTTTAGGGTCGTGCAGTGGTGTTTGTGTAGTATAGGGAGTCATGCTGGGGGTAGATTTAGTGTTTAGGGTAGTGCAGTGGTGTTTGTGTAGTGTAGGGGATCGTGCTGGGGTAGTGTTTTAGGGTTTAAGGCAGTGCAGTGGTGTTTGTGTAGTGAAGGGGGTCATGCTGGGGGTAGTGTTTTAGGGTTTAGGGTAGTGCAGTGGTGTTTGTGTAGTGTAGGGGGTTGTGCTGGGGGTAGATTTAGGGTTTAGGGTAGCGCAGTGGTATTTGGGTAGTGTAGGGAGTTGTGCTGGTCGTAGTGTTTTAGGGTTTAGGGTAGTGCAGTTATGTTTGGGTAGTGTAGGGTATCGTGCTGGAGGTAGTGTTTTAGGGTTTAGGGTAGTGCAGTGGTGTTTGGGTAGTGGAGGGGGTAGTGTTTTAGGGTTTAGGGTAGTGCGCCCAATCAGCCACAATATCCGTGGACAAAGGGGATCCTGGTTCTTTTGAACGCTCTGCCAATTGAATAATTTGGGTCAAGGGCCCTACCACGTCCAAGACCTATCAATTCCTTTCTTGGGATCCCTCATATACTTGGAGAAAAGGGCCCTTGACCCTAATTTCTTGTAAACAGGATCCCCTTTGTCCACGGATATTGTGGCCTATTGGGCGCATCCCCTCATCCTATTCCTGACCTCCCTTTCAAGAGGTTGATGGATTTTCCCCACCTCATACTCTGCCACTTTGGTGTCAGGGGTCCACTCCACCGACCTAGGATGGTAAATTTGAGTAGGCTCGAACATGTCCGAGGGACCCTGTCCTCAACTCAGGACTGAGAGGAGTGGGACTCTGGATGCCAGGGACGCCACGAGTCCTTATCCTCATCGGAGGAGAAATCGTCCTCCGATACACCCTCTCCCTCTAAGGGCAACCCGCCGTCGGGGTCTACAATAGTGGTGACAGCGTCGCAATTTTCTCCAGACTCCTCTTCCTCCCAGCAGGGTGCATGTTTTAGCGTTCACGCATTCTTGAAGAAGGTCTCTGTAAGTTTATCAAATCCTTCCAAGTGCCCCGCGTTATGCTTAACGGCCCTTTTATTCCCCATCTGGGAGCTACTGGGACCCGCCACCACCAGATCTGGGTCACTGAACACCCCAGGGATGCTTTTCGCCATCTTATCAACCTGATCCCTAAGAGGAGCCAGCGTCCTAGAAATAGCCAGAGAGAGGGCTTGGTCCACTGCTGGAGGGAGAAGTTGGGGGGCCATTCCTCCTCCACTTCCTGGTAGGAGTAAAAATGGTCTTCTGGAGAAGACATGATGGCAGAGGGAATGAGCACAGAACAAATGCTCTTAAAATCCTTAATCTAAATAACAAAACAAGCGCCAATGCTGTATGTATTTCACCTATAATTTACGTAGTGAACTGAATAGAACAGGGACACTAGCAACCACTTTGTCGTTGGATTTAATCCAAGAACTGTTTACCATTTTATATACACAGCATTTTTTTGTTTTTTGTTAATAAAGCAAGCTCATTACAACAAGAGACAACAAAATCAGACAACCAAAAATGACATTTCAACTAAATTTGATACAATTTGACACCTGTGCAAGAAAAGGGGAACTCTGCTCTACCTTACATGCATCTCAATCATTCAACACATTCAACCTCACTAGACAAAAAAACACATTATAATAGCAATATATACAATATACATACAGGCCATCAATATGTAGCAATTAGCATAGTCATAAATCAATAAACTATTTTCTTAAAGCAAAGATTGGCCAAAAGCGGAGAGGGGTCTACGCGTTTCGAATCCCACTGAATGCTGGGATTCTCATCAGGACCAACGTGTAGCTGCAACAAATCAGAAAAGAGATAAGTTCTTTATTCTAGTGACCTAACTCTAATGTGTGATAGCTGCATATGTTCAAAAGGGCTCTTACCTAAAAATGTAGCAGGCCGAATTATTCTTTAAGGTGTTACTTCTTC
Organism: Triturus cristatus; assembly: GCF_964204655.1. Classification (NCBI taxonomy): domain Eukaryota; kingdom Metazoa; phylum Chordata; class Amphibia; order Caudata; family Salamandridae; genus Triturus; species Triturus cristatus. The sequence goes on from NC_140580.1 coordinate 363,481,007, forward strand.
ATACCGACACCTAAATGCAATAAGGACCACAGACAAATCAGTTTTTATATTTATATGGCCAAAAGAACAACCAAAGGAAGGACCGATCAATCAAAGAAAACACACCTTATTTATAGAGTTGTAATAAGCCGGGGACCTGGGCCAGAAAGGTTCTTTGTCTTCGTAGCTTTGTTTGGATCAACAAATGCCCCAACACGGCGTTCGCGTATTCTAAAAAGCCAAACACGCTGCGTGTAAGTGTGTCTCTCGGTTCGTACAGCTGGGTATTAGTTGTATAAATCTTGACGTGGAGCTTATTTTCTTACCTCGGTACTGGGGGCAAGGGGAGTGGCTTTTTTTTCACTCAATTTGGAAAAAGCGATTTCTGTGGGACAGCGGGCGACTTGGCTGGCGGGGAGAATGAATCTCAGCGTCCGTTAAATCTGCAAGAATGGACGGATGAAACAACCCAATGAGCAAATGTCCGCGTCTAAATCGTGAAGTTTGCACGTGGCCGTCATGGGGGTATCAAAGCCATTTTACCTGGAGGAGCGTAGATGCTCGTGTCCTTTTTCCTCGGTGGCTGGCCTCAGGACTGATGCAAGCTGCAGGCGGCCATTGCCGGCAGACGTATTTACACGTTTTCCGACGCTCGTTCCTAAACTACAAGTGACATGGGAGTTGTAGTTTTTATTGGAACAAATCGGCATTTCTGTGTGGATTTCTTTTTGTATCGCTCCATGGTGGATGAGCGTAGGTGCTTCCTTGGTTTGTTTGGCTGGAACGTTTAGGTGGTTTTGGCAACCACATAATGGGTTGTTTGAGAAATCAAGGACATCAGATAGACTACAAGTATGGTGGAATATGTAGTTGTCTATAGAACACATTGCAATTGGAACCAGTCTACCCGTCATTTATTATTGTGTAAATAAAAACAATAATTCACTGGTTCATAAATTGTAAATTCCCGAGAGTTCATTCAATCCATCAGTAGACGTATTGAATTTAATTATGAGCATGGCTTCTCTTTTCAGTAGTTTGGCGTCCAAGTCGCCACCTCGCTGGTCGCGTTCCACTTTCGAAATGACTGTCCAATTTAGTTCCTGTTCTGTGTGGTTATTCAAATGCCAGTGATTGACCAGTGGGGCATTTTGCACCTTTTTACGGATCCTTGATTTGTGTTGTTGGATTCGATTTCGTACCTCCTGATTGGTCTTGCCAATATAAAGTTTGTTGCATGGACAACGAATGCCATATACTACAAATTTTGATTTGCAGTTGGAGAAGGTCTCGTGTTTCCAGTGTTGACCATTGTGGGAAAACAAATTTCCTTCCACAGTAGAGTCACAGCAGACACATGTCCCACATTTACGGTGTCCTTGTATTGGTGGGAGGCTCAGCAAATTTCGTAAATCAGAATCTTTTGTTCTTGGAAGTGCTGCCCGCACTATCTGATTGGCAATACTTTTGTCCTTCTTAAAGGCAAATAAAGGAACTTTGTTTAATGTTTTGTCCAAGTGCTTTACTAAATGCCAATTTTGTTTTATGGTCTTTTTGAACCAATTGGATGTTGGACAACACGTGGATACACATACAATTCTCTCGGATATCGGTTTCTTGCGTCTCTCAAGTAGAGTTTCACGAGGTGTCCACCAAGCCCGTTTAATGGCTCTTTTCAAAAGTTTTTTTGGATACCCTCTCGCTAGTAGATTTTCTTTCAGTTTTTCTGCATGGAGGATATATTCATCTTTGAATGAACAATTTCTTCGAACGCGTAAAAATTGCCCATAAGGCAGATTTTCCCGTAAACTGCGTGGGTGGTTGCTTGAAAAATGCAACGCTTTGTTTCTGTCCGTTTCTTTTTTGTATAATGTGGTCATTAAATGTCCATTTGTTGGATATACCTCAACGTCCAGGAAGGCCATTTTGGCTTTTGAGTAATTCATGCTGAATTGTATGTCAGGTGTTCTATTGTTAAGCCAATTTAAAAATGCTTGTAGCTGTTTTTCTTCCCCGGTCCAGATCATAAAAATCCTTAAGGCAGCCCCCTCGGCAGCCCCCTCGCCGGTGCTCCAACAGCTGGGCTTTCCCCGAAGCAGTTATAAGAATAGACTGAGACGCAATACCAATTACCACCACCAGGTGGCGGTGGTCACTAACGTGGCCGTGTGGGGAAATCACCACGTAGCGGTGTCAAAATTAGGCGAGGGTTGGTCGGGAATCAAGCGGACACTAAAGGAGTGACCGGATTCCCAAACGTGCTTAAAGACCAGCGGGAGCGCTCGACGGAGCTGCCTCGCTCGGACCAGACGCGCCTGACAGGATCTCACCACCCGCAGATCGCACAGCGGGAGAAACTGCGAGGGGGAGAACGCTCTCGGGCAAGAGCCTGCTGTGCAGGGAATATGAAACAATACCAAGGCAATAATGCTAATAACGTGCACAAGAAACTGCAATACAAACAGCAACAACGTCAGATTAAGCCAAGAATGTAAGGAATGCACTTAACTGACGAGCAGTGAAGAAAGAGGAAGCGGAAGGGACCTCACGATATTATATACGATGGACTGTGATATGATTGTACTATAGTTGCCTTGGAGACCACCCCCCTAATGGTTCATGGGCTGTGTAGTCTTTTGTTTAATGATTGTTGTGTTACGTTTTCTTTGAACTGCTATGCAAATAAAGTGAGTAAAGATATGCATAATCCTCACCTCCGTCCTGCCATAGAATTCATTAAACTTTATTCGATCTGATTTAGAAACATAGATCATCAAAGTGTACATAAAAACAGTAAATCCTCTTTCCTAATTCAATACAGTGAGAATTAATTAAAACCAGTAGGAAAAAACGGGTGTTACAAAGCCCGGTTCAGAGCAACTTTAGGTTAACAGAATCGTAAAGTTGAATGTTTCTCAAGACCAATCTCATGTACTTCATGCAAAATACGCAATAAGAGGTCCAAGTAAGATGTATCGCTCCAATACCTTACCAGTCTGCACTATATAAAACTGCAGAAAAACTAAAAAGAAAAAGTGTTTTGCACACTTCTGTCTTTGGGCTATATGTGGGCTACATCTGGGTGATATTTGTGCTACATTTGGGCTCTTTTTTCTCTGGTGGCCATCTTGGGAGACATATTTGTTATGAAGTTTCCTAATTTCCTCATTTACTGCAGTCTCCTCAGTAGCAAATGCTTTCAGTTTTTTACTTTGATTCCATCAAGAAGGCATTCAGATGTGTCCCACATTTGCCATAAATTCAGAATGTTAGCACTCTAGTTGTTCATTATATCACTGTAGTAAAGCTACTGCTCACCAGGGAGTTAACTGGAAGTCTACTGTTGGTGTTGAAAGTGATTGTTTCAGTCTGCATGTCAGAATTTTCTAATGAAATAGAAGAGGATTTGAGATCTCGCTTAAAACATGCCCTACATTTTCTTTCTGCAGCACTAACCATAATTTCTATGGCAAAATGAACCCCTCATTTTGTTCCTTTTTCAATTAAATGTTTTAAGTGTTACCAGTCTATTCCAATCAAGATGGCTTCAGGTGTGCCATAATTTTGTCATAAGTAAGACTGTTAGCTCTCTAGTTGATCTTTAGAACACTCTGGGTAGCTGTAGTAGAACACAAAGGCATCAACTGACAGGCTGCTCCTGTTGAAATATAACGGGAAGATATTTGAGATCTCACTTAAAACATGTCCTAATTTTTCTTTCTACAGCACTAACCATAATTTCTATGACAAAATGAACCCGCTCATTGTGTTCCTTTTTAAATTAAATGTTTTAAGAGTTACCAGTTTATTTCAATCAAGATGGCTTCAGGTGTGCCATAATTTTGTCATAAGTAAGACTGTTAGCGCTCTAGTTGTTCTTTAGAACACTCTGGGAAGCTGCAGTAGAACACAAAGGCATCAACTGACAGGCTGCTCCTGTTGAAATATAACAGGAAGATATTTGAGATCTCACTTAAAACATGTCCTAATTTTTCTTTCTACAGCACTAACGATAATTTCTATGACAAAATGAGCCCCATCATTTTATTTCTTTTTAAATTAAATGTTTTAAGTGTTACCAGTTTATTCCAATCAAGATGGCTTCAGGTGTGCCATAAGTAAGGCTGTTAGCGCTCTAGTCGTTCTTTAGAATACTCTGGGAAGCTGCAGTAGAACACAAAGGAATCAACTGACAGTCTCTGCCCCTGTTGGATGTACATGATTTACTGAGGATGACAGACTTCATTCTCACATGACTGAGAAAGATAATGTGAATTTACAGAAAATATGCTCTCATTTTAGCTTCAGTTTTCTCTCAAACATGATTCATGATATCCCAGCAGAAGGTTTTTCACAGGGTAAAATCACCTCAGAACACACCACAATTCCTGAAATTAGTATGGTACCATCAACAAATGAATTCTAATGTAACTAAAGTCTGTTATCACCCTTTATAGTTATCCTTTTGGTAACCCTCAAAATCTTCGATTCACTACAATGCATTTCAATGGGGTACTATCATGTATATTGGTCCCAAGATGGCTGCTAGCAATTCCAGGATGAAGTGCTGACAGCAAATCAGATCTCACGTTGAGATGTGTCGTTAGGCTCCGCCCAGATATTGAAACTTGTTCTTATTCTAATTTCTCATGAACTACTGAACGGATTTACACCATTTAACAAAAAGGGATCTTTCTGAACCAAGGGCTACCTTTTCGCCAAATTTGGTGTAATTAAAAATGTGCGAACAATCGTGACAAGAATTTTCAATTTGATTAAGGACCACGGAGGCGAGGATTATGCTTCTCATTTCTTTGCTTTATTATACACAGCAGCCAATAAAAAAACAATCTTTTTTTTTTATTCAATGAACCACAAATCCCATGAGCAACTTGTGCCCTATAACCATAGAGTCTATTCCTATATAAGGTCCAACAGAGGCAAACACTTCCTCTTTGTTTGCGAGACCGCGAACTGTTAAGTCCAACACCTTCAACAGAACACTTTATCTTGAACTTGAGCCAAGAGGAAAACTTTCATAAGAACCAAACATCTCGAAGACCCACAGGGAAACTTCAGATATGAGGAAAGAGTTCCTGCCTGGTAATCCTGGCGAACAGTCGCCACACCTGGAGGAGGGGAGAACACTCCCAGCGATACCGTGAAAGAAGAACAATGCACTTCTCACTTGCCATTCGAATCTGGAACAAAGAGAAAAATTCCGTAATAACGAACATCCCCAAACTATGTGCTATCAATAAGATCTTAGAACCGGGGGGGGGGGGGGGGGGGGTGGAAGTACATTCAACATGATACAAACAGAATGCGATAAAATCAGTAATTGTACATTCACATTTATGAATCAAATAAGACATAAGATCCGGGTGGGATAATCCTCGCCTCCGTTGTCCTTAATCGAATTGAAAATTCTTGTCACGATTGTTCGCAAATTTTTTATTCTATTAAGGACCGGAGGCTCCGATTATGCTTGTTTAAAGCTTAGCCACCACTACTGATGCAACATCCACAATAGGTTTGTAATAAAAAGATTTAAAAGTAGACTCAGTTGACCAATCAGCGGTATTCATGATATCGGCTAGACTCACTCCCAGGGAGAAAGACTTAGACGCCATTGCGCCTCGAACAGAGTGAGCGCCAAACTTAGAGACATCAATGCCTGCTTCATTCATGAGCCAACGCACCCATCTCGCTAAAGTAGCCGGAGTCACTGGCTGAAAGGGTTTTGGCAATGCAATAAACAGTTGACCTTGCATATCTGAACGAAATTCAGCGGTACTCACCTCGTATGCTTTTAAACACTGTACAACACATAATTGTGGGTTATCCGGAAAAGCTGGATAAGACACCGAGGCAGAGTTACATTTGGTACGTCTGGAAATAGTAAAAGTGACCTCCTCCGGGAAGAAACGACGACCAGCCAGGTCTAAGGCCCAGATATCGGATACTCTCCTGCAAGAGACCAGACATGACAACATAGCCGATTTGCCTGAAAGCTGTTTCCGCGACACGTACCTGTTGGCCGGCCAAGCTTCCAGAAACCGGAGAACCACTGAAACGTCCCACAGAAAAGAATATTTCGGGCACGGTGGTCTGACCATCCGGACACCTCTAAGTAACTTACACACCAAGGGATGTTCTCCCACTGGTTTGCCCTCCAACGAAGTGTGCCCCGCCGAGATAGCTGACCGGAAGTTATTTACTGTCCTATACGCACAACCAGATGAAGCCAGAGAAGCTAGGAAATTCATGACCATGGAGACATTAGCTGTAGTGGGATCGACGTCCCGTTGAACACACCAGCTACACCACCTTTTCCATGCAGATGAATATCGCTTGTGGGTATTAGCTGACCAAGCCTGGTTGATGCAGTCAGAAGCGTCTGTCGAAAGGCATGGGACTTGCCATCTGTCCCTGAAACTCGCCACGCTACTAGAGACAGCTGTCCTGCGTCTACCAACGGGTGAGGGACCTTGTGAGGGTCCAGCAACAGGTTCTATCTCTGAGGAAGGAGAATTGGTACAGCACAAGACATTTCCCGAACAATCGGGAACCATGCCTGTGCTCTCCAAAAAGGTGTAACTAACACCATTTCCGTCTGTTGGCGTCAGGCTTGAGCCAGGACCCTGGTTATCATGACAAAAGGCGGGATGGCATAGCAGAGGACTGGGGGCCAAGTCTGAAGAAACGCATCCGAGGCCAGAGCCTCTGGATCCGGACTCCAGCTGTAGAAATCCAGGAGTTGTTTGTTCAGACGTGACACAAACAAATCCAACTGGCAAGGGCCCCATAAGAAATTCAGCATCCGGAAAACTCGAGGGTGTAAGCGCCAATCGCTGTAGTCCCGTAGATAACGGGAATGCCAGTCGGCCACTTCGTTCTTGAGTCCCGGGAGATATTCCGCCACTACTGACAGTTTGTGTTGGAGGCAATAATGCCAAAAATCTTTGGCAATCTCAGCTAGGATGCGGGACCTCGTACCTCCCAGTTTGTTCACGTATCGGACTGCCGATACGTTGTCCATTCGCAAGAGGATGCAACATTCAGTCTTCTGCGGGGAGAGGCTGCGCATCATGAACGAGCCTGCCAGCAACTCCAAGCAATTGATATGAAGAGAGAGCTCCTCCGGAGACCACCACCCCCTGTCGAGATCGGACCGCAGCGGGCTCCCCAGCCCCAGCGGCTGGCGTGCGACTCGATCACTACTTCGGGTTTGGAACCGAATATGGCTCTGACTTTCCACGACTCCATGTGGTCTAACCACCACAACATTTCCAAACTCAAGTCCTCTGAAAGAGGAATCTGTTCGGCACACCCGAGGCCTTTGCGGAGATGTTGAATCTTCAAGCGTTGGAGTGCGCGGTAGTGAAGTGGACCCAGGAAGATGGCCTGGAACGAAGAGGCCAGCAAGCCCACTCCCCGGGCTATGGACCTCAAGGACACAATCTGCCTGCTCACAATCAACCTCAATTCTTTCTTGATCGCTCTGATCTTGTATGTGGGCAGGAGAAGCTGGCAGCTGCGTGAATCTACCTGAAAACCCAGAAACTCTATAGATTGTGTAGGCACCCGGACGGACTTCTGGGAGTTCACCACGAAACCCAGGCTCTGAAGAAGGTGAATGGACCACTCTAGGTGTGTCATCACCAACTGGGGACACCGCGCCATGATAATGATGTCATCAAGCTAGACGATCAGTCTGACTCCGCGCGCACGCAAATATTCTACCACTGGACGATGGAGTTTCGTGAAGCACAATGGTGCTGACGAAAGTCCGAAGGGAAGGACTGTGTATTCGTAGTAAATGCCTTGCCAGAGAAACTGAAGTAAACGCCAGTGCGAAGCGTAGATGGGTACGGACAAGTACGCGTCTTTCAGGTCCAACCGGACCATCCAGTCTCCTTCCTGCAGAAGGTCGCGTAGCAAATGGAAACCCCCATTTTGAAGTGATGGTAAACGATCCACCCATTGAACTCTTTGAGATTCAGTACCAACCTCGACCCGCCATCTTTTTTTTGGACCAGGAACACATTGCTGAGAAAACCCTGAGGGTGACATCGAGTGGCCTTATCGCCCCTTTGTTCAGGAGGGATTGTATCTCTTCCGAGATAAAAGTCTGATCGTGATTGGAAAAATGTATGGCTGGAGGGGGGGAACTCTGGAAAGGTGTCTCATACATTTCCAACTTGTATCCCTGCACCGTCTCCAAGATCCAAGGGTCCTGCGAGAGGGTGCGCCAAACCTGCTGAAATAACTGAATGCGTCCCACTAAGGTCACTTCTGAACATAGTATGAGTCTCACCTGGAGTCCCGGAGTCCTGGTGGGCTCCCTGGTTGCCATCGAACCTTCCCCTGCGGAACCGGTTCCTTGCTCTCCGGGAGGGGTAGAAGCTAGGATTGCCAGAGGAGTTTTCCTGGTAACCTCCCCTGTGCTGTTGCTGGACACGTGGGGCACCTTGAGTGTTTCCTCGGCCGAACGACCGCCCTCGATTTCATCCGGCCCTGGTGAAAACCGGTTGACAGGCGCGGCGAAGTGACTCCTGCGCCTTATCCAGGCCACTGAAAGTGGCCACGAACTTGATCAATTCTTTTAAGAAGGGTTGCCCGAAGAGGAGACCTTGAGTCACGGGACCTGCCTCCGACGAGGACAATTCAGCCAATTTAGGATCCAGTTTAAGGAGGATAGACCTCCTTCTTTCTCTAGACATGGCGCAGTTGGCGTTGCCTAACTGGCACACTGCTCGCTGCGCCCACCCAATAAGGTTGTCGGGGTCTATCGGGGATCCGGACTCTTTAGCATGGAAACCCAGTTCGAGAATTTTTGTTAATGGGCCTGAGAGGTCAAGTAGTTTGTCTTGGCATGACCGCCAGGCACGGTCTATGCCCTTCTTGGGGTCCTTAGCATATTTCTTAAGGTAGGTGAGCATAGTTGGGTCTACCTCAGGCGTTTCTGCAACTCGAGCCGCCTGGTCCGGCCTCGGACATTCCGACCAAAGTCGGGCTCTGATGTCCTTATCGAAAGGACGGCGGAGGTGCGACTGAACGTAGTCTGCCACCTCCTGCGGCGGGAGCCATGCTGTTGAGTTGGGATGGACAATATCCGCTGGTTCGAAGGTCAAAACCTTAGGTTGTGGAGGGTCCGTGTGATGCTCCTTTCTGAGCTTCTTTGCTGGTTTAGCGACCTCTTCCTGGTCTGAATCAGTGTCATTAGAGGAGTCTCCCTGTTCACCTTGGGTAGACTCCGTCTGCTCTGCCCGCGCTAAATACGCATGGTCATTGGCTAAAGCTCTGGAGAGCTGTGCAAAATCCTCCGAATGAGGATTGGAAACCTTCGTTTCGCTTGCTTTTGGGTGAGCACTTGCAGCTGCGATCCACCCCTGCTGCAGCGCATGACTATTTAGATGGAGCTTAAGCGGCGCGATCACCCATACGAGGGCGGAATTAACGAATTGCTGCACTCCAGCATCCAAGGCCTCCACGAGGTCCTGCTCCAGGGAACCAGATGGTTCCGAATCAAAATAGTCATCCTCAAAGTAGTATTCGGCCATGATAAGCTGAAGGCCGCCAAATTATAGTGCAGAGATATGCGACAGATCAGAGGAGTATAGGGGGAGAGGCACAACCCCAGGCAAGCCAGGCAATACAGCCAGTAGAATATTAGATGGTGGAGGGAGGGCTTGCCCAAAAACCTCTCTAGGCAGAGCCTATGCTGGTATAATACCGCCCTCAGCAGTATCCAGTGTCAGCGGGGGCGAAAACATGGGTCAAATATTCAAATTAATGAGCGCTTCCCGCTCTCCTCGTTATCGTAACGGTAATTGACTAGAACACCCATACCAAAATGGCCGCCACACATGCGCGGTATCTGCCGCCCGTGACCATCGAAAGAGGACTCCGCGCGATGACGCGACGCGCGATCCTCGCCCCCAATACTCCCACTCCACTTGGAACCAGACGCGGGCGCTTCGCACCTGGCCGGGACGGCTGAAGCGCTCCCCCAACGCCGCACACGCGCCCTGAGGGACGACGAAGGGATCTGCGGATAGCGTGACTCGAGCGCTGGACAGCACCACAAGAACTATCAATGCGCGCACAAGGCAATGAACCGTAAACAACGCGAAGCAAGCGCCAGGCAGAACTGCACTACAAGTATCTTACAGGCAGAATTGGGCACAATACACAGCGATTTACAGTAAGTTAAGGCATGCAACGTAGGCATATATACATATGACAGCATGAGTGTCCCCACAATCAGAAAAGCAGTAAGGCAGAGGCACTTACCTGGCTGTGGAGCAGCAAAGAAAGAGGAAGTGTTTTCCTCTGTTGGACCTTACATAGGAATAGACTCTATGGTTATAGGGCCCAAGGTGCTCATGGGATTTGTGGTTTGTTGAATAAAAACAAAAGATCATTTTTTATTGGCTGCTGTGTATAATAAAGCAAAGAAATGAAAAGCATAATCGGAGCCTCCAGTCCTGACATAGAATTCCGTTCAGCAGTTCGGGCTGTAGCCATGTCTAAAGTTTTTTTTGGAACCCCACTTTTTTCTCGTCCCCCACTTGCCGAATCACCCCAAAACTTTTAAGATAGGAGCTGACCGGAGCGCCCCACGAGTTTTGAAAATTACGCGAAGATTCATCAGTCGACGCCAAAGTTATTTATATATATATATATATATATATATATATATATATATATTATCTACTGGCGGTCGCCAGTAGATAGTTATAGTTAGGACCTATTTTCCATAGGAAAACCGCAACATTCTATTCCCAATAAATCTGGTGCCGGTTGACGAATCTTCACGAACTTTTCCAAACTTTTGGACAACTCCGCTCCGCTCCTACCCTGAAAGTTTTGTGGTGATTCGTCAAGCGGGGGCCGAGACAAAAGGGGGGTCCCAAAACGCATTTTTCCCATGCAATTTCCCATAGGATCTGTTGTCGCAGCTACAGCCCGAACTGCTGAACGGAATTACACCAAATTTGGCAAAGAGGTAGTCCTCAGTTCAGACTCGTGCCTTTTGCTTAAATGGTGTAAATCCATTCAGTAGTTCCTGAGAAAATTAGGGTAAAAAGTAAGTGATATCTATGGCCGGGGAGGATCCGCGCACCCTCCCCGCACCCTCCCCGAACCCTCCCGAGCACGAGCTGAATGCTAATTGGCTGCCAACACTCTGAATCAGGAAGTGTTGGCAGCCATCTTGTGCCTCTGTAGAACCGAGGCACAAGAAAACCGAAAAAAAGGCGCAAAACGCGACAAGGGGGCAGGGTAGAAACACCCTGACCCCCTAGGCCTGCTCAGGGGGTCCCACAAGGACCCCCAAGGCCCAAAAACATTTTTTATTTGTTTTAAATCGTGGGATGCGCACAGGGTCCGCGCATCCCACTAACGAAAAAAAAACGAAGCGCGGACTGCCGCGCTTCGTTTTGATTTAGCCCCTGGGGGGGCCAAGTCCCGGGGGCAATAAGTATTAGAATGGGGGGCCCAGAGGGGCCCCGGGGACCACCACCTCCCGGGGCTTCAATTTCTTTGTTGGGAAGGCTCTCAGGCCCCCTCAGCCCCGGGGACCGCCACCCCCCCGGGGCTTAAATAATGAATGGGGGGCTCATGACCCCCCGCGGCCCCGGGGACCGTCACCCCCCGGGGCTTTAAAAAAAATATATATACCCTGTGTGGGGGGCTCAAACCCCCCCCCACACGCCTCATGGACCGCCACCTCTATATATGTAAAATGGGGGGTCCGTGAGGGACCCCACCAGCCCCGGGGACCACCACCCCCCGAGGCTTTGAAAGAGGTGGGAGGGGGGCTGCGCAGCCCCACTCCTGGAGCCCTCGATGGCCCTGGGGACCACCACCCCCAGGGCCAGCTCCTGCAGTGTCCCGGGGCGCCCACCCCCGGGACACTGCCGTTTGCAATGACAGGGCGGGAGCCTCACGGCTCCCACCCTGTCATTGCAAACTGCTTTGCTATTTGGAAGAGAGAGCAGGAAACCTGCTCTCTCTTCCAAATAGCAAAGCTGATTGCTTTTCCACATGGGGAGCAGCATGTTAGCTGCTCCCTATGTAGAAAAGCAATGCCGGCTCCCGCAGGAGGCGGGGAGCCGGCTGGGACCGTGGGGGGATTGGGACCACCCACAGTCCCCAACGAGATGGCCAGGCCCCGGGGGATGGGGTCCCCGGGGCCATAAGTGACCCGGGAGGGGGGCCACGCGGCCCCCCTCCTAAAAAAGTTTCAAAAAATAAAATTAAAAAACTGCCCCGGGGAATGGGGTCCCCAGGGCCTTAAGTGGACACAGGAGGGGGGCTACGCAGCCCCCTTCCCTAAAAATATGTTTCTTTTAAAAAAAAAAAGGCCAATGCCCGGGGGATGGGGTCCCCGGGGCAGATTAAGGCCTCGGGAGGGGGGCCACGCGGCCCCCCTCCACAGTATAAAAAAAAAAAAAATTAGGGGGCAGACCCTGGGGGATGGGGTCCCCAGGGCCAAAAAATAAGAAAAAGAAGGGGGGCTACACAGCCCCCCTTCTTAAAAAGAATTTTATTGTTAAAAAATGGGATTGAGGAGGAGGCCACGCCCCCTCCTTTCATCACTCTGCAAACGCGCCCCCTGGCGCGTTTGCAGACGGGGAACAAATTCCCCTTCACTACTGGGGGTCCCTGGGGGCCAACTAGCCCACCAGGTACCTCCAGTATGCACTAGGGGGCTGCGTTGCAGAGAGGTGTTCTGAGGCCCCGCCCCTTTTTACACCTCCCTGCAACGCAGCTCTGTGGCGCTTAATGGAGGTACCTGGTGGGCTTGTTGGACCCCAGGGGACCTCAGGATTCAAGGGGAGTTAATCTCCCAACTTAAAACGCGCCACAGGGCGCGTTTGCACAGTGGTGAAGGTAGGGGGCGGGGCCTGAGGTGATACTGTGCAAACACGATCTGTGGCTCGTTTTTAGTTGGGGAATTCATTCCTCTTCAATCCAGAGGTCCCATAGGGGACAACTAGCCCACCAGGTACCTCCACTAAGCGCCACGGAGCTGTGTTGCAGAGTGTTGTAAAAAGGGGTGTGGCCTCTTAACACCTGTCTGCAACGCAGCTCCCTGGTGCATACTGGAGGTACCTGGTGGGCTAGTTGGCCCCCAGGGAAGGTCAGGATTCAAGGAGACTTAATCTCCCAACTTAAAACACCCCACGGGGCGTGTTTGCACAGTGGTGAAGGTAGGGGGCGGGGCCTGAGGTGATGTGTGTGCAAACACGCCCTGTGGCACGTTTTAAGTTGGAGAATTAATTCCTCTTCAATCCTGAGGGTCCCTGGGGACCAACTAGCCCACCAGGTACCTCCAGTAAGCGCCACGGAGCTGCATTGCAGAGTGTTGTAAAAAGGGGCGTGGACTCTGAACACCTCTCTGCAATGCAGCTCCCTGGCGCATACTGGAGGTACCTGGTGGGCTAGGTGGCCCCCAGGGGACCTCAGGATTAAAGTGGAATTAATTCCCCAACTTAAAACGCGCCACAGGGCGTGTTTGCACACGTTACCTCAGGCCCCGCCCCCTTCCTTCACCATTTTACAAATATTCCTTTAAAATCAGCTGAACTACGAATTCCGATTTACTCACCTGTTATCAGGAGAGAACCCAGGGTTGCATCTTTTAGCCCAGCACAGACTCTGAAAAGTAATTCTAAGCGTACTTACCAGTAACTTATATTTCCTTCCATAGGAATCCATTGTGTGGTTTTCAGCAGAAAAGTTTCTGTGTCCATTTTTGAAACGTACAAATATTCCTCTAAAATCAGCCGAACTACGAATTCCGATTTGCTCACCTGTAATCAGGAGAGAACCCAGTGCTGCATCTTTTAGCCCAGCACAGACCCTGAAAAGTAATTCTAAGCGTACTTACCAGTAACTTGTATTTCCTTCCACAGGAATCCATTGTGTGGATTTCACCAGAAAAGTTTCTAAGTGTCCATTTTTGAAACGTACAAATATTCCTCTAAAATCAGCCGAACTACGAATTCAGATTTACTCACCTGTAATCAGGAGAGGACCCAGTGCTGCATCTTTTAGCCCAGCATAGACCCTGAAAAGTAATTCTAAGCGTACTTACCAGTAACTTGTATTTCCTTCCATAGGAATCCAATGTGTGGTTTTCAGCAGAAAAGTTTCTAAGTGTCTATTTTCACAAACTAAAAATATTCCTCTAAAATCAGCCGAAGTACGAATTCCGATTTACTCACCTGTTATCAGGAGAGAACCCAGGGCTGCATCTTTTAGCTGAGCACTGACCCTGAAAAGTAATTCTAAGCGTACTTACCAGTAACTTGTATTTCCTACCATAGGAATCCATTGTGTGGTTTTCACCAGAAAAGTTTCTAAGTGTCTAGTTTCACAAACTAAAAATATTCCTAAAAAATCATCTGTATGACTTAAACACATTCTTTCAACTGTTTACAGGAGGTTGGCCAGTGCTGGATCCAGGATCCACCACTGAGTAAGAAAAAGTAACGATAACACTACTTACCTGCTAAGTGAATTTTCTGCCATAGGATAACATTGGTGATTCTATGGGAAAAAGTTTCTAAGTGTCAACTTTTAAAATACAATAATATTCCTTAAAAATTACTACTGTAACCAAAGCGCTTTTACTCAACTGTTTACAGGAGATGTCCAAGGACTGGATCTAGTATCCATTCCTGTGGTTAGAAAAGTAATCCATAAAGTAACTAATTGCATTTAATTAGAAATTCACATTGAGCTCAATGTTGCTTTGCCCATTGCAACAACTGTAACTACTGTACTTAAAAGTCTGTTGCCTATTTGCCAAGTATTTAAATTAAAGTAATTCATTCTGAGAAAGTATATTTTGTATTGTAATGTATAATGTAATTATAATGTAATTAAAAAAAATATATCTAAAATTAAATAGTTTTAAAAATGTAGTAAATCAGTATCAAAATATTCAGTATAACAATTAATACATTAAAAATTGTCATTTACAAAACCTTTGAAATTCACTGAAAAAACCATAGGTTTCAGGCCTCATATAGTCAGGAATTAGCATTTAAAAAACCTTAGAAATTCACTGAAAAAACCATAGGTTTCAGGGGCGTTATAGTTAGGAATTGGCATTTAAAAAACCTTAGAAATTCACTGAAAAAACCACAGGTTTCAGGGGCGTTATAGTTAGCTGGACATTTCCCTCGTACAAAACCCTAGAAATTCCCCTGTTATAGTTAGTTCAGCTAACTATAACTCGCGTCCCCGCAATGCACTGCTGATGACGTCTCAGATTACATCACTCAGGACATGGTCAGTGACATCACTGATGACATCACTGATGACATCTCAAATGACATCACTGATGACATCACTGATGACGTCATCCAGTGAGTCTGTGTTTCTGTAAAGTTTTAATATGTTTAATATATATAGGGAAAGGCCTGTTGAAGAATGAGTGGGTGTACAAGTGTGTGAATGGATGATTTTCTAGGTGCGTAACTGACTCTATAAGTGAGTCATTATATGTATCTTACTGCAGACTAGTGACTGAACTGTGTGAATGTCTGTATGTGTCTGTGTGTTGGTGTATAAGTGGCTGCATGGTTTTGTGAATAGCTATATGAGTGTCTATATGGGTTATTGATTGGTTGTCTGAGTATCTGTATGGGTGCCTGAGTGTTTGTGTGGGTAGGGTGTGTGTGACTCTGTGCATAGATGTGTGAGTGGGTGTTTCTATGGGTGCATGGTTTTAGGAGTGCAACTGTGATGGACTGTATGGTTGGGTGAGTGTATGTATGGGTGTGTTAGTGATTGAATCTATGTCTCAGTTGTACATGTGTCAGTAACTACATATGTGAAACGCAGTGTATATGTGTGTAAGAGTATATAACTATCTATATGTGAGAGTGTGTGATTGCGGGAGTGGCTGTATGGATGAGTGTGTGCTTGTATCAGTATCAGCGTCAGAATTTGTTAGTATTTTTATGAGTAAGTGAACTTGAGTGTGTTTAACTGTATAGGTGAGTAAATTGGACTGTGATTAATTATTTGCATGACTGACTAGGTGTGTCAGTACCTCAATGGATGATTGGCGGTGTGTGAGTGTCTATATAGGTGTATAAATGCATATGATAGTCCTGTACGGAGTGACTGTAAGTATGAGTGACTGTACAGGTAAGTGAGTGGAGATGTATGTAGACATAAGAGTCAATGAGTGGGTATGTAGTTATTGGTATTGGAGTATCAATGGTTTTCAAAATGGCCGCCTGAAATTTTGAGTCGGTGTATCAAAGGTTATATTAGGATGTGAGAAGATGCACTAATTTATCATATGGATGATGTCATCAGTGATGTCATCAGTGATGTAACTGACCATGTCATGAGTGATGCAATATGTGACGTCATCAGCAGTGCATTGCGGGGGCGCGAGTTATACTTAGCTGAACTAAATATAACAGGGGAATTTCTAGGGTTTTGTACGAGGGAAATGTCCAGCTAACTATAATGGCCCTGAAACCTATGGTTTTTCAGTGAATATATATATATAAAATCGGCCTTTTGTTCTGAGGCCCACTGGAGGGCTTTGTAAATATTAAAGTGAAAGAACTGCCTGAATGCGGACCCCACCGATGGGGAAGAATTGATGAACACTACAACTCCCAGTATGCAATTTTCATTTACTCACCTGTGATGATTGAACTGAATTAAGATCGTTGTGGTGTTTTTTTCGCATTCTGCCGGTTTCCCTATGATTAAGGAGCAGCCAGCTCCGAAACGCGTCAGGGTGAAAGCAATTGGAACAGAGGTGCCGGTTTGTTAATAAAACTTTCAGTTGAAAGCATCTTCAGTGGAGTGCGTCCTCGAGATCTGGGCATGTTTGGAAGCATATGTAACACGGCTTGTCCGGCCGTGGAGGATCGCACCGCCCATAAAGAAGGGTCTGTGAGGTTTGGAATTGTGCCGAGCCTCCCTGCAGCACAGAGGATGAAAGACATTAAAATCGGCCTTTTGTTCTGAGGCCCACTGGAGGGCTTTGTAAATATTAAAGTGAAAGAACTGCCTGAATGCGGACCCCACCGATGGGGAAGAATTGGTGAACACTACAACTCCCAGTATGCAATTTTCATTTACTCACCTGTGATGATTGAACTGAATTAAGATCATTGTGGTGTTTTTTTCGCATTCTGCCGGGTTCCCTATGATTAAGGAGCAGCCAGCTCCGAAACGCGTCAGGGTGAAAGCAATTGGAACAGAGGTGCCGGTTTGTTAATAAAACTTTCAGTTGAAAGCATCTTCAGTGGAGTGCGTCCTCGAGATCTGGGCATGTTTGGAAGCATATGTAACACGGCTGGTCCGGCCGTGGAGGATCGCACCGCCCATAAAGAAGGGTCTGTGAGGTTTGGAATTGTGCCGAGCCTCCCTGCAGCACAGAGGATGAAAGACATTAAAATCGGCCTTTTGTTCTGAGGCCCACTGGAGGGCTTTGTAAATATTAAAGTGAAAGAACTGCCTGAATGCGGACCCCACCGATGGGGAAGAATTGATGAACACTACAACTCCCAGTATGCAATTTTCATTTACTCACCTGTGATGATTGAACTGAATTAAGATCGTTGTGGTGTTTTTTTCGTATTCTGCCGGTTTCCCTATGATTAAGGAGCAGCCAGCTCCGAAACGCGTCAGGGTGAAAGCAATTGGAACAGAGGTGCCGGTTTGTTAATAAAACTTTCAGTTGAAAGCATCTTCAGTGGAGTGCGTCCTCGAGATCTGGGCATGTTTGGAAGCATATGTAACACGGCTGGTCCGGCCGTGGAGGATCGCACCGCCCATAAAGAAGGGTCTGTGAGGTTTGGAATTGTGCCGAGCCTCCCTGCAGCACAGAGGATGAAAGACATTAAAATCGGCCTTTTGTTCTGAGGCCCACTGGAGGGCTTTGTAAATATTAAAGTGAAAGAACTGCCTGAATGCGGACCCCACCGATGGGGAAGAATTGATGAACACTACAACTCCCAGTATGCAATTTTCATTTACTCACCTGTGATGACTGAACTGAATTAAGATCATTGTGGTGTTTTTTTCGCATTCTGCCGGGTTCCCTATGATTAAGGAGCAGCCAGCTCCGAAACGCATCAGGGTGAAAGCAATTGGAACAGAGGTGCCGGTTTGTTAATAAAACTTTCAGTTGAAAGCATCTTCAGTGGAGTGCGTCCTCGAGATCTGGGCATGTTTGGAAGCATATGTAACACGGCTGGTCCGGCCGTGGAGGATCGCACCGCCCATAAAGAAGGGTCTGTGAGGTTTGGAATTGTGCCGAGCCTCCCTGCAGCACAGAGGATGAAAGACATTAAAATCGGCCTTTTGTTCTGAGGCCCACTGGAGGGCTTTGTAAATATTAAAGTGAAAGAACTGCCTGAATGCGGACCCCACCGATGGGGAAGAATTGATGAACACTACAACTCCCAGTATGCAATTTTCATTTACTCACCTGTGATGATTGAACTGAATTAAGATCGTTGTGGTGTTTTTTTCGCATTCTGCCGGTTTCCCTATGATTAAGGAGCAGCCAGCTCCGAAACGCGTCAGGGTGAAAGCAATTGGAACAGAGGTGCCGGTTTGTTAATAAAACTTTCAGTTGAAAGCATCTTCAGTGGAGTGCGTCCTCGAGATCTGGGCATGTTTGGAAGCATATGTAACACGGCTTGTCCGGCCATGGAGGATCGCACCGCCCATAAAGAAGGGTCTGTGAGGTTTGGAATTGTGCCGAGCCTCCCTGCAGCACAGAGGATGAAAGACATTAAAATCGGCCTTTTGTTCTGAGGCCCACTGGAGGGCTTTGTAAATATTAAAGTGAAAGAACTGCCTGAATGCGGACCCCACCGATGGGGAAGAATTGGTGAACACTACAACTCCCAGTATGCAATTTTCATTTACTCACCTGTGATGATTGAACTGAATTAAGATCGTTGTGGTGTTTTTTTCGCATTCTGCCGGGTTCCCTATGATTAAGGAGCAGCCAGCTCCGAAACGCGTCAGGGTGAAAGCAATTGGAACAGAGGTGCCGGTTTGTTAATAAAACTTTCAGTTGAAAGCATCTTCAGTGGAGTGCGTCCTCGAGATCTGGGCATGTTTGGAAGCATATGTAACACGGCTGGTCCGGCCGTGGAGGATCGCACCGCCCATAAAGAAGGGTCTGTGAGGTTTGGAATTGTGCCGAGCCTCCCTGCAGCACAGAGGATGAAAGACATTAAAATCGGCCTTTTGTTCTGAGGCCCACTGGAGGGCTTTGTAAATATTAAAGTGAAAGAACTGCCTGAATGCGGACCCCACCGATGGGGAAGAATTGATGAACACTACAACTCCCAGTATGCAATTTTCATTTACTCACCTGTGATGATTGAACTGAATTAAGATCGTTGTGGTGTTTTTTTCGCATTCTGCCGGTTTCCCTATGATTAAGGAGCAGCCAGCTCCGAAACGCGTCAGGGTGAAAGCAATTGGAACAGAGGTGCCGGTTTGTTAATAAAACTTTCAGTTGAAAGCATCTTCAGTGGAGTGCGTCCTCGAGATCTGGGCATGTTTGGAAGCATATGTAACACGGCTGGTCCGGCCGTGGAAGATCGCACCGCCCATAAAGAAGGGTCTGTGAGGTTTGGAATTGTGCCGAGCCTCCCTGCAGCACAGAGGATGAAAGACATTAAAATCGGCCTTTTGTTCTGAGGCCCACTGGAGGGCTTTGTAAATATTAAAGTGAAAGAACTGCCTGAATGCGGACCCCACCGATGGGGAAGAATTGATGAACACTACAACTCCCAGTATGCAATTTTCATTTACTCACCTGTGATGATTGAACTGAATTAAGATCGTTGTGGTGTTTTTTTCGTATTCTGCCGGTTTCCCTATGATTAAGGAGCAGCCAGCTCCGAAACGCGTCAGGGTGAAAGCAATTGGAACAGAGGTGCCGGTTTGTTAATAAAACTTTCAGTTGAAAGCATCTTCAGTGGAGTGCGTCCTCGAGATCTGGGCATGTTTGGAAGCATATGTAACACGGCTGGTCCGGCCGTGGAGGATCGCACCGCCCATAAAGAAGGGTCTGTGAGGTTTGGAATTGTGCCGAGCCTCCCTGCAGCACAGAGGATGAAAGACATTAAAATCGGCCTTTTGTTCTGAGGCCCACTGGAGGGCTTTGTAAATATTAAA
Organism: Triturus cristatus; assembly: GCF_964204655.1. NCBI lineage: Eukaryota > Metazoa > Chordata > Amphibia > Caudata > Salamandridae > Triturus > Triturus cristatus. Next base: position 363,501,185 of record NC_140580.1, read on the forward strand.
GTGAAAGAACTGCCTGAATGCGGACCCCACCGATGGGGAAGAATTGATGAACACTACAACTCCCAGTATGCAATTTTCATTTACTCACCTGTGATGATTGAACTGAATTAAGATCGTTGTGGTGTTTTTTTCGCATTCTGCCGGGTTCCCTATGATTAAGGAGCAGCCAGCTCCGAAACGCGTCAGGGTGAAAGCAATTGGAACAGAGGTGCCGGTTTGTTAATAAAACTTTCAGTTGAAAGCATCTTCAGGGGAGTGCGTCCTCGAGATCTGGGCATGTTTGGAAGCATATGTAACACGGCTGGTCCGGCCGTGGAGGATCGCACCGCCCATAAAGAAGGGTCTGTGAGGTTTGGAATTGTGCCGAGCCTCCCTGCAGCACAGAGGATGAAAGACATTAAAATCGGCCTTTTGTTCTGAGGCCCACTGGAGGGCTTTGTAAATATTAAAGTGAAAGAACTGCCTGAATGCGGACCCCACCGATGGGGAAGAATTGATGAACACTACAACTCCCAGTATGCAATTTTCATTTACTCACCTGTGATGATTGAACTGAATTAAGATCGTTGTGGTGTTTTTTTCGCATTCTGACGGTTTCCCTATGATTAAGGAGCAGCCAGCTCCGAAACGCGTCAGGGTGAAAGCAATTGGAACAGAGGTGCCGGTTTGTTAATAAAACTTTCAGTTGAAAGCATCTTCAGTGGAGTGCGTCCTCGAGATCTGGGCATGTTTGGAAGCATATGTAACACGGCTGGTCCGGCCGTGGAGGATTGCACCGCCCATAAAGAAGGGTCTGTGAGGTTTGGAATTGTGCCGAGCCTCCCTGCAGCACAGAGGATGAAAGACATTAAAATCGGCCTTTTGTTCTGAGGCCCACTGGAGGGCTTTGTAAATATTAAAGTGAAAGAACTGCCTGAATGCGGACCCCACCGATGGGGAAGAATTGATGAACACTACAACTCCCAGTATGCAATTTTCATTTACTCACCTGTGATGATTGAACTGAATTAAGATCGTTGTGGTGTTTTTTTCGCATTCTGCCGGTTTCCCTATGATTAAGGAGCAGCCAGCTCCGAAACGCGTCAGGGTGAAAGCAATTGGAACAGAGGTGCCGGTTTGTTAATAAAACTTTCAGTTGAAAGCATCTTCAGTGGAGTGCGTCCTCGAGATCTGGGCATGTTTGGAAGCATATGTAACACGGCTGGTCCGGCCGTGGAGGATCGCACCGCCCATAAAGAAGGGTCTGTGAGGTTTGGAATTGTGCCGAGCCTCCCTGCAGCACAGAGGATGAAAGACATTAAAATCGGCCTTTTGTTCTGAGGCCCACTGGAGGGCTTTGTAAATATTAAAGTGAAAGAACTGCCTGAATGCGGACCCCACCGATGGGGAAGAATTGATGAACACTACAACTCCCAGTATGCAATTTTCATTTACTCACCTGTGATGATTGAACTGAATTAAGATCGTTGTGGTGTTTTTTTCGCATTCTGCCGGTTTCCCTATGATTAAGGAGCAGCCAGCTCCGAAACGCGTCAGGGTGAAAGCAATTGGAACAGAGGTGCCGGTTTGTTAATAAAACTTTCAGTTGAAAGCATCTTCAGTGGAGTGCGTCCTCGAGATCTGGGCATGTTTGGAAGCATATGTAACACGGCTGGTCCGGCCGTGGAGGATCGCACCGCCCATAAAGAAGAGTCTGTGAGGTTTGGAATTGTGCCGAGCCTCCCTGCTGCACAGAGGATGAAAGACATTAAAATAGGCCTTTTGTTCTGAGGCCCACTGGAGGGCTTTGTAAATATTAAAGTGAAAGAACTGCCTGAATGCGGACCCCACCGATGGGGAAGAATTGATGAACACTACAACTCCCAGTATGCAATTTTCATTTACTCACCTGTGATGATTGAACTGAATTAAGATCGTTGTGGTGTTTTTTTTCGCATTCTGCCGGTTTCCCTATGATTAAGGAGCAGCCAGCTCCGAAACGCGTCAGGGTGAAAGCAATTGGAACAGAGGTGCCGGTTTGTTAATAAAACTTTCAGTTGAAAGCATCTTCAGTGGAGTGCGTCCTCGAGATCTGGGCATGTTTGGAAGCATATATAACACGGCTGGTCCGGCCGTGGAGGATCGCACCGCCCATAAAGAAGGGTCTGTGAGGTTTGGAATTGTGCCGAGCCTCCCTGCAGCACAGAGGATGAAAGACCTTAAAATCGGCCTTTTGTTCTGAGGCCCACTGGAGGGCTTTGTAAATATTAAAGTGAAAGAACTGCCTGAATGCGGACCCCACCGATGGGGAAGAATTGATGAACACTACAACTCCCAGTATGCAATTTTCATTTACTCACCTGTGATGATTGAACTGAATTAAGATCGTTGTGGTGTTTTTTTCGCATTCTGCCGGTTTCCCTATGATTAAGGAGCAGCCAGCTCCGAAACGTGTCAGGGTGAAAGCAATTGGAACAGAGGTGCCGGTTTGTTAATAAAACTTTCAGTTGAAAGCATCTTCAGTGGAGTGCGTCCTCGAGATCTGGGCATGTTTGGAAGCATGTGTAACACGGCTGGTCCGGCCGTGGAGGATCGCACCGCCCATAAAGAAGGGTCTGTGAGGTTTGGAATTGTGCCGAGCCTCCCTGCAGCACAGAGGATGAAAGACATTAAAATTGGCCTTTTGTTCTGAGGCCCACTGGAGGGCTTTGTAAATATTAAAGTGAAAGAACTGCCTGAATGCGGACCCCACCGATGGGGAAGAATTGATGAACACTACAACTCCCAGTATGCAATTTTCATTTACTCACCTGTGATGATTGAACTGAATTAAGATCGTTGTGGTGTTTTTTTCGCATTCTGCCGGTTTCCCTATGATTAAGGAGCAGCCAGCTCCGAAACGCGTCAGGGTGAAAGCAATTGGAACAGAGGTGCCGGTTTGTTAATAAAACTTTCAGTTGAAAGCATCTTCAGTGGAGTGCGTCCTCGAGATCTGGGCATGTTTGGAAGCATATATATATATATATATATATTACCTACTGGCGGTCGCCAGTAGGTAGTTATAGTTAGGACCCTGTTTCCATAGGAAATCCGCAACATTCTATTTGGAATAACTTTGGCGCCGGTCGACGAATCCTCGCGAAATTTTCAAAACTAATGGGGCGCTACGCTCCGCTCCTACCCTGAAAGTCTCGGGGGGATTCGTCAAGCGGGGGCTGAGAAAAAAGGGGGGTCCCAAAACGAGTTTTCCCCATGCATTTTTCCATAGGACCTTTAGACACAGCTACAGCCCGAACGGCTGAACAGAATTACTTGTAATTTGGCAGAGAGGTAGACCTCAGGTCAAGGAAGTGCCTTTTGTAGGTCTGGTGTAAATCTGTTCAGTAGTTCCTGAGAAAATAGCATTTAAATCAATATATATATCTGTAAGCTCGCTCCGAGCGCGCACCGTAAGCTTACCGTACGCGTACGGTGCCGTGCGCGAGCGCGATTCTGATTGGCGGTTAGATCTTAGTAAACATTCGAATCGGTCGAAACCAGGAAGTGTCGGCCGCCATTTTCTCTCTCGCTCTCTGAGGGGGGGAGGAAAAACAAAGTTGGATATCATAAAAAGGGGGCAGGCTAGACAGCTCCTAACCACCTAGCCTTGGTTATGGTGTGCCAGAAGGCCATCCAAAGCCAAAAAATATATATATTTTTTTTTTTTAAAACGCCGAATACGCTTACCGTACGCGTACGGTGAAAAATTAAATAAAAAAAAAAACCAAAATCCATATATTCCCCCCCCCCGTGTGCAAAAGGTGCCCGAAGGGCACCTTTTCTGCATGGCATATAAAACCACTGAACATTTAATTGAAAACCTTTCACAACGAAGCGCATAATATGTCCTCCGTGTGCGGACGGTGCGCGAAGGGCATCGTGCGTACTAACTGCGTTAAGTGGGTGCGCGGTGCGCAAGGGCATCGTGCGTACTAACTGCGTTAAGTGGGCGCGCGGTGCGCAAAGCGCACCGTGCGCGCACGGAACGAACTGCGTGAAGTGGGCGCTCACGGCACAAACGGCGTAAAGTAACTTAGCATTTTAAAAACCGTACAAATTCACTGAAAAAACCATAGGTTTCACACACGTTATAGTTAGGAATTAGCATTTAAAAAACCTTGCAAATTCACTGAAAAAACCATAGGTTTCACACAAGTTATAGTTAGCTGTACATTTCACTCGTAAAAAACCAATGAAATTCCACGTTATAGTTAGTGCAGGCAACTATAACTCACGCGACCGCAATCCTCTGCTGATGCTAATACTGTATTTAGACACTTATTTGCCCATGTCTTCTTCCATTAAATTTTAGCTATACATATATTACAAATATTTTTTTTTAATAAAGACACATATGTCATTAGCAGAGGATTGCGGTCGCGTGAGTTATAGTTGCCTGCACTAACTATAACGTGGAATTTCATTGGTTTTTTATGAGTGAAATGTACAGCTAACTATAACTTGTGTGAAACCTATGGTTTTTTCAGTGAATATATATATAGATAGATAGCTATAGATATAGATATAGGAAAAAAAAAATATCATAGCTAGGTGAAATGTCCATTAACAGCGTAATGTTTTAATCTCTAAAAACCATAGAAATTCAGCAGTTATAGTTATCGCAAGTAACTATAACTCATGCCCTAGGTTAACTATAACTTTCTCCCCTGCCATGCACAGTTTTCTTATCAATTATTTCATTGCAAATGTTTCAGTGATATTATCTATAACATAACATGTATATTTGTAAAGCGCGCGTTCACCCAAGGGTGTCTTGTCACTGAAAAACAGATGTTTATTGTTACCCATCTCAATGGTACTCATGTTATTGACCTCAAAAGGATGAACGATAGAATGAAACCACTGAGATTTGAACCTGTGACCATGAGGTCAAACAAAGGCCCCTACAGTGGGTGCATTAGTCCATTAAGGTAATATTCAATTTCATAAGTAAACCCAACCCCCAAAGGGCATGGCCTGCCGCCATACCCCCCTCCTACCTCACCCGCAGTATGTGACCCCACACTGCGCACAGCTGTGTTTTTGATTTGCAAACATTCCAGGGCGGGTTGATCAACATATATCTTTCATTCACACATACGTCCACTAGAGTGCATGCTATAGGTTCTGCGCTATCCTTCCCCGTCCCTACACCCTTTCTAGAACCGTGTGCTCCGATACCACATATATCTTGCACACTTATAACTGCTAGTATCCTGGTACTCCCCCCAGCATTCCCACCCAAACTGATCTATCCCGTTGTCATCTTCCAGACAACACCTCTTAGTTCTATACACAAGTGTCTAACAAAGTTGATAAACACAATCAGACTTTATATTTCATAAAGAATAAATGACACTAGCATTGCCTGACTTGATTGACAAGTAGAACAGCAGGCCACTCTTTACCTACGATGAAGAATCTTCCATCTTACTTTTGACAGCTGGAGCTAGTCTGCAAATCACAGACTTGCCCATCCCTAATTTAGCCATCACAGTCGTATGCATCAATCTCTTGGAACAACGGCACAGCACCAGTTTTTACACAAGCAGTAACAAGTGTCAATTATAGTCAAGCAACTGAGTCTTTCTAAAAGTACAAACAGGTGCCCAGGCTGAGATCATGGGAACTAATATGAACCCATTTCAGGTGAGCGAGCCAGGCTTCATTTGTGACCCCAGCAACCAAGGGGTGGACATAGCTCATTGTCAGAGACAGGCACTTCCTGTGAGCATTATTAAAGTGAGCACGGAAACATGGGTGTGGCCCGTAGGCATTATTAGAGTGGGCAAGTAAACACCGGTGTGACTCGTTGGCATTATTAGAGTGAGCGGGAAAACATGAGTGTGGCCCATGGACATTATTAGAGTGAGCAGGAAAACATGGATGTGGCCTGCGGGCATTATTAGACTGGGCAAGAAAACATGGGTGTGACTCGTGGGCATTATTAGAGTGTGGGAGAAAACATGGGTGTGGCCCGTGGGCATTATTGGAGGGAGCAAGAAAGTATGGGTGTAGCCCATAGGCAATTATTAGTGTGTAAGAAAGCATGGGTGTGTCCCATGGGCATTATTAGCGTGGGCAAGAAAACATGGCTGTGACCTGTTGACATTATTAGATTGAGCAAAAAAACATGGGTGTGGCCTGTGGTCATTATTAAAGTCAGCACGAAAACATGGATGTGGCCCGTGGGTATTATTAGATTCAGCACGAACACCTGGGTGTGGCCTGTGGGCATTATTAAAGTCAGCACGAAAACATAGGTGTGGCCGTGGACATTATTAGAGTGGATAAGAAAACATAGGTGTGGCCGTGGACATTATTAGAGTGGATAAGAAAACATGGGTGTAGCCGTGGGCATTATTAGAGTGGGCGAGAAAACACGGGTGTGTCCCATGGGCATTATTAGAGTGACCAAGAAAACATGGTTGTGGCCCTTAGGCATTATTAGAGTGGGCAAAAAAACACCACTGTTAACCGTTGGCATTATTAGAGTGTGCAGGAAAACATGGATGTTGCCTGTGGGCATTATTAGACTGGGCAAGAAAGCGTGGGTGTGAACTGTGGACATTATTAGAGTGTAATCACAACAAAAGAGTTTGCCTTTTTGAAAGTAGAGCACAACAGTAGAATCCAACTAGGTTCCTAATGCACTGGTTCTCTTATATATTGAGTAATGTGTATAAGTCAACTCTAAACTTACTTATTTGCCTAATGTGAGACCTTGGTGCACTTGCTTCCCTAAGGAAGTTTGTTACCAGAAGTACAGAAACAAGTATGAGTATATTGATCTTTTTCCCTCTTGTGGGGAGTTAAAAACTCCCATAGACACATTGGCAGGGAACCATGCTGTGACCCGTGGATACGGGCCCCGCTGCCATCCTGTGAACTACTTTCATTTAAAATAAGAGCCCTTATTTATAGTAGTGTATTTGTGGTGCCTTAAATAAATGTCCACTTTTGAGTGAATTTCATGGTTTTCTTTTTTCTTTTTCCATCTGGCAATAGCCTGTAACATCTAAATGAACTTCGCTCGAGTATCATGTATGCCTTTTCTTTATAGTTTTCTCGAGCGTATCCATAAATTCGAGATGTCTCACCGGACACTAGTAGGGACACGATTTTCACTTCTAAATGCCAGTCCGCTTTTTCAGAATCCCCACTCGTCCCTTTGTTGTCAATCACCGTGACAACAACCGTCATATGCCTTTCCGTTACCTCTAACAGGATTGGCTATCTGGTTTTGGCATTTAGTCATCACCGCTGCCATTGGCCATTCGCGCGAGTCGTCATTCGTGTGAACGCGATGACGCATGCAGTGACGTATCGCCTGTTCCAATCTCAGGACACTTTCCCCACATTTAAAACAAGCCGGCTTGCCCCGCAGCACCACCATCGGGGTCCAGTTACAGAGGGATCGTGCAGGTACCGAGCGGGTGCCTAGCAGTGCAGGCGTGAGTTCTACAACTACCGAGAGATAAGTAACGGGGTTTTTTGTCCTGATGGCACGACTGAATACTCTCTCGTTCTTTGTCTCTGTTTTTTTCCAGGGTGTACCATTGTTGCTACCAACCCCCTCCCGAGACCCATGGTGTAGTTAATTGCACCTCATGTGAGATACTTTTAATTTGTCTTGTTTTACGAATATTGAGTGCCCAGCAACACTGTGTTTCGACTACTATACGCATAGTGTTTTTCCACACAAGTTCTTGATTATCGATAGACACCGTGATGGGCATAAACACGTCCTACCCTCCTTTTTTTTTGTCATTTTCTCACACGATAGAGATTGACTTATCTTGTTAAGTGCACTTAATTCCTCACAGTAGCACGCAAGGTCAGTGTTACCGTCTAAGTGCACCACGCAGAGCACCAGTGCCTGTACGTCCAACAATGACAAACTTATGCAACCATGCCTAACTACTACATGTCTTTTTTCTCTTTTATGTTTGTCTGTGTATGTTTGATCGTTAACTCAATCCAGAATAAACTCGGTTCCTCTCAACACGAGGGTCTCCAGACTTATACTGTTTTTAATAATTTTTCACATTTATAACCTCTGGTTAGGGTGGGCCTTAGCGCGCCCATACCGCCGAGGTTTACACCACCTTCATGGTCCTGATGAATGCCTGATTAATCATTACACATAGGCAGACACATGTTGACCACATTTTATTGGACATTGCTGAACAATTTATTCAGTACTAATGTCCTACACCTTGTTTTTATACATGTCTGATTGGCTCCTAATACAATTTATTTTTTGACACAATCGAGACATTTTTAAATCACTTTCACTAATCACTGAACACACACTACCAGCTCCGCAGTAATTCTGGCGTTGAAGCACACCAGAGGGGCACTCGGCCTCTCCTGGTGGGGCCCGATAATGAAGCATGTCACCAACTTGGTTGGTGAGTGAGGGCTTTATTAAGAACCTAGTTGGATTCTATTGTTGTGCTCTACTTTAAAAAAGGCACACTCTTTCGTTGTTATGATTTTTCTTACCTGGGGGACTTAGAGTGCTCCGCAGCAATTTCCCTCCCTCTCTTGTTTTCAGCATTATTAGAGTGAGTCAGAAAACATGGGTGTGGCCCTTGGGCATTATTAGAGCGAGCAAGAAAACATGGATGTGGCCCATGGGCATTATTAGAGTGAGCAAGAAAGCATGGGTGTGGCCCTTAGGCATTATTAGAGTGTGTAAGAAAACATGGATGGGGCCTGTGGGCATTATTAGAGTGAGCAAGAAAACATGGGTGTGTCCGATGGGCATTACTAGAGTGGGCAAGAAAACATGGCTGTGACCTGTTGGCATTATTAGAGGGATCAAAACAACATGGGTGTGGCCCGTGGTCATTATTAGAGTCAGCACAAAAACATGGGTGTGGTCCGTGGGCATTATTAGATTCAGCATGAAAACTTGGGTGTGGCCCGTGGGCATTATTAGAGTCAGCACTAAAACATGGGTGTGGAGCGTGGGCATTATTAGAGTGTGCAAGAAAACATGGGTGTGGCCCGAGAGCTTTATTTGAGTGAGCAAGAAAACATGAGCGTGGCCCGTGGGGATTATTAGAGCGAGCAAGAAAGCATTGGTATGGCCCATAGGTATTGGTAGAGTGTGTAAGAAAACATGGATGTGGCCTGTGGGCATTATTAGAGTGAGCAAGAAAACATGGTTGTGACCTGTTAGCACTATTAGAGGGAGCAAAAAAACATGGGTGTGGCCCGTGGGCATTATTAGATTCAGCACGAAAACTTGGGTGTGGCCCGTGGGCATTATTAGAGTCAGCACGAAAACATGGGTGTGGCCCGTGGGCATTATTAGAGTCAGCATGAAAACATGGGTGTGGCCCGTGGGCATTATTAGAGTCAGCACGAAAATATGGGTGTGGCCCGTGGACTTTATTTGAGCGAGCAAGAAAACATGAGCATGTCCTGTGGGGATTACTAGAGCGAGTAAGAAAACATGGATGTGGCCCGTGAGCATTATTAGAGTGAGCAAGAAAGCATTGGTGTGGCCCATAGGCATTATTAGAGTGTGTAAGAAAACATGGTGTTGGCTGTGGTCATTATTAGAGTGAGCAAGAAAACATGGGTGTGTCCCGTGGGCATTATTAGAGTGGGCAAAAAAACATGGGTGTGACCCGTTGGCATTATTAGTGTGTGCAAGCAAACATAGGTGTGGCCCGTGGGCATTATTAGAGTCAGCACGAAAACATGGGTGTGGCCCGTGGGCATTATTAGAGTCAGCATGAAAATATGGGTTTGGCCCGTGGACATTATTAGAGTGGGTAAGAAAACATGGGTGTGGCCCGTGGGCATTATTAGAGTGCGCAAGAAAACATGGGTGTGGCCTGCGGGGATTATTAGAGTGAGCAATAAAACATGGGTGTGGAGCTTAGGCATTATTAGAGTGTGCAAGAAAACATGGGTGTGGCCTATGGGCTTTATTTGAGCGAGTAAGAAAACATGGGCGTGGCCTGTGGGGATTATTAGAGCGAGCAAGAAAACATGGATGGGGCCCGTGGGCATTATTAGAGGGAGCGAGAAAGCATTGATGCGGCCCATATGCATTATTAGAGTGTGTAAGAAAACATGGATGTGGCCTATGGGCATTATTAGAGTAAGCAAGAAAACATGGGTGTCTCCCGTGGGCATTATTACAGTGGGCAAAAAAACATGGGTGTTACCCGACGGCATTATTAGAGTGTGCAAAAAAACATGGGTGTGACCCGTTGGTATTATTAGATTGATCAAGAAAACATGGGTGTGGCCCGTGGATATTATTAGAGTCAGCACAAAAACATTGGTGTGGCCTGTGGACATTATTAGAGTGGTATGAAATCATGGGTGTGACCCATGGGCAGTATTAGAGTGGGCAAGAAATCATGGGTGTGGTCCGTGGACATTATTTGAGCGAGCAAGAAAACATGGGCGTGGCCTGTGGGGATTATTAGAGCGAGCAAGAAAACATGGATGTGGGCTGTGGGCATTATTAGAGTGAGCAAGAAAACATGGGTGTGTCCCGTGGGCATTATTAGAGTAGGCAAAAAACATGGGTGTGACCCGTTGGCATTATTAGAGTGTGCAAGAACACATGGGTGTGGCCAGTGGTCATTATTAGAGACAACCCGAAAACATGGGTGTGGCCCGTGGGCATTATTAGAGTCAGCATGAAAATATGGGTGTGGCCCGTGGACATTATTAGAGTGGGTAAGAAAACATGGGTGTGGCACGTGGGCATTATTAGAGTGTTCAAGAAAACATGGGTGTGGCCCGTGGGCATTATTAGAGTGAGCAAGAAAACATGGGTGTGGCCTGTGGGCTTTATTTGAGCGAGCAAGAAAACATGGGTGTGGCCTGTGGGCTTTATTTGAGCGAGCAAGAAAACATGGGCGTGGCCTGTGGGGATTACTAGAGCGAGCAAGAAAACATGGATGGGGCCCGTGGGCATTTTTAGAGTGAGCAAGAAAGCATTGGTGTGGCCCATACGCATTATTAGAGTGTGTAAGAAAACATGGATGTGGCCTCTGGGCATTATTAGAATGAGCAAGAAAACATGGGTGTCTCCCGTGGGCATTATTAGAGTGGGCAAAAAAACATGGGTGTGACCCGTTGGCATTATTAGATTGAGCAAGAAAACATGGGTGTGGCCTGTGGGCATTATTAGAGTCAGAACGAAAACATAGGTGTGGCCTGTGGGCATTATTAGAGTGAGCAATAAAACATGAGTGTGGCCCGTGGGCATTATTAGTGTGTGCATGAAAACATGGGTGTGGCCTGTGGGCTGTATTAGAGCGAGCAGGAAAACATGGGCGTGGCCTGTGGGCATTATTAGAATGTGCAAGAAAACATGGGTGTGGCCTGTAACCATTATTAGAGTGAGCAAAAACACATGGGTGTGGCCTTTGGGCATTATTAGAGACATGGTGTGGCCTGTGGGCATTATTAAAGTGAGTAAGAAAAAATGGGTGTGGCCCGTGGGCATTATTAGAGTGGGTAAGAAAACATGCAGCACCTTCTTGTTCTCCCTTGTTTATTTTTCCCCAGCTATAACTTTTCCCTGTTCTTTCTCACAGCCCCCTTCCCACGCCCTCTTTATTATCTTTCTCTACTTCCCACCAATTCATTGTTTTTTCACTTCTACCCATCACTCTATCCCTATATGGACGGATTTATTTCCTGCCCCCTTTATTACGCCAGTGTCCCTCGTACTCCCTGTGATCCTTCCACCCCTCACTTAGGCCCAGATTCACTTTTGTTTCACACAACGCAGCACTGCAAGGCAACTTGCTGCATTGTGTTATGTGAAAGGAAGAGAGCAGAAACATACTATATCTACTAAGATATGGTGCACATCTGATCTCTCCTTGCGCTGGCGCACTTGTGTTGAATGCATCACACGCATGAAAAGAGGGAGTAACGCCTCTGTCTGGTAGGTGCACTGTTTTGCTAAACACCCAGGTTTGCAAGTCTTTGTAAATCTGGGTTTGCATCAGAAATCATGGGTGGATGCACGGGAACACCCATGCTCCATCCATGTAACACCTACCCGATGCAAAGTAATACAAGGCAGTGCTATGCGCTGCAGAGGCGGCATCTCTGCTAACGCAGAGGAACGTTGCCTCACTCCATTTCGAGCAGTGGATAAAAGAAAAATAAGATGATTATAACACAAGGTTACTATTATTTTATTTTTCCGATCTACGGGGCGGGCGAGGCTTGGCCGTTGTCACAGCCAGCGAGGGGAGATGTGGCAGGCACTTAAGTGGGCATGACTGCTTAGCCGGCCATCTTGGCCTGGCCAAACAGTCATGTGCACTTTGCATGTTCCCCACCAGGCTGTAATGCGCATCCTTATGTGGAACATCCACAGGCTCCCACTGCCTGTCTGAATGCCGAACCACAGTGCTCAGACAAATCACAGCATTGTAGCATTGTGATTGGCTAGGGGAGCCTGTTTGCTTTAAGCAGGAACAGAAGAGGACGATGCAAGACGAGGCCGTGATCCGGGAGCAAGGTAAGTCATTTTTTAAAATGTATTTTCATATATAGCCCTGATACTTGGTGGCAGCGCTGCCATGCATTACTTTGCAATTACTAAGCCAAGCAAAACCATGCAAATCGACTTTGCATGGGGTATTAAATGCCAAAATGGATTTTCTTCGGAGCGGTACTACAAAATTGATACAACCCTGACACAAAATTAGGAAAATCTGAGCCTCAGTATCTCTTTGTTTGCACATATGGTCCCATCTATTCTCTTGCATTCTTCAAACTCTCCGGCTCCTCCTTCCCTGGTCCCTTTTGACTCCCAATTTCACTTACCTCCTGTCTTCCTGCCTTTCTACTTTCTATTACCTCCTACATCTCCACGCGAAATCCATTTGGATGACCTGCACAAGCTGAGATGGAAAGATTTCTAAAGGTCTAGGCAAAACAATATTTTGTTGTTTGGGTGCTCTCATTCCCCTAATAACTCGATTATTTTAAGTCCGTTTCCTTTCATCTGGACCCCTCCTGTGGCTATTTGTGGGGGTGCCATAAAGCATCTGGCTGAAGTGGCCTCAGTACTAAAGTGTTGTCATTTTACACAGTTTGCACTGAACCAGTTCTAAGCATGAGAGCCAAGTTAAGTTTTGCCTTTGCCACCATATTGAGAGAACTGGGGTCTGGAGTCCACCACAGCAGGGTACATTAGGTTTTCCCTGGAGGTTGAGGGAGTACATGCTGCCTGATCATTCTGTCCTTGTCCTCACAGATGAAACTGCCAACAGGAATGGTCCCTGAAAATGAATGGGAGTGGAGGTAGTGAAGCACAGAAAGGCACGCTGTGCAGCAGGGACTTCTGAAAACAAACTTCACCATCAATTCAAAAATAACTACGATAATTAAGTGTGGTGGAGACCTGGCAGGACAACAAACATGTAGGTACTGGCATCGTTTCCACGTCCCCGAGGACATTCCGCGTCTTTGTAATATCTGCCTTCATCTTGACTGTGGTCAATATGGGAGGGGACAGGGCGGATCGCTTCCTCCTGCCAAGGCGCGGCTGCCTGCAATATGTCTATTTTTATTGGCCATCTGCTCCCTATCATGGGGGATCCATCTCAACTGGGAAACAAGGGAAGTTGATGGTTCTTAAGTTTTCTATTTCATGGTAAGTTTTGCTCTCTAAGTATTGGGGCTCAATCTTAACACCCAAGAACAGGAACAAAATATTTTCCTTGAAGTGAAGACCGAGAAATAGCTTTTCAAATGTTTTCCTCATAGAAAAACAGCTACAAAATAAGATAGCTGAGAGTCAACAAACAGAGAAAAAATCAAAACTATGCCCAGTGGAGTTTGCAGAGCTGCGCTACGAGGAACTCCGTACATTGGCTAAAAAACTCTGCCGTGCTATGTAGAGTTGCACATGTGGGCAGAGTTTTCCAGAAACCCGTTTGCATTGCCATGTGCAACACGGAATGCGCCCTCAAGTTTCAAATCATGCATGAACGGCACCACGTGGTTCTCATGTGCGTCCTCATGTTGCAAATCAAGAGTGAATGGCACCACGCGGTTCGCATGGTCGTGGCCATCTTGTTTTTCTACTCTCTCTTATGGTGGTGGGTCTAAATTTCAATCCCTCTTTAACCCCCCCACCATCAAACTTATTTACCCCTCATTTTTATTTAATATATTAGTGTGTCTTTGTGTATTTTTTTGGGTTTTTTCATGACTTTTTGTATTTTGTTTATTTTTACCTTACTTCTTTCCTTTCCTTCCTTTATCTTCTTTCCTCATCTTTCTTTACCCCACCCATTGCCAAGGCAGAGGGTTGTCTACCTTCTGGGTGGCGCTGCTGCAAAAGTGTGCAGGCATGGACGATCTTTAGCAAGGAGGAGGTGGCAGCACTATGTTTTTTTTGTGCAGCGTCACCTCCCCTCCATGCAGAAAGCAGGCCCGGCAGCTGATAACCTACGGAAACGTCAGCCGTGCAGAGGGGGGTGCACAATGCGGACGGTGCCTCACCCAAGTTTGGTGCACCATCCAGCAACTGAAGCACTTCTGGGCGGATATTTCAGACTGGAAAAAGGACCCGATCGACCTGCTAGGCATCGAGATTTCAGAGCTCAGTGAGTATTAACTATTTGTTGTGTTTGTGTTCTACAATGCTAAAAAAAAGAATTCCGAATAGCATGTTGCTCACACTCGAAGGTAAGTTACGGTTAGTTTACATTGGAATATTATTATGTCATCCGCTTTCTAGTTTCCACTAGACAGGTGCTCAATGCTACAGAATCATACTTATCATTGGTGCTCGCTCTGGCTGATTAATTAAGAAGTGCACACAGTTCCAATCCATTTCACTGCAATGTGTGATATGCATCTATGCACTGCAAAAAAGGGAGACTGAGTTGGTCCATCAAGGGGGTTAAGAAATGAGAATAGAATCAAAGATCATTCACTGCAATGCATTAGTTACAAATGTAGTATTTGTTAAGGAAATTTGCAATAGGGATTTTAGGAATAATATGGACAACTTAATGATAGTCAATAGACTCAAATCTAGTACTATAGGTGTTCTGTTTTAGAGAAGTACAATGTCACTGTGTTTGCCTGTCATAATGATTTTGTGGAGATTAGCTAAAGCACTAATATTTTTTTTTAAATATTCTTTTTTTTCTGAAATGTTTTTATTTATATATTTCCAGATACAAAAAGCAAAAGAAATCACAGCAAGATCAGTTACATTCATGCAGTGACATACATATGTTGGCCGTGCGTCATACAATCCTGCGTCGCAACCCCTTAGGGCGTCTTGAACTATCATTTTCTGTCCGTTCACATATCCTCATTTTATTATCACAGGGTTCCTCCTCTTCTTGGATGTTTGAATGCTAGGGGGCCAAAACTTATGTGTAGGGTTAAAGAAAGGGCCCCTCAAAGGCCTTCTAACCATTTCCCAGCCCCCCATCTAGGCCATAATATGCCCTCCATTTGCCCCACACCTTGTGGAATTTCTTTGGGCACCCCCTCGCCTTATAGGTGACCCTTTCTGCCGCCATGTACATATCCATCCCTGCTTTCCATTCACGGAGCAGGGGAGCGGTTGCGGCCCCCCAAGTT
The DNA here is from genome assembly GCF_964204655.1 of Triturus cristatus. NCBI lineage: Eukaryota > Metazoa > Chordata > Amphibia > Caudata > Salamandridae > Triturus > Triturus cristatus. The sequence goes on from NC_140580.1 coordinate 363,516,815, forward strand.
TGTGCTACGTCTCTTTTCGCCACCACCAGGGCTAACATAATAAAAATGAAGTGCGGTCGGCCCAGATCTACATCCCCGGGTATGCCCAACAGTATAAATTTAGGGCCCAAGGGGATAGTTGTGTCTAGCACCTTGCTCAATTCCCCCAATACCTTCTCCCAGTAGGCCTGTATCTCGGTGCAGTCCCAGATGGTGTGATAAAAATCTCCCTTCTCATAGCCACACCTCTGACAACTAGGGTCTCTGGCTCGGCCCATTCGGTGAAGTCTGGCCCTGTCATAATAGACTCTGTGAAATATTTTATATTGGATGAGGCGAAGGCGGGATTTAACAGCCACTTCCCTGTGGTGCATCTGGGCTGCTTCCCAATCTATGTTCTCAAGTGCGCCTAAGTTCTGTTCCCATGTCTCCCTCAGCCTGCCCAGCCTGTCTATCAAGTATAATCTTGCAGACCAAGGTTTGATATGTAAGTGATACCGCCTTGGTAGGCATTTGCTCCTGTAGCAGGCGCCCCTCCAGTGGTGCATAGTCTGGTAGCGAGGAAGAGAGTAGGGTCTCTGCCTGCCAGGCATGTCAGAGTTGCGCGCACTTGAAGAACTGGGAAGTATGCAATGCAAAGTCTTTCTGTAGCGAGCGGAAGCTTTTGAGTTTAGCCTTGGCTGCAATGTCGCCTATGGTAGAGTAACCTATGGCTTTCCATCCCTAAAAGCCCCTCCGTTTTTGGATTTCTTTGAGCCCGGGACAGTGCCAAAGAGGTGTCTGCTAAGTAGGTTTGTGATCCCACCCCATTGCCTTCGTTGTTCTCTCCCACACTTCTATTGTGGCTTGGGTAGCCGGGAGAAGCTGCCCCTTACCCCGTCCCCCGTAGAGATAATGCAGGCAGGTACGTCCTGCCATGGTTTCCCTCTCCAGTCTGTAGGTGGGATGGTCTGCCGTGGCGTGTATCCAATCATTCACCAGGGTTAGGTGTTCCGCCCAATAGTAGGCCTCTATGTCTGGCAGCGAGATCCCCCCATTATATTGGTTACGTTGCAAAGTAGTCAAAGCAATCCTTGGTTGTTTCCCAAGCCATAGGAGGGAGCGCAATTTCACTTCAATAGCTCGGAAAGTTAGTCTCGAAAGGGGGAAATACACGTTCTGTAGCGCATATAGGAAGCGAGGCAGGGCAATCATTTTAAACATGGCAGCCCGGCCTAGAATAGTGAGAGGAAGGGATTTCCATCCCTGCTCGTCTTCTGCAAAATTTGTAAGTACCCGTTGGATCTTTCTCTGGTAGTAGAGGTTCTTATCTGTAGTGAGGTAAATTCCTAAGTATGTGAACCCATTATGAGCTATCTGGAGGGCCCCGGGGAGGGTAGGCCTAGTGGACAGGGATCCCGGACTATATATCACCGACTTCTACCAGTTAATGGTGTACCCTGAGTGAGTGCCATAGACGTCCAAGGTGGAAAACAAGGTGGGAATCGTGGTGTCTGGATGCGTAATATAAAGCAGGATATTGTCCGCATATAGAGAGATCTTTTCTTCCCATGTGTCCCCCGGTTTAATGCAGAACCCTCGAATCTCTGGGCACTGCCTTATCGCTCAAGCCACTGCTTCGATCGTGAGAGCAAAGAGCAATGCGGAGAGAGGACAGCCCTGACGGGTACCTCTTCTGATCGGAAAGTCTCCAGAGATCTGCCTATTGACCCTAACCCTCGCCTGGGGGTCCCTATACAGGAGTCCCACCCAGTTTCAGAAATTGTGACCTAGACCGAATTTGACCAAGGTGGCCCCGGGAAGGGCCAGTGGATCGCATCAAACTCCTTCCCGCATCCAGGGACAGGAGCAGGTGTGGGGTGTCGTGGTCCTGAACCTCCATTAGCCAATTATGGGTCCTGCGCAGATTCAGTCGAGTCACCTGGCCGGGCAAGAAACCGGTCTGATCCTGATGCACTAAAGTTGTGATTACCTGGCGGAGCCTCATGGCAAGGATCGTAGCCAGTATTTTCACCTCAATATTGAGAAGGGATATTGGCCGATATGATGTATAGTCAGCAGGGGGCTTCTCCTGCTTATGAATAGGGATAATCGTGGCCATGCGCAGGTCCAGGGGTAGGATTCCCTCTTGAGACGCATCCTGAAAGAGATTCAGTAGGTGGGGGCTAAAGAGATCTGCGCACTTCTTATAGAGTTCCGCAGGTAGGCCATTGGGATCCGGGGTCTTCCCGGGACGTAGTCGGGTTATAGCCAGTTTAATTTCATCAACAGTCATATCTGAGTCTAGCCCCTCCCTGTCAACCTCGTCCAGTAGTGGAGTACGAATTTCCGTCAAGTATTCCGTGAGGTTCGAGAGCGTAGTCCGGGTCCGGGCTTCATAGAAGTTTTGATAGTAGGACGCAAAAGTCTGCACTATCTGCTTATCTCGCGTCTGTGTTATCCCTTGGGGGTCTATAATACTCGCCACCCAAAGGGCCTCCACCTCCCTATGACTAAGCCATGCCAGGAGCCTGCCCTACTTGTCCCCCACATTATACAGCCTAGGCAGGGTCACCTGGGCCTGCGCCTTAGCCGCCTGAGTAGCCAGGGCCCTATATTGATGCTGCACATCCGTTAGCTGTCGCAGGACTGGAGGGTCTCTCTGCGCGATGTTCCGTCTTACTAGGGTAAGAATCTGGGCCTCCAGTGTGGTGAGTTCTTCCTGAGCCTTCCTCTTTTCCCAAGCTATTCTATTTTGCACTCTCTCTTAGAACTGTTTTATACGCATCCCAGATCACCACCCCTGACTGCACAGAACCCTGATTTTCAGCAAAAAAGACTTTTGGATCAGATACCCTGGAGCACCTCCTTGGTCTGTGGTTCCCATGCCAACAATCTCCAGCTCCCATGCCCAGTCCGGGCCCTTTCGCCCACTTGAACATATAGGGGTGAGTGGTCAGATAAACCCCTGGCCATGTATTCCGCCTCGTATATGTCCTGTATTTCACCGCTCGGGAGGAATACATAATTCAGTCTCGAGTAAACCCTATGGGCACCAGAATAATACGAGTATTGTTGTTCCCCTAGATGCAGGTGTCGCCACACATCCACCAGACCCAGTGTGTCTGCAAGACGCGCTAATTGTGTGACAGGGGACGGCTGGACATGCTTCCCCAAACGGTCTATGGGGATATGCATCACGTCGTTGAAGTCACCTCCGATTATGTGTGTCGAGCCCGGTGTCTCTAGTAATATGTCCGTCACCTTATTTAGTGTCTTGGTATGCAGTTTCGGCGGGGCATAGACTGATAGAATGGTAACGTTCCTCCTTCCCCATGACCCTGTCACTCCCACATAGGTGCCCTGGGGGTCTTTCCTAGTATGTTTCACACTGAAGAGAGGCGACTTTTTAATCAGGATGGCAACTCCTCTAGAGCCGGAGGTGTACCCCGCATGCGCCAGGACGGTGTATGCCCCTTGTGCCAGGAACCCACATTTCGTGCCTTCAAGCCATGTTTCCTGTACCAGCACCACATCCGGGTGGGTGCGTTTTATAAAAGACGACACCAACCCTCTTTTTATTTTGTCCCCAAGGCCGTTAACATTACAGGTTGGGCCATGAAGGGGCTATCCTCCGAACCCGTCATGGAAGACTGTAGTGTACTGGTGGGACATGCATTCATATGTGGTAATATGAAGCCCTGTACTAGGAATTTGGTTGGTTGTGTATGCTCTGAGAACTCTGTGACTGTACCTCAACAAAAACGTAATAAACAATAACAACAATTCAAATGATTGAAGCCCCCTGCCATCCCTCCCCCACCCCACCTTGAAGGACTGGGTTATTCTAAGACCCAGCGGTGCCAGGGGACAACACCTGAAACCTTCGTGGGTTACCTGTTCTGGCGTACAAAATACAGAGACACGGGACACTTCCAGCGACGTCAAAGATCAGCGTTTATTTACTGCAGGGATACAGAAATCGCAAGAAGTACACAGCGTTACAACTCAGTTCCCACAATAAACTTCAAAAGAGTCGCGTTCATGTTTCAGGAGGCCGGAACATAATTACAGCAGCATTGCCGGTTCCCAACTGTAAAAACATATCATCCCCACAGTTAAACACATTCCATTCTGACTGTAAACACATTAAGAGAAGGGACAGAAACAGATGCAAAGAAAGAACAAGGATGCACGACAGATTGAAAAAGAGTGTTGGGAGTAATAACGGGAACTTGATTACAGGATCAAAGACCTCGTGCCCAATGCATGCACGACTGAAACAATAGACCAGCACGGTAAGATGAGCCTCGAGCGGGGCCATCTGCCTTTGCCGTGTCATTTCCCCTATCATAAAAGTCACCCTCAAAGAAACTTGTGTCCTTCGTGTAAGCTTGGGAATCCCAGGGTCACAGAGCGGACAAAGTCCGTTCGCTGGCTACTTGAGGGCAAGAGACAAGATGGATGCCGCATCTAAAATGGAACCCGAGGGTTCGGACGGACAAACCCAAAAATGAGACGAACCATACGTGGTTGCGTAGCGAAAACGCGTACACCCACTAAACTCGTCATTTGCGGTTCGTAGACACCAAACTCATCCATATTCGACAACACCCAAAAAGTGTCATTCCGTCTCGCACGGAACCTCAGACGCTCCTTTTGCCCTCATGTAGGCAAGCACTAGTCAAGATCGGAATCGATTTCGAAATTCATCAGATCGGTCAGCTGTTGCTGGAACATCATTCTATCCATCAATGTCTCCTTGGTAACCGATGGCCGTCTTATACACGTTGTAGCACAAAGGCCACATAAGGCAGGACCACACTGTACACAAAGACAACACGTGAATAGAAACGTTACCACAACCCCTACGATCATCAGAATTTTCCAACCCCAAGTGGATATCAAGCCCCAAAACCATCCTAGGAGTGTCCAATTACCTTCGTCCACGTGTATGGACTAGGAAATCTTGTGCAACTTCGAGATGGCTTGGTAAACAGTTGGAGCATTGTCAGGAATGAAAATGCAACAGCTCGAATGGATAACTTTACACACACCACCTCTATCTGCAAGAACAACGTCTAGAACCCTACGGTTCTGCAACGTCATGAGTCTATCCGCCTGAAGTTCGGCTGTTAAATTACCAAGGGCACTCGCAGTTATATTAGCAGTCGACTCAACTACACGGGTCAACTGTCTTAGGTTCCTACTATTAACCATAGGTCCCCAAAATGGCAAGAAACCCTTAAAGAAGTCTCCTGCTTCTTGAACGGCAGTGTCCTCTTTGCTAATAACGCCTCTCACAACTCTAGTCTTGTGATAGTCTGAGGCAACTGTAAAAGTCGGTGGTAAAAGATTCGCAATATAACAGGTACCCGAGAAATCACGGGGTAACCATGTATATGCACGTTCATAACATACGAAATAAGTGCCCTTAGCAGTCAGAAAAACAGGGGAAGAGAGCATCGGTAGGACATACGTGTCAGTACAAGCACTGTCTGTTCCCAAGTTGTGCTCTCGGATTTCGACCCAAACCCTTCAAGCAGAAATTACCGAGGTGGGGTACGATCCATATTGGGGACGAACTCTTGAGCTGTCTATCACCCACTGACGTACTATACTCAGCCTCACTCAGATCCTTATAGGCTTTCACCTCTTCATCTGGAATAAGCGATGCATCAAAGACATCTCAGCAATCGCTATCGCCAAAGGCTTGTGGTACGGACCAGGACCAAAGCTTGCAGAGCGTGGCTCTCGGCTGGGGTAGGAATCTAGTGCACTACGGAACATAGTTTGGAATGCTCGAGCTGACCCTTGGGAGCTATAAGGAAGAACCAGATACGGAATACCCCTATCCATGGTATGTGGCATTAACCCACACACCCAACAGTTGGTAGTATTCATCACCAACTGATGCTGATGTAGGAGTTGAACAAAGGAGTTATTCATGAATTCCGCACGTTTAACCTGTTCGTGTTGAGGCAGGGGATGAAAAGAATGTGGGGAAACAGTGGTAATAGAGCTTAGTTTAGGAGAAAGAGTAGGTGAAACAGAAGGTAATAACGACTGTATTCCAAAATACACTCCGCCCACCAATAGCATAGACACAGTCAGAAACAATAGGAACATCTGAAACAGAAAACATTTTGTCTGTACAATCTTATGCAATTTTGATCTTTGCGCCGACATCCTTTCTACTTCCAACAGCTTAGAGAATGCCATCCTCTAAAACCGTCCGTGACGTACTTGACGCACTTCGTTCTGAGTAGCGATTATCAATTCCCAGGAGTTCCCAGGAGTCGACAAAAGTAACCGACCTAGTGTCAGAAACCTGCTAAACAGAAAGGAGTACCCGCACGGCCCTACGGTTAACCCGGATGATAGGTTTTCTTAAACGCACAGTTTTAATACAAATCTCTTAGCAGTGAAAAGCACATAAAAAGAAACTCAAAAAGAAAGGATGTAATTGTTCATAATGTTCGTAGCACCAGAAAAAGAAAATATTAAAAAAAATGTTATTAGTCCTTGCTACGTGGACGAAGAAAGTATCGATTTCTTCCAGGTTGAGTCTGCTCTACAAACAATTGTTCAGCTGGCAAAACAGTGTTCGGTGGAGTGGACGACGATTCAGACCTTGAGTTCTCTACGACTGATGACTTCACAGATATGTCTGGCAGCGACGAACTGTCTCCTACAGGTTGAGCATCACTAAACGGCACAAAGCATAAAGGGGTCTCAGTTTCCGTTGCCGCAATCCCAGTTCTCACCCAACCATCTGTTGGTGAGGGGATTGTTACTTTTTTCGTGTGGCCGGCGTGAACCCAGTTCTTTTTGCCTTCCAACCGAACTGCAGTCCTCGTTGTTAATAAGACTTGAAAGGGTCCCACAAATCTCGGCTCCAAGTTACGTTTTCGGCCAAAATTTCGGGTAACGACCCAATCGCCTGGCCGGAGCTGATGTCCAGGACCCTCTGTCTGTGCCGGTAGAGCTTCAAAGACCTGTTGGTGAATTAACCTTAATTTAGTGGTCAAATCATGAAGATAATCAATTAGCATTGGATACTCAAGACTATCAAAGGCCTTAGGTCTCGGGACTCCCCAAATGTTCGCAGGGCGGCCGAACACAATCTCATATGGGCTAAGCCCTACTCGAGAGTGTACAGTCGCTCTGGTTGACAGGAGTGCCAGAGGCAAGGCATCAGGCCATGATAGACCAGTCGTAGCTTGTATCTTTGCAAGTTTCAGCTTCAGGGTACCATTGTACCCTTCATCTAAACCCGCTGCCTGAGGATGATTAGCACTATGGAATTTCTGACGAATTCCAAGGCCCTTACATACACTCTGCATCACACTTCCCACAAACTCACTTCCATTATCTGCCCACACAATCCGTGGCATTCCATACCGAGGAAAGTATTCCTTCAGTAGGACTTTCGCTGTGGACAGGGCAGTGTTATCCTTCAGGGGATAGGCCTCAATCCATCTGGAGAACGCACAAACCACAACCAAAACATATTTTAGATTATTGCATCTCTCCATATTGATGAAATCCAGTTGGATAACCTCAAAGGGACAAACAGGGGGAGCAAAATGACCAGGTGGAGTGGGGGTGCCCTTGCCAGGATTATGCATCAGACACACCATGCAATTCTTAACCACTCTCTCAGCACATTTAGCAATACCATCATTCTTCCATACAGGGGACAAAAACTTGCATATCCCTTTCGCACTAATGTGTGACAACCCATGAGCCATCGTCACGACAGCTAATACATACGCATCCGGTAACATCCACCTCTGACGTTCCGACAAGTCAACCCAACATCCATGCATATCCAACTTTCCCGGGCTTTCTTTCCACTTGGTCTTTTCAGCTCCAGTGGCCTCGTTCTGAATGGCTTTCACACTCTCAACAGTGTCTTCACACATACCAGTACCTGTCGACCATCTCACTGAACTTGTCACATACATTCGGGTTGCAAGATTCTTAGCCGTTTCCTTAGCAATCTCGTCCGCAAATGCATTACCACGACCAACATCATCCGTCACTTTCCGATGCGCACTACATTTAACGATCGCCACCTGTTTAGGCAATGTAAGTGCATCCAAAAGATCATTCACGAGCTGCCCGTGTTGGATCTTCGTGCCATGCGATGTCATAAATCCTCTTTCTCTCCACAATCGTCCAAAACTGTGCGCAACGCCGAATGCATACTGACTGTCGGTAAACACATTCACTCGCTTTCCTTTAGACAAAACACATGCTCTTGTCAATGCAATCAACTCTGCCGCTTGCGCTGAATTCTGATTCAATCTCGCAGTTTCCACAACCGTACTCAACGTCACTACAGCATACGCAGTCGTCATGTCGCCATTCGGCAATTTATAACAGGAACCATCAACATACAAAGTGCCATCGGGATCTGTCAATGGAGTGTTTTTCAGGTCCACACGACCCTTTGTTTCTTCCTCAGTTCGTAAATAACAATCATGTGGTGGTACATCATCTGATTCCATATTAGTCGGCAACAATGTCGCCGGATTCAATACATTACAACGCTTGATCTGTATATGACTTGCCAGGAGGGTCAACTCATACCCAGACAACCTTGCACTCGTCAGATGTTGAGTTTTTGTCCGATTCAGAAGAGTGTCAACTGCATGCGGAACCATCACTATGAGCATATTATCCATGACCAAACCTGCGGATTGTCGAATAGACGCCGCAGCTGCCGCCGTCGCCCTCAAGCAACTCGACAACGCTCTAGCTACCGGGTCTAAGGTCGAGGAAAAATATGCACACGGACGCTGCTTGCCACCAAATTGTTGCGTTAAAACGCTCAACGCACAACCTTCCCTCTCATGGACGTATAACGTAAATGGCTTACTGTAATCAGGAGTACCTAACACAGGAGCCGAACACAACGCATCACGCAGTTCAGAAAAACTTTTCTGACATTCTTCCGTCCATGGCAAAGGAGTCGAAACATCCTTGCATGTGAGAGCTATCAATGGCTTCGCTAAGAGTGAAAAATTTGGAATCCACTGTCTGCAGTATGACGTGATACCTAGAAAGGCACGCACATCTCTCTGAGTTGTTGGCACAGTCATTCGAGCAATTGCTGCAATTCTTTCGGGGGTCAACCTTCTTCCCGCCTTTGACAATAAGTGACCTAGGTAGGTTACTTCTTGACAACAATATTGCAGTTTAGAAGGTGACACTTTGTGATGTAAGTCACAAAGATGCTGTAACAGTGACACTGTAGCAGTCTTGCAAATCTGTTCAGTGTCTGCAGCTACCAACAGATCGTCAACGTACTGAATCAAGGCCGCACCAGTTAGCAGCACGAACGCATCAAGTTGACTCTTTAAGGCTTGGCTGTAGATCGATGGACTTTCACAGTAGCCCTGAGGTGCACGTTTGAACCTGAAGCTACGACCACCTAATGAGAAACCGAATAAATCTCTGCTTTCCTCAGCAATCGGAATGCTAAAGAACGCATTCTTCAGATCGATTACCGAGAACCATGATGCAGAGGCTGGAATCAGAGTCAGCAAAGCTGTAATGTCAGGTACCACGGGAAACTGTGGAACAACAATTTTATTTACCTCCCTTAAATCAATAACTAGACGGTACACAGGAGGCTTAGAGGGATCAGTTCGCTTCAAAATAGGCAACACAGGACTATTACACACGTTACCTCGTGTTTCCTCAATGACATCTTTATCGATCAAATCGTAAATGATCGCCAATAGTGCTCGTTCACCATCAAGGGAGATACGATACTGAGGTATGCGCGGCAATCGCGCGTTGAATTTCAATTGAACAACATAAGGGGGTATATCCAGCAGGCCCACATCATTGGGACCTGTCGCCCACAAAGAAGCCGGAAGCGAACTCAATTCCGGTGGGAGCTTATCAATCGACAAATACATAGGAGAGATCACTCTCTGACCCAATGTAAGCTCCACTCCTGCGGGAGAGCAATACAAAGTCGCATGTAACCGTTTCAACAGATCCAAGCCCAAAAGATTCTCACCACAACCAGTAGTCAAAATCAACGGAGCTTCTAACTCAGAAGACCCAATTGTAAGGGGCAAAGGGCTAGAAACTGGATTGCTAACGGGGGCGCCAGAGAATCCAACGGAAACATTCGTTAAGCCAGACAAAGGCACGCCAGGGAGTTTCGAATGCATGATAGAACTTTTCGCTGCACCAATGTCCAACAGAAAAGGCTCAACTACGCCCAATGTGGCAACTGCGACATAAGGCCCTCTCTGATTAACCGGAACTGATACTTCTCCCTTCCTCTGTCTACGGCTGTCCTAGTAGATACCATCCGCGTCAACATCATGCTCAACATAATAGTCATCCACATGATACTGTGCAGATCTACCAGACGAGAGATCGCGTCGATCGAAACAATTTTGCGAGTCTGAGGAAGTGGCAAGACGCTCGGTCTGATTCTGAGTAACACCGCGACCTCTACCACGTGAAGCTTGTTGAGGACCACTACGACCTCCTCAAACCGAAACACCATTGTTCCTGTCACGTAAAACTGGACAATTAAACTTCAAATGGCCCTCACCCCGACAATACGCACATTGATTATACCCCAACACAAAGCGAGGTGCAGAAGAGTCATTACGCAACTGTGATCTAGAAAACTGCGATTGCGATCGATTTGGCTGTTGCGAGTCATTGTAATTCGAGCGCGGAGGATACGCTTGCTGCAATAAGACCTTAGTTTTAAGATCCTTCGTTTTCTTGTCTGCGCGTTCGCTTTCTTCCTTCTCTCTGTTTTCATAGTACTGGGCCGTAGCTAATATCTGAGCAGTGGTAGAAACAGCCCACGAACTTTCAGAATTCTTCAGCTTGTTGCTGAGTTCAGGCAACAAATTCGATACGAATTTATCAACGAACAACCGCTGACCACCCTCAGAGCTCATGTCCTGACCACTATGATCAATAAATGCCTCCTCAAATCTTGTAAAGAAATCGGAGACACTCTCATCCCTCTTTTGTTTGCACGCAGACAACTTGTCCCAATTAATGCGTATTGCTGGCATAAGTGTCTTCATAAGGGTAATTATCCTCTGGGGCAAATCTGCAATAAGCTGTTCAGGTTTAGCCCCGCCAACTTGCTGGGTGTCTGCCGCCGCAAGAGCAACCCAATCACCGCCTAACTCGGCCGCGTGATTCTCATGACAGATTTTCGCCCAAATCGGCTGAGGCACTACATTGCCAAACAACATGTCAATATCGGCAAGGTTCATAACGGTAGCATCCACTAGTTGGGACAACTCCTTATAATAACCGGCAGGATTTTTACGGGGATCGGGCAAGGTTTGCTTTACCTGCAAAACTTCCAATCGCTTCCAAGGGAGGTGTATCCAAACTCTCTGAAAACGTGCTGGAATAGCGGGATTAGCATTAGGATCACCTGGCATCCATACTGGGGGAACTTCCCGCATAGGATACTGACCAGGTTTTGCCATCCACTCTTCAGTCTCGTCCTTAAACAATGCTCGAGGTTGCACTGTACATCGAAAAGATAACAAACGCTCCAGAGCACATCGAACATTATCACCTACAATCACACCAGTCGAAAATTGATTCTGGAGCTCAGAGACCTCGGGCGGTACATTATCAACCGCATCATTATCCCACTCTTCTCTCAAATCTTTACACATTTCCTCGAACACGAGTCTTTGTGTGGGCGCATTAAACTGGGAAAATGTCTCGAACACTATACGCAAAGTGTACTTTGCAGGATGGCGAATCCATCTACACGCCGTTTTTACCAACGACTCACGTTCCCTACCATCAGGAATCTGACTGCGCCTCTGAGCAACATCAGAAAGAGTCGATCCGAGTATTGGCCCAAAAAGCGGAGAATAGAGAGTAGCAACAGCATTAAAGAGACGACTACGAACAGAAGGGGAAGAAGAAGGAGGTACAGGAGCAACAATAGTAGGAGTAGAGACGGTAGCAGTGGACGGGATAACAGGAGTAGTGGTAACAATAGACTGATAAGGGACTGGCAGAGGAGCAGTAGGAAGAAGAGCTGGTAAAGGAGGATGAACAATCTGCGGCACAAGAGGATTCGGGAGAGCAGGAGGAACAACGGGCTGACCAGCAGCCGCCAGAACAGCAGGTTGAGGAATAGGACCCACAGTATCTGGAGCATAGGGAGGTGGTGATTTCAATAGATAAGACAATAACGAATCTTCTATCACTTCCTCTCCCGTCTTATCAGAATTAGGCGGTAACACCGGATAACACTTATCCACCGCCATGTGATGAAGTCGAGCACTAACTTCCTGCTCCTTCTCATCTTTGTCTCGCTGATACTGTTCTGCATTTCGCATCACCGTAATAACACCTTCTCTCTTATTTTTCTTAATCTGTTTGATTTCTTTCTGCTTGGCCTCTTTACGCCATAACCGGAAGGAATCAAACATGGCCGGCCTAGCCTTCCTTTTGAACAGTTTAGCTTCAAGATTATCTAAGACAGCAGTTTCGAAACTACCATGTGATGGCCAACTAAGAACACCATCATTTTTAGTGTAACAAACCCAATATTCATTATATACGATAGGACCTACACCATGGCGACTATAGAGCTCATAAATTGGAGTTCCAACCGGAGGTATCGGACATGAATCCTCCAGCCGGGAATCCGTGCTGCAACATTTAAGAAAACCAAACAAAGTACTACGACCAGGCATCGTGCACACTAACCGAGTTTACAAACTTCGAGGGCTATCGAATTATGATGTCCTCGCACAAAAAATGCAAGACCCTCGGTTTTTGGCAATTGCAATCGTCAAATAAAACCCGACAACTAAGAACCAACAACTAAGAACCACAAATGCAATGGAACCATGCAAACAACAAAGTAACTCTGGGAGCGACCCACAAATACTTAACTGAAAGAGCAATGGCGTCACCAGGAAGGCCCGTCTATCGTCTCGCCGTACAAAGGACTACGCCAGGCGCCAAAACAGGTCGACAGTCAGGGCATCAGTCCGTCGCAGCTGTCTGGAAGCGGGAATCTTCGCGGGAAAAGACTTCGGGCCACTTATTTCGACAACTGGATCGATGAAGCGGGGTGCACCTTCCCTCGGAGATTTCACACGAAGTTCCTCACGATCGTCGGGCTTTGGACCGGTACCACTGATGTCGCCCCACGTTGGGCGCCAACTGAAGGACTGGGTTATTCTAAGACCCAGCGGTGCCAGGGGACAACACCTGAAACCTTTGTGGGTTACCTGTTCTGGCGTACAAAATACAGAGACACAGGACACTTCCAGCGACGTCAAAGATCAGCGTTTATTTACTGCAGGGATACAGAAATCGCAAGAAGTACACAACGTGTAGGTTCTTGGAGACTGCTTCGAATTGCAAAAGTGGATCGCTCCTTTTATACACGTTTTTGCCATTGCACAACATGGCAAACAAAGGTTACAACTCAGTTCCCACAATAAACTTCAAAAGAGTCGCGTTCATGTTTCAGGAGGCCGGAACATAATTACAGCAGCATTGCCGGTTCCCAACTGTAAAAACATATCATCCCCACAGTTAAACACATTCCATTCTGACTGTAAACACATTAAGAGAAGGGACAGAAACAGATGCAAAGAAAGAACAAGGATGCACGACAGATTGAAAAAGAGTGTTGGGAGTAATAACGGGAACTTGATTACAGGATCAAAGACCTCGTGCCCAATGCATGCACGACTGAAACAATAGACCAGCACGGTAAGATGAGCCTCGAGCGGGGCCATCTGCCTTTGCTGTGTCATTTCCCCTATCATAAAAGTCACCCTCTAAGAAACTCGTGTCCTTCGTGTAAGCTTGGGAATCCCAGGGTCACAGAGCGGACAAAGTCCGTTCGCTGGCTACTTGAAGGCAAGAGACAAGATGGATGCCGCATCTAAAATGGAACCCGAGGGTTCGGAGGGACAAACCCAAAAATGAGACGAACCATACGTGGTTGCGTACCGAAAACGCGTACACCCACTAAACTCGTCATTTGCGGTTCGTAGACACCAAACTCATCCATATTCGACAACACCCAAAAAGTGTCGTTCCGTCTCGCACGGAACCTCAACCTCCCCCCCATTTCCACATCCCCAGCCAGAATCCTGCGTCCGAGGTTGTGCATAAGGCTGGTAGAGGTCTGTCACCCACCCCAGCCCCAAACCTATGCTACAACTTAAAACTCTTGCAGCACCACAAATGACCCCAAGAAGAAAACAAACTGAAAAGAAGGAAAAGGACAAAGCCAAAGACTGAGGAAAGAAATCTCGGGAGAGGGGAGGGGAAGACGGGATAGCTGGAAAAGTGAAGGAAAAGGGACAATTCAATGTCCAAGTCTATCGCCTCTTCTGGCCTATCACTTGCGCTGGAATGGAGCTCTTCGGCCGCTCTGCAGGTGGAGTGGATGGCATGTTGGGGGAAGGCATCCAACACCTAACTCCGCCATTATAATCTGGTCCCACAAGTGTCTCAGGGTCGTATTGAGGAGTTCGAGTCAGGGGCGTCTCCCAGCGATACAAGAGGTTATGTTGCTACGTCTTGCTCCATTGCTACTATTTCCGCAACAAGAGGATGTTGCGAGGGATCTTCAGCTCCCTTTTCTCCGGATGTGCTGTCCCTAGTGTCCGTCTCCGTGCAGGGCTCACAGCGGCTAAGGAGACGGGTGGTGCGCGAACCCGCTTGCAGGTTGGAGTCTAGCTAACGTCCCCTTCGCCGTCGAACCCGTCCACTGCCCTTCGTTATATACGGCATTGTCCCCTGCAAACGTTCTCTCCGATTTCCCCGGTATCTCAGCGTCCTCTGAAATCCAGGGAGTTTAGGGAATTCCCCGCCGATGGCTGACTATTGCGCGGCGGAGCCTCCATCTGCTTCAGTAGAGGGCGTTCCTCAATCCATTGCCAGGCTTCCTCTGGCGTTTGGAAGAAGTGAGTCTTTCCCATGAATAGTACCTTCAATTTCCGGGGGAATAGAAGCATATATTGAATTTTATGGTCCCTGAGTTTCCCCTTCACGGAATCATAGGTGCGCCTTTGCTTTCGCACCTCTCTGCTGTAATCAGGGAAAATCATTATACGTGTGTTTTCATGTCGTATATCCCCAAGTTTCCTTGCCTCTCGAAGGATCATGTCCCTGTCTAGGAAGTGGGCTATGATGGTGCGCGGCTGCGCACCCGGAGGAGGCTGTGCCATCAGCGCCTTGTGCACCCTTTCTTTGACAAAACATGCAGAGTATTTATCCGCCGGGAAGGTGCCCTGGAGCCAAGAGTAGAGGAAGTCCAATGTACTTGTTCCTTCAATGCCTTCTCTAAATCCCACAAAGCGTAAGTTGTTACATCTCGCCCTGTTTTCTGCATCGTTGACGCACCACTGGAGGTCTTTGTTCGAGGCCTGAAGATCCACCATCCCCTTGCGGAGATCCTGAAGTGAATCTTCTGCCTCCCCCAGCCTGGTTTCTGATTCAGTGACTCTGGCTGCCAGGTTGCGTAGATCCTGTCTCAGGAGCGTCACCTCCGTGCCCACTTCTCCTATTTTCCCTTTCAGTGCTGTCCTGGAGGATTGGATCACATGAAGAAGAGTGTCTGTGTCGGTATGACTGGCCGGTCGCTCTTCCGGGTGAGGGGGGAGTGATTACTTTAGTACAGCTATCCATTTTCCCCTGGCGCGGTGGATTCAGATCTTTGTCCTTGCCCATAGTCGGAAGTGCAGTGATGGGTCACAGGAAGAGCAGTGGAAAGTCCAGGACTGGCCACCTACACGGTAGGGGGGCTCCTCACACTCCAGTGGATCACGGGCAACAGGGCATCAAGCCGCTCCGTCGCCGTTCAGTCCCAGTACAGTCGAGGCAGCATAAGCCCCCCAGCACATCCGGGGAGCCAGGGCCCCCCACCGATGAAGAAGGCAGGGGGGACACTCGACCCCACCACCACAGGGGAGATAGAGGGGGGCGGCACGGTCAGAGCTGGCCAGGCCCAGCTGGAATCCCAACACCGTCCGCCCTCAGCAGAAGGGCAGCAGGGTGGGTTCCGCTCCCTCAGGACACCACAGCCAGGGACAAATCACTCAGACCCAGCACCACTTAGCCAGTGCGGGGGGCGGTCACCTGCAGGTCCTCCCTGACTTCAAGGCCACACTGGGCCCTACTGGTGTAGTGTTTGAGCCCCAATCCTCTTCAAGATCTTCCACCGGGCCGCCAAGGTGTGGGATGTCCACTCGTCTGGGGCCTGGCCCAGTTCCAGCATCAGCTGGGAGGTAGGCGGGGGCTCAGTTCCGAATCACAGGGAACGCTGCTGCAGCAGTCGCGGCCGTCTGGGTGCCGCAGCCGGGGCCAAATCGCTCCAACTCACCACCGCTTTGCCAGTGTGGGGGGATGGTCACCTGCAGGCCCACGCTGACTCCAAGGCCTCACTGGGCCCTACTGATTTATTGTTCGGGCCCCAATCTCCTTCAAGGTGATCCGCCGAGCCGCTAAGGTGTGGGGCGACCACTCGTCTGAGGCCCGGCCCAGCTCCAGCACCACCTGGGTGGGAGGCGAGAGCCGCTGCAGCAGCCGCGACTGCCCAGGTCCCCCAGGCATTCAGTCATGTAGGGCCAGCCCGTGCAGCACCCTCGCCCTCTGCAGCGGCTCCAGGGCAAGCCCTCCAGGCGGCGCGGTGCCCCGCAGCTGCCCGGCTCACCTGTGTCCTCAGACCCGGGCAGCTTCAATCAGCCCACACGACTGGCTCCAGGCATACACGTCTGTGGATGCTGCTCTCTCCTCGAACCGGCGGCAGGGAGTTCCGCGCCCGAGGGTGCACCGCAACCCCTTGGGGTCCGTCCAGCCGCCCCAGGTCCGAGCGGGCACCAGTCTTGTGGAGCGGCTACAAGGCCCCCCTGGGCCCGTTGCAGTGGCTTGGAGGCCTACAGTCCTCCCGATAGCCCCGGTAGAGAGTTTTATGCCCCATGGGTGCCCCTCAGGCCCGCAGGGTCTATCAAGCCGTCTCAGCTCCGAGCAGGCGCCATTTTGATGAGGCGTCTGCGGAGGCTTTCAGGGCCAGTACAGGTGGAACGGAGACCGATCATCCTCCCGATTGTCCTCACACGTGTCGCCGGGGTGTCTGCTATTTTTTAGTAGCAAGTGGGCTTGTTGTCCGAGCCTGCAGACTGCCGGATTAATGTTCGGATGAAGCTTTCAGCCGGAGCTCGGCGAAAGCACGTCCTAAACGGACATGTTGTTGGCCACGGCCCCCTTTTTTAAACATTCTTAATTTCATACATCAGCATCCAAGGGCAAGAAGAGAGACGTTGCTAAGATGGGCCCAGGAAGAGCTGGTGAGGAGGTGCCGACCACCAGCTCCGCTGCTGAGTGCTCTGCTCAGACTAGTAAGTCTGTATTATGTATTAAGTTATGTGTTATTATTAATATTTCCCTAATGGTGGGTTTTATCATTGTTGTGGTCTTAGGGTAGAATGGTGGGGTATTAAAATGTTGGTGCTGGGTTTCAGGATGGGAGTTGCTGCCTGGAGGCTGGTGACACCCTTACCTGATGTCTTCCTGCCAAGTGGCGACGAGGACAGGATAAGAACGCACTCATGCAAAGCACAATGGATTACATTTTTGTTTCATTCCTGTTATCCCTGCATTATCTTTTTTCCCTTATATTACATGTTTTTCTTTTTTGGTAGCTGACTATTACCGGTCTCTAGTATCTAGTTCACTTATCTTCTGCTTTTCTGGTAATCTTTCCCTCTCTCCTATATATCTTGTGGTACTGTAAGAGTAAGACTAAGATTAACAGATTTTCATACTCAACTGTCTACAGTGAAGACTGCAGGCCCAAGTGAGGTAGTATTATAATTAATATTCACCATGTATGTGTGTTGAGAAGGCTTTCCTTTTCTTGTTCATGCTCCAACTGTTGAGTTCACAAAAGAATAGCCATGGGCATGGACCAACCCCCACCCCCACCCCCTCCTATGTTGTGTGCTGCATAATTTTATACGGTATAATGCACTTTATCACAGCAGAATCATATGCATCAGTGATTGTATTAATACCAAACGAAAAATAGTTGATCTGTATGCACAATTTTTGCTATTTCATCATGTAAAAAGACTTTGTCGATTCATAAGTTAACTTCATTAACTATTTTTCGTTTGGTATTAATACAATCACTGATGCATATGATTCTGCTGTGATAAAGTGCATTATGGGGATTATAGTTTAATGGGAAACTGAGAGTATCAGGTGATTAATTACACACACACAAGGGGGTGGAGCATTTTGGGTTTAAATTAGAGAGCCCGTTACTGGTGATACAATGTTGTTTCAGGCGCACGCCGTGCGGAAAGAGATATCATGGGGAGCAGGTATGTGAGGAGTAGGATTTGTGACATACGGGGTTTATGGAGATGTTGAAGATGGGAATAACAGGAATATTAGGAGACATGAGAAAGGGCTTGAGAGTCCATGAAATGCGGTAATATGGAAATGTTGGGATGAGAGGGTTAGTCTAAATGCATAAGCGTTAACATTCGGGCAGTGGCGGGTTCATTGAAAGCGCGTAATGATTTAGCAAACGGGTGGTTGAAATGTGAAAGGGGTTGCACAATCAAGTTAGATACTTGAGAGAATGTGGGTATATATTTGAATAATTCATTTTGTTGGGTCAGTGAGAAGTTTTGGTTTTAATAGAATGGCACATGTACTATCTGAGTTCATTAAGTTATGTAAGTTAATTGTAAATTCACGCGTTTAAAAAAAAAAAGATGTAACAAAGTTGATTACGTAGTAATCATATATTTTTTTAAATTGTTGATTCACAGTTACCCCTGACGAAGGGCTGGAAATAAGCCCGAAATGCATTGGGTCTTAATAAAGAACTGCTGCTCTGAACTATTATCTGAATTTTGTGATCGTTTTCCCGAAGAGGCCTGGATGGGCACTCGTGATTATAAGAAGCATGAAAAAAATGCATTATGGAAAAATGTGGATCAGTAAAATGGTTTAAATCACATGAAGAAATCTTGGATAGTGTTGTGGATTAAATGGATTACATTTATAACGAGGTTAAATGCTCAAAAGGCTAAAGGATCACAGTATCCAAACAAGCTGTGCGACTGGGAGTGGAGCGTAGAAACACACTCCCCACAGTATTTTATAACTCTTGATGCATTTTGGGCAAGGCACGGCCCAGTTTCGCACGCAAATGTGTACATTGAAGATAAGGATTACATTGAGAAAGACAGCGGTGTGCATGCCACCTCTTGAATTGTTATTGAAATTTTTGCCCTTGTTGGTTTTGCACCCGAATGAACAGTCGAATTACAAATGAAGGACTTCATACAAAGGATTCCACATACGGCGGTACAGCAAGTTCTTAGTAGCAGCAGTGAATAATGAAGTTAACTTATGAACCAACAAAGTCTTTTTACATGATGAAATCGCAAAAATTGTGCATACAGATCAACTATTTTTCGTTTGGTATTAATACAATCACTGATGCATATGATTCTGCTGTGATAAAGTGCATTATGGGGATTATAGTTTAATGGGAAACTGAGAGTATCAGGTGATTAATTACAAACACACAAGGGGGTGGAGCATTTTGGGTTTAAATTAGAGAGCCCGTTACTGGTGATACAATGTTGTTTCAGGCGCACGCCGTGCGGAAAGAGATATCATGGGGAGCAGGTATGTGAGGAGTAGGATTTGTGACATACGGGGTTTATATAGATGTTGAAGATGGGAAATAACAGGAATATTAGGAGACATAAGAAAGGGCTTGAGAGTCCATGAAATGCGGTAATATGGAAACGTTGGGATGAGAGGGTTAGTCTAAACGCATAAGTGTTAACACTCGAGCAGTGGCGGGTTCATTGAAAGCGCGTAATGATTTAGCAAACGGGCGGGTGAAATGTGAAAGGGGTTGCACAATCAAGTTTGATACTTGAGAGAATGTGGGTATATATTTGAATAATTCATTTTGTTGGGTCAGTGAGAAGTTTTGGTTTTAATAGAATGGCACATGTACTATCTGAGTTCATTAAGATATATATGTTAATTGTAAATTCACGCGTTTTTTTGTAAAAGATGTAACAAAGTTGATTACGTTGTAATCATATTTTTTTTAAATTGTTGATTCACAGTTACCCCTGACGAAGGGCTGGAAATAAGCCCGAAATGCATTGGGTCTTAATAAAGAACTGCTGCTCTGAACTATTATCTGCATTTTGTGATCGTTTTCCCGAAGAGGCCTGGATGGGCACTCGTGATTATGAGAAGCATGAAAAAAATGCATTATGGAAAAATGTGGATCAGTAAAATGGTTTAAATCACATGAAGAAATCTTGGGTAGTGTTGTGGATTAAATGGATTACATTGAAAAACGAGGTTAAATGCTCAAAAGGCTAAAGGATCACAGTATCCAAACAAGCTGTGCGACTGGGAGTGGAGCGTAGAAACACGCTCCCCACAGTATTTTACCATTGCGAACCAACCAGATGCCCAGAGTGATATTTTTGTTATAAGATGCTGCAGTGCTAACCGAGCTGTAATAATGTATTGCACTTGTATTTTTGGATTGGAAAAAATAAGGGGAGGCATATTGGGCATCTAAAATATGTATAATGTTTTGTTCTAGCCACACAGACCAACAGTGATGCCTGCTCCAGTGCCGCTGCAGAAGGAGAGTCAGTTGGATGGGGAGAAATGGTGGCAGGGACGGACACTGGTAAGTCACATAAAGGCTTGCTTATTGACTATTATACTCACTAGCTAGTACCAGAGTATCATCAACTCGTGACTGTGAACCCCCAGCTTTACTAGCTACAGCGGTGGTTGAATTATTATGGCCTCTTTTATCTGCACCTCATCAAAAGCTTGCATAATGAACATTGATGGCCTGAGGGAAACCTGAAATAACAGAATGTTAAAAGAAACAAAAATGGTATATAAGTGAAAGGGTGGATTGGTGAAAGGGTGCATGGGTGGGTATAGAGATGGATGTTTGGAAGAAAGGGTAGATATTAAATGAATGCATAATGGATTGGAAAGTTTGGTGTAAGACTGGATAAGAGAAAGTAAAGCTTATTCATTGTGGCTATGGGTGAATTAGAATGAAAGGATGAATGAATATTTGGATTGTTTGGATGAATAAGCAAGGCAGCTTTGGAGAGGGGCATGCTGCTCACCTACTTCACTTACTTTGTTTATGTAGGGTTATCAGAGCTATTGTTCAAAGTGGAGGGTATTTTTTAATTATTGTTCCACTTCCTTGGCTCGCTGTATTTGTTAAGTCAGCCAGATGTATCCCAGCCATCATTCATCACCGCCCCTCCCGTCTATGGCATTTTGACACCTATGACCGAAGTGCAGTATGGTTCAATTCCTGACTGCTGTGTTGACTGTGAAATGTGCATCTGCTTAATTTAATGCAGCAGATACAAAGTTTTCAATGCATTGTAAACCGAACACATAAGGTGTGTTTCCCTTCGCCCAATCGCCCAATCAGTCACCTTTTAGTTCTTCAGTCGTTTATTTTTTCCTAAGTTCTTCCATCCCAGCCTGCAAAGAAATTGGAAAATCCATTCTTGGCATGTGTCACATCTGCTTTTATACCAATGTGAAGTGAAGTGATTCCATATTATACTTCATGGTTTCCCATAATAGATTCATTTTACACCTGTTCAGATTTTTCCCTTTCAACTTCTGTTGACTAGTACAGTGACTGAGTAAGTCAAAGAGGACCTATCGATGATCAGTGAAGTGAACCCTCTATTCTATATCAAAAGTTCTACCCTACCCGCCTATTCCCTCTACCCTACCCTGCAGTAGAGCAAGTCATTTCCTTTACCTTACTTACTGCCCAACAAATACATTTTTTAGAAATAATATGTGGTGGTGGACGAGTCAGTGAGTAAAGTGGGAGAAAGTGCTTGATTTGATGTAGAGTTTAGCATATGGGATAAACTGTGACAAACATGCTAAATACAATCTATAGAGCCTGTTTCTTTCCCTGTAGTGCACTGCATCATTTTCACCAATGTCTACTTATGGCAGACAGGATAATATCCTCATTTCATTAATGAGGTGTGTGACGTAGTATCTTATTTATCTTATTTAATATTCAACTGCCTCTTTGGAGTCAGGATAGAAACAGAAATACATTTGAAGAAGAGCCATGCCATTGGAATTAAAAATAGTTAACTGTCAACTACAGCTGCCCCAGCTGCAGACAGTAGCAAAATACCTGACGAGCTGGCCAGCAACGAGCATTGCTCCATTATTTTAGCACAACACACACCTTGTACTCCATAGAAAATAATGCTGTAGTCATTAATGAGAGGTAACTTTTCGTCCCACTCAAAGTGTCTGTTTATGGTTACTTGAAAAGCCTTGAGAAGAAAAAAAAATGAAACCGCTGTTTTTTTAAAACTCTTTTTATTGAAACGTGCTCAACACAACATACAAATGCCGAGTGTTGTGGCTCGGATATTCTGGCCTTATATTTTGTTAACACATCGGCATACAAAACATCTTTGCAGTTTAATCAAACTTTGATCTTCTCCATTCAAACCCCCACCCCAATCCAGAAAAAACTACTAGTCGCTGAGTTATTGCCATTTTCGATGTGCGCCCTCTGATCTACACCTTTAAGCCTTTGAGAGAAGAGTAGATGATGATGTGTTCAGGGCTCCCATAGCCCTCTATATGCTTGCCATCTACTCCAGACGTTTTCCCACTTTTTTGGGCAGCCCCTACTTTTGTATACTGTTTTTTCAGCTAAGCTACACCAGTCCATATCAAACTTCCAATCTGTAATTTTTGGGAGAAGCCGCTGCCCCTCAGCTTCTTGCCACATTTCGTTTTGCCACTACCTGTGCAAGGGATAGCCAAATGTTCATGTATCGAGGCCATGCAAACCGCTGTTTTTTATAATCCGATGTCATTCTGCCCTTATACTTTTCTGCTCTAATACTTTTCTGCCACACATTCAGTGCTTTTTAGGTAAGGCATGTGTAGGTAAAACAAAATTGGCATTCACATTTCAATGGCCCTGGGGACTAGCAATATACTGCTATTGCGCCATCCACAAATTAAAAACAATAGTTTGCACGGAGCAATCTTTAAAAATGTTCTTGTTTTTTTCTCAATATAGAACCTTTTCTGGTCCACCCGTAGTAGCCAACAGGCATCAGATATTGGCCCGTCTGTGGCAGCAAAGGCTGGAGCGACTCCAGAAGGAATACTAGTGCCTGGTGGTCCCGGAGAAAGAAGAGGCAGTAATAGCTGCCTTCCAGTCTCTGTCGGGCCCTAGTGCAGTCAGTCCCCCTCAGCCTCCAGCCTCCCGGCCATCCCATCACCGGCACCACTGCTAGCAGGCAACTGCTGCCACCCCCTCCCACACTGACAACAGCAGGTCATGCCTGTGGCGCATCCTGCAGCGGCTGGACAACTTAGAGAAAAGGCTAACCACAATACAGAATGCCCTCTTCTAGCCCTTTTTTAATTTTTTGTTTAGATGGAAGTGACTTTTGAGGGTGGAGAGGGTGGGAAGGGGAGTTGGGACTGGGTTTTATTCTCTGGACATTTCAGTTTTGGGGAATTAAGGGTTGGGCCAGTTTATATGGGGAGAGGGGTGGGCATGTTTTGTGGGTGGAGAGGGTGGATTTGTTTGTAAAAAAAATAAAGGGGAAACTATATGTTATCGAAATGTATGCCTGGAGTAGTTTGTTTTACTTTTACTAAGCACTGCTGCCTTCAGTTTTTATGCAGCCTGTCTATGTTTTTGTAAGAGTGCACCGACTAGCTGTAGAGGTACACCTTTCTATCTTGACCATTGGGGGGGTGGGGTGCTGCCATGACCTATATAGTCTACAACAACCTAGATAAACATATACTTGTATTAGCAGTTAGTTACTTACTTACTTAACTAGTTCACTTTACTAATAGTTGTCTTACCTAAATATAGATTAAGCAATAAAAGTAAAGGCATTACAACTTCACAAGCGAGGTCTCACTTCTACTCAGGTGAACTCCAACTGTAGGAATAATCAGAAGGATTATCCATCATAGGCAACTAAGTGGAAATAAAAACACTGAGTTAGTGGGTTATTTCAAAGCTTTACAACAAATTGACCCCAGACTACTAGATGATGGCACAACAAGAGTTCCTGATGGTGATAACAAAAAATTGCAATAGTAATATTTAGGCTAACGGAGAGCTACTAGTAACTTACAAAATCTTCAAGAAATAAAAAATGGAATGAAAGTCTGGAGTGGACAAGCTTAGGCATTTACGATTATGCAACACAAGGCCTGAATGATGATGCTGACGACTGATGTTCTGTGTTCTATGAACGCACCCACCCAGTCCTAAAAATATTATTGTTAAAAGAAAAATTTTACTGTATTGCAAAATTAGGTGGTGCATTTGCATTCTCCTCAGGAATGTCCAGCACTCTTAAGTGCCTGTCTGAACTGGTCCTGTAGGTAAGCAGGAGTGTTGAGCTCAGCTTTCGCCTTTCGTTCATACAGGAGACTAAAAGGCCTACGGATTGTAAAACAGAAACTATATTTTGAAGTCAAGGAGAAGGACAGAAGGAAGTTAAGATTAATGAGGAGTGTATCTAGAAGACTCAGAGGCATAGCAAAAAAAACACAAGAGAGGGACTCAGAGTTTCCCCTTTTGCCACCAGTGTAAAACACAGACACACACACACACACACACACACACACACAGACAGTAGCATATCATAAATCAAAACACCTCTCTCCATTCCACATAGCTGAGTTCTAGGCCTCAGATTCATGGTTTACCTTTGAAGTTGATAACTTCTTGCTTCTAGCTGTTGATGAGGTAGTCCCGCAGCTCCCGCCCTGAGTTCTTCCATTCTCCTCCTGACTCCTAGTAACTCCGTCCCAGACCAGTCATGACCCCAGCAAGATAGACGTGTAGGACACTGCTGTTGAAGAACAAGTAGAGAAACTGAATTGCAGTATTTTGCATAGGTTTTTGTTTGTTAACTGGTCTCTGAAGAACCAGAAAAAAGGAGAGGAGCCTGCAAGTAAATCTGGTGTGAAACGGCCAATCACCTCCAGGGAAAAAATGTTTACTCATCACTCGGGCCCCAAACATTGCAAATCAAAATTACAGCTCAACACCCTCCCTCATTGTCTGCCACCACATGAATCATCAATCATCACTCACAATCACTCGATAATCAGATCACTCGTTGCAATGGTTATCTGTTCAGGCACGGTGGTAGGTACAATATCTCTCCTTTGATGCAAGCAACAAACTGGAGTCTTTTAAATCAAAGATCATCTGGGGCAGTCATCATAGGTGATGAAGAAACAGAAGGATCATAGGAGTGGACCATACAGGTCAATAACATTTTGCTAAGTGAGTTTGTAAAGGCCACTCACCTCCAGGAAAAAAATTATTGCCTATTACTCAGGCCCCAAACATTACAAATCAATCATCTCACCCAAGTTCTCAAATTACAGTTCAACACCCTCCCTCACTATCTGCCACCAAATGAATCATCAATCATCATCACTCACACAATTACTCACTCACTGTTGCAATAGTTGCAGTTACCTCTTCCAATCCAAGCAAGGGTAGTTTAGGTATTAGGTATTTATCTTTGACGCAGGCAACACAATTGGAATTTGGTTTTGGCACTTTTGTAAATCAGCAATCTTCTGGGGCAGACCTGATAGTGCTAAGTGATGCATAAAAGGATAGGCAATAGGCATGCAAGGTGGCAGGCATTGTCTCCAATGTCATTAAGGAATTGTCCCCTTCACTGCGCAGTAGTCCAACTTCAATCCAGCAATATATGTGACTTAAAAAAGGTGTGGCAGCATAAATCTGACGCGAAAATAATATTGTTCTACTAACTACTTTTTTTGTTGCAAAGATAGAACTTCAATGAGAAATAATAAAAAAGTTATATGGGGGCACTGGCATACTTAGTCCTGGAAGTAGAGTTTGTTCTCAAACTCAGGTGGTTCACCCAGAAGTTGGTCAGCTAACACACTTGATTCTGACCAATCATCCTCCTCCTCCTCCTGTGCTGTTTCAGGAACGGTGTAATTGTGTGGTATGAAATGTTGGTTTATTTTCAATCAATCAGTACTCTTATCAAGCACCCGTAAGGGTCTCAAGGTGCTGGGTGGGGGGGACTGGGTCTGCGGTTCAGTCAAAGAGCCAGGTCTTGAGGTCCTTCCTGAATTGCGGCAGCAATGGTGATTGCCTGAGGTGTAGGGGCAGGAAGTTCCAGGTCTTCGCAGTGAGGTAGGAAAAGGATCTTCCGTCAGCTGTGGTCTTGTGAATCCGTGGGATGGTGGCCAGTGCCAGTTGGGCGGAGCAAAGATGTCTGGTGGGAGTGTAGAAGGAGAGGCGGTGGTTCAGGTATGCAGGTCCTTCGTTTTGGAGGGCTTTGTAGGTATGCATGAGACATTTGAAGGTGATTGCCTTGTTGACAGGTAGCCAGTGAAGGTCTCTCAGGTGGGCGGTGATGTGGTTGCGGTGTGGGATGTTCAGGATGAGTCTGGCGGAGGCGTTCTGGGCGGTTTGCAGTTTTTTCTGGAGTTTCTGGGTGGTGGCAGTGTAGAGTGCATTGCCGTATTCGAGTCTGCTGCTGACGAGCGTGTGGCTGACTGTTTTCTTGGACTCGGTTGGGATCCACCTGAAGATCTTACAAAGGAGGAGGAGCGAGTGGAAGCAGGAGAACGAGACAGCGTTGATTTGGTGGTTCATTGGGAGCAAAGAGTCCAGAATGATGCTGAGGTTCTGTGCATGGCCATGAGAGCGGGGAAGATTCCGAGCGCTGCGGGCCAACAAGAGTCTTCCTGGGCGGAGGGGGAGGAGCACAGGATGAGGAATTCAGTATTGTCTGAGTGAAGCTTGAAAATCACAAGGAGGGACAGAGGGCAGATCAAGTGCCAGCACATGCGCCCTCAGGAAAGTAGGTATTCATCAAGTGTGCAGTTCCAATAGAAGAGAAGGTCGGGAGTGCCTGAGGGATCAAGTCGGGGGACCTGATCTTCCAGGAGCAAGAGCAGGTGTCATGCTACATCATAGGGCAGCTCCACGTTGGGCTGGCGTTGCAATACCCAATGGGCCCTGCAGGGGGGCTCTTTGCCGGAGTTCTTTTAACCTGCTGCTGTGAAGTATGAGGGTAAGAGTGAGAGTGCAGTCATTGAGTAGAGTGGTGGGTTTAAAAATAACTCAAAGGGAATTTAAGTCAAACTTTAATGTGTGAAACTCTTGGTTATATTAAAAACAAATACAGGACAGAGTGGATATGATGGTCCACATTAGCTCTAAGCACAAGTGTTGGTCAACATGTTTCTTGCCGGTAATATCATGAATGATCAGGGCAATTTGCAGGACCGTGAAACATAAAACTGCTAAACTACTCAAAGGGAGGACGGTCAGAGGTACATGTGTCACCTAGTGCTGTGCCATTCCCAATGCAAATGGGTACGTGATCTATCTTAGTGCAATCGAGAAGTCAACCCAACTAGAAAAAAAAGGAGAGAAAAGAGGAAAAACAGCAACAATATTCAAAGACAGTATTGGTGCTTAATAGAATGGGTCAAATAAACGATTCCCCTTTTGGAACAGCAGAGTTTGTCAACACATTCACAACTTTATACAATCAATCACCAGGACAAGACACCCAAAAATCATCTCCAAAGCAAACTACATGTGAAAAATTCAATATATTTCTATTATTATAAAATTAATCATATAGGATCACACAAAAATTCATAAAAATACACAATAAAAACAATTAAAAAAAATGTTGTTTAAAAAAACAGTACACAATGTCGTACCTGTGCATAAACAACACTACACATACATTAGTGCAAAAGAAAGGGAGACTCAGTAAGAAACATTTTTTGATCTCTTATCAACAGGAGTAAGGAGACATATGATCATGATCTGCTATTTTCCTAGTTGATTATGTCAACATTCAAATGATTCGGAAACTAGGAGTCACAACAATCTATACTCTCCCTCCTATGATTGCGTCGACGCGTTTCGGTGGAAATTTGAAGATAAGCGACCACCTTCTCAGGACAGGTAATAATTTTCTCCCATGTCGTCAGAAAACAGTCTAAATCAAATCACAAAGTATACATATTAAAACACTACTTACAATAATCAATTCAAACAAAAACAGTAAATTTGAGACCTAAACAGTGTCCGAGAAATCAATCCTATAAACATCCCATTCTAAATATATTGGGTATTTGCAAATGACATATAGTCAGACATAGGGATAGATCAAGCCAATCTGGCGTAGTGTTATTCTCCTGGTGATCATCCATACGGTTATTCATGCACACAATACAAAAAAGTGGTTTCACACTCATCTTGGTTATAATAGAGTCCCATCGAACTTCATTTATGTACCTTATAGACACGAGATGTTTAAACGACGGCTATTGAAGGGATCCTAGCCTCCTCCTTGTGCCTCATCCAGATTACTCAATAGAATCGGGTAACGATCAATCGGCCCAATACTCTAAAAATGATAATTTCAGGCATTAGGGTAGCCTAAAAGCTAGAATGTTTTCTCTAATCTAACTTTTGCAACAGCACAAAAGGTTACCTGATATCATCTTTTGTAACAGTATTCCTTCGATGCAAGTATAGGCGTTTGGTAGACAATTGGTCTAAAGAAAAAGCAAAAATTCTATCTCATAATGTTCTGTTATAGAATAAATTCTTTCTTAATATTTCTCAAGGACTCTAGCTCAATAATATATAGGATTTACCTTAGATGATTTGATGAGTCGAAAACCTCATAATGATTTCAGTTAGGACGAAAAAGATGGGAGTTTCTATTCTTCCCTCATAGATTAAAACACGGTGGATACAATCCTATGGCCTGAGAACAAAACAAATATTTTATATATATATATCAGCCTACTCATCATGTTTGGTCAAACACAATATTGAAGACCATAAATAAGCCTAATAGAACAAAACCCAAAGGTTAAAATTTTTTGGGTCTGAAGACACAATTGTTAACATATTAGCAGACCCCTCGTTTAGGGTCAACCTCAATATTGAAGACCCTATTATCCGCGAAAAGTATAACAATCTTATACTATTACGAAACTAATCCGGTGTGTTATGGCCACCTATGCAGAACCCTGTTAGAAATCATAATCTGTCCTGTTACTATCCAAACCCTAAAGAAACCCCGAGCTAAGGACTCTAAATCCAGAGCCCAATACACAATTTTTAGAGTGCACCAATAGAGTGCCTATACCCTGTCAGCATGTTTAAAAACAAACGTGATAGAAAACGAACGAACGATCCTCGTCTGCCTCACCGTGAATAGGCGCGTACGCGTCATGAAATATTTCTCCGGGTCCCACCAGCTCGACTTAATGGAACCGAATGGCTCATTATTTATACTCGGTATACACGAGTTGATTGAAATCAGCTGTAGTGAGGTTTGGCTCAGAAAGCCTAGACCGCTCAAAATATGGCGGCCATGATGGATGCCCATAACCATTCGACAAAGGGGCTAACGGGCCCGTCTTAAGCACCATGTATTTGCGAGTAAAGACGGCCAACACGGCGGCCATCTTTGACTGCAGGTTCATTTATTTCAGACTGCCGGTCCATTCGTTTTGATGTGTGTCATAGCTGAATAACTTAGAAAGTAGAAACAGGTCAGCATGTACTACTCTAGGAATTCGTATTAGATAACTCTGCACGTACTCGGACAGAATAAAACTCAGTTCCGGAAAGAACGCATGTTGTTTATTGAATTCAACAATAAAAAATAGTCCTCCACGCATCAAAAACAGCCTGTTCCATATAAAGGTCAAAAAACGTGCAGACGTGGGGGCGAAACGATAACTTGTCATACACAAGATTGACGAGATTGGAACAATTCCGCCACACATCCACATGAAACAGTATACACTACGCATAATCTAATAACTGCCAGAAATTACTTGCCTACTTGCCCCCTAGTTAAATAACAGAACACCCTATGGTTTCATATTCTACAGATTGGTGCTGTATAGAATATGCCTTTTCTATTCTGGTGACCAAAGATAGTACTAAATGAAATATATCGCTAGGATATCCTGATATTACCATGATCACGTGTTCATTAGTTGATGAGACGTTCCCATTCCTCCTTCGAATTAAGACCATTACACACTGTATTGAACAATGAAATGTACCACTGTTCTCTTGCCTTCCTTTTTTGTTCGATATTGCCACCCCGGCGACTCATCCAGATTTTCTCTAAAATGAACCACTGAATGTCAGAGTCACTATGGTCCGCTTCGGTGTAATGAGCAACTAAAGGGGCATTTAGTTTTCTCGTACGTATCGCTGAGCGATGCTCCTGTAGTCTGATGCGTAACTCTCTCCCCGTTTCACCAACGTATCCTTTCCCACAAGGACACCTGAGGAAGTACACAATTTTCTTTGCCCATTATCCCTGGAATCTAACATCCTTGAACATAATGGCCGTAAGGTCTTTTCTAGATCTTTAAATAACTGTAGGAGCAAGAATATTGTGTACTTCCTCAGGTGTCCTTGTGGGAAAGGATACGTTGGTGAAACGGGGAGAGAGTTACGCATCAGACTACAGGAGCATCGCTCAGCGATACGTACGAGAAAACTAAATGCCCCTTTAGTTGCTCATTACACCGAAGCGGGCCATAGTGACTCTGACATTCAGTGGTTCATTTTAGAGAAAATCTGGATGGGTCGCCGGGGTGGCAATATCGAACAAAAAAGGAAGGCAAGAGAACAGTGGTACATTTCATTGTTCAATACAGTGCGTAATGGTCTTAATTCGAAGGAGGAATGGGAACGTCTCATCAACTAATGAACACGTGATCATGGTAATATCAGGATATCCTAGCGATATATTTCATTTAGTACTATCTTTGGTCACCAGAATAGAAAAGGCATATTCTATACAGCACCAATCTGTAGAATATGAAACCATAGGGTGTTCTGTTATTTAACTAGGGGGCAAGTAGGCAAGTAATTTCTGGCAGTTATTAGATTATGCGTAGTGTATACTGTTTCATGTGGATGTGTGGCGGAATTGTTCCAATCTCGTCAATCTTGTGTATGACAAGTTATCGTTTCGCCCCCACGTCTGCACGTTTTTTGACCTTTATATGGAACAGGCTGTTTTTGATGCGTGGAGGACTATTTTTTATTGTTGAATTCAATAAACAACATGCGTTCTTTCCGGAACTGAGTTTTATTCTGTCCGAGTACGTGCAGAGTTATCTAATACGAATTCCTAGAGTAGTACATGCTGACCTGTTTCTACTTTCTAAGTTATTCAGCTATGACACACATCAAAACGAATGGACCGGCAGTCTGAAATAAATGAACCGGCAGTCAAAGATGGCCGCCGTGTTGGCCGTCTTTACTCGCAAATACATGGTGCTTAAGACGGGCCCGTTAGCCCCTTTGTCGAATGGTTATGGGCATCCATCATGGCCGCCATATTTTGAGCGGTCTAGGCTTTCTGAGCCAAACCTCACTACAGCTGATTTCAATCAACTCGTGTATACCGAGTATAAATAATGAGCCATTCGGTTCCATTAAGTCGAGCTGGTGGGACCCGGAGAAATATTTCATGACGCGTACGCGCCTATTCACGGTGAGGCAGACGAGGATCGTTCGTTCGTTTTCTATCACGTTTGTTTTTAAACATGCTGACAGGGTATAGGCACTCTATTGGTGCACTCTAAAAATTGTGTATTGGGCTCTGGATTTAGAGTCCTTAGCTCGGGGTTTCTTTAGGGTTTGGATAGTAACCGGACAGATTATGATTTCTAACAGGGTTCTGCATAGGTGGCCATAACACACCGGATTAGTTTCGTAATAGTATAAGATTGTTATACTTTTCGCGGATAATAGGGTCTTCAATATTGAGGTTGACCCTAAACGAGGGGTCTGCTAATATGTTAACAATTGTTTCTTCAGACCCAAAAATTTTTAACCTTTGGGTTTTGTTCTATTAGGCTTATTTATGGTCTTCAATATTGTGTTTGACCAAACATGATCAGTAGGCTGATATATATATATAAAATATTTGTTTTGTTCTCAGGCCATAGGATTGTATCCACCGTGTTTTAATCTATGAGGGAAGAATAGAAACTCCCATCTTTTTCGTCCTAACTGAAATCATTATGAGGTTTTCGACTCATCAAATCATCTAAGGTAAATCCTATATATTATTGAGCTAGAGTCCTTGAGAAATATTAAGAAAGAATTGATTCTATAACAGAACATTATGAGATAGAATTTTTGCTTTTTCTTTAGACCAATTGTCTACCAAACGCCTATACTTGCATCGAAAGAATACTGTTACAAAAGATGATATCAGGTAACCTTTTGTGCTGTTGTAAAAGTTAGATTAGAGAAAACATTCTAGCTTTTAGGCTACCCTAATGCCTGAAATTATCATTTTTAGAGTCTTGGGCCTATTGATCGTTACCCGATTCTATTGAGTAATCTGGATGAGGCACAAGGAGGAGGCTAGGATCCCTTCAATAGCCGCCGTTTAAACATCTCGTGTCTATAAGGTACATAAATGAAGTTCGATGGGACTCTATTATAACCAAGATGAGTGTGAAACCACTTTTTTGTATTGTGTGCATGAATAACCGTATGGATGATCACCAGGAGAATAACACTACGCCAGATTGGCTTGATCTTCCCTATGTCTGACTTTATGTCATTTGCAATTACCCAATATATTTAGAATGGGATGTTTATAGGATTGATTTCTCGGACACTCTTTAGGTCTCAAATTTACTGTTTTTGTTTGAATTGATTATTGTAAGTAGTGTTTTAATATGTACACTTTGTGATTTGATTTAGACTGTTTTCTGACGACATGGGAGAAAATTATTACCTGTCCTGAAGAAGGTGGTCGCTTATCTTCAAATTTCCACCGAAACGCGTCAACGCAATCATAGGAAGGAGAGTATAGATTGTTGTGACTCCTAGTTTCCGAATCATTTGAATGTTGACATAATCAACTAGGAAAATAGCAGATTATGATCATATGTCTCCTTACTCCTGTTGATAAGAGATCAAAAAATGTTTCTTACTGAGTCTCCCTTTGTTTTGCACTAATGTATGTGTAGTGTTGTTTATGCACAGGTACGACAGTGTGTACTGTTTTTTTAAACAAATTTTTTTTTATTGTTTTTATTGTGTATTTTTATGAATTTTTGTGTGATCCTATATGATTAATTTTATAATAATAAAAATATATTGAATTTTTCACATGTAGTTTGCTTTGGAGACGATTTTTGGGTGTCTTGTCCTGGTGATTGATTGTATAAAGTTGTGAATGTGTTGACAAACTCTGCTGTTCCAAAAGGGGAATCGTTTCTTTGACTTGTGTCTGCTGGTGCTCCACCCCTTTTGTGGTACGGGGCCCCTCTCTTCTGATTTGTCATGCTTAATAGAATGGGCATGCAAAGATGTTACATGTTTGGGTTCAATGCCCAAAGGGTATAACAGTACGCCAGTCTTACAAAACATAAATAATCCAGATGGTGGTAAGCAGTGACATTTAACAAGTGGTCACACACATGCTGCGGAGGTCAAGAATGTATACCTCATGTGGAATCCTAAGAGTGCGTGAGTGTCAGTATTGCCCATTCGTTTACAGTATGCATGTCGCCAAGTAGGCGGCGGCTGTGACAACAATGAACAGCCACACCAATTGACGTGAAAGAAGTTAGAAAGAAGTGTCCGTGTAATGGGTGATGGTTGTGGATAGAAGACCAAGTCTCACATGCAGAGTGCAGGGTCACACGAAGGAATTAGCCCACAGAATTTAACATATAATCTTACCTCTAAGAAGGGGAGTCAAAGCTCCAGGAGCAAAAGAGGAGTCACGCTAGAAGAGCGTCATCCCACCTGGAGGAGGGTAAAAAGGAAGAAACAATTAAATAGATGGGTCAAAAACCCAATGCGTAAGCAATTGTCTGAGTGGGAAAGAGATCCCCAGAAAGCACACGAAACCAGTTAGTGTTTGAATTACGGTTCATGATCGCCGCAGACAGCGTGCAACCTACCCCTGGCTCAGCTGATGCTCGTGTGCGAGCAGGCATGCCAGTCCAGATGGTACAAGTAGTGAATGAGGGCTACGTGAGCACAGGGTGCCCGCGCTACTCGTCTGTCTCATGGTCACTGGTTTAGTATCATAGGACATGTAGGCACCATATTGGAACGTGATGGTAGGAAAAATCAGCACCATCTTGGAGTGGTGCTGTGTCCATATCTAGGTAAAGGCGGCATGTTAATCACTACAGAGTGACAGAGGTCAAATTATAATGGCCGGGTGGGTTAGAAACACATATATAATGTGATTTCACAAATGACTAATATTTGTAACAAAAGACTAATGTTTTATCCCTGCAATGCGCATGAGGGAGTGGTCCTCACTGTATGGATGACCTAATCCCAGTACTGATGGTCATCAAGGCGGTACATATCAGTAGTCACATGGTCAGTGTGGATGGGGGAATGTCACAAATTGATTACTTGAATATGATCAGATAGTGGGGGCCAGGTCCCAATGGGCACAGAATAATGGTTAGGTATGGTATGGGCACAGAGAGGTGTCAGTTGTGTATCTTGCCCCAAGGAATGTCGTCATTCAGTCCTGTCACATGTGTGGACAGGCGGAAAATCCATCTCTGTTCTTTCTGGAACAGATAGGTTTTTGTCGCATTAGGATGCATTTCCATGCATGTGAGACTTGGTCTGCTGTCCATGACCATCACATATTACGCCAACACTTCTGTGTAACTTCCTTCACGGCAATTCGTGTGTCCGTTCATCAGTGTCACAGCTGCCGCCTACTTGGCGAAATGCATACTGTAAACGAATGGGCAATACTGACACTCACGCACTCTTAGGATTCCCCATGAGGTATACATTCTTGACCTCCCCAGCGTGTGTGCGACCACTTTATGAACATCACTGCTATCCACCATCTGGATTATTTATGTTCTGTAAGACTGGCGTACTGTTATATACTTTGGGCATTGAACCCAAGCATGCAACAGCTTTGCATGCCCATTCTGTTAAGCACCAATACTGTAATTGATTATTGTTGCTGTTTTCTCCTTTTTTTCTAGGTGGGTTGACTTATCGGTTGCACTACGGTAGATCAGATACCCTCTTGCATTTGGAATGGCACGGCCCTAGGTGACACATGTACCTCTGACTGTCCTCCCTTTGAGTAGTTTAGCTATTTTATATTTCACAGTCCTGACGAATTGCCCTGATCATTCATGACATTACCGGCAAGAAACATGTTGACCAACACTTGTGCTTAGAGCTAAAGTGGACCATTATATCCACTCTGGCCTGTATTTGTTTTTAATATAACCTAGGGTTTCACACATTAAAGTTTGACTTAAATTCCCTTTGAGTTATTTTTAAACCCACCACTCTACTCATTCACTGCACCCTCACTCTTACTCTCATACTTCACAATGGCAGTTTAAAAGAACTCCAAAAAAGGGCCCCCCTGCGGAGCCCGTTAGGAATTGCAGCGCCGGCCCAACGAGGAGCTGCCCTATGATGAAGCATGACAACCCTTGGGGTGTGAGAGGGCTCTTGCTCCTGAAGGATCAGATCCCCCGACTTGATCTCTCAGGCACTCCCGACCTTCTCTTCTATAGGGACTGCACACTTTTATGCATACCTACATTCCTGAGTTAAGCTTGAGGCAGCCGTCCTTCATCCAGGAGGCTACTGCCTTCATACTGTTGTGGAAGTTGCTCTTGGTGGCTGTGGGTTCGTCTGTGAGGGAGAGAATCAGCTGGGTGTCGTCGGCATAGGCGACAATGCTGAATCCGTGGCTTCTGACGATGGCTGCAGGAGGGGGCATGTAGATGTTGCAGAGGGTGGGGCTCAGGTAGGTTCCCTGAGGCACTCTCTAGCTGATTTCAGTGGGTTCAGATTTGAACAGTAGAAGTCTGACTCTCTGCGATCTGCCTGTGAGGAAGGAGCGGATCCTTTCTAGGACTTTTTCGCAGATGCCGACGTTGTGGAATCTCGCTCAGAGGGTGTGGTGGTGATGGAGCAAGGATTCAAGAAAACGAAACTTGCTCGGAGCAATCCCTCATTAACAGTACTAATTATTAGAAATAGTAAAGAAAAGGAAATTAAAATACCCGTGCAACATTTACATATGGTAATAAGAGCTTTATGCATGCTTAAGTAATGAAAATAGAACGCAACGCAACTGAAACCCTCTTTAAACTGGAAAACTCTTTTGCGCATGTGCGAATTAGAACTACGTAGATTATAACGTGACTAACAAATTTTGAGAGGGAAAACTTGCACGCATGCGCAGAAAGTACTAACATTAGGTCTTAAGGCACAGCGTGCCTGGCATATGCTTGCCTGAATTTACAGAGAGAGCGGTCGCTGCTAATGCTTTTGCTTAACAAACAAGTAAATAACATGGGACAGAGTAGAAGTGGGTGGTGAACAGTGAAAATCATTTATTTGAGAAATTAACATTTGTTTATGATTCCTTTATTAATAGTGTCCGTTTGGGCCTCATGTGGCACACAAGAGAAAAATATGGCGCTAAAAATGGATACGAGCTAGACATGCGCAATGTAATAGTGATGTGACCCGATGACCGAGTCACTGAAAGGCTGCCAAGAGCCAAGGACACCCGCCGTGTGAAAATTCTTCTCGACTGTAGAACTGTATCGAAAATGTATTTTGAAAAGTAACATTAAATACATGTGAACGGAAGAGACAGAATATTAAATGAGCTAAAGGGGATGGGTTTGGTTAAACAAAAGAGTTATTAAGAAATTAAACATGTCAGCGTGAGGTTACGACAACTCCCCTGTCCCTGTCCAATCAAAGTGCTTATTTCATCAAGATGTGTAACTTTTGAGGGTGGGACATGCAGAAATGAAGACTAAAACTAGAGTGACTTAAATATTAGAGTGTTCATGTCATGTAATGCATGCAAGCGAGGCGAGGCGAGTATGAGAGGAAAAGAGAGGCAAGAATTACTGCTGCTGAGGAAAGAGAGAAGAGACTGGGAAGATTCACCTCTGAAAGATATTTGATTAAATCGAAGATTCCGGAAGAATATCGAGGAGGGAGAGAGTGTAAGTGAGGGATGCGTCGGATCTGTAGACATGTCAAGTAAGTATTGCCCTGTCCTGAGCCTGTCCTATAGCCTTTGTCTCCTGGGTCTTAAACAGGAAACCACCACCAGCCCTTTTTCGTCAGAGAGTTGGGTTTCTATAATCGCCTTTGGGTAATTATTATTCTGTCTCAAATTTGCATACCTTTTGCAAATGTATGATTTATTATGCCTTCTGTCTCTTCATCTATCCACTCTTAATGCATTGATTTCTTGAATGAGTCTGTGAATTGAATATACATTGCTAAATGAATTTTCTCTCCCATGAAATTTGAATGATGTTTGCACTGTGAATTTGTATTAATGAGCGTTCATTTTATGACTGAGATTTAGATAAACTTTATTGAATCTTACCCAGAGTCTGTGGTTATTTAACTAAGATCAGTAAGTTCAGATTAGTTAATTTGTTCATATCACCATCAACTACTCAACTTATGGTCAATCGACCAAAGGAAGATTGTTGATCTGTGAAGATTAGTTAGACATTGAACACATTTTTTAGATGTAATACTGAATCTCCAGTGAGTTCACTAATCAAGATCAAAGTGTATTACAAAACTTGACCCCCAGCGAAATAGCCAGGAAATCTGATTGATTGTGTATATGGGCCCATTGAATTTTTATTTGTTTGTGAGATGTTTGTCCCTGGCTTTCCGCTGGATCAATGGGAGACGTTGTTGAGAGGTTCATGAGGATGAGGGCTGCAGCCTCGCCTCGGTCAAGAATGGTGTGGATGTCATCTGTAGCGACGAGGAGAGTGGTATCAGTGCTGTGGTTGCTTCTGAAGACCAATTCGGAGAGGTCCAGTGTGCTGTTCGTTTTGACGAACTCAGACAGTTTGGCGTTGATGGCTTTCTTGATGACTTTAGGTGGGAAGGTGAGCAGAGAGATGGGTCTGTAGTTCTTGAGGTCCGTCAGGTCAGCAGAAGGTTCCTTCAGCAGGGGGTTGATCTCTGTGTGCCACCGGTCTTCTGGGAAAGTTGCAGACTCAATGGAGCAGTTGATGGTGTGGCAGAGTTTGGGTGCGATGGAGGTGCTTCTCTGTTGAAGATGTGGTTATGTTATATTAGAACATAACATGTGTATTAGTAAAGTGCATGTATCACTCAAGGGTATCAAGGCGCAGAATAACAGATGTTTTATTGTTACCCGACTCAATGGTACTCATTTTATCGACCTCAGATGGATGAAAGGCTGAATGGACCCACCGGGATCTGAACCTGTGACCATGAGGTCGAACACAGGTCTGTACAATGGACGCATAAGTTCACTAAGCCACCAGATCCGGCTTGTTATGTTAATGCGATGTTAAAGCATGCATATATCCAAAAAGTGTCTTAGCGCTAAATGTGTTGAGGGCAGGGATCCGAGGGGGCTCTGGAGTGGATGCTCTTCATGAGCCTGAAGGTGTCATCAGAGGTGAGGTCAGTCCAGTTGGTCAAAGTCTGTTGGGGGCAGGAGCCATTGGGTGCAGTGGTTGCGGGTGGGATGAGTGAATCTTGGGTTGCAATGCTGTCATAGATCTCCTTTATCTTGCAGTGGAAGAAGGTGGCGAGGTTGTCGCAGAGGTCTTGGAATAGGGGGGTATGTCTGCTGTCGCTGTGCTGGGTTTGGCAAATTCTTTGACCATATCGAAGAGTTCTTTGCTGTTGTGTGCATTGAAGTTGATGCGCCCCTTGATGCCTACTTTCTTTGCTGTCCTGATGAGGCGGTGTTCTGTGGTGATGGTGGATTTGAAGGTTGTGTGGTCTGCTGTGATCTTGCTGCTCCTCAATCTTTTCTCAAGCCGTCTGTAGGTGCGCCTGGACTTTTGGAGGGTGGAGGAGAACCAGCTGGCTTTCTTGGAGGGCTGCTTGCCTGAGGGTTTCTTGAGGGGGGCCAGTGTGTTGGTGCAGTCAGAGATCCAGCAGTGGAGATTGTGTTCTGAGTTTTAGCATCCATGGATGTCTGTGGTGGGGTCTTGCTGAGAGAGGTGGTGAGCTGGTCTTC
Organism: Triturus cristatus; assembly: GCF_964204655.1. Taxonomy (NCBI): domain Eukaryota; kingdom Metazoa; phylum Chordata; class Amphibia; order Caudata; family Salamandridae; genus Triturus; species Triturus cristatus. The sequence continues at coordinate 363,556,012 of NC_140580.1, forward strand.
AGTGACCTTGCTCCAGCTTCTGCAAGGAGTGTGGTAGGTGTGGTGGCATATGGTGGGTTTGGTGATGTAGAAGTGGAAGCAGTGGTGGTTGGTCTAGTGTGGCTCAGAGGTGTGGCTGGCGGATATGTTGTTGCTTCTGGAGAAGATGGGGTTGAGTGTGTGTCCTGCTGAGTGGGTTGGAGTTGTGACCAGTTGTTTGATTCCGATGGTGGTGAGGTTCTTTAGTAGGGATGAGGTGTTGTCATCTTCGAGGTTGTCCAGGTGGAAATTGAGAACGTCGAGGAGGATGTAGTCCGTTAAGGCGAGAGCATGGTGAGCGATTAAGTCGGTTATGGTTTCGCTGAAGGGGGGGTGAGGACTACGAGGTCTATAGACAAGGGTGCCGTGGAGTGTGGCATTCTGGTTGCTCTGGATATGGAAGTGGTGGTGTTCCATATCGGGTGAGTGGTTGTCGGTGGTGGTTGTGAGGCAGAGGGTGTCTCGGTGTACGATGGCAATGCCTCTCCCCCGTCACTTAACAGGATGGTTTTATATAGGCCTGGGCGGTGAACTGTGCTCCATTCATTGAGTTTGTGGAGTTTCTCACACTCCACTAACCTCGCCTAGTTCCGAAAAACTCCACTCTGTGTATCGGAGCGGAGTTTTCCCCCTGCTCGCCAATGGTAAGATGACGAGCACGAGCAAGGAAAATCCAATGCGAGACTGCTTCTCAACAAGATTTCACAACACGGGCGGTCGTGGATGGCCGCTACCGCTCGCGTTGAGAAACTTTCCGTTCACGTTAAGGAAGCTGCTGCTCAAGTAGAACTTCTACTTGAGCAGCAGAAAGAAGGAGCGCCCTCTTGCGCTGTGCGTGATGCCGTTCGTGATGATTTTACAGTGCAGGATAAACACACTGTGCTAAAAACCTGCACGAATGGCGCGAGGTGATGCACTCTGCCACTCGAGAAACTCCGCGTAGCGTAAATCCGCAAACTCCGCCCAGACCTATCAGGGATGGTGGATGCAATATCCGGGGCTGTGAAAAAGGCCTTGTCAGTGGAGATGGAGTCGAGCAGGTCCCAGATCTCTATGGCGTGTCTTTTGAGGAAGCTGGTGTTGAGTAGTATACATCTGAGATGTCTGGGACCGGTTTTTGAGGGTTGTCCAGTCGGTAGGACTGGTGTATGGAGGCCAGCAAAGGTGCAGTTGTGGCAGGTGAATGGGCCTTGGGTATTTTTCAGCGACGTGAGGTAGCAGGTGGAGTGGCGTCCGATGTTGAAGGCATGGAGGGTGCTGGTGTCATAGTGGAGGATGATCCGAGGACCAGTTCAGCCATAGACGGGCTTGCCCTTGGCTCAGCAGCAGGATGGCCTTACTGCAGCCACCATTAAGTAGCGTGAGGGGGAGGGTTGGACAGCTCGGATGCGAGAAGTGCTGTTGGAGGGGGGCAGTGCCATGGGGATGCGCAGTGGCGGGAACAGGGAGAGAAAAAAGGCAGAAAAGTGCAGAAAGAGAAGAAAGTGGCAGAAAAGATTAAATTAAGGAACAAAAAGACCAGAGTAGAAAAGGCAGAAAGCAAAGGAGCAGAGATGCTCCCTTAAACTCACAGACCTGCAGGTTCAGGGGCAGCAGCTACCAGGCGGAGCTGTGCGGAAAGAGATGGATTTCACTGACAAGGTCAGTCTCTCCAAATTTTAAGGCGAAAGACTGGTCCTTCTCGCTATAACATCCACAGCAGCTGCACTGAACACATGTTCAGCAGACACACTATATACAGGACAAGTCAGATAGTTTATCGCCAGCCTGGTGAGCAACGGCCATTGGCGAAACTTCCCATTCCAATACATCAATGGGTTTTGAGCTCTATAGACCTCTTTTGGATCGTGCAGATACTCCTGGAACATCCTGTGGATGGTCATTGATTCTGCCACTTGCTCAACCTCTTTTGCCAACACCTCTGCACTAGACTTAAGCCCTGCTGATTGAAACCAATACAATACAGATGTTGGGTCCAGTCCTTTTGTTGTGTTGTGTGGCTGGACGCCTCATGGATGGATGGATGATGGATCGACCAAGGCAAAATAGGAAAAAATAATTCACAATAAAAAAATGCTAATTAAAAAAATAAAACATTGACAAAAATTACAATTAAAAACAATTACAATACATTTTAAACAAATTAAAATCAATAAAATTATAAAAATGAGAATTACTAAAACAAAAATTTAATAAATTTAAAGTTAAAAAATAAATTACAAGAAAAAATACAAAATGAAAATAAATAATTAACAATAAGTGAAATTATCCTCAAGCATATTATTAAACTGATATCTCATCCTCCCACGCAAGCCTATGTCAAAGGCACACTGGCTGGATGCACAAGATGGCTGCCAGCCAGTGCCACATGGTCAACAACAACACTTAGCAAGAAAGCCTGGGGAACAAAGAAGACATGCAGGCCTATGGCAAAAGCACACTGTCTGCCTACACAAAATGGTGACCAGCCAGATGGTCACAACAGCAACAACCAGCAAGGAGGCATGGACACAACAAAGAAGGCATGTAGGCCTATGGCAAAAGCACACTGGCTAAAGACACACAATTGATGGACGGAATGCAGAACAAATAAAAACATTCACCCCCAGTCATGAGTTCTGGGTTAAATCCATCATTGTTTTGGTCACCATGCCACCCCAGTTTAGACCTGGCCATATGCAAATCAGTCGTGACCCTGTGCCTCATGGGAACAGTCCAGTCCGAACTGCCAAGCCAGGTCCTCCCTGGACGGACCGGAAACAAGCATCCAAGGACCGGTTTCGGGGTTTCACCCCTCAAGGATAGCTTGAATCCAGTGGCACAGTGAGCCCAGGACCCACGTCTGGGCATACCCAGCGCACTTAGGGTGAGAAAGCAAAAGAAACACGATTGATGGACGGAAGGCAGAACAAATCAAAACATTCACCCCCAGTCAAGAGATCTGGGTAAATACATCATTCTTTTTGTCACCATGTCAGCCCAGTTTAGACCTGGCCATATGCAAATCAGTCTTGACCCTGTGCCTCAATGGAACAGTCCAGCACGGGACGTGGGTCCCGTGCTCTCCATGCCACTGGAGTCAAGCTATCCTGGCTGATGAGGGGTGACACCCCGAAACCAGTCCTAGGATGCTTGTTTCTGGTCCATGGAAGATCTGGCTTGGCAGTTCGGGCTGGACTGTTCTCATGAAGCACAGAGTAAAGACTGATTTGTTTATGGCCGGGTCTAAACTGGAATGGCATGGTGAGCAAAAATAATATGGATTTAGACCCAGATCTCTGTACTGGGGTGAATGTTTGACATTGTTCTGCATTCTGTCCATCAATTGTTCTTTTGCAAAAGCACACTGGCAACCTACACAAAATGGCCACCAGCCACATGGTCACAACAACCAGCAAGGAGGCATGGCCACAACAAAGAAGACATGTAGGCTTAAGGTAAAAGCACACTGGCTAGTTACACAAAATGGCCACCAGCCACATGGTCAAACAAAAACAAGCAGGAGGCAAGGAAAACAAAGAAAACATACAAGGCATGTCATGGGGTACAAAGACAAATGGTGGCCTATGGCAAACACACTCACACACTGGCCACCAGACAAGGAAAGGAGGCATGGTAATTGGTAACACAGGAGAAAACAGCATTAATTCAGCAATTCCAAAAACAAAAATTAACTGGGCTAAACATTTTTACAACACACATCTTCCAAAGGCATCAAATATATTACCCCACATATACACTGTTCGCAGAAAAAAAGGTGAAATACCCCCAAAAAACACATTTTATTATTTAAAACGATGCCATTCATGGCATCAATTATGTTTCGATTCAACAGACACCACAGAAACAGTTGTTTCATGTACCCATGACTAGAAATGGGTCTACTGCCTGGAAGGCCCATTGAAAGACTAGGCCACATAGTGAATTAAACAAATATTTCACATTTCTTAAAAAGCATAAATAAAATGTATTAAACTGTGCAACATGTTTCCTTTACAAAAGAAGAAAAATTACATGCACAAAACGTAACTAGGCCCCTACTGAAACTGCAGGCCAACCACCACAATACATATAAAAAAATCAAACAAAAGTACAAATAGATCTTGTTGCATGCCTCCGATCAAACAAACAACACCCTTCTACAACCATTTTTTAAATTACTTGTGAAGCCTCAAATATGAAGTCCTTAAAATCAAAGGTATATATGCAGCAGACAAAGAGAGCGATCCTTTCAGCTCCAAAACCAAATGAGAAGTGACCAGAAGATGGAGAGAGTATGGGAAGAAGCCTGCTGGACAGGAACAGGAAGTTGGAGTCTCTAGGGCGCTTCTTTTCCTGTTGTTAGTAGAAAAGTTTAAAAAAAGGATTCTCGCACACAAAAAAACAACTCCAACGGCCCTTTAGAGAAGAAAATTCACTCAAAAACCTCTCAGCTGCTTGAGCACAAAAGCTGCTCAGGCTGTACGTTCTCGATTGGCACTACACTGGTGCAGTTGCGAGTGGAATCCATGCAAGCAAGTGCGAAGTATCGCGTGAGCTCGCTAGAGGCCCAAGTATATCGTGGCGCTTGCTCGCAAGCACCAAAGTAAATCTAGAGCACACGAATGGGAAAAAAACACTGCTTCGTGCCCGGGAAGAGAGTTTAGGAACCCCGCAGAGTGGCCGAATTCCGCAAACTCCTTGAGTGGAGCAGAGTGTTGCGCCCGGGCCTAAACAAAACAAGGGTCTATTTATTAAGGTATCTTAGATAGTGTCAACAGTTCAACTTATCTCTCGTTTGGAGAACTCTGAGACACAGTGACTTTGCAGATACAAAAACAAATGCAGAATTCAGAAAATACAGGTAAGTCCCAAACATATTGGGCAGAACCACTTGAGCAGGAAAACTGCGTATTTCATCAGCTTATACACACTGGGAAAAGAAAAGCCTACTTGGGCTATACATGACGAGGGAGTAGCCAGAAAATTAAAATAGCACCAACTAAAATTAAAGCTCTGGTGGCACAAAGCAAGTGAAGCAGGTGAGCCCAACCCTCCCCAGGAGAGCTCTCTTGTCTCTTCCATTCAAACATATTCATTAAACCTTTCGCCATTCCTTCTACTATTCATACATTCGCCATCCATTCATTCTTGCATCCATCATTCAATCTTTCCCCATTCCACACATGTATCAAACTACTCTGCCAGCCATCAATCCATCCACGCACTCTGCCATCCATCAATTCACTCTGTCTCCATCCAATCATCCGTCCGTCTGTCCTTCCTTACATCCATCCATCAATCCATCCATTGGTACATCCATCTGTCCATCCATCCAGTGCTTAATGTGCAAAAGAATGAGTGCATTGAATTCCTCTCAGGCTTATTTAAACCACTACCAGACACTGCTGCCCCTTTATCTCACTCTTGCCAGCCACCTACCTTCTCCCTTTGTGTCAGTTTTCCCATCTTTCTCTCCCTCCTTCTTTCCTATTAGTGTGTTTTCAACTTTCTTGCTCACGGTCAATATATAAGGAGGAAAAATAAGTGCAGGTCCCCAAAAATAAGTGCTGGTGTGTCCCTCCAACAACCATCGGCTCAAATTAAGCACTGCATCCATCCATCCTCTCTGCCATCCATCCATCCACTCTGCCATCCATCCATTCACTCTGCCATCCATCCTTCCATCTATCCACTCTCCCATCTATCCACTCTATCATCCACTTATTCATCTGCCACCCATCCTCCCATCAATCCATCCATCCCCCCTGCTATCCATCCATCAGTTCACTCTGCCATCCATCGGCGGCTGGCACAGGTAAGCGCAGTGGGGCAGGGCACGGCGCGGCAGGGTGGAGGCCGATAGATGACGGAATAAGTCTTATTTATTTATTTACTTATACCTATTCCATCGTCTGTCTGCTTCCCCCTCCCATCCAGCACCGCCCACAGCGTTTATCTGTGCCAACCGCCACTGCATCCATCCATCCCCTCTATCATCCATCCACCATCCATTCACTCATCCTTTCACCCACTCATTATTCCATCCCTTTACTCTGCCATCCTTTCATCTATCCAGCCACCTATTCATCCCTATATTGTGCCATCTTTTTACCTGTCCATTGACCTATCCATTAATCCCTTTAACCTGCTACCCTTTTACCCGTCTATCCACCTATTCATTAACTCATCTCTCCATCCATCCAGCCACTTTGCCTCCATTCGTCCCTCCATCGACTCTGGTTCATGAGGTCTCAGAGAAGACAGGAGTTACTGGGCTTCTATTGTGTCAATTGCATTTTTGTACCTACAATAGTCTAGAAACACCTTTCTGTTGAATCCGCCAAGTACACCCCTAAAGCACTTGACTCTCAAGATAGCGAGGCAGAGTGGTCCAAGGTTTACTCCAGGAGGTGATGTGGGCTACAGACTTGGAACTCAGTACAATAAAATAACAATTAATAAATTAATGTTCAACCAGCGCTTGTCCTAAATAGAAAACATGCTTTGTTCTGAAGAAAGTGAAACCCTGTGCATGGAAAATCTCAATGCACATGCAGAAACCAGAGGAAACAAAAAGATAACTTTTTCATTGTGAAAAGACTGTCGCAAAGAACAGTTTCAGCATACTGACTTTAACAGAGAATTCCTCAACGTTAGACTAGCCTTAGGGTGATTTTCCCCCAAACGTTTGCCTTCCACCTCCATTTTTGCTGATCCTTTTCTTGCTGGCCTTAGGACTCTGTGCTCTTTACCACTGCTAACTAAAGCTAAAGTGCTTGTGCTCTCCTCTAAAGATAGTAAAATTTGCTTATACCCAACTGGCATATTTGATTTATGAGTCCCTAGTAAAGTGGTACTACATGTACCCATGGTCCGTAAATTAAATGATACGAGTGGGCCTGCACACTGATTGTGCCACCCAAATAGTTCGCCTTTTAGACATGTCTCAGGCCTGCTTTTGCAGTGTGTGTGTGCGCACTTTTAAGCTGCCACTTCGATCTGGCTAAATAAACCTTCTGACAGGCTCGAACCTTCCCTTTAATACTTGTGTCACGCCTACGGTAGGCTTTGAACAGCCCAGATGGCAGGTTTGCAGTGTATTTTAAAGGTTGAACATGTACATTAACATTTTAAATGTCCTGTTAGTGACAAACCTGTGAACTAGTTTTTCACTACTGCAAGGCCTGCCTCTCCCATAGGGTTGCATTGGGGTACCTTATTACATTTAATAAGTGATACATTTCAATAGGAAGCAGGTAGACAAGTCGAGCTCGGTGTTTCTGGAATTGTGATTTTCCTGTCCTAACTATTTAGCATCTGCTGCCTGTATACTGGGTCACATGATGAGATCTTGTTTGCAGTTGGCCTTTTGTGCATTGCTCCAGACAGTGAAACAAAGGGAAGCTGAGTGTTCATAGGAGGGGCCACTCTAAGTTAACAAGGGGGAGGAGCTCTCACCTACCACACTTTGACATGACACCTTCACAAAGGGGTCTACCACTAGTATATTGTGACCCCAGACAATCTGGCACCAGGGCACGGAGGCAGGAAATTCCAAGCACCTCTGGGGGGTAGAAATCTCTGGACGTTTCTACTAGTTCAAAGTGGGCACCAAGTATAAATATTGGACTTCGGACCCCAACTCTTCAGATCACTTCTAGACCTATGGACTTTGCCAAGAAGAAGGGCTGCCTAAGTGGGAAGTCTACCCTTCTGACCCTCTTTGCAGCCCGAGGACTGCTATGTTGCCCAAGGACTGCTGTTGCTGCACCAGGACTCTTCTGCTGTCATCTGTCCCGCTGAAACCAGCCTGCTTGTTTGTTCAAGGACTCCAAGATCTCCAAGGGTCTCTTGGCTGACCTCCGGTTCTCAAGCCCAGTGGCGTAACAAAGGACTTCGCACCCCTGCAGTGCCCGGGGGCCCGAGCTCCAGGGGGCCTTCAGCTCTGTAAACTGGCCTGGGAGCTCCCAAGTAAATGCAGAAGGGGGCCCCTCCATGCACTTTGCAGGCAGGCCCCTCAAGTTTCATTATGTAACTGCTCAAGCCCCAGGGATACAACAGACTTCTCTTCGCCCACATCTTCGATGAAGGACCGTGCATTGTCTTGAAAGCTCTACAAGCATGATCTAGCACGAGGCATCCTCAATCTGAAAAATGGCCAGTGCCCTGAAGCTCCTTGCAGCCCTGATGGAGGATCGCGCTTCACCCCGGCAGCTCCCCCAGCCCGACCCAGTGTGATGCATCTTGACACCGACAACCAGCCCAACTCGACACAGCAAGCCACATCTCAAAGCAAGTCCTCACAAGCCCCATAGACTTCACCAGCTTCAGCCCAGTGCGACACACCTCAACCTCAGCACCGACGCATTGCTAAGCAAGTCTTTGTAGGCCCCAGTGGCTTCCTTAACAAAGATGCAGGAACTAGCATCGCAGGCTCCCGACGATGGTTCCTGGACGCAGGTCAGCAAAACTTAATGCAAGGTCTTATCATTGCTCTGCAACCAGGATTTAAGATGCTCTTGTTCATCGGGTGTTGGACCTGGCCCTTTTTGCAGGGTCATCCCTAAACTTTTTGCCTTCCTCCGGTATTTTTTCTGACCTGTTGTTGGCTGTTTTATGACTCTGGGCACCTTACCACTGCTGATCAGTGCTAAGGTGCATATGCTCTCCCTATGGTAAAATTTTGATGTTCATTGGATTCCATGATTGGCTTATTTGGTTTACTGTCAGTTCCTAGTAGAGCGCACCAGGGGTGCCAGTGCTTGTAAATACAAATGCTGCTGGTGGGCTTGCAGCAGTGGTTGTGCCACCCACAGAAGCAGCCTGGTAAAATGTGTCTAAGGTCTGCCATTGCAGAACCTGCATGCAGTCTGGTACTGTCATGCTGACTGGGCAAGTGTCCCCACTTGCCAGTCCCTAAACCTTCCCTTACCTTCATGTTAGTCACCCCTATGGTAGGCCCTAGGGCAGGGTGCATTGTAAGGATAAGGTAGGACATGCCCTGAAGTGTGTGGCATGTCCTAATAGTGAATTACAGCCATATCCGTGTTTCACTATTGTAAGGCTACCTGCTCTCCATAGGCCAGAATGGGCTGCTAGATTATAACACTCTATAATCCTAGCAGACTCAGGAAGCATGGTAGAAATTCGTGTTTAGTATGCCTGAACTCAGAATAATAAAATACATCATTTAGTAAAGTTTATTTTAATATCCTGTGTTTGCAAATGCTACTTTTAGAAAGTTAGCCTTTGCGTGCCTAACCATTTCAGTCCGCCGCTGCTGGGAGGGGCTATCTTCTTTGTGTGTAGCTTGAGTGACAGGGCTGGGAAGTTCTAGGAGACAGGCTGGGGCTGCCAGGTGGTGAATAGAGTGATTACACCAGGATGGGTGGGAGGAGTGCACCTTGACTCTGAATAGGGCTGTGCTCTGCCACCACAATGCTGGCTCCACCCCCTGGGGAGCGTCTGATGTCTCTGCCCTGCCTGCTGAAAGGAGAAGCCAGAGTCCCAACAACAAAGTGCTCCACACTGAAAAGAACTGGACTGGGATTATGCAAAGGCCCCCCTGGCCTGTAAAGACAAAAGAAACTGGGTATAAATGTAGGAGCCCTGCTCCTAAGAAATCAGATCCTGATTGAACCACGAAGCAACTCTGCCTGACTAGAAGGACCTGGAAGAAGCTGAAGGAGGAGTAACTTTCCCTAACCTGGGGGATTGGCCTGCAGTTGGTGCCTTGCTGAGAAAGGACTACAAGAGACTTTGCAACTTTGTTCAACTATCTCCAAGGGCTTGGAAGAAGAGCTTGCCCCCTGAACTGAGTCCCAGGACCATTGGACTCATCTGCCTTCCAAAATTGAGTTGCCTGGACAATTCTTGCTTGTTTCCCGCTGGATTTGGTCCCAGTACGACTCGTACCCCATCCGCCGCGAAGCCGTGTCTTTGCCGCCCGGCACCGTGTGTCTACACTGATTTAAAAGCGCTAGTACGCACCGTATTCCTCCCGGCCGCATCGCACCTAACCTTCCCCGCCAATTCGAGTCGTACAGCCCTGGCTGCCTGATCCTGTACGCATCAAGCTTTGTTGTCCCGCAGGTACGGTCCGTACTCTGCTAGACGTACTGTACTGTGCCGTGCTCAGAGCCGAGAAGCCGCACCGCACCGATCCTCCCCGTAAGCAGTACGGCGCCGAGAAGTGTCGCCGCCTATCCGCACCGAAGGTATGGCTCGAACGCCGAACGCCACAGACTCTGCAAGCCGATCCGGACCATCCGCAACGTATCCCTGCAGGTCCCGTACCAACGCCGCGTCCCGACGCCGCGACCCGACCAGACCGAATACGCTGCCGAACTACAATCCGGACCCATCGACTTGTCCCGCATTGTCCGTCGCGGACCCTACGAAAAACCAAGGTACTTTGTTCTGTTCGCCCTGCAGTGTGTACGTCACGGACCCCGGAGTCTGCAACGATTGTTCGACTCGTACTTTCTTTGTTTTTAAACGCCAGCGAACCGCACGTCCAGGTACGAACCGTACAGAGCCTTGAACGAAGCGTACTTATGTGAAAGAAGCGTATTTAACTAAAAGAAGCCTATTTTTGTGTTTTAAGCCTTTTTACAAGAACATTGAACTTTAAAATAATACTGTGGTCATTTTATTCGTTATTCTGGTCTTGTGCTAAGCCTTATATAAAGAAAACTATTGTTATACAACCTTGACTGGTGTCCATTTTTGGTGTATCACTGTATTACTGTATGTGTTCACAAATGCTTAACCTATGACACCCTGAGAATAGTCTTGACTGCTTGCGCCACACTACCTAGAGGGTGAGCAGGGGTTATTTGAAAGGGTGATCCCCTTATCCTGACTTAGAAGTAAGAGTCCCTGCTTGTCACAAGTGCATACCTGTGCCAACAAGAGATTCCCAATTCTAACATTGGTGGCAGCGGTGGGATTTGAATTTACATTTGTGATTCATGTACAGTGATTGAGTGAATGCCACGTAGAGAGTTCAGACCGATAACGTAGCCACACAGTATTGATTTTTGTTTTTGCTGAAGAATCTCCACTTTAAGAAACCATGCCTAGCTCAGTCGGTGGAGGCAGGGCGGCCTCTATATTCTCTGGGGTTGATGGCATAGATTGGGATGAGAAGGCACTGATGAGGTGCACAAGTAAAGTTTTGAAAGGATACCTCTCCAAGTACAGAATTAACCAAACTGGATTGAAAAACAAGGATCAGTATACAAAAGCGCTGAGGGCCTGGTACGAATCCAAGTTCCCAGAGAATGTGCTGGAGGTGATCCCCCCAGAAGGTGCTCCTGAGCCTGGCAGAGGCCTGTCGCCAGAGGAGATGGCCGACAGGATTGCTGCAAGAGCACATGAAGTGGAGATGGCAAAACTTCGAATGGAACTGGAAACACAAAGGCTGGCCATGGAGCATGAAGTAAGAATGAGGGAGTTGGATCTCGAGGCCAAGAGTTTAGACAACTCTCCCTCTGGTGGCAGCAGTATTGAATTTTCTAGTGCTGAGAGAGTAGTACGCACACCCAGAGATGTGGCGCCTGACTTGAAGGAAGGGGTTAACATACACCAGGAGGTTCAAGGGCATGAGGTAGCTCCAGTAGTGCGCAGTATCCCTGAAGGGAATAGGGTAACTGGCGTAGGGGTTCATGGTCCTATTGGTGGGAGGGACACTCTACTGACTCTAGATGAGGGGTGCAGGGAGAGGGGTTCCCCCAAAGTTGAAGTCCTGGTAGGTGAGTGTGAAGACCGCCCAGAAGAGTGTGGGTTGTGTGACAGAGACAGTCAGATACTGTCTTGCCAGTCTCAGCAGAGTGGTGTGGAGTATGTGTGTGAGGCACTGGATGGTCAGGTGAAGGATAGTTTGGTTAACCCTGCTAGGGGGCTGTGTGATCCAATTGTGGGAGAGCATATTTTAAGTCCCTGTTTTCCAGAGCTATGCCAACACCTGTTGGAGAGTGAGTTCTCTGACCGAAGGGAGCTCACATTGGAGGCAGACCTTTTGGTGGATTCCAGAGGGTATGGAGAGGCATTGGGGAGTGACCCCGTGGGGAGTGGCTCAGGTATCTTCCAACCCAGAGTGGTAGAAGTGGTGCAGAGTAGCCCAGCTAGGTCCCATGGTAGGGGTGTAGGGGCTCACGTCCTGTCTCAGTGGAAAAGGAGTGAGTGTGGGGCTGCGTGCCCCCAGGTGCCCGAAACCCAGTCTCAGAGCTTGGATTGTTCTTTAAGGGAACACCAGGCGGGGAGCCTAGGCTGTCCTGATGGGCCGCCCGTTGAGGGGGATCCCCTAGTGTCTGGTGAGCTGGGAGTGTCTGTAATCGGACCTCCATCGGTTCTGGTGTCTGGCAGTACCACTCCAGTTGGGAGGGTGCAGAAGTCCAGATTGAGGGGTGTGAGGGGGAAAGAGTCCCCAGTGGAAAAAACAGTGGGTCAGGGGCCAGCCAGAAGGGCTGCGTCCCCAGTGAATGGCCAGGGTGACACCACTTCTGTCCTGGGGGATCTTCACGCACTGTCAGGTGGACAGGGGTTGGGAGATCTGCGCCAGGCAGACTGTCACACGACACAGGAGTTATGTGTCACCCTCAGGGGGGGCAGGCGACCTCCCCGGAAAGTCCTGGTACGCCAGGTGAGCGTTCAACCGCATGGGTTGGTCCCAGGGTTGGGAAGCCAGGTTCAGGTGTTATCTGACCTGGAGGGTGGGACAACTGTAATCAGTGTCCTGACCCAGGTTGCTTCTAGGGGTACCACTCCAGTTGGGAGTGTGCAGTACTCTGGAAGGGGGTGCAGAGGGAGGGAGTCCTCGCCTCTGACCCCGGCTCAACTGAAGGGTTTAGACCCTAGGTTGGAGGGCCAGGTTCAGGGTGTCCCCCCTGACCTGGACGCCCAGTTGCAGGATAGAACCCCTGAACTGGTGGGTGAATTGCGCAAGACACCTGCCACAGGTGCCCTGGCAATTCTGGAAGGGGGTACCACTCCAGGTGGGAGGGTACGGAGCCCCAAGGAGGAGGACCGGGTGTGGGAGAGGCCACCCCAGTCTTTGGTCCAGCCGCCGGGTACAGTCCTGGGGCTGGTGGGTCAGTGCCAGGATGTCATACCTGACCTGACAGGAGGGGGAATGGACAACGGGTGCCAAGCACCTCGGGCTACTGCCCCCCGCTCCCTGGCACCACAGAGGATGGAGAGCCCTGAGAGGCATACGGCCTGGGTCTCATCCCTGACTACTGTCAGTGGCCACTGTAGCATTTTGCCGTCTGTCTGTTGGGACACACCTGTGGGCCAGTTAACGTTAGGTGCTGCACAGGTGGTGTCCACAGGTGGGGAGAAGGGTTCCCCATTGATTGGCTTGGTGGGCCCTGAGAGTATGGACAGAGGAATTCCAATAGGTTCAGATTGGCGTAGAACTGGAGTCTGCCCCTGCAGTTGCGGGCCAGGTCCTTGTTCTATCGCCCCAAGCAGGGAACACCATCACGGTGGTGATTGGTCTGCACTGCGTTTTGGCTGGAAGGGGGTTGTGTTGGACCTGGCCCTTTTTGCAGGGTCATCCCTAAACTTTTTGCCTTCCTCCGGTATTTTTTCTGACCTGTTGTTGGCTGTTTTATGACTCTGGGCACCTTACCACAGCTGATCAGTGCTAAGGTGCATATGCTCTCCCTATGATAAAATGTTGTTGTTCATTGGATTCCATTATTGGCTTATTTGGTTTACTGTCAGTCCCTAGTAGAGCGCACCACGGGTGCCAGGGCTTGTAAATACAAATACTGCTGGTGGGCTTGCAGCACTGGTTGTGCCACCCACAGAAGCAGCCTGGTAAAATGTGTCTAAGGTCTACCATTGCAGAACCTGCATGCAGTCTGGTACTGTCATGCTGACTGGGCAAATGTCCCCACTTGCCAGTCCCTAAACCTTCCCTTACCTTCATGTTAGTCACCCCTATGGTAGGCCCTAGGGCATGGTGCATTGTAAGGATAAGGTAGGACATGCCCTGAAGTGTGTGGCATGTCCTAATAGTGAATTACAGCCATTTTCGTTTTTCACTATTGTAAGGCTACCTGCTCTCCATAGGCCAGAATGGGCTGCTAGATTATAACACTCTATAATCCTAGCAGACTCAGGAAGCATGGTAGAAATTCGTGTTTAGTATGCCTGAACTCAGAATAATAAAATACATCTTTTAGTAAAGTTTATTTTAATATCCTGTGTTTGCAAATGCTACTTTTAAGAAAGTTAGCCTTTGCGTGCCTAACCATTTCAGTCCGCCTCTACTGGGAGGGGCTATCTTCTTTGTGTGTAGCTTGAGTGACAGGGCTGGGAAGTTCTAGGAGATAGGCTGGGGCTGCCAGGTGGTGAATAGAGAGATTACACCAGGATGGGTGGGAGGAGTGCACCTTGACTCTGAATAGGGCTGTGCTCTGCCACCACAATGCTGGCTCCACCCCCTGGGGAGCGTCTGATGTCTCTGCCCTGCCTGCTGAAAGGAGAAGCCAGAGTCCCAACAACAAAGTGCTCCACACTGAAAAGAACTGGACTGGGATTATGCAAAGGCCCCCCTGGCCTGTAAAGACAAAAGAAACTGGGTATAAATGTAGGTGCCCTGCTCCTAAGAAATCAGATCCTGATTGAACCACGAAGAAACTCTGCCTGACTAGAAGGACCTGGAAGAAGCTGAAGGAGGAGTAACTTTCCCTAACCTGGGGGATTGGCCTGCAGTTGGTGCCTTGCTGAGAAAGGAGAGGAAAAGACTACAAGAGACTTTGCAACTTTGTTCAACTATCTCCGAGGGCTTGGAAGAAGAGCTTGCCCCCTGAACTGAGTCCCAGGACCATTGGACTCATCTGCCTTCCAAAATTGAGTTGCCTGGACAATTCTTGCTTGTTTCCCGCTGGATTTGGCCCCAGTACGACTCGTACCTGATCCGCCGCGAAGCCGTGTCTTTGCCGCCCGGCACCGTGTGTCTACGCTGATTTAAAAGCGCTAGTACGCACCGTATTCCTCCCGGTCGCATCGCACCTAACCTTCCAAGCCGATTTGAGTCGTACAGCCCTGGCTGCCTGATCCTGTACGCATCAAGCTTCGTTGTCCCGCAGGTACGGTCCGTACGCTGCTAGACGTACTGTACTGTGCCATGCTCAGAGCCGAGAAGCCGCACCGCACCGATCCTCCCCGTACGCAGTACGGCGCCGAGAAGTGTCACCGCCTATCCGCACCGAAGGTACGGCTCGAACGCCGAACACCACAGACTCTGTAAGCCGATCCGGACCATCCGCAACGTATCCCTGCAGGTCCCATACCAACGCCGCATCCCAATCAGACCGAATACGCTGCCGAACTACGATCCGGACCCATCGACTTTTCCCGCACTGTCCGTCTCGGACCCTACGAAAAACCAAGGTACTTTGTTCTGTTCGCCCTGCAGCGTGTACGTCACGGACCCCGGAGTCCGCAACGATTGTTCGACTCGTACTTTCTTTGTTTTTAAACGAGCCTTGAACGAAGCGTACTTATGTGAAAGAAGCGTATTTAACTAAAAGAAGCCTATTTTTGTGTTTTAAGCCTTTTTACAAGAACATTGAACTTTAAAATAATACTGTGGTCATTTTATTCGTTATTCTGGTCTTGTGCTAAGCCTTATATAAAGAAAACTATTTTTATACAACCTTGACTGGTGTCCATTTGTGGTGTATCACTGTATTACTGTATGTGTTCACAAATGCTTAACCTATGACGCCCTGAGAATAGTCTTGAGTGCTTGCGCCACACTACCTAGAGGGTGAGCAGGGGTTATTTGAAAGGGTGATCCCCTTATCCTGACTTAGAAGTAAGAGTCCCTGCTTGTAACAAGTGCATACCTGTGCCAACCAGAGATTCCCAATTCTAACATCGGACCTGACTAGGTTCTTGTAGCCTGTCTGCATTCCGTCGTGGTCAGCCTGAACTTGTGACTTTGTCCCCATCCAGAATGACCAAATAACCACAGTTGTTTGGCATTATTTTCACCTAAATCTTTAAAATTGCATATCTCCAATTCTACTGATTCGTTTTGGTCTTACATTATTTATTACATTTTACCCTATAAATGCATTTTACTGTGGGATTTTTCTTGTATTGTGTTTCACTTTAATGCTGTTTGAATTGTTGCATAAAGGCTTTACACATTGCACCTAAGTTCAATTCAATTCAATTTCAGCTTTATTTCGACTTATTTTGTCATAAAAGCAACATACATAGATATTAAAAGAACATATATAATACACAGTCCAAATTCCAGACAATAAAAATGGAGATCAATCACATTAAATTCTATCACAGCTATGCTAAAAACATACAAATTAATTAAAAGCCAGACAATGTTTAAAAGATTGTTATAATACATTTTGAAAGGGGAAAGGAATAAAATTCATAGTATCTGACCAAGCAAGAAGGTTATCTAACCAGCCTTTAAGTATTATAGCTTACATCCTTTCTGATTCCTTATGAGATATACATTGAATAGGAATCTACTTAAGCTAAAAACTATTAGTTGTGAAGTATTTGCTTTGAGTGTACGTTCTGCCTCTTTGAAAAACCTAAACCCCATGTTTATACACAAGGGTTTAATCCATCGAACTCTTGGCTTTTTATATACTGGGCAGAAAAACAGTACGTGGGCATCGTTTTCTTTTGCTTTTTGTGAGCAAAGGGTACACAATCCACTATCATCTTCATTACCCCTCCAACTACTAGTATTTGCAGCAATCTGTAAGACCCCATACCTAAATTGTAAATACAGTGTTTTAGCTAGTGGTGGTCTTATCTCGTCCATGAATTGTTCGAATACAGGAGTATCCTTAACGGACAAGAATTTCTGTGTCAGTATACCTAGTGTGGAGCTAGTGGATACTTCATTCTTTACGTATACCCAAAAAGCAGATTTCAAAAGTTTTTTTGAGATTGGTAACATGTTCTGGGGGTTTTCCCAAAAATGGGAAAACCCAAGCTTTTTAAACCACTGGGAAATATGTTTTAACCAGGGAATACTTTTATATTCGTCAATCCTAATTATTTCTAACAGTCCATTCTTATAGTCGCTTAGCTCAGGGGTTGTCCATAATCTAATCCAATAGAGTAGTGGCCTTAATGTGGCTTGATGATCAGTTCTTTTAAGATTGATATCCAGAAAAACTGGAGTTATCGGTGTTCTTACTGGTATTTTAAGTAGCCTGCGTATGAAGATATTCTCTTCCTTCCTAAAAGTGTTGTTGCAGGAGTAACCCCAGACCTCAGCGCCATAAAGTGCTGCCGATTGGGCCTTTGCTTTGAATAATTCTAGTGCCGGTGTGATTGATTTAGATTGGCTACTGCCGTGCACCTTTAGGATAGGCATTAGATTTTGTTTTAAAATTAAATTACTTTTTTCCAATTGCCCTTTCCAATGGGGCATACTATCCAGCATAATACCCAGGTAATTAAAGCTCTCGACATATTCCAATTTCTGGTTATTTAAGGCCAGATTCTTTCTAAAGGATTTCTGAGGGTTTATGGACATGTATTTTGTTTTGGATGAGTTAATTTCTAGCCCCTTTTCCACACAGTAATTGTTAAAAGTGTTTACTAGGTTTTGTAAGCCTTGCGGGGTTTGCGAGATGAGGATTGTGTCATCAGCAAAAAGCAATGCGGTGACCGCCTCATCTGCTAGTTTCGGGGAGTCATGTTTACAGTCTTTTAGATAATTAGGTATATTATTGACATATAAAGAGAAGAGTGTGGGCGCCAGCACACACCCTTGGCGGACGCCCCGATCCACAGGGATATCCTTCGAAATTTCTCCTCCCTTGCCCCATCTAACTCTAGCATAATTTCCTGTGTGGAGTCTAATTATTTCCTTGAGTAGCTCACTGGGGACTGCCATATCATTAAGGGTGAACCATAGTAATTTACGGGTTACAAGGTCAAATGCAGCCCTTAGATCGATGAATGCTACGTACAAGCTTCCCTTTCTTATATTAATATATTTCCAGCAAATACACATGAATCTAAATACTTGATCCACTGTGCTGGTTTTTAACCTGAATCCTGCTTGGTATTTAGTTAAAATCTGTTCCCCTTTTATCCACATTAAAAGTCTATTTAAAATATGTCTAGCGAAAGTTTTTTGTAAAAGGTCAATTAAACTTATAGGGCGGTAGTTTGCTGGATCATAACGATCCCCTTTCTTAAAAATTGTAACGATTTCAGCCCCTTTCTATGATTCGGGAATTGGTGTCCCAGCCACTATAGAATTACATAAGAAGTTAATGTAGGGTCCCCAAATTCCTACATCATGCTTTAGCAAGTCACCGGGAATTTTGTCGGGACCTGGTGCTTTGCCCGTTTTAATAGCCTGTAGTCCTCAACAGTTTCTTCTAAACTAAAATGTAGACGGGTATTATTATCAAATAGTCTATTAATCTCTTGATCCTCCGTGGCCATCTCCTCATTGGTGTTACAATATAATTTAGAGAAGTGGTTGCACCAGGTTTTTTCATCAAGGTATATGTCCCTGGATGATCTGCCTTTTTTGTTTCCCTTGGAGATTAGATTCCAGAATGTTGCCTGGTCTTTCTGGTGGGCTGCATTTAAAAGGTCATCCCAGAGAGCATCGTCCCAGGCTTTTTTTGCTTGGGCCAATGTCTTTTTATATGCTAATCTACTATCTTTGATTCCCTGGAAGTCCTTTACTTTTACAGCCTGAATCAGGTCAGTTTTAGCATTACGACAATCTTTGTTGTACCATTGGTTTGTTGTCGCTGAATGGTTACCTTTCTGGCTCGAATCCTTTTTATAGATTTTACTTAGATGGGGAGTCAGTGCGTCTACTAATTTGTAATGTAAATCTAGGACATCCTGAGTACCTAGAGCAGGCATTTGGCTTCCCTCCAATATATCGGCAAAGGAATTGTATATGTTTGTCATCGTTTCATCCTTGGCCAGAATATAAGGCCACTTAATAACACGCCTATTATTTGAGACCTGATGATCTCCTACAGGGCTATTTAGCATGGCTATCATGTTTGTTTTAGGTGCGAAAGGTTCTGAATGTAACCATAGTTGGAGGGGGAAGTGGTCACTCTCTGTTCTATGGTCTATTTTAAAATCTATTATTAGATACCATAGACTCATGGAGACCATTAGAAAATCTATGTGAGACCTATAATTTCCCCTACCAAAAGTTGGAGCCGCTGGTCTATCAGACTGAAAGCGGCCATTACACGCCCTTAAATCGTGATTTACTGAAGTTTGTAAAATCTGCATAGCTGCTCTTGACTTTTTTACCATATTATTGGACTCTAAAGGAAGGACATTATTTGCTATGTCCTGTTCTTCAAATAAAGTATCCAAGCCCAATATTGGCTCATATTGGCAGTTAAAATCTCCTCCAACAATTACCTGCTTACTTGGACTTAAAGTATTTAAAAAAGAATCAAGGAGGACTATCACCTGTGAATCTTTACTATGGGGATGCGGTCTATTATATACATTTAATAAGTATATAATTTCTTTCCCCATAGTTACCATTTTTAATCCCAGTATATCAGGGGAATCAATCGACAGTGATGTGATATCTACCTCCACAGTAACCCTTATCCAGATCACCAGACCCCCAGATGCTCTTCCTCTCGCTGACGACACTGCGCCACGACTGAAAGTTCTGTAACCCAGTCTATGAGGTATATCTATAGCCCAGGTCTCCTGCAGGAGAATGATGTCAAAATTCTCAATGTAAGAACACCAAACCTCGTCCTGCATGTCCCTAGATACCCCTGCTATATTCCATGTTATTAATCTAACAGATGGGAATTCAGCTGCGCCATCCGCAATAATGTGTGGGACAGTATTTTCATGCGAAGGTAGGTTTGCGGTAGTTAACCCCCCAGTCTTAATATGCTTGGTACCACATTGTCTATTCTCACCCAAGCTAGCAGTAGTTAACCTTGAATTTATATAGGTCTCCTAAGTTAATTATGACTGCTCTTGTGCCAAGCAACAAGAGGGTTAAGCACAGGTTCATTTGGGGTTGCTTGTGGCTTCACCAGAACAAAGAATTGCCTGAGTAGGGTTTAGACCCCCCTCAACCAGTAACCCAATTTCCTACAATTACCATAACTAATATTCTACTTTTGGGTTTTGTAAAAGAGATTTACTTGTAACACTGGGGGGCACTCCACTTATGTAGAAGGTGGGAGATCAGGTGGTCACCTAAAGAGGCTTTCTAAAGATGAAACTTTTGGCTCAGAAGGTGCAGCAGGAGCTCCTCACAGCCTGCCCGTCTGTACCTCAGTTTCAAACCACTGACTGACACTGGTTCCCTGTCCAAACACAATAAAGCACTCACTAGGGTATAGCGAGGTGTAAAGGTGCTAGAGTACAGGTGGAGTGAGGTACAAAGGTATAAATGTGAGTAAGAGTACTAAGGTGCAGGTAATGAGAATGGTAGTAAAGTGTAGGCATGGTTAGAATACAAGAGTCTAAGCAGGGCTAGAGTAACTAGGGAATAGGCAACAGCAGAGACCGGGATAGAGTACCTAGAAAATAGATATGAGCCAATGATAGCTGTATTAATATACAGATAGGGGTAGTGTCACACGGGGTAAAGTCAATGGGAGAGGTACTTGAGTATAGACAGGGATAGGGTAACTAAGGTACATGCAATGGTAGAGGTATTAAGGTATAGACACGATTATAGGGTAACTAGGGTACACGCAATGATAGTGGTATTAAGGTATAGACAGGGATAGGGTCACTTGGGTACAGGCAATGATAAAGGTACTGCAACATAGTCAGGGACAGGGTCACTAAGGTACAGGCAATAGGAGAAGTACTGGAGTATAGACAGGGTTAGGGTCACTTGGGTACAGGCAGTGGTAGAGGTACTGGAGTATAGACAGTGATAGGGTCTCTAGGGTACAGGCAAATGTACAGGTACTGGGGTAAAGACAGAGACAGTGTCACTAGGGTACAGGAAATGGTAGAGGTGCATATAGAAAAGGGTAGTGTCATTAGGGTGCAGGCAATGGTACAGGTACTGGATTATAGAGGGGATAGGGTCATTAAGGTGCAGGCAATGGTGGTAGTACTGGAGTATAGACATGGGTAGTGTTATTAGGATGCAGGAAATTGCAGAGGTACTGAAGTATAGGCAGGGGTAGGGTCACTAGGGTACAGGCCATGGTAGAGGTACTGGAGTATAGACAGGGATTGGGTCACTAGGGTAAAGGCAATGGAATAGGTACTGGAGTATAGACAGGTAGAGAGTCACAAGGGTACAGACAATCGTAGAGGTACTGGAGTATAGACAGGGATAGGGTCACTAGGGTACAGGCAATGGTAGAGGTACTGGAATATAGACTGGGTTGTGTCACTAGGGTACAGGCAATGGTATAGGTACTGGTGTATAGACAGGGACAGGATCACTAAGGTACAGGCAATAGTAAAAGTACTGGAATATAGACAGGAGTAGGGTCACTTGGGTATAGGCAATGGTCGAGGTACTGAGAGTATAGGCAGGGACAGGGTCACTAGGGTACAGGCAATTGTAGAGGTACTGGAATATAGACATGGGTTGTGTCATTAGGGTACAGGCAATGGTAGAGGTACTGGAGTATAGACAGGGATAGGGTTACTAGGGTACAGGCAATGATAGAGGTACTGGAGTATAGACAGGAATAGGGTCTCGAGGGTGCAGGCAATTGTAGAGGTACTGGAATATAGACATGGGTAGTGTCATTAGGGAACAGGTAATGGTAGTGGTACAGGATGATAGACAGGGTTAGGGTCCCTAGGGTACAGGAATTGACAGAGGTACAGGAGTATAGACAGGGGAAGTGTCATTAGGGTACAGGCAATTGTAGAGGTACTGGAGTATAGACAATGATAGGGTCACTAGAGTACAGGCATTGATAGAGGTACTGGAGTATAGACAGGGAAAGGGTCACTGGAGTACAGGCAATAGTAGAGGTACTGGAATATAGACAGGGATAGGGTCACTAGGGCACAGGAAATTGGTTGAAGTACTGGGGTATAGGCAGGAATAGAATCACTAAGGTATAGCCAATGGTAGAGGTACTGGAGTAAAGACAGGGACAGGGTCACTAGGGCATACACAATTATAGAAGTACTGGAGAATAGACAGGGATAGGGTCACTAGGTTACAGGCAATAGAGGTACTGGGATATAGACAGGGGTAGGGTCACTAGGGTACAGGCAATGGTAGTGGTACTAGAGCATAGACAGGGACAGGGTCAGTGGAAAAAAAGGCAATGGTAGACGTACTGGAATATAGACATGGGTGGTGTTATTAGGGTACAGGCAGTGGTAGGGGTATGAAGGTATAGACAGGAATTGGGTCACTTTGGTACAGGCAATAGTAGGGGTGCTGGATTATAGACAGGGATAGGGTCACTAATATACAGGCAATGATAGAGGTACTGTAGTATAGACAGGGATAGGGTCACTAGGGTACAAGCAATGGTAGAGGTATTGGGAGTATAGACAGGGACAGGGTCATTAGGGTACAGGCAATGGTAGAGGTATTGGAATATAGACATGAATAGGGTCACTAGGGTACAGGCAATGATAGAGGTACAGGAGTATAGACAGGGATAGGGTCACTAGGGTACAGGCAATGGTAGAGGTACTGGGAGTATAGACAGGGACAGGGTCACTAGGGTACAGGCAATGATAGAGGTACTGGAGTATACACAGGGATAGGGTCACTAGGGTACATGCAATGGTAGAGGTACTGGAGTACAGACACGGTAGTGCCATTAGGGTACAGGCAATGGTAGAGGTAGTGGGAGTAAAGACAGGGACAGGGTCACTAGGGTACAGCCAATGGTAGTGGTACTGGAGTATAGACAGGGGTAGTGTCATCCGGGTGCAGGCAATAATAGAAGTACTGGATTACTGCTGACTGCTGTCAAACATTTCTGAGAAATGATTTACTCATTTGTCCTCAGAGACAAAAGAGCAGAATTCTGGGATATTATCATTCTTCAGAAATGGGGCATTTACCGTCTCCCAGAAGAGTTTAATATTTTTGGTTTTTGCAGCGATGGCCAAGTTATCCCATGCCTCTTCCTTAAGTATCTTTTTCCGGGCTGCTAAGACTGCTTTGTATTCATGCCGTAAGGTTTGGATGGTAGGTAAATCCCGTGGTGATTGAGACAGGGCATGCTTCAAGCCCCTTTGCGCTTAAGTGCTGGCCCCTTCAAACCATCCCTTCGTTTTACTACCTGATGGCCCAGGGATCTTTGTTAAAATTGATTTAATCGATTTTGTAATGGTGCAAAACTTCTCAGTCAGTACAAGTGGTGTGATTTCCTCCTGAAGACAATATATAATTTCACTTTGGTTGGAGACCACTATTTTCCTCTCTGTCACACAAGGGTCAACACCTGACCATTTAATTCTACTCCATTTGTCCCAACCGGTTTTATAAAATTTACTGTTTCATATACATCGATCTTTTTGCCCCAAAAGAAAAAGGATATGGTCACTAAGTAATGAGGGTACAACGATAAGATTACCACACAAGCAGCTAGCAAAGACAGATCCCAGAACATGGTTGTTGGATTTGGCCCTTCTTGCAGAGTCATCCCTAAACTTTTTGCCTTCCTCCCAACCTTTTTTTCTAACATGTGTTGGTGATTTTAGGACTCTGGGCACTTTAGCACTGGTTAGCAGTGCAGAGTGCGTGTGCTCTCTGCCCTCCATAGGCTAACATTGGGAACTCCCCCCTTATGTGATAACTCCTAAATAAAACAAAATAAGTATGGCATGTTTGGTATGTGTGGAATGGAAATGATAAATGCTGCGCAATGGTGAGCGCAGATTTATTTTTACTATTTTAGGAATGCCACTTTTAGAAGTTGGCATTTCTGTGTGCTGTGTGCCTGCCTGCATGTCTGTTTCTAGAAGTGACCGGGGCTGGTGAGGAGTGGGTGGCTCCAGGGAGGCAGGATCAGGCTGAGTGGGAGGCCTGCCACTGGAGTAGTGGGCGGAGAAATCCCCTGTCCCTGAATAGGTCAGTGCCTGCCCTGTACAAGGGGCTAGCTCCGCCCCCCTTCTAACACCCCTCCCAGTGCCAGTTGGGACTGGAAGTTCCAAGACCCTTCCAGAAACCCCTACCCCTACCCCTAGACCCTTCCAGAAGCTTCTGGCCCCTTCTAGACATAGGGCAGGGAGGTATATAAATACAGGGGTTGTGACCCCATGTGGTGTGTGTGCTTGTGCTGACTTGAAGGGGACACTCTGACAGGAGGAACCGCCGCGGGACCCAGCTGCTGCTCCTGAGGGTCCCTGCATGCTGGCCTGCCTGGCTGCACCAAGGACTTTTTGCTTCAACTGGACTTGGAAGAGACTATGCTGGAGTGAAGGCTGCTGCGCCAGGAGGTTTGCCACCTTTCTAAGTTTGGCTGTTTTTAGGAACTGCTACTTCGTTGGGCTGAGCTGCCCTACTGCCTGCTGATCTTTTCCCAACTTGTGTCTGCTTCCTAGCGCCTCGTGAGCGCTATATTTTAACCCCCCCAAGGAGGAGCTTGGATCCTGCAGCGCTGTGCTGCCGACGTGTTGTGAGGGAATCCCGGTGTGTGGGATTCCCCCGCCCTGTCAGCAATCCAGCGAGAACCCACCTGGCATTGTGCATCCTCACCGAGTGGGCGCCCACCCCGCGTTATTGCCGCATCTATATTTATGCAAGAGCGGGTGCCCACCCCGCATGTGGATGCTGTTCGCGGTTGCCCACCCCACATGTGGACGCTATTCAAACTAAAGCGGAAGCCCACCCCGTGTGCTGCCATGGAGAACGGCTTATTTTAAATACAGTGGGCGCCCACCCCGCATTTTGGCACAAAGAGCAGGTGCCCACCCTGCTTTATGCTTTAAGGTAAGCGGGAGCCTACCCCGCATTACCGCCAAGGAAAAGAAATTCACCGCCGCTAGCCCGGGAGCCACGAGAAGGACAGTGAGGGCTTCCCCCGTGATGTCAGGGAATCCGCTCTGGGATTGGCGCCTGAGAGAGAGTTGCCCCAGCAACGGGAACGTCATCAGGAAACCGTGCGGAAGTGAGGAGACGTGCCGGAGAGTGGGAGGGGCTGCCTCGCTCCTCACCCGGGCAGCGCCAGCTGAGCTCGAGGGCCCCGGAGGGAGAGAGCCCCGCGTCTTGTCCGGAATCCAGGCGGGAGCCTACCCCGCACTGGCAAAACACTCAAAAGATGACAGAGACTTCGCTCTGTAAGTGAGGGCTCCCCGTAAGCTGAGTAGAGCCCCGCTTGTGTGGTTGAGTCTGCCACCGCAGAGAAGAGTCCAGAACCTCGCGAGCCTTCCACTGAAGTCCCGGTTCCCTGGAGGGGGCCCGGGTGAAGTCAGGAGAGGTCCGGGTGAGTGCAGCTCCGGTGAGTGGGGCCTGAGCTTTGTACGCCGCGGGTGCCGATTTGGGGGCACCAGAGACCTGTGAAGAGGAGCTCCGCGAAGGAGGGGCTCCCAAAGAACTGCAAGTGTTTTTTTTTCTCTTTGGGCGCTAGTTCCTTCATTTGCTCATCACAGCTGTGCCGCAGAGGCGGGCAGCTGCAACAAAGGGGGAAAGCTTTCCTTTGGAGTCCTGGAGTGGGGCCCTCATCTGCATATTGTCCGTGCCAGTGTTGTCTACACAGCTGCACCGCGGAAGCGGGCAGCTGCAATGGTTTTAGGGGCATTTCCGATTTTAGAGTCCTGAAGGGGGACTGCAACATGCCGGTACTTCCTGGCCCTGTTTCTCCGTACAGCTGCATCGCCAGTGGGCCGCAGCTGCAACGTGGGCAACATTTCTTTTAACTTGAGAGTCCCTAAAAGGGGGGCTCCCCAGGCACGACAGTGCCAGTGCTTATTCCTACAGCTGCACCACGAGATCGTGGGCAGCTGCAATGACTGGGGGCATTTCTGTAGGTATGCTAAGGTGTTATGTGCGCACTGCTGTTTTTATGTACAATGCCTTCATGCTCATGTGATTACACCTAATGCCCATAAGGTTATGCCTAATAACATTAGTGGGTTATGCCTAACGCAGGTATAGAGTATACATGGGGTTACGGTGATTCACTAGTGCTATAATGTTTAGGCCTCATTATGTGTACATGCTGTATTTAGGCTGATGCTTGCTAAACGTGACTTATACCTCATGATTGTTGCATAATGTATTTTTATGCCGAATGTGCATTTATACTTGAGGAGGCCTAGCGTCATGTTATTAGGTTCATGCCTGATCTAAATGTGATTTATGCCTATTGGGGTCATGCCTTATAATGTTGCATTTATGCTTAGGGGGATGCCTGATGTCAGGTCATTAGGTTCATGCCTGAGCTAATTTGTTTATGCCTCATGTTAATATGATGCTAAGTTTATGATAATGCCAGTAGGTACGGGGTGTTCTATATTGATTACTTGTACTATTGCGATGGTTCTGGCAGCGACCCGATTGGCGCTGCCTTGTACATAGTCCTCTGTAAATTGCTACCTGGTGCCAGTTGGCAAAGTGTATAGATCTGTGATTGTGATTCTAATGTGCTTTTATAATACAAAGGCTATTTTTATATAACCTTGTGTGGAGTCTCTTTTGCAGGGTGCCTAGTGTGTCGCCGCTGTGTGTGTGTGTTGCGCAAACGCTTTACACATTGCCTCTGGGATAGGCCTGACTGCTCGTGCAACGCTGCCAAGGGGGTGAGCAGGGGTTATCCTCAGGGTGTACCTCCCTCGCCCTCACTAGAACGGGGGTTTCTGCTTGGCTTTGGCACTCGCCCTAGCCTACCGGGAAACCCCGTTTCTAACAATGGTCAGCAATAGAATGTGAGTTTCTTCCTATGAAGGTTGGGTTAGGTGCCTCATTTGGGCTGTTAACCTCTCTAAGGAGTTGGAGATCATATTTGACAATCATCTGGTAAAGTGCTTCCCCATAATCATTATGACAAAAGTGGTCGAATTCCTCACCTCCGTTTATGAGACCACAAGACTTCATATTGGGTGCGCCGCGTGGCTGCAAATTGAAATGTCCTGCCCAGATTAGGACGTACTCTATATTAACTAGGGACAAAAAGGTTTCCAAATCCTGATGGCTACTACCACGCTACCTTGTGTTACCATGCGAGTCACCCTCGTATTTTTTTTCCAGGGGCCCAACCCATCCCTATCTCCGTGTGAGCAAGATCTCATGTGCTCTAGTGGCGGAAAATAGCCGTCTCTTGCTAAGCAAGTGGACCACCTTATTCGTTAAACATTCAGAGGTTTCTCTGGTCCCTGGTTTTAGACGGGGAATATTAACCAAAATAGCCACATATGGACAGCTAGCGGGTGGTAAATGGATGGTGACTAGATCTTGAGAAGATAGTTTGTTCCCAGTATTAGGAAAGTTTTGGTTTGGGCCTTGATGATATGTTACCATGCGTTTACTCTCAGGGGTTTTACTACTAGTCTTAGATCTATCACTACCCAGCAGCACTTCTAGTCTGGGACAAGTAGGGCCCTCTGGGTTAAGCGGTTGTTCACTTGCATTCTTGTGCTTATCATTTACTATTTGTCTGGAAATCTCAACCTGTTCAACTTGGGACCCTTCTTTAATTCTTTTCACTTCTGCCTCCACCCTACCCAACCTTTCAAAGAGTGGGTTTATTATTTTACTCATAACAGCAGATAGTTTGTACCAAAAAAGAGTCCAAGTGTAGGAGTCCTTTCCATTATGATCTTCTATGCCCCCTCCTAGTAATAAGAGTTTGTTGCAGGTTCGGGGGGAAACAGGTGACTTTCTATTCCGCTTTGCTGCAGGTTTCTGGGCTCTATTCACAGTTTTTCCTGCCCTTGATGTTGTTGGTACCAGGGTAGTAAATATCGGACCCTGCCCAGATTCCGTCATTGTAGGAATTTCGTCGGCGAGAACACTTTTATCTCTTACTTGTTGATGTTGGTCAAGTTACCCATTGCCAGGTCCCATACCTAAGTTTATAGTGTTTGGGCTTTGGGCGCACCCTCTTACACCGTTCCCCTTGTCTGAACCCAATGAGGTGACCGACAGGCGCCGCTCTGCCAAAACAATTTCTTTTGTTATTGCCCCGACTGCACGGGCCAAATAGCTGTCAATGGTAGTGGACCACTTGGGGGTGCATAGTGAGTCAGATGGGGTCTTACCCCATCTTGTTTACGTGCTTGACCCCCTAATTGAGATAGCAAAGGCACCAAACAAGTTTACACTGCTACGTTGCTTCTTTTCCGTTATAAGGCTAGTCCTTAGCGAAAAGCACCCATGCAGCAGTAAACAGCAGGAGGAGCCCTACAACAGATCCTGAGACAGTGCGACAGTGTGAGTGTTAACTGTATTACTCACGGTTGGTTATTACTGCGCAGCTCCAGGGGCAAACCCAGCAGGTCTCCGTATATGGATGGCATATGAGGGCCAAGAGCCAAGGGGGTTGGCCCTGCCCTGCCTCTTCCTGACGATGACGGGCGCAGGATGGGCCCGCATTTGGCCCGGGCTTTGGCCGGGCACGGCTTGTGCGTGTCCCGCATTGCGGGTGTCGAGGCAGCGCTTTATAGCGTGATGGACGCCTCCCCCCACGGCAGCTGACAAGGATTGGGACAGCTGAAACGCGTTGCAACCTGGGACGAGTCCCACCAGGGCGTTGTATCGCTGGCGGCCGTGTACAGATGAGTTATAGGGGCAGGAGGTCAGCCAAATGCCCCGCAGCACAAACAGGTATGGCCCACAATTGAACAAGCTGAAAGCGCGTCACGCGCCGCGGGGCTCGAGGCATCGCTTTATAGCATGATGGACACGCCTCCCCTGGGAGAAGTGCTGGAGAATAGACAGGGATAGGGTCACTAGGGCACAGGCAAAGGTACAGGTACTGGACTATAGACAGGGATAGGGTCACTAGGATATGGGCAATGGTAGAGGTACTGGAGTATAGAGAGGGATAGGGTCACTAGGGTACAGGCAATGATAGAGGTACCGGAGTATAGACAGGAATAGGGTCACCAAGGTACAGGCAATGGTAGAAGTACTGGAGTATAGACAGGGATAGGGTCACTAGGGTACAGGCAATGGTAGACATACTGGAGTATAGATCGGGACAGGGTCACTAAGGTACAGGTAATGGAAGAAGTACTGGAGTATAGACAGGGTTAGGGTCACTAGGGTACAGGCAATGGTAGAGGTACTGGAGTATAGAAAGGGGTAGTGTCATTAGGGTACAGACAATGGTACACGTACTGGAGTATAGACAGGAATATGGTCATTAGGGTACAGGCAATGGTAGACGTACTGGAGTATAGACAGGGTCAGGGTCACTATGGTACAGGCAATGGTATATAGACAGTGATAGGGTCTCTAGAATACAGGCAAAGGTACAGGTACTGGAGTATAGACAGGGATAGGGTCACTAGGGTACAAGCAAGGGTACAGGTACTGGAGTATAGACAGGGATAGGGTCACTAGGGCACAGGCCAAGGTATAGGTCCTTGAGCATAGACAGGGATACAGTCACGAGGGTACAGGCAATGGTGGAGGTACTGGACTACCGACAGGGATAGGGTCAACAGGGTAAAGGCAATGGTAGAGGTACTGGAATATAGACAAGGGTAGTGTCATTAGGGCACAGACAATTGTAGATGTGTTAAGGTATAGACAGGGATAGGGTCAATAGGGTACAGGCAAGGATACAGGTACTGGAGTATAGATAGAGATAGGGTCACTAGGGCACAGGCAACGGTATGTGTCCTTGAGCATAGACAGGGATAGGGACACAGTAGAGGCTCCTGGAGGGAGTGCTGCGGGGCGGGGGAGGGGCAGGGTGGAAGGTAGTAAACTCCGGCTCACGGCCGACCGGAGTAATGTAAATAAATAAATAAATAAATAAAACGAATATCATTGCGCGCGATAAAACGCCAAATGGAGATGCAGCACACGCAATGAAATTTGGTTTATTTATTTATTTACATTACTCTGGTTGGCTGCGAGCCGGAGTTTACTACCCCCACCCTGCCCCTCCCCTGCCCCGTCCTGCCTCACCGCCCGCAGCACTCCCTCCAGGAGCCGCTACTGGTCACTAGGGTACAAGCAATGGTGGAGGTACCGGAGTATAGACAGGAATAGGGTCACTAGGGTACAGGCAGTGGTATAACTACTGAAGTATAGACAGGGACATGGTCACTAAGGTACAGGTAATGGGAGAAGTACTGGAGTATAGACAGGAATAGTGTCACTAGGGTACAGGCAATGATAGAGGTACTAGAGTATTGACAGGGATAGGGTCCTTAGGGTGCAGGCAATGGTAACAGTACTGGAGTAACGACATGGATAGTGTCATTAGGGTGCAGGCAATTATACAGGTACTGGAGTATAGACAGGGAGAGGGTCACTCGGGTACAGGCAATGGTAGTGGTACTGGAGCATGGACAGGGATAGGGACACTAGGGTACAGGCAATGGTAGAAGCACTGAAGTATAGACAATGATAGGGTCTCTAGGTTACAAGCAAAAGTACAGATACTGGAGTATAGACAGAGATAGGGTCACTAGAGTACAGGCAAAGGCACAGGTACTGGAGTATAGACAGTGATAAGGTCACTAGGGTACAGGCAATGGTAGCGGTACTGGAGTATAGACAGAGATAGGGTATTTAGGGTACAGGCAATGGTAGAAGTACTGGAGTAAACACAGTGATAGGGTCACTAGGGTACATACAATGGTAGAGGTACTGGAGTATAGACAGTGATAGGGTCTCTAAGGTACAAGCAAAGGTACAGGTAGTGGAGTATAGAAAGAGTTAGGGTCACTAGAGTACAGGCAAAGGTAGTAAAGGTGCTGGAGTATAGACAGGTAGAGGGTCACTAAGGTACAAGCAATGGTAGCGGTACTGGAGTGCAGACAGAGATAGGGCCACTAGGGTACAGGCGTACTAGGGTACGTGCTGTAGTATAGACAGGAATGTGGTCAAGCCAGTGGTAGAGGTACTGGGAGTATAGACAGGGACAGGGTCACTAGGGTACAGACAATGGTAGAGGTACTGGGAGTATAGACGAGGGTAGTGTCATTAGGGCACAGACAATTGTAGATGTGTTAAGGTATAGACAGGAATAGGGTCAATAGGGTACAGGCAAGGATACAGGTACTGGAGTATAGATAGAGATAGGGTCACTAGGGCACAGGCAACGGTATGTGTCCTTGAACATAGACAGGGATAGGGACACAGTAGAGGCTCCTGGAGGGAGTGCTGCGGGGCGGGGGAGGGGCAGGGTGGAAGGTAGTAAACTCCGGCTCACGGCCGACCGGAGTAATGTAAATAAATAAATAAATAAATAAAACGAATATCATTGCGCGCGCTTAAACGCCAAATGGAGATGCAGCTTACGCAATGAAATGTGGTTTATTTATTTATTTACATTACTCTGGTCGGCTGCGAGCCGGAGTTTACTACCCCCACCCTGCCCCTCCCCTGCCCCATCCTGCCTCACCGCCCGCAGCACTCCCTCCAGGAGCCGCTACTGGTCACTAGGGTACAGGCAATGGTGGAGGTACCGGAGTATAGACAGGAATAGGGTCACTAGGGTACAGGCAGTGGTATAACTACTGGAGTATAGACAGGGACATGGTCACTAAGGTACAGGTAATGGGAGAAGTACTGGAGTATAGACAGGAATAGTGTCACTAGGGTACAGGCAATGATAGAGGTACTAGAGTATTGACAGGGATAGGGTCCTTAGGGTGCAGGCAATGGTAACAGTACTGGAGTAACGACATGGATAGTGTCATTAGGGTGCAGGCAATTATACAGGTACTGGAGTATAGACAGGGATAGGGTCACTCGGGTACAGGCAATGGTAGTGGTACTGGAGCATGGACAGGGATAGGGCCACTAGGGTACAGGCAATGGTAGAAGCACTGAAGTATAGACAATGATAGGGTCTCTAGGTTACAAGCAAAAGTACAGATACTGGAGTATAGACAGAGATAGGGTCACTAGAGTACAGGCAAAGGCACAGGTACTGGAGTATAGACAGTGATAAGGTCACTAGGGTACAGGCAATGGTAGCGGTACTGGAGTATAGACAGAGATAGGGTATTTAGGGTGCAGGCAATGGTAGAAGTACTGGAGTAAACACAGTGATAGGGTCACTAGGGTACATACAATGGTAGAGGTACTGGAGTATAGACAGTGATAGGGTCTCTAAGGTACAAGCAAAGGTACAGGTAGTGGAGTATAGACAGAGTTAGGGTCACTAGAGTACAGGCAAAGGTAGTAAAGGTGCTGGAGTATAGACAGGTAGAGGGTCACTAAGGTACAAGCAATGGTAGCGGTACTGGAGTGCAGACAGAGATAGGGCCACTAGGGTACAGGCGTACTAGGGTACGTGCTGTAGTATAGACAGGAATGTGGTCAAGCCAGTGGTAGAGGTACTGGGAGTATAGACAGGGACAGGGTCACTAGGGTACAGACAATGGTAGAGGTACTGGGAGTATAGACGAGGGTAGTGTCATTAGGGCACAGACAATTGTAGATGTGTTAAGGTATAGACAGGAATAGGGTCAATAGGGTACAGGCAAGGATACAGGTACTGGAGTATAGATAGAGATAGGGTCACTAGGGCACAGGCAACGGTATGTGTCCTTGAGCATAGACAGGGATAGGGACACAGTAGAGGCTCCTGGAGGGAGTGCTGCGGGGCGGGGGAGGGGCAGGGTGGAAGGTAGTAAACTCCGGCTCACGGCCGACCGGAGTAATGTAAATAAATAAATAAATAAATAAAACGAATATCATTGCGCGCGCTTAAACGCCAAATGGAGATGCAGCTTACGCAATGAAATGTGGTTTATTTATTTATTTACATTACGCTGGTCGGCTGCGAGCCGGAGTTTACTACCCCCACCCTGCCCCTCCCCTGCCCCATCCTGCCTCACCGCCCGCAGCACTCCCTCCAGGAGCCGCTACTGGTCACTAGGGTACAGGCAATGGTGGAGGTACCGGAGTATAGACAGGAATAGGGTCACTAGGGTACAGGCAGTGGTATAACTACTGGAGTATAGACAGGGACATGGTCACTAAGGTACAGGTAATGGGAGAAGTACTGGAGTATAGACAGGAATAGTGTCACTAGGGTACAGGCAATGATAGAGGTACTAGAGTATTGACAGGGATAGGGTCCTTAGGGTGCAGGCAATGGTAACAGTACTGGAGTATAGACATGGGTGGTGTCATTAGGGTGCAGGCAATTATAGAGGTACTGGAGTATAGACAGGGAGAGGGTCACTCGGGTAGAGGCAATGGTAGTGGTACTGGAGCATGGACAGGGATAGGGCCACTAGGGTACAGGCAATGGTAGAAGCACTGAAGTATAGACCATGATAGGGTCTCTAGGTTACAAGCAAAAGTACAGATACTGGAGTATAGACAGAGATAGAGTCACTAGAGTACAGGCAAAGGCACAGGTACTGGAGTATAGACAGTGATAAGGTCACTAGGGTACAGGCAATGGTAGCGGTACTGGAGTATAGACAGAGATAGGGTATTTAGGGTGCAGGCAATGGTAGAAGTACTGGAGTAAACACAGTGATAGGGTCACTAGGGTACATACAATGGTAGAGGTACTGGAGTATAGACAGTGATAGGGTCTCTAAGGTACAAGCAAAGGTACAGGTACTGGAGTATAGACAGAGATAGGGTCACTAGAGTACAGGCAAAGGTAGTAAAGGTGCTGGAGTATAGACAGGTAGAGGGTCACTAAGGTACAAGCAATGGTAGCGGTACTGGAGTGCAGACAGAGATAGGGCCACTAGGGTACAGGCGTACTAGGGTACGTGCTGTAGTATAGACAGGAATATGGTCAAGCCAGTGGTAGAGGTACTGGGAGTATAGACAGGGACAGGGTCACTAGGGTACAGACAATGGTGAGGTACTGGGAGTATAGACAGGGTTAGGGTCACTAGGGTACAGGCAATGGTAGAGACACTGGGAGTATGACAGGGACAGGGTCACTAGGGTACAGGCCATGGTAGAGGTACAAGATGGCAGTCATGGATAGTGTCACTAGGGTAAAGGCAAAGGTAGAGGTACTGGAAAATAGTCAGGGATAGGGTCACTAGGGTACAGGCAATGATAGAAGTACTGGAGTATAGACATGGGTAGGGTCACTAGGGTACAGGCAATGGTAGACGCCTTGGTATCTTGTTGGGCGTAGATATATTAGAGTATGTGTAGGAGGTAGAGTTAGTAGGGTAAAGGCAACAGTAGAGACTGAGGTAGAGGTTTTGGGATTTATCCAAGCATAGGTCGCTGGGGTAAAGGCAATGATAGAAGAATTTCGGTATAGGTAGGGGCAGATTCACCAGGGTATAAGCAGGGGCAGACGTATAAGAATACACATAGGGGAAAGAGCCCTAGTGAATTGGGGTGCTAGAGGTATTTCAGTGTAGAAGGCGGTGGGGTTGCTAGGGTATATAAAGGATTGCCAATCCACTGACCCACCACCAACCCTCTAGGAATGTATTAGCTTGTGCAGTTCTAAATTTGAATCTGTCTACCTTCTAGCCCCTCCCCCCATCAGTTTACCTCCTTGCCCCGGAGATCCCCCGTAGAGACATCGCCCTGCCCCTCCCCCCCTTTCAGAGTTCAGAGCATGCCCCACACTCAGTGTGTCCAAAACTAGCCCGAAGAGCCATCCCCTGAGCCAAGGATAATGAATGAAGCACTCTGCACCTGCCGGCTGCCCGGGGTCCACGCAGGAGACCCGCTAAGAGGGTGGCTGCCTTAGTGCCACAAGAAGGCACAGGAGGCAGCCTCCCAGTGTTTGGGACCCTCAGGGGGCCAGTAAGCCGCGTCACTTCCGGGTAGAGGGGGTGAGGTATATATACCTTTCCCAGCCCACTGGGCGCCCGCTTTGCCCACGACCCCTGCCGCTGTTCCGGCCGTGCTTCTGGACTGAGTGACCACGAGGTTAGTCTCCTAGTCGCTGCCCTGCCCACCCCCCCATCTGGGTCCCACCATTGGGCCATGCCCGAGAGGAACCCCGTGCCACTACGAGGCCCGGGCCAGCCCTCGCGAGGTCGCTTCGTAGACTGGTGGGTCCTGGTACCGGGGGTGGGGACAAGGGGCAGGGTGGGTAGGGAAGTCCGGCAGTTAGGCCCGGCGAGGTCAAGGCCTTGTCGCTGGGGCCTGCCTTCATCAGCACAGTCTTTTACCATCACGGCCTTATCCTCCTTACACCATCGCCCCCTTTGGCTACGGCAGAGCGGGTAATATCTGGGCAGCGTCCCGGTTTCGGAGGTCGGATCGGTGCTTCAGTGGGGGTGCACCCCCCCTCTCCCGAGCCTTAGGCAGGGCCCGGCCATTGCATTGGCTGCATTCCGGCGGGGGCACGCCAGCCCCCGGGGCATCTGCTACAGCAGCGGTTAAGGGCCAGCTTTTGCCGGGGTCGTAGGCAGCTCCAACCCTTGCCGGTTTCCCCTATGTGGGGAAGGTGTTGTCCTTCTCCGGGCCCGGGCAGAGTTGCCTTAGCCTATGCCTCTGCGCCATGAGGCATTTAGGGTTAGAAGCACTAAGGTGGGGACCCTGCCCCGAGGGTTGAGGGGGTCGCGCGCCTGCCTGGGCCTGCATGGTCACGGACGCCCATGGGTGCTTGGGCTCAAGAGGCGGTCTTGGGGTCCGTTATTGCGAGTCTCCACGAATTAGGTATAAGATATTGGAGCGGATGGTACTCTTCCCGCTGCCGAGAGGTCAGCGTTGCTGGGGCCTGCGTGGCGGCGCTTACCTTGGCTTCGCATGGTCACCAGGTCTCCCGGTGTGTGGGGCACCTGGGGTGCGCAGTTTGCGCCAAGGGCCTGCAGGAAGCATATGGTGCCGTGTTTGAGCCAAAGCGCAGTGTTGTCCTCAGCGCACCCACTCAGCCGACAGGCAGGGCTCCACACCACACGTCCGTGCCCGATAAATAATCACTTCGTGGACTCGCTGGCATCTGGGGGAAAATTACCGGACATTAAGAGAGCAATTCCGACTCCAGAATGGACATTTAGGGATTATCTACGGGGTTTTAGATTTCCATCGTTTCCTGAGGCAAGGTCATTGATGCCCCATGACCGTGAGCTGGCAGATGGGAGGAGGTCTAAGGAGTCTTGGGCATCTTCTAGGGCATATAGTGAGGGGGGTTGACTTGAGCACAGCACCGTTGCTCTTTGGGGGCTGTGCCCTGGCCTAACTGAAGCAGAGGGCCGACAGCTTGTTGTTCTCATTTGCTACGCTGTAGAGTGCCTATCACAGCTACTGTACAGCCAGGTTTCCCTGACACAATTTTTAGCTAATTAGCGACTTGATGGTTTCTGTGTGCCCTTGGGACCCAACGACGGGTGCAGTGGAACCAGCCTGCCGCGGCCTCCAGTAATAAGTGTTCGTCATCCTGGGGCACTGCACTTCCATTCACGTTGAGCCCCGTACGTTTTCTTCAGCAGTGCTGTGACCTCAGCACAGCCACCATTTTCCCGGTTTAAATTTCAGACAGCACTTCACAATACTGGACACATGAAAGCATTTTCAAGTCAAGTGCAGGTTTGCGTCCTTTCACCACTTACGGAGTGGACATTCTCTGCATCGCCTGCTCCCACTAGATGCGAACTCGAGGCAGGCTAAACGCAGGACTAGGAGCACCATCGGGCTTTACTTCCTCCACATTCAAGTCATAAACAACGTCAATGAACCGGAGCTACATTATTGGACCTCACATACATAACAGGAAGGTATTTAAGAGGCGAAAGGGTTATTAAAAATTATTTCGCCTGCAACATTATGACCACAAAAGCGGTTGTGTGTTCGCAATGACAATTTTTCTCACGCTGTACCTTGTTTGTTACTCGCACGCGTTGCGTACATGTTCAGTTTGGTGAGGCGGATGGCCACATCCTCCCTAGAGGGACACTAGAGGGGACATCTAATCACATATGTACAGGGTCATTCAAGGGTTCGGCATGGCAGCAAGTTGTCAGCAGGCGCCGGTCGGGGTACGTGCTAGGGCTTTAATTCCATTTTAGCACACTCAGAGAAGGGCAGAGAAGCTTAAACCGAAAGGCAGGAGACTGGTTCTAGGGCAGTGGCTTACTAGTTGGCGGTGTGGCCCTCAGCGAGCGAGAGCAGCAGAGTAGGGCACTCGGGAACAGAGTTTGAGTCTCTCTACCGGCAAAAAATTCTGGGTTCCTGTGTGTCCGATGGTGACGGCATTTGCAGGAGTGCACTAGAGAGGAGGTCAGTGTCCTTGTAAAGGTTATCGGAATAAAAGCACCATGAGCCCTGAAGTTATAGGTGGCCCATGGGCGGAACTGCGTTGGAACATGGGAACACTTTTATCCTTTTATGTTGCGGCGGTCAAGCGTGGAAAACGGTGTACCTCACCGGGGATAAGGGAGAGTTGCCAGCCATAGGATTACAGCAGGGAAGTACGAAAACAGTGGTTATGCCGATTTATGTATGTCATCCCAGCAGAATAATGCGGCTGCAGTATAGATTTGTAAATTTCATCTGGGTCATAAAGTCAATTCAGAGCTGTTGACTGGTACTGGGAAACCTGGTTTGGGTCCCAGCGTCGGTTTGACACACTTTTGATTCTAGGCAATTCACTTAATCTCCCTGTGTCTAAAGAATAAATCAATCTGACCTTGTGTAATATAACTGATGCACAATGACGCTCCAATACACTGAGCCGAGATCAAGCAACATGAAACTACAAAAAAGAAAAAAAAAAAGCTAAAATAAAGAAGCACTTCAGGTATTAGCATAGCACAGACGTTATGGGCCCTGGTGCAAACAAGGAAGACGGCCTTTGTGACTGCGGTTTGGGTAGTAAACTACAGCATTCACCAGGGGGCAATGGACACCACAGGGCTCTGGGCTCCGGTGCCACTGCACCTGCTGCACATAAAGGTAATGGGTAAAGAACCGGACTACTATAGAGATGTATGTATTGTAATTGCATTTATATAGTGTTTACTACCTCGGGCGAGGCGTCAAAGCACTTTTTCAGTGAGTAGCATGCTACTCCGGAACCCGAAAAGGATTAGTGGTGAATTAGTATAGTGAAATATGAAAATAATTTGAGTGGTGGATATGTTGGCCAGTTATTTGGATTAAGAAGGATAGTGGGGAGATAGAAGAGGGAAAAAGGTTTTGCATTTATATAGCACTTGCTACCCCTGATGGGGTTCTGAAGTGCTTTTTTGGTTTGTAGCACACACCACCGGAACCCATAAATGATTAGTAGTGAATTAAAATAGGGAAATATGAAAGTAATTTGAGTGGTGGATATGTTAGTCGGTTACAGTTACAATCATTTTACATAGCAACCAAGGTTGTAGATAGCCAGGTGTGACACGATCCTATTTAAGTGTCATAAGGTGTGACGTTTCAACAAATATGGGGGACACTTCGCCATTACAATTAAGCACGCAGGACTGGTTAGCAGTCAGGGTGTCTTCTGCCTTTTTGCTGGCAGGGCGGTGCAGGTGGATTAGTCCGGTCGTATTTGCTCCCCCTTTTATGGTGCTGCAGGCCACTGCTGTGATTTGTGTGCAACTTCAGTGTAGAAGACGGTGAATGTCCAGGCACAAAGTTGCAGCAGCCAGGTATGTATAAGGTGTGTAACCTACTTTTGCGCAGTGGGGTTCCTGAGGCGGTCGTCGGGTGTGAAGGGACATGTCTGCCAGCGCACATTTAATTTGGATTTATTTATTGTGAATTTTGGCGCAAACTTAACCCGAAGGTGTCTGAGCGCTTCTCAATAGGACCAGTCACTTTACATAAATACTCCAGAACCATGCGTTACATCTAAGATGAAAGCCGAATAGCTCAATTCACATAAGGATGGGAGAAGCACAAACGTTAATACAGATTTTAGTGGTTAGAGTTGCATACATTGAGTTCTAAGTAACTCTAGGAGAAGAGACTATCAGGGTAGGTGTATGTTGTCACTCTGGAGGGTATCTAGGTGAGTGTAGAACGTACTTAATTCACCGAGGAGAGTTTGTTACTCAAACCCCGTTATACCTCATTTGTGCCTGCAGTGCTGGAAGATGTCAGCCTTCCTACCAACTATTGACCCAGAGGCAAAGCCACAGAATTCTTCCAAAACATCAACCTACGTGCTGTCATGGGGTTCCAATTGTGACACCTTGATAAACGGAGTTGGGCGGACTGCAGTTCGGTCAGTTATTGCCTCACTGGTCATAACATGCAGTTTACTTGTAAGCCTCACAATACCAGGAAATGTAGTTCCTGGGCTACAGGAAGGGCAGCCAGTGGCGGGTCTCTTATTACGTGGGCCATTCCAGGGGCAGAGCTCCTTATATCGATATCATGAATCTGTTGTTAGTTTTGGGAAGGCAGAGCATAGTACAAGACCGGCAATATCCATGCTCTCCCAGTTACCTTCAATACACCTGCCGCCCATTTCTCACTCTTTCTGTATTTAGCAAGCCCCGCACTCTAGGAGACAGGTTTTGCCCACATGACCATTAAGCATAGGGCATAGTGTAAGTACGTAGGGGCAACCTTTTGCTAAGGCCATCCCATCGGGTAGGGTGCCGCACCCTCAGACTTTTTGCCTCCTGAGGACAATAAAGTGAGTCCCTTTGAGTTGGGTAACAATGTTAACCTGTTAATCATCGGAATACCAGCTCTTGGACAGGAGGTCCCCCGAGCTGAAGATGCGCAAACACGCCCATGGTAGGTTTTGATTAGGTGTGTAAAGGTCGTGCCAACTCAGCAAAGTAGTGGCTCATTCGCCCCGTGGCCAGGTGACAGTTGCTCCAGTTATGCATCCCCTGCCCGGTTAGCCAGTTGAGCGGCAGGTGGGGTAAGTTGCCATCCACTAGGGGCCGCTGCCTCAGAATTGGGGAAACAAGGTATTAAAGCACCAAAAGGCTACGATGGTTCAAGTAAAGTTGGCATGTCCTTCCAACTAGGAGGGAGACTACCCAGTTTTTCTTCGGGGGAGGGTTAGCAATGCCGGGGATAATGAAGCAAACTAGGTAGCCTGGTGGGGGTGTAAGTGTCACCGCATATATGGCTCAGTGCAGTGATTTCACATGGGCAGAAGTTTTGTAAGTGCATGTCTTGCGCTAGGAGGGGACATCAGCCCGGAATACCAGCTCTTATATCTGCATGCAGAAGGTGTGGGGCTAGCGTGCAATTGGCAGGTTAGGAAGTGGAAAGTTAAAGGGGATGCCCCTCAGCATTAGCAATGGGTACCACAGGACGCTTCACTTATGGTTATGAGACTGCTTGTCCCATAGCTGGCCCAGCCAGATGGGTAGGAGTGGTTGCCCTTAAAGGGGGGCAAGGTCTTCAGGGTGGGGGGGTACACTGGTTAGAGGAATCTCAATGAAGTGTATTAGAGCTCCTACATCTCCTCTGCTGCATCCCAGCAACATCCGGATCTGGGGGCTGGGTAATCCACACCAGGGTGGGGGCACCGGGACGGCTACACAACATACGTAAAAGTCCGCAGTCAGACTGGGGGGGATTAATTTCAAACTGTCCTCACGTTCTCACCATCCACTTGTTTGCTTCCTGGGTCACATTAACAGAAGTTTAAGTACGCAGTCAGACTTGGGGTGGATTTGTTTCAAACTGTCCTCCCGTTCTCACCATTCACTTGTCAGTCCTGGTTTGCATTAGCAGAAGTTCGGCACGGGGCCACTCACGCCGGGGTGGGGACAGTAGCATGGTGACTCATCACCTGTAGGTCACTTGCAGATGGTGATGAACTTGCAGGCAATAGGAAAAGAAGGGGCAGGCACGTTCTGCGTATGATTTACGACAGGGCTCCAATAGCCAAGAGCACTGGCCCTGTGTACACACTTGCCTCTCGTGGAGGAGAGGGATCTGTTGCAAGAGATGAAGTCCTCC
This sequence comes from Triturus cristatus, assembly GCF_964204655.1. Lineage (NCBI taxonomy): Eukaryota > Metazoa > Chordata > Amphibia > Caudata > Salamandridae > Triturus > Triturus cristatus. Next base: position 363,596,948 of record NC_140580.1, read on the forward strand.
ATGTGTAAGTTAGGCAACAATTGGGGGCATGGGAGTTAGGCTTTTGCTTGCCTAGTCCACAGGGTGCTTTGAAGAAGTTGGGGTTTCACCTGCTAATAGTGGCATTGGACTTGTTTGCTGGACCGGTGAGAGGCCTGGGTATCAGCGGGGTGTAGGTAAAGATGCCTCCCCTTGTCCAGAGGGGCATGGACGAGTTTGCTGGACCTGGGAGAGGTCCTCGAACCAGCAGAATGCAGGTAAAGATGCTAAAGGGCTAAAGCGGAGTGTATAGAAAGGTGTGCAGTGCTCAATATAGGGGTGAGGCACCGCAGCATTTATTTCACCAGGATCAATGGTTTGGGTATAGGGCCCATCATGCGTCTTGAGGGTGGCACGAGGGCCAGGATGCAGGAAACAGAGTCATGGTTTGTTTCCGCCACTGAGTTAATTCGGTTGGGGGGCCTCTGCTTGCGCTAGAACAGCTGGCTGAAGATAGCTGCAGCACAGACCGGGGGGGGGGGGGGTCTCCCCTCCTAACAGAAGTACTCCATGCGTAAGATAAGCAACTAATTGGGGGGCATGTGAGTTATAGGGGTCAGGAATAACCCCTCGCTTAATGGGGCAAGGAGCGCGGTCAGGGAAGGCAAGGAAGCCTTGCGCAGGAGAGTAAGGCCTCACGTCCACAGACAGTATCTGGCTAGGATACCCAGGCAAAGTGGGGGAGGGGGATTCCTCCTCCTAATGTGATGGTCGAGTTGGTATGGACCTGTTCTTACTTGAGTTGGAGGAGGCCTTAGGGGCAGCAGCGTGTAAGTAAGGAAGGCTATATTGGTGGGGGCTCTGGGGTGACGGTGGCCACACCCAGAGCTGTGGCGGAGTTACAGGGCGATCCAGAGGCTGTAAGGTACATATGGGTACCCTCTGCAGGAGCACAACAAGGGTGCAAAGGCCAAATATCCACAGGGAGGTTCTCCGGTTGGACCCTGGAGGTGCGACGGCGCCCCTTTAGTCCTATGGGCGGTTGTGGACTTGAGCGACCATTGGTTGCCTGGCAGACTCCGTTCCCCTAAGGGGTGGGCTGTTGGCCCACCGGTGGGAGGTGTCTTCCCTTCCCCAAAATATGGCAAACACCGTTGGGCAGGGCCCCGGTGTAATTTGGCTCATCAGGTGGCAGGCGGCGAGGGGCTGCCTGCCTTGGGATCGCGCGTAAGCTAACCCACCAATCTTGGCATCGTTGTAATGCTAATAAACTGCAGCTATTTTTTCTCCACAAAAAAGGTGTCTTGTCTGGTTATTTCTCTAAGAGATTGCTGTATGGGTGGATGGTGAGTGTTGCCGATATTGGCACTAAGCACTTTAAATAGATCTACCACGTCACTGAGCCATTCATAACTCTACTATTGTTTGTAGTTTATATGCTGTCGTGTTGCTGCCACAAAACAGATCACTGACATTAAGTGCGTCATTTTTGGTCACACTCGTTCCTGAATAAATACACAAATAAACAAAGTGGAAATTAATGTCATGTAGGAAGAGGACAGAAAGGGGAGTGCCCCCCACCCTCAAACACAACAGACGAGGGTAGACAGGGATAGGGACAGTTACGAGGATTGCCTCCAGAAAATGAAAATAAGACCAAAAGCGCCGCAGCGATTTTTATGGGAGTGAAGTAAATCCAGGGGTAAGGATTCCATCCCCAGGGAGGGCTAATCACTTGGCAAAAATCAAGAAAAGGTTCCCCTTGAAGGGTGTCCTTGAGCATGTTTTCACCAGAATGACACACAAGGGCTGCAGTGACAGAACCAGGCAGGGTACAGGGGAAAGGGGCCGCTGATGGCGTCACTCGACTCTAAACAAGATGGCGGACACTGGCCTTTAACTAGGACACTTCAAAACATGGCCTCCCCTGGTTACCTGGGGGTAAGTCCACCTCTGACAGGGAGTGGTCTCACATCTTGGAATGCTGTTGCACAGTCTGGTCGACTCACACTATAAAGTTTAAGCTAAGAGGCCAGCAGTTGACACCTAACACCAGTTGACCATGCTACAGGGAATAAAGAACTCATCGTGAAGCTCGGCCTCACAGTCCACCTCACTTTGATGGCACCACATGCCTGAACTCATTTGTTCCTCCAGGTCTCAGCTTGGTCGGCTATGTGAGGGGTGCCCCCAGAAGGTGACACGCACAGCCGTTGAGGAACACAAGGCAGTTCTGTTGCCGTTGGCAGCTCCTCCACGGCCCAGGTTGCGCAAGGTCGTCTACCTGGCTCCTGTGGTTTCACACAACCCGCTCCTGGCCAACTTCTGATGTCTGATCTGCCTTGTTGCTCTTTCTCCTGCTTGTTTTTCTTTCGATTGATCCTCTCCACTCCCTAAAAAAGCCCCCCCACGCCCTTCCGCCCACCTACTGGATTTCCTGGTAGTAGAAAAAACATTCTTCTGGGTGGGTATAAATACCAACGCCCTCCACCGAAACATCATCTTTTTCTGCGAAAGAGCTCTTCTCACTGACCTGCAGAGGAACAACCATCATCTCCATCTTCCGGACGGGTCAGGTGGATGTCCCGGGACATCTAGTGGGATTCAGGACACCCAGCGGCCAGGACAAGAACAGAGAACCATGAAGTGGATGTTGGCAATCACCTTCCTGGCGTTCTGTGGCTTCACGTTTGGTAAGAAATTGGAATGACACATATGCCAACACAAGACCTTCTGTATCAACACTCCTAGCGGCCTTACCTCAATTGGTGAAATACCTACAATTGCACGAATGGCATTCTGCGAATAACCAGTCTCTCTCAGTCCCCAGATGTAGTAAAGCTAAAAACTTAGATTTCTTGGCTCCAGGTGGTGGAGTAGGTCACCTCTCACTCTGCAAAAAGAATCCAACTTGTCCAAATTCAGGAAAACTCTTAAACCTGGCTTCTTGGTCTATCCATTTGGAAGTGGGTCTTAAGGATTGAGGACTGTTTGATACCATCATTTTTAAGGATTTATGTTTGCGCTTTATAAATACCCACACATATAGATCCTTGGACAGGGAACCTCCTTGGAAGTCTGCAAAGACGGCCCCTTGCACTCTAACGGATACTCATAGACCACTGATCTCTCGAAGAGTATGCCCCAGTTCTAATATCCATCTCATAGATGGGGCATCTAAATACTCAAGGGTATAACAGTAGTTGGACAAATATTTAGGCACCTCAAGGATGTGTTAATAGAAGGTAGGAAAAAGGGCAGAGATGTGAGAGAGATCTTTAAATGCCTCTTGCTATGCATATATGGAAGTAGATAGGGATGAGAGAGACATTGAAATACCGTATTCTATATAAACTGGGAAGAAGGTACAATTGAGAGAAACATTCATATACCTCATGGTATATATGGACCGAAAGAGACATTTAAATACCTCGTGGTATATATAGACCAAAAAAGACATTTAAATACCTCATGGTATATATAGACCGAAAAAGACATTCAAATACCTTGTGGTATATATAGACCGAAAGAGGCATTTAAATAACTCATGGTATATATAGACCGACAGTGACATTTAAATTCCTCATGGTATAAATATAGACTGAAAGAGACATTTAAATGCCTCATGGTATATATGCACCAAGACAGAAATGAAACACTGCACGCTAAATACATGGGAGAGAAAGTAGAAATGAAAGAGACATTTAATTACCGAATGGTATATATACTGAGGGGACGGTAAGTGGGAGATATGAGATGAACATTTAAATACCTTATGCTACATATACAGGAAAGAACATAGAGGTCACTTGATATGAGAGAGACATTAACCTACTCCATTGCTATGGGTACATGAGAGGATGGATACACCAGATGTATAGGTAACTACCTTGTGTGTATGATTTCAGGATAGGAACCAAAGATGGTGAGAGAAACCATATGCACATCACAGCGGGAGAGGATTATAGGAGAGAAACTTTAAAAACTGCATAGAACTCCATACAGGAGAGCAGAGATGCAAGATCTACATTAAATACAATATAGGTATAAAATGGGAAAGGAGGGACAGGGGAGATGGGAGGGAGACAATAAAATGCTGATGACTAGGAATACGTGGGAGGAGCTTAAGGAGAGATATGTAAGAGTCACTGGCTACCTTACACATAGAAATATAGGTGGGAAGAGAGGGGAGATATGAAGTAGACATGTAATACTGCATAGACAGAATGGAGGAGAGGAGAGAGACTTTTAAAACCCTTGGTACAAACACACACTAGAAGGTGGCAAGAAGAGATAGGAGAGAGACTAGTGAAACAAGCATTGGCATAGCCAATAGGTCTCGCCTTTGGCTAAACACTTATAAGGTCCCAAAGGTGAGAACTATTGGCTATGCCAATGCTATGCCCATGACGCAGTTGAATATTTTATCAGAAAGAAAAATAAAGCGATACTGCTGAGGATTACATCAGCGTCAAGTAGCATTAGAAAAAGCTATGCTTCTAAGGGCTTGCATTCTGCTTTTTATGATGTCCTGCATTCCAGGCTAAGCAAACATCAGAACCTGAGCAGGAAACACTGCAATGTCAAACATAGTGCTTTAGTTTGCAGCGTTTCTAAAAAGCAGATACAAATAATAACTAAACTGTAGTTAACAAATGGTGATGGCAAGATGAAGTCTGGGCGCTCACCTCCTGTAATATTCTGGCGAGGCAGCACCCTCACAGATGGCGACTCTGGACCTCTTGGGCCTGGCACCCGCTCCGTCGCACAGTCTTGGCCTGGGACTGGGGGGGCCCAAACACTTTCACTGCCGCTCCACTTGCCTTGCTTTGCTACCCCCAGGGGATCGCCCACCGATGGTGATGCAGCGGCAGGGAGGCCTCATGCGAGCGCCGGCTCTCTCACGGCCGCGAACGCAGCAACTCCACAGCTCTGTGGCGTCCGAGGCACCGGGTACCCGTATGCAGCCCCTTAGGCGTGTAGTCGCACTGCCTGACCGGTGCAGAGCTCTGCGCCGCCCGCAGCCCTCCTGCGCTGCCCGCAGTCACCTCACGGGAGCCAGCCCTCTTCGATTGCAGCACTGGTGCAGCGGTATCTCGGCAGCGGAGGGTCGCCGATGCTCACAGTGTGGGCAGGACAGGCACTAGGGTCACCGCACCTCGCGGACAGCCTCCCGGGGGCCCCACCAATGACGTTGTACGCTGTTCTTTGGCCACGGCGAGGGGAGCTCTTCCGGTTCGATGTTGCTCCGCCGCCATTGGAGCCGGAAATGCTGAGTTCAAATAACGTCGACCAAAGATCGGCTAAAAGTGAAACTAAAACCGCAATACGCAGTGGAACAAGCTGCGAGGCAAATAAGCCCACACAGCGTTTCCCTTGCGGGAGCGAGCCTTGGACACCATCTGTTTGAAAGTTGCAAAGTTACAAACAGATGGTTTCAAAGCTCACTCCCGCAAGGGAATCGCCAAACGTGCACACGTTGCCATTGGAAGCAATGCAATGCATGCACGTTTTTGGCCCAAAAAGCGAATCGATTTCAAGAGGTCTCCTCCTATGCATCGCATGCAAGACCTAAAAAGAGGGGGGACCATGTGACCGTGTATCATGGAGACACCCCTTTTAAGGCCTGGACATTCCTTGCTTGCAATAGCGATACCCAGTGGGCTCAAATGAAGGAATGAAACTACAACCCCCAGAATGCACTGCTGTGATAAATGCGACAGTTCAGATTATTCCAGGTCCCCAAAGCTAAAGGAGTGGCTGGCATTTGCAATTTTAATGTATATTGCATTCCTAAACAACAGTTGTTCTGCTCATTTCTAAATTAGATGAGCTGCGCCACCATGTGGTAGACTGTTCTATGTATGGTGTTGACAATAAGGTGCCGATGCCGAGCACCGGAAACCAATTAAGTGCCGGTGCTTAGCACCGGAAAGCCCCGGCTAAAATTAAGCCCTGGGTGTAAGACCTAGAAGGGCGAGGAGAGACCCAGAGAAGAGGGCATATTCTGTGAGCAACAACAGAGCTGGAGACCAAGCAGGGCCTGTGGCCAGGCAGCAGGAAAGGGGACAGGCGGGCTCCTTGTTTGGGAGCTCCTTTAGAAACACGTGGAGCACAGGGCTACAAAGGAAACATTGTTAATATGAACTAGTTAATTAGAGTGGGAGGTGAACATAAAGTCAGACAAGAATAGTGCTAGAGACTTGAGCGCTCCAGGCAAAATACGGTTTCTTTTATTTGCTGGAGCGCTCCCCATGCCCTCCAAATATGTAGTGTTTTACCTGTACAGTAATTTGGCACCATCAGCAGCTGATGTTATAAGACTGCTGCCTTACCGCGCCTTGTGGAAGTTCTGGCACTGAGTGGGCTGCTGCCTTACCGCGCCTTGTGGAAGTTCTGGCACTGAGTGGAAAGGATGTGATCGGATAGACAGGTGGGTGTCCAGGAAGAGACAGAAAGGTGAGAAAAGGGATGAGGGCAAGGAAGCAGGAAGAGGGGCTGGGACCATGAAGGGTGCTCAGGGAAAAGAGGGATCGTGGAGGAGGAGCCGCGACATGGGAGGCTGGGAGAGAGAAGGAAAAAGACAGACGAACAGCATCACAGAGAGAAAACAGGAATGAAAACGAGCTTGCAAGAGTGAGATAAGCGACGAGGAAAGTATTTGGGTGCACTGGTTGAGGCGCATTAAAACAAGCATTTGCAATGCAATCAGTGTCGCCTTTGGGACCTTATATGTTGTTAGCTACGCAGCACATTAGCCTAGGGTGCTGAAACATCTACTGTTCTTTAACATAGAGGAATGTAAGCACCAAACTGCGTGACATGCCAGGCATGGGAAAACATGGAAAGAAATATTGCATTTAAGCTGGAAATGCTATAGTCCAAAGCTCTGTTTTAATATAAAATAGGAGCCTTTGGTGGTCATATCACTGAAAATACAAGATTTGGAAAAAAATAATATTGTCTACGGATGCTTGTGGAAGACAATTTCTATGTACTGGAATCTATATAATGCTAAAGTGATTCTAGTATTTTACTGACCGCTGCTGGTAGTTTTCTATCAAGGAAGTTAAATAGAGGCAGTTACCAGAAAAAATTAAAAAAAGAAAGTCCCTCAGCAGACAGCAATGCTAGTATTTTATTGACCTCTACTGGTCGTTTTATATCAAGACAGTTAAATAGAGGCAGTTGAACAAGCAGAAAGCAATTCTGGTATTTTACTGACCTCTACTGGTCGTTTTCTATCACAACAGTTAAATAGAGGCAGTTGAACAGAAAAAAAAGTCCCTAAGCAGAAGCAGACAAGTCCTAGAGCTGATCTCCAGAGCCCACAAGGTATATACACATATAAGTATATACTTAAGTATATACAAGAGGTCTCTAATGCTCGAACTAAAAAGTATGGGAGCTGTGATACTGCGCGCAATGAGGTGGGGTCAGCAAGAGTGGGGGCGCGGTCAAATGCGTGGCTAGAATTGAGTCCTGGTTGGTGCAGTGAAGAGCAGTGACTTGTGTATGTTTAGTGCTACAAGGTCTCAGTCTGTGACAGAAAACACTGTGAATATGTAAGTCATTTTTTAAAACAGAGTATAAGGTAGGCGCTACAAAATGCACAAAAAAGGTTTAAGATAAAAAATGTATTTCCCAAATATAGAGGCAGATTTACAAGTCCCGTGCGCCGCTTTTAAGTCACTTTTCCCCATGTTAAAAGTGACGCAAAAGTGGCGCAAGGGGCTTGTAAATCTGCCTCATAGATTTTAGTTATAACCAGCCTGGAGACAGTGCAAATTGTTTTCGTAACTGTCTTTTAAAGGCACACACCTCTCAGCTTACCTGGAAACTCCCTTGCAGTTCCACCCAAAAATAATAAATCTTTGTCATCCAGAAGCTACAAGTGATTCCCTCAATTAAAGCCAATTCCGACATCCAAGCACCCTTACATTTGCAGATTAACCAGTTGCACACATTTAAGTTTCTTTCAAGGAAGCAGGCACACTGATAGGAAGGCTTGTTAGCTTCTGCCCCTCCCTCAGTTTCATAGCACAGCAGGCTCCCTGCCTTACACTTCAGCTGAAACATTTCAACTCTCAGAATTAACCGTCCTGGGACAGTTCTTTTTCCACATAAAATAGGGGAACTGTTTTTCTTAAAATAAAAAAGTATGGCCACATAGTGCTCCTCGGATTACGCCCACTTTCACTTCTGTGTGTGTAAATGAAAGAGGCAATAATTGAAATCAAGAGGTACAGTCTTGGCAGTCAGGAATCGCACCGGTGACGTGCTTTGGGAAAAACTTTGGGTGTTGGCACTTATTCTTTTACAAATTAAACACTGCATTTAAATGGTGTTTATTATCTAAAAGTGAATTATTTGTGTGTGTGTGCATGCATGTGCACGCAGCACTTCATCATGTAATTTCCCCATGAACAGCTACTTTGTAGCAGAGGTTCCTAGTTTTGCATGAAGTGCTCTCTCTAATTAGCCCACCCTTGAAGAAAACCAGAACAGACCCGAACATCTTTGATAGTTACTACCAGCCATTCTCTAGTGTATCAAATCACAAGAAAATCATGTAACGGGCAGTTACAAGGCCACTCCAAGCACAGGTGGAAATAAAGACCTGATTTAGAGTTTGATGGGCGGGTTACTCCGGAGTTTGACGGGTTATATCCAATGGCACTTGTAATATGGTGTACGGGATATCCATCACGTTTGTGACAAAGTAACCCATTCACCAAACTTTAATTCAGGCCATAAATCATCAACTCCACTTATAAATGAAGGTTTCTGCCCACCCCTGGCAGTGATATATGTAGAGCTGCCAAAGACACTCATGGACAGGCTGCCAAGCCCATAAAATCAGAGCAAAACCAAAGTGGATGATGAAAACGGTAACACTTTTTTCCCTAAGTGGGATGGGTATGCCCAGACATGGGTCCCTTGCTCACTGCGCCACTGGATTCAAGCTAGCCTGGCTGAAGAAGGGTTCTGGGTCCAAACTGGGGTGGCGTGGTGGGCAAAAGAAAGATGGATTTAACCCAGATCTTTTAACTGGGGGAGAATGTTTGCATTGTCAGCATTCCGTCCATCAATTGTTTGCTGTAAGCCCATAAAATCAGGCAGCTAGAATGTACCTCAACCCCAAACACACGCCCACAACAAACAAGCCCGAAAACTACTCCAATGACTCCTGGTGCTCTCAAAAATCAAGTTCTAAGTACCCAGTGACCACATTTGGGGCAAACCCTCTGTGTGCCGAATGTACATCTGCACACCGGAAGGGCCCATGGGCCTTAGCCCACTCACAGCCTGGAGGCTGGGCCAAGGAGTCCAGCCCGAGGCCATTGAACCCTGGACTGAAGGAAGTGCAAACCACATGCGCTCCAGGAACCAGCTGAAGACCCAACTATTTATAAAATTGGGCAATTCCCACACAGAAGAGGTGGTGCCAACTCTGGGCGGGACGAGTGCAGACACTAAGGCTCACATTGCCCCACCTATTTGCTGATCTCACCTAGCTGCTGCACCGTGTGTGCCTGAACCCCTATATCCTCCATCTATGGGACAGCAGCCCACTTGTTAAGTACCCGCTCCCACCCCTCCCTGCCGCTTTGGCTAGTCAGGCGAGGAGGTTTCTGCTTACCCTTTGTACAGTCCCTTTGTTGTCTAAAACATGACGCCCAGGAATGTTTATAACTAGAAATATGTGACAATGAGCAAGGGTAGTAGTAGTGTAATACTTCGTTGCATTAATCGTATGATTACAATACTAGAGCAATGAGCAAGGGTGCCCTCCTGCCCTTGCCATGCATCCCTTATTCCTTATGGGAATTCCACCAGCTCTGCTCCCTCTGTGGTGAAACCCCCTAGGCATCCCAGCTAAGAGAATCTGTCTGATTTAATATAGTGCGCACTGTTTGCGATATGGTGCCTAACATTAAGGATTGACTAAGTTCTACTTAAACCCCATCCTAGAATATTCCCGAAAAGGGAGGCAGGGGCGTTCACACTGCCCCCCCTTGGGCAACCCCATCGGTAGAAAATTACCTGCTCCGTTAAATTTTAATCATTGTTGATCACTGGACGTGCCAAATGTTCTTTACTTAGTAGCCTTTTGTGCTTGACACCCTGTTTCCCCATTTCTTGGGACGGCAGCACACTATGTTGGCTGACAGCGTCATCCACCAGCGAGGCTACTATAGCTAACCGACTGGCATTTGAGCTTAACTGCAGGAACAAGTCACCTACCCGTGGTTCTGGGGTGCACTTACTTCGCCCCGTTGACCAGATGGTTGCACAAACCCCTTTGATTGCTAAACCCTGGTGAACACCTTAATGGTATCAAAGCTGGTTTTAAACAATAGATGTCTTGTTCCCACTGTTGGAGACACCTCACCCTTTCGTGAAATTACAACTTACGCAGTACACCCCGCTTGCATAACTGGCGTCGGATCACGTATGCACAGTACCTACTGTCCATCTTCGACCCTGGATGCTTTAATCTTGCCAAAGTGAGGGAACCAAGATTCCCAGTTCCCTGTTTAGCTGCAGTACACCTTCAGTGGGTCCGCTAGGAGATACCACAAACCGCCTTGGTCATGCGAACCTTAAGTACACTATTTTCACCTGGGCGTACCTCTAAATGAGACAGGCTCCACACAGCTGTAAGGCCAGAGACACACATATATGTATTGTGCCCACTATTGGAGACAACTCACCCCTTCGTGGAGTGACAACTACACATGTGCCTACACAAGTCACCCAACAGACAAGTTGGCCCTGACTACCTTGTGTTATGGTGCCAGATTTGGAAAGAGCTTTGCCTACACTTGCTGCACCCTGGGGAACACCCAATGCCCGTGCTCTGGCGGCCACGCGGCGATGCCCTTTTGTCACATCGAACCCCTGGTCAAAATAAGAGTGCCACTCCAACTACTTAAACCTACACCTTGACCATGGGTGGAGTCTAGCTCTCCCCAAACTTCTGCTGGTGTAAACCATGGACACGCGTCCTGTTCAGTTCACTTTAGCAATTCATGGCACTGCAACCACAAGGGTCTACTACTGGGCTGTCTAAATGCGGCCCAGGGTGACCTTAAACAATCGGCTTGGTGTGGATGGGTGCTAACATTACCCGGCTTAAGTGCAATCCCTTTGACAATCACTCCTTTAGATGTGCCAGGTAGAAGCAAGAGTTATCCATCCCGCCTTAATTCCTGTCCCAGTTATCTGAGTAAATTAGTGAAAGATGCACGTTTGAACTGGTAGCTGATACTGTTACTCACGCCTTCAAATGCTCTGCTCAGAGCAGCCCGCTAGACAATGGCTTCCATTGAAAGGCGGTGCCACATCCCTCCAAGCACCTAAGGCGGTACCTCTGAGTAGGGCTCTAATCTAACAGATGCCCCTTGCATCGGATACCGCCTCTGGCAGTAAGCCACTCAGTGCTACTGATGCCTTGGCGCTTCCAATCCTGACCCACCCCTAGCCTGACCTTAGCTGTTTGCCAGGCTCCCACACAAGAGCCCTCCACAAACCTTGTGGCCTAAAACACTCGCTCTGTGGGGCAGCTGCGAACGGACTGCAAACCACTCCTGGCATTCTCTACCAATGTTGTAAATGGAGTTTCTGGTTGGCTAGGGTATGCACCTAAGCCTGGCCTAACCCACCCCTCTAGTCAGAAGGGAGTACACACTTAAGCTGACACCTACCCACCCCCTAGGTGCCTAGGCAGAGACTTTGGCTTATCCCAGAGGCAGTGTACATTTAATGTGCCAACCGTGCTCCCACAGTGGCACACTACAGAAGAGACTCCATACAAGGTTATTTTAATTACCCTTCGTATCATCCATACAATAGAAACTTAGTTCCAATAATGAGTTAAAAAATTCTTTAGCAGACCCTTCACTAGTGAAAAAGCGAGTATGATCCTTACTGATCACTTTTACCTTTGCAGGATTTAATAAATACGCTTGGGCCCCTTTAGCCTGAAATTGTGCAATCAATTCCCGTAACTGCCATCGAAGCTCTACTGTAGATCGGCAAAAATCCGGTCGTAAAAAAAACTCAAAATCTGCTCCCGCTCTCTTTTTATGGGGTCGTGCCAGATGTGATACCTCCTCTCGTGCTAAAAAACTATTAAATGCAATTAAGATAGCTCTTGGTCTATTATTTACTTGGCCAGCTCTGGGACGAATGGTAAAGGGAAAGCGATGGGCACGTTTGATCTCTCTGTCCCAGTCCCACTTAGTCAACTCAGGGAAGGCTGTTTTAAATAGATCAACTATAAATCGACGTGGGTCCTGCCCTTCCGGAATCTGAAGCACTCTCAGATTGTTACTTCGTGCCCGATCTTCAATCTCAGTCAACTTCCATCGCGTATCATCTATCTCCGATTTATAAGAGGTAGTCAGTTTCTTTTGTTGAGCCAGTTCGTCCTCTAAATTAGAGATTAGAGCTTCTGCTTCATTAAATCTTGCAACCAAATCGGCATGAGATTTTGTCATTCGTCGAACTGAATTCTGTAATTTCCGACATATATTTTGGAGTCTCTGACTTTCTTCTCGTGTTTCAACACGATGAGACATAATCGATTGGTAAATTAGTGTAAGAGAAATATCTTCTCCAGAATTGGATGCGTTTTGTACATTGTCAACCAGTGGCAGTCCCCCCTTGCTGACTTCTACTTTCTTCCGAACAGTGGGGGGCCTACCCTCCATAAGATCGCCAGATTCCTCCATAAATAAACTACTATGATCACTACCGTCAGCAGCACTCATCTGGGTAGTATATTGATTTACCAAGTCTTCACAAAAAGATGTTGAATGGTCTGATAAGGAGTAAAAGTCCCCCGATTCCACATTTGGTGCTAGGGCTTGGGCCGCAGTTTTTATGCAAGTTAAAGTACTCAGATGTAGTCCCCTCCTTACTACCCTCAAATTTACCTCACGAACTGGCGGGGGATCTACTAAAGTCATTAGCTGTAAATCCATAGCAAAGTTTTGGGATTCTGCCCCAGTTTCTTCAACGACATCCATTGTCCTAGCTTTATCCAGCATATCTACTCTATCCTCGAGAATAGTTTGATCAGCAGAATTCTGATCAGTAATATCATAACTTGCGGTGTGGTGACTTCCTTTCGTCAAAGGGGCAGGTTGTTTCCCCTTGCGTTTGTCTTTAACGGCTGAAAAAAATCGCTGGAATCTTTTTCTCCCCCTTTGCATTAACATTAACTGTTTTTACCGGTTTTGTTATCTCAGTTGTCAATTCGCCCATAGTATCCACATTCCTATGCTCATTATGCTCAATGTCAATGTCATTACCCAAAGCGCGAGGTCGACCTTTACCTTTCGGTGGCATTTCCACTCGTTTCTCCCGACTCCGCTCGCACAGCGCGGCCGTAAACAGCCTCCCAGCGTTGTGTGCACTTCTAATCGGCAACGCCCACAAGCCGCGTCGGGACCGAGTCAATCCCAGCAGTATACCCGGGAGAGCCGCCGCCAGCATCTGCGTCCGCATGTACTGCTACCTGGCGTCCCAGCTATCTACATCGAAGGTAACTTTAAAGCTCCCCGGCACGAAGAGCTGGAATCAAAATTGCAACTGCTGCTTCTCTAGTGCAATTAGCCGTTTCTCCGCTGCTCCGTTTTCGGCATAATTTCTCTGCTAGTTCGCTTCTTTTCATTGTGCGATCCGCGAGGTCCGGCAAGAGGACGGTCAGCCTATACGTCCGCTACCACGGACGCCATCTTGCCTCTCATTGGAAGACACTTTCCTCTGCTGTAAAGTTTACTGGTTGATAGCTACTAGAGAGTTTTCACTTCTTTTTCTCTTATAAATAATTTAGGGTTGTTTCTTTATCATTATTATTTTTTTTTCTTTTTAAGAATTAAGATCTAAGATTCGTGAGTAATGGCAGGGGGGTTCCAGAAGCCTGCATCTACAGGACCATCGGTCCTAAAGCCTTGTTACAGGGGGGGTTGAGGGGTAGGGGGGTGAGAGTTTTTGGGGCTCATCGGGTGGGGAGGGTGGGGTCACTTTTGTGGGGTAAAAAGGGTAAAATGTCCACAGTAACCAATAGAGAGAATAAAGAACAAGGTATTGCCATTTCAAAAGGCATAAGGGAATGTATGCTTGCTACCACATGGGGGTCATGGTACATACTAGTTAGTATTTTTTTACTTTTCTTGATCTACGTTTGGCTGCTATTATGGTCGCTAAGGGGATAAAGATTTGTTCATTTAATGTCTCTGGCCTTAATAATTGGTATAAAAGGAATAGAATAACTGCAGAACTGCGAACTATTCAGTCTGACCTGGTTTGTCTCCAGGAGACACATATACCCTGGGCCCAACGCGCAATTCTTGAAACACTTGGTTATTCGTTGGTTGTGTCCTCGCAACAAGCGTCAATGATACGTGGGGTGGCGATTTTGGCCAAATCCAATATACAAGCTACAGGACGAAGTTTGTCAGACAAGTTTGGTAGATGGGCTATAACTGAATGTAGATTAGGGGATAGGAGATATACAGTTTGTACCATTTATGGGTCAAATCGAGATGAAGCAACTATTTTGGAGAAGTTAATTATAGAGCTAGCAACCTGGGGGACTCCGTTGTTGATTTGCGGGGATATCAATATTAGCCTAACTAATCAGGAGTTGTTGGATACCCGAGGGTATAAAGGACGTAAACCATGTGTATTTAAGGCCCTATATAATTTGGTAAATGATCATGGTATTGTGGATGTGTGGGGTAAATTACATCCGTTAGACCCAGGGTACACATTCTATTCTTCTCCCCATAAAAAGATGGTACGACTGGATTATGTTTTTTGCACCCAGTGTATCTTTGGCATATCCTCGGATCATTCACCAATTGTATTAGAAATTGCTACTGCTGGTTGTTATGCACCGCCCAAATTATTCTCGTTTGATCGGAAATTATGTTTAAATGATGATTTTAAAGAACATATGTCTCACTGGATTAATGAATTTTTTCAGAACAATAGATCCTCCGCTCATAGCGCAATTGTGTGGGACACGTTTAAAGCATGTTTTAGAGGGGAGGTATTAAGCTTTAGCGTTAATCAGCAAAGAAAATGGAAATCAGAGATGCACATGTTATACTCTGCCTTGAGAGATGCAGAGGGTAAATTAACTCGGAGTTTAACTTTGCAAGGCAGTAATATATCAGAGTTAGAAGAAGCTGTTGCTAGATTCCGGGCAAAAGTTCAGGGAATTTGGAATATAGAGAATGCCCGAAAATATTTGGTGTATAAAAAACAAAATCATGAGTATGGTGAAGCAGTCGGTAGGTGCTTACCATTAAAATTGCGCATGAAAGAATCTGCGCGCTGTATTAAGGTAGTAAAGGACAAAGCGGGAATAGCTTGCCAGGAACCTGCAGGGATCCTAGCTGTTTTTCATCAGTTTTATACGGAGCTTTATACAAAACAGGTAGAGAAGGGTATTGTTTTCGGTAGGTTTTTGGATGGGTTTATCTCACACTTAGATTCTGCTGAGGCGGCGCAGCTAGAATGTCCAATTACAATGGGAGAGTTAGAACTCGCAGTGAACAGTTTAGCTTCAGGGAAGGCTGCCGGACCTGACAAGTTACAGATGGAGATTTATAAACTTTTTTTTGATTTATTAAAAAATGATTTGTTTACCACGATTATGGCCGCTCAGGATGGACATGCCCCTAAATCTTGGGCAGAAGCCAACATAGTGGTTTTCAGTAAAAAGGGCAAGGATCCAGAACTGGTGGGGTCGTACCGCCCGATTTCTTTATTAAATTCTGATGGTAAAATTTACTCAAAGATTTTAGCCTCCCGTCTCTCTAAGATTATCAATTCATTAATTTCACAGAATCAGCATGGCATTATACCATCACGAGGGACTGTTACTCGTGTAAATAAGGTATTGACATTGTTTGATATTGCTCAGACGGAGAAACGGTATCTGGGGTTAATCTTATTGGATGTGGAGAAGGCATTTGATCGTGTGGAGTGGGAGTACCTGTGGGAATTGATGTGGCGAATGGGTTTTGGTAAGAAGTTCATGACTGCCCTACAGGTAATGTACACTTCACCGATCGCTAAGATTGCCTCAATGGGCCTATACTCGGACCCTGTTGTTATTACTAGAGGCACAAGGCAAGGGTGTCCTTGTTCACCATTGCTTTTTGCCTTGTACATTAATCCATTTATTGAGCACTTAGGTAATAGCCTGTTGATCAAGCCCTTTGTAGTACAAAATATTCCATATTTAGTGTTTGCTTACGCTGATGACATTGCAGTGACTTCTGTCGACCCATATTCCGCTCTCCTAGAGATCGAGCAGTTAGCTATGTTTTTCAGTCAGGTATCCGGTTACTCACTGAATGTTACAAATACTATGTACTGATAATTTTGTACTCAATGATGATAGAGTGTTAAAAGAAGTCACATATCTGGGTATTAGGATAAGATCATCGATGCTGGAAGTTGTTGATACTAAATGGAATGCGCTATTACGCAATATTAAGGAATCATTAGATAAATGGGCTCGTCTACAACTCACTTTAATAGGTAGATGCAACATCATCAAAATGAATGTCTTACCGAAGGTTTTATATTTGTTTAGGTCAATACCATTGGAAGTGACAGGGGCCCTACTTCAACATTTACAATCTATATGCGCTAAATTTCTTTGGGCCCCCGGCAAACCTAGACGTGCTACCAGATTCATGACACTACCAGTTGAACGAGGTGGTTTAGCCATTCCTGATTTTGTCTTATATTATTATGTATGCCTTTTGTTAAAGATGCGTATTCTATTGATGGGGGAGGATATTGTGAATAGGGCAGAGGCCCCCTCGATTTTTCCGATGTTATTAGGGTCGGAGGCACGACAATGTTTGTTTAAACAAATTGATGGCAGCTATTTCAAGCAAACTAGGTTTAAAGTTTTGGAGTCAGCCTTTAAAGTATGGAAAATAATTTGTAAATTATGCTCAATAGAGAAATTATCTCAATATACCCCTATGGATGCTGTAAAAATTCTTCCCCCAATTTGTTGGGACAGGGTAGCACTTACCTGGAGGAAGAAAGGTGTCTCTCATTTAGAGGACTTTTTTGTTTCTGGTGGACCCCTTATGTCTTACGAAGAATTAGCTAGACAATATAATTTGTCAAAATCTCAATTTTTCAAATTTCTTCAAATCAGAGATTTTATAAACCGGAAAAATGTATCAGCTGTATCTAATATAGTAGTTGAGGCTGTTAGGCGACAGGAGAAGATTGGTGTGTTATACAGGATATTGTTATCTTACAGAGCAGATGATTTAGGAAAACATAATACAAAATGGTCTACGATATTGGGGGTAGAAAACATATGTATAGAGGACGCTATTATGAGATCTAAGGAAGTGTTACTCTCGGCGAATTTAAAAGTACAGTTCTTTAAAACTGCCTTTAACTTGTATTATACACCTGCACGTATGTCCAAATGGGGGGGAGGGTATGATGGTAAATGTTTTCGGTGTGGGGTAGATACAGCAGATAGTCAGCATGTTTTTTTTAGTTGTGTCAAACTATCAACTTATATTATGGGGATTGAGAAATTTATGTCTAAGTTAATGAAGACTACTCTGCATATCACTCCCACTATGATGCTTTTGGGAATTGGGTCAGGACTTGACAAGGGGACTCCAATGTATAAACATCGGCATCTTATTTTTATCGCTATGACAGTCGCTCGGCTGTGTACTGCGGCTGAGTGGCTACAACCTGAACCTCCTCTTTTTGAACGCTGGCGGGCAAAAAATTATAATTTATTTCAGTTGGAGTGGAGCCTATACTCTGTTAAAGGGGCTAAGAAACGTTAAATTGGGCTCAGTATTTGGGGTGTTTTTAGTGATCATATGAGCTTATGAATTGTATAAAGTGCAATATATTTTGTTTTATAACTGTGTTGCTGTGGTACAAAAATAAATTCCATCTGCCCCTATTACCCTGTGCTATCAAACCTTATCATGACATCACAGGGATTACATAACTCACAAGGTCAATCGGGCCACCATCCTACAGCTCAGTTAGCACAACCCCATAGCTGCTGGGAGGACCTGTACTTAGCATAACACAGCACCGAGTAAATGTAAAGTTGTACTTTCCCACCACTGGGCTGGTAATCGACGGCCCAAAACGACAAAACCTGGACATGAGATCCCAGTTTCCTAGGGTAAAACAATAATTACCCTGTACCATTAACAAATGTGCCACATGCACCCCTGCCCTATCCACCTGTTGCTATGTAGATGTCGTCCAATTCAATGACATAGGCAACATGTGAATCCGTTCTCTCCTTTGTGGTCAACCAAATCCCATATGCCGGGATCTCTCCACTAGTACCTATGCTGCTGAACCTGGATTTGTAAGGCGCAAGTGAGGTTCAGCTAGCGTGCCAATGCTAGTCGCCATGTTTCCAAATTCTCAATAACGTCTGACTTAGTGGGAGCACTGCTAGGACTCGTGGGGCGCAATAGAGGTCTAAAGCATTGGTGCCACTTAAGTGCACTGTCAGTAACCTTCCTCACAGTGGGCATGAAAGAACTGAGCTGTGGCAATTAAAGGCTGTTCCAAACAGGTGCCCCCAATGATTTGGCCCCAGAGCAGCTGGTAGTACTACAGCATGTGCTGTTGAGTACAAGTCTATGCACTCTGACCTCAAACCTCCAGGATGTCGTGTTCTTTACGCGTCAGAGCCCCCCACGCATGCTGAGGAAGGCCGTGCCTTGCCCTTGCCTGGTATTTGGCTGCTATGTCATTGCATCCCTATATGCACTACAAGAGGAGCCTACAACTACAACAAGCCCATCCATTGGCTTAGTCAATGCTTCTACCTGCATCAGATAAAAAGCCACAAGTATAGCTCAGTTGCATAGCCAACCAAGAGCTAGCCGCCCCCATCCATAGCTGACAAGGTTCAGATTGCTATGTGTGACATTTTCATCATTCCAGTGCAACTATGAGTGACATTTAAAGGACTATGACTGACACTTTCTCGTGAACAAAATCAAACAATGACGATGAGGGAGGCATATCGATATCAGTAATTACACCCATTAGACCAGCGAGAAACTCTAAGACCACCAAGGTTTAAGGCTGCTTTTGTGCGCATTTCCTGGCACCACTGTAAGGACCCCACCTTAACAACGGCCCCTACATGAACCTTGAGTGTACAATTCTTGAGCCACTCAGCAGCCACACTTTCCAAAATTTCCTGCAGGTTATTTGCTCAAACAACTGGGCAGCTAATAGCTAAATGAAGCAACGCTCCCCCCCAATGAGAGGGGTGGGGTTGTCGTGGCTGGGCGGGTAACATTCGGCGGAGGCAGGGAGGTTAACTCAAGGCCCGTGGGCCAGACCGACCGCAGGAAGGCACGGCGATTGTGGCCGAGCGCCGTCAGGCCAGTTAGCGAGTTGAGTGAGTGGTCTATGGCCTGGCATTAGTGACGGCGGCGCTTGATTTTACGCCCACACGCAGTCACGGAAGGGCCTGAGCGGAGGTTTTCGTGAGGCCGAGTGGGGCTGGAATAGTCACTAGCTGGTCCCGGAGGGTAATTTATCAGCCCGGGGGCTATGCGGGGCGCACTAACACCCCCCCACCCCCCCCACGTGGGCAGTGTGTGTAAATAAGAATTATTCAGTAAGGGGTTGATGCATCACAGGTAGAATTGACATTGCACACCAAGCTTTTTCCTTTCATTTTTCTTTTTTCCTAAGATAAACACACACACTCACACAGACCCCACACACTGATGCGATTTTTACAACAGCCAGGACTCAAAACTGGCGGGCCCCAACAAACAACTATCCTGCCCACCCGCCGGCAAAACCGGCGGCACACCAGTGGCCGCAGCCACCGCAACCACATGGAACAGGTACCCCAGGCAGCCCCCTCAAAGTGGCTGGTCATCGGCACCCTGGTAACTGCAACCACCGGAACCCTCAGAGAGTGACCAGCTCCCCTAAATTGAAATTGAGCTGCACCTGCGAAAACTGCATGCAGCTGGGAGAACGGGAGGCAGAGAAAACAGGAGCGTGGGCAACGGGCTCCCAGAAATGGGGGGGGGGGGGGTGGTCATGCAGCGCTGCCCGCTGGAACAAGAAAACATCACAGTGCAAGCAAAGGGCAACAATGCACACTTTGAAACGTTCCGTGTTATGCGCCTATCATCGGCGTGGGAGAACAGATGTCACCACTCGGTCGCCACAACACGAATACATCGGTTCAACTATCAGTTGGCAAGAGAGACTCGTTAACAACTTCATACTGCTCTCAACTAAGCAACCCCTAGG
Source organism: Triturus cristatus (assembly GCF_964204655.1). NCBI lineage: Eukaryota > Metazoa > Chordata > Amphibia > Caudata > Salamandridae > Triturus > Triturus cristatus. The sequence continues at coordinate 363,617,246 of NC_140580.1, forward strand.
CCTTTGAAAACAACATCCAACACAACCAGTCTTGCAGCACGACCTGACCCGCACAGGGATTGAACCGGCAAATTTGCCACTCCAAGCGCCACCCTACCACCACTTAATCCGCCTCATAAGTGAAACAAAACAAATAACACTGTCCAACTGGCCATCAGCATGTGAGAACATAGACACCACCGTTACAACGTCTTAACAACAGAGGTCGCAACGAGCCCTGTGCGCCTCATCGTTACCGTACATCCTGTGCAGCCTCTCTACAATCCGTAATCTGCCGTCCCTAATCCGACCGTCTGCCCCTGCAGCCGGAACACAAGCAAACTAAATCACCGGGCCCAAATCACACCTTTGCATAGCATCTGCTTGCGACCGCGTCCCCTGACCAGTGGCACCAGATGTCGAACCGCCATGTCAGATGCCGCATAGGACGGGCCGCTTGCAGCAGATAACAACACTCCACAACCGAATGCTGCGGAATGCCGCTGACCGCGGCCCCCGCAGGGGGCCAATTGGCGGTCGGCGCCTTAGTGCCCCCGGGGCACCGGTCACACCTCCCCACCCTCTCCCATAGGGAGGGGGCGGGGACGCCGACCGGAGCCCCCCTCCTCGGGCTGGCCAGGAAGTGACACTGTTGACTAACATTAAGCATAGATGTGCATGCTAAATTGTCAACAGTCCCACAACATCGATGTCAGCACAATTTACTGCATGTGTTTTAGCAGCGGCTGCATGAATGATGCTTCGCAGACGCCTCCACACATGCCAGGTGGGAGTTCGTCACCAATTAAGGAGTTAACTGAGGAGTTAACTGAGGGAGCCATCAAGAGAATTCGAACAGCACCGGCAGATTGCAGCACGGGTCCCGCGGCCCCAAGACTTGCTGAATAAGGCCAGGGGTAGGCTGTTATTGACATCCAAACCACCGTTGCTTAGGGCCTCGCGTTCCCAAGTGCAGTAGTCCTTGGGCAGGGCGGACTATAGGGGGATAGTCCTAACGTAGAACAGTCATTGGGCTGGGCTAGTAACGTTAAGCATGGAACGCTGCCTACAGGCTAAAGAGGGTGCTATAGGCGCAACTCTACCCCCCCCCCCCAACGTGCTTATGCGGGCCCTGACCTGTGCACGGGGTGGGGGTGCTCGCAAGAGGGAGCCAGTTTTAGTCCTTCACCTGCCACTCCGAGTTGCACTGACGTGGGGGAAATCACACATAGCTAACTGAATCCTAGCCACCCAGGTGGGTGCCCAGTTCTTGGAGGGCAACGCAACCGCAGATGGAAGCCTTGAGTGAGCCAATGGATGGGTGTAGATGTGGGTGTAGCTTAGTGCCCCTATCTCATCAAAAACGGGGATGCACCGACATAGCGGCAAAAGAATAAGGGGCACAGCAGTGCGCCGGCCTTGGGGTAACCGGACTGAGTATTTGTCCCTTCATGTGAGGGGCGATTCTTTCAATGCTTTTCTGCATAGGACTATTCTCAAACCGACCAATAGTTCGCTGTCAGGCCAATTACTTGCTGGCCACCGGTCAGTGTTTCAGACCACCTCTTGGCGCCCGAGTTAAATCTTGGACCAGGCAGGTTGCAATTATGCGATACAACTCCTGTCTGGGCAATCAACCCGATCGGGTTGCATGGAATCTTCTTCAGCAGGTGGGACTTGCGGGGTTTGCCGTGCAGACGGTCCAAGCGCTGACGTATGGGGCCGCCTGCCCCTCACTTGATAGCTAAGCAAAGCTTTACGAACATTAAAGTATGCGGCCGAGAATTTCAGAAGGCACAACGTGCACAGGGCAGGCTGTAAGCACACTGCCCTGTGGGGTGCCAGGCAGAGAGCATGAGCATGGGACTACCCACAGGCCACGTTGCTTAGCACAACGTTGGCCGAATGGCGTCACGGTGCCCGCGGCACATGCCAGAGGTGAGCTTGCTATTCACTGAAGGGAGGCACCTGGGCTGGTCAACACAGAAGGTTGACAGTCCCACCATTTCAGGGAACCAGCGGTAGGGCATTGAGCAACAGATAAAGTATCAGCGGGTGGGTAACAGACTTCAGTTCTCACGCGTGCTGCCCAAACTCTGAGGCCCAACTATAAGGGGGCCGAGTAGAAATAAGCAGGCAAATAGGTTTCATAGGCAGGCCTCGGGCCTCACAGCTGTGTGAAATCACCATCATGTAGAGATAGGTCCAAATGAGAATAGGGCATTTATTAATGCCCGGAGGACCACTGCGGCTGGTGGTACCCCCCAGAGGAGTACGGGTCGGTCACTGCAGCGGCAGGAAACTGGGAACCAGGTTTACGGACACGTTTACCTCGCCTAGGGGATGCGGCCATGCCAACATATGGTGCTGCCGTCCCAACAACTGACAACTGGGGTGTCAATGGGCCAAATACAAGGGGACATTATGTCAATACAACATTGGCACGCTCATGGTGCCACCAAACTCTAATTCAACGGAGCAGGTATGTGGCACCGCAATGGATGCTCTGGGCTGGCGGGAGGCACCCCCCTGCCACCCTCCTACCGATGTTGGGGGGGCGAAGTAGGACTTAACCTATCGCCAATGCTTGAACCACACAGACAACACGCACTGCTTAAACCAGACAGATTCCCGAGGATGGTATGCCTAGGGGGTTTAATCGCCGAGGGATCTGTAGGGGCATGATTCCCACGAGGAATAACGGACGGTGGGCAGGGGCAAGAGTCGCCCCTTGCCCACGGTCAAGCGCTGTCAGCTAGGAGCACTCCTGTGCACCAGGTTTAGCATTCTTAAGGGTCTGTCCAAAGTTTAAGTAAATCCCTTCATGCCATAACAGCCAAAGCCAGCAGGCGGGTGGGCTGCTGTCCCAGAGATGGGCACGCAGGTCCAGGCACACCCGGTGCAGAGGGCGGCTGCCAGGTGAGGCCATCAAAGGAACGGGCTACACGCGCCTGGGTGCCGTCCTCCTCCCGCCCGGAATTGTGAAAAGGTATAACTTTTCCGCAGAGGAATGAATAGTTCTGGGCACATCCTCTATGGCCCAATGGGTCCTTTAAGTCCGCTGACCCTATCCGACCAAGGATGGATAGCGTCTGGGGCCTGGGGACAGAGATGGGGCCATCTACACCACCAGGAGCTATAACTCACTGGCCTGTGCCTGGGGTTGTACAGGATCTCACTGGTCGCCGCTAGCGCTGTCACAGTGTCATAAGGTGGCAAAAATTTCACACCCTTCTTCTACAGGGATGGTTCCCTTCCAGCTAGACGCAGGAAGCCCTAGACCGGAGAGGTTGTAAGAAAGACTATAGCGGGTTGGTGGGGGGCCCTGGTTGCGACGGTGTGCCGCCTCCAGGGCTGTGGCGGAGTTACAGGGCAATCTGGAAGCAGGCCGGTACAAAGGGTACCTCTGCGCGGCACCATAGGGGGTGCCTGAGCCAAAATCGAGGAGCCTCATGGGAGGGCCCTGGAAGCCGTGTCGGTGCCCCACTAGTCCTGCGGGCGGTTGTGGGCCTGAACAACCGGGGGCTTGCTAAGCAACGCTCCGCCCCGAGAGGGGGGGCGTGAGTAGAAGTTACCAACGGCACGTGATCGTAGAAAGAATCACATGGATGGCAGCAACAGCGGGCATCGCTCCCGCGCTGCCCGGCTCATCAGGCGGGCAGGCGACCCAGTTGGTTGCCTGCCCTTGGATCGCCCGTAAGATAACCCACCCATTACATATTCTGGAATTATGTAATAAACCTGCAGCATTGTTACTCAACTCCAACTGTCTTGTGTGTGTCATTTGGGTAACCTATTCGGGGGGAGGGGGGACAGCGGGGTGCCCCTGGGGGTACTATGCCGCTGACCGCGGCCCCCGCAGGGGGCCAATTGGCGGTCAGTGCCTTAGTGCCCCCGGGGCACCGGTCACCCCTCCCCACCCTCTCCCCTAGGGAGGGGGCGGGGATACCGACCGGAGCCCCCCTCCTCGGGCTGGCCAGGAAGTGACGCGCAATGCGTGTCACTTCCTGGACCTGGTGTGAGGGGGAGGCTATTTAGCCTTCCCCCACCCTTCCTGGCGACCTCTTTGTCGCCCACCTCGCCATTTCCCTCCCTACCGCTTACCCGGTGTAGGCGTTGGGTGGGGGGGGTTTTCTGAGCGTTGTAATGTTTTCTTTTTCGTTGCAGGCAGAGTTACAGGGCGATCTGGAAGCAGGCCGGTACAAAGGGTACCTGTGCGCGGCACCATAGGGGGTGCCTGAGCCAAAACCGAGGAGCCTCATGGGAGGGTCCTGGAAGCCGTGTCGGCGCCCCACTAGTCCTGCGGGCGGTTGTGGGCCTGAACAACCGGGGGCTTGCTAAGCGACGCTCCGCCCCGAGAGGGGGGGCGTGAGTAGAAGTTACCAACGGCACGTGATCGTAGAAAGAATCACATGGATGGCAGCAACAGCGGGCATCGCTCCCGCGCTGCCCGGCTCATCAGGCGGGCAGGCGACCCAGTTGGTTGCCTGCCCTTGGATCGCCCGTAAGATAACCCACCCATTATATATTCTGGAATTATGTAATAAACCAGTAGCATTGTTACCCAACTCCAACTGTCTTGTGTGTGTCATTTGGGTAACCTATTCGGGGGGAGGGGGGACAGCGGGGTGCCCCTGGGGGTACTATGCCCAGCACCCGAAACATGTCACGTGCTGTGCCTCAAGCATACCACGCCATGATGTGCCCCCTCTTTGCCGGAGCCCCATAAAGGCCACCCAGGCGAATCCCAATGACTCCCGCCACCCGCCCGAGGCAGCCCCCCATCACGGCGTAGCAGTGTAATGACCAGGTGCCTGCGCCCTAAACCGCGCACACCATCTCTCTGTATCGCATCCCCAGGGCCGCACCGCCCACCGTGCTCCCCCGATACACCAACCACCAGGCCTCCGGGACTCTGAACTCCCACCCAACACCACCCACGACCGGGCTCCCACCAAAAAAGCCACCGGAGAAGAGGGAGAGACACCAGGAGGTGGGGGGTTATTAAAGCTCCCACCCCCGTGCCTAACAAAACTGATGCACACCGCTCGCCCTCGGCACAGTGGAGGCAAAGAAGCTGCTATTTTAGCCCGACACCCCCAGGGTTAAAGCTGGCAAGCAGGCACACTTCCGAGTGCAAACCCGGCCGCGTGGGTGAGGTCAGCTGCCCTGCAAGCGACGTAACAACACCCTACCAAATTGTGCCAATTGACCGTCCGTAACGGAACTGGTGTATCTGTCCAGTGCTCCGTCCCTACAGGTCGAATTCGCGCTATATAAACTCAAAACAGCAGACGCATTTAGCATAGACTACCTGCCAGTGTGGAAACTTCTAGCCTTTAAGTCCACAGCTCTCAGGACTTGAAAACTACAAATCGGAGACTTAAGCCTGAATTTGACTCTAAACCTGAGACTGGGTGAGTGACAAAGTGTGTAATTTGATGGGCCACCGGGTAATCGGAGGGAGCGCTTCCCTCGTTAGTCAGCCGAGCAATGATGTCATTCGATGCTATGTCGAGTAGTAATGCCAGGAGATAGTACATGGAGATAGCCGGGAACCTCGGTGTAGCTGCGGCACCCTGGGGCCTGCCAGATGTTTACACAGCTGCGCTTTTAAAAGGATCTATAAACTACAATTTATGTATGCTGATTCTGATAAAAACGAATTCTCCGCTGACCAGAGCAGTCACCAGGTGAGACTGTCCGCATGTTATCCTCAGAGCAGGCATCACCTGTGTGCAGCGGGTCGGGCTCACTCTGGATGCGACCATCTGTGCCTCACCGGGTGGGTCCCTTCTTTTCCCTCTCGTGATATGAGGAGTGCGTCTTTTTTAGGTCTCGGCTGTCGGAAGCAGCGCATGCGCTGCTCTCGGCATTGAGAACTTATTGGAATCAATTCAGATTCCGAAGCTCTCAGAGGCGGAGTTGAAGCCCCGACCATCTTTCTCATTTGCTGGGGTCATCCTGCATGCAAAACGCAGGCTCACCATTGAAAAGGAGGCTTCTTAGTCCCTCCTTGTTGCCGCCTTGTCTCCCACCAGGATTGGATCTCGCACTCGTGGTGTCACACAATCGCCTTAATTAGCTGGGACGCACTATGTTTTCTACACAGCTTGTTGGTGAAGAGCAGTTAAACCGATCATCCCGAGTAATGTGATCCATGTCCCGTAAAACCAGGAGTGGCTGCTGACCCGAGGGCATGCTTTCTCTTACTTTTTAATTATACGAAATAGGCATTGCCTCGGGTGCTAGGGGGTGGTGTGGCTCACGGCGAGCATCCACGGCCGGAGCACGGAGCGTCGCGGCCCTGGTTCATTCATGCCTCAGTTTGAGGAGGCTGACCACGTGACGGTCCCCCCCCCTGCAGTTAGTGGTTTGTGACCCGTTACCAGCTGTGAAGGGCGGTCGCCGAGAGGGGGCTCACGAGATAGGATGACCTGTGGGGGGTCATGATGCGCGTGTGTGGGGTCTCGCGGTTTGGTGCCTTTATTGCAAGGCTTAGACGCTAGAGGTTTCAGCATCGTGTGGGACTTTGGGCTGTGCCCATGGCCAAAAGGGGGCTTGGTGGGGATCGACCGTGAGCAGAGTCCCACGGCCTTGTGTGTCAGTTTCGGACTAGCCTGCGGAAGGGAGCGGTATGCTATCGTTTCCTCTGTGTCATTAAACACTCCATAGACACGTACAGTGGATGTAAACTTGTATGCCCCTCTGTAAACTGAGATGAAGTATTGACAATCCTCATGGCTGATCGGCTCGGCCTGAGTCTGCTGAACCATGTGTGTGACTCACACACAGTTGCTGTCTGGGACTGGGTGTGTCAAGTATTTCTATCGCCCCAAGGAACACCAGTGCAGCCGATCGGCAGGCACCTCTGGACTGTTCCGCGTCTAAAAAAAAAAAAAAAAATTTCGAAAACCCTTGCTTCTTGGTGGTCGTGTTTCTAGAACAACCCTCCTTTCTCTTGAATGGGGGCATGCTGCCAGCATAGTAGTAATAGCTTCAGAGTGGGACTTTGGCCAACCAAAGGGAGCACCATGTGGAATCTGAGGTGCTGTGTACATTTCTGCTGTTAACCACTCCTGATGCGCTGAGATGGTACCTGCTAGTATTTTGCATATGATGGCCACAAATGTAATCTTAGCGTAGGAGGCCCGGCCTGGGATATACTTTCGTACATGGTTGTGACCGGGGATACACTTTACGGGTTTCTGGTGCACGGACACGGTATGTAACCAGTTGGCGGATCAGGCATGGGGTGGCGCGGGGAGGCCGTAGTGTCCCACTAAAATATTGAAAGCATGAGTGGCCAACCGCGACGCCCGGGGCCAACATACTGATCAATGAGTATAGCAATTGTCAGGTTATATGCTCGTTTCACATGCAGCCACATGGCAGGCTCTATTTGCTGACCTTCCTGCCCAGCCACGTTATATTGAAAAAGTCACGGTTGTCTTTTATTTTGGAGGCACCATAGATCCAACTTCTTAAGCCACTCCTTTTACTCTTTCAATTATGGTGTGCATATATGTTTCAGTTCATAACTCCGAGATAAGTGCCTGCTAGCTGGGAATTAATGGCTCTTGATGTATGTGCGCTAAGTGGAGAGCTCATTGCAGATACAATGGTCGCTAGCAGGAGCACCTGGGTATAGGTGTCACTGAGCATGCTGCGGTCGGCAGAAGCAAGGGTCGCAGCCTCTCTCGGTTGCAAAGTGTTAGAAGGTGACCTCAGAGGGGCCCGGAGGGGGCCCTGACTGTCCTGAGACCCACCCTCGGGGTATCGTAGCCGGGCACTGGCGGGAGATTCCTCAGGGGAGCAATCTCGTATCTAGGATCGTACACTCGCCACCACACGACAAAGAGACACCACACCGAGAGTTCTTAAGAATAAATCTTTATCAGATCGGAGTTGTAGGATCTTTATGATCGGCAAGGCAAATATATACAAGTGGAGCGTGGGCTCACAAAGTCTTGGAGGGGGGGTAGGAGGTAGCGGGACAGTCTTTGAGGATGTGGATCAGATGCAGGAGCGTACCCGGCGCACAGCTCACAATCCTCGAGCTGGGGGATACGCTTGTCGTCGTGGGGTCCGGCGGGACCAAGAGAGTCTGTGGGAGCCGCGAGTCACTCAGCAGGGCTCAGGTGCAAGTTCGGAGGTCTTACGATCTTCAGGGAGCCGCGAGTCACTCAGCAAGGCTCAAGCACGAGTTCGGAGGTCTTACGATCTTCAGGGAGCCGCGAGTCACTCAGCAGGGCTCAAGCACAAGTTCGGAGGTCTTACGATCTTCAGGGAGCCGCGAGTCACTCAGCAGGGCTCAAGCACAAGTTCGGAGGTCTTACGATCTTCAGGGAGCCGCGAGTCACTCAGCAGGGCTCAGGTGTTTCCAAGGCGAATCTGCCGGACAGTCCCAGAGCACCCCTTGTTATAGGGCGACTCCTCTTTGATGTCCGGAGTCTGTGCAGGCAGGGGTCTTGTCACCTGGGGGTCGCTTGTTGGGGTTTCCTGCCATTGTCCTTTGATCCTTTCAGGGCCGGGTCGGGAGGAGTCGCAGACACCCAGCAGACGTGGAGCCAGCCCTCGGGGAGGCCGGCGGGTCGATCGAAGCCCACCTTCCCAGGGTAGCGCAGAGGTGTGATGGAAACTGCTCCTCCCTTTCTCATCCCAAGGGGATCGCGATGTCCTCCAGCCGGAGGGGGCCTCTAGGCCAGGGTCGCGCTGGGGCCGGGCGGCCATCTTGGTGCATGAAGTGGGCACGCGGGCCCGGTGTGGCCGAAAGGAGGAAGGCCACGGACGGGGAAGTCCGGGTCGGGTGTGTGTGTTCTGGTGGGAAGGATCGGCTAGGCCGTGGGCTCGGGGGCTGGTGTGAGATGCAGGGGTCAGGTCTGGCTATGTTACGAGGGCCGGGTCTAACACGCGTCCCCCCCAGCTGAAAGCCGGAGAGAACTACCCATCTTCTTGGGGGTTCTCTTCGCTGAGGCGGAAGAACCGGGAGAGGCCATCGGCGTTGGCGTGGTCTGTACCAGGGCGATGTTCCACGGTGAAATCCATCCCCTGGAGATTGACCACCGCAGTAGCTTGGGGTTTTCTCCTCGCATCTGCATGAGCCACCGCAAGGGGCGATGGTCGGTTTGAACCTTGAAATGGGTGCCGAACAGGTAAGGGCGTAACTTCTTGAGGGCCCAGACTACGGCGAACGCCTCGTGCTCGATGGTGCTCCATCTCTGTTCCCTGGGCAACAGCCTTCGGCTTAGGAAGGCTACGGGCTGGTCTAGGCCTTGGTCATTCACCTGGGAGAGGACTGCCCCGATGCCATGCTCGGAGGCATCAGTTTGTACCACAAACTCCTTGGAGTAGTCGGGGGCCTGGAGGACGGGGGCAGTGCACATGGCCGCTTTCAGGGCATCAAACGCCTCTTGGCAGGCAGGGGACCACTGCACTTTCTTGGGCTGTTTCTTGGACGTGAGTCCCGTGAGGGGACCGACCAGGCTGCCGTAATTCCGGATGAATCTCCGGTAGTGGCCCAGAAAGGCTCAGACCTCCGTTTGGGTAGTGGGGGGTTCCCAGGCTAGGATGGCGTCGATTTTGGGCTGTAGAGGGGCGACCTGCCCGCTTCCGACCTGGTGCCCCAGGTAGGTTACCGAACCTTGCCCAATCTGGCACTTGCTGGCTTTCACGGTGAGGCCTGCCTGGTGCAGGGCGGTCAGCACCCTCCGGAGGTGCTGGAGGTGCTCACTCCATTCAGAGCTAAAAACTGCGATATCGTCACGATATGCAGCACTGAATTTTTCCAGCCCGGCCAGGACTCTATTTACCAGTCGCTGGAAGGTGGCCGGGGCATTTTTCATCCCGAAGGGCATCACGCGAAAGCGATAGTGCCCATCCGGGGTGGAGAAGGCGGACCGCTCCTTGGCTTCTTCTGTGAGCGCAATTTGCCAGTAGCCGCAGGTGAGATCGAAGGTGCTGAGGAACCGAGCAGCCCCGAGCCGGTCAATGAGCTCGTCGGCTCAGGGAATGGGGTGGGCATCGGCTCGGGTGACTTCATTGAGTCCCCGGTAGTCCACGCAGAAGCGGAGTTCTGGGGCGACACCGGGGGCAGCTGCTTTTGGGACCAGGACCACGGGGCTGGCCCAGGGGCTGTCTGAGGGTTCGATCACTCCTAGGGTCAACATTTTCGAGACCTCGGCTTGAATACAGGACCGGACCCGATCAGGGACTCGGTAGGCTCGGTGTCTCACCGGTGGGCTGTCCCCGGTATCCACGTCATGGACACACCAGTCGGTGACTTTGGGGACCAGGGAGAAGAGGTCAGAAAACTGCCCTAGGAGCTGGCGGCAATCCTCACGTTGCTGGGGAGTGAGGGATGGGGAGAGGTTCACTCCCTCTACGGAGCCGTCCTTCTCTTGGGCACACAGGAGATCAGGGAGAGGATCCGACTCCTCCTCGGACCCGTCATCAGTGGCCAGTAGGAGGCTCAGCTCCGTCCGCACAAAGTGGGGCTTGAGGCGGTTCACGTGGAGGACCCGGAGGGGGTCCCGGGGTGACTGGACGTCCACCAAGTACTTGACCTGGCTCTTCCGCTCAACCACTTTGAAGGGCCCTGTCCATATATCCTGGAGGGCGCAGGGTTTCACGGGGGCCATGACCCATACCTGCTGGCCAGGCTGAAACTCGACCAGAGTGGCGTTCTGGTTGTACCAGCGCTTCATCTCCTCCTGGCTCGCCTCCAGGTTGGTCTCGGCCATCTCTCGGAACCTCCTAGTCTGGTTTCGGAGGGTCAGGACGTAACGGAACACATCTCGGGGGGGGGCCTCGGGGCGCCGCCTCCCACCCTTCCTTGACCAGGCTGAGGGGCCCCCTGACGGGGTGTCCGTAGAGTAACTCAAAGGGGCTGAACCCCAAGGATTTCTGGGGAACTTCTCGGTAGGCGAATAGGAGGCAGGGGAGCAGGACGTCCCACTTACGCCGGAGGGGCTCTTCCAAGCCCGCGATCATCCCCTTCAGAGTCCGGTTAAACCGCTCTACCAGGCCGTTTCCTTGGGGGTGGTACGGGGTGGTGAACTTATAGGACACCCCGCATTGTTGCCATAAGGACTTCATGTATCGAGAGATAAAGTTGGTACCGCGATCGCTCACGACCTCGCGGGGAAAACCCATGCGGGAGAAGATTCCCATCAACGCCCGGCCCACCACGGGGGCTGTGACGGTGCGCAGGGGGATGGCCTCAGGGTATCGGGTGGCATGATCCACCAGGACGAGGATAAAACGGTGCCCTTGGGAAGTAGGGGGGTCCAGAGGCCCCACGATGTCGATCCCGACCCGCTCAAAAGGGGTACTGACGACAGGGAAGGGTTGGAGGGGAGCCTTGCGCTTTCCTCCGCTCTTCCCACTGGCCTGGCACGTGGGACAGGACTTGCAGTGGGCTTCTACATCTGCTTTCATTCTGGGCCAGTAGAAGTGAGTCACGAGGCGACTGTAGGTTTTGTCCTGGCCCAAGTGGCCTGCGAGGGGAACGTCGTGGGCCAAGCCCATGAGGAGGTTTCGGAAGCGTAGGGGTACCACCAGCACCCGGCCGGACCCTAGCTCTACCGACTTCTGCTCGCTGTACAGAAGGTCATTCTCCCAATACACCCGGTGCGTCCCAGTCTGGTCGCCTGCGGCCTGGGCCTCTGCCTGTTGCCGGGGCCCGACCAGGGAAGGACAGGTAGCCTGCTCTCGGCAGAACTCCTCTCTGGAGGGGCCCCCTCGTGGCGCCACTGGGCTAATTCGGGCAGATCGCCTAACTCGGTGACCTGGGCGGAGTCGGAAGGCGGGGGTTCGTCACTGGCGACCGACCCTTCTGGTGGGGGGATGTGGGGACCCTCGGTGGGGACCATCCTATCTTCAGTGGTCGGGGCGTCGTCGACTTCCCTCAGGGGGGTCAGTCGGGCCGCCATGGATCGAGTGGTGGCGCACACCCACTCAGGGAGGCCCATCATCCCTAGGTGGGTCTTGCGCTCGACTTGTTTCCAGGGGGAACTTTCCAGGTCGTTCCCCAGGAGACAGTCGACTGGCTGGGAGGTTCTCACTGCGACTTTCAGTTTACCGACCACCCCTCCCCACTCGAAAGGCACCAGGGCTACCTTACATAGGCTTTCCGTGTTGTCTGCAGAAATGACCGGGCAAAAGACGTTGGGGAGGACCTGGTCTTCGTGGACTAAATGACTGAGGACACCGGTGATGCTGGCCCCGGTGTCACGGAGGGCTTCTACTTGGTGGCCATTGATCGTTACGAGCTGCCCATATTTCTTCGTGTTGGAGGGCAGGAGGCTTCCAGGGACCATTTCTCTATCTCCTAAGGATACTAGGGCCATGGCTGCGGGTTCCCACTCTTCGGTCTCCTCAACCTCCTTCCCCAGTGCTACATTGGCTATCTGTCTAGCGGGGGGTGCTGCCTGGGTGGTGTGTGGGGCCATGGGGCATTCAGGGTCGTTGGCGTAATGCCCGGGCTTCTGACAACGGAAACAAGTGATGGTCACCCGGTGCCCCCGTCTCAGGGGGGGGCCGGATACAGCTGGTGGGGGTGCCGGGAAAGGCGGAGGTTGGGACTTCGGGGGACCAGACTGGGACTCTCTCTGCCCTCCCTGGTTTCCCCCCCTCTCTGGCGGGGTGGTCCCTGACTGGCTCGGGGGTACTCTCCTACAGGGCCCCGGGAGACCCGGGTGTTGGTCCAGCGATCTGCCTCGACGGCCAGCTTTCTCGGATCCGTGAGCTTGCTGTCGAGCAGATGCTGGCGCAGTTCCACAAAGCAGTTCGCAGCCAGGTGTTCCCACAACATAAGGTCTGTTAGTTCTTCCAGGGTGGTTACCTTGCTGCCCTTGATCCACCCATCGAAGGCGCGGCTGAAGAAATTCACATACTCCACCCAGGTGGTACCCGGGATCTTCCTGCAGTCCCGGAACCGCTGGCGGTACATCTCCGGGGTGAGGCCGTACCTTGTGAGGAGGGCCGCTTTCATGTGGTCATAGGAGGTCTGCATGGAGGTTGGTAGGTCGAGCAGGGTGTCTCTCCCTTCGCTCAGGAATCGTCCCCACAACCCGGCCCCCCAATCCTTCTGCGGGACCCGATGGGAGGTCATGGCGACCTCGTAGGCCCGGAACCACTGTTGAATGTCATCGTTTTTGTAATATTCTTTGACCACATCCTTGGGGATGTGGACCTTCTGCTCCGCCGGGGAGGCCGCCTCTCGGTTCCCCGGGGGCCGCGCTTCTTCGCTTTTTGCTTTCAGCTCCATTTCCTTCGTGTTCCCGTTGGAGTTTCTTCTCTTCTAGTTCTCCCTGCACTCGCAGCTGTTCCACCGCTAGCTTTTTCTCGGCTAATTTCAACTCGCCCTCAATTTTGAGATTGGCTAATTCGAGTTCGTGATGGCGACTTCTTTCTCTGTCTGCGAGTTCCTCCGGGGATAGGCCCCCGTCTGGTACGAAGCCTCGCACCTGATTGCTGCTGCGTTCTCCTTGGGAGGGTCCAGCTTCGTCATGGGGCTCCCCCGCTCCTTCTGGGCGGGAGGCTCCAGAATCCACCCAAGCTTTCAGTGCCTTTTGCATATCTTCTTTAGTGTTGAGACCAGTGGTAGCGATTTTGAGTTCCTTACAGAATTGCTTCAGTTCTTTGTGTGTGTACTCTTCCAGCTGTTCCACCTGGAACACGGTACTGGTGTCGTTTTCTGTGAGAACCACGGCGTTTCCTTCTGCCATCCTTGTCGGTAGTGCGTCAGCCGTTCACGGTACGATCTCTAGATTATGGGCCCGAATCCCGTCGCTTGCCACCAATGTTAGAAGGCTACCTCAGAGGGGCCCGGAGGGGGCCCTGACTGTCCTGAGACCCACCCTCGGGGTATCGTAGCCGGGCACTGGCGGGAGATTCCTATGGGGAGCAATCTCGTATCTAGGATAGTACACTCGGCACCACACGACAAAGAGACACCACACCGAGAGTTCTTAAGAATAAATCTTTATCAGATCGGAGTTGTAGGATCTTTATGATCGGCAAGGCAAATATATACAAGTGGAGCGCGGGCTCACAAAGTCTTGGAGGGGGGTTGGAGGTAGCGGGACAGTCTTTGAGGATGTGGATCAGATGCAGGAGCGTACCCGGCGCACAGCTCACAATCCTCGAGCTGGGGGATACGTTTGTCGTTGTGGGGTCCGGCGGGACCAAGAGAGTCTGTGGGAGCCGCGAGTCACTCAGCAGGGCTCAGGTGCAAGTTCGGAGGTCTTACGATCTCAGGGAGCCGCGAGTCACTCAGCAAGGCTCAAGCACGAGTTCGGAGGTCTTACGATCTTCAGGGAGCCGCGAGTCACTCAGCAGGGCTCAAGCACAAGTTCGGAGGTCTTACGATCTTCAGGGAGCCGCGAGTCACTCAGCAGGGCTCAAGCACAAGTTCGGAGGTCTTAGGATCTTCAGGGAGCCGCGAGTCACTCAGCAGGGCTCAAGCACAAGTTCGGAGGTCTTACGATCTTCAGGGAGCCGCGAGTCACTCAGCAGGGCTCAGGTGTTTCCAAGGCGAATCTGCTGGACAGTCCCAGAGCACCCCTTGTTATAGGGCGACTCCTCTTTGATGTCCGGAGTCTGTGCAGGCAGGGGTCTTGTCACCTGGGGGTCGCTTGTTGGGGTTTCCTGCCATTGTCCTTTGATCCTTTCAGGGCCGGGTCGGGAGGAGTCCCAGACACCCAGCAGGCGTGGAGCCAGCCCTCGGGGAGGCCGGCGGGTCGATCGAAACCCACCTTCCCAGGGAAGCGCAGAGGTGTGATGGAAACTGCTCCTCCCTTTCTCATCCCAAGGGGAGCGCGATGTCCTCCAGCCGGAGGGGCGCCTCTAGGCCAGGGTCGCGCTGGGGCCGGGCGGCCATCTTGGTGCATGAAGTGGGCACGCGGGCCCGGTGTGGCCGAAAGGAGGAAGGCCACGGACGGGGAAGTCCGGGTCGGGTGTGTGTGTTCTGGTGGGAAGGATCGGCTAGGCCGTGGGCTCGGGGGCTGGTGTGAGGTGCAGGGGTCAGGTCTGGCTATGTTACGAGGGCCGGGTCTAACACAAAGTGTGGAGGCTTGCTGTGGTGTACCTGCGCGCGTTAAATGTTTTGCGATTTTATATAGGCGCAGGACGGTTCTGATTGTGGTACAGTCAGCATTGGCAGCGTTTCCTGAGGTTGTCCGCAGCGTCGGGTCTGCTGGATTCTCAATGGCGGCCGCCCCTCGCGGGAGGTCTAACTGCTGGTGGTTGTTGACAGCGCTGAGTATGAATGGCCGATGCATCGATGATCGCAAGCACTTTCGGTTTGCGGTCAGCCCTTGGTGTAATCGCGGCGGGTGTTTGTTCTACACAGTCCTGGTTAACCTGCTACTAGTTAAGCTAGGATAGTTAAGCCTCACCACTCTGAAGGCGTCCGACCTCGGAAGCTAAGCAGGGTCAGGCCTGCTTAGGACTTGGATGGTGATTGTCTGGGAATACCAGGTGCAGCAATTTGGTAGTACGCTTGCACGTATGCGTCCCAGGCCTTGTGCAGGGTTGGATCCCCGCCGGGCCACGCAGCCGTTCATCCTCCAGGTCGGAAATGGGTACCTTGGAGCTGGGTGACGACCACCAGCCATAGGTGTATGTCTGTGATAAACTATGTGCCAGTGCCTATAGTAGTGCTACTTTCTAAGCTCCCGTTATGTCTAGGTCTGCACGCAGTTCGTGAATCTTAAAGACTTCCGCGCATCTTGGGGTTGCGATACTAGACGGAGGGATGGGTTCTTGTAAGACATCGTCCTGTTATGCCCAACCCTCTTGCCAGTTCCTCCGTGGCTTTCTTTACTTTCGAACACGCAGAGGATTACCAGCGAACGGGCACCAAGGGACTCGAGTAGGTGCACCCTAGTGACTGCATGAAGCCAAGCCAGGAGGAAGATTGTCTAAGTGGGTGGTACACACAGCAAGCGACAGGGGTCTCATAGTCTTTTGAATGTTACACTGTGACTCAGACCCATTTACCTTGATGGCTACCATCTTGGCCCAAGCAGCGCATGGTGAAGCTTTGCAGATAGGCATACCGGGGTTGTTAATCGGAGCGCTGAGGGTCGGTAGTGCGACCGTTGATATTAGTTTTGCTCCCACAGGTTGAAAAGAATAAAAAGAAACTAGTTCTTGGTTGGCGCCAATTTGATAAGGGACTGGTTCCTTGCAAGCACACAGAGTTGGCTAACTGGTGGGTGGATAACAGATAATCAAGGGACCATTCAGAAATGTGGGCAATCCAAAAGGTGGTCAAAGCATCATGGGTTTAAAGCATTCAAGAAGGCTATTAAGGGATTATTTACAAAATGCTCCAGTGCCCCTAAAGGTGTCGATTG
The DNA here is from genome assembly GCF_964204655.1 of Triturus cristatus. Classification (NCBI taxonomy): domain Eukaryota; kingdom Metazoa; phylum Chordata; class Amphibia; order Caudata; family Salamandridae; genus Triturus; species Triturus cristatus. Next base: position 363,633,589 of record NC_140580.1, read on the forward strand.
TACCATTTCTTCAGCTTTGCGAGTATAAACTCCTCGAGGAGACACAGGTCTAGGGTACGCGATTGAAGCTAACACTGTAATTTGACTAAGTGCGTACTGGTGCACTGCACGTGACTTAATTGGTCACTGGCGCTTGGGACAGTCTGCCACGAGTTGGCGATGTCTGTCTATTGTAGAGATGACCAGATAGGCATGGATTAACGCAATTGGCATTCAATCACTGGTGCCAGCTGCCCAAGCCATCCTTTTAGTTTTGAGGGCTTGAAATAGGCGGGATGTTCACGTTTGCACGAGTACCCAGGTTAGTAGTTGTAGTGTTACTATGATTGGCAGCACGGCAGGAGCACGGTGTGGTGTACAAGGAAGTAGCCGCCTGACAGGAGTCCTGGCTTAGATTGGCACAATTGTTAGGTGTTCCTTAGAACTGCCTTGCGTTATGTAGCGTGCGCGCGTAGGCATATTCTAGTTTTGTGCAACACCGGGCGTCACTATGTATGTGTCGCCGCGATCAGCCCAAGGGCAGAAAATGTGGTTTGCTCTGCCTTCAGTGGCATTGCGGTCGTCTGCATTGGTGGTTACCGGACAGGGTGCCCTAGGTGGGGCAAATCAGTATATTAGTTTGGGGTTAATAATTGGTGCTCCAAACCAATTTGTACTGCCAGGGTGCCACTAAGCAGGACGACTACTGGGGGGGCAGTCTCTCACAATTTGGCTGTACAGGAATGAATAATGTCTTCTTCACCACTTCCAATAACGGGCATCGCTCCTTCCTTCCCAGCAAGGTAGACCTAAGCGGGTAGTTATGTCCTTTGACTTTGAAGAGCGATTCTTTCAATGCTTTTCTGCATAGAACGATTCTCGACAACTTTGTTTCAGTTTTGGATGGTGCCTTTGTCTCAAATCCATCAATACTCTACTGACTATCGGGTGACTCGCTGTCCACTGGTCCTGGTTCAAGACCGTCTCATGGCACCCAAGCTAATCGTGGACCATGTAGGTTTCAATTGTTTCAATATCAGTTTTGTCTGGGCTATCGACCCAACCGGTGTAGCGAGTGTCCTCCCAGCTGGTCATTGTTTCCCTGCCCTATACTAGCGCCCGTGCATGTCAGTGTGGACAAGGTGGGGTGCTCCTTTGAGGTCCACCTTCTCTTTAGTTTTGTTGGTTTTGAAGTAGGCAGAAACTGTACTTCTCCCCTCAGGGGGCCTTGCACCGCAGCGGGCTCTTCTTGGAGGTGGCACGGGTGGCAAGGATAGAACTTGCACATTCTTCACCTTTTAAAGATTCGCCTGTTTGCCCCACCGGGTGGATGTCAGGATTGCGATATCATGGGGGTCACTGGTTTGTGGCCGAATTTTGGGGAAGTGGCCCTCGGGCCAGTCCATGCATGATGCAGACTTCACGGGGCTCTGGTCACACCATGTGGGCCTAGATCTAACAAAGCACAGGCTGAGAGTGCGGTGTCAGTCATATATGGCGAATTATGAGAAATATGCAAGAGGTAGCGAAGAGGACATCACAGACTTGGTCAGTGATAATATCATGGTGCATCTTTTGTCCCTATTTAGGCAATAGATTCGGACAGGCTCTATTTTGCTAAAGAATAGTTATTTTGTCTCCACATGTCCCCCTTTCGCAGTACAACGAGGCAAACTTTGTCTCTAACTCGGGGATGATGCGCCGCTTTTCCGTTTCCATAAGGGCTCCCGCTTTCAGTACCTGGCTCACGGGCTGGTGACCTGCCTGGCTGCTGCGGAAGTTGATTAGCGGAATGGTCCCAAATGCGGGTAAGCTTACTACTCATCGTAGGGAGACTTTTCATGCTTGTTCAACACGTTAAGGTGACAGTCCCACCTGTTCTGAATGGAGGTATGTCCAATATGCTATGCAGCGAAGCCGGAATTGTGGCTTCAGTTACGTCATGCTACTAACAAGCATTGTTAATGCCAATGGTACTGGCGCGTTGTAGGTGTACTGTGGTTTTGTAGTAGTTACACAGCGACAATGTCAGAAGCCAAAAATTAACAGTCTGCCTTTGCCACCGGTTCCAGCCCAATGGTGGGTAATTATAATTTTACACTCACTCAGGAAATTTCAACGCAGAGAGAGGCACTTACAAAATAATGACTGCATTGTGCAATTGGCTACGAGGGCCTTCATGGGGTACACCTGCGAGTACCATAAAGAATCAGGTACCACGTACCTGGGTGGGCAGTCCCCTGCAAGCCAAGGGCCGGTATCTGGTAGCTCCAGTAGGCATTTTCACCCGCGCGTCAACCAGCAGGTGGGTGGTGGTAGTTGTCAGCTAACAAGTGTGCTGTGGCGCAGACAGGTTTGGTAAGCTCTGCGTTAGTGCCAATTGGCAACAGGGTATTTTCGACCTTTTGGCGTCCCAAAATTCAGGAAAGGGCAGGTAATTGCACTCACCTTTCCCCCCTGGTTCCGCAGACTTGCCTGCCCCCCCCCCCCCGGGTTAGTCTGTGGGCTAGAACCAGACAATAGAAGGGGCATCTCTTGGGATTGGAGTCCTATCTCGTTGATAGTTGAGCGCTGGGGTAGATGTACCATGTAAGACAGGGTTACCACTGGGGTTGTCCCCAAGCTCTGGGGTCAAAATGGGTTGGAACATTAAGTCTTCAGTCCTGGGGCAGCATCCAGCATCTCTTCTATCCTAGTAAGGCCAGTTAGGATAGATAAGTATATGCGAGTGGGTACATACACTGACTAGCAGCGTCATCGTGCCCCGTGAGCATGCGCGCTTTACTAATACACAAAGCTGCAACAAGAAGGGTGTCAAGTGCATAACGAGTAAAGAGGTGTGTCTCTGGCATTACAGCTGGGTGGAGCCAGTCCCAGTTAGAGGTACGCCCGGGGGATATGGTGTGCTCTTTTAGATCCCCATGACCTAGGCGGTGGATGGCATCTACCTCAGCTAAGGTTAGGCACTGGATTACAGACAGTGCGCCCAGTATCGAAGCAGCAGATTCTCTAAGTGGGTATGCCTAGGGGACTTCCCAGAGGGAACTGAGCGGTCGAAATTCCCATAAAGAATAGGGGATGAGGGCTGCGCTGGGGTGCAGCCATGCGCAATGTTCATACGCCGTTAGGGACCTCCAGGTGCGCATTGATTTAGCGAGTAAAGGGACGGTACCTAGGTTAATTAATCCTTCCCGCCCTAATAGCCTTGCTGGGTACTGCTGTAGGAACGGTCCCCTAACAAGTGAGTGCTGTCCCAGAGATCGGAGACACATGTGTCCAGTCACACACGGTGCCAGAAGGGCGGCATCCAGTGTGAGCAGCAAATAGGTGGGCATCGTGAGCCAGGGTGCCTGAAACTGTCCTGCCCTGTGTTGGGCGGGGCTGAGTCAGGTGACGCAGTGGAACTTTGCGGCGTGAAGGTTTAGTGCTTGGCACAACTTCACAGGCAAAGGGCGTTTGTTTCATCAGACACTAGCTGACCCAAGCTAACGGCTAGGGCGATTGGGAGATAGATGGGGCATCGATATCCTGTAGGGATGTCCTTCCATTTAGATTTGCAGGAGGCCCTAGACAGACGATCTAGCGGGCAAGACTATAGCTATTTTGGTGGGGGGCCCTGGCGGCGACTGTGGCCGCCTCCAGAGCTGTGGCGGAGTTACAGGGCGATCTGGAAGCAAATGTGTACCGAAGGGTACCTCTGTGTGGCACCATAGGGGGTGCCAGAGCCAGTGCCCAGGAGCCTCATGGGAGGTTCCTGGAAAACTGTGTCGGCGCCCCGTTAGTCCTTCGGGCGGTTGTGGACCTGAACAACCGGGGGCTTGCCTTGCTACGCTCCGCCATGAAAGGGGCGTGAGTAATAATGGACCGTGATCCGGGAAGAGGATCACCGAAGGGGCAGCATAGATGGGGTTTGCCCCAGTGCTGCTTGGCTCATCAGGCAGGCAGGCGGCCCAGTTGGTTGCCTGCCCTTGGATCGCCCGTAAGATAACCCACCATATTACATAACGGTGTATGTAATAAACCTGCAGCAGTTTCTTACCCAAACAAACATTTGTGTGGTGTGTTTTATTTATGCGTAAGAACATGCATGCTATTGTGGGGGGTGGGGACTGTTGCCTCCTGCTGGCACCCTGCGGTTTCCCTGGCGCCCGCAGGGTGCCCTAGAAGGGCGGGCCTCTAGTGCCAGCTAGGCACCAGCCCACCCCCCTTCTACTAGGGAACCCCTCACGGAGGAGCCCCCCTTCTCTGCAGCCAGTGGCTGCGGCGCGCAGGGTGCGTCACTTCTGGGGCGCGAGGAACGGGGGGGGTATATAGGCCTCCCCTCCCCCTTACCTTCCTCTTTCGCGCCCTGGACATGCCGTCTCCCACCCTACCGCATACCCGGCGTGGAAGCAGCGGGGGAGGCTTAGAATGTTGTAATGTTGTTCTTTTTCGTTGCAGGCGGAGTTAAAGGGCGATCTGGAAGCAAATGGGTACCGAAGGGTACCTCTGCGCGGCACCTAGGGGATGCCAGAGCCAGTGCCCAGGAGCCTCATGGGAGGTTCCTGGAAAACCGTGTCAGCGCCCCGTTAGTCCTTCGGGCGGTTGTGGGCCTGAGCAACCGGGGGCTTGCCTTGCTGTGCTCCGCCCTGAAAGGGGCGTGAGTAATAATGGACCGTGATCCGGGAAGAGGATCACCGAAGGGGCAGCACAGACGGGGTTCGCCCCAGTGCTGCTTGGCTCATCAAGCAGGCAGGCGGCCCAGTTGGGTGCCTGCCCTTGGATCGCCCGTAAGATAACCCACCATATTACATAACGGTATGTGTAATAAACCTGCAGCAGTTTCTTACCCAAACAAACATTTGTGTGGTGTGTTTCATTTATGCGTAAGAACATGCATGCTATTGTGGGGGTGGGGACTGTTGCCTCCTGCTGGCACTATGACCCTGTCATGTGCCTCGGAGACTGTGGTCCGGGGCAAGCAGCCCCTCATACCTGCCCCCTCAAGGCCAGGACCTCCCACATGTGCCGTGTACTGACAGGCCTCAAAGGTGCTCATCCACAGGCGCAGCGCTTAGCCGGCCCCCCTGCAGCTTCCAGGCACTAGGAGGATAGGTCCCTTCAACCGCAGCTCTTGCAGTGTCTCCCAGACCACCCGTCTCTGCACTCAGTGCCGAATCACTTGCTTTGGAATCGGGTAACAGGTCACCTGTGTAATCCCGGCGCCTTCATTTGGCCAGACTTCTGTGAACTTGGGCAAGTTACTTTCCAAGGTGGCTTCTTCGCTCCGCTAGATGGTTTGTAACATGTGGAGATTTAAGTCCAGTTTATTCGAGCCTCCGCTGCAGCCCCTGAGTGAACCACGGACTGATCGCTCGTAGTGCTGTGCTCTCTCCCCCTCCCTCCTTCCTGCCCCTCACACTGAAGTACCATTAATATAGCCCTGTGAGGCGATCCCCTCAAGGTTGTGTGGGTACAAACCACATCCACACAGATACACACACCCCTCACCCCTCTGCACTCCCCATCGGTGGGACACAGGGTTTCTCGTCACTCTTTTCGAGTGGTCAGGAGATGGGGTTTGGGTGTTAGAAGGGGGCTAAAGGCTTTCGTTTCATTACAGTCCATAACAATGGCGTCCCTGTGCGCTCACCAACCTCTGTAACCCCTGCCGCAGACCACCAGGGACCAAGCCCTGTCGCAGACCACCAGCCAACCCCTCAGCGCCTGCCACAGACCAGCCACCAACCACTCTGAACCTCTGCTGTAGACTATTCACAAACCCCCAAGCCCCTGCCACCGACCAGCCACCAAACTCAGTGGCCATGGCTGGGCGAGCTTCCCTGGCACCTCTCATCACCTGGCATCAGAGCCACAGTTAAAGGATACTACTGAGGCATGCAGGGGCAGAGTAGGGCTTCCTAGCTCACCCCACAGAGGGAGGCTACGGGCCAATCAGAGGCAGATCCCCCAGCTCTCCAGGTATCAAGAGTGGCGGGGTCAGATCAGTGCAGCGCAAAAACATAAATCGCTATATACTAGCAGTTTACAAACCGCGCCAAAAAAAGAAACGCCAAACAGCTGATGCTGCGGGTTGAAACTGCACGGTATTGGATTGTTGTGTATTTAGCGCCTTCTGTCCCCGGCAACGCATCAAGGGGCTTCTGCGGAGTAGCTCTCTGATCTGGCACCTGGTGTTGGTGGTTAATTCACTGGTTATCGGTTTTAGTCTTGAGATCTCCATGTGTGCTGGCCAAGCTGAGGGAGGTGATGTGGCATAACGGCCAGAGCTGCCGGCCTTGGCACTGGGGAACCAGATTCGAGTCTCGGCGTCAAGTCAGCACCATGTGATTCTGGGCAAATCACTTAATGTCCCCGCACATACCAAAAAGGAATGTGTCCTTGTGTAACGTAACTGATGCTCGTGTAGAGCGCTCTGATACCTTTGGGTCGAGTTTGCGCTATATAATGTGCAAAAAAAAGGCATTAAAAATGCAATAGGTCTCGCCTTTCATTAAGTTAAAGCCATTTGCTTTGCTATACAATACCATTAGCAAAGCAAATGGGTTTAACTTAATCAAAGGCGAGACCTATTGCATTTTCAATGCTTGTTTCCTCTGGGGGGGGGGGGGGCAGCGTCTGCTTAGGCATGCTGTGCTACCACCTCGCCAGCCCTGCCAAGTCCCACTAATCTTGTTTTGTTAGTTACGGCTTTATTTTTAGGACGAGCATTAGAGAGCTCTTGTATATACTTTAGTATATACTCATATACTTATATGTGTATGTAATTTGTGGGCTCTGGAGATCAGCTCTAGGACTTGTCTGCTTCCGCTTAGGGACTTTTTTTTCTGTTCAACTGCCTTTATTTAACTGTCTGGATAGAAAACGACCAGCAGAGGTCAGTAAACTACCAGAATCACTTTAGCATTCTCTAGATTCCAGTCCATAGAAATTGTCTTCCACGAGCACCCGTAGACAATGATATTTTATTCAAATCTTGTATTTTCAGTGATATGACCACCGAAGGCCCTGGTTTTATATTAAAAACAGAGCTTTGAACTACACCATTTCCCGCTGAAAGGCAATATTTTTCTCCATGTGTTCCCATAACTGGCGTGTCACGCAGTTTGGTGCTTACTTTCCTTTCATGTTAAAGAACAGTAAATGTTTCAGCACCCAGGCTAATGTGCTGCATAGCTAAATACACATAAGGTCCGAAAGGCGAGACCGTTTGCATTGCAAATGCTTGTTTGATTTGTTACCATTGAAGTTACTTCACAGGCTCTTTATTAAATAAACATCGCCTGCTGCTGGACTTTTCGGCTTTTCAGATGTCTGTACTAGGTTAACATCACTAAGGAAGTGTCAGCCACAGACCCGGGAGCCACGAGCAGAGCACACATTCCAGCAGCCCGGCGAGGTGAGGGAGCCCTCCTCTTCTCCACTTCTCATCCAGCCCCCTCCTACCGCTCGCCACCCTCAATTACTCCGCTATCTGTCCAGTCCAGTTGTGTCTTCATTATTTTTGCATACGGTATTTTATATGTTGCATCGTCTAACCTTTGTTTCTTAGTTATTTTACTTTTTTTTGTGATCCTGTGGAGTGTCAAACTCTCATTACGCAGATGTTTTACATGCTATGTTTTATCATGTTGACGTCCACCGTTTTCTTTTTTTCGTTAATTTTGCAGTGAATATTTATAGCGTTATAATTAATGCTTGTCATGAAAGGTCACGAGCACAGCTGGGATTTTTGAAAAAAGTCTTTTGATTTGGATTTTGACTTCAGTTCATTTTGCCTCTTTAACTTGTTTTTTTAACTTCTTTTCAACAGTATCTGGAGAATGCTCTCGTGCCCTATTCTATTTAGGTGCCGATTCCGATCCGTGAAAAAAATGTTCCGACCGACTGGTATCCGTATTTTTTTATGTACGAATCGTACAAGTCCCGTACAAACGGCGAAGTATGATTCGTACATGAAAAATACATACGAATGACCTCGGGAAAAAAGTCTACGACACGTCCCCGGACAGTTTTACGTACGAGTCGTAAAACTGAAGTCCGAGCGCACAATTCCGATCTGTACCGGCGTCCCGAATACACAAGCGTATGGAAAACGTCCCGTACGGAGCGAACTGAGCACGACCCCTACCCCGGGTACACTTGGGCCCGGGGTACAAGTCGTATGGCCCCCCCAGCCTCCCACCCCTCCCGCGTACGTCCGCACCGTACCCCCAGCCCCCCGTATGTATGCGCCGTACCCCCAGCGCGTAGCGCTGGGGGTACGGTGTGTACATACGGGGGGCTGGGGGTACGGTGCGTACATACGGGGGGCTGGGGGTACGGTGCGTACATACGGGGGCTGGGGGTACGGTGCGTACATACGGGGGCTGGGGGTACGGTGCGTACATACGGGGCTGGGGGTATGCGCTGGGGGTACGGTGCGTACCGGGCCCCCTTTTCCTCGTGCATCGCAGCGTACTTAGCTTTTCCGGCACTTTTTGGCTCCCGTAAAAATATAGCCATGCGGAGTGCTGTGGGTACGAATCGTACTTGCTGGTCCGTAAAACGCTGCCTGACTCCGTGCAGACGTCGCGTACGCGCTGTCCAGGATCGGAATTTAATGTTTTTTTTAGCCACACGGTGTTTTTTACGATTCGTACGGAAATGGTATTTCTGTACGAATCGTACTTGCTGGTTTGTACGGTGGAATTCCCGGGTACGAGTCGTACGGAGAAAACGCTCCATACGACCATTTGTACCCGGGTTTTACAGGATCGGAATCGGCACCTTAATGTTGAGGCATTGCACATTTTCAGTTCCTGTTATTTTTCTATTATAGGGGGTTTTAATATTGCAGTTTGCAGTTTCCTGTTAAATATGTAAAAAGACACACATGACACCAAAAACCTTAAGCAAAAACACCAGTGAAGATTTCCTGGCGAAATAGATGGAAAATACTGCCCTCACCACAGTATTATGAGTTTCTATGCATTAATATTATAAGCAATTGTGTTAACATTATACGAAAACAGGTCATTCGCTGCCCCCATTGCTTGGTTTACCTTGTCTGCATTCTTGACTTCTAATGGTGTCTTTAATGGGGCCCGGGTCAAGCCAATAAATATCTATAGCAGTTGCTAAGGGAAATCTAAGTACTGGTGGTATGTGTTTGCTCCGTGTGTGCCTCCCCACACCTGCTGTTGCATTAAGGAGTTTGTGTGTGTGTGTGAGATTATCCCTATTTTAAACCGTTTTTACTCACACTGCAGTTTGGGATAAAATTACACTTCATAAATATAACATGGGAGCTAGTTTGATTTATTTTTTACTCCACTCACCTGGGTACCATATGGCATACATGGATGTTTACTTTAACACTAAATACCACACTATACAATACCACATAATTCACCAACACACAAATCAACCCCACCCAGCATATATTACACGCCACATAATACCATTCAGTACAACATAATTCAACTCCACATAATAAAACACTCCGCACCATGCCACATAATTGCATCTTCATAATTTCACTCCACACCACACTATTCAACTCAACACATTTCCATTCACCACCACATTATTTGACAACAAACCATATAATTATAATCAACAACACAATTACACAGCACACCACATACATCCACTGTATACCACATAATCACACATCATACCACAAAATTCTACAAAACACCACATATTTAACCTCCACTACATAACACTTCACAACACAAAAAAACATTCCACATAATTATAGTTCATAACACAATCCCCCTTAGCACACTTCCAATATCATTTAAATACACCATAATTACTATCCACATAATTCCACGGCATACCATGCGACATAATTCCGCTACACAAATCCAATCCACACCCCTCAATTCCACACCTAACAATTCCAAAACAAACCGCATAATTCCCCTACACAACACATATATCTACTACACACAATAACACGTAGGGAAAATATATTTGCATTTACAATGCCAACAGCTCTGGTTTTTCATAGTAGTACTACATAAATACACACCACATAAATTCACTCTATGCCACATAATAACAATCCACATAATTAAACTCCACAACATGCGTCCTAATTCCACTCAACATAATGTCACTTAATACTACAGTATTCAGCTCCACACACATCTATTCCACACCTTATAATTCAACACTAAACCACATTATTCGACTCCACAACACAAATCCACTATACACCACATATATCCAATGTACAAAACAGAATTCAAAATCATACCACAAAATTCAACAGCACACCACATAATTAAACTCCACTGCATAACACTCCACAAAACAAAATACCATTCCACATAATTACACTCCATTACACAGAATCCCACTCCACATGATTCCAATAGACTTAAAAACACAGAATTACTATCCATATAATACAACTGCACATCATGCCACATAATTCCACTACGCAAATCCACTCCATGCCATACAATTCCACATCACATAATTATACAACTAATACAATCAAAACTAACTAATCCAGTCCAACACATATAATTTCTCTAAACAAATCCACTGCACACCACACAATTCGATGCCACACAATTATACAACTAACTAATCCTATCCAACACACATAATTCCACTACACAAATCCACACCACACGATTCCACACTACACTAGTACACAAATAACTACTCCAATCCAACTCACATAATTCCACTACACACCACATACATACACTCCACAACACATGTAAAAGACATTGCCATTTACGTTGCCAAAAGCTCTAACTCAAATAACTGCGTGACCGATTGCATTTCCAAATGCTTGTTTTTTAATTGTGTTTTATTTCGTGTTTTTGTAAAGTGCCACCCACCACTCTCGGGTGGCCTCATGGCACTTTGAGTTGCAGGTCCATATAGGGACTGTCGGGCAGGGACGGATTGGCAATACGGGCAGCTGGGAATTGGCCGATGGGCCGGTGTGTCAGTGCCCTCTGTGGGCGGTTTGATTTCTCCTTTCCCAGCCCACAGATGGCATTGAGACAGGGAGAGCAAAGCAACATCGCTGGGGGGGCCTGGCCCTTGGGTGATGATCAGCCGTGGCCTTTCCTCGACTCCCTGCCCTGCCAAACAATCGCCCTGGTGGTGGGCTGAGGATCAGATGATGGCGAGAATCGGGCTCCCTGGGGGCCAGGTGCTGCTAAGGCCATTCAGCCATTCTCACCTCAGCCCCCTTGGGGCCAATGCAGCCCAGAAACTGTGTTTTTCTGACACCTCAGCACATGGGCCTTCTCATTCAGGGCACGGTGGGTGAGGAAGGGTGGGTTTGTGCTGGGGCCTTGCTGTGGGGGACAGGTGATGTTGTGGACTTGGGCCATCTTCACATCAGACCCACCCCTATGGATGTCCCAGCAGCCGTGTTTTATGCTTAATCCCCTCCCCTGCCAGGCCTTTGCCCCGAGGAAATGGAGGGCTGGGGAGGGATTGAGTAATTTAGTAAGGGGAGGAGCCTGGCTGTTCCAATGCTCAGTCTGTATGCCATTGTCACCTTTGTCCCAGTGTCTTTCCCAAGAACAATATTCTCCCACTTCCATGCCTTGCGTGTGCATAGGCATATGTGGCCTGCAGGTCAGAATTGCAGAGGGAGATCAAGTTCGAGCCTGCCATCTGTTCTCAACATCCTGTGATTCTGGGCAAATCACTTCCTCTCCCAGGCCCTTAAATAAATAAAAATCTGATCTTGTGTAGTGTAATTGGTGCTCATAAATAGCGCTCAAATAACCGCTCACACAATATAAAGCTGTCAAAATTAAGAACAACAATAAAAAAAACAAGCATTGGCAATGCAACTAGGTTTTGCATTTGCGAGAGTTTGAGTTTTTGGTATTGTAAATGACAATGTGTTTTACCCATGTGTTATGGAGTGGAGGTATGTGGTGTGGAGTGAAATTATGTGGGTTGGATTGGAATTGTTAGTTGGGGAATTATGTGGCATGGTGTGCAGTGGAATTATGTGGATCATAATTATGTGGTTTTGAGTGTACTGGAATTATGTAGAGTGGGATTGTGTGTCAATGGGTGTAATTATGTGGAATGGTCTTTTGTGTTGTGTAGTGGTATGTTGTGCACTTTAATTATTTGGTGTGTTAAAATTTGTGGCATGATGCAGTATTGTGTGATGTGGATTGGATGTATGTGGTGTATTGTGTAAATGTGTTGTTGATTTGATTTATGTGATGTGTTGCTGAATTGTGTGGAATGATAATGTGTGGAGAGGAACTGTGTGGCGCTGATTTACATTATGCTGATTAGAATTATGTGGTATGCTGTGGAGTATATTTATGTGTATTGTTGCTATGTGGCATCAAATGAACTTAAAAGCCACATTGCCTTTCAGATACCAGCAAAACAGTTGTGAAAATGTAAATAAGACTGAGGGCTGCCTTTCATCCCACAAACACATGCTTAATTAACATATTGTAAATTGTATTTATATAGTGCTTACTACCCCTGACGACGAGTTGAAGTGCTTTGTTATGAGTAGCATGCTACCCCGGAACCCATGCTTCAGATCTGGTGCTACAGCATGTGTCTTACAGATGGTGGGCATGTGAAGAATTGTGAGGGATTGTTACACAGATGGAATATTTAAACCAACATCATTAGTTGTCTTCAGGTCACTTGAACCATGATTCTGAGAACAGAGGGTGTTTGTTGCTTTTTCTGAATACTTAGTGGCATTTGATACATATTCTCTTTGAAAAATTGAAGAAGGTTCACTTTTCAGGTTTGCATGTGTTTGCCTATGACCATAAAGTATTATCTATGCCTCTTACACTCATTATCTGCCTACCTCTTCATCTTTCTATAGCAAAGTACCTTTTCTTCTGGCTACCCGATCTTTCGGTCTTTACCTTATGTCTCTCCCCATCACACCTATCACTACCTGATTGTAGTTCTACTACACCTCTCAAAATTTGTGAGTGAGGTAGATTTAATTTCTTTTGAGTGTTTTGCAAAATGTTTTTTATGACTGATTTGCAAAATGTATTTCTTTACTGTTTGTCATTAGAGGTTCTATTTTCCCAGGCAGAGGTTCAGAGCTTCTCTTCCTCTTACTTTTGTTATTACATATTCTATTCCCAGAGATTCCAGTCTAACTCTTTACCCTTGACTTTGTACTAGATTTCTGGTTTATGTGATGATTAGAGTCAAGGACATAGCTGGTTGGGAAAGAGTATCTGACTACATTATGCAGGGCGTTAAGACTGCAAGCAAGTACTAATTTTTAGGTCTCGCCTCGCCTGCACATGCGCAGTCTCGCTGGCGAGATTTAATGATTTGGGGTATTTTGTGTAAAGGGCATTAAGCCCCGCCCCTCTTTTCCATTGGCTGGCGTCACCGTTTATGCTAAACGGTGGCCAGCCATTGGAAAAGAGTTGGTAGTGATGTTTTCGTTTGGCTTTTTGAGCCGTCCCATTTGGACGGGCTCGTCTGCCTTCCTCCCATCGTGAAAGCTTTCTTATCTTTATGGGGCCAAACACATGGCCCCATAAAGATAAGAAACCTTTTAGCAGGCGAGGCCGTCCAAGTGGGACGGCAGAAAAAGAGAAAAGTATACGTCATGGCGAGCGCTTCCTTAAATATACTGTTTTGATAGCGTGGTCACGTATGATGGGACGTGGTTTAACATGGAATGGAGTACCTCTGTGCAGAAGAGATGCTGTGCCCATTGCACAAGCTGTTGGAAAAGTTAAGTTTTCTAAATTCAGCATTGAGTGCCCATTGGTGCTTGTGAAACTCTATAGACACGTTTGCGGCTGGCTTCACAGCGCCACAAGCCCTTCTCTCCCACGCGCTTTTCTTTTTCTCAGTTTCCTGTCACATATAATTTTCAAAACCATGCATCGGTACTTTCAAATTGGTTTATAACATCCTAGACATGTAATATTCCAAATACACCGACAGACATAACAATTCCTATTTAGTGTGTGGTGAATAGGTGCTACATTTTGCAATTGCAGTATGCCTTGCGAGTGCCCATGCAAAACGTTCGTAAATATACCCCTGAATTTAAGAGAACAAAGGTAGAAGTGAAGAAATTCCACTTAACTAATTAAAAGAATTTTAACTGAAATCAATTGCTAGAAATCCGACTTATTGGCTACCTAAAATTGCAGTTGATTTCAGTTGAAGCTCACCAATGCCCAAATGCATCTTTATTTAACTGGTAGAATTTCTCCTTTTGTGTTCAACAAATACACAGTCTGACAGAACACGCATACGCCACAAATGACCATTTTCAAACAGCAACTGAAATTTCTACCCGGTATGGGAGGTCACTTTTAGCTCTTTTTGTGTACCACAGCATGACTGACAAAATAAAACTATAACCCTGGTAATAGAAAGCTCCGGCAACAAACATGAAGAACAAACATGTATGAACTTGAATCCCCGCATGCCACTCCGCACTAAAGTATCTACAACAGCCGCCTTGAAACATTTCCTCTCAAAACTAGGAGCAAAGTTTTCGTTTCGCATTTTGTAGAGTACGAGAGGAAGGTGGCACTTTGCAGACAATATTACAAGACTTACTGGTGTTCCGGAGCCGCTTCCCGTCACCTGGGCTGTGCAGACACTCCCTGTTGCAGGGAGAAGGGCTGTTTGTGCCTTGGGCAGAGAACGGCACACCTGCCTCCGCTGGATACACGTGTGCACCTCTGCCTCTCCGCCGCCTGCGGGCCACGGAGCCAACAGCTAGGCCCAGTCAGCTCTCTGGCAAAGAGGGCCCTGACGAGCATCGCGCACTTACTTGTTGCATCTTCTCCCCTTGGGCCTCTAGTCAGCGAAGGCAGGGCGAGGCGAGGCTAAATCTAGTCCTCCGGTGCAGCCCCAACTCGCCTCCTCCTGGCGCACGATTCGCAGTTTCCAAGGAGACCCATCTAAGCCTATTTTGCCACAATAAGTATTATCTGTGGGGAGAGCATGTTCCACGCGCCGCTCAGCGTGAAGAGGAGCAGACCGAGTGGGATTACAAGGAGGCACATGGCACCTATTCAGGACCGCACGCGCTCCCAGGGCAGGGAGGTGAAGCTGGCAGGCACCTCGTCCCACGGACACGCACATTTATTTACAACACACCAGCACATGGCAGACGTGGCGGTTCGCTCTCCAGCGGGTACCAAACGCCATTCTAGAGTTTACATCTAAGGCATTTGCCATGTTTTTTTTTTATTTTTTATTTTAGATGAAGCGCATTAAGAGTTTCTAAGCGCCGTAAAATAACAGATATTACTTTTCTTCTGTGCAAATGGTGCTCAATGTACAGACCTCGTCAGTGTCGGATTCTGAAGTGGGGTTGCTGCGTTCGAACTCGTGACGTCCACAACATAACAAATGCTAGCGGTAAAGTGTTATGTTTCCGGGCCATTTTTTTAAATGTTTACTTACCGCATACTTTGATATTGAAGCTTCCTCAACATGCCATGGATGGACTCTCCAGGAACTTCTGAGGCATCTCATGGACATATATGCCAACATTTTGAAACTTAACATTTTGAAACTACGAAGTGGACGATTTTGAAAAAGTAAGAATCTGAGAACTTCATTTTCCCTATTGACGTAAAATGAAGGAAATGCAAATTCTAGGCGGGAGACAGCTAAAATAAAGCCTTTGGCTTTACAAACCGGAAGTCTCCCGTCTATATCGGGTATGTTGGCATGCATGCGATGCACGAAAAGGCATATTTTCCTTTCATTCGCGTATACATACATTTAAATGTTTCAAACCACAGTTGATAATTTACATTTACTAGAAACATCGCAAACACAAGCATCTAACAAGGAAACTTAGTCTGAGGCTGAATGATTTCAGTACCGGAAAGAGCATCACAAACTTTAAATAAACACTTTCATTGTATCATTGGGCATTATCTACTGTGCTTCTAAAAATAGACTGGAGGGTACATTGCACTTTGGGAACACAAAATACTCACACCCTCGTCATGCTTCTTAAGTGTTAGCGAGTTTTTGCTATGTTGTTAGTAAAGTTCATATTTTTTGGTGACTTTTCTCAGTGGTGGCTCGAGGATTCTTGCAGTGGTGAGGCGAAAAGTTGAGATCCAAGTTGTAGGAAACGGCAGGCACAACAAGCAAACCAAATTAAAAGAGTAGTATTCACGAGTGGTGCCTCCCCCGGCAAGAACTTATAAACAAGCATTGGCATAGCCAATAGGTCTCGCCTTTGGGACCTTATAAGTGTTTAGCCATGAAACACTTGATGTTGTTGCACCAAGGATATTGTGCTGCATAACTAAATACTTATAAGGTCCCAAAGGCGAGACCTATTGGCTATGCCAATGCTTCTTTCAGAACTGCTGTGCTCCGTGTCTTTGCCAATGTTACTGGCTCTATACGCTTTCAAATGTTTATGTTTATGAGATTTATATTTATGTTTATGAGATTTATAAAGCGCACAAATACCCGTGGGTGTCTCGGCGCTAAGAACGACATCAAGAAACTTAATCCAGGATTTATTGTGCAAAAAGCCACGTTTTGGTCATTTTTCTAAACGAAAGTAGTGACTGAGAGGTTCTGATATTAAGGGGAAGCGAGTTCCAAAGTCTGGCAGATGCGACAATGAAGCGTTTGTCGCCCCAGGCCGCTGTTTTGGTGCGGAGCACTGTGAACAGAGATGACGTAGATGAGCGAAGCGCCCGGGTCGGAGTATAGGCTGCCAGATCTTTGATCAGAAAATGGGGTCCTGTGTTGCGTGATGTTTTGTACGCGATACACAAGGCCTTAAATTTAATCCGATTCTTTACCGGGAGCCAGTGGTATTTTCGGATCACCTGGGAAATTGACTTATATTTTGGGGTTCCTGAAAGCAGCCTGGCAGCTGCATTCTGGACGGATTGCAATTTGTGAATGACCTTATTTTGGGCATTTAAAAGAAGCCCGTTACAGTAGTCAATGGTAGACATGATCAAGGTACTGATGAGGGTTTTTCCTGAAGTTAGGGGAAGAAAAGGAAGAATCTTCTTTATCATCCGTAGCTTATAGAAGGCAGCTGAGACTACTGAATTGGCATGAGGAAGAAAAGTTAGTCTGTCATCAAATATGACTCCTAAGTTTCTTACCTTGGTAACTGGGGGGGGTGGGGGACCCAGAGACAAAGGCCACCAGGTAGAGGACGAGGCTGGGCCTAGTTTGCCAAAGATCATGATTTCTGTCTTATCAGAATTCAATTTGAGACAGTTGTTGGTCATCCAGTTACTAGTGGCCAGTAGGCCACATTTAAATTTTTCAGCTACTTCATTGCCGTCATTGTGTATGGCCAGCACCAACTGTGTATCGTCGGCGTATGAGGTGAGATTCAGCCCATGGCTCCTAATGATTCTAGCTAGGTCAGCGACATATATATTAAAAAGGTCGGGCTCAGAGACGAGCCCTGCGGAACTCCACAGGGAAGACTCAGTTGGGAGGACTGAAAGGTACCAAGGTTAACCGTCTGAGTACGGTTGGCAAGGAAGGAGGCTAGCAGATCCCGGGCTTTGCCCCCAATGATGCCTAGTTCTGCGACACGGTCAATAAGTATGGTATGATTGACCGTGTCGAAGGCTGCTGAGAGATCAAGCAGCACGAGAACTGCTGTGCCCCCCTGGTCCAAAATGACTCTAATGTCCTCGGTTGCCTTTATAAGTGCGGTCTCTGTCCCGTGACCTTTCCGAAATCCAAACTGAGTGGTATCTAAGAGTTGGTGAAATTCAATATATTTGGAAATTTGAATATTCATGATTTTTTCCACAATCTTTGCCGGAAATGGCAAACTGGCTATGGGTCTGTAGTTTTTGGTTTCACTGGAGTCAAGGAGAAAGGTTTTATTATGTTTTTTTTCCATATTGTGGGGTATATACCTGACAGGAACATGGTGTTGTAGATGGTGGATAAGACTGGAGCCACTTGCTCCAGTACAGGGAGGAGTGCGGCCGGCGGACAGGGATCAGTTGCAGAACCTGATTTGATTGCTAGCATGGTATTCGCAATCTGCTCAGAGGTGGTATTTTCAAAAACCATAAGAGACTGCCCAGGGGGGTCTTTTTTGGTTAGATGCACCGTAGCGTTGGACGCTGGAGCAAACTTAGTGTAGATGTTATTCACTTTATCAACAAAAAAGTTTGCTAAGGAGTCACAAAGTGGCTGAGTGGGGGTGATACTATTAGCAGTTGCTTGTCCAGAGAGTTTTACAACCACTTGGAATAAGCGTTAATTCGAATCTTGAGCACCCTCAATTTGAGTGGTGTAGTATCTGCTTTTTTCCTGGATAATAAGTAATTTGTATTTAATAAGCTCATTTTTATAGACTAGTTTGTCCTGCAAGTTGTAGGATCTACGCCATTTCCTTTCGTAGTTCCTGCATAGTTTTTTTCTTTTCTCTAAGGGTTTCCGAAAACCATGGGGCTGATGGGGCATTCCGATTCCTCGAGATATTTTTGAGTGGCACCAGTCGAGTGAACGCGTCGCTGAGCCAATTGGTGCAGCTTACTGATGCTGTGTTGGGATCAGAAGAAACTAGAGGTTGGGTAGAGTAGAGACAATTTTTTAGGAGCTGTGGGTCTGTGTCCCTCCAAACTCTTCGAGGGTCCAGTTTCGTGACGGAGGTTTTGGGTGGGTGTTTGGCACAAATCGAAATTTCAAAAAGGATCGCATGGTGATCGGACCATACTAAAGGGAGGATATTTTGTACCTGGGTGGTCTGAGAGTTAGAAAAAAGGCCGTCTAAAATATGGCCGGCTTGATGCGTGGCAGTTTGGATTTGCTGGAACAAACCTGTAGCTTCCATGTCATTAAGTAGGTTTTTAGTCTGAGTGTCTAAAAGGTTTTCCAAATGAAAATTGAAGTCACCTAGAACTGTAAAGGAGGATTCAGTTGCTGCTGGTTCTAATAGCATATTAAGGGTACCGAGAAAATTTGTCCTAGGTCCCGGTGGGCGATATAATAAGATACCCTTAAAAGTTTGTGATGGCGTTAACTGAATGGAAAAGTGTAATGCCTCAGAGGTGGATAAAGGGATAGGTGTGATTTTTGCTGAGAGTTTGTTGTTAAAAATTAAAGCTAGTCCACCACCTTTTTTATTTACTCTATCCTGCCTTAATGCGGTATAACCCTCTGGAGTGGCCTCTGCAAGATCTGGTCCTGAGGAAGGGTCTGTCCAGGTTTCCCTAACAGAAAGGATATCAAGTTTATGATCAATAATAAGAGCTTCTATCTCATATTTGTGTTTAACAAGGGAGCGCGCGTTAATGAGGGCGGCGCTAATGTTCCTTTTGGCACTACATATGTTACTTATTTGAGGTGTGGGAATATATTTGCAGAGTGGGCAAGCATTCAGAAGCCTAGCCGTGCTCTCTAGACACATGCGAGTGCAGCCCTTTATGGGCGAAGGGCGTAATTTATAGAGATCCAGGGCGAAATATCTGAGAATAGTATGCTTGTCGCATTTGGGGCCGGGGGGCCAGGGGGAGTGGCCCTGGGCCCGGTCCAGGCACGGACGGGCGCAGACGGGCTTGCCTTTGGCGCGCCCGCTGCGCGCGTCCGCTGCGCGTGCGCATGAGAGCGATCTTTATGCTGGGAAAACCGGAAGTGATGCGAGGTTCTGCTCCCGGTGGCCCTCCGCGCAACGGCACTTACCGCGTTGGACCGGGGCCAGGGAGAGAGAGGTAAGTAGTTCAAAATACCAGTGAACAGGGTAAAAACACTTTATGCACAACAATTAAAAACCAGTTAGCAGCCACAATGAAGGAGCATTAAAAACCTGGAATTCAGTGCGAGTGTAGCGCCGCGCAGCTGCAGTGTCAAGGATGATTAATTTACCCAAATTTTCTCTACAAATGAGTTCTCTGAGAGTAACCAAATGATGTTTCATGAAAGGGCATGCCCTGCATATGTGGGCCACTTTTTTTGACAGTGTCCGGGCCAAATTGTGATCCCAATCCAACCCTGCTGTCTGGTACCACAGTAATACTCCGTGAAACCTGGTGATGTAAAACCAATGGTCCATCGTGTAAGGACCGGGCTTTCTGACGCGTTTGCTTTAAAAACGATAAATAAAATACCACAGCCTTGAAAGAGCATCGTGTCTGTAGACCTGAGTCTTCCGGCCGTATTTGGGAGGTAATTCGGGTCTCCACCCTGGACCGTTCCCTATCCCAGGAAGAGTGTTTTGAAGGTGACTGTTCCTTTTCCAGGAGATGTTTCATCGCCAGGGTGAATTGCTCATGTTATACGCAGGGTAAAGGAGGTTCAGAAACTTCAGATTCAGTGTGTATTTATGAGTTGGAAATGGGTCCGTCGATGGTGATTTGGAGGCGCTGGAATCCTGATTTATTTGGGCGCTGAGGTTTAATGAGAGGTTCGTGATGGACTTCTTGAGAAGAGCTGTCACAGCAGCTGCCTTGAAGAAGTGGGGGTACATGCCAGAGAGGAGTTAGGGGCCACACCATTGAGGGGATCTAAGCCCGCCTTCCATGCTGCTGCTCAGGGCTCGCTGGTCCTCCTTTCGAGAGCAAGCGTAGTATGTTGCCTGTCTCTCCCTGTGTGATCTCAGGCACGTGTTCCACGTTTAAAGACTGGCTGGGGCTACCACGTGGCTCAGAGAACAAAGACTGAATCCCTTTTTGGAAGAGATTGTCCCAAAAGGGAAATCTGGTCATGGCAAGGTTTGGCCAGAGAACAGCCTTTACTACGAAATTTTTACAACATTACAAAGCTTTTTTTTACATTGCAATTACTTTTGCCACGCAAGTCTTTCCCACACAAGTCTTTACAACTCATGTGGTAAGTAGATTATATATTTTAAAGAGCAATAAAAAAGAGTGGGTTTGGGCTGTCTCCCCCCCCCCAAAATATAACATTTTAAAATATTACCAACCCTATAAACGACGTAAATGTAATTTGTTAAATAAATGTATATTATGTTAACATTAACGTAGTAAGAATTAATGTGTTACTCTTGAACAGTAGGTGCCAGTGTTGGCCTGTTACTGGATTTTACACACACAGTAAGTATGGTAAATGTATGCTTGGTAGTGGATTCTGCGGTGAAGGTATTTCAAATTGAGTGAATGTGAATGCTTGGCAGTGCTGTGTGATGAAAAATCTGCGTAGTAAAAACATGCGTGGTGATGAATGAACGCGTAGTAATGTCAATGAACCGGTCTGGCCTCAACTTCAGACCTAGCACACATCAGATGGAACACTAGAGGCTGGATACCCTATACCAAGTGCCGGATACCCTGTCACAAGCACCTGGATACCCAGTCACAAGCACCTGGATACCCTATCACAAGCACCTGGGTACCCTAGTAGTAGGTAGGGATACCGCTCATCAAGCGCAAAATCCTGGTCCCAAAAGTGACAGGTCTGGCCGCAAACTGCTAGTCGCAAAAATGACAGGTCTGGCGCAAAATCCTGGTCCCAAAAGTGACAGGTCTGGCCACAAACTGCTGGCCGCAATAACTATGGTTTTAAAAGGGGGTGACATGTAGGGCTAGTTCCAAAAGTGACAGGTCTGGTTGCAAAAATAGAGGTATGTGTGTATATGTTTAAAAGTGCGCAGAAAAGTGCGTGCTTGTAGGAGGGAAACGTTTGGCCATGTTTAAAACTGGGGGGTTGCAGACAGCTGGTGGTTGAACAGCTGTGGAGCAGTCCTGAGGCCATGTGGCCGTGTTGTTTTGTAGAGGTGTACGCCTCTTTTAGGGGTTGTGGTTTCTTAGAATACAGATAAGCCTGTGGCAAGAGCCGTGTACAGCAAGCAGACGTTTGAATACGAAAAGGTGCCTGCAGCCAAAATGAAGAGATACAGCCCGTTCGTGAAAAGACCAGTGTTGGATGGCTCCCAGGCCGTTATCAATAGATATTACCGCAGCTTAACACCCCTGGTAATGGACGAGAATGCTCAACAAGAAACACCTAGGGATATGGGCTGCGACATTACTGGTTTCGGCAACGGCCTGTGTAGGCCTCTGGAAGAACTTAGGCTCAAGGATTACGGATGCCGGATGGTCCAGGTTAAGTGCGACAGCAGGGAAAGTGAGGGCTCGTGTAGTGGCAGTGTGCTTGCTGGCCTCAGTTCAGTGGACATGGAGGAAGATGAAAAAGTTGTAGCACCTCCTAACACACCCGTCTATGAAGACATGGACCTTCATGAGAATACGGCTGCTGAGAAGGACGGTCTGCAACAGCCTGGGACAAGCGTCGAAGATGTTGGGGCCTCGCAGGGCATTAACGACTCACAAGATTTCAGAGCCGTGGCAGAGGGCTGTGAAAATGCAGAGGTTAGTAGGAAAATGTTATGAGCAGGTAGTTACAAAAATTAGGTATTTTATTTCTTCAACTAACGTATTGTCTTTCTTTCGTCTTTTGAACCTAGAGAGAAACCCCAAAAAGGCCTGCGTCAGAGTGGTGGCCTGCAAAAGCGAGCAATGTAATTTTCAATTGTCTGTGGTGTTCAAAACAAGCTGAAAGTTCCACATGTCAAAACCGTGATGGCTGTGATAAGTGTGTATGCGGCTCTGATGCGTGTGAAAAGGAAGAGCAAGGATTGACCTACGACGACAGGCAGGCAATTAAGGCTTTCACCGCGTCGGTGGTACTAAACTGTGTCAAACGTGACTATTACAGCCTTTGTCAAGGTCATCAAATCAAAGATCCTCAGCAGGCGGCGCACGAATGCTTGTGTGAATCAGAACAAGAACAATACGATATATTTGTACTTTGTTAGACCCTTACAAGGTGTATACACTGTTAAGGGTTCTGTATGGGTTGTACAATGAAAAGAAATATGTCCACCCTGATATGTTGAGGATCTTGACAGTGGCACTCAATGAGATCCGATATGCCTTTGACCCGAGCTTAAAACTAACCGTTATGCAGGGAATGGACACTGCTTTCAATAGAAGGATGAAAGAAAGACTCATAGCAAGGCGTGTGTGTAATCTGTATAAAAGAAAATAGACAAGCAGGGTCTTTGGCCCCCCGAAGACTGTTTTAAACAAGGTCTTATGTAACGTTACATGATAGCGTGTATTTAGAACAAACTAGTAGAGTGTTAAACCAAAAGGGTGGCTCTGTGTTAAGCCGTACTTACTATGAATAATGTGAAAAGATATGAAACCCTTGTCTATGATTTTGCTAATATTCTTTATTTTTGTAATAAAATGTTCTTACACAAAACAGGCGTCATTCATTGCATGGTGTGTAATGGCTGATAACATGCAGGAGGGCCTGTTAAGAAAACTTTATTATGATACCAGGGGAGTTGGCAGCTTGGGGAGCGCCGAAGCTCTATATAGAAGGGCTGTGGATGAAAAGGAGTCGGTAAGCAGGGAAGTTGTGAAGACGTGGTTATCAGGCAAGGAGGCGTATTCACTCCATAAACCGGCCAGAAGACATTTTAAGAGACGCCCGACAATCGTTAATGCGCAAATAGATTATCAATGGCAAGCGGACATAATAAGTCTTCAAGATATAGCAAAACGTAACAACGGCTCTTGTTATATATTAACCGTCATAGATGTGTTGTCCAAGTACGCCTACGCAGAGGCGCTGCGTGATAAAAGTGGGGCTAGCGTCACAACCGCTTTTAAAGCCATCTTCGATAAGGGGCGTATTCCTCAAAAACTACAAACAGACGCCGGAAAAGAATTCTTAAACAAGGCATTTCAGAAATTATTAAAACAGCACAATGTTCAACATTTTGTAACACACACGGAGGTAAAAGCAGCTGTTGTAGAACGGTTTAACAGAACTTTAAAGTCTAAGATGTGGAGGTATTTTACGGCCCACAACACCTACAGACACGTGGATGTTCTACAGGCTTTTTTAGCTGTATATAATGCCAGTTATCATAGGACCATCAAAAGGGCACCCGAAGATGTAACACCTAGTGATTCGTTAACTGTTTGGAGAAATGTGTATGGTCGTAATTTCGATACAAAGGTGAAGAAGCCTCTTTTTAAAAAAGGGGATCACGTAAGGATTTCAAAATTGAAAGGGGTCTTCACGAAGGGTTAACAACAGACTTTTAGCGATTAAATATTTATAGTGGAAAGTGTGGAGCTTAAGGAAGGGCTGTATATTTACAGGTTAAAGGACTATGATGGTTAAACGGTGTCTGGGGTTTTTTACAAGGAAGAGTTACAAAAGGTGCCCGATGATCCGAACCGAGTGTACAGGGTTGAAAAGGTTATGAAAAGGAAAGGTAGCGGTGCTAAGAGCCAGGCATATGTCAAATGGCGGGATGGCCTGAGAAATTTAACAGTTGGGTGTTGGCCAGATCCCTGAAGGGTGTGTGAGCTCAAAGCAGCTGATACGATGAAGACAAAGCCCTTTTATATAACCTTACCATCCAACGCTTCTAAGGGCATGTTCCCCAGCAATCAGATTTCTAATTACACCGTCAAATTGGCTAAGCCTGTGGACTTGAAAGGGAACTGGGAGGTTGCCCTAACAGAAATCCAGTAGCCTAGAACATGGAATACATTTACAGCGGCCGAAACCAAGTTTCACATCAAGTGTGAACAGGACCCCAAGGGCATACACGTATCCTTCCCTTACGGCTACTACCCAAGCGTTTTAAGCGTTGTAGAAGCCATCAACAAATCCATAGCTGCCATAGAACCACATCCGAATATTCATCTGGTGCTAGATAACGTTAGAAGGAAGGCGTTTCTTAAATCCATAAATCACAACACCCTGTTTGACTGCTCCGGTAAATTAAGAAGGGTTTTAGGTACAGTACAACATGTGAAAAGTCCGGTGGAACAAGATCACACGTGCCCCGATATTAATGGGGGGTTCTACACGCTCTATGTGTATGGTGATATTGTAGAGGCTCAGAGAATCGGGGATAGTTACTCGCCACTGTTAAGATGGGTTCATGTACAGGGTGATAATAATACGATGGTCAACATACAATTTAACAAACCTGACTACGTCGCTGTTTCTAAAAACCATTTTGACACTATTTCAATTATGATCTACGATGATCAGTCTGAGCCGGTGGCCTTTAAATACGGGAAAATTATTGTTAAGCTTCATTTAAGGCCTAGACACGACAGGGGATATTAAGCAGCAGGAATGGTGGTTATGAAAACATACGGGGACCCGTCCATGTACAGGGACTATTACAGAAGTCAAGCCGGTTGTGGAGGACCCCCGTACTTTCAAGGTTCACCTGTTATGTACGGGGCTGGCTTAGGAGGATTCTTTAGGAGTCTGTTTAGAAGAGCTATGTCTTTCCTGAGAAGAGGCTATGAAATTGCAAAACCTCATGTTAAGACGGCTGCTACGAGCATTGCCCAGGATATGGTGGGGTCTGTTACATCGGCGGTTGCAGAGCGCATGAACAAACAGCCGCAAGAAGGAGTGGGGCTGATGTATATGCCACGCCCGAGTGTCAAAAGGAAACGTGGGGTTTCCAGACGCAGGGGCCCTCCTGCCCCTATAAAAAAAGGAGGAGCTCTTCAAAACTCACTCAGAAAAGAAGAGCGCCAAGAAGGAAGAGAGCTGCCAAGAAGCGAAACGGCTCTAAAGTAAATATTTTTTAAAGCCTCGTAAACAGCACTATGGCCTTCGTACATTGTGGATCAGGAGAGTGTGCCAAATCAGAGTTAGACTTGTTTACTCTAAAACCCACGCAGACAAGCATCGAAAACAGCTTCTTCATGGAGGTATCACCTTTAGCAACATTGACGCCGTTGGCCCCCATAGAGATTTTGTATCAGGGTCCATGGATATGTATTTGGATCTCAACAACACGCTGCTACATCTTATGTGTAAAATTGTAAAAGCCGATGGGACCGACATTGACGACGACGCTAAAGTGGCAACGATCGCTTACCCGCTAGCTACCCTGTTTAATCAAGTGGACATCACCTTGGGTGATCGACTCATCACCCAGAACGATAAAATGTACGCCTACAGAGCCTACATCGAGAGCATTCTAAATTACAGTAGCGACGCCCTTGACACGCAACTTTCAGCGGGTCTGTTTCACAGGGATACATATGGTCAGTTTGAAATCACAGCTCTGGATGGAGCCAATAAGGGTTTTATAAAAAGAGCGGGGCAGGCTGCAGGTAGTCGTACCTTTGACCTCCTGGGTCGCATACATTCAGACCTCTTCTTCCGAGATAAACTGCTCATCAACGGAATTGATCTTAAGCTCAAGCTCAATTGCAACAAGGACTCATTCTGCCTCATCAGTGGGGATGCGGAACACTACAAGCTGAGCATCCTGATCGCGAGCCTGTTTGTAAAGCGAGTGAAAGTGTCCCCGAGCGTCAGGTTAGCGCACGCCAAAGCTTTACAAATATCCAACGCCAAGTACGCTGTGGAACACAGCAGCAGAATTTATTTCTGGGGCAGCTACCCAAACTCATCATCATCGGCTTTGTGGACAATACAGCTTTTAGCGGCACCTATGCCTCAAACCCCTTCAATTTTAAACACTACAGTATCAACTACGCGGCGCTGGTCCACGAGGGCAATGTGATTCCTGCAAAAACCTACACACCCAGTTTTACAACCGCCAACTACGTCAGGGAATATCAAGGGTTGGTTTTGATAACCGGGAAGCATCAAAGGGACTGTGGTGTGGCCGTGTCACAAGAAGGTTATGGGAGCGGATACACGCTGTTCGCATTCGACCTAACACCCGACATGGAAGATGGCGATCACTGCAACCTGGTAAAAAACGGGAATCTAAAAGCTGAAATATGTTTCGCAGAGCCGCTGAGGACGAATGTGAACATGGTCGTATTCTCCGTATTCAACAGCATCATTCAGATCAACCACGCCAAACAGATTTTGTTCGACTATCTTCAAAACATTTGTGAAATGGACACTGTGCAGATACGTGACTTCTTAAACAGTCATAAATACGCTAGGAAATACTTTTTAGGGGTTTTCCCTAGCGATGGGTTACCAACTGAAATAGGGTCAGAAAGACCGAGCACCCTAGTCTTTAACACAGACCCTCATGACAAGGGTGGGACACATTGGACCGCCTTGTTTATAGCTAGGGACAAGGTTACAGTGTTTGACAGTACAGCAGAGTTCCCTGAACACAGTATCTATACACAGCCAATATTCAAGTTTGTGAAAAAAGCTGCAGCTGTGGTGGAGTATAACAAGCTGAGGGTGCAGGATTCCATGGCCATCACATGCTGGGAACACTGTATTTATTTTATCAGTAAAATGTCAGAGGGTGTTTCGTTTAGAAATTTCTTAAATCTATATTCAAGGGATCTTGTTAACAATGACAGTATAGTTGTGAAATATGTAAAAGAAAACACAAGGGTGTTGGTCAGACCTGTGAAAACCGAATATGCAGCTTGTCAAAACTGTAAGGGTTTATAACAGTTGTGTGCTTAATGTTGAACATGTAAAATAAAGACATTATATATATATTTTTTAAAACATGTATTCAGACGCCGTATTTCAATATACATGCACCTTAAATGTTTTAAAAGACGACTGAGACGGATTGAAAAGTTATAACATGTGTTTATTACAAACAGGTTGGTAGGTGGGTCGTTTCACAAACTTTATTGAAGAAACTTATGAAGAAAAAACCCAGACACGTTTATACACATAATACACACAATTATTCAAAAAGTCTGTAGAAACATCAAGGCGTAATCCACGTGAGGGGTTTGGGCACTGTCTTTTTGCGAGGTGGTACCGCAGGTGCCGGGGTCGACCATTTAGGGGATAGCCTTCGAACGTCAGAACTTATAGTCGATGGTAGTAGGGGGTCCTTCAAATTTTCTAGCAGTCGCCGGTGTTCATTATTCCCAACGAGCGTGGAGGGTATATTGAGTTCAGCAGCGGCTTGCAGAAACTGAGCCCAACCACGCGGCGCATTTTGAGGCTTTAGGATTTTGGGGTATGTGAGCCCTTTGACTAGATCGTACATGTGCGACCCTGCAACCGGTTGTCCCTTGTAGAGAAATTCGCCTCGCTCATTCCACGAGGTTAGGTCTTTAGAAGCTGCGAGTTTACTCATTACCATCTGCACAGCCCCTCTGTGCCTCTGGCTTATATTTTTTAAGAGATCGCCAACAAAGGTATCTGAGGATGTTGCAAGATCGGGAGGCGGCTGCAGGGGTTGCGGGGCGTTGGCTGGAGCTGTTGGTTGTTCAGAGTCTGGGGTATATAGAGTCAGCTTGTTTTTCTTGGTATTCCACTGGGTGTAGTAATTTAAGAATTTTTTGAGAGTGACGGAGTAAAGGTTAGCCTTGTCGTAGGGATTTAGATCGGTCCTGCTCAAAATTTCTTGAATTTCAGTATCCAGACGTAGAGTCTCATTTCTACGGATATCCCAGGCGTTGTCCGAGGAAGACCCCATATGCTCCATTTGCTGCCTAGGAACCAGATACATTTTTGTGGCATGCTCCATCACAGGCCCGAGAGGAGGCTTGTAATTATAGGTATAGCTATGCCCAGCAAGTTACCTATAAAACCCCCAGACTGTTTCACCAGTTTCTTCTTGGTGATGAGCGAGGCCCTTTTATTACTGAGCTTCCTGATAAGATCCCTCTTCTTCTTCAACACCTGTAACTGATGCTTTGATATAGGGACATTGCCTTTTAGGGTGTTTAGGGCTATTTCTGAAATGGCAGACACTAAATCGTCAGAAGCGGCGCCCAGGATGGCCTTTCTGTGTTGGGGGCTGGCTGTAGCAAGCATTTTCAGGAGAGCTAAATTGCGGCGTAGGCGGGCAGACATGGTCAACACTGTGTGTTATAAGGGTGGGTTTGTAAATGGCTCTAAAAGGCATCAGCGCGGCTTTTATAGGTCCGGGTCTTGGGCATTGGGGTGTAAACAACCGGTAGGTCGGGGGGAAAAATATCAGCCCTCAGTTTAGTCTTCTAGAGTTTCATTTTTTAAGTCTACCAACAGGTACCTGTGGGGTTTTGATGTAGCGTCGTTAAAGGCCTCCATGAAGAAGTGTGTGTTGCCGGGGTACATCTGTTTAGCTATGACGGATATTTCTTGTTTGTCACAGGGGTTTTTAAATAAAACAAGGTATGAAGCATTGAGAGCCTTAGACCGACTGTTCTTACCCTTGTAAAACAAGTTCTGCACAATGTAGCAGATGCTTAGATTGCGAGGATGTGAATATTGAGTAAAAACTCTCTCTAACTCCGGATGATCACCACCTTCGCGCATAAGGTCATCGACAATTATATTCACAAGGGTCGGGGGCAGTAGATCATCATCGTTGAGGTTATCCGGTATACCCTCTATAAATTCGATAGGGTGGAACCTCCGAGCCAAGTCTGTATAAAGAGGCTGCCAGCATGAATAAAGCCACACAATGTTGTTAGGGGTTTGGGATAAAACAGAGCCGGCATTTTCTAGGAGCTTTTTTATAAAGTAGCTTTTACCGCAGTTTGAGGGACCTGCTAGCACGCAGGAGAACGGATGTTGCAACCTGGTGTCCATGATATGGAGGCTGGCTCTCTAATGGGCCTAATAACCATAAGGCAGTGTTTTATAGTCAGCAGTCAGGACCCTTTTATCAAAAACAACTCGCAATGTTTTATGTAGGGGCTGGGTTGTAATTTCCCACTTCTTTTTGGATCTGACTATGCAGGGCTGGTTCACGACTATGGCTTTAGCATTCTCAGAATCGGCTGCGGTAGCGTATTCATGCACATTTTTAGGGTGTTGCTGACATTTAATGTTATCCCTTTGACCTTCATACACACTTTGTTCTTGTTTGTACGGTAACTGTATGTCTTAGGTCCTGAGGACGTATATTCTAATATATACTCATCCTTATCTAGCTCACTGGTCAGATTACCCAGATAATCCCCTAGAGGAGGTTCTTCATTCCCCGGTTTGCTCAGAAAAATCACAGAGTCTGTATCATGATACATGCAGCGATCCTGGAGCTTATCCATAACCCCGTAAAGCTCTAGACGTGCGTGGGCTGTCGTGAAGCAGGCTATGAAAATGTTTATGTTGTTACTCGTTGTGGGGTACTCTTGGGTGTATTTCCAACACAAAGCAGCGATATCGTCATCGATAAACTCACAGCTGGACACTTCGTAGCATGGAGCAAACAGGTACTTGAACAGTTCATCAGGATCTGTTATTAAGGTAGTATTTGACAGGTTCGTGCGCTGTGCAAATTTTCCCCATAAGGAGTTGAGACAGAGTTTGGCTAACTGACGGCGTGCAGGGTTGACCTCTATCAGATGGGGGCATAAACGGATACTCTCGTGAGCGTAGTAGTCAGCGATGTATTTCTGTTTTGCATCCTGACTAGTTCACCATTCTGGATACCCTGAGGCCTCCTGTTTGTCTCTGAGAAACAAATTAATGTAGGGTGCAAAGAGTTGTGTTGTAGTGTTCTTAAAATGCCACACTTCGTGTACTCTACCGAGCCTGTACCCTTTCTCTAAGGCAGCCTGTACCTCGATGCTACGCCAAGTCCCTGTGAGCATCCTTTGTTCTTCGGTGTGGCTGCAAACGTCAACCTCTTTAAACATTGCACATGTTTGACAGAGGGGAAACAGCAGCTTACCATCGACTCTGCATGGTAACTCCGGAAAGTAAAGCTGCTTAGGAGGATAGATTTCGCATTTGACCAGCCCAACGTATTCGGTTAGGGGCTTAAAATCTCTATAGATGATTATGGGGTGCCCCAAGGGGTACAACTTCATTTTGTTCACAAAAGGGTACAGACTGGTGAAATCATAGTAGTGTATTTTCTCAACCTCACCAGCGGCCTTGTACAGCTGTATGGCATTTGTACGACCCCGAATAAGGCATTGCGTGGCTCCAGAGGTTTGGGTAAATCACGAGTCTTAAGAAAAGAGCAGAGGTCAGTGTTGGTTTTTAACATGTCTAGCCACTCGTGCTCCCAAAGAACTCTCATAGCAAAGCCCCGGTTTTCAACATACCGGGCCTTTGTCAGAGTACGTCTGTATAAGTGTTCAAATGTGGCACCCAGCATTTTGTTATACACGTGAGGTTTGTAACACTTGGGGCAGCCGCGGTAAAACAGCCGTTGAATTCAAAGGCCGTCGGCACTCCCTTAATTACAGAGTACCCGTCCAGGTGATAGGGGCCCAGGCGGTATTCACCACCCTGTAAGGCATGCTGAATTTGTATGTCTTCCTTCTCAGAGACGTGCATGAGCCATTGGATAGATGGGGTTGAATAACGTTTCTGTTTACCGTTATAGAGGTCTGGCGGTACTAGAGCGATAGTTTCTGGCCTCAAAAACATGTGCTGGTAGATGAACATACACATGGAGGCCAGAGTGACGTTTTGAAACGGGTCTATGTATTCGGCCGCTTCTACCATTTTAGGGGTTTGGGATTTCACGGCCAGACCCTTTTTAGTTAGGGTATTGGATTTCAAGGCCTTGACTTTCTTAGTCATTGTCTTAGGTTTCAAGACCTTGACTTTTTTAGTCATAGACACCACAGCATCTCTGAAGAGGTTACAAGCTTGCCGCAGGATCATTACATCAGCCTGACAATAAGCTTTCAGCTCTGTTTGAAACTAAAACTCCTTTTCACGGTTTTCAGAGTACCATTGTAGAAAGCTCTCTTTCTCATCAGGCATCATGTATTCAACCCCGTAGTTATCAGGAGGCGGCATGGGCCCCACATAATTCTGGTTAGCCCAGGTGTTAAAAAAGTGTGGAAAATTACCTTTCCACCCTTGCAACCCAAAGCCCTTTCGCAGCATGTTCAATTTCATGGGCAGGAAATTTAGGTTGTCTATGAACCATATTTGTAAAATGCATACCGTCATCAGCATCAGTTTAGAACCCTGGGTTATGAGTTCAACTTGGATCTTTTCACGAATCATGTTTTGCAGAATAAAGAAGGAGTCATAGGCTTTCGAATTGTGGGCGAGCATGGTATACCCTTGGAATTTGGTTTGAATGAAAGTGCTGAGGAATTCACCAACACACGTTCGCCCTTCAAACTCCCAGTTAGCGTCGGAAGTTAGGTGGTGTGCGTAAATATAGTTAGGCTGGTGTACCCCCGTCTCTTGTGTGCACTCTATATCAAACACTATATAGTCTTCGGTCTTGGTCTGGGGGAGCCCTTTAACCATATAACACTGATGGTTGGTGCCGGCCGTGAAAGACACATGGCACCGGGGGCATATCATGCCTTTGCACTTGTGATCCGTTGCCAGATACCGACCACACTCGCGGCAATCCGTTTTAGGGATGCAGTTAAAAGATTTCGTGTGCATGCTCAAGCAGTCTTGCGAGCGACGAAACATCCTACACGTGCCACACCTAACCTTCAGGGTGGTGTCTTCTATGCACCCGTCCCTCTGACACATCTTACAATGCATTTCACACTGGTGATATGTTCTATTGTTGTATATATGATCACAATGGGTGCACACATACTTGACCCCCAGAAAACCTATAGGGTTCAAGATTTCGTAAAAATGATTTTCGTTGTGAAGGACATATACGGTCTTGTTTCTCACACGTTCCCCGGTTGTAAAGTACTGGCAGGAACCATTGTGATAAAGAACTTTCACCGTCACTGCGAAATAGTTCTCAAAAAGACCTATGTCACCAAAGCCGACCATGCGCTCAGGAGGTATTTCAAGAACCTCATGGGCTTCAGCCGCTCTAGACAGGATGACAGCGTCAGGGGTCTTGCGATCCATCAACAGCCCCACGATGCTGGCCGCCAGACATGTATTGGCTGCGTCGCTGTTAAAGTTGAGCAGCCAGCGTTGTTTCTTACCAATTATCTTACTGTATAGTAATCAATCGATCATGAAATTTGTATAGCGCGCTACTCACCCGGAGGGTCTCAAGGCGCTTGGGGGAGAGGGGTCCGCTACTGCTCGAACAGCCAGGTCTTGAGTTGCTTCCTGAAGGAGAGGTGGTCTTGGGTAAGATGGAGGTGGATGGGGAGGGAGTTCCAGGTCTTGGCTGCCAGGTGGGAGAAGGATCTTCCTCCCGTGGTGGCTCTTCGAATGCGTGGGACGGCGGCGAGGGCATGGCTGGTTGATCGTAGCTGGTGGGTGGGAGTGTAGAAGGTCAGGCGGTTGTTGAGGTACCCGGGGTCCAGGTCGTGGAGGGCCTTGTGTGCTCTTTAAAGGTCTGGAAACACCCCCC
Organism: Triturus cristatus; assembly: GCF_964204655.1. Lineage (NCBI taxonomy): Eukaryota > Metazoa > Chordata > Amphibia > Caudata > Salamandridae > Triturus > Triturus cristatus. The sequence goes on from NC_140580.1 coordinate 363,666,722, forward strand.
TCACGCCCCCGTACAATGAGGGCTATGACTCTAAAAGTGCCGTAGGCGACTAGTTCAGTCTTACTCTGTAAAAGCCTGGAGAGGTTTTCTAAAAATTGCACAGCGTCAAACACATCTCGGGCCTTCCTCCTGGTGAACAACGGCCTGTCAAAACCCTGTCCTTGGAAGCGGAGTTGGAAAATGTCATTAGGACCCACATCGCGTAACAACCTTCCTATGAGCTCCTGCACAGCCTGATGTATAGCTAGAACCCCATGATCGGATGATGTTATATGGTGTAGGTTAACAAATCTAAACTCCTCATAGTGTTCTAAGGCGTTAAACCTCTCTACATTGCGCCTGTAACTTCTAACACTCTCTAAAAACAAGGGCTCTGAACCCTCATCATCAGGAGTGTGACTTACGCCGTTGTTCTCTGGTGTGTCATTTTGTGGGTTCAGGTCGTGACCTGTCTCGGGGTCCTTGTAAGCCTCCGGGTAGCGCATATTCTAGCCTTCTTCAGCTTACGTATTAAAAGCCTACACTGCTTTGCACTATTAACCCACTTTTGGTTTTTTTTACGGGCCCAGGCTTTTCTAGGATCCAGGCCCCAGCCTATCTGAACAGGTTGGTTTGTGGTGGTGTACGTCTTGTTCAGGGAGGTCTCCGCTACAGATCCACCCCGAGGTTCTTCTGAATGTTCAGAGGGTTGGAGTTTTAACGCTACCCCCTACCCCCTTCAAATGGCCACCCCTTGGTATGTTAGTTCATGCCCCTATGTATTGGAGGGTGTGTTCTGCTGAGTTAAGTATTTCAGGCTGTGTTTCAGGCGTTGGTCTTGAAACTATGGTACCTTGTTTGACGGGTTCTAGGGAAACAGGTGTGTCTTGTTTGAGGGGGTCTAGGGAAACAGGTGGCCGCTGCTTCAACAGTTGTATGAAGCGTAAGGACTTTGTCAGTACCCTCTGCACCTTACGGTTATATTTTGATTTCGGGGGCCTCTTATGAGCACCACAGACCACGGGACTCTTTAAGGGTCGGCACTGCCGTTGTCACGCCCTTATACCACATATGTCTGCCACAGCCGCCTGACACATCTGGATGATCACTTTTTTACACATATCAACCCTTTGCACGACCTTCTGTTGGGCCGCCCTCTTGAATATGTTACTGGTAATCCCCAGCCCCAATTTTAAATTAGCGGCGTTCGCCTGGCGTTTTAGTTTTCTAACCGCCATCTGCATCTCTTTTACATGCGCCCCCAAGACCGCATGTGTGTTTATAGAATCGTCTGATTAGTGGGGGCCACCTTGCGCGGCCTTATAAATGGCTGTAACACCGCATGCCCCTCTTTACTGCTAACCGCCTTAGCCCCTTTCTGTAAAGCCTGTGCCTGTAGTGTTTTATAAATACGGACCCATTGCGAATGCCCTGGTGTGTCCATGAGCGGATAAGTACCCCAGGGGTGTGCAATAAGTGGCAATGACCACTGGTCCTAGGCGGTATTGTTATCCCAACATATTGCTATGGGCAGTGTGGGGCTTACGCTAGACGCGGGGCTGGTAGGGTCGTATGCTCCCGGTGGGGTAATAGGGGACACAGGGTATGAGGATTGTGTGGGGCTGTTGTCGTAGTAATCAGGGGGCCTAGCGGAAATGTCTGTGTTATGGTGTGGTACATGGTTCCCAGGGCTCTGTAAACCCCCGTTGTTCAAAGCCTCCTTGTGCCCCGCTTCTGTGGTTCTACCCACGCTGTCTACCAGGCCCACCAACGCATTGACAACATAGCTGCTCCCGATATAAGGACCTCTTAAGTGTTGAGTATAATCACATTTTGAGACCCTAGGCTGGTCCTGAACGCTTATAGTCTGCTTTGGGGTCTGAGCCGGGGTGTGCACCTCTACACGAACCGTTAGTTTATTTGAAACTGCCGGGGGTTTCAGGACACAGACTGGATCCTGCGGTGTAATAGGGTTGTTCAGGGGCGGCGCTATCTGTAGCTTTGGGACCCCCGACTTCAGCTTAAGATATTTTCTTGAGAAGCGTGCTGTTTTAGGGGGCTGTGGCGGCGCCAGCCCTTCTACAACCTGCGGTACAACTACCACCTCCTTGGAGATCAGGGGTGTATAGACATCATTCAGGGGTTTTGCAACCCTTTTTACGGATAGGTCTAAGGGTTTTGATTGTGGCTCAGGACTCCGCGGGTTCTTCTCAGGGCTTGAGGGCCTTGCCTGGACCTCTGGGGGCACCTGCTCCTTCTTCTTGGGGTTTAAGGGTTCGGTTTGGGGCTCTGTGAATACATTGGTGGCCTTTTCACGTTTTAAAGGGTTGGGACGGTTCTCTGAGTCCCGATGTTTCTTCTTAAGGGGTGCCACGCTTGAGATACTTTTCCCTTTTGATACCCTGGGAGGGCTCAGACCAGCTGTACCGTTTTTACACAGACCCTGCCCTATGTTATCTGGATTTGTAAACACGCCTACAGTGCTGACCCCACCCCTGGGCATAAGAGATTTTTCTATAGGATTGTTCATCGTGTTGGAAGGGGTGTAGTATGTAGAGAGTTTCTCCTGGCGTACACGCCTACTCACGCCTTTTGCGGCGGATCTGTTGTTCTGGCCGGTTGCTGTTATGTCCCTTAATGGCTGGGCCGACCTCTCTTCAGCATGTTTCTGAGACGCTTCTAGAATATAAAGAGAAAAATATATATATTAGAGAAAACATAAAGCACAATGTACAATCACCACTATCCTAATTTTCTACACAGCCATCTTTTTATACAGGCGTTGCTACAAGCCGCTGGACCCTCTGGCTGAGAGTCTGTAACACCTCTAGTACTTCTCACACCCTTTTGTAAAAAACACAGCTGCTAGAGGTCTTTTTGCAGCTCCTTTCTTTGGCGTAGGTCCCCCTTTACACGTGAAAGCTTTCCTCTTCAAAGGGCTTTCTTTTGAACGTTGCGCAGTATCTTGTACCTCGGCGCCGTCCATGCATAACACTGGGGCCCCTGTAAAGAAAAAATAATACCCGGTCTTAGACATCTTTCTGCGGAGGTACCCTATACACCCCTTGGTCAGGCCTTTTGCCTACCCCAGCTCGCAGAGTCTTAGACAGCTTAAATAACGGCGAGCTTTTATTATTTACATGTAGGAACGGTAGTGTTTTGCACATTGCTCATAGCTCCTTGAGCATCGAAGTACACCATAAGATCTTCAAGAACTTGTTGTAGGTCGGGATCATAAGCTGTAAAATCATACATACATGAGAACCCCATTAGAAAAAACAGAACTTCTGAGAGATTTGTGTACAAAACTACGTAGAACTACACAACTGTAAATATATATACCTGTCTGCTGGTCTGTCAATTCTCTGGCGTTGATAGTTATTTCAGGGGTGTCCAGCACCGGGGGTACATAGATAACGTCTGTTTTTGCAGGGTCTTGCATCTGGATTAAATAAAAAACAACTGTTTTAAAATACGCCTTTTCTTAAACAATGTTTTACAATTTCAAACAACTCCTGTAGGCATTTAAAAAGGATGTTAGGAGGGTGCCACAACCCACATTTAAAAAAAACAAATAAATAAATAAATAAATAAAACTATAAAAAGTGCAGCATGTGGCGCTCTAAAACATATATTCAAAAAATGGCTGCCTGTGCAGCGCAGAAGCCTGTACTTTAATAGCGCTGGCATTGGGGCTAACCTTAGCATACAATGGTCACCCCTGCCGCATGTAACGTACCGTTTGTTTTAGGGTTTTGAGTGTGCCATTTATTACAATTTTTTACCTCTACGTGTACTGGGCATGCTTTTGCAACCTGCACACGTCACTTTTTCCTTTTGTAACGTAGCGTTTGCTACCTTCTGTATTTTGTTTGCTCTTGATACTTGCACAATTGGCACTATTGCCTCATGTAACGTAACTTTTGTTTTAGTGTTTTGAGTGTGCCATTTTATTGTATTTTTATTTTCTACTTCGATGTGTACTTTGTATGCTTTTGTAACCTGCACACGTCACTTTTTTCTTTTGTAACGTATCATTTGCTACCTTTTGTATTTTGTTTGCTCTTGATACTTGCACAATTGTCACTATTGCCTCATGTAACGTAACGTTTGCTTTTGGAACATGCTCACTTGTAACTTTTCCTATTGTGTAGCGCTCTGACACCTTCGGGTAACACACACACACACACACATCTCTGATGTGCAAGACCCCGCCCCTTCAGTGACTCGCTGGTGACATCACTGAAGGGGGTGGGTCTTGCACATCAGACCCAGAGGAGAAGCAGGAAGCCATAAGCAGCCATGCCGATGATCCGAAGCCAGCCCCTGAACCCCCGAGCAGCGCCACGATCAAGCGGGCTTGGGGGGTATTTAAAAAAAAAAAACACTGCAGCAGGGTCCCTGAGTCCAGCGGACCCCAGGAGCCAGCCCCTGAACCCCCGAGCAGCGCCACCAGCAAGCGGGCTCAGGGGTATTTAAAAAAAACAAAAAACACTGCAGCAGGGTCCCAGAGTCCCACGTGCCCCGGGAGCCAGCCCCTGAACCCCTGAGCAGCGCCACCAGCAAGCGGGCTCGGGGGTATTTTTTACATTTAAAAAAGAGCGGCAATCGGCCGCAGAGCACCACGGTCCCTTGAGCCAGCCACAAGGCCCCCGAGCAGCGCCACCAGCAAGCGGGCTCGGGGGTATTTTTTACATTTAAAAAAAGAGCGGCAATCGGCCGCAGAGCGCCACGGACCCTGGAGCCAGCCACAAGGCACCCGAGCAGCGCCACCAGCAAGTGGGCTCGGGGGTATTTTTTACATTTAAAAAAGAGCGGCAATCGGCCGCACAGCGCCACGGACCCTGGAGCCAGCCCCAAAGGCCCCCGAGAAGCCTCCTGAGCCCCCGAACAGCTCCTGCAGCAAGCAGGCTCTGGGGCTATACAATTTAACACAAGGACAGCGAGCCCCATACCATCACGGACTCCTGAGCACCCATGGACTTTTAGCAGCTTTTTTTAACCTGAAGGCTATGACTTCTGAGGCAGTTCACCGGCAGGATAAACAGGTTGATGAGTACCAATTTGTATCATTTATTTTGAATTTGTAAACATTGTATTTTATTTAAAGGACCTCTGGTAACCTTGCAATACAGGCGCCTCATAACCTCTAATATTCTTGACCTTAAATGTACAGCTGCATGGTAAAATGTTTCTATAAAAATGTATAATCTTAAGACTACACCCCTGCGCCACAACCAAGCCCTCCTTTATACACTTTAAATACAGCTACATTGTATTTTACGCCTTTTAAAAACTTCAATGCCAACATTATTCACATTAACCAGCAGATCATAATGCCTTAAAGCTTAATTAAAACACCAAGGGTACAATACTACAAATGCACTGAGCACCATTTAAAAAGCATATATGCTCACTTAAATGCAGTGTCCCTAATAATTTAAATAACCCCTAAACATACAGCATGGCGTCATCCCTTATTTACCTCCATTACAGTGTAGCAGGCGGCGTCAATCTGGGATAAGTGACTCAGGTCCATTCTTGCTTTAAGTTCCTGGGCTGGCTCTCTGCAGCAGAACAATCCAGGCAAGTTGCTCCCCAAGGGTTTTTGAATGGTTGTTTGGGTAGGAATCCTTAAGGTACAGCAGTACAATCCAGGCAGGTCGCTCCCCCAGGGGTTTTTGAATAGGTGTTTGGGGCAGGAATCCTTAAGGGGCCTTTTTATATTTGTCCCGGCATGCTCATTTGAAGACCCCACAACCCTTTATGGCTTGTGGGGGGGTTTAGAACAATGTCATGGTGGTATTTGTGGTGGGAACCTTTTCTATCCTTGTACAGTATAAACAGTACAACACTTTTATTATTTTGACATCTGGTACAGTCGGGTTAGACACTGGTGCTTGGGTGGCCATCGCCAAAACTCTCTACACCTTCTTGACACTTTTATAAGGGCCCTCAGGTGTTAAAGCTGTTTGGCCCATCCCCGGGGCGGAGGGCTCCATGGATCAGGATCTATCTCCATTCCCAAGCTCCAGCACCTGTTATTTTTAAGGCCAGAGTTTTTCCTGCCAGACCTGTCACTTTTGGGACTAGCCCTACATGTCACCCCTTTTTAAGACCAGGCCTGTCACTTTTGGGACTAGCCAACATGTCACCCCTTTTTAAGACCAGGCCTGTCACTTTTTGCTGCCAGGAATGTCACTTTTTGCGGCCAGGAGCTTTGGGATGTGGGAATTACATCCTGCCAGTTGCCACCCTGTTTCAGGATGTCGGGGGACCGGGGCTGGGTTTTTCACTCGTCCTCCCCCAGATCAGGCCTGTTACCCTTTACCACTTTCACACCTACATGCCCGAGCCTTCACAGGCCTTGGGCTGGGGCCTCAGGACTACTCCACAGCTGTTCAACCACCAGCTGTCTGCACCCCCCCAGTTTTAAACATGCCCAGACAATTCCCGACTACAGGCATGCACTTTTCTGCGCACTTTTAAACATATACACACATACCTCTGTCTTTGCAACCAGACCTGTCACTTTTGGGACTAGCCCTACATGTCATCCCCTTTTAAAACCATAGTTATTGCGGCCAGCAGTTTGCGGCCAGACCTGTCACTTTTGGGACCAGGATTTTGCGCTTGATGAGTGGTATCCCTACCTACTACTTACCCTATCACAAGCGCCTGGATACCCTATCACAAGTGCCTTTTTACCCTGTCACAAGTGCCTGGATACCCGGTTACAAGCACCTGGATACCCTGTCACAAGCACCTGGATACCCTGTCACAAGCGCCTGGATACCCCATCACAAGTGCCTGGATACCCTGTTGTGTGATTAGCTGCACTTTATAAATCCTGATTAATTTAGAAGCTAAATGATGGAGGAGCCCTATGGGCACAGTGAACTCTGATGTCCATTTTCACTGCTCCCTGGGCACTCCTATACTACATCATCTTAAAGAAGGAGCGACATAGGGTTGTGCATCACCTTCTGTAGTACTGATCACACAGGAACACATTGTGCACACGTATGATTTCAAGAGATGTTTCCTTATGCCTTCCACAAAGGCATGGCATCATGCCAAAGAAGTGCAGTCTTTGCTCGCTGAAAGACACACTAACGATATAGCGCATGACAAGTGATGCACAGTGAAACTCACCACCCCATTGGGCACTATTTGGAATAGAACACAGCGGTCCAAGTGATCCCAAAGCACGCCAGTCACACAGTGCACTGATCGGTTGTTCCTCCCCTGTCTTAAAGTCAGGCTGGTCCTCTGTCAGCAGTGAAAGAGAGCAGCGTGTTGAAGCCACCCCTCCACCACTGTGCCTAGCGCAGGTGAGTTTGCGCTGCGATCAGGGTAATTTTTTATAATCAGACACTCGGTCCCGCCCTGTTCCATGCACACCCAATGAAGGCATGCTCAGCGGCTTAGGAAGGGGGATGTGGGCCGCCCTGGGTGGCATCACTAAGGGGGGTAACAAAATGTTGTAGAGCGTATGTATGGATAAGGAAAGGGAGGGGAGGGGGTGTTTCTTCCGCCGAAGTCTGTCTCTGCAGTTTGTACTCGAGGAGGGGGGGTGGATGGGGTGACAAGAAATTACCTGCACCGGTTACTACCTGACCTTGCTACGCCACTGGGCGTCCTGCAGTCTGGTATAGTATGTGCAGAACATCGTCTGGAAAAAATAGTGTCCTAAATATTGCTTGCGAAAATATGACCCTATTAGATTAGTGATAGCCCATATCCTCCCAATGGAGCAATGAATTTGCGAATTATATTTAGACCCCTATATTTATATTAGAGTATGTTTTGTTATTGATATTCTAACATAGTCCAGCAGGGCCAAAAAGGACAGTGCACCTGAAAACGTAATCAGGCCACAAATGTGTACTGTCCCCAAAAACGCAACCCTGTGCATGGTTTTGTCACAGCAGCACCGCCATGTCTCTGGCAGTCACATGCACCAGAGTCACTAGTAAAACAAGCATTTACAATGCAATTGTAAGATTTTGAGCTATTGGCATTGTAAATGGCAATGCCTTTTAAAATATTAAAAGGCATTGTCATTTACAAAAGCAATAGGTCAAAATTCGCCAAAAGGAAGATCTATTGTCATGCAGAGCACGTTGTCTGTTATACGGGCGCCGTGCTCACCATTAAAGTAAACAAAAATAAAAAGCAAGCGTGGTGTCCCTGAAGCAGGCGCTGTGCTCACCAGTAAAGTAAAAAAAAAAAAAAGAGAGAGAAACAGCGCGATGTCTCTGAAGTGGGCGTCGCACTCAACAGTAAAGTAAAAAGAAAAAAAAACAGAGCACGGTGTCTCTGAAGCGGGCGCCACGCTCATCCTGCAAGTTTATTAAAAAAAAAAAAAGGGAAAAAAGCGTGGTGTCTTTGAAGCGGACGTTTCGTTCTTTTTAAAAGTAATTTTTCAAAAAGTGTCACCATTGTACTGTGGAGGTATGGGGCAGGCACTTTTAAAGTTAAAGCAGCATTGTGCTCAAAATTAAATCGGCCTCCATTGTCCTATGTGGGCGCGCTGCAAATACAACAAAAAGGAGCCGCCATTGTTCCCTTTAGTCAGCAATAAACTAAATAGTGCTCACCTACTTATAACTTACACCGTGTAACAAGCCTGTAGCGTAGTTCCTATATCCCTGATAGGCTCTGCTCATTGGAATAACATACACTATAGATTTAACATAGGACTGAGGTCAGTATGTCTCTATCGAGTATATTAAACTTAATTACTTGTGTGTGCCAGCTAACTCAGAGGTCACTAGAAATTTCTCGAATATACAAGAAGGGATTAGTCTCTGACAACCGCATAAACATGACAACTTTGTTTCCCTTTAGAATCGGAACCTTCTCCGAATCGTGGAAACAATAGATAACAGTTTCACACAGTCAATCGTGCATGCTTCATTTCTACAGAGTTGCACAGAAATAGAGAGACGGGCTTTTCAATAAAAGGGTTTATTGAACAGTCTTATTTCTCATGCAAGAGATATGAATTGCTACAATCATAAGACAGACTGCGAAGTACAATTTGTACGAGGTTAACAGTAAGATAAAATAATACTGCAATAGCATGGTTTGTAGCTATGACATATATTAATCAAAATACATACATAAATAACATAGGCTAAAATGTGATACTCCTCTGATGCTTCTAAATTGTTCTACCCCATTGTACCTAACCTAAGTGCAGTACGAGGTTTGAAGTAGGTGCCATTTCTAAAGTATAGCTAGCTATATTTTTAGTTTAGCCAAGAGTTGCCAAAAGTTTCCCTAAGTTCTAGTCAGCTCCATACCTTAGAATGAGAGAGGTTGGAATCTCTTTTCTGAACTCGATAGTCTAACCCCCCGCAAGGGAAGTCAGAGAGCACTGAAGCTGGATTCTCTGCGAGGAGGATGGCAGCGTCAGGTCAGTGCATCAGGCTGGAACTCAATCTCCTTCCGAACTTGCCGTGGCGAACCGCGTAGTCTGGGTTGGATCGAATCCTCCAGGAACCGCAATTTGCCAGGGCAAGTGCTGGTATATTTATACCTTGAAGGTGTCTAGGAATGCCAGTATTGACGTAAAAGTCGGGCAGAGGAACGTCATGAATGAACTCCTAAGGAATAGATGTTCATGCATACTTAATGATTTCCTGGAGAAATCAATATTCAAGCTGAGGGAATTTCCTACAGGCTTAAGGGTCTGGTTTTCCAAGAATTCATTGTGACATGGATGGACGGATGTAGTGGGCCATGCCTGTATTTGGTTTGTACGGACAATGTCTAAATAAGGGCCGGATTTCTATGTCCAAATAAGGGTAATGTGAATTGTACCTATATAAGGGCATAAATCGGGAAACCTATATACAGAATCTAAATCTGCACACAACAAGCCAAGTAAAGGGCCGGTCCCCATGGGAGGTTAAAAATGAAGAAAAGGCCGTACAAAGGAGTGACTAGCAAGCCTATTTATGGATCAGAAGCTAGCATTTACGAAGGGCAATGACACAAGCCAATGAAAAATATGGGCGGGGCTTCAAATGCATACTCCAATGCAGCATGCCTTGCAGAGTAGCGCCTGCGCGCTGACTCTAGGCTCGACTTAAAAGGTGAGGCAAGCTCCTGTTTACCTCCTCTTACAATGTATATATTTATTATTTGTACATTATAAACCTAGCCGAAGGGCAGATGAGCACTGTACAGGGTCAAAGGCAAAGACAGAGTCATCATGACATCATTGGCGTAACATTAGCTCCCACAGCCCTTGTAGGGCAGTGGGGCCCCCGAGCTCCAGGTGACACCCCTGCAATAATTCTGTGCACGGGAGGTGGGCCGCTGACTTGAGAGCTCCTGACTGGGTCCGGAGCGTGGTGGGCCCCCTCCATGTACTTTGCAGGGGGGACCCTCATGTTTCGTTATGAAACTGCAGCAGATTTATTGACAGTTTCTGCCTCATAATGCGGTGTCCTTTAAATAGGGGAGGCCACAGGTATTTCCTAAAATAAAGTACAGTTAGGGCACTCCTGATGGAAACTGAGATTTTGTTCTGCATCCTAAATGTGGAGCTAGAGAAGACCTTTTGCTGTGTTTTTACTTCCTTGCATTTCTTCATCTGCAGGCTGCCGGTGTGCCGAGGGCTACTGGAGATGGTGAGCTTGCAAGCCTGGTAGGTAGGGCTGCTGGTAGTGACAGCTATGTAGATGATGCTGCTGGTTTTGATGATGGTGAGGGTCAGCAAGGGGAGCGGATAGAGTTTCATCGGAGTGGGGTTGATGTAGTCATATTTCTTCAGGGCCTTGATGAAGTGTGCTTGACGTCTAGGAGGCCCTAAAGGGGGAGGGAAGTGTGGAGTCTGGCAACTTTAGAGCAGGGTGTTGCCACAATCTAGTTGCAAGAGGCTTGAAGAACAGTTTTGAAGTTGCTTTCTCTCCCCTCTCTCCTTTTCTTTCTATCTCTCTCTCTTTCTATTATTATTGCTCTCATTTCCTCTAGCTCTCTCTCTCTCTGTTTTCTCGTAACCCCTCCTCTTTAATTTTCCCTCTCTCTCACACACTCCCTCTCTGTTTCTTGCTCCCCTCTCACTCCCTCTCTTTTGCTCTACCTCTCTCACTTACTCTCTCTTTATCTCTCCCCTCCTTTTCTCTCTTTCTCTCTCTCTCGCCATTGCCGGTCCTCCATCCTCTCCAGTACTGAGATAAGAAACCAACCACCCTCGCCCCCTCCACATCCATCAGAGGTTTTGCCCCTCTTACCTGTCACTGCAGATCCAGTGGGGTAGCTAGACCTTTGACTGCCTGTGGTGGCCCCTGCGTTTGCCGCCCCGCAACAGCCACAGGTCGGGGATGTGGGGGTGCTGGCAATCCATGTGTTTGCCACAACAGCCGCAGGTAGGAGCGGGGAGAGGCTGACTCGTGTCACCCAGGGCGGACCAGCCCCCAGCCCTCCTTGCTACGCCACTGTGCAGATCTTTTCCTGATAGGATGCCGGACACTCGCTCGCTTCCTCAAACTATCAGGACTCTTCTCCCTCTCCCCACAGGCTCTCGGACCCTCTTCTAGTCTCCAGCAATCCTGTGTCCGTCCCCTCCAATCAGCCATTTGACGTAATCTCACAGTAGTGGTCGAGGTGAGTGGGATCTGAGGAGCACGACGTGCCCATACTTTTTTAATTTAAGCAAAACCGTTCTCCTACTTTTCGAGAAAAGACAACCATCCCGGTGCGGTTCATTTCGAGAGGTGAAATGCTTCAACTGATGTGTAAGGCAGAGAGACAGCTGTGCTGTGAAACTGGGCAGACAGTTAAACAAGCCTTCCTGCCAGATGTCTGCTGCAGAAAGAAGTGTAAATGTGCTCAAAGAGTCAGATTACAAATGTTAAGGGCTCTTGTAAACTGGTATTGTCTTTAATTGATTGATCACTTGAAGCTTCCGGATGACACAGATTTATTTTAAGTGGTATTGCAAGCGAGTTACCAGCTGAGCTGCGGAGTGTGTGTTTATAAAAGACAGTTATAAAAGAATTGCACTACTTACGGTCTGGGTATTACTAAAATATATATATTTTGGAAGCACTTTTTTATCTTAAAATCTTTTTGAACATTTTGCAGCAGCCTATCTTATACTGTGTGTAATGCAGGTATCCAATAATGACTTGCATATTCCCAGGGCTTTCTGTCACAGACTGGGACTTTCTAGCACTAAACATACATTAGTCACTATCCTCAACCAATTAGTATTCATGACCCACTGATTAACTTAACTTTCACTTCTTTTTCCTTTAAGCTGTGTGTTATTTTCTATGTAGTTACCTGAAGGTGAAACTCTGAAAAAAGTTACAGAATATATATATTTTTGTGCCATGTTTTTGACCCCGCCCCCATGATAAGTCGCCTGCCCCATCACGCGCAGCATCACGTTCCCATACTTTTTTTTTAATGCACTTTGAACGCTGGTATACAACAATCAAATATCCTTTCCTTATCCAGAGTCATTGGTGGGCTCTCTCTCTCTCACTTTCACTCTCCCTCTCCCTTTTCATCTCCCTCTCCCTACATTGTAAGATCCTCCCCCCTGCTGTACCAGAGATCCTCTCTTTCTCCCTCCGGACACTGAAGGGCCTGTTCTTTCTAAATCCATTGCCCCCACTTTAAGATTTTCAAGGTTCTTCTGGCCCATTCCTTTTTCAGCCAGCAAACATGCTGTCTTTCTCCAGGCACCAAATCTTCTCTACCCCTTTGCAGCTGCATCTGTACCCAGTTGCGGCTGATGCCTAGAAGCAGCAGTGGGGCGGGTGGGGGGTGAAGGGGTGGGGGGGTAATCGCTGCCTTTCCTGTGTCCTGTCCCGTCCTCTTCCAGGCTTCTTGTGAGAAACAGGAAGCAGGAAGAACCAGGGCTCCCACACAATAAACATCGTTTACCACGAAACCAGAACATCGCATGGCATTACAACGTGGTTGTTACAACGACCACGTTGTTACAATGCATGCCATTACTCCGCAAGTCAAAACGACTTGCTCTAGGGGTCATAAGGTGTTGGATTTAAAATCCAACACCTTCCCTACTGTTGCACAGACTGGAGTTGGATTAGTCAATTATGCTATTCCAACATCCAGCATCCCCCTCTAGAGCAAGTTGTTGTTGCGACTTGCAGAGTAATGACATGTGTTGTTACAACACAGTCGTTGTAATGACCACGTTGTAATGGCATGCGTAAAAAAAGCATGCGAGGTAACGTGGCATATTCCTCTCACGCTCCCCACAGCCAATCACAATGCTGCAATGCAGCGTTGTGATTGGTCTGAGCGCGTGACATGGCCCTCAACCAGGAGCTGGAGGGGTGGACATGTTCCTCATGCAGGCTATAATGCAGCCTGCATGGCGAACAGGGAAAGTGCACATGACTGTTTTGGGCAGCCCGAGAGGAACGACCAAACAGTCCTTGTGCACTTAGAAGTGTTCTACCATTCCTCCCTTGATCTGCAGCCCCGCATCCTTCACGTATGCTGTCACAGCAGGAGGATAAAATAAAATGATAATAAAATTACGTTATTATCATTATATTTTTTCCATTCTATTGCTGCCTCCTGGCAGTGGGGTAACGCTCCTCCACCTTAGCAAAGGAGGCGCCATTGTCTGTACCTCTTGGTTCAGGGTCGGATTGGTTAGGCGGGCAATGGGCCAGTATTTGAGTTGCAGCTGCGGGGGGGGGGGGTATTGGGATCCTGAGCGGCCTTTCCGGAAGCAGGTGGGCCTCTATTACCTCCTTTTTACCAGGGGTGCCGAGATGTCACTCCCAGTCTCCCCCTGAGCTGATCCATAAATGTATTCAGATTGAACAGGGGTGGGTGGCCAGAGCAGAAGTGGCCCCACTTATGGTCAGGTGTGTTTCACCATTGTGAACCAATCCATGCACAAAGAGTCCTGGCAACATTTGCATTTTTTAAAGTAAATAAAGAATCTCGCCCCCACCTCCTTCTCTCTATAACACTTAAAACACTCAAGCAGGTTTTGCGAAAAGGAAGAGGCGCAATCTGCAAATTTCGGGCACTTTTCTTTTATGGTCCCTGGGTCTATTTCTTTATCCCAGTCTAACCTGTCTTGGGCCCCCAACTCTGCCTCCTGCATCTTCTTCATCTGGTTGGTTCATTGTTGACTGCTGGTGACCTCCCTCTTCGTCTTGTTCTTTTCTCTTCCAGGTCAAGGCCTCCAGTGTTACTCCTGCACCGCTTCCATATACGGCCATTGTACAACAAACGACAGAGCAAAGGTGTACTGCGCAGACGTCAACCAGAAATGTGCCACCATCAAAGTGTCATCACGTAAGTCTGGACCTGACAATGAGTACATGCTCTGCATGGCATGGGCGACAAAGCTGCCAACACTCACAGGGCCACCTTGTGTCACACAATCTCAGTTCTCCTCACACAATCTCCTGGTGACGAAAAGTCGATATCACACAGGGGCATAAGGGTTTTCAGCTCACCAGCTCTGCTGAGCCGACGCCCATCAGGGGTTCTGCGATCTCCCTGGGATGTGGGTATCAACTTTAAAAGAATTTGTAAGTGTTTTGGGGGGAGGGCTGCTCAAAGCCCCGCCCATCTTCTTGGCCTCATCCTCTTTATCACACATAAAGCTGGTGAGGCAGTGAAAGCACAAATCCCTGCCCCCTCTTCTTGGCCCTGCCCCAGCCGTGGTCGGTAGTAGGAGTAACTGCAGGGCGGTGACGTGGGGAGGGGGAGGGGCAGGGTGGGGGGCAGTAAACTATGGATTATGGAGGTTTACTGGTAAGTTAACATATAAATTAATAAAACAAATTTCGTTGCGTGCACTGCATCCCCAACTGCGATGCTGTGCACGCAACGAAATTTGTTTTATTAATTTATATGTTAACTTACCTGTAAACCTCCGTAATGAATAGTTTACTACCCCCCACACTGCCCCTCCACCTCCCCACGTCACCGCCCTGCAGTTACTCCTACTACCGACCGCGGCTGCCCTGCCCCCTTCTTCTTCTCACATGTGGAATTATTTTAGAGGATGGCTGATCTGAGGCAGGCTGATTGGATTGGTCCACTTTAAGTTAGGTACTGCCTGTAGGGGAGAGGATGTGGTGTGAAGGCCAGCGCTGCCAACTTTGAATCCAGGTTCAAGTCTCAGCGTCGGCTCAACAGCCTGTGATTCTGCACAAATCACTTATTCTCTCTGCCTAAAAATGAATGTGTCCTTATGCAATATAACTGGTGCTCATGTAAAGTACTGCAATACCTTTTGGTCAAATTCGTGCTATGTAAAACAAAACAAAAAACACATTAAAAGTAGCACTGTGGACACCGTGAGTCTGCCACGGTGACGGACGACAGGAAGGAAAGGGCTGGTTCAGTTCCACTGGCTTTGATTAGTGTTTTAGGAATTTTATGTACATTTGTCTAATAAGTGACAGTGAATTGACATGTTGACGCTAATTCCCAGAAAATATATTTGTTCAATGAGACGGGCCATTGTCGTATACAGACACACATTTTGTTTAAGTATTGAGAATTTTTTTTATCAGAAATAAAACAATGTTATGTGTTGTGTGTTGTGTTGTGTGTTGTGTTATGTTTTGTGTTATGTGTTATGTGCTGTTTTATGTGTTGTTTTATGTGTTTTTTTGTGTTTTATGTGTTGTTTTGTGTTGTTTTATGTGTTG
This sequence comes from Triturus cristatus, assembly GCF_964204655.1. Taxonomy (NCBI): domain Eukaryota; kingdom Metazoa; phylum Chordata; class Amphibia; order Caudata; family Salamandridae; genus Triturus; species Triturus cristatus. Next base: position 363,682,384 of record NC_140580.1, read on the forward strand.
TGGTGTCTTATGTGTTGTGTTTTGTGTTGTGTTGTTTTGTCTATTGTTATATGTTGTGTTTTGTGTGTTGTTTGTTGTGTTGTTTTGTTGTGTGTTGTGTTGTTTTGTTGTGTGTTGTGTTGTTTTATGTGTTGTGGTGTTTTATGTGTTGTGTTGTTTTGTGTTGTGTTTTGTTGTTTTATATGTTGTGTTTTGTGTTGTTTTATGTTGTTTTATTTGTTTTTTTATGTGGTGTGTTGAACTATAGGCACTTACATTGCACACATACACCACTCGTTTCTTGGCACTGAAACAACAAATGTCCCTCAGGAAGTGATATACTGTAACATGTTCAGAACTATACAGAACTTTCTGCAGGTCAGAGGAAGAGGGGGACTGTAGAGATTTAAGTTGCGTTTAGCTAGAAACATTTGTGCAGTGAAAAATTCTGTTCATGTCTGAAGAAAACGCTGCTCAATTACAAGGAAGTGGCGACAGAGATATATAGGGCCACATATATCAATATTGTAAATAGTGGTTACCGAATTGCGATTTGCTGCGCATCGCAATTACGTAATTGCTATTCCTAATGTATGAAACTCCATGAGTTTCATTTAGCAATTCTAGGTGGGTCACAAATTGACCTACCTCATGAATATTAATGAGGTAGGTAGCAATTTGCGACTCATTGGCAATGGCTAAAATCATGGGGATGGTGGCCTGCTGGGGTCAGCAGACCACCATGTCTGTGATTGTTTTAAAATAAAACAATAATTTTTTATTTTAATGCAGCCCATTTTCCATACAGGAAAACAGGTTGCGTTTAAAAAAGGAAAATGAAAAGTTTTATTTTAATTTTTTAAGAGTAGGCAGTGGTCCATGGGACTACTGATTGCTCTGAAAAAAATGTTTGTGCTACCATTCTTAAAGGGGAAGGGGTCCTCTCTGGGGACCCCTTTTCCTTTGAGGAGGGTTACCACCAACTTGAAGTTGGTGGTAAAATGTGAATGTTTTGCTACTGCATTTCGGTCCCAAAACAGATAATAGGTCATACGAAAGCCATTGCTTTTGATTTGGGGGATATGGGTCTGTCGTGCAAGTTTTGGATTGGTGTTCTTATCATGATTTTAGTAGTCTTTTGGTTTTAATTTGTGCCCATAACTGCACTTTAACTTTGTTTTTAAATGAATTCCTACATTTTTTAAACAAATGTTAAGTTGTAATAATCAAAGCTAATAAGAACTTCACTTTGCCTTTGATTTTTAGGTGGTACATTTTTGGAGCTTTTTTGATCATACCAGATGCAACATTTTGCTGTGTCCAACCTGTAACGGACCTACCGGCATGGCTTAAGACCATGTGTAGCTTGGTTTGGCTAACTCACCGCAGATGGCCATCTTCGGCCACCATACACTATGGGGACCTGCCCCAAGTCGGGTCCTGGACCAACCCACCCGCACAGCGTTTGGGTAGCCAAGTAGAGGCAGGCCTCCTTTTCTGTATTTTTTTTTTTGCATTTGCGGATCTTAATTCAGGGATCAAGTGGGAATTACACAAATACAAATCACACATTATATTTGAAAGTTTTAGGCACAAGGAAATGTAGTGATGTGCCCCTAGTTCCATGATATGAGTCAAGCGCCGAGGCCGGGATTTTAGCCTGTGTCCAAAAGTTCCAAGGTCAGCCTTTCCAACCACTAGTCTGCATTTCCTCCTAGCTCCTCGCCTTTAATTGGGGTGTTCTCATGAAGAAACATTATGATAGACACTTACACTAAAGGAGAAATGTACTAACTATCTGCAGCAGGCTTGTGTCACAAAGTGAGGCAAACCCAGTGCAAAGTGCTGCTCTGGGATTTTCTTTCTAACCCAAATTCTGATTTGCATTGGACAGTAGTTATGCACTATTTTACAATAATTTGCATCAAGGGGGCAAGCCTTTGGTGGAACATGGGTGCTTCCATGAAACCACGAGTTTTAATACAAATCCCTATTTGCTTACATAGATTTGCACCAAAAATGTATGCCTCCTTGAGGGAGGTGTATGTAAGACAAAGGTTAACTGCTCTCAAAACTTTTATATCTTTGCATGTGTGCTGTATTCTACAGCACAAATGCAAAGTTATGAAAGTATTAGGCTGCGTCAAAGCATACTATTTTCTACTGGAAGCGTTTCTTTCAGTAGAAAACCTTTTCATGATATCGAGTAGACACACAGTTGCACCATGGTCCAGGGTGCGACTGGGGGTGAATGTTTACATTGTTCTGCATTCCATCATGTTCTTTTTGCTTGTGTAGCCCTAAATGGTGCAGTTATGCCCAGATGTTGGTCCCACACTCTCCACACCACTATGTTCAAGCTAGCCTGGTTGATAAGGGGTAATACCCTGAAACTGGTCCCAGGATGCTTGTTTCTGCTCCAGGGAGGACCCGACTTGGCAGTTCGGGTGTACAAACTGGGGTGGCATGGTGAGCAAAAGAACAATGGATTTAACCCAGATCTGTGACTGGGGGTGAATGTTTGATTAGTTCAGCATTACGTCCATCATTTTATTTTTCTTTTGTCGCCCTAAATGGGAAGGGTATGCCCAGATGTGAGTCCTGTGCTCACTGTACCATTGGATGCAAGCTAGCCTGGAAACTGGTCCCAGGATGCTTGTTTCCGTTCCAGGGAGGACATGGCTTGGCAGTTTAGGCTGGACTGTTCCCATTAGGAGCAGGGTCAAGACTGATTTGCATATGGCTGCGTCCCAACATGGGTGGTGTGGTGAGCAACAAAAAAAAAACGATGGATTAAACCCAGATCTGTGACTGGGGGTGAAGGTTTGCATTATTCAGCATTTGCTTTTGGCTCAAGGGAGGCAAAAGTGTTCCAGCATAGGGGGAGGGAGAAACAACACCATATGTTAGTAAATATGCCTTTTTTCTGTTTCCTCCGTTTGACGCAGCGCAGCACAACGCACTTTGGTTGCTGCGTTGTGCTGCTTGTTAGTACACTTCCACCAACCTTCCTTTATAGCAGGCATCCCACGACAGAATTTTATTTTGATTTGAATAGCCAACTCTCTGTCTCGGTCTTTCTTCTCTCATAAAGACAAAAGCAAACTCTCTCTCTCTCTGTCTATACTTTCAGACAATGCTTCCTAAGACCTCAACACCAAGATTCTTCCGAGCTCAACACAATATGATTTCAGCTTTTCCCATACTGAACCTAAAACAGGTGCCCAGGCTCTCCTCTGTGCTGAAACAATTCTCTGGAAACTATGGGCCGGATGTAAGAAGCTTATTTCTGTCCGCAAGCAGCCCGATTCACTATATTCATCCCAAAAGTATCAACACATGAAAACACACTGTAATTAAACAGCAGTACATGCTTCAACCAATAAATGATGCTGCATTCATAGTTCATCTCTTTGATAGTGTTAAGGGTGCTATGATATAATCTCATCTGTAAGATTACTTAGGGCATTGGTAATTGCATCTGTCACATCAACAGTGTTACAATGAGCTCTGCATTTGGTGTTCAAGTTATGGTTTGCATCTCTTTGTTGTGAGGTATAGATTGCGGTCCTCACCATATGTTGGAGCCGGCCTCGTGGCATGGTCCTGTTCCCCCTCGCTGAGCCGCACGAGGTCCCATGCACCTCGGGGATCCTCCATTTTGGATTGTACGTGACTCTACGTAACCACCTACGTGACCCCGCTTCACCCGGCCTCGGTCCCAGCGAGGCCCGACATCGAGACGCCAACCCCTGGCCAGGGGGATACCACGCGAACCCTACCCACTCCCGGCGGAGGGCAGTATCGATGGGACCCCCAACCGTCCTTCCACACCTAGGTGCGATCGCCCCACAGCTCTCTGGGGCCTGGCGCCTCTCCTGCCCGGCCTCTCCGCCCCCTCCGGGCGCAAGGGTCCGGACATCAAAGGGCTCCAGTCCTATATCTGGGGCGACCCGACAACAGGACAACAGTTGTATCCTGGAGTCAAGAGCCCTGCTGATCGGATCGCGGCTGACCCTACGGAAGAAGACTCATCCTGAACCCACACTCTGAGCCCTGCTGACGACGTCGCGGCTCCACCGTGCTTAAAGACCTTCACGAACCTTTGGGGCCCTGCTGACGCTGTCGCGGCTCGACCTTGTTGAACCTTACCATCAGAGCCCAGCTGACCTCGTCGCGGCTCGACCGAAGCGGACCTACCACCGGAGGCCTGCTGACTGTGTCGCGGCTCGACCCAAGCGGAACTACCACCCGAGCCCTGCAGACGCCGTCGCGGCTCCCCACGTCCGAGCCGCTCTGAGACCAGCACTCAAGGTCTGGCGCCGAGCCCTCCCGTACCTGGTTGGTACTAAGACTGTCCCGCTACCCTATCCCTCTAAAAGACATTGAGACTCTTACTGGATCCCTCGATTCCACTGTAAATATTGAACGTACTACTGTTGATAAAGAACCAAGTCAAGCAACTGATACCGAGTCCTGTGTGGTGGTATTACTGGGCCTAGTACGATCATAGGAGAAAGACCTCCCCGAGGGGGCTTCTCAGCGGCGCTCGGCTATAACTTTGCGGTAGAAGGGTGCCCCGGAATAGTCTCCCCGACTCCCCGGTGGTCCTCCCTCCAACACCATAGCTCACCAATTACGATGGGTTTTAATTTTTAATTCACAACCATGACTGCACTTTAACTGTGCGTTTTTTATGTGTTATGTGAATTTCTAAGGTTTTCCTAAACATATGTTAAGGAGTCATAACCAAAGCTAACCATAGTTTCGATTTAACTTATGAATTTTTTCAGTTAATATAAATTTGGTCTAATAATTCACTGATATTGGAGCAACTACACTAATAAAAGAGCATTTGCACATTTATTACTAAAGTGCAAACTTTAAATTCGAATTTATTAACACAGCACAGAAAACTTGACATGAGAAAGAACTTTCACGGCATCACAGAAAAAATTTAACATTCACTCTACACAGGGACACATCTCCTAAGAGTCATATTCATGTGATTTTACCATTGGCACGAACCAGAGATGAGTATGTGCACAAAATATACTATGTTATTTATTTACCATTGTTGAGGGAGGCAAGGGGCATCAATGCCAGTTCAAGGCTCCGTCTTTCATGAGTCACAGCCCCTGTCGTAAGAAGGGATGTGCTTTCCCATTTTAGCCTCAAACCACAATTTTGCTCCTGCTTACAACCCAAACTGCTGGCAGATTTACACCAAACTTGGAATGAAAGTAGAACTTTACTCACAAAGCATGCTTTTGTTCGTTTGGTGCAAATCTGTTCAGTAGTTTTTGAAATATAAATATCTTTAAAAGTTGTTGGATGGACTTTAAAGCAGTGTTTACCAAACTATTGGTCACAAACGACAAGTGGGGCGTGGGCAATTTTTGGTGGGTGGTGAAGACCAAGCAGGAAATAAACAAGCCTTTAAATTCTGTATTTATCTTGTCACATCTGCTGTGCTTCAAAGACTGAGGGCAAATGTCAAGCTATGTCTTCTGACAAATTGCAGCATATTTTTTAACTTGGGGATTGATATTTACAAACTCCTCTCACTTTGCAGCCAGAGAAAGAAAGTAAAGTACATTATGAGCCAATCTTGCTCGTGTACAAGGTGTTAAAGGAAAGGATGTAGGATTACATTTTTGTGAAAACACAACAAAATGTAAATGAACTCTACATATTCAGCAGTTAGGACAGCAAAAATTAAGCACATTGTCATTCTGAAGTGTGATGGAAGCAAAGATTTCAACACCAACAAAATAACAAAATGCTTTACTTGGTGTTGCACAAATCATAGTCACAGACATGCAATTTCCACACTTTATCATTTGTGTGCTGTATCGTTTTATCGGTTTAACTGAATGTCTGTGCAAATTTAGTTAATGATGCTCCATCTATCGTAGATTTCACCGCCTGGTGCACTACACTATGGCACTCGACGAGTGCTAGAGTAATTACTTTTAATCAATGCTTACAAAACTCATCATGAACATTGCAACATATAGACTCCAATAACGTAAACAAATAATGCTCTAAAACATATACGATCGTAATTTACCAACAATAATGCTTCTTTTATTGAGCTGGTTTACAGTCCATCCAAATCAGGAATACTTCAGGTCATGAATGACAAAATATGTTGATATGAACTTCATAATACAATGTTCAATTCCCAATGCATTTCGGCGATCTGCTCCGCCCTTCGTCACGGGTAATCTACAATTCAAATTAACGTCAATGACTATATACATAAATTGCATTCTAGAATAAAAACTAAAAATAACAGTGCACATCAAAGGAGTACACAAGGTCCCAATAGAGAAGGTTAAATGGAAATAGTCGGGTATAGATGAAGTTGTCTATTGTGAATAAAAAAGATACCAACAACTGAATAAGAAAAACCAACAAACAGGCCAAAGGCAGAGAAAAAAGAAAAAAAAAAAAAGCCGTCACAAGTGATGTGATCATCAAAAATATGAATGAAGTGAAGCAGCCACCATCCCATGAATGAGTCTTAATCCATGGCGATCAAAGAAAGTGTAACCGTACCTCAGAAGTTCAAGAGAGTCAACCTGGTAAATCAAATCCATAAAACACACAGCCCCACAAATATCTGTAGAAAATATGGCCAAGAAGAATGAGGTGGTACTGTGGTAAAACCGGAATCACCTAGCAACCATGTAGTGACTGTGCAGTTGATAAAATCTGCAACAAAACAAATGAAATGGCCCTCTATGTAATGATCTGCCAACACACTGAAAGCATGAGTGATACGGAGTATCAAGTACTCACCAGTGTATACTGAATCAGAGAGCTGATGCGACCTATTGCCACAGTTCACTTGTGAAATTCCGACAAAGAAACCGAAGGAAACCGAAAACAAAGCAGTCAAAAAGTCAGGAATAAACTAAGTAATCCACTCATAGTACGTCTAACACACCAATGCACAGAAACGACTCACGGTAAAGAGAGCGCGCTTGCATTGAATTAATTGATGTTGCGAAAAATAGAAATCCTACTTCATGGCTTGTCAAGTTGTTGGCATGCCGTTACTTACAACCACCTTCCACGAACCTGAAAAGCCCGTAAATCAACCTGTGTGATTACCACCCGCCTCATCTGAATTAAACGTCCGGAGGACTACACGAACCCGGTCACAAGCAGGAAGACATGCCAACACCGATTGGGGTTATAATTGCAAAACCGGAAAGTGACCACGACATATACCTCGTTGTCACGTGACGCTAACACAGAAGTAATACTATAGGTGAAGAATAGATCGCATTTAAGGAAACAAAGCCGAAATAAAACCGCCCGCAGAGCAACTAGTGATCATGCATGTGTTAAATTAATACAGAGTGAAAATCAGCAGAGACCGGAGAAATTCATGCCAAGAGGAAATTTACTGTTGCATGTACAAGGATCATAATCCAACGACTCTGCTTTAAATAAAATAAGGTGTAACAGCCTAATGAAGTACATTGCAAAATTAAACAGAGGGAAAATGAAATTTACATGGATATAATGCATGTTTTCAACAGAACCCTATAACATCAATCATGCAGGTACAGTACAGAGCCTTCAATTATTGCATGACAATTGTCTGATGATGTATTGATGTTGTAAAGGTTACTTCACAAATGTTGCCAATTTAACACAGATGCACAAGGTTGGTAGTACATCAGCCAGGATTAATATTGACCATGCGTTTAATGAGCGATACCTAAGGTGAAATGGAACTGCTTCACAAACATTAGAAAAGGGTGAATGAATCACAGCAAATATATATAACAATTCCTAAGAACATGTATCCATAGGAAATAACTTAGACATGAAACATTGAAGTGACAACATAAAAAGTCACAATGCATAAGGTAAATAAAACATACAGAAGCACTAGCGGCCACCTGAAGCTACCGGTGGTCATATAAAAAAATAATGAAAAATTGTGTTTGAAAAACAAAACGAGAGCTGTATGTTGGTCTTAGCAGTCAATTTATATAAAGCAGGAGAATTCAATCTTCTCATTAAGTCCCCTTGGTATCAGAGTGTCCAGGTTACGAATCCAAAATGATTCGCATTGTGACAGTATTTTGGACATGTCTCTGTCAACTCTGATTGGCACTACTTCTAAAACTGTAAATCTTAGCTGAGCTATGGAATGATTGAGAAGATGCCAATGAACAGCCAAAGGTGAGGTACTTGTCTTAGTATGGATCCGACTTTTATTCTCAGTTATGCTTGTGCGTAAGGGTATTTCTGTTTTTCCTATGTAGTGAAGAGCACATGGACATTGATCATGTAAATCATGAAGCGGCTGTTGCAATCCGCTGTGAAATTTTAATTGATCTTCTTACCAGACCATGGGTGGTGTATGAAATTGCCAGAAATTACGTTGTTGCAATGCGAGCAATTGAAACATCGGTGCATACCCTTGTGATCTTTCTTAGTATCTAATCCTTCTTGGTTAAGAATTTCTTTTAGGTTCTCTGACAGTTTGTAAGCAAAGATGGGAGAGTTGGCAAACAGTCCACGAAAATTGGGTTCTGTCTGCAATAAATCCCACCGCTTAAGTACTGCTTGCTTAATGGCTGCTGAGGAAGTGGAATAGGTTGACACAAAGACTGATCTGTTAAGTGGTGGTTTCACTTGTTTTTGGAGTAAAACATCTCTTGATATCTGATTAGCTCTCATTTCAGCATAGTCAACTACTTCCTTGGGGTAACCCCTAGACAGAAATCTATTTCTCATGCCAGTAATGAACTGAATAACTTTTCTGGATGAGATGTGCTACGTTTCACCCTCAAAAACTGGGAATAAGGTAAATGGTGTTTTAATGGAGAGGGATGAAAACTAAAAAAAAGAAGGGAGTTGTTGCGATCAGTGGGTTTTTTGAAAACTAACGTGGAAATGCTGGTACCAGAAATATCAATAAGAACATCCAGATAAGATATTTGATGTTGATCTAGTGTATATGTGAACTTGATTCTTGGATGTTTCATATTAAGCATGTTCAAATTGTTGATAAGCATGTCTTTTGTGCCCTGCCACATGATGAATATATCATCAATATATCTCCTGTATAGGATCAAATGATCGGACCAGTCTGAATCAGATAAAATGTGGGCCTGTTCAAATTGCATCATATAGATATTGGCATAACTCGGGGCTCCAGAAAAGCCCATGGACGTGTCATTGGCTTGCAGAAAAAATCTGTCTTGCCACCTAAAATAGCTATGAAACAAGGCAAATTGTCAAAGTTGAAGTAAGAATACTTTGTTGGCTTGAATTTCTTCCTGTCTTAGAAGAGCCCATTCTACCGCTTCAATACACTCAGAATGAGGAATTGAAGTGTATAGGCCTGTTACATCAATGGTACAGAGCCAAATCTCAACGCCTGATGGTATAACCAATTCTTGAAGAAGTTTAAGAAGATGTGTGGTGTCTTGCAAGTAAGTACTACTAGATTGTACTATTGGCTGCAGAAAAGTATCCAAATAGTGCCCCAGTGGTTCATGAAGGGAGCCACAGCCCGACAAGATGGGTCTTAAAGGGGGATCATGTAGTGATTTGTGCACCTTAGGCAACATTTAAATTGAAGGGCGCCTAGGATATCTGATCACCAGAAACTCTTGAGTTTTGTCAGAAATCCATGCTAGGTCTTTGGCTTGCTCTACTAGCTCTACCAGGGACTTCTTGAACTCTTCTGTGGGATCTTGATTAGGTGGTATGTAAGTAGTGTAATCTTGGAGCATCATTTCAATCTTGGTCTCATAGAAGCTACGGTCCAAAATAACCCAAACTCCCCTTTTATCGGCAGGAATCAAGTAAATGGATTTGTTGTGTCTGAGAGCCTTCAAAGCAATTTTGTCTGATGTGGATAAATTGCTATGTTTTGGAAGAAACCATGGATAAAAGTGCAATATCTTTTTTTACCAAGGTTTCAAAAGAGTCTATCACCTTGAAAGTGCTGAGGCACTATTTGGATACTTTCATGCAGCCAATTGTACAATCTAGTAGTACTTACTTGCAAGACACCACGCATCCTCTTAAACTTCGTCAAGAATTGGTTATACCATCAGGCGTTGAGATTTGGCTCTGTACCATTGATGTAACAGCCCTATACACTTCAATCCCTCATTCTGAGGGTATTGAAGCGGTAGAATGGGCTCTTCTAAGACAAGAAGAAATTCAAGCCAACAAAGTATTCTTACTTCAACTTTGACAATTTGCCTTGTTTCATAGCTATTTTAGGTGGCAAGACAGATTTTTTCTGCAAGCCAATGACACGTCCATGGGTTTTTCTGGAGCCCCGAGTTATGCCAATATCTATATGATGCAATTTGAACAGGCCCACATTTTATCTGATTCAGACTGGTCCGATCATTTGATCCTATACAGGAGATATATTGATGATATATTCATCATGTGGCAGGGCACAAAAGACATGCTCATCAACAATTTGAACATGCTGAATACGAAACATCAGAGAATCAAGTTCACATATACACTAGATCAACATCAAATATCTTATCAGGATGTTCTTATTGATATATCTGGTAACAGCATTTCCACGTCAGTTTTCAAGCAACCCACTGATCGTAACAACTGCCTTCTTTTTTCTAGTTTTCATCCCTCGCCATTAAAACACCATTTACCTTATTCACAGTTTTTGAGGGTGAAACGTATCACATCTCATCCAGAAAAGTTATCCAGTTCATTACTAGAAATGAGAAATAGATTTCTAACTTGGGGTTACCCCAAGGAAGTAGTTGACTCTGCTGAAATGAGAGCGAATCAGATATCAAGGGATGTTTTACTCCAAAAACAAGTGAAGCCACCACTTAACAGAGAAATCTTTGTGTCAAACTATTCCACTTCCTCAGCAGCCATTAAGCAAGCAGTACTTAAGCGGTGGGATTTATTGCAGACAGAACCCGATTTTCGTGGACTGTTCGCCAATTCTCCCATCTTTGCTTACAAAAGGTCACTGAACCTAAAAGAAATTCTTAACCATGAAGGATTAGATACTAAGAAAGATCACAAGGGTATGCGCCGATGTTTCAATTGCTCGCATTGCAGCAACGTAATTTCTGGCAATTTCATACACCACCCATGGTCTGGTAAGAAGATCAATTTAAATTTCACAGCGGATTGCAACAGCTGCTTTGGGATTTACATGATTCAATGTCCATGTGCTCTTCACTACATAGGAAAAACAGAAATACCCTTAAGCACAAGCATAACTGAGAATAAAAGTCAGATCCGTACTAAGACAAGTACCTCACCTTTGGCTGTTCATTGGCATCTTCTCAATCATTTCATAGCTCAGCTAAGATTTACAATTTTAGAAGTAGTGCCAATCAGAGTTGACAGAGACATGTCCAAAATACTGTTACAACGCGAATCATTTTGGATTCGTAACCTGGACACTCTGGAACCAAGGAGACTTAATGATAAGATTGAATTCTCCTGCTTTATATAAATTGACTGCTAAGACCAACATACAGCTCTCGTTTTGTTTTTCAAACACACTGTTTCATTATTTTTTTATATGACCACCGGAAGCTTCAGGTGGCCATTAGTGCTTCTGTATGTTTTATTTACCTTATGCATTGTGACTTTTTATGTTGTCACTTCAATGTTTCATGTCCAAGTTATTTCCTATGGATACATGTTCTTAGGAATTGTTATATATATTTGCTGTGATTCATTCACCCTTTTCTAATGTATGTGAAGCAGTTCCATTTCACCTTAGGTATCGCACATTAAACGCATGGTCAATATTAATCCTGGCTGATGTACTACCAACCTTGTGCATCTGTGTTAAATTGGCAACATTTGTGAAGTAACCTTTACGACATCAATACATCATCAGACAATTGTCATGCAATAATTGTAGGCTCTGTACTGTACCTGCATGATTGATGTTATAGGGTTCTGTTAAAAACATGCATTATCTCCATGTAAATTTCATTTTCCCTCTGTTTAATTTTGCAATGTACTTCATTAGGCTGTTACACCTTATGTTATTGAAGGCAGAGTCGTTTGATTACGATCCATGTACATGGAACAGTATATTTCTTCTTGGCATGAATTTCCCTTTACTCTCTGGTCTATGTTGATTTTCACTCTGTATTAATTTAACACATGCATGATCACTAGTTGCTCTGCGGGCGGTTTTATTTCAGCTTTTTTTCCTTAAACACGATCTATTCTTCATCTATTCATCACCTATAGTATTTCTTCTGTGTTAGCGTCACGTGACAACGAGGTATACGTCGCGTCACTTCTCTGTTTTGCAATTATAACCGCAATCGGTCTCGGCATGTCTTCCTGCTTATGACAGGGTTCGTGTAGTCCTCTGGACGTTTAATTCATGTGAGGCGGGTGGTAAGGGGGGCTTGAGGGGGGCAGCCTACCGCACGGAGGTCTCCCCCCGGGCCGTTTAGGAGGGGTGGGGGGGGTGGGGGGCTGGCCCGCGCCGGTCATTTTAGAGTTTGGGCTTGTTTATTTGTAGCCCAAAAGGAGCCCAAGCATAAATGCTTTGGGCTCCTTCTTTCCAGCCACCATTTTAGGTTTGGTGACCTTGTAGCTGGGAGCTTAGGCTGAGGTAGTTTTTTTGCGTGAGGTATTTTCTTGGTTGAGTTTTTTGTGTCATAGTAGTGTTAATTTTGAATGGCGGTTGAGGATTACCGCGTTTTGGAGGCCCTCCGGATCCTGAATGAAGCGGGCCGGATGGACCTTGTGATCGGTGAGGTTTCAGGACCATCGCGCCCTGCTCGTCAGGCTTCGGCGGGCGTGGCAGCGGCGGTGGCTGCCTGCACATCGCCGAAACGCCCACGAATACTGCCGGTAAGTGAGCGGGGCCGCCCGCGCCTTAAAAAGGCAGCCCCTGCTCGTTTGTTGCAGCCTGGGGTAGGGGGAGCGTTGGTGGAGGCGAGCAGTATGGGCGGAGGGGGTGGGGATGTGAGGCACGAAGCGGGTGAGCTGGCAGCATTTCTTTTACCTGGCGAGCGTTCTTCTTCCTCCCCCGCTTTAAGAGTGAAGTGCGGGGGAGGGCGAAGCAGTAAGCGGCGTTCTGCTTCGCTGCCTTCTGCGCCAGTGAAGGCAGGGATCTCTGAGGCCGGGCGGGTAGGGGGCTCGGGCAGGTCATTTTCGGGAGGGGCGACTGCACTGGGCATGTCTTTTGGAGGCGATGAAGGTGTTTCCCTCTCTGTGCGCGCGCATGATTTATCGGGGCTTACTAGCGGCGCGGAGAGAATCGGAGGCGCTCACGCATTGAGCGTATTTGCGGCGGGGGAGTCCTCAACTGGGAATTTTTCCAATGCGCATACGGGTGGGGCAGAGACTGTGTCGTTTCTGGAGGGGGACACAAGGGAGGCATTGTTAGATAGCCCTCTATTGTTTTCTTCCCCTTTTTCTGTGAGGGGTGAAACAGGCTCTGTTGGGGGGACTCTTTGGGGGAGGGGGAGTGGGCCCAGGTGGGGGGGTGGAGCAGTCAGCAGAAGGTGGTTTCCCCTAGGGAGTATGGGGGTATTGGGGCCCCTCTTTCTTTGCGTTGGGGCGATTTGGGTGCTTTTTTCAAGGGTGGGGAGCAACAGTTTATGGAGACAGGGGTCGGAGGAGCTACATTGGGGGAGGTAGAGGAGAGTGCTAGCGAGTTGGACCCTGCTGGGGGGGGCCCAGCTTGGGAGGGGTTGGATATTTTTCCTTCGTGGGCGGAAGGGGTTCGGGGTCTCGGGGGGGAGCCATTGGAGGATTTTCGGGCCAGGGGGCGCGTGGGGGGGGGGGGTGTGCGGGCTGTCTTTTGAGAAGGTGGGAGCCAGAGGGGGTGAGCAGGCAGGGTTCGGGGGGGTCAGGGATTGGGGTTGGCATCTGCTGTGGCTAAGGCAATGCTGGAAAGGAGCTGGTATGAGGAAGGGGGGTATCCCCCCCCGGGGAGGTATGGTTCATTCAGGGTTTTCTAGGGGTAGGCGGTCTAGGGATAATGTTTTGAGCTTGCAAGGGGTAGGTTTTTCAAATAGTACTCAGGGACCCAGCACACCAGTCCAAACTTTTTCTTTGCAGGACAGGGAGCGTGGCAGTGTGGCGGACTCGGTAGGGCGGGGCGCGGCCCAATTACGCCGAGGAGAAGGGAGGGTGAGGCCTTGCGTGGCACATTCCATACCGGCGGGGGATCCCATCGCGGTCAGCAGACAAAGGTCCAGCGCGACCTCGCTGGCCCCAACGACAAGCAGGTCAAGATGGTCAGCATTAACAACGGACATTGATTTTCACAGAGGTCAACGTATGGGGGAGCACCGGCGGGTACAGTCGGCTCCCCGCAAGGTGGACATTCAGGGGCCGTCAGGGCCAGTTTGGGTCATGCGGGGTCTGGTAAGGCCCATGCTGTTGATTTCGCCACCAGGTGGAGGAGCCAATTTTGCTTGATTATAATGAAGACAGCTCTGAGGAAGGGGAATTGCGGGATGATGAGGAGGGGGGCTCTCTCACGTGTCCCATAGTTTCTTACAGGTTTCAGGAGCGATGCCCTATAAACAGACAGTGGCGGCAGGATCCAAACGAGAGAGCGGCCCATCGGCGAGGGCTCCTCGAATGGGGGATTCATCTGAGAAGTTGGGGCGGCGGTCAGAGTCCGTCCGAGCACCCTCATTAGAGCCAGGTGAGACCGCTAGAACACAGGCCAAACCTAAAATGGTGTCTGTGGGGACGGGGGGATTGGAGGGGTGACGGAGGGGAGATTGCACAAAGGTAGATACGTTAAGGATACGGGGGTAGGCACGGGAGATGCTGGAAAAGCGCTGGGTACCAAGGTTGAGAGTGGGACTAACACAGATGCGGGGGAGGTAAGGAGCCTTTGGTAAGTAAAGAATTGAAAATTAAGAAGCTACCTTACATGGGGGTGACAAAGCCTTTGGGTGCCCATTTAATGCTGTCAACCAAAGAGCGCATATGGAAAGGAGAATACGTTGAGATATTGAAGCTCCTCCATAGGGAGGTGAGGGCCAAAGAGGGCTCTAAGGAAGAGGAGTATGAGTTGGCCAAGCGCCCTAAAGTACCGTTGACAATTGAGAACTGGACAGCAGCGTTTTTGATTTGCGCTAGCGTATACTGCGTGGCTATTTTTAAGTATATGGATGTAATCCGGAAAGCCCAGATTACGGGTAGTGGTTATGCATGGGCTCAATATGATGAAGAGTTCCGGGCATGAATGGCGTGGGACTCGGAGGCAAAATGGGGTGAGTTGGACAATGATTTATGGCAGCATATGATGGGGGCAGCGGCTGGGGGCAAGACCATTTTTACAGCTAGTGGGCTGCCTTTAGTTTATCGGCCCTTTCAGGGGAAGCCCACCCGGGGCGGGGTGGGAGGCGCAGTCGCGACACAAACTGGAATTGGGGCATGCTGGGACTTCAATAAAGTGTTATGCACACGGGAGTACTGCCAGTACCGCCACGAGTGCTCCAAGTGTGGAAAGCGGCATCCCCTTGTTAACTGTTGGGGCGTCAGACCACAGGGTGGACAGCAATGGCAGCAGTCAGGTGCAATCTGGCACTTCGCAGCAAGCCCAGGGCGGTAGGGGAGGTAAGGGAGCACAGGGTACTGGGCCGAAGGGCTCCTACGCCAGTTAGGGTGTCAAAGCTGGGAGAGGCTTTGCAGGGGTATGAGGATTTGAGGGCAAAACAGATACTCTTGGAAGGGTTTCAGTGGGGATTACATTTGGGCTACCGGGGACCAAGGCAGATAAGGTGGGCAGATAACCTGAAATCAGCGGTGGAACATAGCAGGGTTGTGCAAGAAAAACTGAGTAAGGAAGTGCGCAAAGAGAGGATGGCAGGCCCTTTTGATGATTGGCCAATTAAGAATTTGATGATATCACCCATTGGAGTAGTGCCTAAAAAAGAAGAAGGTCAGTTCAGACTGATTCAGCACTTTTCATGGCCAGAGGGGTCTTCAGTGAACGATTTTATTGACGAGGAGGCTGCCTCGGTGTCATATTCCTCGGTTGATGTGGCCATGTCACTAGTGATGACCGCGGGCGCAACTGCAGACATGGCAAAATGTGACATTAAGTCTGCATTTCGGTTGCTTTCAGTCCATCCAGATGATTGGAATCTTCTGGGAATCCATTTAGAGGGTAAATGGTACGGGAACAAAGCATTACCGATTGGTTGCTCTATGTCATGTGCTTTGTTTGAATGTTTCAGCACCTTCCTGCAGTGGCATTTCATGCAGCACACAGGTCACACGTTGGTAACACACTATTTGGATGATTTCTTCATTGTCGGTTCCCCGGGCTCCGCGGAATGCCAGATTGCTCTGGACACTTTCCACGAGCTCATGGAGGAACTGGGGGTGCCTTTGGCACCTGAAAAGACAATGGAACCTGCGACAGCCTTATCCTTTTTGGGAATTGAGATTGATTCTGTTGCAATGTGGGCTCGCTTGCCAGAAGACAAAAAATTGAAAATGCTAGAATTGTTAGACAGAATGTTATCAAAACAGAAGGTGACGGTGAAGGACATTCAGGTGTTACTTGGTCATCTTATTTTTGCCTGCAGAGTGGTCAGGGTGGTGAGGACTTTTTGTAGGCGGTTGGGCCAGGCATTGGCAGGACAGCATTTAGATCACCATCATGTCCGTTTGTCAGCAGGGGTGAAGGAGGATTTGCGTATGTGGTCAGTTTTTCTAAACTCCTTTAATGGAGTGCCACTAGCTAGGGAGGGGATGTTCAAATGTTCTCTGACGCAGCAGGCAGTGATGGTTTTGGCATATATTGGCAGGGCAGGTGGTGCGCGGAGAAGTGGCCGCAAGAATGGAGGAATGGGAGAAGGAGCATAACATTTCTGGCGCTCTTCCCGCTATTGGTGGCTTTGACCCTGTGGGGTGAGGAGTTGGCACATAAGAAGGTGCTTTTTCGTGTGGATAACATGGCAGTGGTGGAGATCGTCAATAGGCAGTCAGCAAGAGATGAGCAGATTTTGAAGTTGTTGCGAGTGTTTGTGCTGGGCTGCCTTAGATATGACATTTCATTCAGAGCCTTGCACATACCTGGAGTGAACAATGACATAGCCGATGCTTTGTCTCGTTCGCAGTGGGGGAGATTCCGTGGGCTGGCCAAGGAGGCGGACAGGACACCGACCCCAATGCCGGATCACCTTTGGTATGTAGGCAACGTAGGGTATTTCAATTGGTGGTAGGTTCACTGTCAGTGTCTACTCGGGCGGCATATGCACTTGCATGGAAGGATTTCTTGGCATCTGGGGCTTTTAGGCGGGAGGAGGTATGGCGTCGTTCTGAGGATGTGATACCGTTTATTTTAGACTTCATTGAGAGAGGCCTTTCCAGGGTTACCATAGCCGGGAAATTAGCAGGTATTTCCTTTATGGGGAAACTGTTCTGGGGCTATTCCCCTTCTGCTGGTGAGGTGGGGAGGAGAATGCTCGAAGGTTGGGCTAGGGTGCAGAGATGATTTCCAGGCTTGCATGTTTGCCACCCTTATGGCGTTCATGTTTTTTGGGGCTTTTCGAGTCTCTGAGCTCCTGGGTACCAAATTGAAACGGGGCATTACTTGGCAAGAGGTGTTTTTTGTTGATAAAGGTTTGCATATTTGGCTGGCCAGTTCGAAAACAGATCAGAGAAGCATTGGGAAAGGTGTTTGGTTGGAGGCAGAGTTTCCCAGTTCTACTTGTCCTCTGCGGTTGGCCCCTCGCTGGAAGACTTTGTCTGGGGGTCGGGGAGAGACTTGGTTTTTCAGCATATCAATGGTGCCCGGGTAACAGATTACCAACTGCGGATGGTTCTGCGTAAAGGTTTGCTGAAAATTGGGTTGGACGGGGTGCAGTATGGAACTCATTCTTTTAGGATTGGGGCAGCGACTAAGCTCACAACAGGGGTTGGCCTCAAGGGGACATTATTCGGCTAGGGCGCTGGTCGTCGGGCTGTTTTCAGCGTTATGTGAGAGGGAACGCGGGGGAGGCGCATGCGTCATCCTCCTTTTTGTGAGTCTCATTCTATTTTTCTCTTTACAGGTTCTGTGGCTGGGCCCCACTCGAAGGAGTTGACTGTTTGGATAGTAGGGCATTCGTTCATCAAATGGGCACAGGTTCAGGCGTGCCAAAGTTATTTTGGGAAAATGTTGGGTTTTGATGAGCATCTTTTTAGAATTGTGTGGAAGGGCAAGGGAGGGATGCTCTGGAGGGAACTTACACCGTGTTTGAATAGAGCGATGGTGAAGGGCCAGTGCCCGGATATTTTGTTGATACATCTTGGTGAGAATGATCTGTGTGAAGTGAAAGGTGTGGTGTTGTTGAGGGCAATGAAGAGGGATTTGTCCCTGGTAAAGGAGCGATGGCCGGGATGCCATGTTTTGTGGACTGAGTTGGTTCCGCGGAGGATTTGGAGAGGGGCGTTGAACCCTAGAGCTTTTGACAGGGCAGAAATTCCAAAATTTCTAGGTTTTGTCGCAGTTTAGGGTTTGGGAGGGTGAGTCACAAAGAAATTAGTTTTGAGGCGGTGGAGTTTTTTAGGGATGATGGAGTGCATTTATCCAGGCTTGGTATGGATCTGTATTTGCTGGAAATTAGGGAAGTTTTGTCAAGATGCTTGAATGTTCAAGGGCATGGACAGGGAGTCTGAAGGGGTTTTTCTTATGTTGGGGGGGCAGAAAGGGGGGTGGGTAGTTTCCTCCCCCCCTTCTTTCTGGGTGGCAGGGGTTATTTGAATTTTGACAGGTTTGGCAGAGGTTTGTTGATTAATTGTTAAGTTGGGTTATCGACAGGGAAAGGATAGGTTGGTTATTTTTGGTTTGGTTACACAGGTTGGGTGATTAACAGATGTAAAGGGGCAGGCAGGGGAGTTTGTTTAACGGACGGGTTGTATTTATAGGTTTATATTGGGTTATACGGTAATGTAATGTTTTGTATTGTTTGAAATGTTGTAATGTACAGGTGGGGGCGGGTTCGAGAAAATTTAGGGGAGGGTGCGGGTTTTAGGTATGTGGTTTATTTAGTGAGGCTTAGTTTTGGAAGGCTTTTGCCGAGGTTTATTAAAATTGTTATGTGCACCTGTTCCAATAAAAGCGGCCTTTTTCACACAGCTCTTGGTCCGTGGTCCGAGCTTCTGCTCCCAGCCACCATTTTAGGTTTGGTGACCCGGTGGCTGGGAGCTTAGGCTGAGGTAGTTTTTTCCCTCCCTCCCTATTTACCCCCCTTTTTTTATTTTTTCTGTAAGTTTAGTCGCGGGTTTTTTCCCTTCATTTTTGGTTTTTCCTTAGGTGGCTTTTGTTGGACAGGTGAGCAGGGTTTTTTTTGCTATGTAATGTCGCTTGGAGCAGGTGCTGTGCGGGGGTTATTTGAATTTTGACAGGTTTGGCAGAGGTTTGTTGATTAATTGTTAAGTTGGGTTATCGACAGGGAAAGGATAGGTTGGTTATTTTTGGTTCAGTTACACCGACTGTAAAGGGGCAGGCAGGGGAGTTTGTTTAACAGACGCGTTGTATTTATAGGTTTATATTGGGTTATACGGTAATGTAATGTTTTGTATTGTTTGAAATGTTGTAATGTATGGGGGGGCGGGTTCGAGGAAATTTAGGGGAGGGGGCGGGGTGCGGGTTTTAGGTAAGTGGTTTATTTAGTGAGGCTTAGTTTTGGAAGGCTTTTGCTGAGGTTTATTAAAATTGTTATGTGCACCTGTTCCAATGAAATTGGCATTTTTCACACAGTTCTTGGTCCGTGGTCTGCTTCCCCCCCACCCCTCCCTCCCAATCACACAGGTTGATTTACGGGCTTTTCAGGTTCCTGTGAGGTGGTTGTAAGTAACGGCATGCCAACAATTTGACAAGCCATGAAGTAGGATTTCTATTTTTTGCAACTTCAATTAATTCAATGCAAGCGCGCTTTGTTTACCGTGAGCCGTTTCTGTGCATTGGTGTGTTAGACGTACTATGAGTGGATTACTTAGTTTATTCTTGACTTTTTGACTGCTATGGTTTCAGTTTCCTTCGGTTTCTTTGTCGGAATTTCACAAGTGAACTGTGGCAATAGGTCGCATAGGCTCTCTGATTCAGTATACACTGGTGAGTACTTGATACTCCGTATCACTCATGCTTTTAGTGTGTTGGATGATCATTACATAGACGGCCATTTCATTTGTTTTGTTGCAGATTTTATCGACTGCACAGTCACTAGATGGTTGCTAGATGATTCCGGTTTTACCACAGTACCACCTCATTCTTCTTGGCCATATTTTCTACAGATATTTGTGGGGCTGTGTGTTTTACGGATTTGATTTACCAGGTTGACTCGCTTGAACTTCTGAGGTACGGTTACACTTTCTTTGATCGCCATGGATTAAGACTCATTCATGGTATGGTGGCTGCTTCACTTCATTCATATTTTTGATGATCACATCACTGGTGACAGCTATTTTCTTTTTCTTTTTACTCTGCCTTTGGTCTGTATGTTGGTTTTTCTTATTCAGCTGTTGGTATCTTTTTTTATTCACAATAGACAACTTCATCTATACCCGACTATTTCCATTTAACCTTCTCTATTGGGACCTTGTGTACTCCTTTGATGTGCACTGTTATTTTTAGTTTTTATTCTAGAATGCAATTTATGTATATAGTCATTGACGTTAATTTGAATTGTAGATTACCCCTGACGAAGGGCGGAGCAGATCGCCCGAAATGCATTGGGAATTGAACATTGTATTATGAAGTTCATATTAACATATTTTGTCATTCATGACCTGAAGTATTCCTGATTTGGATGGACTGAAAACAAGCTCAATAAAAGAAGCATTGTTTTGGGCAAATTACGATCGTAAGTTTTAGAGCATTATTTGTTTACGTTATTGGAGTCTATATGTTGCAATGTTCATGATGAGTTTTGTAAGCATTGTTTAAAAGTAACTACTCTAGCACTCGTCGAGTGCCACAGTGTAGTGCACCAGGAGGTGAAGTCTACAACAGACGGAGCATTATTAACTTGTTTAGTAGGAGGTGGGCTGTACCTCCTCTCCAAGTGCACACCAAGACAGATACACTCCTAAATATTTCAGAATCACTAGATTAATGATTTTGTTTAACTGAGCGCATATCCAGCTGTCTTTTTCCCACCTGTGCAACTTTAGTGCCGTTATCATGAGAAATTGCTGTGTGTAAATGAAAGTGCACTACCACACAATGTTACAGAACCGAAATGGTGTATGGGAATGTGGGAGCACACAACTTAATCAATATGAGGGGTGAATACACAATTCAGTCTGAACAAAAAGTGTCCATATCTCATTTGGTGCTTTGGAGGAAGAGGAGCCCCCTGATCTTCCTCAACCAGAGGAAATCCAAACCGAATTACAATGTTCTCCGAGTACACACAGTGTTTTGACGTCGAGGTCGGGGTCTCAACAGTTCTTTATTCCAAATCCAAATGGTCTATATTTAAACCATAACGTGAATAGTGATTTTACTGCTTATTATACCAACGTACACTCCATGCACTTTCCGTTTCTCACACCCTTTGATTACCTTCATAATGTCCCACCTAACCTGTAGAATTTCAGGAAAACATGACTCTTTTCCTTAACCTTGTTATACATATTGGCAAACCCTTGGTCATACACAATAGATACTTACATAGATCACGATAGCTGCCTCCTGGGTCTTTGACCCTGGCGGCAGTACTACTTTAAGCTAGAGTTTCCTCTCTATAATATTATCACATTTTTATTATAGCCCTGATGAAGTCTGCTATTACGCTTACAATGCAAAGATGAAACACGTATTGGCAAGTGGAAAGGTCAAGCAAAAGGGCCGAATTGGATATTGGAATAAAGAACTGTTGATACCACAACCTCTGGGCTACCACACAATATTTTAGTTATATTTTATAAATCTCCCGCCTCATATCCACTAAAGCTAGGAGAGGTTGTGAAAGTTTATCGGTCTTAAAAGCGGGTCATGGTTCAAAAAACTTTGGGAAGCAGTGCTTTAAGGGTTAACACTGTTAGATATCTTCATTGATTTGGGCCTGTTGATCCTATGCAAAGAGTAAGAATAAAACCATTAAATTAATCCCATTGGACGAAAGAGCCTTTTCTCCTGTTGTCCTGTTTGGATCAGCGGTTCCAAAGTTGGTACAGAGGATCTGAGAAATCTAACCAGCTGCCGCTAGAGATACATTTATTTGAATTCATAACTCCCCAAATCCAGCAATGGGTTGATATTGGTCTGTGAAGCTTGCCCTGGTTTCATCGTCTCATGCCCCTGAAGCTTGCAATATCAATCAAAAAAATCAAAACAAATGTATAAAGCGCATAGACACTCCAATAAAGTTTCCCACGACTAGCGTATCTTGAGAGGTTTCGGAAACTGTGCGTATGAGTTACATAAGCTCAGTTCGGCTGGCAGGTCAGTCTATAGTTTTGAACCCAAGTAAGCAAATGAATGACCTCCTTGCCTTGCCCTTTTAATTCTGGGAATGGCGGCCAGATTGGATTTGCAAAATTGAAGTTCTCGTTGAGGAACATAAGGGTGTATTAAAGAGCAGCAATATATAGAGCCAGACGGATGCATGACTCTAAAGACATAGCACATTGCCTTGTACTTAATGCGCTGTGATATAGGGAGCCAATGCAAGTGATGTAGGTGTTGGGAAACTGAGTCATTATGGGGGATGTGACATAATAGTCGAGCCGCCGCATTCTGAACAGTCTGCAGCCTTTTTTAGCAGAGACTGGGTGGCTCCCAAGTAAGGCACATTACCATAATCCAATCTTGAAATTATTATGGCATTTAATACAGTCTTTTGCACGTTCACAGGTAGATACCACATCATCTTTTTTAGACATCTAAGTAGTCCACAGCAGCATGAGCTACCTTAGTGATTCGATGATCCATGGTCAGTTTGTCGTCCATCCAGAAGCCTAAATATTTGCTCAACTGACTGGGAGCAGGGTAAACACCCAGCTCTTCTGGACTACAGTGGAGACCCCACAGCTGGGGTTGAGAACATAAGATGAGCACCTCAGTTTTACCATTCATTTTCAGGCAGTTGAGGCACATCTAATCCACCACTTGGATGAGGCGCTCTCATCCATCACAGAAAGGGAGAATATAATCTGCGTATCATCCACGTAGGAATAAAGAGATAGGTGAAACCTTTCCACCATGCTTGTCAGTGGCCGCACCTTAATATTGAATAAAGTGGGGCACAAAGAAGAGACTTGAGGAGCTCCAGCGGGTAGATTGAACATAGCTGATTTGAAAGCTTTGGCGATGACCTGAAAGTGCGACCTTCCAAAAAAGACACTAACCAGAATAGGCCTAGATCTTGGAAGCTCGCCATTGCAATACTTCTAAGGAGCACCTGATGGGAGACGGTGTCATAAGCGGCACTTAGGTCCAACACCATCACGGACGCAGTTCCACCTTTGTCCTGTTCCTGACCTAGGATTTCCTTAATGCCTAGTAATACCTTGTGTGCTTCTTAAAATAAAGTGAGCTGGCCATTGATGTGCTTATCAAGGTTCTTTGCATAAAATGGTACATGAGAAATAGGGCGATAGCCTAGTCAGATGTCTCCAAATTGGCTTTTAGCAGTGGAAGTAGCACTGCATGGTTCCATGCCCTGGAAAAACTCCCTCAACCAATCAGATTTGAGTATTTGTTTTAGTATCTGGCTCAACGGATCACCAAGAATTTAAATTTGTAGACCTTCAGGCATTAGCAATCCTCATGTCTCTAAAATGTAACTTCTTCATGCCCAACCGGAGACCCTTTTTCAACGCTAATGTCATGAGAACTACTGAACAGATTTACACCATACCATTCAAAGTAAAGTGCTACATACATGCTAAATTTGGTGCAGGTCTGTTCAGTTGTTTTTCTTGTATCAAAGAGGAAAAAATCCTTTGGGAATTAAAATGGGAAACAACTATTTTGGGACCCCACTTTTTCTTGGCCCCTCGTGACAGATCTTCATGAAATTTGCCATGAAAAAACCCAAAGTGAATGTACCTAAAAAAAAATATGAATAATGCATATTTGCCAAATGGCACCAAAGATAGTAAGAAAACAAAAACATGTTTTTTCTGTTAAAAGTGATAGGTTCCAGGGGTGTTATGGTTAGCTGGCCATTTCACTTGTACAAAACCATAGAAATTCCTCCGTTATAGTTAGTTCTGCTAAGTATAACTCGCACACCCGCAATGCACTGCTGATGATGTCACATATTGCATCATTCATGACATGGTCAGTGACATCACTGATGACATCTCAAATGACATCACTGATGACATCACTGATGACATCATCCAGTGAATGTGGTTTAGTTTGAAATTTAAATATGTATTATATATATACCAATCTGTATTGAAGATTGAGTGGATATATAACTGTCTGGATGGAGGATTTAGTAGCTGTCTGACTGTCTGTTTAAGCGAGTAATTAAAAGTGTCTTACTTAATACATGGATTAGTGACTAAACTATGTGAATGTGTGCATCACTGTCTCTGTTGTTGTATAACATGCTGCATCAGTTGGTCACTAACTACATGAGTGTGTATATTAGTTATTGATTAGTTGGGTGAGTATTTGTATGGGACACAGAGTTTGAGTGTGGTTGGATGGGGTGTGTGTATCTCTATGCATAGATGTGTGAATGGTTGATTGACTAGGTGTATAGGTTGAAGAGTGCATGTGGAAACAGTTGTTTGGGTGACTGCGTGTATTTATTTGTGTATTGGTGAGCGAATATATTTTTAGTTATACATCTTCAACAAAGTAAAAAATAAAAGGCATTGTATGTGAGAGTTGGTGTATATAAATAAGTATGTGTAAGAGTCAGTGATTGTGAGAGTAACTATGAGAATGAGTGAATAATTGTGATTGGGATTTTATAACATATTAACTATGAGTTACTATGTGTTTGAATAAATGAGGTGTTGTTGGATAATTGTGTAAGTGAGTAAATGTAAGTGTGATTAATTTTTTTAATGAGTGAGTAGGATGACTGTATAACCGACTAAGATGACTGCTGATGTGTCAACGTCTATATATGTGTATAAGTGCATTTGATAGTGTTCTATTGATTAGTGACTGCATGTATAAATGATTCTGTTGTTGAATGGGGAGTTGTGTGTGTAGACTTAGGAATCAGTGAGTGGGTATGTAGTAACTGGTATTGGTGTGTCAATGGTTTCAAATATGGTACTCTGTATTTTACAGTGAGTGACAAAAGGTTATACTAGTGTAAGATGAGGTGTATCAGATTGTCACGTGGATGATGTCATCAGTGATGTCATTTGAGATGTCATCAGTGATGTCATCAGTGATGTCACTGACCATGTCATGAATGATGCAATATGTGACATCATCAGAAGTGCATTGCGGGTGTGCGAGTTATACTTAGCAGAACTAACTATAACGGAGGAATTTCTATGGTTTTGTACGAGTGAAATGGCCACCTAACTATAACACCCCTGAAACCTATGTTTTTTTCTGTGAATTTCTAAGGTTTTTTAAATGCTAATTTCTAAATATAACGTCTCTGAAACCAATGTTTTTTTCAGTGAATTTCAAAGCTTTTTTAAATGCTAATTTCTAACTATAACGTCTCTGAAACCTATGGATTTTTTCAGTGAATTTCAAAGGTTTTTTAAATGCTAATTTTTAAGTGTGATATTAGTTATACCTATTTCTTGTACTGATTTTCTACAGTTTTTGTAACTGTTTATTTATAAATATTTTATTCATTAAATAACATTATATATTTTTCTGAAATTTGCAAAAAACATTTTTTTAAAACATTCAAACTGAAATATTGATTAGTTTTTTTGTTTTTTTGTTTTCATTTTTTATTTTCATATATTTATATTATTTTCTTTAAAAAAAAAATGTTTCAAATTTTTTTTCGGAGTCGCGCACTCCAAGCGTACTCATCACGGTGGGTGCGCGGATTCTAGCCGCTATTTTAGAAAAGTTGTGAAGGATCCGCATACGGTGTGCGACGGCTGCATGTTTTTCAGTTACATCATATGCATTTAATATTACGTGATGTGCGCGATTGGTATGCGACCAGTCCTCGACTCCTGCTCCCGCGCATTCGCGACACATGTGCATTACGGTACTAGATGCTTGCGCGGTGGCGGGTCCCGTGTGACGTCATATACATGCTGGGGCGCGCTGGGTGCGCGACTCCCGCAAAAAAATTTGATGTTCCAAAATGATATGTATGTGTCTTTAATATACATATCAGGGCAATAGATAATCTAAGATATTCATAAAAATAATATATTTGTACTTATAACAAACCTATATTATTTTTAAATATATTTTTGCGAAGTCGGGTGCGTGCATCGTGAGCGCAGAGAACCAGGTCAGCAGAGCTGCTGTAGAGCCAGAGAAACCAGGTCAGTAGAGCTGCTTTAGAGGGAGATAACCGGGTCAGCCGAGCTGCTCTAGAAGGAGAGAACTAGGTCAGCAGAGCTGCTATAGAGCCAGAGAACCATGTCAGCAGAACTGCTTTAGAGCCATAGAACCGGGTCAGCAGAGCTGCTTTAGAGCCAGAGAACCAGGTCAGCAGAGCTGTTGTAGAGCCAGAGAACCAGATCAGCAGAGCTGCTCTGTAGCCTAAGAAATAGGTCAGCAGAGCAACTCTAGAGCCAGAGAACCAGGTCAGCAGACCGGCTGTAGAGCCAGAGAAACCAGGTCTGCAGAGCTGCTTTAGAGGGAGAGAACCAGGTCAGCAGAGCTGCTTTAGAGCCAGAGAACCAGGTCAGCAGAGCTGCTTTAGAGCCAGAAAACCAGGTCAGCAGAGCTGCTTTAGCTGACACTGACTGACTGACACTGACTGACTGACACTGACTGATTGACACTGACACTGACTGACACTGACACAGACTGACACTGATTGACTGACACTGACTGACACTGATTGACTGACACTGACTGCCTGACTGACACTGACTGACACTGATTGACTGACTGACACTGACACTGACTGACTGACACTGACTGACACAAATCAGTACTACGTAAACTACAAATAGTCCAGCATGCTGCGGCTCGTTTAGTACTACGCTGGCCTCGCAAATCATCCGCATCAGCGGCACTGAATACGCTTCATTGGCTTCCTATCGGTAAAAGGATTCTTTTTAAGATCCTTCTACTCACTTTTAGGGCCTTCCATCAGCGAGGTCCTAAATATTTGTGTAATGGCTTTAAACGCTACCACCCGGCACGCTGTCTGAGATCTTCAGGACTGAATCTGCTTACTATCCCTAAATTCAGGCTAGCCACTAAAGGTGGCAAATCTCTTTTTGTCTTGGGCGCTAAAGCCTGGAATAATCTTCCTTCTTCCATTCGATCCTTGTCTCAGGAGACTCAGTTTAGAAAGGCTCTGAAGACATGGATTTTTTCTCTTACTGATGCAGCCTGCTTAGCAATGGTGTAGTTATTGGTGCTAGCGTGAAATTTGTCTGCCTCCCCCAACCATTCCACCTGGTTGACTTAGCGCCAAGATACTCCTTGGAGTGGTAGCCGCGCTTTATAAATTCACCTTTACATTACATTACATTACACTGACTGACACTGATTGACTGACACTGACTGACTGAAACTGACTGACACTGACTGACACTGACTGACTACTCTCTACTACTCTACTACTCACTCTCTACTACTCACTCTCTACTACTCTCTACTACTCACTCTCTACAACTCTCTACTCACTCTCTACTACTCACTCTCTACTACTCTCTACTACTCCACTACTTTCTCTACCACTCACTCTCTACTACTCTCTACTACTCACTCTACTACTCTCTACCACTCACTCTATACTACTCTACTACTCACTCTCTACTACTCACTCTCTACTACTCTCTCTCTACTACTCACTCTCTACTACTCACTCTACTACTCTCTACTACTCACTCTCTACTAGTCACTCTTTACTACTCTCTCTACTACACATGCTCTACTACTCACTTTCTACTACTCGCCTCTACTACTCTACTACTCACTCTCCAATACTCACTCTCTACTACTCGCTCGTTACTACTCTCTACTACTCACTCTCTACTACTCTACTACTCTCTACTACTCTCTCTACTACTCACTCTCTACTACTCTCTACTACGCACTCACTTCTACACACTCTCTACTACTTGCTCTCTACTACTCACTTTCTACTACTCTCTACTACTCACTCTACTACTCACTCTCTACTACTCTCTACTACTCACTCTCTACTACTCTACTACTCCCTACTACTCTCTCTCTACTACTCACTCTCTACTACTCACTCTCTACTACTCTCTACTACTCACTCTCTACTACTCACTCTCTACTACTCTCTCTCTACTACTCTCTGCTACTCTCTACTACTCACTCTACTACTCACTCTCTACTAGTCACTCTTTACTACTCTCTACTACTCACTCTCTACTACTCTCTCTCTACTACTGTCTACTACTGACTCTACTACTCACTCTCTACTACTCTCTACTACTCACTCTCTACTACTCTACTACTCCCTACTACTCACTCTCTACTACTCACTCTCTACTACTCTCTCTCTACTACTCTCTGCTACTCTCTACTACTCACTCTACTATTCACTCTCCACTACTCACTCTCTACTACTCACTCTCTACTACTCACTCTCTACTACTTACTCTCTACTACTCTCTACTACTCTCTACTACTTGCTCTCTATTACTCTCTACTACTCACTCTACTACTCACTCTCTACTACTCTACTACTCTCTACTACTCTCTCTACTACTCACTCTCTACTACTCTCTACTACTCACTCTCTTCTACACGCTCTCTACTACTTGGTCTATACTACTCACTCTCTACTACTCTCTACTACTCACTCTCGACTACTCTACTACTCCCTACTACTCTCTCTCTACTACTCGCTCTCTACTACTCACTCTCTACTACTCACTCTCTATTACTCTCTACTACTCACTGTCTACTACTCACTCTCTACTGGTCTCTCACTACTACTCTCTGCTACTCTCTACTACTCACTCTCTACTCGTCACTCTCTACTACTCTCTACTACTCACTCTCTACTACTCTCTATCTCTACTACTGTCTACTACTCACTCTACTGCTCACTCTCTACTACTCTCCATTACTCTCTCTCTGCTACTCACTCTCTACTACTCACTCTCTACTACTCTCTACTACTCACTCTACTACTCACTCTACTACTCACTCTCTACTACTCACTCTCTACTACTCACTCTACTACTCACTCTCTACTACTCTCTACTACTCACGCTCTACTACTCCACAACTCTCTACTACTCACTCTCTGCCACTCTACTACTCCCTACTACTCTCTCTCTACTACTCACTCTCTACTACTCACTCTCTACTACTCTCTACTACTCTATCTACTACTGTCTGCTACTCTCTACTACTCACTCTCTACTAGACACTCTCTACTACTCTCTCTCCACTACTGTCTACTACTCACTCTACTGCTCACTCTCTACTACTCTCTCTCTGCTACTCGCTCTCTTCTACTCTTTCTCTACTACTCTCTGCTACTCACTCTCTACTACTCTCTACTACTCACTCTACTACTCACTCTCTACTACTCTCTACTACTCACTCTCTACTACTCACTCTCTCCTACTCACTCTACCACTCACTCTACTAACTCTACTACTCTCTACTACTCACTCTCTGCTACTCTCTCTACTACTCTCTGCTACTGACTCTCTACTCTCTAGTTCTCATCCTCTACTCTCTACCTCTCTCTACCTCTCTCTCTACTACTTTCTACCTCTACCTCTCTACCTCTACCTCTCTATCTCTACCTCTCTACTTCTACCTCTCTACATCTACACCTCTACCTCTACACCTCTACCTCTCTCTCCCTCTCTCTACACGCACACATATGCACATATATATATATGCATATACATGCATATGCATTTATATATATGTATGTGTATATTACCTACTGGCGGTCGCCAGTAGGTAGTTATAGTTAGGACCTATTTTCCATAGGAAATCCGCAATATTCTATTCCCAATAAGTCTAGCGCCGGTTGACGAATCCTCGCAAAATTTTCCAAACTTTTGGCCAGCTCAGCTCTGCTCCTACCCTGAACGTTTTGTGGTGATTCGTCAAGCGGAGGCCGAGAAAAAAGGGGGGCCCAAAACACGTTTTCCCCATGCAATTTCCCATAGGATCTGTTGTCGCAGCAACAGCCCGAACCGCTGAACGGAATGACACCAAATTTGGCAAAGAGGTAGTCCTCAGTTCAGACCCGTGCCTTTTGCATAAATGGTGTGAATCCATTCAGTAGTTCCTGAGAAAATTAGAGTTAAATGTACATAAATATCTATGGCCGCGGAGGATCCGCGGACCGTACACGCACCATACGCGCACCCTCCTCGAACCAAGCGCGCACCCTCCCGATCACACGCTGAATGCTAATTGGCTGTCGAGTGTCTCTCTACATTCGAAACCAGGAACTGTTGGCGGCCATTTTTTGCCTCGGTAGAAGCGAGGCTGAAGATGCAAGGGGAATAAGTGTGTAAAACATATAAAGGGGGCAGAGTGGAAATACTCTGACCCTCTAGAGGTGCTTAGGGGGTCCCAGAAGGAGCCCCTGAGGCCCCCATTTAAAAAAAAAACGGCGAAATGCGCACACAGTGCGCGCATCCTATCGCGTTGGGTACGCGGATCCACGGATTTTTTTAAAAAAAAGACAAGAAATCATTGTTTGTATGACTACTTTGTACACTGAAAGGTAGGGTGTATATTTCTGTTTTTTAAAGGTATGATTCTTATTGGTTAACAAAAACAGATTGTAAGGAACATTATATATGATTAGCTGATATGTTGAAAAGTGAAGCACACTTCCTCTCTTGTGAAGGAACATTGTGTGCTGAACTTCTGACCTGTGTGCTTAGTGCAGTGTTCCATGACCTGTTTCTATGGTAACAGGCAGAAGGCAGATTGGGGGAAGGGTTGAAATGTCTTTCAGTTGGAAAGGGTTGAAATGTTTTACCAAAAGAAATGTGTGTTTGCTTTTGAGTTTATCTGTGAAGGATTATGATGTGATGTTTACATGTATATGTGTGCAAAATGAAAGGGAAACTTTTCCATTCTTTTTTTTTGCTGAGAGGTGCAGTGCAGAGATTCTGTAAAAGAAAATATGGTGAGTGACTGATATACTTCTTAATCTACAAAAGAACTTGAAAGATGAGTTATTTAATTGTGAGGGGATGTATGTAGACTATTTTGATTTTAATCAGACTAATGTATTTCTCCTGCTAAAGTGTAGGGAGTACTTTGTTTCTCTACAATCTTATTGACAGTGTGTGTGCATGTAGAAACCATTCTGTGATAAGCATTTGTGTTTTTCATGTGTTTGCAGACAGATAACTGTGCTGTTTTTATATTTTGGTAGAATTAGAAACCAGTCATTGTTTATGAATTTGTGAAATGATTTATGTTATGGTTCTATACTAAAATGTAGTACTACTTCTAGATGAAGAAATGTGTTTTGGTATAGTGCAAGGGATAGTGTTGTTTGTCTTGAATCACACAGTAAGTCTGTGTGCATTTGGGAACCACTGTGAGAGAATCATTTGGTAACATCGTGTATTTGCTGACAGATAACTGTTTTAACCTGTCATGTTGTGAAGTTTTAGTAGCATTAGAAGACAGTTATGGCTTATGATTTGATTAAATGAGTCAGGCTTTGACAGAAAAGTGCAGTCCTGAAATATGTAGATTGTGTGCAGTTCCCTTACCACTTGCACTGTAGTGAATGAGTTTTGGTAAACTCCTAGGGATAGTGGTGCTTGTCTAGAATCACAGTGTGAGTTAGTGTGTATTTGGGATCAGTGTGAGAGAAGCATTTGGTGACATCATGTATTTGCTGACAGATAACTTTTTTAAACCTGTCATGTTGTGAAGTTTTAGTAGCATTAGAATCCAGTCTTTGCTTATGCGTTGATTAAATGAGTCATGCTTTGACACTGATGTGCTGTACTTAAATATGTAGATTGTGTTCAGTACCATTAACTCTTCTAGACTAGTGAATGAGTTTTGGTAAACTCCTAGGATAGTGTTGATTGTCTAAAATCACACTGTGAGTCTGTGTGCATTTGGGTAAGGATTGTGAGAGAAGCATTTTGTAACATCGTGTATTTGCTGACAGATAACTGTTTTAAAACCGGTCATGTCAAGTTTTAGTAGCATTAGAAGCCAGTCTTTGCTTATGCTTTGATTAAATGAGTCAGGCTGTGACACAAAAGTGCAGTCCTGAAATATGAAGATTGTGTGCAGTTCCCTTACCACTTCCACAGTAGTGAATGATTTTTGGTAAACTGCTAGGTATAGTGGTTGTTGTCTAGAATCACACTATGAGTCTGTGTGCATTTGGGAAGCACTGTGAGAGAAGCATTTGGTAACATCGTGTATTTTTTTAGCAGATAACTCTTTTAAAACCTGTCATGTTGTCAAGTTTTAATAGCATTAGAAGCTAGTCTTTGCTTATACGTTGATTAAATGAGTCATGCTTTGACACTAATGTGCAGTACCATGTACTATTCTGTTCACTGTGGCAGAACTGAACATTTAAAAGTTTTACCTAAGCACTGTCCTAGAAGTAGTCTGATTATTTGGTCAGTTTCTAAGTACCAAATAGACTGCTTCAAATGTCTATGCAGTATGCATGTAGTGTTCTAACATACTATACACTTGTCTTTTACACCTTCAATTCCCTAGTGAGTATCCATACACTTCCAGGAAACACCCTGTCTCTCCCTTTACAGTCCTCTAGAGACCCATTCACCAAGACACTCTCTTTCCAGTACTCTAATGATTCAGTCACTGCCTAAGTATTCATGCACTGAGCCAGGTCTTAGCACATGGACTTCTTCAAACCCCTATCCACTATGCATGCAGACCTCTAACCACCTACACACTTGTCTTTCACACCTTCAATTCCCCAGTCAGTATCCATTCACTTCCAGCAAACACCCTGTCACTCCCGTTGCACTCCTCTAGTGACCCATTTAGCATCATGTACTAATCCATTCACTGCGCCAAAACCTAATAAATTCACCCAGGCACTCTCCTTGCAGTACTCTAATCATTCAGTCAGTACCCAAGTACTCATCCAGTGACCCAGGCCTTAGTATATGGACTGCTTCAAACCCCTATCCACTATGCATGCAGTCCTCTAACCACCTACACAATTGTCTTTCACACCTTCAATTCCCTAGTCAGTATCCATACACTTCCAGGAAACACCCTGTCACTCCCTTTGCAGTCTTTTAGTGACC
Source organism: Triturus cristatus (assembly GCF_964204655.1). NCBI lineage: Eukaryota > Metazoa > Chordata > Amphibia > Caudata > Salamandridae > Triturus > Triturus cristatus. The sequence continues at coordinate 363,715,714 of NC_140580.1, forward strand.
CATTCAGCATCATGTACTAATCCATTCTCTGTGCGAAAACTCAAACACTTATAAATTCACCAAGATACTATCTTTGCAGTACTCTAATCATTCAGTCAGTGCCTAAGTATTCATGCACTGAGCCAGGCTTTAGCACATGGACTGCTTCAAACCCCTATCCTCTATGAATGCAGTCTTCTAACCACCTAGACACTTGTCTTTCACACTTTCAATTTCCTAGTCAGTATCCATACAGTCCAGCAAACATCTTGTCACTGCCTTTGCACTCCTCTAGTGACCCATTCAGTACCAAGTACTAATCCATTCCCTGTGCGAAAAGCCTAGCACTTATAAATTCACCTAGGCACTCTCCTTGCTGTACTCTAATCATTCAGTCAGTACCCAAGTAGTCATGCAGTGAGCCAGGCCTTTGCACATGGACTGCTTTAAATGCCTATGCCGTATGGGTGCAGTCCTCTAATCACCTTCACAGTTGTGTTTCACACCTTCAATTCCCTAGTTAGTATTCATACTCTTCTAGCAAACACCCTGTCACTCACCCAGTGTGTCTCCTTATAGTACTGTAATCATTTAGTCAGTTAGCATGTAGAGTTTTAGTGAGGTAGGCTTTAGGGCATGAACTGCTTCAAAGTAGTATGCACTATGCATGTAGTGTTTTAACCATCGTCACACTTGTGGTTCAGGGACATAGTTTCTTAGTCAGTATTTCTATAAAATGTGTTTGTACAGTAATGGAATAGTATAATTTTGAAAGTTATTAATATACATTTATTTGTGATTCTTTTTTACAGATACAGAATAGGAGTGTTTCTCATCTGTTTGCACTCTTCTCGTGCAAGATTGTTCGGATGAAGGGTCCTTAGGTGTTTCATCATACTTGCCGTGCCGTACGAGTATTTCTTGTTAGGATCCCCTCGTGACAGAACTCTTTTGCAAATCTTGCACGTGACCAAGGTGACATTGGTCTTTGTTTGCCCCTTGGGAAAAGTAAAACATTTCCTCACCACTGAAGAAAAACGTTGTGGGCGTGGTGCCTTCTGCAAAAAAATATTCCTCAGATTCGGTAAATATTTTAAAGCGGCAACATTTACAGTTTTGTAAAGTTAAACTTATAAAATGTTGTTAGCTGTATGCATTTTATATATCTGTGATTAGTTTCTTGTGGTATTTTGTTGAGAATAGCATGTTGTTTTTTTTTTAACAATCTTTCTGATTTTCCAGGTCTGTCGTCGACATCCATGGTCCCCACAGGAGTGTTCCGCTTTGTTGTTTTGTATTATTGTTGATACATTTTGTTTATTAGTTTATCGTTCATATATATGTTAATAAAAAAATAAAGTTTAAAAATAGTTTATCGTTTACATATTTATGATTATAAAAAATAAAGTTTGAAAAAAAAATTAATACGTTTTTGGTTGTTCTCTTAACTGCTGTGTGACTCTTTCTTGTTCTTATTACTGTTATTTGATGGAGTCCACCATGGTGTTAAATTTTGGGGCACTTATCGCTGGAATACTGGTAATATCTGCAGTTTGCACCAACTTTTGAATAGTGTGTTAGATTTATCTCAACTTTACTTCCATTAAAGTGCTGATAATGAAACGGAGACTAGCCGTTCTCTTGCAAAAAGACACAAGGTGCACCTTTCCGATTTATTCTAAATACTAAAATCCTGTATTGAATTGCACTGAGGTATTGGCTGCACTTACAGTGTACACACAAAATCTATTAAGAAATCTCATTGTATTTATATTGATTGGGAATAGTGTGTCAGGTGCTGGATCTTGACGAGATACACTGCTCAGTTCGTATATTGTTCTGCACACGGAAAAAATCACATCGCAACTTTCACACCAATTGCAATGCGAAACAAATTCCGGCGACAAGACATGTTAGCACCAGGGATTTTACACCTGCTTTCTGCTGGTGTTAAGCAGGACAACTACCTGCACCATGAAAGGGAACACAGCCAAGAGCCACACCACAGCACCCACAGGTGCCATAGAGTCAATGAGCATGATACAGGGATACCCATGAGGGCCAGAAGACTCATCTCAACAACTCCAGGACCGCCAATAACCCCCAAACCCACATCTTAGCAAGTATGTCCCTCTGGTTATTGTCTTAGCATGATAGGCACGAGCCCTGCAACATCACAGTGTGCTGTCACCTCAGCGTTGGCAGTGAGCCTGGACGTGTAGCTACGCTCGCATCCTCCTGCATGCACAACTGGCGTGTGCTGGTCTGGGGTTCACAGGTCAGTGCAGGGGTGTGCCTATAAGGCAAGGGGAACGGGTGTCTCGGACATGTCCGTGTACAGGAAGTGCAGTAAGTGCGTCTCTGTGTTCTGGTGTGGCCTGCTACAAGAGCCGCAGCAGTCGATGTTGTAAAGTGGCATGCACCACCTCCAAACGGCACTGTGATGGTGTAGTTGGAATGTAGCAGGACATGCGCAAATAGGCATTGCAATGGTGTGCCGTACAAGTGCACGAGATACAACAGCGCACCGTACAAAAGTGTGGGGGCTCGTGGGAGGGAGGAGCAGCCGTTTGGCAACATAACACACAGTGAACTCGACCATGTGCCACGTGCTGGGCATTTTATCCATGATGACCACGGTCGCAGACATCCCACAACACCAACGACTGGCCATTGTACACATCCTGTATGAATGCAGCGTGGTTTTCATTTCTATGCTCGTTCAGTGGTGTGATGTTGGCGGGTTGTGTGACTTGTGCTCCTTGTTGGTGTGTTTCATTTTGGCCATAGTTAGTCTATATGTGTGTTGTACTTAATTGTGCATGTGTGCCATTCTGCCCATCTCCCCCCCTCCCCCCATTCCCTGCTTCTTCCTCTTCCTGGTGCTGTTGTGTCTATAAATTTGTTGCTCCACACATAAATACATGTAAAGAATAAATTAGAATAGTTCCTTGATTCTTTTAGGTTTCAAAACTTCTCTATTGGTTTCTTTTTAATTTTCCATATGAACAGTTTTTTAAATATTCAACAACACATAGAAGTCAGAAGTGCAACTTATTCTATCAACACACTTTCTAGGACATTCTACAACACGTGCAGGTTAAAAGTTCATCAATTTTGTCAAACTTAACGATATTTTTTTGCAACATTTTCTTGAACATTTAACGACACGTGCAGGTTAAAAGTTCACAATTGTTTTAAGTTCGAACAGTGCCTTCCAAATGCAAGTAGCAGGTGTGGTTGAGCTGAGCAAATTTTATCCTATGATATGTACTCCACGTTGAAACTGCTTTTTCTTAACCAATCACAAGGATGCTTTTCCACAAAACTAATGTGCACCCTACTTTTAAAAAAGAATGCATTTCATGATATCTTTAGAGATAAGTTATAGATAGGAATTAGCATTTAAAAAACCTTTGAAATTCACTGAAAAAACCATAGGTTTCATGCACGTTATAGTTAGGAATTGGCATTTAAAAAACCTTTGAAATTCACTGAAAAAACCATAGGTTTCAGGCACGTTATAGTTAGGAATTAGCATTTAAAAAACCTTGGACATTCACTGAAAAAACCATAGGTTTCAGGGGCGTTATAGTTAGCTGGACATTTCCCTCATACAAAACCCTAGAAATTCCCCTGTTATAGTTAGTTCAGCTAACTATAACTCGCGCTTTCGCAATGCACTGCTGATGACGTCACATATTACATCACTCATGACATGGTCAGTGACATCACTGATGACATCACTGATGACATCTCAAATGACATCACTGATGACATCATCCATTGAGTGTGTGTTTCTGAACAGTTTTAATATGTTTAATATATATAGGGAAAGGCCTGTTGATGAATAAGTGGGTGTACAAGTATGTGAATGGATGATTTTCTAGGTGCGTAACTGACTATAAATGAGTCATTAAATGTATCTTACTGCAGACTAGTGACTAAACTGTGTGAATGTCTGTATGTGTCTGTGTGTTGGTGTATAAGTGGCTGCATGGTTTTGTGAATAGCTATATGAATGTTTATATGGGTTATTGATTGGTTGTCTGAGTATCTGTATGGGTGCCTGAGTGTTTGTGTGGGTAGGGTGTGTGTGACTCTGTGACTAGATGTGTGAGTGGGTGATTCATTGGTTACATGGTTTTAAGAGTGCATCTGTGATGGACTGTATGGTTGGGTGACTGTATGTAAGGGTGTGTTAGTGATTGAATGTATATCTCAGTTGTATATGTGTCAGTAACTACATATGTGAAACTCAGTGTGTATGTGTGTAAGAGTATATAACTACCTATATGTGAGAGTGTGTGATTTTGGGAGTGGCTGTATGCGCCATAGTGCAAGGATATCTGTGTCATGTGCTGTTTATTTTTCTGCAGGAAGACACAGAATTTGTTAGTATTTTTATGAGTAAGTGAACTTGAGTGTGTTTAACTGTATAGGTGAGTAAATTGGACTGTGATTAATTATTTGCATGACTGACTAGATGTGTCAGTACCTCAATGGATGATTGGCGGTGTGTGAGTGTCTATATAGGTGTATAAATGCACAGAGTGACTGTAAGTATGAGTGACTGTACAGGTGAGTGAGTGGACATGTATGTAGACCGAAAAGTCAATGAGTGGGTGTGTAGTTATTAGTATCTATGGTTGTCAAAATGGCCGTTTGAAATTTTGAGTCGGTGTATCAAAGGTTATATTAGGGTGTGAGAAGGTGCAATAATTTGTCACATGGATGACGTCATCAGTGATGTCATTTGAGATGTCATCAGTGATGTTACTGACCATGTCATGAGTGATGTAATATGTGACGTCATCAGCAGTGCATTGCGGGGGCGCGAGTTATAGTTGGCTGAACTAACTATAACAGGGGAATTTCTAGGGTTTTGTACGAGGGAAATGTCCAGCTTACTATAACGCCCCTGAAACCTATGTTTTTTTCAGGGAATATATATATATATATATATACATACACTGAGGGTAACTACACTATCCAGCGTGCACCTGGGCACTAAGCCACACCCACTCAGGGCGGGACAATATATAATTGCAGGCTGGCTCCTCCTAATGTTTCCATGCTATGCCCCTGATGAAGAAGTTAAATGAACTTTGAAACGCGTTGGGCGCTCCACAAACTTTCTGGTGCGAAACGGCTGTCCGCCTTGCTAATAAATCAACAGAAGACGAGTGCATCTGGATATGCTTGGGCTTGGGCATTTGTTTATTCATATATACATACATATATAAACATATATATGTTATGTTATGTTAATTCGGATCTTTTATAGCGCACAGCTACTCCGAAGAGTGTCCCGGCGCTTTGACAAAAACCCGAGAAGTGAGGCTAGGGCAGATGAGAGCAGACAGAAGGGTTACTGGGCAAAGAGCCATGACTGCATATCTATATAAATACAAATATAAATGCATATATTCATATACATATATACATACATATGCATGTTATGTACATGAAAGTTTGAAAAACACTAATAAAAGCAAAGCTAAAAAGCCACCTAATTACAAACACCTAATTACAAACAGAATTGCTTTAACTTAAACGAGGGCGAGACCTATTGCATTTTCAATGCTTGTTCACTTTGGTTCCATCAAGAAGGCATTCAGATGTGTCACACATTTGCCATAAATTCTGAATGTTAGCAGTCTAGTTGCTCATTAGATCACCAGGGAAGTCTGCTTCTGGTATTCAAAGTGCATGTTTCAGTCTGCATGTCAAAAGTTTTTAATGAAATAGAAGAGGATTTGAGAAGTCAAAATGTGCCCTAATTTTTCTTTCTGCAGCACTAATCATAATTTCTATGGCAAAATGAACCCCCTCATTTTGTTCCTTTGCAAATTAAATGTTTTAAGTGTTACCACTTTATTACAATCAAGATGGCTTCAGGTGTGTCATAAGTAAGACTGTTAGCCCTCCAGTTGTTCTTTAGAACACTCTGGGACATTCTGTCTTTGGCTATACTTGGGTACATCTGGGTGATATTTGTGCTATATTTGGGCTCTTTTGTCTCTGATGGCCATCTTGGGAGACTTATTTGTTATGAAGTTTCCTAATTTCCTCATTTACTACAGTCTCCTCAGTAGGAAATACTTTCAGTTTTTTACTTTGATTCCATCAAGAAGGCATTCAGATGTGTCACAAATTTGCCATAAATTTAAAATGTTAGCTCTCTAGTTGCTCATTACATCATTGTAGTAAAGCTACTGCTCACCAGGGAAGTCTGCTGCTGGTATTGAAAGTGCATGTTTCAGTCTGCATGTCAGAATTTTTTGATGAAATAGAAGAGGATTTGAGAAGTCACTCAAAATGTGCCCTAATGTTTCTTTCTGCAGCACTAATCATACTTTCTATGGCAAAATGAACCCCCTCATTTTGTTCCTTTTTAAATTAAATATTTTAAGAGTTACCACTTTATTCCAATCAAGATGGCTTCAGGTGTGCCATACGTTTGTCATAAGTAGGACTGTTAGCGCTCTAGTTGTTCTTTAGAACACTCTGGGAAGCTGCAGTAGAACACAAAGGAATCAACTGACAATCTCTGCCCTTGTTGGATGTACATGTTTTACTGAGAATGTCAGACTTCATTCTCAGATGACTGAGAAAGATAATGTGAATTTACAGAAAATATGCTCTCAGTATAGCTTATAGATCACCTTCCAAACCTCTGTGGGAAAAGCATGAGAAAACAGTTTTCTCTCAAACATGGTTCATGATATCCCAGCAGAAGGCTTTTTCACATGGTAAAATCACCTTAGAACACACCATAATTCCTAAAATGAGTATGGTACCATCAACAAATTATTTATAATGTAACTAAAGTCTTAAAACCTTCTATTAACTGCAATGCTATTTAATGAGGTGCTATCTTGTATATTGGTCCCAAGATGACTGCCAACACTTCTTGGATGAAGTGCTGACAGCCAATCAGATCTCACGGTGTGGTTAGGCGCCGCCCAGATATATCTATGATTTTACTTTTGATTTTCTCTTCAACTACTGAACGAATTTAATCCATTTAACCAAAAGGCACGAGTGTGAACCAAGGGCTACCTCTTTGCCAAATTTCGTTTAATTCCGTTCAGCAGTTCAGGCTGCAGCTGCGATTAACGGTTCCTATGGAAAATTGCATGGGAAAAACACGTTTTGGGACCCCCCTTTTTTCTCGGCTCCCGCATGACGAATCACCCCGAGACTTTCAGGATAGGAGCGGACCGGAGCGCCTCACCAGTTTTGAAAATATCGCGAAGATTCGGCAACCGGCACCAAAGTTATTCCAAATAGAATGTTGCGGATTTCCTATGGATAATGATAATAGGTCCTAACTATACCTACTGGCGACTATATATATATCTTGTATTATGTCAAATCGGGGATAGATCCCAGAATTGTTTACATGTAAATACCCTTATATTATGTCTCTCAGGAAAATATGCCGTTTTTTAGAAAATCTTTTAAGTATTTATACTTTTCTTATTAAGTTTGAATATATTAATTATTTATTCAATCAGGAATCTTTCTATAGGCTATTTTTTACTAAAATTATCAATTGTGACTACTCCGTTTGAGTGTAATGAATTTTAGATTAGATTTTAACTAAGAGAGATGGTATTTATTGTCTTACTTTTCACTTCATTGTTTATCGTGACAAAGTGAGGTTTTGACTTGTGTATTGAAGGTTGGCGAGTATTTTTTCCAGTTCTATTGCATTTCATCTATCACGTGTTAAAATGTAGCACTTTAAATGGTCTAAGGATACTTACAGTGTTGTCACGTGATCAAGGTCCGTTCCGGACTGAAACGCCTAATGGCCGACATTAAAATGCAAATCTAAGCACGCAACTATGGGTCCGTATCTGCTTTGCTGAAGAAAAATTCTGCAGTGGCGAGAAGCAGCTGTTTCTGATATTTGGACTGGCGAGGCTTTGACCAGTCGAACACGGACGCCCAATCACTAAGAGGCGAATGACTAACAAAGCTACTACTTTCGTGTCCACGACCGGAAGGAAAAAGTATCCGGAAGGAATTGTAACAGTCAGCCCCCCACAGCCAAGGATTGTGCCGCCGGGATTGTCTACTGTGCTCGCAGTGTCGGAGGACTCTCGGGACGCTGAAGAGATGAGAAAGGTAGGACGAAAAGGCATTGTGGGGCGATTGGTGTGCCAAGTAGCGTACGGGACAAGAGGGTTATTCTACATGTCTGTGAGCCCGGGACACACTAACCATATTACCATCTACAATCAAATTATGTCGGCCGACATGCTTAAAGACCATGAGGCAGCAGCCTCTGAGATGTTTGACAATGTGCCCTCAACTGGTAATATGCAAAATCTGCTAGGGGCCAATGTCACCAAAACAAACGATGATTTAAAAAGTAAAATGAAAACGTTGGAAAAGGTGATGCGCGTAGAACAGGGAAAGTGGTGGGAACATAAGTCACTACTACGGTATTTGGATGTGGGGAGAATTCCCAGAGGATTGCGTATTTTAACGGCACCCAGCTATGAGCAACCTAATCCAGAAATGATGAAGGAATGGGCCCAATGCAATCTGGACTCTTCCAGGCGATTGGTAGAGATACTAGTGAAATATGCGGAGATAGATAGAGCGGCATTACAACTCCGCATAGAAAAAATAACTGACGAAGTAACAGCTATGGGTCTCACTGAAGACACATCTAAATTAAGACAAGAGATGACCAGTTGACTACGAAAAGAGGAAGATAAGGTGAAAGAATGGAAACCATTTAAATTCCACCAGGATCGTGTGGATTATGAAACCGGTCGAATCTTCACCTTCTTGCGCAAATATGAAGCAATGAAATCAACCAAATATGCTGCCTCCAATGTTCAATAATCCGGTACTTCCCTTACAAAACAAACAATTGCTGACACTTCTAACTCTGATCTTAGTTCGGCGATTGAAAGTGAAGCCGAAGGGGACCCTACCAGACCTATGATAGGTGGAATACGAGTGGCACCTTCCCCAGCAGAAGAGCTGAATTTTTTAGCAGAGGAACAGAGAGCAACTCTCCGACCAGGGCCCCAGAGAAAACCAGCAGGCAGAGGAGAAACTACCGTCGGAGGCAGAGGCGAAAGGCTAGAATTGGAGGAAAGTAAAAAAACAGTAATTAATCTGTCAGAAGCAGTCCTCAATCAAGCGGAAACCCAAATTCTGGCCTTTGGCTCATCATACTGTGCAGAATCGAATTTTGATAATCCAAATACAAGAATGGACATTTACAAATTTGTGCGAAAATTAAAACTTCAAAAATGTCATGCTGGCACCGATACCAATCGTCTAAGCGATTTGGAGACTGAGGAAATCTCGCAACCCATGCCGTCAGCTGACCAATCCTTGTTACAAATATTGGCTGAATTACATCAGGAAAATCAAAGTATGGAAGTTGAATAATTTTCTCCCACTTTAGCCAGGAACATTTCAGCCTCACAGCAAGCCCCCAGGATGATTACTCCATTTAAAAAGAAATCGACATTTACCCCGATACTAGCAAGAGATGGTATTGATATATTCAGTGAATATGTAATCAGTGAAATCAAATAATTAAATCATAAAACTCTAAACACCAAAAAGAAAATAAATAACAGAAACAAACAATACTACTCTTTGATTAACAAACTACAAAAGGACAAAAATGTAATTGTTAGAAACTCCGATAAAGGAGGAAATGTCGTTTTGTGGGCTAGACTAGACTATATGGAAAAGGCTCTGTCACAGTTAAATGACATATTATGTTATAGGCTCAGCAATTCAATGGCTCTAAGGGAGACATCTAAGGATTTTTATGCGAAACTGGTGGCTTGGAAGAGTATGGGATTATTAAATATGGACGAGTATCAGTTTATTAGAAATGACCATCCAACCGTCCCTAACATTTACTTCATCCCAAAAATCCATAAAAATGCCACCAAGCCCCCAGGCATGCCAATCATATTGGCCAGAGACAGCCTACTAGAAAATGCTTCCAAATATATATACTTTTATCTTCAAGAATGGGTTCAAGAATTACCCTCCTAAGGGATACCAGTGATTTTATTTCCAAGATAAAGGATTTTAAATGGGACAGCACATTCTATCTTTTAACTTTGGATGTGTCTTCCCTATACACTTGTATTAATCATAAGGACGGTCTACGTGCTATTGAATGTTATCTGAACAAGAACAAGGCTACCTTCCCCAGCACAATAATGTTATTAAGCATGATCAGCTTCTGCTTAAACAACAATATATTCCTGTTTGACAAAATGTTCTATCAGCATATGCGAGGTGTCGCAATGAGAGCCAGCTTCTCCCCCAGCTATGCCTGTTTATTTATGGGCTGGTGGGAGGAGCTGGTTCTCAGGGACAGGTATAAAAAGTATATGGAGGATCATGTCAAACTGTCCATAGATATATTGATGATTTATTCATTGTTTGGGAGGGATCCAAAGAGCAAGCCTTGAACTTTGTTTCAGAGATTAATGAGAATGGTGTCAACCTTAGTTTCCGATCAACTATTAGCAATACCAGCATCAATTTTTTAGATGTGGAAATATATGTTAAGGGAAACAACCTTGAAACTAGGTTATACAGAAAGGAGACTGCCGGCAACGCCGTATTACATTTCTCTAGTTTCCACCCTCGACACCTAGTATGCAGCATCACTTATGGGGAAATGCCACGTCTCAAAAGAATTTGTAGTAACCCAGAGGACTTAGCCATAGCCCAAAACAAAAGTAACATGAGATTTTTATCTAGGGGGTACCGTGCTAATATCATACAAGAGGCCATCAACAAATCACAAAATCTGGTAAGAAATGAACTACTAATTCCCAAAAAAGGCAAAATAGCGACCCAAACAAAAAATGAAAACCCCGACGAGTTGCGACTTATTATCACCTATAATGCTCAAGAGAAATCCATAAAGAAGATCATATATAGAAACTGGACCATTGTTAAAAATGACCCTGTAATAGGTCATGAGCTCCCAATGAAACCCAGTATCACGTACAAAAGAGCGCCTTCTATGTATAACAGTCTAGTTTCCAGCAGTCCAGAATCATCCAATACCATCAATTGGTTAACTGCTCCAACTGGATTTACTAAATGCAAGACATGTAAGGCATATCAATATGGCACAAACAGAAACAGCTATTACACAGCATTTTGCGATAAGGAAGTCAAAATTAACAAACCCCTTCATTGCAAAACCAAGTATGCAATATACGTGCTAGAATGTACATGCCAACTTAGGTACATAGGTAGCACGAAGCTACCGGTGAGCAAAAGAATCTTGCAACACATTAGGCCCTACCTACCCTGTCGCCAGACATTTTCGAGAAGTCCACAAGAATGATTTATAAGACTTTTCGTACTTTGTAATAGATGCTATACCTAAAACTAAAAGAGGAGGCAATAGGAATTACCAGCTTAGAAAACTTGAGACACGTTACATTCTTAATTTAGATAGTAAGTCACCAGGAGGGTTAAATAACACAGAAGATTTATACACCTGTTTGTGAATATGTCCTGCCCATCCCTAGACTTTGTGTATCCTTTTTCACAAAATAATTTTTTTTAAATAATTTTTTTCGTTTTTTTAGATCAGCATAACTCTATTCAACATTCTCAAGTCTTCCCATTCCTATTCTAAAAATTGTTTTCTTGATCTAACTGAAATGCAATGTAAAAATAGAATAGCAAAGTATGGGAAATATACTTATGACTCATGTGAAGGCTGCCAAACCACTCTTACCAGTCAATATTCTGTTTTTTTAATAAGCTACACCTAGTTGCACTTTATTGATTAGCACTCAAGTTTTTATATTCATCTGTGATGAGTAGAAAGATGGTGGTATTTTGATACATTTTAGGTAGCACATAGCACTTTTTTTTAATAGAATAGATAATGTATTTATTCAAATTCAATCCAGGATACACATATTGCATTTAAGCAAATATTGTATTATGTCAAATCGGGGATAGATCCCAGAATTGTTTACATGTAAATACCCTTATATTATGTCTCTCAGGAAAATATGCAGTATTTTAGAAAATCTTTTAAATTGTGATAAGTATTTATACTTTTCTTATTAAGTTTGAATATATTAATTATTTATTCAATCAGGAATCTTTCTATAGGCTATTTTTTACTAAAATTATCAATTGTGACTACTCCGTTTGATTGTAATGAATTTTAGATTAATTTTTAACTAAGAGAGATGGTATTTATTGTCTTACTTTTCACTTCATTTTTTATCCTGACAAAGTGAGGTTTTGACTTGTGTATTGAAGGTTGACGGGTATTTTTTCCAGTTCTATTGCATTTCATCTATCACGTGTTAAAATGTAGCACTTTAAATGGTCTAAGGATACTTACAGAGTTTTCATGTGATCAAGCTCCGTTCGGGACTGAAAAGCGTAATGGCTGACAATAAAATGCAAATCTAAGCACGCAACTATGGGTCCGTGTCTGCTTTGCTGAAGAAAAATTCAGCGGGAGGCGAGAATCAGCTGTTTCTGATATATATATATATATATATATATATATATCACAAAATAAGCGATCACTCAGAGGATATTACACCCGGCACTTGATTTATTTCCAGTAACATGTTTTGACTGCACCACAAGCTTGCTCACACACTGGATTATGGGACAATCTTGCAATACATACAGGGTCACGGAAAGTAAAATAGGACAAGAAAATTCCTTCCCTTGGATTCGTGTAAATGGTAAATCGTGAACAAGGCGTTACAGAACCAATTACATTTTCTCAGAATCTGCTGTTCGCCTGAGAGTGCACTTCATTGGACTGGATTGTTTGGATTGATTGTCCTGCGTGACCCGCCGGTGCAACGCGCCACCTCTCATGGGCCCTGGGTCACAGAAGGGACAATCGTTTGGGGGATATATATATATGTATATACAAATATATATGTATATATATACATATATATGCTGTGCCAGTGAAAATAAATGTAGTGCAACACCTTGTTATTGACAGCAAGTGTACTAATAGACCAACAGTCACACATTTATTACGGTAGTGTAAAGGTCCGACTCGAAATGATTGCCCTAATATAGTGTAAATACTGTGACAAGACTGCTTATGGTGCCACAGAACTAATTTTGCAATGACTTTCCAGGAAACAAACTACTGCTAATAATCAGTAGGCCTGCTTTGTGTGTTTTTATATCAATATGTGAATGTACCCCCTTGTTACCAGCCTCTGGTGAAATAAACATGTTTATAAATAATTCTTGTGATGAAGCAAAATGACAGAAATCATACATGCAGCTCCCCAGGAAGTAATATGCTGCTTTTCACCACTGTTGTGGGAGGGAAGGTGCATCATGACCCACTGGTGTCTTTGACTCTTGCGAATGAGTATAAATTGTTTCTTCTCCTCTTTCTTGCTTTTTTATAAATCTTTCCATTTGTTTACAGGATACAGCCACATCTACACGAGCTATCGATGTCTCAGTTCAGGCTGTACCCAGAACCTCCCAATCGATTCCACCACTGGAGTCGGTGTCAACATCTCCTGTTGCGACAGCGACTTGTGCAACTCAGGGCCTGCCACCGCCCAGCTCTCGCTTCTGTCCTGCGCTGGCATCCTGGGGCTGTGGCTACTCAACTGGGCCTAACTGACACCCAGAAAAACATTATGGGTAAAGAAAGAGTCAGTGACCGACTCCACCTGGTCGGAGAAGAAATGAAAAAGGATGATGATGACTGCAAAATGTCCCCTTCTGTTTGATTGCTTCTCCTCCACCCTCTGCAGCCTGAACCACCAACCTTGACTGAGCAGTGGAAGAAGTCAGAGCCATCAATCCTAACTAGAGAAGCTAGATCCCCTCCCCCCACTGTTAGGGCAAGCAGCTAATGACCTTCTATATGCAAATATTTATCACATGTGTACTCCATATGAATAAAAAAGGGTAAGGATAGTGAACATAATTAATTTTTTTCTCTTTCAATCTTTGTTTCATTTCACACCTAGGCCGTTGCATCTTGGGAATAACGATTCATGCAAATTTGACAGTGACTTGCAATTTCTGCCACCACGTGATCTTATTCGGTCATGCTGTCAAAAAACATGACGATAGTGGACGAGTGTGTCAGAAAATTGCATGTTTGATTACTGGCATTTACACCAGCAGCGGGTTATACACCCGTGGTTCTTGGGATTGTTTCGCAGACCTTACAGCAAGCACAGCATTAACGGATTACAACCAATGGAATGGGCTGCCTACAATTAATGCCTACATTAATGTAAAAACATATATAGCAGGTAATATCTTCATTATGCTCTTATATTGTAATCTTGGGGACCTCTCTCGTGTTTCATTACCAGGTTGCAATAAGTTCTCGATATACAGTCACAATATATAAATAAAACCTGAATAAATAAAAACCGTGGAAGATAGTTTTGGTGTTCTGTGGTACACGAAGTTAAAAGCAACGCAATTGATAAAATGTTCTTGAACTGTCAAGCAATGAAAAGGAAATCGAAAAGAGTAAGATGTTTTACAAGCGCTATATTATAAAAGAAAGAATGAAAAGAGTGGAAGGCATATGCCAGGGCAGAATAGAGAGATGTAAAATCCATCACGGAACGGAAGTTTAAAAGGAAAAAGGGGTCCACAGGTAGACCTCAGAATGACCAATCAAAACTCCACATCGATAATTCGTAGTGGTTAATGGTCAGCTGACCAATCAGAACCCCTACTCGATCTTTTGCAGTTGTGGGTGGTGAGTTGACCAATCAGAACTCACAGTCAATCACTCAGGGTGGTGAATAGTTAGTGATAAATGTAGGACTCAGAAGTAACCCTGGGCGTAGTTTGCGAAGTAGCACTACGCGTAGCTACGCAAAGTGCACTTCGCACTACGCGTAGCACTTCGCGAACTGCGTAGTACCCTGTTCGCACTGTGCAAGATGCCGTTTTCAATGATTGCACAGTGCGGACAAGCATCCGGCACTGTGCAATCATTGAAAACGGCACAGTGCGAGCTGTAGTTTTCTGCCGCTCGAGTAGATTTTTACTCGAGCGGCAGCTTTCTCAATGCGAACTGGTAGTTTCTCATCGCGAGCGGTCGCGAGCATACCCGACCACTCGCAATGAGAAACCTGACCTCCCCGCGTTGAGAATCTCGCCGGGAGGTTTATTTTCCACGCTCGCGATTGGCAACTTGATGTTGCTGATCGCGAACGAGGAAAAAGTCTCGCCGGGATGTCATTTTGCTTGCTTGCTCGTGGTTGCCAACTTGACGTTGAGGACCGCGAGCAAGCAAAAAACAAGCATTGGCATAGCCAATAGGTCTCGCATTAATTAAGTTTGAGCTATTGGCATTGCTAAATATTGCAACACCAATTGCAACCAAAGTCTATAAATTGTAGGCCCAAAAAATGAGTATTTATTTTTGTAGCAATGGTGGCATGCTGCGCTTTAGATTAATATGTTTAAAAGTAAAGTGCACCATACTGCGATTGCTACAATATTTAATTGTGGCTGCGTTAACAATTGATGTGTGCACTGATGGCTGGTGGTGTGTGTGCCGTTAGAACTTGTGCACTGATGGCTGGTGGTGTGTGTGCCTGGTGGAAGTGTGCACTCCCGGCTGGTGGTGTGTGTGCCTGGTGGAAGCGAGCACTGACGGTTGGTGGTGTGTGTGCCTGGTGGAAGCGTGCACTGATGGCTGGTGGTGTGTGCCTGGTGAAAGCGTGCACCGACGGCTGGTGGTGTGTGTGTGCCTGGTGAAAACGTGCACTGACGGCTGGTGGTGTGTGTGCGTGCCTGGTGAAAGCATGCACGGACGGCTGGTGGTGTGTGTGTGTGTGTGCCTGGTGAAAGCATGCACGGATGGCTGGTGGGGTGTGTGTGCCTGGTGAAAGCATGCACAGACGGCTGGTGGTGTGTGTGTGCCTGGTGAAAGCGTGCACTGATGTCCGGTGGTGTGTGCCTGGTGGAAGCGAGCACTGATGGCTGGTGGATTTTGTGCCTGTAGAAATTGTGCCCTCATGGCTGGTGGTGGGTGTGCCTGGTGAAAGCGTGCACTGACGTCTGGTGGTGTGTGCCTGGTGGAAGCGTGCACTGACGGCTGGTGGTGTTTGTGCCTGGTGAAAGCGTGCACTGACGACTGATGGTGTCTGTGCCTGGTGAAAGTGTGCACTGACGGTGTGGTTGTGTGTGTGGTTTTGTGTGTGGCAGTGTGTGTGGTAGTGTGTGTGTGTTGTGGTAGTGTGTGTGTGTTGTGGTAGTGTGTGTGTGGTGTGGTAGTGTGTGTGTGGTGTGCTTGTGTGTGTGGTTGTGTCACAGGGCAGCAAAGGGGACAGAAGGAGAAAAAGGCACAGAATCACTGGGGCAGCGAAGGGGACAGGAGAAAAAAAGGCACAGAATCACGTGGGCAGCGTAGGGGACAAAAGGAGCAAAAATGCACAGTATCACGGGGGCAGAGAAGGGGACAGAAGGAGAAAAAGGCACAGAATCACGGGGGCAGCGAAGGGGACAGAAGGAGAACAAGTTAGGAGTGAGGTGGGAGGAAAGATGCCAGTACATAGGCACTATTAGTTTCATCTCTGCAGAGGACAAATCAGTATTGCTGGCAATGTATGACAAACAAAGCTCTACAAGGCAAGTCTCAGGATCATTCAAAAGCTATATTTAAGGGGGACAAGGTTGTGGTTAAGACAGCCAAATTGCATCTACAGAACTGGCAATTCACTTGCACTCCGGCCATTTCTGCTCAAAGCTATAAACGTTCACCATTCTCCAACCACCAATTCACAAATGTATACTAAAGACACTAATTTTACACGAGGTACAACTGGCTACAGTAAAAAGTTATACGTATTTTAAGATCAAGACTATCTGGCCAAGGGATTCAGACACGTCAGTGACACTGGATTTCCAGCTTTTAATTAGGTTTCGGCTGAAATTTTACTGAAGCACTATATGAAAAAAAAAGAACCGAAGGCAAGCAGCCTCATTAGCGCTGGAAATAAAAGGAGGTTCCTGGTTTAGGGCGGGGGGCACACTGCAACAAGATCAGTTATACACGAAGCTGGACTTTGTGGGTAAGGTGCTATACCGTTACTGCACTGCCTCGGTTACTGGCTGCTTGCATAAGTGTCCATATCACTCAACAAGCAGCCACTCAAAGTCGTCGCTGCACAAAACAAGGATAGCAAAGACAAGTTTGAAAAATACACTTAGACATAATGGTCAAATACACTTGGGCCAATTACACTCCGTTTTAAAAAGATGACTCACTATTACATCCTATCTGTGGCTGGTCCTGGCATGCCTCTGGGCTGATTTACTTCCACAAGTGGCTCATTTGTAGATGAGAACCACAGGAAACAAATAATCCCGTATAGGCAGCCGGTGCTCGCCATTGCCTAGCTTGCCTCTGTTGTATGCCTCACAGGTTTCCTGTTGACAAAAAGTCACAATCCAGTCAGACTTCAATTATTCAACAGATTATTGGTAGTTATATTTTCCCTTACTGGCCGCTACAGCCGTCCTTAAAAATTACAATATGTTGAGGGAATGGCACAGGTCAACAACGCACATCAAGTAAATACAAGCATTTTCAATGCAATAGGTCTCGCATTTGTTAAAGTTGGAGCTGTTGGCATTGAAAATGACTGTTTGTTAATGTTTCTTTTGTATGTGCAATAATAAATAGACTCCTTATTTGCAAAGCAACCTATTAATAACGTACAGAAATGGAAAAAGATACAGCAGGTAATGCAGATGATATGGAATATATGAAAAAATGTAGTTAGTTGTTAATTTGAATACTGTAAAAGTTTTGCAAATATTTTTTAGAATATGAAGGGGATACGTATTGGTTATGGTAATAGTTGTCTACTTTTTTGCACTTCTAAAAAAATTGTTTATGGTTATTAGGCGATTTTTTTGGCATTATATCAATAGGAATATGTATAAAAATAAACGACCAATATATAAAGGTAATAAATTAGCAAAAATTGTAAATTACTCAACAGGTGACTTGTTAAAAAAATAATGTTACTGACAAACACAATCCTCTAGTCATTTGCGGCGTGACATAGTCACTGCCAGGCAAGTGAAGAGAAAGGTGCAAAACATTGGCCAAGCAGAGGTCAACACTCATCCGTCGAAGTAATAAAGCAGATCGTAATGGAAAGAGAGAACTGCGGGCATGGTCTGGATGAGGGCAGTAAGAGACAGAAACAGGCCGTAGTGGGTCCACAATCCTGTTTCTTAAATGGGTTAAAATGCACATACTGCTCTAATGATGTCAGGAAGGGGCGTATAGCAGTGCGTGCAGTTATGGGATGGCTGTAGGCAACTGACTGTAAGAGGTGGGTGGGGGCATGCGCCGTATGTATGGGGGAAGTCTCTGCTGGACCAGATAGTGGCTTAAATAAACCCGTCCCCTTTCTCCACATGCCCCTTTCACACTTGCCATCTTCGCAAGAATACAGTGGCAAAGAGAAATGAAAGGACTAACACATTACACCCAGACACAAAAGACAGACTACAGTGCTTTGCATAGTGACCACACCGTCATCCGCTCCACTCAACACGCATGCTCAGACGTCACCCAAGGATTACACTGACACATTCGTTATGGGTGAAGAACTGCTGCAGGTTTATTTCATACAACATAAGTATGACGATAGAGTGGGTTATCTTACGGGCGATCCAGGGCAAGCAGCCCCTCGCTGCTCCGCCCGCCTTGCGAGCCAGCACGCACGGTGGGTCGATGACCTGCAGTGCGGCACATTTTTTTCAGATCCTCCTTTGGATCACGTGATCTGTCTAATACTCCCGCCCCCTTTAATGGGGGCGGAGCATGTTATGGCACACCCCCGGTTGGTCACGCCCCCCAACCGCCCGAAGGACTAACGGGGCGCCGTCGCGGTCTTCCCAGAACCTCCTTCGGCTCCCAGACCTTGGCTCGGGCACCCTTACTGTGCCGGACAGGGGTACCCTTACTGTACCGACTGTCGCAGAGGTACCCTTACTGTACCCTTCTGCCTCCAGATCGCCCTGTAACTCCGCCACAGCTCTGGGGAGGCTCCCGTCGCTGCCAGAGCCCACCCTTCCTCCCTTCGCTGTTATAGGTGCCCTTGTGAGCTAGCTTTAGTGGGCTAAATTATGGATCCTGTTCTGTAACCCGTATAACATCAATAATTTGCAACTTTACTCAGAACACCAGAGCAGACTACAAAGGGGGTTTCCACCAAAAACGAATCGACGCAAGGATGTCTTTTGGCCCCCACTGCTGTTAAGCTTATACGTGACATCTATACCCTTCGTTCCTTGAACATAATTACATAAACTTATTTAATTATTATTTATTTAAAACATTTATAGAGCACGGCTGTCACCTGGCAGGTATCCTGGCGCTGGTAGCTTACTCCTGGGTTAGAAGCGATGGGAATTGATTAAGGGGGGGCGGGGGTGGAAGGCTGGGGGAAGAGCCATGATTTTATTCGTTTCCTGAAAGGTAGGAGCTGTGGAATTTGGCGAATGTCGGCAGGCAGACTGTTCCAGAGCTTGGCGGCAGCTACTCTGAAAGATCTTCCCCCGATCCTGGCCTTCTTAAATCTGGGTACTTTCACAAGGCAGGCAGTCGCGGATCGTAGCGTTCTGGTAGGGATGTACCAAGAGAACAGATGTTGAAGAGGTCTTGGTCCTGAACCATGTAGTGCCTTGAAGACCAAGCAAAGGGCCTTGAAGGCAATTCGTTGCTTCAAGGGAAGCCAATGCAACTCGGCCAAGGCATCGGTGGCCGAGGATCTCCTGGTCCATCCAAGGGCCAGTTTGGCTGCTGCCGACTGGACTCGTTGGAGTCTGTCTAACATTATCGAAGGAGATTCAAGCAGTAGGGCGTTGCAATAGTCGAGGCGACTCAGAATAGTGCACCTGACTATCAATGCTCGGGCTGGAGGTGGTAATAATGGCAGGATTTTGCGCAGTGAGCGCATAAGGGCCGAGCAGGTGGCGACTGTTCTTGTTACCTGCGTTTCCATGCTAAGTTTGTTATTTAGCATGACGCCCAAATTGCGAACGCTGGCAACAGGTAGCGGATTGTTTGGGTTCTCCGGGGGCCAGAACTCCGCAGGCAGAAGGCGAGGGATACGGCTCGCAGGACAGAACAGAACCTCGGTTTTCGAGGAGTTGAATTGGAGGGAGTTCCGATGTAACCAGCCTGCGGTGTCTCTTAGGCAGTTGTGGAAGTCTTCCAAGGGAATGGAATTTTCGCCCTCCCAAGAGAAAAGGAGCTGGGTATCGTCCGCATAGTTTACTGTAGTCATATTATGGGATTTGATTAAAGTGACCAGTGGTTTTAAGTAAACATTGAAAAGGATCGGACTGATAGAGGAACCCTGGGGTACACCGTGAGGGACTGGGGAGAAGGCAGATTGGAAAGGAGGGAGGGATACGGCCTGTTTCCTATCTCTGAGATAAGAGTGAAACCAGAGCAGGGCCGTGCCATCAACCCCAGCCTCTCTCAGCCTCTCAAGCAGGGTCACGTGGTTGACAGTATCGAATGCGGCAGACAGGTCTAATAAGATCAAGGCCACGGCTTGGCCCCTGTCTGCACGCACTCGAAGTTCTTCCATGGCAGTAAGCACTGCTGTTTCGGTGCCATGGGCTGGACGAAATCCGAATTGGAAATCGTCCAGAACGTGATGCTGCTCGAGGTGGGTTGAGAGGCAGGTGCTGACCCATCGTTCTACCACTTTCGCCGGAAAAGGCAGAAGTGATATGGGGCGAAAGTTGGAAAGGCATTCTGGATTCAGAGTTGGTTTCTTCAGTAGCGGGGTGATGAGCGCTTGCTTCCAGGGGTTGGGAACGAGTCCACAACCGAGAGATTGATTGCAGATCCTCCGGAGGGTGTGGAATAGCTCGTTCCCGCATGCTTTCCAGGTTTTCGGGGGCAGAGGGTCAAGGGGAGATCCCGAGGTAATGCCCAGTGCCAGTTTCTCAAATTCTGCTTCAGGGATCTGGGGAAAGGCCAGGAGACTTTCCCTAGGAGGGCATGCTGAACTTGGAGGATCAAGGTTAGCGGAACCAGGTCCGGGGGGGGGTTGGAGTGTTATGTGATGGGGGAGTTGCCAGGTTGTTAATGATGGTCTCGATTTTGTCCGTGAAAAACTGTGCGAGATTGTCACAGAGGGTCTGAGATGAGGGAATAGATTTCTTGGCGCAGTCAGGATGTATAAGGTTATCCAGAATCTGGAATATGCTTTTTGGACTGTTAGCTGCGTTAACTATAGTGGAGCAGTAGTAAGTCGATTTGCTCTCTGCAATGGCAGATTTGTAGTCACGGAGCATATTTTTCCAGAGGGTTTTATTATTGTCACAGTATCCGTGTCTCCACTTTCTCTCGGCCTGTTTACAGGCTGATTTAAGAGTTTTCAGGGAGTCATTGTACCAGGGAGCAGGTGCTCTACCTTTGGGTTTGCAGTGTTTTAATGGGGCAACAGAGTCCGTGATGGAAGTTATTCTCGTGCTGAAGGCTCTGTAGTTGTTTTCAACCGAGCTGGTAGGAGAGAAACTATCCTCCACATCAAAGACTTTGGTGGTGGCGCTGAGTTTTTCTAGGGCTTTCCAGTTTCGATACGTAAATTCAGATAGAGAGCTATTGTTGGGCTTTCTAATTGTGGTGCTGGTAATGTAGAGTTTGATGAGTGAGTGGTCCGTCCAGCTCATAGGCAGAATGTCGCCTACTTGTGTTAGATCAGGGCTCGAGAAAATAAGGTCGAGTCGATTGCCTGCAGAGTGGGTGGGATCCTTAATCAGTTGGTGAAGCCCCACGCTGTCACAGGACAGCAAGAGGTTGTCTAGACCTGTATCTAGGCTGCCGTTTGGCCAGAGATTGAAGTCTCCTAGAATAACTAGTTTGTTGTGGGAGGTTGCCATGTTTGTGAAGATAGTAAGAAGAGCTTGCTGTTGCGGGATGGAAAATGCCCCTGGAGGTCGGTAACAGATGATCACTGTGAAGGTGACTCCTGGGTGGCAGTTTATGGCCAGACCAAGGAGCTCAATCCCAGGCACTGGGTCTATGTCTATGGTGTTTATTTGCCATGAGGCTCGGGAGATAATGCCAACTCCGCCGCCGCGGCCTTTGGGTCTGGGGAGATGCAGGATGTTGAAGTTTAAAGGGCAGGCAGATGCTAAATCGATATCACAGTCGGCATGTGTCCAAGTCTCAGTTAGGAAAAGGACATCTAGATGGTGGGATTCTATGAGGAGATTGATTTCAGTGGCATGCTTAGGTAGGGATCTGACGTTCAGCAGACCTCCTACGATTAAGCCCTTGTGGGTGAAGTCAGGTAGGGGAAAAGCTGTCTCTTCAAAGGTGAGCTTACCTTCGTGTGCAGACCCTCGTACATTAAGCAATGCATCCCGGGTGTAACATGGGGACTGTGGGCCGAAATGGGCATGGTTGGTGGCGCTAGTCGCGTCCTCGTCGCGGACGAGCGCCGACGAGCTTGCCTTAAGCACGCCTTCGGCGCGCAATCGGCGTGCCCGCTGCGCTCGTCCGCTGCGCTTCCGGTGTTGACCCATGATTTATAGTGGCAACGAATGACGAGGGAGGGGGCGTGGCCAGCAAGAGATGGGCGTGACTGTAGTCTCCCTCGGCGTGCAATGGCGCCAAAGAAATGAGCGATTCCGTTCAGACAGCTAATAATCAGCTGCTCGGCGAGTCAAGGGTGAGTGCCAAAGTAATAATCAATGTGCAAATAAGCAGGTATTTTAAAAACAGGACACAACAGGTTAAAATGCAGCAATAACGAGCTCCCAGCTTTTCGCCTCAGGAGTAACGCATACAATGGAGCAGCGCTAGTGCTCAGCGCGCTCTATTTATCTCTGTGGAGGGGGCGTGGCCAGCAAGAGAGGGGCGTGACTGTAGTCTCCCTCGGCGTGCAATGGCGCCAAAGAAACGAGCGATTCCGTTCAGACAGCTAATATTCAGCTGCTCGGCGAGTCAATGGTGAGTGCCAAAGTAATAATCAATGTGCAAATAAGCTGGTATTTTAAAAACAGGACACGACAGGTTAAAATGCAGCAATAACGAGCTCCCGGCTTTTCGCCTCAGGAGTAACGGAAACAATGGAAGAATATGTTCTCTGCAGCAATGGAAGAATATGTTCTCTGCAGGAGAAGGTGGATGTATTTACGGAAAACAGAGTATCTTTCCTGGCACGAAGGAGGTTTCATTTTCCACTTTGTCTAAAAAGGTGATGTATTGATAGTGTTTCTGGTTCCCGCAATGCAGCTGCTTCGGGGTTTGCATGATTTCTAGGCAGGGCAAAATATTTAAAGCCGACTGCTACAGATGAGAATTTACCTCTGAAGGAGACATATCTTTCAGCTCGCGGATCAAACTTTGCGAACGTTTCAAACCCCTGGGCTACAAAGAAAGACTGAGCGAAGAAGGCAACACCTAACTCTGTTTCTCAGGCTAGAAAAATGGCATGGGCAACAAGGCATTGAAACTGGCGGTTATGGTATGGACATGAAATCCTATTGTGATCTTCAATTGGGCCAAATTAGGGTCCTTTGTGGCTTAGAAGTGTGTTTCCAACAGCTACAGCACAATAAAGCAAGATGAAGGTAACGTGTGAGTTACTGCCTTCCCTACGTTTATCAACACAAGCTGACATCACGGGTATCTAATGATGGGATGGGCGCTTAAAAGCTGTGAACATCAGACAGTAGGGGGGCAACAGCCTCTGTCCTTGTCCTCTCACCCAGCACACGGGCAACATATGCTCACTGTCCCTGGCTGCTTCATGACACTGTCTCTGAATAGTAATGCCACCCTTGGCTAGTGATAGCATTCTTGGCAAGTGATTCGTTGAGACAATCTCACCTTCCTACAGCACGCAATAAAATAGGTAAAACTGCTAACTCTGCCGTATTTACCTTTTCGGCCAAAGCTCCCTATTTTTGTTTCCTTTCACATTTTCTTATTATCCTATTGTTTACTTCTAATGACCAATATCTCAGCAACATCTCCTGGTTTTGGCCTCCCTCCCTACTGCCAATAATGACCTGGCATTCTCGGGATCTACCTCAACTAACCAGATAATACGAGTTCTATTGCATATTCTTGCAAATTAAGTTACATTAATTGGATGGTGGAGTCTTATTCCAGCCTTGTTCTTCAATAGTTCATATAAAATCAAACTAAGAAAATATTATTGAAATATTTCGGTCCATTCCTACTTTTTAATTTACTTAAAATGAAAGCTTAATTCCTGAAGATGGCATGTAACTTAAACTAATATTTATCGAATTCAATCAGTTTTAATAAGTGGATTGGCTCAGCACCTCCGTCCCTAATTCAAAACCTAATGCTAACCACAACAATCGGGAACATATGTGCAAGTGTCTTAACAGGCACTGAAACTATTTACCGTTAGTGTAATGTTTGTTATATAATGTTGTTAGTTAATGATATTGACTGATACAACTTGCCTGCAATTTTTAGAATTGATTTTGTAAAACGCTGTAATCTTATCTCACCTTAACCATAACTATTAGTCCCAAATATTGTTAAACTTGTTGACTTCCATTTAATTTATTCCAAAATAGTGTACTTTCTTTTTTATTAATTGTTTATTCCAACAGTGTGGTTTGATGTCACCTATGAAACATCCTGTGTGGTTCCACAAGCTCTGTTTGCGAATATAAACACATTATGTTCTGCTCCTAAAAGATTATAAAGAACCAAAACCATCCAACATTTGTTGTGTTATGTTATACTAAATTTGTAGGGCACACGTACCAGATTGGTTTCCTGGCGCTACTCTGAAACTTGTTAGAGTGGGATGTTACTCATATACCTGTCTAACTACCTGTCTAACTAGCCATGTTTTAGGAGTTTGCGGGAAGTCATGAGGTCTGTGCAGGACCTAATCTCTAGAGGTGGGGAGTTCCAACTATATCTGGGACCTGGTGTGATAAACCTTGTTCCACCAAAGTGTTTCCATGTACAGGATCCCTGGGGAAACCACATGTAGTTTCAATCTTGGGGGTCGCGACGTGGCCAAGGTGAACATTTCACGTCAACACATTAATATCGTAGAATGGATAAAAGAGAGCAGTATTGGTGGATTCCATAACAAAATGACTTTCGAGCTTTTGCACATGACCACTTGATGTGCCATTGGCTTGCCTATTTGGCAATGTCCTTTTCGCAGGAGTACAGCTCTCAGATATCATTCACCCAACACAGGGCATCTTATGAGCGACACCAAATTTTTACCGCTCCTTGTGCTTTCTAAAATAGACCCGATCCTTGGTTCCCAGCACACAATGCACTTAAATGTCATCTGGCCCTGGTGCCTATCAAACAACTGTGATAGCATCTGTCACCCTCATAAATAAATAAACAAACTTAAAAAAGTCGCAGAAGAGGCGAGCCAGGCCAAGTCTCGGTAGACCATGTCACTCTGGGCTTTACCTTGCCTCCCTGTGGAACAGGGAAAATAACCTTAAAGATGTTATGTATGACACACAAACCCAGGCCTTCCGCTTGTCTCAAAACAGCTCAGGCTGATGACTGTCCTGTATAGACTAATCCGCCGCGAGTAGAAGAAAACATTTCACCAGCTGTTTCCGAATAGCAAGGCTAAAAGATGAAAGGCAGCAGCATCTCTTGACTTAACTGTGGAACTCACCATAACAATACATACCTTCAAGGTGTTATGTATGACCCACGAACCCAGGGCCTCAGCTTGTCTCAAAACAGCTCAAGCTGCTGACTTTTCTGTATAGACTAAGCTGCCACTATGACTGTGATTCGAAAGAAAACATTACACCAGCTGTTTTCGAATAGCAAGGCAAAGATGAAAGACAGCAGCACCTCTTGACTCAAGCGTGGAACTCACAATAATAACATCGGTATTCCAAATCCAAACCTTTAACCAATCTTTGATCACATGTGACTATCTTAATCACCATCAGCCTAGGCCTACTTCCTTAGTAAAATGGCGAGTGGCCCGTAAAAGAGTACATTTGAAATATAAAGCCATGCCTTTTCAACATGAAGCCAGGAACGAAGGAAAGCTTGGGGACAATAGTGTGAATAGTGATGGAGGCCTCTGGTTCAGGGCTTTCAGGAATGAAACATCCGTCAAGGTAAGAGAGACCACTAACTCAACTCGCGCTTGCATTGGATTCGTGCGCTGCCGAATACAGCAAGGAGCATGCCCAAGTAACTGTCCCTTGCTAAGCGACCTGAGCAGGAGAGGACATGCGACATACCCCACTATGGTTGACCTACACAGAGCCCAGCTGTGCCCACACACAGGGGAGATTAAGTGATTTGCCCAGAATCACAGGATGTTTTAGCGTCATTACCGAGATTCCAACCCAGTTCCCCAGGTCTGAGGCCAAGCACCCTAGCCGTTAGGCTAACTCCTCTCCCCAGCTCTCTATCTTTGCAGCCAGATCTGTACTCCTGCAACGCTGCACCTACAACAAGCCAGTACTGTTAGCTTTGACCATGCCTCTTTGTTGCATACGATAAATGAGTCATGATTGT
Source organism: Triturus cristatus (assembly GCF_964204655.1). NCBI lineage: Eukaryota > Metazoa > Chordata > Amphibia > Caudata > Salamandridae > Triturus > Triturus cristatus. The sequence continues at coordinate 363,742,274 of NC_140580.1, forward strand.
GGCTAACAAGCATATCATCTTGAAAATGCCTCCATTTCGGCATGGTGAGGCCGAGTCACCAAACACTACTAGCCAAGTTTACTAACGTTTTACACTCCCAAGCCCTTTCAGAGGAAAATATACTTGAGTCACATTGCAACGTGCATATATGTAACTCTAGCCACAATTCAACATAGGACTCAACAGCCCTTGTACTACTGCTCAACTCAAGATCTGCGCTTTCACCTCACCCCCGGGAGTCCAGCCTCAACCTGTCCCCCTGCCTGACTGCTTGGCCTTTTCTACTTGCACCTAATTGATTAAAACAAGCATGTTGATCCATTGAGCAGGTCCTCCCTATTTGACTGGGCAAAATTTGAAATATTTGCTTAGCATGGACCCGCGTCTGCAGTCGTTGCAACCAGCAATTATGATCTACCCGCAAAATTACACCTACCGCAAGCCAGGACTGTTGACCATGCCAATGGTCGGTAATGCATGAGGTACATGAGCAACTATCATGGCTTCAATGTATAATACTTGACTTGCTTCAATTCTGACTCCTAGGCCAAAGATGTGGCTGTGCAAGATCTATAACGAGTCACTAATGTACATACGTAGTAAATAACGTATACTCACTTATTAAATCATTCCAACAAACAAATGATGGACGGAATGCTGACAATGCAGACATTCTCCCCCAGTCAAGAGATCTGGGTTAAATCCATCGTTCTTTTGCCCACTATGCCACCCCAGTTCAGACATGGCCATATGCAAATCAGTCTTGACCCTGTGCCACATGGGAACAGTCCTGATGCTCCGTCCATCACCACCCCCTTTTGTACTGCTTTGTTAGCCATAAGTTGGCAGGGTATGCTCAGACGTGAGTCCCTTGCTCACTTTGCCACTGGATTCAAGCAAGCCTGGCTGAAGACGGCTGAAATACCAGAAACCGGTCCTAGGAAGCTTGTTTCCGGTCCAGGGAAGACATGGCTTGGTAGTTCGGGCTGGACTGTTCCCATGAGGCACAGGGTCAGACTGATTTGCATATGGCCATGTCTGAACTGGGTTGGCAGAGTGGGCTAAAGAACGGTGATGGATCAAACCCAGATCTGTTGACTGGGTGTGAGTGTTTGATTGGTTCTGATGCTCCGTCCATCACCACCCCCTTTTGTACTGCTTTGTTAGCCATAAGTTGGCAGGGTATGCTCAGACGTGAGTCCCTTGCTTACTTTGCCACTGGATTCAAGCATGCCTGGCTGAAGACGGCTGAAATGCCAGAAACCGGTCCTAGGAAGCTTGTTTCCGGTCCAGGGAAGACATGGCTTGGTAGTTCGGGCTGGACTGTTCCCATGAGGCACAGGGTCAGACTGATTTGCATATGGCCATGTCTGAACTGGGTTGGCAGAGTGGGCTAAAGAACGGTGATGGATCAAACCCAGATCTGTTGACTGGGTGTGAGTGTTTGATTGGTTCTGATGCTCCGTCCATCACCACCCCCTTTTGTACTGCTTTGTTAGCCATAAGTTGGCAGGGTATGCTCAGACGTGAGTCCCTTGCTCACTTTGCCACTGGATTCAAGCAAGCCTGGCTGAAGACGGCTGAAATGCCAGAAACCGGTCCTAGTAAGCTTGTTTCCGGTCCAGGGAAGACATGGCTTGGTAGTTCGGGCTGGACTGTTCCCATGAGGCACAGGGTCAGACTGATTTGCATATGGCCATGTCTGAACTGGGTTGGCAGAGTGGGCTAAAGAACGGTGATGGATCAAACCCAGATCTGTTGACTGGGTGTGAGTGTTTGATTGGTTCTGATGCTCCGTCCATCACCACCCCCTTTTGTACTGCTTTGTTAGCCATAAGTTGGCAGGGTATGCTCAGACGTGAGTCCTTTGCTCACTTTGCCACTGGATTCAAGCAAGCCTGGCTGAAGACGGCTGAAATGCCAGAAACCGGTCCTAGGAAGCTTGTTTCCGGTCCAGGGAAGACATGGCTTGGTAGTTCGGGCTGGACTGTTCCCATGAGGCACAGGGTCAGACTGATTTGCATATGGCCATGTCTGAACTGGGTTGGCAGAGTGGGCTAAAGAACGGTGATGGATCAAACCCAGATCTGTTGACTGGGTGTGAGTGTTTGATTGGTTCTGATGCTCCGTCCATCACCACCCCCTTTTGTACTGCTTTGTTAGCCATAAGTTGGCAGGGTATGCTCAGACGTGAGTCCCTTGCTCACTTTGCCACTGGATTCAAGCAAGCCTGGCTGAAGACGGCTGAAATGCCAGAAACCGGTCCTAGGAAGCTTGTTTCCGGTCCAGGGAAGACATGGCTTGGTAGTTCGGGCTGGACTGTTCCCATGAGGCACAGGGTCAGACTGATTTGCATATGGCCATGTCTGAACTGGGTTGGCAGAGTGGGCTAAAGAACGGTGATGGATCAAACCCAGATCTGTTGACTGGGTGTGAGTGTTTGATTGGTTCTGATGCTCCGTCCATCACCACCCCCTTTTGTACTGCTTTGTTAGCCATAAGTTGGCAGGGTATGCTCAGACGTGAGTCCCTTGCTCACTTTGCCACTGGATTCAAGCATGCCTGGCTGAAGACGTCTGAAATGCCAGAAACCGGTCCTAGGAAGCTTGTTTCCGGTCCAGGGAAGACATGGCTTGGTAGTTTGGGCTGGACTGTTCCCATGAGGCACAGGGTCAGACTGATTTGCATATGGCCATGTCTGAACTGGGTTGGCAGAGTGGGCTAAAGAACGGTGATGGATCAAACCCAGATCTGTTGACTGGGTGTGAGTGTTTGATTGGTTCTGATGCTCCGTCCATCACCACCCCCTTTTGTACCACTTATTAAATCATGGCACAGTTTAACAAGAACTTTGCACAGATTCTAGAAAGTGCAAAGCAGCGGCGGCTGCATGAGCAGACTGTCGGAATTCTTCAACAGTCAGACGGCCTATCCCCAACAAACACAGCGTACATATCTGCCCCTCTGCCTAACTTTGATGCTCTTCTGGGTACCCGCTGCCTCATTGTCTACTCAACAGGATGTTGCCATACCCAGCTGCACAAAATAACTTGTGCCGAGGGGATGCACCCAACACCCCCTCGTTATTTACCCATGACTGACACTGCAGGGCCCTTACCACTCTGCACTTTTCCCCCATCAACACAACATACTACCTAACAGTCAACAGTGTCTGCTCACCAGCGTGCCATGTCAGAGTATGCGTTGTGTACCAGCCCGTGTTTGGTAGGAAGCAAAGGGGGAGTGGACACTGAATAAGGTCCTGGCATACCACATGTACCAAATAATTAGTGCCTAGACTAGTGATCCGCCATACTTCCAGTGTCAGTTTCCTGTCTTGCATCCGGCAGCTGTCTTAAGTACTGGCGCCCGAGACAAATTGCCGGGCATAGAAACCGTAAGTCCACCCCAGCTCTTTCCCTATACTGTGTTGGTGTAAAATATGGCCTGATCAGTGTCAACATATAGGAGGATGCATCTACTTAACAACGACGATTTGGTGCGGTGCCGTGGCAACGGCCGTACCACGTGGTTTGCTGCGCAAATGGGCTATAACCTAGTGGAGGGGGCCCTTGTCCCCCCACCCTATGCCCCTCCTTCATCCTGAAATGCAACTCACGGCACCCCTTGGAAAACTCGTACTTATGTAGGCATTGGTATATGAGCTATTTGACCAGAATCACGGATGAAGAACGAGCGCCGCGCTCGACCCTGGCATACCCGTACCTATTCGGCAAATCTCTCCTTACAATATGACCTTGGTATGAATGCATCAAAAGATTGCAGAAAGGACGCATTCACAAGCATGCTCTATATGGTGCCATCCGGTGCTAGGGCCCAGTCTGCGCCGTCTACCTCTCCATTTTGCAAGTAACATAAGGATGCTTCTTTCGCAAGCAGCACAGGCTGAGCCACGTGCGTCACACACACTCTTTAATCTACCCGGCTCCCGCTCTTTACCGCAGGCACCTAAAACCCCCATGCCCGAAAGCCACCTAAAGGACTCGCGCTTCCACGCAGGAGGCGCCGTTAGACCTCGGCTCGCGAGCGCTCGGAAGAGACCGTTCGGCCCGTTAAGGGCGCGCTTCACCCCCGCGCAGGAGAGCGGGCGAAAGCAGAGCTAACCCCTACTCCCCTGCCAACCCTATCGGCAGACAGTACCGAAATTGCAGGGCCCATTCAGTTGCATAGTGTGTATCCTCATTGGCTCCGCGTCAATCGCTGCTGCAGGTTCGCTAAACAAATTGTGCCCTCACTGCAACATAATCCCCACGCGCTCGCAGCAGGCCCGTTAACCCTCCGCACTGATGACATTTCTATCGCGCTGCACAACCCGATGTTTGTCATCCGGAGATCAGCGACGCCATCTTGTCTTAACGGGGATGGCTTCCGAAGCTAAATCGCATTATAAATGGCACCTGCGCCTTGCAGCAAGCAAAACCCGCGCACTAACACTCTGCAGTAAATCAGCAAGTTCGTTTTCTATCTGTACAAGGTGCCGCTAAACTAGCAGCCCCGGCAGCAGGAGCTTAGCATAGTGGATGCCGGCTTCATGGCGATTTACTCTTAACCTCATGCCCATACCCCTCAACTAATGAAGCGCACAACGGTCAAAGGGTTGCTTTAAGAACCTATGCCCCTCATTAACAATTCTACCTCATAAACGTGAGGTCAGGCACACATAAATTGCCATCTGTGACCGCGTACATTGGTCTTGATTTAATTAGGACCTTTAAAGAGTTTTGTGGCTGCCGGGTTGATCAGGGGGAGAAACAAACAAATACAACCGTGCATAAAGGCGGAAGGAACATTCAGACGCCATCTTAACCCACTGTGCGTCATAGAGATCTCATTCACAGTTAACTGAATAATTGAGCTTCGAACACACGCATAGCAGAATATTTTAAACAAAGGGCAAGTTCCTTAGTGCTTTTACAATGTCAACTATTCACTTTCACCGGGAATAATGATGCCTGTTCCGTTCCGTGCGTTTCTAGTCCCCCCCCCCGCAGGCCTAGGATGAGGCATTCGGATGCTGCTCTTCACTGCTCTACGGCAAATGGGGCTGGAGGGGGCCCTGCCGCTGGCAAGCAGAAGTCATAGGTGCCGATAGCTGCTCCGTACACCGGCTCTCGCTCCCACCAAGTTTTACCTGAAAACAACGGGCTCCTGCCAAACCCGACGCAAGGATAAGCGGCCGTCCTAAGGCGTTCGTAGCCCGCCCCTAACCCTGCTGCGTTCCTACATCTGCCCCTGTCCCGCAACTGACCGCCACCCTGCCGCTCCCGACCAAGCGTAACCACCTCCACCCCCCCGTGGTGTCCGACCACAGGGCCCCTGTACTACCCGGGCTTAACCCAGGGACGGGGCCGGGGGGGAGGCGAGAGCCTGGACATACCGTAGTGCTGACGACGACCCGACCACGACGACCCAGACGAAGGCGGCGGCAACGTTGTAATCTCGCGCGGCCAGGAGAGAAACAGGAAGCAGAGGGCGATCTACGGAGGCGGGAGGCTTAAATAGGCCTGGCCCCGCCCAGCCCAATGGCCCGCCTCCCCCAGTAGTGGCCATTGGGGCTTCCCCTCCCAAGGCGCGGCCTTACGAGAGAGGTGGAACAGGGGGGGAGGCTCCGACGGGTGGCCACTAGAGGGCTGTCCTGCTAATGTCCCCCTGCGTGGGACGCGGCCAGCGGCAAAACTCGACTCGAACGTATTAGCCAACTTTCCATGAGCACCAATTGCATTACAGAGGGACGCATTTTTCAGCGCCGGGAGGAGATTGTGATTTGTCTACAATCACAGAGTGTTCGAGCCCCCGCCACCCTCTAACCTGGTTCCCAGCTTCAAAGTCGGCAGCCGTTGGGAATGCAACCTTGGCTTTACATATAACAAGCATTGGAAACACAATCGGTCTGGTCCTGCCCGCCATGCATGCGAGCTCCAAGGCTAGGGGGTGGGGAGGTGTGTGCTGAAGTGAGGAGAAGCACCCCGAGTGGCCATTACGAGTGAGCAAGCCACGGAAAAAAACACATGGACAACACGAGGGGAGCGAGGAATTTACAAATTGAACGACATGCGGAGGGGAGGGAGGGACTAAAGGCAACACGACCGGGTGAATGAAAAGTGGTATGTGGGGCAGGCTTGGAGTAGAGAAACATGGAAAGCAGGAGGAGTGTGGGAAATGTACCCGTTGGGAATGCAACCTTGGCTTTACATATAACAAACATTGGAAACACAATCGGTCTGGTCCTGCCCGCCATGCATGCGAGTTCCAAGGCTAGGGGGTGGGGAGGTGTGTGCTGAAGTGAGGAGAAGCACCCCGAGTGGCCATTACGAGTGAGCAAGCCACGGAAAAAAACACATGGACAACACGAGGGGAGCGAGGAATTTACAAATTGAACGACATGCGGAGGGGAGGGAGGGACTAAAGGCAACACGACCGGGTGTGGAAAGCAGGAGGAGTGTGGGAAATGTACAACTTGAACGGCATGGGGAGGGCGGGGCTAAAGGCAACACAACACGGACACCGAACACCGGGTGACAGAAAAGCAGGCTGTGTTGTTTGAAAGGAGGGCAGGCAATTAACATTTGAAGCCGAGGCAAAGGAAAAACTAGCGGCCGGAGACGCAAAATGTGGTGGGGGAGGGGGAGAAGCGGGAGTTGTGTGCGCGTGCGTCATCGCGATCGCTCTGAAAGCGAAAGTGATCGCGATGAGGCACACGAGTTTTCAAAGTGCTGCTGGCGGCCGGCTGCGCGCGTGCACGATCGCGTGAACGCAAGCGTTAGGCCAGCCAGCAGCACTTTGAAAATCCCACATACAAAATGTCTCTTCGAGCCAGCGCAAGCGCTGGGGCTCAGCGAGACCTAATGACTGCTGCACTACGCTACGCTACGCGTGTTTGCACTGTGCTACGTGCAATTTGCGTAGTGCAAAGTAGCGCAAACTTCGCAAACTACGCGAGCGTAGCGTAGTGCTTTGGCCAGGCTTACGAGTCAGAAGCCATAACAGTGCAAAGCTGAACAGTGAAAGAACTAAAAGACGGAGCCAGGGACAGATTGGGCTGACTGAGAATGCATAGTCAGAGCTCGAGAGAGATCGGACAGTTTAGAATTCAGAGCCTGTCCAGAGAGAATGAGAAACTGGGCAGTTGGAAATGTAGAATCCAATCTACAGAAAGAGTGAACAGTTAGGGAATGCAGAACCCAATCCATGGAGAGATTGCACAGCTTGGGAAAGTACAGGCCAATCAGAGAGAGGTTTGAGAGTTTAGGGATGCAGAAGCCACCCCAGTAAGAGATTGTACCATTTGGGAATGTAGAAACCAATCTAGAGAGAGAATTGAGAGTTTAAGAACACAGAGGTGAATCCAGAGACAGATTGAACAGTTTGGGAACGCAGAAACCAATCCCGGGAGAAATTGCAGAGTTAGGAACGCAGAAACCAATCCCGGGAGAGATTGCAGAGTTAGGGAACGCAAAAACCAATCCAGGGAGAGATTGCAGAGTTAGGGAACGCAGAAACCCACTCCAGGAGAGATTGCAGAGTTAGGGAACGCAGAAACCCACTCCAGGAGAGATTGCAGAGTTAGGGAACGCAGAAACCAATCCTGGGAGAGATTGCAGATTTAGGGAACGCAGAAACCAATCCCGGGAGAGATTGCAGAGTTAGGGAACTCAAAAACCAATCCTGGGAGAGATTGCAGAGTTATGGAATGCAGAAACCAATCCTGGGAGAGATTGCACAGTTAGGGAACTCACAAACCAATCCTGGGAGAGATTGCAGAGTTAGGGAACGCAGAAACCAATCCTGGGAGAGATTAGAGTTAGGGAACGCAGAGGTCAATCCAGAGAGAGATTGGACAGTTTGGGAATGCAGAAACCAAATCTTCAGACTTGCCAGTATAAAACTAGATATCAGGCTGTAATCCAGGGCATGGATGAAGGCCCCGGGGTTGGTCTTGTTACGTGGAAGCCAAGACATCGACATCCATTGAGAAGTGTCAGGGACCTGTGAGAGGAGCTTGGCTTTGAGAGGACCTTTTGGGACTGGCTCAAGGAGGTCCTTGTCACTAGTGATCAGCTGGAACATTGCGGAATCAACTGCAGAGACCCTCTGGAGCACGCAGCCAGCACTACACGAAGGCTATGGCAAGCAGCTGCCTAGGGTGCCACTACCCTTTGCCTCGGTAGGGCATCGCATTGAACTAGTGGCCTCAAAAGTGCTTTTTTGGGGAAAGTGAGCAAAATAGAATTTCTTGCATGGAAGTTCCTTGGACACTATCTTTGCCAATGCATCTCTCTACACCTGATGTGGACTGATGCTCACCCCTCAGACGTACTAATCACTGACCTAGTGAATCCACTGTGCCTCTGCTTGCAAGGGCACAGACAGGAGCTTGATGTTGCCAATGCAACAAAGGCTTTATATTCATTTTTCCTCGTTGTTTTAAGACTTTCCCATCCAAAATGTACTCACCAGCTGCCACGAAAGAAAATGAGGGCTGGGCACGACCTGCAGCCTATCTGAGGGCTTTGAGAGGGCTTGGTGGAATGTTCTACCCATCTCCACCGAACACGTCTTCTTTGTCTGCAGGGGCCTGCGAGGTTGTCTCCTGAAAGAGGTATGGTCTGGTGGATACAAGGCTGACCCTGGATCTAAGAGACCCGGGTTCTAATCCCCTTCCAGGCTTAACCCGAAATCCTGTGATTCTGGAAAAATCGCTCAATCCCCCTGTGGACCAATTTCTAAATACGTTTGGTGTATTTGTGTGAACTTGAAAATGTGTATCACAGATAGGTCACACTCTACACACTCATATGCCTTCCGTGTTCTCCAGCTAGGTTCATGCCATGTGATGACCACTAACTTCATTAATACATGAATCCTGAGTTTCTGCTGTCCTCCTGCAGTGTGTGTTCCTCTCCTACAGAACATAACCACAACAGGTCTTGAGTGGTTGTCTACTCTGAGATTTATGCTGTTGTTCTGCTGCCATGGCGTAGACCAGTCATGATCCTGTTGAGAAGCAGTGCCCCATGGTATCTAAGGGCTGGAGTGGTTGTCTCCCCCAATATATGCTGCCATTGTGTCGTCATGGCTTGGATTGGTTACTTCCTAATAGCCGTGTTGTGTTCTCCTACACTTGAAGGCAAGAAAGGCTGTCTCCTCAGATATATGTTGTCCTCCTGCATCAATTGGCAGGATTGGTTATGCCCTCGTTGATATGTTGTTCCACCCTACAAGCAAGGGCTGGTTAGGCTGCCCATCTTAAGTTTGTGGTTTCCGGCAGTGGTAATCCCTTCACCTGAGGTGCTCAGTTCCTGCAGGGATTGTAAAGTGTATGAAAAAGACACATCGCCTTTCCGGAAGTTTAACCACTCTACAGTCCATCATCTCAAACCCAGACCCGCATCCTCGTGAACCACGGGGCAGCGCCTGTCCCTCGCTGCTGCACAGCGTTTCAAACTGGGTGGATGAAACTGGGGTACAAATGAGATGGTAAACAGTAAGTGATACTTTCTCAAAAACCGACTCCAAAAAGGAATGGGTAAATCTAAATCCAGAGGTTTACAAATCCTCATGGGTGTTCATTTACTCATTCTGCTGTTCATAGAGGTCTCGCTGGCTATCTATCGAAACCTGTCAGAGTCGCAGATTTCCATGTGCCTGATTCTGAAAAATGTTACAGTGAGTGTAGTGTCGAGGTCTAGCCTTCCGACGACACGTAACTCACCGCAAAGCATTGTGGGAGTGACGTGACGCGGACGGCCATTTCAGAACGTGGCGCGAAGGCTATGAGACGGCTCTCCCTTAAGAGAATAAAGGATCTACATTTGCCTACTTGTTCTGTCCTCATTCATGGGGAGCAACTTGCTACACCACAGTGGCGACGAGGTGGCAGACCCACGTGGCCGTTACCAGGCGCGATTAAAGTAGGGGAGAGCCGGCAAAAGTACTGTGGAGGCGGGATTGAGGCGGCAGCAACCAGTTTTCATCGCATGAGGTTTTCGGCGCGCATCTCAGCGTGCGCCTCACACCCTTCCCTCTTTCCTCAGCACCCGCTATCACGACCTGCTTCAGGGGTCTGTGTGGTCCACAAGACCTTCCTCACGCATGAGGTGTCCCACGACAGTCTCCCACGGTCTTACCGCAGGCAAGGCAACACCGACAGCAAGCCAGCCAGCGTGAGGAGTACCTGGTCCTCAGACCTGCATTGCCACGCCACGAAGCAGCAGCCTCAGTGAGTACACCGCAGCAAGCAAGCCAGCACAGGGGGCACTCTTCTCACAACCAAATGTGCCCCACTACAAGACCATAAGTGTCATCTAGCGACTTCCGCCCCACATCAAGGTGCACCGCCTTCCACGCCGCCCGCACCATGTGTGCACAAACCTTCTCCTTAACCAACCTGGTATCCATCCTACCAAAACCAGTGGAACCAGCCATGAAATGGGCCAACTGGAAGGGGTATTTCCTGAACTACCTATCGGCGCTGGAAGATGAAGGTGAGGAGGCGTTCTCCAGTAAACGCCGGAAGAAAATCCTCCTACATAATCTGGGTCCAGAAAGCCTGCGCATCTACGAAAACATGGTGAAGAAACCTAGGGCTTCTACTGACGACGACGTCTTCCAACATGCCATAGAAGATTTGGACAACCATTTTCAGCCAGTAATTTGCACAGCCATCGACCAGTACAATGTTTTCCAGCGCAAACAGACAGAGTTGGAAACAGTGGAGGACTACGTAGCTGCCCTCAAGAAGCTGGCCATCAACTGTAAATTTGGTACCCTGCACGATGACCTCATAAGAGACCAAATCGTAATGCACACTACCCACTCAAGCGTCCAGGAGAAGCTGTGGGTTAGTGGCGAAGCGTCCTTCCCAGAGATCATCGCAATAGTCAAGAGAGCAGAGTTGTCCAAACGGTGCTCATTCGCCACCAAGAAAGAACCTGTCCAAAAGCCCACAGTGTGCAAGGTGACAGACCGAAGGATCCAGAACGCAAAACCTACGGCCAATTCTGGCTCAGCCTCCAACTGGCAATCTACGCCCAAATCCCAGGGGCCCAGCCACGCTCCTGTGGACAAGCAAGGAACCTGCTACAGATGTGGCAGCCAATCCCACATGGCAAACGAAAGGAAGTGCCCAGCATTCCATGTCAAATGCTCCTTCTGCGGAGTCACTGGACATTTCGGCAAAGTCTGCAGATGGAAGCCCAGAAGTGCCACAGTCAAATATGTTCAAGATGACTCCGACGACCAAGATGGGGCAGACCAATCCGACCAAGATTGCATCCTCTGCATCGAGGACCAAATCCTGGGCATTGGTGGCGTCGCCAAGAAAAGCCATCCTGCATGTTGGGGGCGTCCAGATCGCCATGGTGGCAGACTCTGGCTGTCCATACAAGATCATCCAAAAACATCTATGGGACAAAGACTTTGCCCACATGGTGGGAGACCACCTTCATCCCACTGACGTCCACCCAGTCACATACATAGGGGAAAGAATCCCCCTGGTGGTGTTCCTGCGGCTCCTGTTCGGGTTCAAAACAGGCACATGACAGCGACGTTGTACATCACACAGAAAGGCCCATCCATCCTAGGGTGGGCGAACCAGGGAGCGCTAGGCATACAACTCAACCCAGGCAGTGACACACAAGTGCTCCTGATGGACGACCCATCCACGCCAGCCTCGTTGAAAGCGGAGTTCCCTGCAGTTTCCAGCGACCACATCGGGAAGATGTCCAAGTTCACCCACAAGATCATACTCAAAGAAGGAGCTGTGCCAGTCTCCCACAAAGTCAGGAATATCCCATTTAACTGCAGACAGGCAGTAAAGCTAGAACTGAAACGGTTGGAAGACAATCACATCATTGAACCAATAGATTGCGCCGAATGGCTTGCGCCCTTGGGGGTGGCGTGCAAACAGAGCGGGAAGATGCGTCTTTGCATTGATCTCCGAGAACTCAATAAAAACATCATCGTTGACAAGTTCCCGTTGCCCAAAATAAGTAAAATAAGAACTACTGGCCCAGACCAAGAGGGTCAAATGGTTCTCCACTATCGACCTCATAGCCGCATACCACCAAGTGTTGCTCCATCCATTGTGCAGGAAGCTCACCTCTTTCATCACGCCTTTTGGCTGCTATAGGTTCAGACGGTTGCCCTTTGGTCTCGCATCCGCGGCACCCGTCTTCCAAAAACTCATGCACACACTCTTCAAAGACGTCCACGAAGTCCTCTACTTCCAGGACGACATCCTCGTCATGGGGAAGACCAAGGCCGAACATGACGACATTCTGCACCAGCTGACGGCTAACAGTCTCACGGCGGTACTTGAGAAGTGCAAGTTTCGCTTACGCAAAGTGCAAGTTTGGCTTACGCAAAGTGACCTATCTGGGACACGAGATCAGTGACACAGGCATCTCCCCAAAAACAGCAAATGTGGAAGCCATCATGTCCGCGCTCTCCCCTAAATGCAAAGATGACGTCCGTTCGTTCCTGGGGCTGGCGGAGTTTTACAGCAAATTCGTCAGGAACTTCGCGACCAAAATGCACAGCTTACGTCAACTGCTGAAAGAAAAGAACACCTTTTCCTGGTCCGCAGAGTCGGAAGCAGAAATGTCTGCCAACAAAAGAGACATTTGCAGGGCGGTTCCCCTCCACGGATTTGACGGTGCCGCATCCAGCATCCTGACCACGGACGCCAGTGACAAAGGGTTGGGAGCAGTCCTTTCCCAGAGAGCAGCGGATGGTACAGAGACCACCATAGGGTTTGCCTCGCAATCCCTCACTCCCAGTGAGAAGTATAGCGTGATCGAAAAGGAAATTCTAGCATCCATCTGGGTGATGGAAAAATGTAAACAATATCTGTGGGGATCAAGATTCACGCTCTGCACAGACCACAAACCCCTAATGAAAGTTCTCACATCCAGCGGCAATGTGACAGTCACCCCATGCATCGCGAAAATGACACTACGTCTCTTGGACTTCGTGTACGATGTGGAATACATCCTGGGTCCTAAGAACAGGGTGGAAGACTTCCTCAGCAGGGCAGCGGCCATGGAAGGAGCGGTCACACAGTCGGACTGGGACGAGTACAGCGTTGCATTCATGACGGATCACAAACACACCATCAGTGCCCAGGACTGGGTAGAAGCCTACGCGCAGGACACCGACCTCTCACAGGTCAAACTGTATGTCACGCACGGCTGGGCAAAGAAGAAGCACACAAAGGACAACTTCAGGAAATACTGGGAGGTCAGCAACAAACTCTCTATCAGCGATGACTCGGTATTTCTGCTGCGAGGCGACAGAGTTGTGCCCCCGAAAGGGTTGATCGATCGCATACTCCACATCACCCACGAAGGCCACCTGGGCATCGTAAAAGCGAAAAGAAGAATGAAACTACTGTACTGGTGGCCAGCCATGGACAACCAAGTGGAGAGATTCGTGAGAGCATGCGAGCATTGCGCCAGAGCTGACAAAACACTCACCACCATGAGACCCCCCATGGGGGAGTTCAACAACCCCAACAATCCCTGGGAGGACTTATCCATTGACATCGTAGGCCCTATACTGGATTCCTGGGAGACCAAACACCTCATCGTCTTAGTGGACCGATACTCGAAGTGGCCGGAGGTTGAAATCAGCGAATCAGTGGATTCCGACACCGGCATCGCCTTCCTCACCAACATCTTTCTGAGGGAAGGCATTCCCAAAACCATCACCAGCGACAACGGACCCCACTTTACATCAGCCAAATGGACAGCCTTTACCAACCGAAACGGTATGCAGACAAAGCACACACCCGTCCATCACCCGGCAGGCAACGGCCAGGTGGAACGCTTTAACCGCGTGATCATGGGCTCAGTCCAGGCAGCCATCAGTGCCGGGAAGAACTGGGAGGCCAAAGTCAAGAGCACAGTGTGGGCGTATCGCATCACGCCCACCCTCACAGGCTACAGCCCGTTTAAAATCCTGAGAGGCAGAGAACCCTTTACCAGAGACAATACAGCCAGAGCAAATGGTCCCCGGCAATCGTCCTGAGCAACATTGAGAAAGCCCAACGCATTTACAAAGCACATTAGGACAAGAGGCATTATGTGCGTGAAGTCACGCTGATGGAGGGCGACTGCTTCCGAGTCAAATGGGGCAACCCAGAACAAAAAGGAGACAGCAAATTCAGTGAGCCCCTACGAGTGGTGGACCTATACACACATTCGGACTTGTTGAGCGACGGCAAGGTGTGGTCACAATCCAGACTGGCCAAGTGCAACAAAATCCTTTATCAAAAAGATTTGGCTTATACAGCACTCCTAATAGTGGTAAACACAGTTGATCGTACTGTAAATGTAACACGGATTATTAGCAAAATTATAGTATAAACAAATTCGATAAATTCAGAGAAATAATTCGCATAATGTTCATACAAATACGGCGGGATTGAAATGATGAATCAACCTGGTTCCAATATGTTCGATACGGTTTAATATTCTCCAATGCATGTGATGTACGAAGGAATAGCCAACACGTGTTTCGTCTGTACATAAATAAGTACAAAGACTTTTTCAAGGCTGTATGATGAAGACATGCAAAAAAAGGGAAAACATTTTTTTTTTTTGTATATATAAACCAGGTATAAATTAAATGCAACTTCTAAAAGAGAGCTATACAGTCCAATTTCCACAATCCATGTACACAAAATACCAGTATATTGTGAAACCTAAATACAAATATAAGGTATTGCAGAAAACCATAGTTAGTAGAATCTGATGTAAAAGGTATCAAGTGTCATGAAAGATATTTATGTAATAAGCATAGAGAAGAAGGAGATCACCGAAAATATGTCAATGTTTAAAAAGAATAGATTTGAACAAGGCTAGAAAAAATGCCAGAACCTAAACCAGTATATGTGGCAGAAGAATGAAGGTGAAAGCGAACAATAACAACGCAATATAATCGAAGAATGAAGGTGATAACGAACATTGACACCGCAAAGATAGTCCAGAGTGAATACCCAATGTGAAAAGGCAGAAACTCATTATAGCTCACCCAAAAGTGTGTATATATAGGGATCACACTAACCAAATGAGCAAATAGTCCATACGCTGAACGTGTGGTCCAATATTCACAAGTATAGAAACATAAAACGTCCAAGTAATGGCACATGGGGATATACTAGAGCAAAATAAAGGTAATGGTAAGTAACTGTGGGTGTAGTGTCACTCCTGATGTCACTAATGTCACTGCTGATACTGGAGAGTTCTGACTCGCTAGCACTAGGTTCCACAACTTTACTTCTGGTATTAAGATCTTTGACACCACCCCTTGGTCTAATGTCGTCAAATTTTTTTTGCAAACGTGAAAATACGACCATTTTTATAGTCGCCCTCGTCTCTTTTGAGTTTACGGATTTTCTTGTCTCGAATATAGTTCTGGTGGGCGCTCAAGACTTCACGTAGTATCTTATAGTTTTTTTCAGTTATATCTTTCATGTCTAGTTTTTTGATTTCCTCCTCAACTATTGCGATTTCTTCAAGTAGCTTAGTTCTCTTCCTTTCCGCATGGCGAATAAGGAGATCCATCATCCCAAATGATGATGAAGAAATGAGGTTTTCCCATTCTTGTAATAAGTCAGGGTCAAGATCCTCAAACGTTGGAAATATAATGACCCGTAGTCCTCTAGGGACCTGTCTAATCTCTATATATTTTTTAAGAGTTGTCAGGTCCCACCATCTGGAGAGTTCGGACTCACGCAGCCTCTCCAATTTGATGAAGAGTTGTCTAAGCCCTTGAGGTTTGGTTTCTTTAAGAACTGTGTTATTGGACTGGATGCTATGGTCAGAAAATATGTCATTAAAAACTCTATCTCGTTCATCATCAAAGCCCGCCATATTGGGAAACGCTATATGTATATAAGGATAGTAAATATCAGGAAAAATGTATGACCTGATGCCGCCTACAGAGAGATTGAGTGCCGGTACCCACTAATTAAATAGACTGAGAGATTAGGTAGTAGTGTACCCAAACTGGGAACGGACCGCACATCAATAGAACATGCAAACAGTAGAATGGAGGCAGAAGTAAAAATTCAGAATGTCAGTGGGTGCTGTTAGCCATGTGCACTTACTACCAAGAAGTGCAATAAGCAGTGTGCAAGCACAGATGCCAAGAATTATCAAAAAGATTTGGCTTATACAGCACTCCTAATAGTGGTAAACACAGTTGATCGTACTGTAAATGTAACACGGATTATTAGCGAAATTATAGTATAAACAAATTTGATAAATTCAGAGAAATAATTCGCATAATGTTCATACAAATACGGCGGGATTGAAATGATGAATCAACCAGGTTCCAATATGTTCGATACGGTTTAATATTCTCCAATGCATGTGATGTACGAAGGAATAGCCAACACGTGTTTCGTCTGTACATAAATAAGTACAAAGACTTTTTCAAGGCTGTATGATGAAGACATGCAAAAAAAGGGATTTTTTTTTTATATATATATAAGCCAGGTATAAATTAAATGCAACTTCTAAAAGAGAGCTATACAGTCCAATTTCCACAATCCATGTACACAAAAAAACAGTATATTGTGAAACCTAAATACAAATATAAGGTATTGCAGAAAACCATAGTTAGTAGAATCTGATGTAAAAGGTATCAAGTGTCATGAAAGATATTTATGTAATAAGCATAGAGAAGAAGGAGATCACCGAAAATATGTGAATGTTTAAAAAGAATAGATTTGAACAAGGCTAGAAAAAATGCCAGAACCTAAACCAGTATATGTGGCAGAAGAATGAAGGTGAAAGCGAACAATAACAACGCAATATAATCGAAGAATGAAGGTGATAACGAACATTGACACCGCAAAGATAGTCCAGAGTGAATATCCAATGTGAAAAGGCAGAAACTCATTATAGCTCACCCAAAAGTGTGTATATATAGGGATCACACTAACCAAATGAGCAAATAGTCCATACACTGAACGTGTGGTCCAATATTCACAAGTATAGAAACATAAAGCATCCAAGTAATGGCACATGGGGATATACTAGAGCAAAACAAAGGTAATGTTAAGTAACTGTGGGTGTAGTGTCACTCCTGATGTCACTAATGTCACTGCTGATACTGGAGAGTTCTGACTCGCTAGCACTAGTTTCCACAACTTTACTTCTGGTATTAAGATCATTGATACCAGCCCTTGGTCTAATGTCGTCAAATTTTTTTGCAAACGTGAAAATACGACCATTTTTATAGTCGCCCTCGTCTCTTTTGAGTTTACGGATTTTCTTGTCTCGAATATAGTTCTGGTGGGCGCTCAAGACTTCACGTAGTATCTTATAGTTTTTTTCAGTTATATCTTTCATGTCTAGTTTTTTGATTTCCTCCTCAACTATTGCGATTACTTCAAGTAGCTTAGTTCTCTTCCTTTCCGCATGGCGAATAAGGAGATCCATCATCCCAAATGATGATGAAGAAATGAGGTTTTCCCATTGTTGTAATAAGTCAGGGTCAAGATCCTAAAACGTCGGAAATATGATGACCCGTAGTCCTCTAGGGACCTGTCTAATCTCTATATATTTTTTAAGAGTTGTCAGGTCCCACCATCTGGAGAGTTCGGACTTACGCAGCCTCTCCAATTTGATGAAGAGTTGTCTAAGCCCATGAGGTTTGGTTTCTTTAGGAACTGTGTTATTGGACTGGATGCTATGGTCAGAAAAGATGTCATTAAAAACTCTATCTCGTTCATCATCAAAGCCCGCCATATTGGGAAACGCTATATGTATATAAGGATAGTAAATATCAGGAAAAATTAATGACCTGATGCCGCCTACAGAGAGATTGAGTGCCGGTACTCACTAATTAAATAGACTGAGAGATTAGGTAGTAGTGTACCCAAACTGGGAACGGACCGCACATCAATAGAACATGCAAACAGTAGAATGGAGGCAGAAGTAAAAATTCAGAATGTCAGTGGGTGCTGTTAGCCATGTGCACTTACTACCAAGAAGTGCAATAAGCAGTGTGCAAGCACAGATGCCAAGAATTATCAAAAAGATTTGGCTTATACAGCACTCCTAATAGTGGTAAACACAGTTGATCGTACTGTAAATGTAACACAGATTATTAGCAAAATTATAGTATAAACAAATTTGATAAATTCAGAGAAATAATTCGCATAATGTTCATACAAATATGGCGGGATTGAAATGATGAATCAAGCAGGTTCCAATATGTTCGATACGGTTTAATATTCTCCAATGCATGTGATGTACGAAGGAATAGCCAACACGTGTTTCGTCTGTACATAAATAAGTACAAAGACTTTTTCAAGGCTGTATGATGAAGACATGCAAAAAAAGGGATTTTTTTTTATATATTTATAAGCCAGGTATAAATTAAATGCAACTTCTAAAAGAGAGCTATACAGTCCAATTTCCACAATCCATGTACACAAAAAAACAGTATATTGTGAAACCTAAATACAAATATAAGGTATTGCAGAAAACCATAGTTAGTAGAATCTGATGTAAAAGGTATCAAGTGTCATGAAAGATATTTATGTAATAAGCATAGAGAAGAAGGAGATCACCGAAAATATGTGAATGTTTTAAAAAGAATAGATTTGAACAAGGCTAGAAAAAAATGCCAGAACCTAAACCAGTATATGTGGCAGAAGAATGAAGGTGAAAGCGAACAATAACAATGCAATATAATCGAAGAATGAAGGTGATAACGAATATTGACACCGCAAAGATAGTCGAGAGTGAATACCCAATGTGAAAAGGCAGAAACTCATTATAGCTCACCCAAAAGTGTGTATATATAGGGATCACACTAACCAAATGAGCAAATAGTCCATACGCTGAACGTGTGGTCCAATATTCACAAGTATAGAAACATAAAACATCCAAGTAATGGCACATGGGGATATACTAGAGCAAAACATAGGTAATGGTAAGTAACTGTGGGTGTAGTGTCACTCCTGATGTCACTAATGTCACTGCTGATACTGGAGAGTTCTGACTCGCTAGCACTAGTTTCCACAACTTTACTTCTGGTATTAAGATCTTTGACACCAGCCCTTGGTCTAATGTCGTCAAATTTTTTTGCAAACGTGAAAATACGACCATTTTTATAGTCGCCCTCGTCTCTTTTGAGTTTACGGATTTTCTTGTCTCGAATATAGTTCTGGTGGGCGCTCAAGACTTCAAGTAGTATCTTATAGTTTTTTTCAGTTATATCTTTCATGTCTAGTTTTTTGATTTCCTCCTCAACTATTGCGATTTCTTCAAGTAGCTTAGTTCTCTTCCTTTCCGCATGGCGAATAAGGAGATCCATCATCCCAAATGATGGATCTCAGATGGTGGGACCTGACAACTCTTAAAAAATATATAGAGATTAGACAGGTCCCTAGAGGACTACGGGTCATCATATTTCCGACGTTTGAGGATCTTGACCCTGACTTATTACAAGAATGGGAAAACCTCATTTCTTCATCATCATTTGGGATGATGGATCTCCTTATTCGCCATGCGGAAAGGAAGAGAACTAAGCTACTTGAAGAAATCGCAACAGTTGAGGAGGAAATCAAAAAACTAGACATGAAAGATATAACTGAAAAAAACTATAAGATACTTCGTGAAGTCTTGAGCGCCCACCAGAACTATATTCGAGACAAGAAAATCCGTAAACTCAAAAGAGACGAGGGCGACTATAAAAATGGTCGTATTTTCATGTTTGCAAAAAAATTTGACGACATTAGACCAAGGGCTGGTGTCAAAGATCTTAATACCAGAAGTAAAGTTGTGGAAACTAGTGCTAGCGAGTCAGAACTCTCCAGTATCAGCAGTGACATTAGTGACATCAGGAGTGACACTACACCCACAGTTACTTACCATTACCTTTGTTTTGCTCTAGTATATGCCCATGTGCCATTACTTGGACGTTTTATGTTTCTATACTTGTGAATATTGGACCACACGTTCAGCGTATGGACTATTTGCTCATTTGGTTAGTGTGATACCTATATATACACACTTTTGGGTGAGCTATAATGAGTTTCTGCCTTTTCACATTGGGTATTCACTCTGGACTATCTTTGCGGTGTCAATGTTCGTTATCACCTTCATTCTTCGATTATATTGCGTTGTTATTGTTCGCTTTCACCTTCATTCTTCTGCCACATATACTGGTTTAGGTTCTGGCATTTTTTCTAGCCTTGTTCAAATCTATTCTTTTTAAACATTCACATATTTTCGGTGATCTCCTTCTTCTCTATGCTTATTACATAAATATCTTTCATGACACTTGATACCCTTTACATCAGATTTACTAACTATGGTTTTCTGCAATACCTTATATTTGTATTTAGGTTTCACAATATACTGTTATTTTGTGTACATGGATTGTGGAAATTGGACTGTATAGCTCTCTTTTAGAAGTTGCATTTAATTTATACCTGGCTTATATATATAAAAAAAAAAAAAAGAAAAATGTTTTCCCTTTTTTTGCATGTCTTCATCATACAGCCTTGAAAAAGTCTTTGTACTTATTTATGTACAGACGAAACACGTGTTGGCTATTCCTTCGTACATCACATGCATTGGAGAATATTAAACCATATTGAACATAATGGAACCTGGTTGATTCATCATTTCAATCCCGCCGTATTTGTATGAACATTATGCGAATTATTTCTCTGAATTTATCAAATTTGTTTATACTATAATTTTGCTAATAATCCGTGTTACATTTACAGTACGATCAACTGTGTTTACCACTATTAGGAGTGCTGTATAAGCCAAATCTTTTTGATAATTCTTGGCATCTGTGCTTGCACACTGCTTATTGCACTTCTTGGTAGTAAGTGCACATGGCTAACAGCACCCACTGACATTCTGAATTTTTACTTCTGCCTCCATTCTACTGTTTGCATGTTCTATTGATGTGCGGTCCGTTCCCAGTTTGGGTACACTACTACCTAATCTCTCAGTCTATTTAATTAGTGGGTACCGGCACTCAATCTCTCTGTAGGCGGCATTAGGTCATTATTTTTCCTGATATTTACTATCCTTATATACATATAGCGTTTCCCAATATGGCGGGCTTTGATAATGAACGAGATAGAGTTTTTAATGACATCTTTTCTGACCATAGCATCCAGTCCAATAACACAGTTCCTAAAGAAACCAAACCTCAAGGGCTTAGACAACTCTTCATTTCCAGATGGTGGGACCTGACAACTCTTAAAAAATATATAGAGATTAGACAGGTCCCTAGAGGACTACGGGTCATCATATTTCCGACGTTTGAGGATCTTGACCCTGACTTATTACAAGAATGGGTAAACCTAATTTCTTCATCATCATTTGGGATGATGGATCTCCTTATTCGCCATGCGGAAAGGAAGAGAACTAAGCTACTTGAAGAAATCGCAATAGTTGAGGAGGAAATCAAAAAACTAGACATGAAAGATATAACTGAAAAAAACTATAAGATACTACGTGAAGTCTTGAGCGCCCACCAGAACTATATTCGAGACAAGAAAATCCGTAAACTCAAAAGAGACGAGGGCGACTATAAAAATGGTCGTATTTTAACTTTTGCAAAAAAATTTGACGACATTAGACCAAGGGGTGGTGTCAAAGATCTTAATACCAGAAGTAAAGTTGTGGAAACTAGTGCTAGCGAGTCAGAACTCTCCAGTATCAGCAGTGACATTAGTGACATCAGGAGTGACACTACACCCACTGTTACTTACCATTACCTTTGTTTTGCTCTAGTAAATCCCCATGTGCCATTACTTGGACGTTTTATGTTTCTATACTTGTGAATATTGGACCACACGTTCAGCGTATGGACTATTTGCTCATTTGGTTAGTGTGATCCCTATATATACACACTTTTGGGTGAGCTATAACGAGTTTCTGCCTTTTCACATTGGGTATTCACTCTGGACTATCTTTGCGGTGTCAATGTTAGTTATCACCTTCATTCTTCGATTATATTGCATTGTTATTGTTCGCTTTCACCTTCATTCTTCTGCCACATATACTGGTTTAGGTTCTGGCATTTTTTTCTAGCCTTGTTCAAATCTATTCTTTTTAAACATTCACATATTTTCGGTGATCTCCTTCTTCTCTATGCTTATTACATAAATATCTTTCATGACACTTGATACCTTTTACATCAGATTCTACTAACTATGGTTTTCTGCAATACCTTATATTTGTATTTAGGTTTCACAATATACTGTTATTTTGTGTACATGGATAGTGGAAATTGGACTGTATAGCTCTCTTTTAGAAGTTGCATTTAATTTATACCTGGCTTATATATAAAAAAAAAAAAAAAAAAATCCCTTTTTTTGCATGTCTTCATCATACTGCCTTGAAAAAGTCTTTGCACTTATTTATGTACAGACGAAACACGTGTTGGCTATTCCTTCGTACATCACATGCATTGGAGAATATTAAACCGTATCGAACATATTGGAACCTGGTTGATTCATCATTTCAATCCCGCCGTATTTGTATGAACATTATGCGAATTATTTCTCTGAATTTATCAAATTTGTTTATACTATAATTTTGCTAATAATCCGTGTTACATTTACAGTACGATCACTGTGTTTACCACTATTAGGAGTGCTGTATAAGCCAAATCTTTTTGATAATTCTTGGCATCTGTGCTTGCACACTGCTTATTGCACTTCTTGGTAGTAAGTGCACATGGCTAACAGCACCCACTGACATTCTGAATTTTTACTTCTGCCTCCATTCTACTGTTTGCATGTTCTATTGATGTGCGGTCCGTTCCCAGTTTGGGTACACTACTACCTAATCTCTCAGTCTATTTAATTAGTGGGTACCGGCACTCAATCTCTCTGTAGGCGGCATCAGGTCATTAATTTTTCCTGATATTTACTATCCTTATATACATATAGCGTTTCCCAATATGGCGGGCTTTGATGATGAACGAGATAGAGTTTTTAATGACATCTTTTCTGACCATAGCATCCAGTCCAATAACACAGTTCCTAAAGAAACCAAACCTCAAGGGCTTAGACAACTCTTCATCAAATTGGAGAGGCTGCGTTAGTCCGAACTCTCCAGATGGTGGGACCTGACAACTCTGAAAAAATATATAGAGATTAGACAGGTCCCTAGAGGACTACGGGTCATCATATTTCCGACGTTTGAGGATCTTGACCCTGACTTATTACAAGAATGGGTAAACCTAATTTCTTCATCATCATTTGGGATGATGGATCTCCTTATTCGCCATGCGGAAAGGAAGAGAACTAAGCTACTTGAAGAAATCGCAATAGTTGAGGAGGAAATCAAAAAACTAGACATGAAAGATATAACTGAAAAAAACTATAAGATACTACGTGAAGTCTTGAGCGCCCACCAGAACTATATTCGAGACAAGAAAATCCGTGAACTCAAAAGAGACGAGGGCGACTATAAAAATGGTCGTATTTTCACGTTTGCAAAAAAATTTGACGACATTAGACCAAGGGCTGGTGTCAAAGATCTTAATACCAGAAGTAAAGTTGTGGAGACTAGTGCTAGCGAGTCAGAACTCTCCAGTATCAGCAGTGACATTAGTGACATCAGGAGTGACACTACACCCACAGTTACTTACCATTACCTTTGTTTTGCTCTAGTATATCCCCATGTGCCATTACTTGGACGTTTTATGTTTCTATACTTGTGAATATTGGACCACACGTTCAGCGAATGGACTATTTGCTCATTTGGTTAGTGTGATCCCTATATATACACACTTTTGGGTGAGCTATAATGAGTTTCTGCCTTTTCACATTGGGTATTCACTCTGGACTATCTTTGCGGTGTCAATGTTCGTTATCACCTTCATTCTTCGATTATATTGCGTTGTTATTGTTCGCTTTCACCTTCATTCTTCTGCCACATATACTGGTTTAGGTTCTGGCATTTTTTCTAGCCTTGTTCAAATCTATTCTTTTTAAACATTCACATATTTTCGGTGGTCTCCTTCTTCTCTATGCTTATTACATAAATATCTTTCATGACACTTGATACCTTTTACATCAGATTCTACTAACTATGGTTTTCTGCAATACCTTATATTTGTATTTAGGTTTCACAATATACTGTTATTTTGTGTACATGGATTGTGGAAATTGGACTGTATAGCTCTCTTTTAGAAGTTGCATTTAATTTATACCTGGCTTATATATAAAAAAAAAAAAAAAAAAAAAAAAAAAAAACCCTTTTTTTGCATGTCTTCATCATACAGCCTTGAAAAAGTCTTTGTACTTGTTTATGTACAGACGAAACACGTGTTGGCTATTTCTTCGTACATCACATGCATTGGAGAATATTAAACCGTATCGAACATATTGGAACCTGGTTGATTCATCATTTCAATCCCGCCGTATTTGTATGAACATTATGCGAATTATTTCTCTGAATTTATCAAATTTGTTTATACTATAATTTTGCTAATAATCCGTGTTACATTTACAGTACGATCAACTGTGTTTACCACTATTAGGAGTGCTGTATAAGCCAAATCGTTTTGATAATTCTTGGCATCTGTGCTTGCACACTGCTTATTGCACTTCTTGGTAGTAAGTGCACATGGCTAACAGCACCCACTGACATTCTGAATTTTTACTTCTGCCTCCATTCTACTGTTTGCATGTTCTATTGATATGCGGTCCGTTCCCAGTTTGGGTACACTACTACCTAATCTCTCAGTCTATTTAATTAGTGGGTACCGGCACTCAATCTCTCTGTAGGCGGCATCAGGTCATTAATTTTTGCTGATATTTACTATCCTTATATACATATAGCGTTTCCCAATATGGCGGGCTTTGATGATGAACGAGATAGAGTTTTTAATGACATCTTTTCTGACCATAGCATCCAGTCCAATAACACAGTTCCTAAAGAAACCAAACCTCAAGGGCTTAGACAACTCTTCATCAAATTGGAGAGGCTGCGTAAGTCCGAACTCTCCAGATGGTGGGACCTGACAACTCTTAAAAAATATATAGAGATTAGACAGGTCCCTAGAGGACTACGGGTCATCATATTTCCGACGTTTGAGGATCTTGACCCTGACTTATTACAAGAATGGGAAAACCTCATTTCTTCATCATCATTTGGGATGATGGATCTCCTTATTCGCCATGCGGAAAGGAAGAGAACTAAGCTACTTGAAGAAATCGCAATAGTTGAGGAGGAAATCAAAAAACTAGACATGAAAGATATAACTGAAAAAAACTATAAGATACTACGTGAAGTCTTGAGCGCCCACCAGAACTATATTCGAGACAAGAAAATCCGTAAACTCAAAAGAGACGAGGGCGACTATAAAAATGGTCGTATTTTCACGTTTGCAAAAAAATTTGACGACATTAGACCAAGGGGTGGTGTCAAACATCTTAATACCAGAAGTAAAGTTGTGGAAACTAGTGCTAGCGAGTCAGAACTCTCCAGTATCAGCAGTGACATTAGTGACATCAGGAGTGACACTACACCCACAGTTACTTACCATTACCTTTGTTTTGCTCTAGTATATCCCCATGTGCCATTACTTGGACGTTTTATGTTTCTATACTTGTGAATATTGGACCACACGTTCAGCGTATGGACTATTTGCTCATTTGGTTAGTGTGATCCCTATATATACACACTTTTGGGTGAGCTATTATTGAGTTTCTGCCTTTTCGCATTGGGTATTCACTCTCGACTATCTTTGCGGTGTCAATGTTCGTTATCACCTTCATTCTTCGATTATATTGCATTGTTATTGTTTGCTTTCACCTTCATTCTTCTGCCACATATACTGGTTTAGGTTCTGGCATTTTTTTCTAGCCTTGTTCAAATCTATTCTTTTTAAACATTCACATATTTTCGGTGATCTCCTTCTTCTCTATGCTTATTACATAAATATCTTTCATGACACTTGATACCTTTTACATCAGATTCTACTAACTATGGTTTTCTGCAATACCTTATATTTGTATTTAGGTTTCAGAATATACTGTTATTTTGTGTACATGGATTGTGGAATTTGGACTGTATAGCTCTCTTTTAGAAGTTGCATTTAATTTATACCTGGCTTATATATAAAAAAAAAAAAAAAAAAAAAAAATCCCTTTTTTTGCATGTCTTCATCATACAGCCTTGAAAAAGTCTTTGTACTTATTTATGTACAGACGAAACACGTGTTGGCTATTCCTTCGTACATCACATGCATTGGAGAATATTAAACCGTATCGAACATATTGGAACCTGGTTGATTCATCATTTCAATCCCGCCGTATTTGTATGAACAGTATGCGAATTATTTCTCTGAATTTATCAAATTTGTTTATACTATAATTTTGCTAATAATCCGTGTTACATTTACAGTACGATCAACTGTGTTTACCACTATTAGGAGTCCTGTATAAGCCAAATCTTTTTGATAACTCTTGGCATCTGTGCTTGCACACTGCTTATTGCACTTCTTGGTAGTAAGTGCACATGGCTAACAGCACCCACTGACATTCTGAATTTTTACTTCTGCCTCCATTCTACTGTTTGCATGTTCTATTGATGTGCGGTCCGTTCCCAGTTTGGGTACACTACTACCTAATCTCTCAGTCTATTTAATTAGTGGGTACCGGCACTCAATCTCTCAGTAGGCGGCATCAGGTCATTAATTTTTCCTGATATTTACTATCCTTATATACATATAGCGTTTCCCAATATGGCGGGCTTTGATGATGAACGAGATAGAGTTTTTAATGACATCTTTTCTGACCATAGCATCCAGTCCAATAACACAGTTCCTAAAGAAACCAAACCTCAAGGGCTTAGACAACTCTTCATCAAATTGGAGAGGCTGCGTAAGTCCGAACTCTCCAGATGGTGGGACCTGACAACTCTTAAAAAATATATAGAGATTAGACAGGTCCCTAGAGTACTACGGGTCATCATATTTCCGACGTTTGAGGATCTTGACCCTGACTTATTACAAGAATGGGAAAACCTCATTTCTTCATCATCATTTGGGATTATGGATCTCCTTATGCGGAAAGGAAGAGAACTAAGCTCCTTGAAGAAATCGCAATAGTTGAGGAGGAAATCAAAAAACTAGACATGAAAGATATAACTGAAAAAAACTATAAGATACTACGTGAAGTCTTGAGCGCCCACCAGAACTATATTCGAGACAAGAAAATCCGTAAACTCAAAAGAGACGAGGGCGACTATATAAATGGTCGTATTTTCACGTTTGCAAAAAAATTTGACGACATTAGACCAAGGGGTGGTGTCAAAGATCTTAATACCAGAAGTAAAGTTGTGGAAACTAGTGCTAGCGAGTCAGAACTCTCCAGTATCAGCAGTGACATTAGTGACATCAGGAGTGACACTACACCCACAGTTACTTACCATTACCTTTGTTTTGCTCTAGTATATCCCCATGTGCCATTACTTGGATGTTTTATGTTTCTATACTTGTGAATATTGGACCACACGTTCAGCTTATGGACTATTTGCTCATTGGGTTAGTGTGATCCCTATATATACACACTTTTGGGTGAGCTATAATGAGTTTCTGCCTTTTCACATTGGGTATTCACTCTGGACTATCTTTGCGGTGTCAATGTTCGTTATCACCTTCATTCTTCGATTATATTGCGTTGTTATTGTTCGCTTTCACCTTCATTCTTCTGCCACATATACTGGTTTAGGTTCTGGCATTTTTTCTAGCCTTGTTCAAATCTATTCTTTTTAAACATTCACATATTTTCGGTGATCTCCTTCTTCTCTATGCTTATTACATAAATATCTTTCATGAAACTTGATACCTTTTACATCAGATTCTACTAACTATGGTTTTCTGCAATACCTTATATTTGTATTTAGGTTTCACAATATACTGTTATTGTGTGTACATGGATTGTGGAAATTGGACTGTATAGCTCTCTTTTAGAAGTTATACCTGGCTTATATATAAAAAAAAAAATTAAAAATAAATAAATACATGTTTCCCTTTTTTTGCATGTCTTCATCATACAGCCTTGAAAAAGTCTTTGTACTTATTTATGTACAGACGAAACACGTGTTGGCTATTCCTTCGTACATCACATGCATTGGAGAATATTAAACCGTATCGAACATATTGGAACCTGGTTGATTCATCATTTCAATCCCGCCGTATTTGTATGAACATTATGCGAATTATTTCTCTGAATTTATCAAATTTGTTTATACTATAATTTTGCAAATAATCCGTGTTACATTTACAGTATGATCAACTGTGTTTACCACTATTAGGAGTGCTGTATAAGCCAAATCTTTTTGATAATTCTTGGCATCTGTGCTTGCACACTGCTTATTGCACTTCTTGGTAGTAAGTGCACATGGCTCACAGCACCCACTGACATTCTGAATTTTTACTTCTGCCTCCATTCTACTGTTTGCATGTTCTATTGATGTGCGGTCCGTTCCCAGTTTGGGTACACTACTACCTAATCTCTCAGTCTGCAACAAAATCCTTCATTGGGGCATGGACAATAGCAACACATACGTCAGCGATCTTGAAGAAGGTAACAGCCCCACTGGGGTAGAAGCACCGACCACGGAACCAGTGAGAGAGGACATGGAGGTTGCCAACAGGAGTGAGACCAGCACCTCGGCAAATGCTGAAGGACAGACAGCCAAGCGGCAAACACCGCGTCTGCCCAGCCAGGACACAGACTGTGCTGGTATCCCACAAGAGATTTCCGAAACCCAAGGTAGAGGCCATGAGGAGAGTACGAGGATGGCCGGATCCAGTGGAGGAAGAGAGCAAGGGATCCGAGCACCCGTCATGCACACCCGCAAGGGCCGTACAGTGCAGATTCCGAAACGGTTCAGTGAATTTCAGTTGTGAATCTCTCTCTCTCTCTCTCACTCCCCTCCTCTAATGCGTCGGCCTATCGCCCCTTCAGTTACAGTTCATATTATCATTGTTGTTAAGGGGGGAGATGTGTAGTGTCGCGGTCTAGCCTTCCGACGTCACGTGACTCACGGCAAAGCATTGTGGGAGTGATGTGACGTGGACGGTGATGCAGCGCGGAGGACAAGATTTACATATTCTCCCTATGTTACAGATTCTTAATCACAACAACTCATTCAAACACTCATTTATTGATGGGGCCCATAACACCAACACACACACATCATTCATTAAATCTCACTCGAATCTGTGCACAGGAAGAGAAAGGCGCTGGTCATGTGGGTACCTTATTACCTATCAGGATTAATTTGCTTTACATTATATACACATTATACATATACATCTTTAGAATCCTGACCTTAACATCAAGGCACTCCACCACTTGGTCGATGGACCAATTAGTTGGACTGGTTGATGGTGAATTAGAACCAGCTAAAACACAATTAAAGCCTAGGAAACATTTGATATATTCTGTAACTAATTAAAGAACCACAAACTCATTTCTTAATATTTCAATTATTGTTTATCTAATATATTTCTTTACATTTGTATTTATTAACTACAGCTCATAATCTCAAAATTTTAGTTTTATTAAAGAGAAATCAAAAATTTAGTAAATAGACATGAATTTAGAAAAACGCAGTTAATTAATTACCAATTGGCAAGCGACTATGGCTTCTGATCAAACAGAGAGTTATCCGCATTCTCGGGTACAACTCCCAGGACGGGCTGTCTGACCCACAGCAAAGGATCAAACCATCAGATGAAAATATAGGAAGCACTTCAATCTTTTCTCTCAAACGCCAAATAAACTCAAGGCAAACCAATAAATCGCCACCAGCTCAATGCAACCCAACGCCATGGACGATCAAACCCGTTGGAGACACCCAATGGCGGATGAGGGCTTCTTATACCCTTTTTCCGTCTTACTTCAATGGCGGTAAGGGCTTAGGTGGCAGCTAGTCCCGACACCGCTTGGCACCAGCTTTGCAGAGGAACTAATTAATTGCCTGATGTGTATCTTGTCTGACAAGAGGAAACGTTTTTAAAAAACAAAATCTTTTACCTTGTAAATTGTAATTTGTGTTGTAGGGACCCCTTGTTGTCAGATATCTAGTGTCACGCTGTTCTAAAATACATTCACGCACGCATTGAGGGATCAGACGTTGCTTTAAAGTTTGAAAAAGTGCTTACTCGCCCGGTCCGACCCATCAGCCAATCACGGGTGAGGAGGGCGGGACAGTGACAGGCCTACACAGGAAGGCGAGCGGTTAGCGCTCTAGCTTCCATTTATTCGAGGGCTATTTAGGCTGCGAGGACGCTCCGAATTTTGCGGTAAGGGCTTAAGTGGCAGCTAGTCCCGACCCCGCTTGGCGCCAGCTTTGCAGAGGAACTAATTAATTGCCTGATGTGTATCTTGTCTGACAAGAGGAAACGTTTTTAAAAAACAAAATCTTTTACCTTGTAAATTGTAATTTGTGTTGTAGGGACCCCTTGTTGTCAGATATCTAGTGTCACGCTGTTCTAAAATACATTCACGCACGCATTGAGGGATCAGACGTTGCTTTAAAGTTTGAAAAAGTGCTTACTCGCCCGGTCCGACCCATCAGCCAATCACGGGTGAGGAGGGCGGGACAGTGACAGGCCTACACAGGAAGGTGAGCGGTTAGCGCTCTAGCTTCCATTTATTCGAGGGCTATTTAGCCACTCGTCATCCCTAGCACGCAGCGTGGGCGCGCAGCATGGCGCCTAATCCTGCGCCTAAGACGAGCCAAAGACTAGCCCGTCTGTGCCCGTCCGTAACCGGATGGGGCCAGGGCCAGGGGGCTATGAAGAATTACTCACACACCTCAGAGACCATGCCCAGCCACCGGAGAACCTACAGCTCTCAGGTATTGAGAGATATGAGTAATCACCTCCCGAAGTTATGTAATGCAGTCAGAGAACCCATTTTAGAAGGCCCATTCACCTGTCAGGTATGTTATACACAATTTGGAGGGGAATGTAACCAACTGAATGAACTAGATGGCTTACACTCTAAAGTGCAAAGAACTGTTCCGATGTTTCACAAAATGGACAGCATGCCCCGGGGGAGTAAAAATCTACTTTGTAATACTCGCTCATTAGCGAAGCATGCCACTCATGTATGGGACCTTATATCGACTGAGAAACCCGATTTCTGTTTCTTAACAGAAACATGGCTGAAGCCACATTCGGTCCCAGCCGTTACATTGGGTATCCCGGTGGGGTATAAAATAGTCAGGCTAGACCGTTCTAATAAAACAGGAGGAGGAGTGGCGATTGTTTATAAGGAGGAATTGAACATCACTACCCTTGATGAAATATGTACACCCGAGATGGAAGTACTAATTTTCAAAATTAATTTAACACCCAGGGAACAGAGGAAGGGAGCTTTGGTATATCGTCCACCAGGCCCAAGTGGGAATTTCTCTGTCGCACTCATAGAGGCCTTAGTGCCATATATTCAAGAAAACCAGGACTTCCTATTGGTAGGGGATTTTAACGTACATAGTGAGTCCGAGACATGTACAGAGGCTAAAACTCTCCTATTGGATTTAGATTCCCTAGGACTTAAAAAGATCAATCATGGGCCCACTCATGAGGCAGGACACACTTTGGATTTAGTTCTGTCGAACTCATCCTTCATTAAATGCATGACACCTACACAGGTAGAGTGGACAGACCACTTTATTTTAAAATTCTATACTACTTCCAGGTATAAACCACGAATACAGACCACCTTAGCCAGTAAGAGGAGACCTTGGCATAAACTCACCATGGAAGCTTTTAGAGAGAAGTATAAAACCTTCCCGTTTGAGAATTCTACAGGGGACGTAGTAACTGCCCTTGACAGATTCGAGGAGACGGTTAGAGCAGTAATCAATGCCATTATCCCGGAGAAAGAATTTAAACCGCGCATGGCAAATAAACAAGAAGTTTGGTTCTCTGAAGAATTAAGATCTTTGAAACAAAAAACCAGAAAATTGGAAAAGCTATGGAGGCAGTCCCAAAGACCTTATGATAAAGAACAACACAGAACCTCTCTTAAGATATATCACAAGGCCATTAGAACGGCCCGGAAAAATCATATTGCAGCGCAATTAACAGCGGCGGGGAAAGACTCTAGAGTGTTGTATAATATTCTACAGTCTTTTACCAAGCCAGTGGCCTGTGAGACTGTAGAGGTCACGTCCCAGGATCTCTGTGATGAGGTCTCTCTATTTTTTATGAAGAAAATAGATGGGATCTATGACAGGATTATGGCTTCAAATATAAGCACTGCAGGAGGAAATAACATCTCTCACGAGATCACACGACAGGTACAATCTATTCAGGGCCTTACAAGTTTTCCCCATATTTCCCTAGAAGAGGTAATCTCATTGATGACTCAAATTAAGAGTGGCAGCCCCTTAGACTCCATTCCTGCACGTATTATGCCTATGCTTGCAGATGTTCTAGGACCACAAATTCAGAATCTGGTTAATGTTTCTCTCAGTACAGGGAAGGTTCCCTTAGATTGGAAAAGAGCTTTGGTAAGACCGCTGAGGAAAAACACTGCAATCCCCTGGACGAAATTGTCTAATCTAAGACCTATTTCGCTTCTCCCCTTTTTGGGTAAAATAATAGAGAAATTCGTAAACCGACACCTGTCAAACTATATCGAAACGACAGGTGGGTTAGACTCCTCCCAGTCAGGTTTTAGGCCAAGACACAGTACTGAGACCACCTTGCTGTCAGTCGCGGACGATCTACACATGTTCCAGGATAAAGGTTATTCTGTTATCTTGGTCCTGTTGGATCTGTCCACGGCGTTTGACACAGTGTCACATAACATCATGATCACCAGGCTAGTTAACATCGGCTTGGAAGATAAGGCTTTAGCCTGGTTGGGGAGTTTCCTAACAGACCGCACTCAAAGGGTCACTTTGGGGATATATCGATCAGAGGAGAGGGAGATCCCTAAGGGGGTACCACAGGGCTCATGTCTGAGCCCTACTCTTTTTAACATCTATGTGG
The DNA here is from genome assembly GCF_964204655.1 of Triturus cristatus. Lineage (NCBI taxonomy): Eukaryota > Metazoa > Chordata > Amphibia > Caudata > Salamandridae > Triturus > Triturus cristatus. Next base: position 363,775,319 of record NC_140580.1, read on the forward strand.
CCCCCCTAGCAGACATCATGAGATCCCATGGTTTCATCCAAGTGTCATACGCAGATGACACCCAACTCCTCTTCCCTTTCAAAACCCTTACTGCCAAAGTTAGGAATGATTTTGCCCAGGGGATGAAAGCAGTGGCTCACTGGATGGCATCTAACTTCCTGCAATGTAACGTGGCAAAGACGGAAGTGATGCTGTTCGGGGAAGCCAAACACCTGTGGACTCCTGACTGGTGGCCTCAAGACCTTGGCCCAGTCCCTGAACCTAGACAGGTTGTGAAAAATCTAGGGGTCCGATTGGACAAGGAGCTTTCCCTAAAACATCACGGCAACCAAGTGGTAGGCTCTTGCTTCCACATTATAGGTTTGCTACGGAGAATCTTCCCTTTGCTGCCAGATTCAACTAGGAAAACTTTGATACAGGCGCTAGTACTAAGTAGGCTGGATTATTGTAATGGACTATTGCTGGCAGCAAATGAAGGAGTCACTTCTACACTACAGGTAGTCCAGAATACTGCTGCCCGCCTTGTTCTAAATCGGCCTCCTCGTACTCCCTCCAAACCCTTACTTAACAAGCTACATTGGTTATCTATCAAACAGAGGGTGAAGTTTAAAATCTGCTGTATTATACACAAATGCCTACATGGGAGAGGCCCTGTATATCTTTCCAACAAATTCTGACCCTATGTACCCATGCGTTCTCTGAGATCCAGTGAGCAGGCTCTGTTATGTGTACCAAGAGCAAAAAAAGCAAGCCAGGGAGATAGAGCCCTATCAGTTGCTGGTCCAACCCTATGGAATAGTCTCCCTATATCCTTGAGGTTATGTGACGATCATCTTCCTTTTAGGAGGCAATTAAAAACCTTCCTATTTCAGAACTATTAAGATATACTGCCTAGATTTCCTCCTCTGCTGTAATATGGCCGCCTAAGGCGCGGAGATACTCCTCCGGGAGTCGAGTCCAGCGCGGTACAAACCCATAATAATAATAATAATTACACAGTAACATTTGGGGGCAGAGAAAATGTTCTGATTGGACAGTTCGGGGTTATCTGTAGGTTATTGAAAGTTTCCCAGCGCAAAACTGGTTCTTCATGATGACTTGGCATAGGAAGGCGCAAATTGTTAAGTTTCGTTTTGGCTCCCAGGCGAGTGCAGCGAATGTAACACTTCAAGGTAAAGAAGTCATCTTTTCACAGGTTCTGTATTGTCCTTTACGCTGTTCCCACATTGTCATCTATTGGTTTGTGGTCAATTTCAATTCCTGTCCTTGGTAGGGAACGCGGTGTCAGAAGTTCAGGTTACTTGGTGATCTCCAGAGCCATCCGGGCATGCGCAGAAATCATTGCCCTCATATGGTGGCATCTGCTTCAGAGAACGCCATCTTGGGTACTGCGGCCTAGTAGGCCCGAATGCCAACTTAAGCAAAAATAAACAGAACAGTAATTAAAATATAGAAATGAAGATGCTAATGTTTAAACCCACTCTAATCCCATTTTATATTAGTATTTTCCTCGCTGTGGCAACATTTAAAGCAATAATACTTACCATTTGATGATTTTAAAGCACAGACAATCACAAAGCCACATAAATCATGCAATTTTACTATTTCACCACAATCTAAGGTTAGTTTGCGTATCATAGTTAATTAATTGTTCTGCCATGCAATTAGCATTTTAGTCCCACGTGTATTCTGTATTTATCAAGGTGCAAAGGTTGATTAATACATTTTCACTGCAAACATGTTACTTAAATTAATTTTAGAATGATTACGTAATTAATTTCATGCAAATTAGAGGAGGTATACAAAATGTTGTTTTACCTGCTCCATCAACAGCCATTTCGGATCGCGGTGTGAAGGCTATGAGACGGCTCTCCCTTAAGAAAATAAAGGATCTATATTTGCCTACTTGTTCTGTCCTCATCCTGGGGGGGCGACTGGCTACACCACAGTGAGCAGGGATGACTTACTGCTCACTTACTCCTGGAAAAAGATTTTGTGAACCGGAGCCCCAGCAGACTCCTGAAAATTATTTGTGAATTGGCAATTCTAAGAATACAAAACAACTTCCACTTGTATGCCACCATAGTTAAGCATGGCTATTTGCAGGTGTATATCTGACTTACACACACAAATTGTGTTAATAATCAGCCCTCTGTGTTTATCTCACACGCAGCCATTGGGCATTTCCATCGACTTGCCAAGATACAGTTCCACCGCGGCAGCCATGTTGGAAAACCCCAAGGTGCGACTAAATTTGCTTTACCACCAAAGCTTCAAAGCTAAATAAAAAACAAGAAATTGCTTCCAGAACCCCAAGACATTTACCCATTTGTCAAGGCCAAGGATGTGGAGAGGCTTTAGTTACCCATGGCTATGTTATATTTATATAATACATTATTTTGTTGAATACCATTGTGTTGTAGTAAAGGAGTTTGGGGTGTCTGATGTACCTTTAAATCAAATTGTAAACGCTTCCTTAAAAGTGATTGTAATAAAGCGGATGTGGTTGTTCATATGTCTTCTGTTGTTGACTCAATTATTTTGAGGTAGTAGACCACTCTTAATCTTCCACTCTTAAAGAAATAGTGTCATGTGATATCGCTCCTTGCACCTTACCTGAAAAATTCTGTCTATAATTAGAGAATAAACTAGAAGAAGGGAGAATTTTCTGATTGGTTCATTTTTTTTATGTATTATAGAGCGCTGGTTGTAATCTTGTGATATCTTCAAGGTTCTTACATACACAGAACGAACATAATGGAAATAATAAACAATAATTTGGAAGCAAACAGGATGAAGCCATGCGGGCGGACGTCAGTCAAATGAATCCACGATTGATTTATTTTAAGGCATTGAACCTAGTTTGAATTTGATTTGAGGATTTAAGGAATCTCAGGTTCCCGGGTCGTGTGCACCCTGGGATCGGCCGCTGTGTTTCAGCCGATTGAAGGGGTGTTGTGGAATCAGATGCAAGGATGTTGGACTATCTTTCACAGGTATGCCTGCCGTTTGTTACCAGGACCTCATGGATAATGCTTAGGGGAATATTCTAAGTGGCGGAGAGAGGCGTTAGCCTTCTTGGCTTAACACCTCTCTCTGCCACTTCGGAAACGTGAGGTTGCACCCTATTCTCAAGGATATGGTGCAGCCTCGCGTTTCCCCCTGCGATGGCGCTAAGTTTCACAACTTAAAGCCAACGCAGGCACCCTTGCAAGGGGGTCTGCAAGCAGGGAGGTTTGTTTCTGTACAGGAAGGTGTCCCTTCCTGCACATAAACAAACCTAAAATGCCAGTTTGTCACTTACATGTGCGCTGCTTCATGCAGCACACATGTAAGTTACAAAACAGCATTTAAAAAAAAAAGTTTGTTTATGTACAGGAAGGGACACCTTCCTGTACATAAAAAAACATGGCATTTTGCTTTCTCCGTGTGTGCTGCACAAGGCAGAAACGAGGAGAAATAAAGCATTTCTCCTCGTTTTGCCACCTTAAGATCAGATTTTTCCTGGTCTTAAGTTTGACGCTACCTCCTATTTACGCTGCCCTTGTGAATAGGAGGTAGCATCAAACTCAATGGGTGTTGCGGTGGAACGCCCACTGCAACATCCAATGCCCACCCCTTTCACGCTAAAAACAGCGTGAAGGGGGCCCTATTCACAAGGCAGCGTTAAACCACTAAACGTGGCTTAACGCTGCCTTGTGCATAGGGCTAAGCCCCTATCGCCACAACAACGTCACTGAAAGTGACATTGTGGTGGCGATGGGGGCTTGAGAATATGCCCCTTAGTGTCTTGAACTTGGTTGAACCTTCAATCTACTAGGATCTAGCGGATTTCTTTCAGAGCTGGTTTGGAGTGGTCCTTCGTGTGCTCAGCCACACCTTGAAATCTAGTCATAGGATCATTGTCGTTTCTCAGCAAGATTATTTGGAAGGCACCTGTAGATCACCTCTCAATAGTTGAGTCAAAATGCCTCTTTATCAAAAGGGGTCTCCGAGCACTCAATCAATCACTGTGGAGATCGAGGTATCAAGGGACGGTTCCAGGATTTTTGGTGCCCTGGGCCGAAAGGGAGTGTGCGAGGCTCCTCTAATTTTCATACGTGACATATTAGGGCTACTGAAGCTGCTTTGTTCAGACTTCTCCTGGGCCGCAGCTCCTCCTCTCAGACACCTACAAGCACCTCTTTTACAGCCCATATCAGGCTTAACTCAGGTTTACCTCTGAGCTTGGGGGCTCAGAGTTAAACCTGTGTGGAGCTAAAGTGCTGATAGTGGGCGTCCCGCAGTGTCACTGAATAGGCAGCCGGTCAGAAGGTCTAATTGCAGGACAAACCTGCAAAATGCATCTCCTTGCAACTGGGAGACCATCCCTAAGAGGCCCAGGGAGGACCCCCCTCCCCTCCCTCTCATGGGCCCAATTGCAAAGAGACACCTTTATTTCAATTGAATCGGCAGGAGTACAATAGGGCTGGTGATGTGTTAAACTGGTGCGGTTCCTGATGCTGGTGGGCTGAGTGCGAGGCCCTGGGCAGCTGCCCACACTGCCCATGCATAGCGCCGGCCCTGGTGGTATCAACTGTATTTTTATTTCAATGTCCAGTTTAATCCACACATTTGGATTTGTACAATAGACCAATTGCCATCATGTGTTTCATCTGAGCTGTATCCTGTCACAGTAGACTTCCTCAGGGCTTATATTTATTGTGTTCTTTCATTTATCAGTCATAATCTGTGTTATCTTGTCTTTTAGTATTCCAATTTCCATACCGCTATCGTATTAGGTCATACATTTACAACACTTACAGTCCCACCTCAGAGTGGTAGAGCGAGCCCCGTGGAGCATTTGTCGCTTCTGATCTCAACATCAGCACAGCACAAACACAGAAGTGTGAAGAGCTGTAGGTTCACACTCTTAACCAGAGGATTGATTTGAGGTGTGAATGAAAGGCTTGAGTCCATAGTAAACACACAGGTTCCTAACTTTTTCTGAACTTCAGAGCACAGGCCTAGACTTGAGGGCCACTAGAACTGGTGAGATCTGGCCCACCGAGGGCTAGGATTTCATCTTTTGCTCAGCATACAGATTGGAATCCTCCTCTCGTCCAGCACTGGATATGATTTGCACAATGTTGGCTTGCCACTTTGAGTTATTTACTAGAAGGGTGTAGAGTTGAGTCTAGTTGATGTGCTGGAGCGGGTAATTATTTTTCTTTTTGTGTACCCACTTCATTTTCGCATGTTTATATTAAAACGAATAATTAATTAATCATAATTCCATTAATAGTTGATGTGTGGTGTTTAACCAACCTTATTAATAGAAAGAATACACGTGGGAGTGCATTTGCATGGCTAATTAATATGTGAACTAAGCCTGTATGCATATTAATATGATAAACGTTGCTTTTGTGATGTTATTGTAATTTGTGCTTAAATAAACAAGTATTAAGGGCTTTAAATGTTGCGTATTGCTAGATAAATGCAAACACATATGGGTATAAGTAAGGGGATAACATTGTTTTAATCATTTCAATGTATTAATTATTTTTTTTGTGTTTCTTTACTTAAGTTGACCATTTGGGCCTACGACAAAATGGATTCCGAATTAATCTAACAGTACTGAATGACATCAATGGTGGAACAAGGAGAAGTGCGCCTGCGCAAACTCCAGCAACGTGTCCCCTCGGTGACCTGTCACAACTGTGCCCAGCAAGGCCACCCTGGGCGAAGCGCCAGTTCCCCTGGATGTAAAAAAAAGATACTTTGGACTAATAAATTTGTCATGCCCTGACCTAATGAAACTTTTCCAGTATGGGAACTTCATCGAATGTTTCCTGATGCACCAAGATGTATTCCAATGGACCAATCAGTGCCCATCAAATTTGTATTTGATACTTTTTGCAATGTAATTTTACTATAAATTATGGTAGACTAGAGAGGTAAGTGCGAACGTCATTTCCAGTTTCCTGATGTTATGCTGACGGAGAGGACGGTGACTCTGCATGACAGAACAGAACTTTGACGAATTGACTGAGGACCAGACTCTGACTTAGAAAACGACAATTAGCCAGAATAGGTAAATATGACAAAATGAGATTGGATTATTAAGATTTAACCTGCATTTAATTAGATAAAATAATTGAATTGACTCATGTGTTGGGTTGTTATTTCATTGAAAAGTATTGTTTGTTTATTGTTGAAGCAGTAATGTATCATTAAATTCAATTCAACTAGATTGATCCGATCGACCCTTTAGATGGAAGGGATGCTAGGTGTAATATAGGGAAAGTGGTATTTCCTTCCAGAGCAGTGTTCGGAAACAATGTCCTCTTGTTAGGTGCGGGTAGTTTGATAGAATGAATGTTGGTGTTATGGGCCCCACCAGCGTATGAATTGTGTGATGTGTGTGACTGAGAAATCATTCTGTCCGTGGTAATAGAGAGAAATTGAGAATCCCGAACTGCGTAAGTTTTCTCGTAGCAAGATGATGGTTTTTATTGTTTTGGTTTAATGATTGTGCTTGTATATAGCTTATTGATTGGTATTGATATGTGTACTAACACTATATGTTGAAGTCGTATTGAGTTTTATGTAGTTTGTACGGCTTCTGGGACGTAGGAAGTCGGTGACAGTTCCGTAGTAGAGCAGAGGTAAGCGCTGCTCTCGGGAAAGGCGGAATTGTTGGCCCTGTATGCACACAGGGAAAACGTGTAGCGATTGAAGTTGCACAACGCATTGTCTGGGTTCGATTTGGTAGCATCGCTGTGTGTTGCCATTAGAGACATTTTCTGTGTGAAAGAAGTGTGTATGATAGCGAAGGTTACCTGTGAAGTTCTGGTCTTAGGTACCAGGGATCCTATTGGCATTCCGATAACGCTTATCACTAGAAAGGTAATAGGTACTCTCTGAGCTTGTTAGAAGGACAGGGCAGAGGTAAGCGCTGCGTTGTTAACTAATGTAATAATTCTGTAGTAGGACAGATTGTTCGCTGTTCTCGGAAAAGGCAGAATTCTGTGTGAATGTGCTACATTTTCTTGTGTGAACGTACGTGGATGAAAAGGCATTCCGGTTAATTGCGAAACTCTGGTTTTATTTCTCAGGAGCATTGCGGCTCCAACCATGTGTCTTAATTCTGGAGAAACAGTTAATTGATGCTTGATAGAAGGGTGAAGTAGAGGGATGTGCTACTTTATCAACGGAAGTAATGATTCCGTAGTAGGGCAGAGGTAAGCGCTGCTCTCGGGAAAGACGGAATTCTCGTGAGAAAGGTCTATTGCTGTTCTTTGGTTAGCGAAGCGGACAATGGAGATGTTTATATGTTGTAACTAACAGAATTGTAGAAATTGAAACAAAGTCTACCGAGTAGTTTTGTAAAGGAGGGGTAGACAGGAGACAGGAGTCAGGAGCAGGAGCTGCCGCAGCGACTGCTGACGTCAGAAAGACTGCACTGAGATTGGACAGTGGGTCAGAACAGCAGAAGCGCCCTGATTGGTGCGTTAGTGTGTGCCGCGCAAGGATTGGAGAAAATACAGGGTGACGTAAACGCTCCAGGATTGGTGTGTTAGTGTGAGTCGTGCTGGGATTTGAGAATTGTGACAGTGACGTAGACACTCCGGATTGGTGCGCTTAGTGTGAGTCGCGCTGCAATTGGACAAAAGATCGTACAGTTGTAGAGGAGGCTAGGGATTCACGGAAGACAGGAAAATGTATTATCATTCAGCTGAAAAGAAGAAAAAATCCTTGTTTAGTAAAATAAAAGGATGGTTTGTGAAGGACAAAAAGATTGTGATGAGAGAAGGACAGTTACTTCCTCCGACGAAAACACCCACATCCTTCATGGTTGCGAAATACGGATATCATACTTGCATTTGGTTAGACAATTGGGTGAAGTATACGAAAGATGACGGAGTCCTAGCTTTTCCAGAACATGGTTCATTTAATTTGGCAATATTAAGAAATTTGTCGGAGCGAATGATGAGTTTAGAACCAAGACCTAGACCGACACAGTTTGAGGCATTGACTGAGTGGGAAGATGAGATGCATGAGCGAGAAAAACAGAGAAGTGGCAGTAGATATAGATATATGTTTGGACGACAGTATGATCGCGAAAATCATAGTGATCGAATGAGAAGATGGAGAGACGCATATATGACTGAAGGACTGTTTCCAGTAAGAACTGCAGGAGAAACTGAAGGGAGAAAGTGTGTAGGGAAAAGACATAATGTAGAATCAAGAAGGTATGGAGCAAATGAATCAAGTCAAGTCAAGTCAATAATCTTTATTCGGATAAAAAAAAGATATCCATAAAAGATGACAAATGAATCAGAGGATGATGTTCTAGATGATATGTTTTATAAAAATCCACCACCGTACAGACAAGAACCAGATGCATTGACCCCAAGTGCCCCAATGAGAGAAACTCTGCGAATTATCAAGACAGACGTTATGACCCCAGAGGTGAAAGGAAGTAATTCCATTAGAGGAGAGAAAGAAATAGAAATTAAGACCAATAGTGAAAATTCTATGGAATTAGCAAAAACGACACTAGAACTAACCGAGAAAATAAGAGAATTGACCAAGAATCTAGAAGCAGTCACAGTTCCTGTAACAATAGGTCCAGTAATGCCCATTTTTGAGAAACAGAAAGAAAGTGAACATTGTCTAACAGTTCCTTATTCGAGCGATAGACAGGCTGAACAACCACTAATGAGAGCAAGAGAGAATCCCTGGAGACATACAATTAGTGTAATTGAACCGAATGTATCAAATAATCAATTTTTAAGTCCAGATTCTATAGAAAGAAACAGAATGGCAGCAGGACCAATATTAGAACCGCAAAGAATGTCAGAACAAGGGAATGTAGAAAAATCAGCAGGAATAACTACAGACGAATTGAGCGAATGGTTGAAGGGCTTGCAGGGAAAAGAAAAAGAATCCCAAACAATTGATGTGGCCAAACTACGCATGGTACTAGAAGAATTAATAGTAGGGACCATTCCCACAGAAAAGTTGAAAAATTACCAGGATGAGGAGTTGTTGTTTTTGTGCAAGAGCGTCACTTGGAGAGCAAAAAACCTACATGACAGGCTAGAAGAAATAGCAAGTGAAATGGGAATTGACATGGACAAGGTAAAAGCATTCCAAAAGCCTTACTGAGTGGATTTCACTGAAAAGGATATTGAAAACATGAATACCACAGGACGAATAGGACAGATCAAGGACATAATCACTTTGTTGAGAAAATGGGGAGATGTGGATAAATGGAGAAGTAGGTGGTATAGAAAACGAGATGATGCCTCAGATAGAACTTTCCCAGCATTCCCCGTGAGAGAAAAAGAAAAGGTAGTGACAGAATTTCCCATGAGAGAGATTCCAGGAGGGGGATATGTACATGTCCCATGGACACGACAGGATATTTTGTCATTTACAAATGACTTCCCTCGATTGCGAGAAAAGCCCGTCGAGTGGTACAGACAAGTAGACAGATTTGTTAAATTGTCAAAAGTATTATGGATTGATTTGAATAGCCTATTTGATATAATAGTACCAGCGGACTTATGAACAGAATGTAAGATAGTAATAGATTGGCCAACCAAGGAATACCCAAGAGATCCCAAAACAGGAGCACCAGACCCCGAAGTAATGAAGAAATATGAACAAGTTATGGTATTTCTGAAAAACAAGGTACCTCCCAAAGAAACAGACTGGGTAAAAATAGATCGAACACATCAGGAAGTAAAAGAATCAGTCCATGCTTACTATGAAAGACTAATACTAGCTTTCAAGCAGTTTAGTGGAGATGAGAATCTAGGTGAAAAGGATCTGAGTCATTTTGTATACAGATTTGTATATGGTCTACGTCCTGAAATTAGTGATATGATAAAGCAGCACACTGTCGATTGGCAAAGTAAGAAAATTGATGAAATATTGAGACATGCTAAATATTTTAGTGATGAGATTGAGGCAAAGCAACGAAAACTGAAGGAAAAGGCAATGTGGGCACAAGTGAAAGTCGCAGAAAGACAGGAAGCTCAGTTAGTTGAACAAGCAAATAACCCAGGAATTAAACCGAGATTTGGCCCAGGAAAAGGGAAAGGTAATATAGAGGAAGCTAAAAAGAAATTCCCATGCCATAATTGCGGTAGGTTAGGGCATTGGAAATCCGAGTGTAAGTTTCCTCCAAGTACTAATAATGAAAATCCATCATTGAATCCACAGGTGCAGAATGAGGTGAGTGGCCAACAGCCGCAACAGCAGAAGGCTGTTAATCCACAGAATCAGGTGCCAAAACCGCTTTTACCACAGAGCAGAAACACCCAGAAGTATAGAAATGAATCAGGATTCTACAATGAAGAACAGGTAAACAATCTGCCACGCGCAAGCGCTGTTTCACAGTATTGGCTGCAGCATGATGAGAGTGATTCAGAGGAGAGTTATTGACGGTGCCAAAGAGAGGCAGAAGAGTACGTGTTTGGCGCAACTCTAGAAATAGACCAGACAGGGCCATTTGTGGATGGGAAGGTTAATGATGAAACCATTACTTTTCTAGTCGACACTGGCGCTACACGATCAACTGTCAGGTCAGCTGATGTAAAGAATCTTCCTCTTTCGGATGAAACAATCCAAGTAGTTGGTGTGTCTAACAAACAAATTAGAACGTACCTTACAGAACCAGTAAAGGTCAAAATAGGGAAATTTTCAGACATGCATCGCTTCGTGGTGTGTGACACCAGTCCTGTGAATTTGCTAGGAAGGGACTTGTTGTGTAAAATGAACTGCACCATATCTTTTACTCCAGATGGAATAGCATTTGAAACACCAGATGAGGATGTATTGTATAAAATGACCATAGCTAACAGAGAGAATGACGTTACTGAAACATATGCCATATTCAATCCTGATGAATTGCCACCAGAGTTAAAACAGACAGTAAAAGCAGGAGTCTGGGACTTCACTGGAGAAGATGTAGGACTTATGAGAAATGTAGATCCGGTAAAAATTACTGTAAAACAAGGAGTAACCTATCCAAACATCCCACAATATAGACTGACACCTGAAATAATTGAAGGAGTAACTCCAATAATTGAGAAAATGATCAAGCAAGGAATTTTGAGGGAGATAATGAGCAGTCCATGTAATTCACCCATAATGGGACTGATGAAGCCTAATGGAAAGTTCAGAATAGTGCAGGATTTGAGAAAAGTGAATAGAATTGTTGTATCATGCTGTCCCATCGTACCAAATCCATCAGTGATTTTGTATCAGATTCCCCATGACGCAGAATGGTACACAGTAATTGATTTGTGCCATGCTTTCTTTTCAATTCCTTTGCATCATGACAGTCAGCAAATGTTTGCATTTCGGTTTGGAAAGCGTATTTTGGCATGGTGCCGAATCCCACAGGGGTATACAGAGAGCCCCTCAATATTTATTCAGTTGTTGAAGAAATCTCTGGAGAGTCTAGCAATGCCTGAAAATTCAGTTTTGGTCCAGTATATCGATGACCTACTTGTGGCATCGAAAACACATGAAGCTTGTGAAACAGACACGATAGCTTTGTTGAATCATTTGGCAGATGGAGGACTAAAAGTATCACCAACAAAGTAACAATTTTGTAAGAAAGAATTACAATACCTAGGACACAATATTGAGAAAGGACTGAGAAAAGTGACAATAGACAGAATCAGAATCATCAAAGGAATGAGAGCTCCTATGACACAAAGAGAAGTGAGAATGTTCCTAGGAATGGTTGGTTATTGTCGTCAGTGGATAAGTAACTTTTCCCTGATTGCAAAACCATTGGTAAAATTGACAAAAAGTGAGGTAAAAGACCCCATTGAATTAAACAAGGAAGAATTGGCAGCATTTAGGAAATTGAAGGACAGTCTATGTGAAGCACCTGCCCTGGGTATGCCAGACTATGAGAAGGAGTTTGAGTTGTATTGCAGTGAGAGAAACGGATGTGCACTTGCAGTGTTAATACAGAAACATGGAAGATTGAGGAGACCAGTTACATATTTTTCATCAATGCTTGACCCAGTAGCTGTAGGTTTGCCAGGATGTCTAAAAGTGGTAGCTGCTACATGCCGAAGCTTAGAGCAAAGTGAAGGAATTGTGATGGGATATCCATTGAGAGTGTTTGTACCTCATGCTGTGGCGATCCTTTTACCAAGGAGTCGAACACAATACATGTCACATAGTCGACTGACTAAGTATGAGAAGGTCATTCTAGGTGCAACTAATGTGAGCCTTGAGAGATGCGTGAATGTGAATCCAGCCACACTATTGCCGGATGCTGAAAGAGTGGAGGTAAGAGATGAAGTTGATCATGATTGTTTGGATGTACTTGACTTTTGTACGAAACCAAGACCAGACATAAAAGATTTGCCATTGCCAGAAAGTGATTATGTGATGTTTGTGGATGGATCTTGTTTGAGAACGGATGAAGGATTGTTGAGTGCGGCATATGCAATATGCACAGTTGCAGCAGTCATGGAAGCATCACACTTGAAAGGAGTTAAATCCGCTCAAGTAGCAGAACTAGTAGCATTGACAAAAGCATGTAAGATTGGGAAGAATGTGAGAGTGACAGTGATAACTGACAGCCAGTATGGCTTTGGAGTTGTCCACGATTTTGGCCAACTTTGGCTACAGAGAGGTTTCCTGACCTCAAGTGGAACTCCTATAAAGAATGCAGAAGTGGTTGGAAAATTGCTTGAGGCGATACAACTGCCTAGAGAACTGGCCGTTGTAAAATGTGCTGCTCATGGTCAAGGTAGTGATTATATCACTACGGGGAACCGTTATGCCAACGACATGGCCCAATATTGTGCACGAAATCAGTATTCAATCAATCGGGCAAAGGAAAAGGAAATGTCTTCTTGCTCCTTAATGTTTACTAATGTTGTGGGAACGTGGGAAGAGGTGAGACAGTTGCAGGACGAAGCAGGAGATGAGGAAATGAAACAGTGGGTAAAAGCAGGATGTGCACCAAGTGAGAAAGATCATGTGTGGGTCTATCAGGATGGAAGACCAGTAATGCCTGATAGCATGATGTCAACCATGGCACGGATGTATCATGGCCAGGGACACATAGGAAGAGATGCCATGATAAGGGCCTTTAAGCAAACCTGGTACAATGCAAAGTTCAGGTTGGTAGCAGAGAGTCTTTGTCAAAGATGCTTGATATGTCAGCAATACAATCCTGGGAGGAAAACAGTAGTGAGCCTAGGAACAATAGGTCGAGAGGGAGGACCTTTCACCAGAATGCAAGTAGATTTCATTGAGATGCCCCCTTGTAACAGGTTGAGGTATGTTTTGGTGATAGTCTGTCTGTTCTCCAGGTGGGTGGAGGCATTCCCAACAAGAAGAAATGATGGAATAACAGTGGCTAAGCTATTGTTAAGAGAATTCATCCCAATGTTTGGGTTCCCAGTGACCATTGAATCAGACAGAGGAGGACACTTTTATAATGAAATTATGAAATTGATCTGTGAAGCATTGAGTGTGCAACAAAAACTACATTGTGCCTACCGACCAGAGGCTTCTGGTGTGGTTGAACAAATGAATGGTACCATCAATAGGGAAAATGTGTTTGGCCACAGGTATGAAATGGGCTGATGTCTTGCCTCTAGTCCTGATGACAATTAGATCTACTCCAGACAGAACTACAGGTTTGAGTCCCCATGAAATCATTATGGGACGCACCATGAGACACGTGTTTGTACCAGTCAACAAATTGATGACTATAACTGATGACATGGTTTTGGATTACTGTAAAGGCCTGGCTGACGCAGTCCATTCTGTGTTTCACCAGGTTGGAGCGGATGCCACCACTCTTGAAAGAAAACCGGCCCATGATCTGAGCCCAGGGGACTGGGTGAGAATAAAGGTCCACAGAAGAAGAAATTACTTGGTTCCAAGGTGGGGGAGGCCAAGGCAAGTTGTACTGACCACAACTGCTGTGAAGTGTGCTGGACTGAAAAACTGGATCCATGCAAGTGACACTTTGAGAGTTCCAAATCCAGCAGACAGCATTGGCAAAGAATATTTGTGATGATTCAGAATCGAGTGCTGATTCAGATAATGAGAGTTCAAAGACAAAAGAAAATCCTGAAAGGGGGGAGAAAGGGCCAAGACTAGCTCTAATTCCACAAAGTGTTTCCCTGAGGAAAACACTGCAGATTTCAGATACAAGTTCAGATTCTGGAGACGAGCAAGAGATACCAAATACCAGTAACGAACACAAAAAGAAGAAAAGAAAAGAACACTCCAACAGAAGGGACATTTACACCAGATGAGAAAGTGGGAGAAGTTCCACCTGAAATAATTCTTGAAGACAGAAATAGAGAGAGAGGGACAGATTTCTGCGGAAAACCCCCGAGGAGGTGTAGGGACAACCAACACTGAGTTAGGTGAAGGGACAAGTAGACAGCAGGAAGATTGCGTGTCGGAGACCCGAGGAGGGACAGAAGTAGGGAAAACACAAGAGGTGGAAAAGGAAACTGTTGGAGAGGAAAAGCAAGTTGAGACAGAATCTGAAGAAAGTGAAAATGAGATACATGAAGGTCGAGTTCTGAGAAAGAGAACTTGGATCGAGGAGAGAAACATTAAAGAAGGCAAATCAAGAAGAAATGCTAAAGGAGACCTTTGGCCAAATAAGATAAAGAGACTGAGATATTGATTGACACGAGTTAATCCATCAAAGGCTGAACAAGTGAATGAAGTGTCAAGTCAGAACAAAACAAAAGAAGAAGAGATAAGTGTGTCTGAAGAAAACAAAAGAACAAGGAAACCAAACCAGAAGTATAAGTCACCAGAATGGACGTATGTGGCACTGCCTGAACAAGGAGAAGAGGCAGATAGTCAAGGAAATACAGAGGAGGCTTTGCTGAAATTGGTTGAGGAAGAAGAAGCAGCGGGAATCCTGAGAGTTATCTTGTCCGACATTGGAGAAGAAGCGGAAATTCAGGAATTTCTGTATGTGGACGACGAGAGGAAAGTGAAAAATGATGAGATGCCAAACTGAATAATTCCAAGAAAGGCCTTTGCGAAAGAAAATTAAGAGACTAAACTAGAAAATTGAATGACTGGAATAACCTGTTAGGTGGTTAGTGCCTTAAGGTGGAAAACCGGTTGTGGAGTATTAGAGGCTAAGTCAAAAGACACGGTCTATTTAACAAGATGGCTAACATAGATGATAACAAGAGTAGATGTACCTTTATGAAAAGATGGTGTAAGATGTGTTGTTGTTGTACAGGATTATTAATGCTTCTTTGGAGCATACTTGCTCTACTGATCTCTTTCAAAGTAACTTTAGATACATTAGAAGGACATACTGAAAATACGACTAACATAGGGAAGATTCCCCAAAAGGTAGTTCCGACTAAAATAAGCAATGAACATATACACAAAGATAGGTCTATAACTGATTTTTCTAACAATGTGTTTTCAAAATTATTGTATGAATATGTAAAGACAATGGATGTAAGGGATTGCTACATATGTATGCAGTTACCTGCCTCTGTTTCAGAAGGAGTGACTTATCATCACCTTCCAGCAACTTATGGAATATCATGTAGCATGTTAACTAGTATATTTTATAAAGTAGGTAAATTAGAATATTCTTTTTCTAATGTTGATAATATTCTTGGACAAGTGCCTATGAATAACAAATTAAACCCAGCTAAAACTGCTAAAGTATTAGGTGAAATTTTTATAGAAACTAAGGAATTAACATTAGAATATATTTTTAGAAACAATTTAACTTGCAGTTTGAAGAAAGAAGAAAAGACATTCTTAGACATGGTTGAAGAAAGGAGATTAAAGATGCACGGAAAAGCAGAAGGAAGTAAAATGGACAAAACGGTTTGGGATACAGATAAAGAAAAGGAGTTGAAAAATGAAGCCAGTCCAACTATGGCTATAGATACACCACAGAAAGGCAAATTATGTATTATGAGGAAAAGATCCCAATACGATTATTATTTTATAGGGACTAGTGAGTGCCATGATACATATTTTATTGCAACCGGATGGGGATTTAGAGGTGGAAATGATCCAGTCTTTCCTGGATTATATTACATTTGTGGCAACAAGGCTTATTATCGATTGCCAGACCATTGGTATGGCACATGTTATATTGGCCTGGTCTTTCAAAAAATCTTTCATATGGATAGAGTAGAAAATAATGGACAAAATAATAAAACTAATGCGTAGTAGAAGAGAAACTTGGGCAGAATTTGTAGGTGATATTTTTGGAGCCTTGATACCAGCAGTGGGAATATCTTTGAATGCAAATAATATGCGGAAACTATCAACAGTAGTGGATCGCTTGTCAACAAGCACCGCTGGAGGATTCTTATTGGTAAATACTGAAATGGTTGCCATGCGTGCTATGGTAATGCAAAATCGACTTGCCCTTGATATCTTATTGGCAAAAGAGGGTGGAGTCTGTGGAATGCTGAAAGTTCAACATTGTTGCACTTACATTCCTGACGAAAGCAAAGATCTAAAAGTTTACATCAAAAACATTACAGAATTGCATGATGAAATAGTACCACTGGAGGTTGAAAGTATCTGGACTAAAATTAGTAATAAGATGGCTGCTATTAAGAATTTCTTAGTTAAAGTAGGTAGTACGTTTATAGGTAAAATATTATTTCCACTAACGTGTGTAATTTTCATATTATTAGTACTTAGACTAGGATGTATGTGTTGTAGACTTAAAAGAAATAAGAAGAAAATGAAACGAGAAAATATTAAAAAGAAAGAAAAGAAACTAGAAAGAGAGTTTGAGGATATAGAATTGGAGGAGTGGAAGGAGAGTATGTATGAGTCAGCAAAAAGAGAGGATGAAGGGGAAACTGAACTATAATATGAGCAAGAAAACATTTGAATTTCTGTAAAAGGGGGAGAACAAATTTGTGGGTTTTGTGTTTTTGTGGTGATAAAATCACCAAAGGGGGGGGGCTGGAGCGGGTAATTATTTTTCTTTTTGTGTACCCACTTCATTTTCGCATGTTTATATTAAAACAAATAATTAATTAATCATAATTCCATTAATAGTTGATGTGTGGTGTTTAACCAACCTTATTAATAGAAAGAATACACGTGGGAGTGCATTTGCATGGCTAATTAATATGTGAACTAAGCCTGTATGCATATTAATATGATAAACGTTGCTTTTGTGATGTTATTGTAATTTGTGCTTAAATAAACAAGTATTAAGGGCTTTAAATGTTGCATATTGCTAGATAAATGCACACACATATGGGTATTAGTAAGGGGATAACATTGTTTCAATCATTTCAATGTATTAATTACGTTTTTTGTGTTTCTTTACTTAAGTTGACCATTTGGGCCTACGACAAAATGGATTCCGAATTAATCTAACTCTACTGAATGACATCAATGGTGGAACAAGGAGAAGTGTGCCTGCGCAAACTCCAGCAACCGTGTCCCCTCGGTGACCTGTCACAACTGTGCCCAGCAAGGCCACCCTGGGCGAAGCGTCAGTTCCCCTGGATGTAAAAAAAAGATACTTTGGACTAATAAATTTGTCATGCCCTGACCTAATGAAACTTTTCCCGTATGGGAACTTCATCGAATGTTTCCTGATGCACCAAGATGTATTCCAATGGACCAATCAGTGCCCATCAAATTTGTATTTGATACTTTTTGCAATGTAATTTTACTATAAATGATGGTAGACTAGAGAGGTAAGTGCGAACGTCATTTCCAGTTTCCTGATGTTATGCTGACGGAGAGGACGGTGACTCTGCATGACAGAACAGAACTTTGACGAATTGACTGAGGACCAGACTCTGACTTAGAAAACGACAATTAGCCAGAATAGGTAAATATGACAAAATGAGATTGGATTATTAAGATTTAACCTTCATTTAATTAGATAAAATAATTGAATTGACTCATGTGTTGGGTTGTTATTTCATTGAAAAGTATTGTTTGTTTATTGTTGAAGCAGTAATGTATCATTAAATTCAATTCAACTAGATTGATCCGATCGACCCTTTAGATGGAAGGGATGCTAGGTGTAATATAGGGAAAGTGGTATTTCCTTCCAGAGCAGTGTTCGGAAACAATGTCCTCTTGTTAGGTGCGGATAGTTTGATAGAATGAATGTTGGTGTTATGGGCCCCACCAGCGTATGAATTGTGTGATGTGTGTGACTGAGAAATCATTCTGTCCGTGGCAATAGAGAGGAATTGAGAGTCCCGAACTGCGTCAGATGTACACCCGAGGTGGACCTTATGTTGGTCTAGAAGCTGAGGCTGGGAGTGAATGTAAATGTTCCAAAGAAGTGGGGAAAAGGGAGACCTCTGGGGTACTCTACACAGTAAACAATGAGAGGAAGGTCTTTGTTGCTCACAGAGGAAGGAGATAATAAGTTAAGTCAAAGACTAGGAAAAGCATGAGCCTCAAGCTTCAATCCAGCTGTTATTAATGAACTACAAATGAGGCCCCTTTGTGTTAAAATAAAGTGCATCACAGACTCAGGAGAGATGTTGCAGTTAAAACAGCCTTCAAGAACTCCCGTTGTGAGCTGCTGTACCTAGGGGTTATTGGTTGTACTCGCCAATTAGATATAAGCATTAGTTTATAGCAGAGCTGATACATATTGAATACTCTTAGGAGTCCCATTAAACATGTGCTCATAAAGTGATACTTGTGTCAGTTTAGAAGCACACTCAACCCCTACATCAAGGTGTTGTTCACACACAAGCCCACGGGGCTTGCACCATGTGCAGTCTCCCACCAGAAAGGTATCCTGGGCGGAAGAGGATGTCTTGAGATTTGGGTTGAGATTCTATTAGGTGGCTTCCTGCAATCACTCCAAGACATGTTAGACAATATTCTCTGGTGCGATAATTGCTCATGGGGGGCCTGTAGTTAAAGGCTGCATCCTAGGGAATCTGAGTGGTTGAGCTACTTAAAGAATTGCAGTAACGGAAGGCGTTAACCGGACCCTAGAGGGTACTGTGACTATTGACACCCCGCCACTGGCAGGGATAGCCATGTGAGAGGCTTGGGGAAATACGCAGCAGTCAACCCACGTGTTTCAAAGCGCCCAATCAGGACAGCTGGAGAAGGGTCATCATGTGGTCACCCAGACTCGCTACTTCTCTGGAAATGCACCGAGCATCTGGAATGCCCTCCCAAGGAACCTGCGCTGCAACCCCTACTACCTTGGCTTTAAAAGAGACCTAAAACATCACCTCCTCAACAAATATTGGAGTCCATAATTCCATAATTCTCTCAGACCCTGCTACCCTTTTATCTCCTGTATTGGTTTTCTGTCTTCTAACCTGTGGGACCTTTCGTTTCTCCCTTTACTCTTCTCTATGTGTACCCCGGCCTTCTCTCTCCCTGGTCTCTCATGTATACTATTCAGCTCTAACTTCTGTGCAGTAATGCTGCTTGTTGAAATTCTTCCCTGTTTTTTGGTTCATTTGTTACTGGACTCCTCCTCACCTACCCTTTGCCCCCTACCTCTACAATTTGTTCTCCTTGTTTATATTTTTTGTGAGCTCTGAGTCGTTACCGCCATTTTAATATTTAAATGTATATAACCTGTGAATCATCAGAACTCTGCCTTCATCTGACTTAATGGTGAGATTTGCTTGTTCCTGATTGTAGATTTTGCTCTGAACTATTGTTTCCTGTATATTTTGCCGGCTCCTGCTCCTGTAAAGCGCTCTGATCCCTCTGGGTCTAGCCAGCGCTATATAAAACCTTACAAATAAATAAACAAATGTGGCCAAAAGTGAGCTCTGCTAGGGCAGCTCCTTCAGTGTTCGCTGCAATTGTTGCGTAGGAGGGAGTTGCATTTATTGAACCAGCATTTCAGTCCCATGGGAGCAGGTAAAAAGCAGAGTGGTACCAGTAGGGGGTAAGAGCAAGCAGCACTCTGAGGGGAAATCCTCAAGTTCCCTGCCTACGACCTGCTCAAAATATGAAATGGGGAATGCAGGTGAGGACAAGCCTGCATATTCAGACCCGCAAGTAGCGCCTGTAGAGGATCCCACCCTTTAGTGAGTGCAGCAAAGGGAAAAGGGACAATGATGAGGGATCGCCACAAGAAGTAACATCATTCCGGGGAGGCGCATCTACACAGAAACAGAGTTAGCTTCCACACTCATTCAAGATAGTTCTCTCATCCAAATACTTAATCGCTATCCCAAACAGGAGGATGAATGTTTTACTGGCAGAAGGTTTCCAAAAACTCTTTCCAATCACCTTTAAAGGCCCACAGGTGCGGCGTCGCTGTAACAATCTCGTCTGTGATAGAAAAAATGAGGTCGCCGGGCACATAGTAGTCAAATATCTCGAATTGGGCCGTGTGGCCAGCCCATTTATGTAGCCCACTTTTAAGAATTTCATAGTCTCCCCACTGGCGGTTATCCCCAAGAAAGAGCCGAGTCAGTTTAGGCTTATTCACCATCGATCTTACTTGCGGTGCTGATCTGTGAATGATGGTCTTGGACAAGACCAATGTTGAGTATCATATGTCACATTGGATGGTGCAGTGGACATGCTAAGAGCAGCAGGTAGGGGTGCCTTAATGGTGAAAGCAGACATTGAGTCCTCATTCCGATTCCCCCGGGTACAACCAGACTGTTACCACCTGCTGGGCTTCCAGCTCGATGGGGTTTTCTACTACAATGGATGCCTTCCTAAGGGCTGTGCCATATTCTGTACATACTTCGAGGCCTATTGCACCCTCTTCGAGTAGGCCCTGAGAGAGAGCTGTCCAAAAGGTGGGAGGATGCACTACCTTTATGACTTCCTCTTTGTAGTCGAACTGGGCTCATCACAGTAAAGTTTTACTGGACCATTTCATTTCACTGACAGAACATCTCAGCATCCCATTGGTGAACAACAAAAATGAGGGCCCATCAACCCAATTAACATTTCTCTATGTCAAGCTAGACTCAGTGGAGGGGGTGTGTAGTTCAACAGCCCAGGAGATAAGATTTGAAGCAGGTCATCTCAGGTCTACTGGCCAAGAAGAAAGTGACTTTAAGGGAGGTTTAGCAGCTCCTTGGCAAACTTAACTTCACAGCGAGGGTCATCCCCGCTGGAAGGGCATTTGCTAAGCGATTGGCTTGGTTGACAAGGGGCCTCTCTTAGAAGCACCACAGGGTCCAGCTGACTGTAGTGCTCAAATTAGACCTTATGCAGTGGCAGGATTTCCTGGCTAACTTCAATGGGACTCTAGTCTGGCCGGAACCCTGGGTGTCTGCTGAGTAATTGAACCTCTTCATGGATGCAGCGGGGGCGAGGGCTTCGGTGCCATCCTGTTGTCAGCCTGGTGTGCGGCTTGGTAGCTGGACAGGTGGGATGAAGCAGGGTGGACTAGAATGTGATGCTGCTTGAGCTATTTCACATTGTTGTGGAATTTTCACTATGGCAAACAAAGCTTGCTAACAGGCAAGCAACACTTTGGTCCGACAACCACGCAGTGCTACAAGTAATAAACTTGGGTACAGCTAATTGCCCGAGGGTGTTGGGCCTGCTGTGATGCTTGGTGGGCTGCCAGCTGAGCACAAGCAATAAAAGCCAGACAAGTTTCTGGGTGAGATAACTCAGTCGCAGATGCAATTTCTTGTTTTCAGTGGGCTTGGTTCTGCCAACTGGCACCGAGGGCAGACCAGAAGATGACACCATTCGTCACCGATCAATTGGATGTGATGGAACAGACTTAGCAGTCCTCAGTGACAATGCCCTCACGTGCAAAACCTCCACCACTTATCGTAAGTGCTGGAGGCACTTCCAAAGGGTGACTGGAGGAAGTGACACACAGGCTATGTACAGCAACAGTAAAATGGAAAAGTTTATACATTGGGCATTCACCAGTGGAGGTCAAAAAGCCTGGATGCAGTCTCACCTAAGTGATGTCGCTTGTTATTGCAATTTGTACAGAGGCGAGGACCGAACCAATTGCTTTGATTGCTGCACAGTGATGCGCAGATGGGACCGGATTCAAGCTAGAAGCAAGGACGACTCCCAGCCCATAGACTTCACCAGGTTGATGACACTAATAAACCTGCATATATAACAACGAAACACTTCTGCCCAATCAGTACTTTATAATACAGTCATACATCCCACAAATTCAATTGTCCCACGGAACAGTCTTTTTCAACATTTAATATCAAAAATATAAATCATTTTATTATAGTTTAGTATTTTGATGTCACATGTGTACCTCAGCAAACACAAGGAGATGATGGACGGAGCGCTGAAACTTTACAGACACTCACCCCCAGTCACAGATCTGGGTTAAATCCATCATCATTCTTTAGCTCACTTCGCCACCTCAGTTCAGACCCAGTTATATGCAAATCAGTATTGACCCTGTGCCTCACGGGAACAGTCCAACCCGAACTGCCAAGCCAGGTCTTCCCTGAACCGGAAACAAGCATCCTGTGTACATCAACCATTCTTAAACAACATTTTCATAGCCAATAGGTCTCGCTTTTGGGACCTTATAAGTATTTATTTATGCAGCACAATATTCTTGGTGGAACAACATTAACTGTTGCATGGTTGAACACTTATAAGGGCTCAAAGGCGAGACCTATTGGGTATGCCAATGCTTGTTTTTTTTTTTTTTTTTAAAGGACAAGCAGTGCTATCAGGCTCCGGCTGCCACTTAGAGGTACTGAGAGAGAGAGAGAGAGAGAGGTGTGTAGAGAGGGAGAGAGAGAGGTGTGTAGAGAGAGAGAGAGAGAGAGAGAGAGAGAGAGAGAGGTGTGTAGAGAGAGAGAGGTGAGTAGAGAGAGAGAGAGAGAGAGAGGTGTGTAGAGAGAGAGAGGGAGAGGGGTGTGTAGAGAGAGAGAGGTGTGTAGAGAGAGAGGTGTGTAGAGAGAGAGAGGAGTGTAGAGCAAGAGAGAGAGGTGTGTAGAGAGAGAGAGAGAGAGAGAGCGAGGTGTGTAGAGAGAGAGAGGTGTGTAGAGAGAAAGAGGTGGGTAGAGAGTGGTGGGTAGAGAGAGAGGGGTAGAGGGAGAGGGGTAGAGAGAGAGGTAGAGCGAGGTATAGAGAGAGGTAGAGAGAGGTAGAGAGAGGTAGAGAGAGAGAGGTAGAGAGAGAGGGAGAGGTAGAGAGAGAGAGGTAGAGAGGTAGATCTAGAGAGGTAGAGAGAGAGGTAGAGAGAGAGAGGTAGAGAGAGAGAGAGGTAGAGAGAGAGGTAGAGAGAGAGAGAGGTAGAGAGAGAGAGAGAGAGAGAGAGAGAGAGAGAGAGGTAGAGAGAGAGGTAGAGAGAGAGAGGGAGAGGTAGGTCTCGAAATTGCGTTCTGAAAGTAAGAAAAAATTGGTTTTGATAATACATTGTGAGCATGTAGTCTCACTATAGCCGCTACGGATAAGGTGCATACCAGACATTATGTCAGTCCCCAGAAGTCACCAAGGCATTTCAACTCTCTGTCTCAAGAAACTCCTAATGGGATGGAAACTAACCGCTACCAGTTACCCCTTGTTATTTTGTCTGTAGGGGAGGGGCATAGAAATCCATTGCCCCGGTGGAAGAAGCCAAATAATTATCTTGACGCACATGCCACATCATTATTAAGTCCATAAGTAGTTATCCGTATTTAAGTGAAAGCCTAATAAGGTGAAATGGGCCGCCGTGAATACTGAACGTTCTGTCCATAGGAAGTGATATATGCAGCACGCGTTTATGGCAAACAATGAAGGCACGATACAGCCCTCATGTCGCGTCATTATAAAACGCAAAATTAGTTTGCCACGTTTAGATGAAACCTGATAAGGAGAAATGGACTGCCGTATAAACTAGACATTCCATACATAGATAAAAGTCTATGCAGCACACGATATGGCAGACGGTGATGGTACGCTGCAGCGCATGAAATATATCACAAGCATAGGAGGAATGGGCTGCCGTATAAACTAGACGTTCCATACATAGATAAAAGTCTATGCAGCACGCAATAAGGCAGACGGCGATGGTACGCTGCAGCGCATGAAATATATCACAAGCATTGACCGCGCGGCCGTGACGCGGCCACACGGCCGTGAAAGTGATCGCGATCACCAGATGGCGCCGGGAGCAGCAGCAGCCAGCGGGAGGAGCGGGAGGCGCTCTGTGGTGGGGGAGGGGGAGGAGCGCTTGGGAGAGCAAGCGAGAGGAAAGCCAGATGGCGCCTGATCGAACGATGCGAGGAATGCACGTTACTGTGCGCGTAACCGCACACTCTAGGCCAGCAAAAGCTTGTGGTCAGATTTCTAAAGCTCACTCACTAAATGTCTCGCCAGACCAGCGCATGCACTGGCTCAGGCGACATCTAAAAAGGGTAACGCATTTACCTGCCTCATATAGGCACCCTACATCCTCAAAAAGTGGTTGATAGGGGCCTTGAACCAGTCACCCATAACAGGTGCAGAACTTGAATTTCAGGAGTGGACTTTGGGTGCTGGAGTTATTTAACTGAGCTCGAGTGCATTCAGCTCAAATGTCAGGTTGTTCTCTTGGCACTGAATACCTCATACTGTTCTTAGTGTCTCTTGTTTGATAATGATGGCAAGCATCCACTACCACCATCTGGGCTTCAGTATTCTACCTAGGTAGTCCTTTAGTAAATCAGCCCTCACCAGCCAGATCCCATAAAAGGGAGCGGGAGATTTAAGATGGGCACTTAAGTCATCTTTTTTGTTCAGAGGTTAGCCATGGTCACATTCTTGGCAAGCTACAGTTACACGACCTCAAACTGGCCTGAACCAGTGTAAATAGTATAAAGTATGCATTCAGGTTCTGTAGAGGGTTTTTGAGACACACATAACCTAGCCACAATGGCTTGCGCAGGGAAAGGGTAGGAATGAATAGTAACACGGGTGCATTCAGAAGTCTGGGACACAGTCATTTCCACTATCTAAAACGGCAGCCCACCTTCTTTAGCCTAAAGATACTAGGGAGATCTCAACAAGGCAGCAAGCACTAGCACCCACATATTCAACATACCTCTCACACTAAGAGGAAAGGAAGGTGTTAAAGGCTAGACAGAGGCTACGTGAATTCACCAGGGAGGGACACTAAGCAGTCTCCCAATGTTAAGGTACAAGTACAAAATCAATGTACTTCATAACCATTACCCGCTGCAACCCTTCGTCCAGCAGAGTTGAATAGTCTTCTGATGTACAACTAATAGAAGTCAAGTGAACCTTTTGTCAGGACTCGTTCTTGATTCCCTCCTGAAGGGGCCAAGCCAGGTAACTTTACAAAAAATGAAGCACAGTGCTACTGCTTCAGTGATTTTCAAATTTGCAGAAACCCTAATATAGTTACTAAAGAAAACAAATATTTATTTTTCAAATGCCTTTAAGATCTCCATCTTTTTCCCCAGTGGAGAGATCCAAGGTTAGGAAAGATACAGCACTGTACTGGTGTAAGAGTGAGAGGTTGGACACCATACTCACACACTTCTATCATGGTGGTTGGCAGCTCTCTAATCTCCTGAGAGGATGGAGTTGCATTTGTTTGCCATGATCCACAGGTGAGGGAGGATTTATGTTACAACCAAATCAGGCTGCCAACTACCAAAAATAAAAGTGGAAAAATATGACATTTTTAAAAGCTAGTGGGCCAAACCTTATCTATACACTGGTCTGATATGTCCACTAATTAGATACCCCACCAAAACATCCAAATGTAGAGCAAGGGTGTCATGCTCAAATACTGCAAATGTGTCTCTTGAATTTGTTTTAACACTGACCAAACAATGACTACCACTTCCCAAGATAAGAGATACAGTAAAATGTAAAACAATTTAAAAAGTAATACAAATATGGGAATTTTTTATGCTTCACAATGTTGAGCAGAATGGGTACTCCAATGCAGCTGCAGGGCAATATTGCTTTTGCACCAAAAACAGAATGGGCATGTGCTGCTCCCATGGAGATCACGCAACTCTCTCTGAAGTATAAGAAGCATAATTACTTATTAGTTTGTCATCTAGCAGTTTACAGAAGAATATGTTGGTTACTTTACCATGCATCGGATTCAAAGAGTTTACTCAAATCTGATTCAATTAGAAATGTGATTACTTTAATCAGCACTGAACAAGAAAGATTGACTATATTGATAACAGATGGGAATTGCTCGGATTATGTTGCTCGCCACTATTTTACAAGGTTACTGCACTTCATTGTAGAAAGCAAGCTCTTGCAATACTCTGAAATATATAAAGCTCTGAACTATATAAACCCGCAGAATGAGGTTGGCCTTTGCTGAATTACAGAAGATTACTTTGTGTTTGATATTTTTATTAGGATGATCTGCTGTGCAATCATGTATCAACCCTACAAATGCAAGACTAAACTGTTAGAAATGGGATTCCTGGTTGGCTAAGGTATGCGCACAGGCCAGGCAGGGACCACCACTCTTGTCAGGGTAAGCTAGATACATACTAAAAGAGAACCTGGGCTCACCATCTGGCAGCTTGGCACAAAGCAGTCAGGCATACCTAAAAAGGCAACGTGTAAAGTATTTGTGCAACACACACATAGTAACACAATCAATACATCAGTAAAAGACTCCACACGTTTATAAAAAATAGTTATACTATAAACAAAACACAAATCCAATAAATAGACATCAAGATGTTGAATTTTGAAGAAATAAATGCAGTAAGGTGCTTAGAAGCAAGTAACGCTAAAAGGTTACTTTAGGTCACTGTGGACCGAGCAAAGTCAAAGTTCAGGCCCACCGCGATGGAGCACCGACCGGCTACAGGACCCATGCACGCCCCAGTGAACAAAGTACCTTTCCTGGTCACAAGCAACTAAATGCTTCGATGTGGAGTCCCGCAGGCGCCGGATACATCGATCTTCTCCATGCAATGATGGCATCAGCTCCAAAGACTGGTACCAAGACGAGAGGCTCAAACAATGCGCCTGATTCTGACACGCATTCAAGAGGATGAATCGATTTCACTAAGCTGCAGCGACACGCTATCCGACGCATCGATCTCTGAAGGCAAAGCGTTGGTTCTTGTGCCATGCACAGATTTTACTCCTGCAACAGAGTCGATGCACCGGTTCTGCTATACGCAGACAGGAGATGCGTCAATTTTGTACAACACAGCTGTAGCTCCCACTTCTGAGGTCCAGAACTGGAGAGGCAGCTCAGGCAAGGGTATGACTCGCAGATGGCAGAGTCCAGCATCATCAGCAGATTTGCAAGAAGTCTTTTGTGTCCAAGAGACTTCAGAAAGCAGGAGGTAAGCCAGTAAGGCCTTTGAGGTCACTTGGAGGAAAGGCAGAGTTCAGTTCTCCTTCAGCAGAGACGGAGAGCAGCAGGCAGCAGGGCAACAAGCAGGAAAACAGTACTTCCAAAAAAGCAGTCCAGTTGAGTCCTTTAAGCAGCCCAGCAGTCCTTCAAACAGAGGTTCAGTTCAAGATCCAGAAGTGTTGGATTTGTTGAAGTCCGACACCCAGTACTTATACCCAAATGTGCCTCTGATGTAGGGGGTGACTTCAAATGAGCTCTCTGAAGTGGAAAAGAATTCCTTTGAACCCAGTCCTGTCTGCCAGACTATGTTATGTTATGTTATGTTATGTTAAACAGGTTTTTGTATAGCGTGCGGCTACTCGAAAGAGTGTCCCGACGCTTTAAATTGCACGCTAATCGCAAAACACAACAGAAAAAATGAACAGAAACAGAAAGAGAAGAGACCTGATAGGACCTGAAACTAAGAAGTGAAAAGCCAAGTTTTAAGCCCCTTCCTAAAGGCCAACAGGTTGGTAGTGCTGCGCAGGGACACAGGCAATTTATTCCACAGCTGAGGCGCTAAAAATTTAAAGGAGCGGCCACCAATGCGAGCTCTCTTCACGCGGGGCACTACCGCAAAAAACAAGGCTTCAGACCTAAGCGATCTGGCAGGACGATAAAAAGACAGCCTTTTCTGAAGATATTTTGCTCCAGATGTGTGCAAGGCTTTGTGTGCCAGGGTGAGAGATTTAAAAACTATCCGCTTCCGGACAGGAAGCCAGTGCAGAGCCTCCAAAAGGCCCGAGGCTCTGGCACGGCGAGATAGTCCAAAAATAGCACGTGCTGCCGAATTCTGAACAACCTGTAATCGTTGAAGCAGGTATTCTGGCAGGCCGAGATAGAGAACGTTGGAATAGTCTATTCTCGAGCCTATCATCGCCTGCACCGTGATCTTCCTGTGTTCCTCCGATAACAAGGGAAGGAACTTGCGGAGCATCCGGAGTAAGCCAAAGCAGGTCCCTGTGAGACCGATTACCTGCGAGCGTAGTGCGAGGCCATTGTCGATCTTAATCCCAAGGTTTTTCGCTACCTGGGACGAACTTGCTGGTGGAAACATGTTCTCAGGCCACCACACTTTCCAATCCGGGTCCGAGCTGCACCCAAAGAAGAGGACCTCGGATTTATCCGAGTTGCACTTGAGGCTGTTATGATGGAACCACTGAAACACAGCCTCAAGACAACCCTGGATCCTACCTCCATCGAAGTCTGCACCCCTCTCACAGGTAAAAAGGAGCTGGGTGTCATCAGCGTAAGAGATGGTCTGGGCCCCGAAAGACTCCGCCAGGGCCGCCAGAGGGGTCATGAAGATATTAAATAGAGTTGGGCTCAGGACAGAGCCCTGAGGAACTCCGACACCCAATGGCGACATCTCGGCGGAGCAAGCAGAAGCCCAGACCGATTGTCGACGGCCTGCTAGGAAAGATCGAAACCACTGGAGCACCGTCCCTCGAAGACCAATCTCTGAGAGTCTAGCAAGCAGACCCTCATGAGGGACGGTGTCAAAGGCCGCCGACAGGTCTAACATCACCAGCATCGCTCTCCCACCCGAATCCAACACCTCCTTTATCGCCTCCGAGACTTCCAGGAGGGCTGTTTCGGTGCTAAGATTGGCGCGAAAACCCGACTGGGTAGGGTGCAGTAGGTCGTGGGCCTCCAAGTAATCGGCAAGCACCTTATGCACGTGCTTTTCAATGACCTTCGCCAAAGCCGGCAGAAGCGAAATAGGTCTATAATTCGCTAACACCTCCACATCCAGACCAGGCTTTTTAAGCAGGGGAATAATCATTGCCTGCTTCCAGGACTGGGGAACCACACCCTGTGCAAGAGAACAGTTCAACAGGGGGTTCACAAGTGGATTAATGACAGCTGCCATTTTAGCCAGGAATTTTGCGGGGCAGGCATCCCGAGGGGAACCTGACTTCAGTCCCACCATCAGGTCAAATGAAGCTGTCAGCGAGAGAGGAGGGAAAGCTGCCAAGGCCACACCGGCGTTCAGTCGGATAGCAGCGGCATTCTCCGCCCGACCTGATACCTCAGGATCCAACACAAGGAAGGAGTCCTGGATCCGCTGGATCTTGGAGGTGAAAAAGTCCGCAATCGCCCTGACCCAGGACGCAGGAGGGGGGGTCTGGGCGGGCGCTGCGCGAGAGGCTGTAAACTCCCGCACAATGGCGAAAAGCTCCCTACAGGAATTGGAAGCGGCTTCAATTTTTCTAGCAAAATAAGCCTTCTTCTCCGCGAGAATGTTCCGATGGTACGCTTTCGCCAGAGACCTGTAGGCGAGTTTCGCCGTCGCGTCGTATTTCACGCGCCAAGCTCTTTCCGCTACCTTGCATTGCCGACGAGAGGCCGCCAATGCTTCCGTAAACCAAGGGGCAGAGGCACCTTTTTCGGGTTTGCGGAGGGGCCTCAGAGGAGCAAGCTCATTGAGCCTCTCTGAGAGCCAGACCTGCAGACGCTCCACATCCTCCTCTAAGTTCCCGGTTAAGGCACAGGGATGATCAGCGCAGGACTGTGCCAACAATTCCGGAGTAATCCGGTGAAGTGGCCTGAATCCCCCTGAAGTCTGCCGGGGGACACCGGCAGGCTTCCCAGCATCTGAGAGATAAAATCTCACCAGCCTGTGGTCAGACCAAAGCACCTGGGTGGGGGCCAACATCTCTATTGGGATCGTAGAGAAGGTCAAATCCAGGGTATGTCCCTTCTCATGGGTCGGCCCAACATGATAAGGAACCAGGCCCATAGGGGCTGTGACCTCCAACATTTTCATCGCATCGGGATCCGTTTCCACGTCCATATGGACGTTGAAATCCCCGGCGACAATGCAATGTTCTGATGTAAGTAACAAAGAAGAGGTCACCGACTGGAACTCTTCAAAAAAAGAGCCCAAGGGCCCTGGCGGCCGATAGACTAGAAGACCCTTCACCGATTGGTGTGGTGAAAGGACAATGGCAAAGGCAAGGGATTCGCAATCCTTGATCGCGTCCGAGGGAATGATGGTGCAAGTGACCCTTTTGTTAACTATTAATGCCACACCACCTCCACGCCCCTTCGGCCTATCCTGCCTGAAGATGTTATACTCGGGCGGGATAGCAGTGGCAATGTCTGGGTTGGACGCCTCGCCGAGCCACGTCTCAGTGAGCATTAGGAACAGGGGTTTTTCTGACTCTAGCAAATCAAAAACATCCAGAGCGTGCCGGCCCAGAGATCGAGTGTTGAGCAGTAGGCCCAGATGTTTAGCGCAAACCGCCGGCTTCTGTGGCACATCGCCAAGATGTTTCTGCGGGCGCCAGCCACACTCCGGGCAGCAATGCTTGCCCTTGTGGCGAGCAGGAAAAACCGTCCGGCAGAAACCATTAGTGTACTGCCAAGACCGAAGTTCCGGACCCGAGTAGTGTAGCATGGTGCTCGAAAAGCAAGCTAACTCGAGCCGAAAGGTCGCGTCCTGCCCGTCGCCTCAAACGCCTCCGGAACGCTGACGGGCGCAGACGGGCAGGACTCCGGCACGACTCAGGCTAAGCGAGGGCTACCACCTGCGCGTACCGCTGCGCGGAGAAGGCGACTTTAAATAGGCTCTCCCGTCACCCTATGCGCGCGAGACCGCTCCAAGATGGCGTCCGCCGCTGAGAATGATGCCCCAAGCCAAAATGGCACCCAAGATCGATCCCCGGATCCCGGACCCACCAAAGTGGTGGTGCTTAGAGGCGCTAGGAGCGCTTTTTAAATGCAGTAAGGGGCCAGAGGGCACGCGCTACAAACAGGCAGCAGCTCGAGGTAATGCAATTAAAAGCAGGGGTAAGTGCAGCAACAAAAAACAAACCCAAGATACAAAACGGGACAGTAGTTAAAAACACAGCGCTAGTGCAGCGCGAGCTATGCAGAGTGGTAGATGGTCAGGGACACCGCCCCACAAGGAGCCGCCTTAAGTAGGCTCTCCCGTCACCCTATGCGCGCGAGACCGCTCCAAGATGGCGTCCGCCGCTGAGAATGATGCCCCAAGCCAAAATGGCACCCAAGATCGATCCCCGGATCCCGGACCCACCAAAGTGGTGGTGCTTAGAGGCGCTAGGAGCGCTTTTTAAATGCAGTAAGGGGCCAGAGGGCACACGCTACAAACAGGCAGCAGCTCGAGGTAAT
Organism: Triturus cristatus; assembly: GCF_964204655.1. Lineage (NCBI taxonomy): Eukaryota > Metazoa > Chordata > Amphibia > Caudata > Salamandridae > Triturus > Triturus cristatus. Next base: position 363,806,760 of record NC_140580.1, read on the forward strand.
GCAATTAAAAGCAGGGGTAAGTGCAGCAACAAAAAACAAACCCAAGATACAAAACGGGACAGTAGTTAAAAACACAGCGCTAGTGCAGCGCGAGCTATGCAGAGTGGTAGATGGTCAGGGACACCGCCCCACAAGGAGCCGCCTTAAGTAGGCTCTCCCGTCACCCTATGCGCGCGAGACCGCTCCAAGATGGCGTCCGCCGCTGAGAATGATGCCCCAAGCCAAAATGGCACCCAAGATCGATCCCCGGATCCCGGACCCACCAAAGTGGTGGTGCTTAGAGGCGCTAGGAGCGCTTTTTAAATGCAGTAAGGGGCCAGAGGGCACGCGCTACAAACAGGCAGCAGCTCGAGGTAATGCAATTAAAAGCAGGGGTAAGTGCAGCAACAAAAAACAAACCCAAGATACAAAACGGGACAGTAGTTAAAAACACAGCGCTAGTGCAGCGCGAGCTATGCAGAGTGGTAGATGGTCAGGGCTGATGATCTGTGCGGGGTAATCAGTCCTGTGTGTGGGGTTAGGCCCCTACCTTTTTAAGTGTGTGTGCCCATTCCTCCTATCTGCCCAGGAATGCAGATTATGTAGATGGGTACTCGGCCACACCTAGCTCCTGTGCTTGTGGCTGCCTGAAGGGAATGCATAACAGGGAACTGTCACCCAGCCCAGACGTGTATTGGAGACAGGCTGCAAAGCACACAGTTACAAGAACAGAGAAATATCCACTTTCTAAAAGCGGCATTTCTAAAACAGTAATGTTAAATCCAATTTCACCAGTAAGGAATATTTATCAATACAATTCTAAACATATCAAACATGAAAAAGCTACTCCTTTCTGATCAGGAATTACCACTTAAAAGTGTATATGAAAATTCCCAATGCTAATCTATGAGAGGAGTAGACCTCACAGTAGTGAAAAACAAAATTGTCTGTGTGTCACTACCAGGTCATGCAAAACCCTTCATGCCCTAACTTATACTTACACAGCACCATCCTTATAGGGCAACCATAGGGCCTACATTAGGGTTGGCCGGTGTGTAATAAAAGGGGAGTTTAAGGATTTCAAAGTAGTTTTTAAATGGCAAGTTGAGGTAGAAGTAAACTCCACACACCGGCCCTGCGATATGGTTAGAAGGCTACGCGGGTGGGTGGCATACACAGTGCTGCAGGCCCTCTAGTACATTTAATTTACAATTCCTGGGCACATGCAGTGCACTTTATTAGGGACTTATGTGAATTAAATATGCCAATTGGGTATGAGCCAATGTTACTGTGTTTTAGGGAGAGAGCACATGCACTTTAGCACTGGTTAGCAGTGGTAACTTACCCAGAGTCTTAAAGTCAACAAAAACTAGGTCAGAAAAATAAGAGGAGGAATGCAAAAAGTTTGAGGTGACCTTTAAGAGAGGGCCATTTTCCAACACGATCAACTGTAAACACTGGCAAAAAGTCAGTGCTCTTCAAGATGCCAATATGTAGAAGAAGGCATATAACCATCATTATCATTGAAGAAAAAAAAAGGAAATAAGATCTCCCCATGAATTAAGTAAAAGAAAATTCCTATCAGGGGCCCATAATGCCACAAGAGATGCCCATCAGCTCTGAGACCCCATTATGCATCCGTCACAAATCTTCAGCGTTATTAAATGTAAACTGTGAATCAGGGCGAAAGAAACAAGCCCCAGATATCATTAGGCACCAGGTGCTGGTCGTTTAGCTTGTAGATTAGCCTTTTGTGAGCCAACCGATGAAGCCCTCACCAGCAAACCTTTGGTTCTTGAGGGTGTTGGTCACATTTCATGGGCCCACATCACCGCCACTGGGTGAAGTAACCAACCAGTGGCAGTGATGTGGGACATTAGTAGAACACTTGTACGAGTCTGCACAGGGAGCAAAGTTTAGTGAGAGCTCAAATGTGGATTCAACACCAGAATTCATCCCAGACCCACCCTCAACCTCACCAGTGTTTTCAAACGAAACAGCAGACTCCAAGTGCCAACAGCTACAAGTATGGTTTGCTTGTTTTTATTTTGCATGTAGACATCTTAGACACATGTACTGTACAGTCAATCAGCTTGGGGTTAAACCCAATCCCTCCCTTGATGGTCACTGTACTGCACATGTGCACTGTGCATGAGAGCACTCAGAGCACTCCGACACATGTACGAACTGTGTATGTGTCCATGGAAGCTAGAGTGGAGCAGGCCAGCGTTTGTATTTGGGCTGGATCAGCCAAGGAGAGCTCCCGTCCAAGGGGCACTGTGGAGCTGTCCGTGGAGCAGTCCATGCCTGGATGGAGGTCAGAGTCCCACAACAGATGATTATTGTTTCCAAGGATAAGGAGACCCAGGGGAGACAGCCCTAGTCCACACACAATGTTGACTGATGTAATCACACTGCAGTCACAAGCTAAAGGTCGTCAAAATAAATTGAGTCAACAAACTGGGTCATTAGTATCCCAACCCGATACTATTAGAAAACAGTAACAAAACAGCCAGACTCATAATATATAAAAATGAGTTATCTTAGTGGAACCTCGCGTTTGTAGCTTTATATTCCATTTCGGCGCATTTTAGCATTCTGCATTTAATAAATATTATACCCAACAATCTAGGAAATGTGATCACATGTTGCTACAGCACTTAGAAGCTGAATTTACTCTGTAGGAGTTGCTCTATAAAACTGGTTACTTGTAAGCCTGCATCACCTGGTCCAGGTCTGATATATGAAAAAAGAACTTGCTGATTCGGCTGCAGCCTCTCGCTATCACATCTATTTTCTTTAGTAGTTCTTCACATATGGCACTTCAAACCAATGTTTAGAAAGCAAGTCCCCACTTCATCTTACTAGATACAAACATTACTGCGAGAATAATAGGTAGAACAACGAGCGAGCCCTCCAGGCACTCGCTGTTAGTTAATAACGGTTGGTTGGAAATCAACTTTTTATGCCACTGGGAAACCAAACTATAATAATAATAAAAATAATAATAACCTAAAGGTAAATAAACAGTACTGGTTTTAAAAAGTGTCAAACGACTGTTTACACTTTGGAAGAGCTCTTTAAAAACTAAATTAACCAAAAAATCGTCTGTTGAACTGGTATCAACCAAAAAATCGTCTCTTGAACTGGTGTGTAAGAAGCCACCGTGAAAAAAACGTTAGTTAGCTGCCACGGTTTGCACTACGAGGCACTGGAGAAAGGCCACCATCCCAAATTATGTCTTTATCTCACAAAAGGAGTTCCTTCATTTAAAGCATATAGTAAAGGCACGCAGATGGCTCTGGGCGACCCTGAATGGCAAAACACGCCTCTCGTTTCAAACGTTTACATTATTTATACTCCTAGCTATGCAACACCGCCACGTCATGTGGGAAGATCAGAAGGTGAAAGCTTGAAAGATCAGACGTGCAGTCTGTCTGTACACTATGGTCCCATCTTCCCAGTCTCATCGTCACTACAAGTATGGCCTTCAGATTAAACCACGGAAAAAAAGATAGCGTCAACCAAACTTTGACACGTCCTGGATATTACCAGAACACAAGACAGACTTCGAAACAAACCTGTCACTCTGTGCACAAGAAGCGCGCACGCATCCCTTCATGTGCTTCATGTGCTGCCAATGGGTCTTATACCATGTACTCAATAAACCGTCCCTTTTTAGGTCTCGCTGAGTCAGCGCGCATGCGCTGTGCTCGGAAAGACATTTAGCGCGCGTGCACGCTCGCGTGAACGCAAGCGCTAGGCCAGCCAGCAGCACTTTGAAAACTCATCTACTAAATGCCTCTTCGAGCACAGCGCATGCGCGCTGACTCAGCGAGACCTAAAAACTAAGGAGCCTCATTAACACGATGAGGAACAACAAATGTTATAAATACATCAAATAGAAAATACATCACGACAGACAGCACAAATATATCAACACCTGTGGACAGAAAAACAACAGCAACCATAATAATACAGTTACATACATACAATTACAGTACAATATTCACTAAAACACATACACAAATAATAAAGAACAGAGAGAATTGCGCCGACGCGCGTTTCGGAAATAAGAAATACACAGAAAATTCCTTCATCAGTGCGCTGAGAGAACATATGATTCAGTAGTCCGAGGCCACCTATATACCGTGCACTGTCTCTGGATATATAGTGCAAGGGGCTCTGTGTCGATATACGTTATAGACAGGTTTTTGGGATGAAATAAAGCGCGGATTTAGGCTGGCGTGGCATCCGAATATGTTGGGGAATGCATTAGAGTCCAAGTCACAAGGCATGGTATGCTAAAAGTACTGACGATAGAATAGGACCCACTCATACGTTTAAAAAGAGATAACTCAATCCTGTAATCCAAATAGTAATGGACATCCCAGCCGGGACTCACACTCAGGTGGATATGACCACGGACTTAAAAATTGTAGTAATACAGCTTCCACTAAAGGAGTGTGGATAAATCAGGAATGCCCTCCTCAGTAAATCCGCGTGCTACTAGACATTTGCATAACACCAGGGGAGGCAGGCCTTTTTTCCAGGCAGCCTTTGCCCTAGCATTTTTCGGGGTATACAGAGTCAGTGAGCTGGTGGCCTCCTCCAGAACTAAGCCAGGGAATGCATGCCTGTGGCTGCATGACTTCTACTTGGGGAGGGAAACATATAGTACTAAACCATATGTGGTCTAAGACCAACCAGGAAGGAAAAGCCAAAATCAGTCAGCTCAATTGCCTCACTTTCCCTGAGCACTGCCCTTTATTACTTAAGTGTAGTTACCTGCGGATCAGACTGCAGGGTGGCCCACCGCTGTTCATGCAGCTCGATGGCACCTGTCTCAGCAAGTACTATTCACAGCTGTGCTACATAAGGCATTAGCCCAGACTGGTCTCACACCTGGGTCGTTTGGGTCACATTCCTTTCGCATTGGTACAGCCACAACTGCTGACGCCTGTGGCCTGGAAGGAGGAAGGTATCATCCGGCTTGGCAGGTGGAAATCCTGTGCCTTTAAAGCTTACATCAAACTAATGCAGGGTTCAATTTTGTCCCTACAGAAATCGGATGCGGAAAACGGATGATTTGGATAGTTGACCCATCCTACATTACAAGGGTCCAGTGATGGGCTAGCATACGGAAACGTTGCCGTGGTATATGGCTGCGCAACACCACAGTGGTTTCAATGGGCAAGCCAGGCATGACGTTGTCTCAGTTGTCGCCTACGGTGCATGAAGCGCACCTCACCGAGCTAGGGTGCGAGCTAGGGCGCAAGCAACTATTCGAAGCAATGAAGGCCAACCTGATAACCGTCTCCTGACTGCTCCACCCCGCGCATGTGCTTTGGTCTTAGGTGATAGGATTTGAATGGACGGAGGCCCTTAGCAGCAGCACGGTAGAGAGGTCCAGAAGTGAGTTTAACATTTTAATGAATACATTTTGCTAGGGCATGGGATGAAACGTTGCCAGGCATGGCCTTATTAATCTCAGGATGCCTCTACAAGGTTCACTTGTCCAAGGTTGGGATGGACTTGTTCCTGTTGAACATTGTAGGGGCTCTCGAGTTAGGTTTTTCTTAGTGTAGGTCGTTATTGCTTCTTTCAGAAACTTTAGGTGATGGTGGGTGCTGACCGCAGTCGCAGAACCACTGACAACATGGCCAGGGGACAGCTACCAGGATGGCAAAGAAATTACACCACACGAGGATATAGACAATAGCTGCATGTCCTGAAACATAATTGTTGATCAAAGTTTTGACTCCTAATTGTGAATAATGTAATGAACTGCGGCTGTTCTCAAGCTAAAGAAGGTCTGTTGTGTTCTTTGTGGATAGGCAATAGGTTGGGAACAGCTAGAGGGCCCAGGGAAGCTTGCCTCGTTGGGGGTGTGGGGGGGAGCGGGTTATTACATTACTATGGTAGGACTCTCATGTGGGCAAAACTGCACGGCAGAACGGCGGCAGGACTTCGAAGTCCGTCATCTATGTCTCAGCCTGCAGTGCCATTGCCCAGGAAGCACCGCCGCTGGGCCCCTGCAGGTTTTGGGACAGTGTTCTTCTTCAGGGAGTTGTTGGATAGGTTAAGGATATTATATTCAAACTCAAGTGCAGCGGCTCAGGCGTTAGATGTCCACAGAAGGAGAGAAAAAAACATAAGAATGGTGGCACTAGCCTAGCACACAAACAGGGTTGTCTTAGTCTGTGGTCTCCTGTCCTGTTGCTGTTTTAATGTCAGTGAAAATCAGGGGCATAACAGAGGCCCCCGCGGTGTGGGGGGTCCCGGGGATTCTTGTTTTGGAGGGGGCCGCCTCACCCTCTAAGCCCTGCATGCCTTGCAGAATGCGTGCAAGGGCATGGAATTAGAAATAGTTAAACGCTCGGGAAAGTCACTTCGCTTTACCGCAGGCCCATGCAGTGTATTGTAGGGGGGGGACCATTCAGGGGGGCCCCATTGAGCCCATTCTGCAGGGGGCCTGTCATTTTACATTACACCACTGCTGAAAAGCACTGGTGTATAGCCTGTGTTCTAAGGAAGTCCCTCATTGCTCGGCTGAGAACCTCCTGTATTTAACTCAATTGTATTTTTACAAAGCTGTGTTTACTTATCTTGTGACTTGGCACTCCTTTAGTTGGCTGTTTCTCGGGTACGTCAGATTCACACCCTACCTCACATTACTATGACGCGCCCCTACTTTACATGGGGGACACCCTGGCATTATTTTCCAAGGCAGTGCAGGAGTGTTGTTGAATATTTAACACTTTGTTATGGAGTCATTTGAAAGAATCATGCCAGACATTGGCAGACATTGGCAGCAAGGCGGTGGGTGCCTCGAAGCCGCGACTCACTGTACAAGCAGGCAGCAGAAAGAGCTGTCACAATAGGACTCATCGCGACTCATCACAATGAACTATGTGATGTATGTCTAGCCAATAATGGTTTTGACTGTAAGATGATTTATGTCTGGTCACAATATACAATTTGACAACTGTAAATTGATTGATTATCAACTAATGACCCGATGCACCCAATGGGCTGCATGTCTTGAAACATAATGATGAACGATGGTTTGACTCATAATTGTGTATAATGTAATAAACTGTGGCTATTCTAATGCCAGCTTTCAGGGGGAGGGGCTAAAGCGCAGGCATGGGAGGCGTTCGCCGGACTCTAGAGGGGACGGCAACTAACACACACCTTGGGTGGCGACAAAGCGACAGGCAGCTGAAAGGCTTGGGGAAAGACGCAGCAATGGGCCCGCGCTTTTCAGATCGCCCCATCAGTACAGCTGGGGTCATCACGCAGCAAAACGGGGGTTCCACGATGGGTGCCCTTTCAGTGTTTGCGGCTATCATCATCCCACCCTCCTGCATCAGACAATAGTGGGCGTCGCAGCTGCGGGGAGAGTTGGCAATTAAACAGGTGTAAAGTACTCGAAAGCAGGCGTAGTTGAAGTATAATAGTACTTTATTGAAGAATACGCCAACACAGGATCCGGGTGGTCCGGAGCAGAAACAACGTCTAGTAGGCAACGTGATCGGCTGTCAACTGTCAACGGACAGATGGCAGCTAATGACATCACAGCTGATACGGAACCTCAGCTGGGACAATGCATTAGCGAGGATACTATGGTGTCCGCACAGGGACACAGCTATAGAGAACACAACACATCCTCCCCCCTAAGAGAAAAGAGGAAGGAGAGGAAGGGAGGAGGGGAGGGGAAGAGAGGGTGAAGAGGAGGAGTCTACTCACAAATGTAGTCTCTCAACTTAGCCGGTGGGCCAAGAAGCCTACCCGCCCTGCTAGTTGCTACTGGTTCAACATTGTCTTGTGCCGGTGGAACGGGCAACTTCCGTCTGACTCTTCCCGTGGCAACCTGAGTGGATGGCCCATCAATATGCCCGGAGGGGACGCACGCTCTCTGGCTGTCCATGGGAGTAGGTTCCGTGGGAAACTCATACTCGGAGTCATAATCAGATGCACAAGGTTGCGTAGATTTGTTCTGTTGGCCCTGTATAGTACTGCTGGCTAGTTCTTTGGACGTGGTGGTATTGGTGTCATCCCAGGGGTGTCTAAAGGATGAGAGGTTGGAGAAATGCCACACCCTTCCATCACTAAGGAGTGCGGAATTGCAATAAACTTCACGGACCAGCAATGGAGGTGAAAACTTATCCTGACCTTTAGCAATATGACCACTCTTCTTTACTTTGACAATGTCTCCTTCTTTGAGAACCACTGGTTTACTTCCATGTCTTTTATCGTAGTATTCTTTGACTCTAGACTGAGATTCCTGAAACTTCTGCAGAACATGCTGAGTCAACCAGTCTACTCTCTTTGCTGCCCTAATCCAACCCACATTGTCCTTAGATAAGGGAGTTCTTCCCCGCATTAGCTCAAATGGGCTGAGACCAGTTGTCTCGCATGGAGTTATTCTGTACGCCCAAACAGTCTAAAGTGTCTCATGTCTCCAATTTAGATTGTCGCTGTAAGCAATCTGAATAATTCCTTTTATAACCCTCTTGAATCTTTTAACAGCCCCATTTCCAGCTGGATGGTAGACAGATGTAGTGTTGTGATCAATTTTATTCCTCAAGTCATAATTTTGGAAAATGTCAGAAGTGAATTGAGTACCATTATCACTCACTATTTGCATGGGCAGACCCTCATGACTGAAAACGTCATCCATACATTTTACAATGTTTAACACTTCAGGATTGTTGGTGAATTTTACTTAGGGCCACTTGGTAAAGTGATCAATCATAACAATTACGTACCACTTTTCTTGACCATCAGATACTGGACCCATTATGTCCACTCCGATTCTCTCCCAAGGCATGCTAGGGCTGGGAATGGGTTGGAGGGGTGGTCTAAGCGTTACTTGTGCTTTGTCTGATTTCATGCAGAGAGCACACTGCCTTACTGTTCTTTCTATTTCCAAGTTGATTCCTGGCCACCAATACATGTTTTTAACTCTCCCTTTAGTTTTTACTATACCCAAATGTCCATCGTGACACAGTTTGAGTAGTTTACTCCTTATATTGTGGGGTGGTACAAATTTCCCGCTTCTGAGGAGGAATCCGTCTTCGAATGACAATTCATTTCTTACCTCCCAATAGGTTTTGAATTGTTCGGCCTGCTTGTTTTTGGTGACCCAACCTTATTTCAACATCCGTATGACTTGATTCATAGTGCTGTCATTGTTCTGTACCATGAACCATTCTTCCTTAGATATAACACTATTTTGTTCTAGTACCATGGCAACCGCATTCTCCTCCAATTCTGTACACTCTTCGTCGCTTGCTTTACATACGGGCATCCTGCTTAGAAAGTCTGCAACTACGTTTTTTATTCCTGGAACATATTCTATGTCATACATGAAGTCGAATAGGCATACGGATAGTCTGGCTAATCTTGGGGAGGCTGTGTACAATCCTTTGGTGGTGAAAACCGTTTGTGATCAGTACACAAAGTGACCTTCCTGCCCCAAACAAAATGCCTTAAATGTTCTAATGCCCACACACATGCAAGGGCTTCACGCTCAATAACTGAAAAGTTCTCTTCTGATGGAGTGAGCGAGCGTGATGCGAAGGCTATGGTATACTCTACGCCCTTTGAGTCTTTTTGGGTGAGTACTGCACCCAAACCCTTGTTACTCACATCTGTAGTCACGAAAGTTTTTAAAGATGTGTCAAATCCTTGTAGAGGTAGTGCGGTGCACATATCCTTTTTGATGTTTTTGAAAATTCTGTCACAGTCATCTGCCCACACAAATTTATTCTTCAACTTTAGAAGTTGTCTCAATTCCTATGTTTTGTGTGAAAAAATGTTTATAAACCTTGCATAAAACTCCACCATTCCTAAGAATGATTGCAGTTCATCCTTGTTGGTGGGCACTGGTGAATCCTTTATTGCTTTCCTCAGTTCTCTTTTTGGGCTTATACCATCTCCTGTTATTTGATGCCCCAGATAGTTGACTGAGTTACTTGCAAATTTGCAGTTAAGATGTTCTGCTGTTAACCCCTTTTCATTCAGGATTTCAAGGACTTGTTTGACCCTCTTGTCATGCTCCACCCTAGTTCTGCGCATGACAAGGATGTCGTCCTGAAAAATTAAAATGTCAGGGACCCCATCAAAAATGTTATGCCTCATTCTCTAGAACATAGCCGCCGGGGGGGGGGGGGGACGAGACCAAATGGGACACGTGTAATCCTGAAACACCCGAAGGGTGTTATGAACGTCATAAGTTTCTTGCTGTCCCGATGAAGTGGCACCTGGTGATATGCCGACTTCAAATCAATTGTGTAGAACCACTTAACTCCTTTAGTCGTGGCCAGCATCTCGTTGATTTTTGGAAGTGGGTACTGCTCTACGACTATGTTTTTATTTAAGTCGTGCAGGTCCACACAAATCTCAACTTGCCATCGGACCGTTTTGCGACAACTAATGGTGCGACCCATTCAGACGCCTTTACCTTTTCAATTATACCCCCTTCAAGAAGATTGTCAAGCTAATCCTTGACTTCTTTTCTTACTGCGAAAGGAATGTTCCTTACTTTATGTACAACAGGGGTTGTGATCGGCCTGAGTTTGATTTTATATTGGTACCCTTTCAAAGCACCAACCTTTCCGCTGAAAACGCGCGGAAATTCCTCAACTAAGCATTTTGCGTAATCTCCATGCTCTGTTATGCTCAATACTGGATCCATTTTCCTCGGACCCAGGATTATTCCCAGGTTCCCCATGTCCATCCATCCCAGAACAGATGGACCAACCTTAGACACATACAGTTTCCCTGAGGATTCTCTGCCTTTGTATGCAAAATTGAGTTTTCTGTAGCCACATACGTCAATTGGCTCCCCAGTGAAAGATTTTATTACTATGTCAGGTTTTTTTAGATGTTCATCGATTATTTCTTTGAACTTCTCTGACCATACCCTTTCATTAACGATGGTATAGGGCGAGCCAGAGTCCGCCGCTATACTAATGTTAATTCCTCCTATGGTCATGGTACATACGGGTTTTTTAGTTTTAGTGAAGTTCATATTTGTAGATTTTTCAACTTGTTCATCATCTATATTGATAACAAACACGTTTATGTCGACTTCATCTGATAAGTCTTGTTTGAATTAATCAGATTCAGCTACTATTTTTACTTGTCTCGGTTTTCGTTTGTTGCACGCTTTGAAAAAATATCCTTTTACTCTGCAATTTGAACATTTTACTTCGCGTGCCGGACATTTTAAATCATTTGCCAAAGGAGATGTGCTCCCGCATCTGTAGCATCGTCCCCAGTTCTTTGACTTATTCTTTCTGTTTTGCTGTTTGTATTCACTTTTATTCCAATTCTGTTTAGTGTTGAATTTTTGATCGCTTACTCTACTTATATTTTCACTGTCCTTCTTTTCTTTACTTTCTGTAAGGACTGCTTTTGCGCAGCGTCCTGTTTGTTCAGCTTGGCGCGCTATGTTGATGATGTTTTGCAGAGGGTATTCCCCTGTTGCCCATAGGTTATCTTGAATATTTCATGTGAGCCTTGCATTACAATTTGATCTCTGATGAACTCATCGTGGAGTGCACCGAATAGACAATTAATCGCAAGATTTTTTAAAGCTGAGACATAGTCATCTATTGATTCGTCTTTACCTTATTTTCGATGAAAAAAATTGTAGCGATCAACGCCAACACAAACTGTAGATTTATAATAAGTGTTCAAGTCATCAATAGCATTTGGAAAAATGTCCGCTTCATTCTCAGCTCTCACTTTTTTGTTTATAGAGTTATACACCTTTATCCCACCTGCGCCTAAACAGTGCATTAACATTTTGTATTTTTTCTCAGGTTTTACTTCATCATCCTCCTCCAATGTTGAAATATAATTAAAAAAATACTCCCTCCATTCCTCCCATTTAAGAGTTGGTTCACCACCACCACGTAAAAAGGTTTCTGGGGGAGACAAGTTCCAAACACAACCTGATGCCATGTTGTGGTGAAGGTTGACAACGAAAGTTGAAAGGAGTGTATGATTGGTTGAAAGTTGGCAAGGATGCAATTGAATAATTGAATGAACGAGCTTACAGTCAAGCGTGTAAGGTATTTTTTATATGTGGGAATAAAAAGGAGATGTAGTGTTTAGAGAATGTCTCCCTTAAGTCTTTCTCTTAAATCACTTTTAAATTCCCAGAGCTGCTATATGTGTAGAAATGTGTATGGGGGGTCCTTGACTCCCTGTTGGCACTGCAAAGACGATTACTGGTCAAGTTGTTTATTGTATAGGAGCTCAGAAGTTCTTACAGTTCTCGTATTTTCCTGGAATAAATTACATTTGCGCGCGCGATAGTTCTATTTATATTTTTCCTTTACCTTGTGTCAACAATGCGATAGTTATTCAACTGTTTCTCGCTGAGAAGAACTTCTCGTCTCAGTCTCTTGTTCGCGCACAGCAGTGTTTTTTTATTTTCTAAAAATGGCACCGAGCTCGATGCACGTAGACTAGACAGTTCAATTATGACTTCCAAGATGGCTGCTCGACGTTTACTCTCGGCGTCTACGTTGCCTACGTCAGCTCTCATGTGTTGCTGATGCGCACAGCAGCTGATCGTTGATACGGTTGAAATTCCGTTAGTCAGTTGCTTCACCTCACGTTGTTCTGTCAATTGAGAATGTACGCAGAATGCACTCACAGCACTCCAGGCTGTTCCTCAAACACACCCTGGCTCCACTTGCGCAGGTCACTGTACCAACGTGAATTTTCACCTTCATCGAAGAGTAGCAAAGTGCGTTCGCAATTAAATGCGTGTGTAGATCCCCAGAAAACAAGCTAAATCCATCATTTGATTTTTCCGCATTTGCTTTCTTCAACTGACACGCGCAGTCTTTAAATATTTTGACACAGCACTGCATATGATCAAAGGTTTTTTTTTTTTTTAGGACAGTTTACTTATTTTCACAAGTCCATTCACTGACCTTTTAACTCGTTTCAGTAAATAATCATCAGCGTGTAATCAGTCTTTATCCTTATATTTTATTTTCACGTCTTCTCCACGAATTTTCCACGTCAAGAAGATGATGTCATCAGCTGATACAGAACCTCAGCTGGGACAATGCATTAGCGAGGATACTATGGTTTCCGCGCAGGGACACAGATATATAGAACACAACACATCCTCCCCACTAGGAGAAAAGAGGAAGGAGAGGAAGGGAGGGGGGGAAAGGGGAAGAGAGGGTGAAGAGGAGGAGTCTACTCACAAATGTAGTCTCTCAACTTAGCCGGTGGGCCAAGAAGCCTAATCCATTGTGCTTTACACGCGTGGGTTCGTATCCCATCCTCGTCGCCACTTTGTAAAGTACTCGAAAGCAGGCGTCGTTGAAGTATAATAGTACTTTATTGAAGAATATGCCAACACAGGCTCCGGGTGGTCCGGAGCAGAAACAACGTCTAGTAGGCAACGTGATCAGCTGTCAACTGTCAACGGACAGATGGCAGCTGATGACATCACAGCTGATACGGAACCTCAGCTGGGACAATGCATTAGCGAGGATACTATGGTGTCCGCGCAGGGACACAGCTATAGAGAACACAACAACAGGGGAGTGTGTAACACAAAAAAACAACAACAAAAAGAGAAGTATCGGAGTCCACATCCCACAGGAGTATATGAGGGAATGCCTGCATATGGGTTCTTGGGATGCCGCATGGCAGGAACAACGAAGGGACGGGTAACAACCAGGCCCGGCTCTAGGATTTGTTCTCTGGGTAGGCCATAAAGAAGCATGGGTAGGCCATGAAGATGAATGAGTTTGGGTAAGTATTTCAGAGATACAATATTTTAAGTGTTGGCATCTGTCCTCTTTTGAGATTTTTAAGGCAATAACCACCACCCAACGAGCTACACACATCGCTTTCTCTGATGCCCTTCAGGCTTTGTGATAGGGGAGGGACTTTGCTTGTCAGAACTTTAAAATGTAGATGCAGAATGTTCAGGTTGAAGTATGCTCCTCATCATGTGCAGCAACAGAAATCTTTCTGCTGCTATGCAGGGCCGCTTTATAGCTCTATATGTTTTTAAAAAACGTTTTCAGCTTTGCACGTTGAAAAGCACTGAAGTTTAAAAATATGCTACAATAAGCCCAGAATCTTAACTCAATTTTATATATATAGCAATATCAAGTATTAGTGCTTTTTTTGCACAAAATACAATAGTATAAAAACCCATAAATCACAAGGAACTGGGAAATATGGAAAATATTTCATAGTTGCCTGTACAATATAGATTTTATCATCATTATGGCATTCCCCAAACCACTCTGCAGCGCTTTAATATTGTCAGGGTGACTAGGATTAAGTAGCATGGAGGACCACATTATACACATATAATTGTGCAACACAAATGCTAGTTATGTGGAACTTTGTCTAGAATTATTTCCATCCATCTGAGAATCAAATTTTGGCAAACTCTGCAAATTTTGTAAATTGTGACAAATGCAATAATTCCATAAATATGTGGTAAACGCTGCAACCAAAGGATCTACTAAATCTACTGACCACCACCATTGACGTATAGTTGTGATTAGTTTTAGCTATGAAATATCCACCCCAGGATACATTTCTGAGTTATCGTAATGACTTAGCATTTATCTGACGGCGCTATGGTGCATAACTTCCCACTTCGCTTGATATCGCTAATAACTCTCTGCGGGGTAGGTAAATGTTTCCTCCCCTAACCCATTTTCTATTGGGCCTGTCTTTTTTCCATCTGGCTTTAAGGCAGGTTGTCCAAGTCTTTTTGGCTGAGATATTGCGACTTTGGCCATTCCAGCCTCTGGTAGCCTTAGCTGTAGTGGTTGACACTTTTGGCAATCTTATCACACCCTTAATATTTAGTTGTTTGGGTGTTTTGTAAATTGTATTTGATATACAATTGTGTAAATTGTGCTAATTGTGCTCAGTGTGTACCACGTGAATTGACCATAAAAGAAGCTCTATTAATTCAGGAAAACAATATTGCCAACGCCGTGCCCTATACTAAGCAGACATAGAAAGCAGATATGCTCAGACTAGACACTGCTATACTGTGCGCTGCGTAGCTCTGTTTAGCCACTCATTTATATAAAAAGATTTCAACATGAGTTAAGGGTACAATGGGTGCACACTATGAACCATAAAACATTTCGTTAATGTACTGAAATACATCAGATAAGGTGCTTAAAAAACATAACAGTGAAAAAAAAATGCTTCATTAATTCGAAATGTTCATTAATATTAAACAATACGTATTGCTGTATTATTTAGGAATAACTGGTGTGTTATAGTGTTATAATGCTTTTTCTTTTTAAAAAGCACCTCATCTATGTTTCTGTAATGGTTACGATTTGTTCCGTACGTTCTTTTTTTCCTTATGAGCTGTAGCCTGTAGCAACTTGACCTTTAAGACCTGTTGAAAGTTTTTTTTTTATCTTAAAATAAAATATATAACCATTTGTTTTTTATGTGGAATCTGCTACCTCATACTTTGCCACAAGTGTTCCTATCAGTCTACCATGAGACACCCATTTTATAAACCTCATTAGAATGAAATCCTGAGATGACCCTGTTGAGTTTTAAAAACAAGCATTTACAATGCAATGGTCTCGGCATTGTTAAAGTTAGAGCTATTGGCATTGCTCATGACATTATTTTTGTTTATGTTTTTGTTTTTAAAACATTTAAAGAAACGGAATTGTTATTTACAATGTCAATAGCTTAATCTCTCTCAAATGCGAGACCTATTGCATTTGCACCCACACACAGAGCCACACACACAGAGCCACCCACACAGAGCCACCCACACAGAGCTATTCACATAGAGCAACCCACACACAAATAGAGCCACCCACACAGAGCCACCTACACACAGTTACCCACACACAGACAGAGCCACCCACGCATAGAGCCACCTACAAAAAAAGCCACCCACACAGAGCCACACACATACACACACACACATAGAGCCTCCCACACACACACAGAGCCACCCACAGAGCCGCAATGTGTGGCGCAAGCTGCAGGGGCCTTCTAAGGAGGGCCCTGGCACTTATATGTTTTTTACTTCTATATATATTTTTTGTTCATAAATTAAGCACTGTAGTAACCACGAACTGTTCTGAGCATCAGTATGACGGTTCTTCTTAAATTCCTGAGTCCGGCCACAGATAAAAGGATCGTGACTTCAAAGGGAAGTGCTCAGAGTTCAACCCCGCAGCTAGGAAGAGTGGACAGCAACTAGTAATTAGCTGGATACTTTCTCAGACATTTGTTTGCACAGTCATGCCCCGTGCTATTTATTGTGCCCTTGGGTCTTATCTTAAATACAGTTTACATCTATTTATGACCTGCCTGTTACAGCCATGAAGTCTTTTATGTCTCTTTTTGCATGTGTACCCCAATTGACAGACACAATGCCACTGCTCTTGTGTGATATCAATCTTCACTTGCCGAACAACAACTGTGAGCAAAGACGTGACCCCAGTGCTCTCATCGATGGCTCCTCCGTCCCCGGCACTTAGAAAGTTTCAATTATCCTCCGAGGATTGGTGATAGCTAGAAGGTTGGAATGGGTCGTGACTCTGCAGTATCCCGTACGAGGCCGCAAACTGTTAGTACATGTCTCAGCGCAGCAGCGTTAGCTGTATAGATCAGGCGCAGGTAAGCTGCCCACTTACTCTCCCCCATGTCCACGACACCGGCTACAGCCTCACTGTCATACATGCCAACATTTCAGAAAAGCAAAGTGGGAGATTTTAATTTTTTTTTTTTTTTAAATCGGGAGAAGGGGGCCTTCAATGGGGTTTCTGTCATGTATGGACTTTGGAAGTGTGCTGCTGCAGGATCGGACATTTGAAAGCAAATTCACGTGTTTTTTTAATCACCTTTCAAAAGCATGGAGCGCAATGGCAGGCAGAGAAAGAGGGGGATGCAAGATTTTGAACTGGCCTGGCAGGTTGCGGTCAGTGCATACACCCCCCCCTCCCCTGTCAGCCCGGGCTGAAACAGCTTCGGGCACACACAACCGCCACCCTCCCCCACCCCCTCCCAGTACTTCACAGACCATTCACTTGTTAATGAGGCTTTGTTGGTGTTTCACCTCTTCTAGACCTCCTGTATCGCAATTCTGACTATTGCTGGAAGAATTAGCACGTTACACAATACCGAGCCCTGTCTGCTGAAACCCCGAGGAATCGGGTTTTTGCTTGCAGGAATCGGGAGGCGGGAGACTAGCCATGAAATGGGTAGTCTCCCACCTGAACCGGGAGTGTTGGCATGTCTGCACTGTGCTTACCTGAAAGTGGTCAGAGAGAAGCTGTAACCGCGCTCCGCCGCCATCTTCTCATCAGTAGTGAATGTGAAACACCAGAGAACCCGGCTCCTACCGTGTGGAAATAGATAGAGGACAACAAGGAAGTATCAACTCAAGAAGAAGCAGCCTCCATATTGGAAAAGCATTTACGTTCATGCCCATTACTAAATCCTCAGCATGTCCGTTTTGATTTTTCAATAATATTTATGTGGGCGGTGGCTGCAGGTGCAGTCACTGCTTTTGGGGCAGCTCCAGATTCACTCGCAGTCTGTGCTCCAGAGCCGGCAGAAGCCCGAGGGAAGCCGCGGGCCGGATGCACGGAGTTGCGGATCCGCCTCGGCTTGTCATTAGGAGGCAGCGGCTGTGGATCTCGGGGGCGACATGTCGCGCCCCGCAGTACAACCGAGTCAGCAGAAGCTGGCCGAGAAGCTCACCATCCTCAACGACCGCGGCATCGGGATGGTGATCCGACTCTACAACATCAAGAAGGTGAGGCGGGGTCCCGGGAACTCTGACAGCCACTGCTCGAGGAGTTGGGAAGGGGGAGCGGTGGGCGTTGCCAGAACAAGTCCACCCTCAAATCTACGTTTTCCAGTCTCCAAATGTCAATTTCTAATTTTATTATCTCTTGCGCGCTAAAGCTTTCCGAAAGAAAATCAGGGCAGAGCAAAGCGTCATCAGAGTCCTCATTCAACAAGTATGTTGTGGTAACTTGATGCCATTCAATACAAATGAAAGTTACGTTTCGTAAACATTCATCACGTTCTATAAACAGCACATGGATTGCCCGAGAGCAGGGGGAGAGGACGAGCACACCACTGCCTTTCTCCGAGGTGAAGCTGAAATGCCTCGGAGAAAGGCAGCGGCGTTTTCGGATTCGGGGGCGTGTTTAAACACGCCCAGAGAAAGAATCGAAAAAAACACGCCCCCGAATCCGAAAAGGACAGGGCTTGTTTGGAGAGACAAACCTCTTCTCCAATGGCTGACCAGTATTCAAGAGGCCAGCCAATGGAGAAGAGGAGAGAAGAGGGGCGGGTTCAAGCCCCTCTTCTCCAAGTCATTTAATCTCGCGAGCGAGACTGCGCAAGCGCAGCCTTCGCTAGCCGAGACCTAAAAATGTTCTGCTGGTTACCTATTGGCAGGGCCACTGGATCTATGCAGCAGGGAAGGGTCCAATTATGCGGCAGTTTTGACTAAATTATGCAGCAAGAAAAAGCAAACTATGCAACATAATGCAATACATTTTGTGATAGTATTAGATCATTATTTTGATATTTTTATGCTTGCTAACACTAGACATATATTGCACCTCATTGGTACCACTTTAACACCTAAGTATAGAAATAAGCAACCAGAAGGCGACCACTCAACCTTAGGAAAGAACCTTCCACTCCGCGCCACCATATGTTGATGCGCTTTTAGAAACTTTTGAACGATTGTAGCTAAAAATAACCTTTTTAAAAATCTGCAGATTATGCAGAAGATAATGGATTATGTGTCAAATGTGGCAAATCCATAGCTATGCGAAGAATGCCACATCTGCACAATCACATAATTCCAGTGGCCCTGCCCATAGGTCCCTGCACAAGTAATCATTCTAACACTTGTAACAATCTACATACAAATTAATGTGGTGTGAATTAATGATGAGTAGAATGTTTTTTCATTTAGTAAATGAAAAGATAAAACATTTCTTTTTTAAACTTTTTCCATTAATGCTGCAAGTTAGTAATGGCCTCACAGCAGAAAGAAAATAAAACAAACCCTGAGTAAATCTATATGCTAATTATAAACACATTTTCACTAACTTTTTGGGAAAATGAAGTTTTTGCAAAGCGTTTCTGTCATATCACTTTTTGCAACTGATGGAAGCCTGCAGCCTCTTTCGTGTGAGTGGGTGAAAGTGTTCAGGATGTCTGGGCTGTTCATTTGCACATCATAGCAGCTACTATCCCTGCTGATTTCACACCTGATTTCACACCTGTCCCCAGGCCTGAAACTAGCGCATGTCATTGGTGCTAATAATTAAATAAACAATGAGGCAGAGCCGAATTGGGCTTCACACCACTGTGAGACATTAGGATGAAAAACACTTGTTTTTCAATTCAAAATGGATTAGGGTGGGCAAGGGTATTGCTTGGGTGGGCCTGGCCTATCCTCTATAACTGGGCCTGGTAACAACCTCCAGCATGGCCAGAACCTGGCATCATAGGTGGTAGGGCAACAATGCCCAGGAAAGGTCCTTGGGATGCCTCACTGCAGGGACACTGAAAGGGCAGGGGGACAGCAACCAGGATGGTCAAGAAATGACATCACACAAGGATAGAAAGAGAAGAATGCCTAAAACAGGGTCATTGGGAGGCCTCACCACAGGGGCCCTGGAAAGCAAGTAAAGGGCCAAGAGGTGGTCAGCACTGGGCGGACATGGCACTCGCTTCCCAGGCACAGCCACAGGGGGTGCGAATTCCAGACAACGGTTTCAAGGGGGGGCCTCGAAGCCGTGACTCACTGTACCAAGGAGGCAGCAGAAAGAGCCGTCACAATAGGAATCATGGTGATGTATGTCCAGCCAATAATGGTTATGACTAAGACGCTTTATATCTGGTCATGATACAGAATGTTATGACTTTAAAGGATGGATTATTAATGAAGGACCCGATGGACGTAAAAGATAGATGCATGTCCTGAAACACAATGATGACCCATTCTTTGTTTTATAATTGTGAATAATGTAATAAACTGCAACCATTCTAATGCCAAAGAAGGTCTGCTGGGTCGTTTGTGGGTAGACAAAAGGCTGGGAACAGCTGGAGGGCCTAAGGGAGCTTGTCCCTTGGGGGTCAGGGGGTTATTACAATAATGCGATTGGACTGGTGGTCGAAGTGGGGCAGATCTGAGAGGCACGCGGTGCCCATACCATTTTCATGTTAAAAAACAGTTCCCCTACTTTTTGTGAAAAGACAGCCATCCTAGGACGGTTAGTTCCGAGAGTGGATATGGTTCAGCTGACATGGAAGGCAGGCAGTCTTGTGCTTTGAAACCCAAGGAGAGACTGCTAAACAAGCCTTTTTGCCAGGATACCTGTTTCCCTGAAAGAACTGTAAATGCTTGCAACTGATCAATCTGCAAATGCAAAGGGTGCTTGGAAGCCAACATTGGCTTAATTGATGGGATCACTGTTTTCTGGTGACATCTATTTATTCCATTTTGAGAGGTATTTTAAGGAGCCTACCAGCTAAGCTGTAAAGTGTGTGCTTATAAAAGACAGTTATAAAAAATTTGCAATATGTACAGTCTTCCCAAAAAAAAACACAAATAAAAACGATATTTTGGAACACTTTTTATCTTTAACCTTTAAGCATATTTTCTAACAGTCATTCGTATTCTGTGTGTTTAAAATGCAAGTGTAAAATAATGACTTGCATGTTCACATTGCTTTCTGTCACAGAAAGTAGTACTAAACATGCACACGTCACTATTCTCCACTGTGCCAACCAGGATTCATTTCCGTGGCTCTCTGGTGCAGTAGTGCATGAACCGATAGAGGTTTCATAATGTATGATAGAGCATTTCCAACCTTGTGCAAAGTATCACAGTTCCCATACTTTTTTTAAGGAAATCATTTTTATTGATTTTCATAGCAACAATATCAGTGCACAGGTATAACCATACCATAACTAGGAACTGCCGAGTGCCCCCTGGCCATACGTATCCATATCATGCCCCATAGGTGGTTCAGATGCTCCATGTCCGACCAATGGGAAGCACCCCCCTGCCCCTCCTGTAACCCCACCTCCCCCCCCCTGCGGCAGCTGCAAAGCGTCCGAAGAAAAAAAAAAAAAAAAAAAAAAAGGGTCAACATCAGTCTGGGGAGCGCCGAGACCCCCCCGGATCACCCTCAGTGTTGCTGCGGCGCCCTGCCCCTCCTCTCGCCCGGCGTCTGTCAGGTCTGGAAGAGACGCAAAGCCCTCAGAGTGGGCGGATAGACCGCTGCCGGTAGGCCCTTAGATAGGAAAGCCAGCAAGGCGCCCCATGACTCCTCAAAAGCGGAGGGATCATCCCGAAAGCACACCGCCAGGCGCTCCATCGAGAGCAAGCGCCACAGGCGGGCGTGCCACAGTGACATAGCGGGAGCACCCTGTTTCTTCCATGCCGCTGCCACTGTGAGTTTAGCCGCCCCCACGCAGAGCCACCAGATAGCCTTATCCCCTCTGGACACCCCCTCCCAATCCGCCCCCCGCAGACCCAGGATCACATGAGCGATCTCTCCCGGGGGTGTAAAGCCCAGGATCTCTTTAATCTGCGCTAGAATTTCGGCCCAGAAAGGTTGAATGCTGGGGCAGTCCCACCATATGTGTTTGAAATCCCCGAGGAGGCCACAACCCCGCCAGCAGAGTGCAGAAGTCCCCGGAAAGATCCTAGCCAGTTTTGTGGGGTATAGATACCAATCAAAAATAGTTTTGTAGTGCGCCTCCCTCAGACCTACCGATAAGTTATGTCGGGGTATATCCCGCCACAATCCCTTCCATTCCGCTTCCATATATCTGCCCCTGGGTGTATGCAGTGTGGTCAGCAGCATCCTATAGAGCGTCGAGATCGCCCCCTTCATTGAACCCGCCCGCGTTAGAACCAGTTTCTCCATGTCAGTGAGGCTCCGGCATCCTGCCTCCCGTAGCGGTGCCGCCGTGGCCCAATGCTTTAGCTGCAAATAGCGGAAGTGCTCACTGTTGGGAACTCCAAACTCACTTCTACAATTCTGAAACGTGCGGAACTCCCCCTTGTCAAATAGGTCCGACAGCTTGAGGCACCCCCCGTCACGCCACTCATCAAAAGGACCCTCGTCTCTGGCGGGTGGGAAGGCCGGATTGAAATGTATCGGGGTGTATGGCGAAGGGAATGTCGCCCATCCCTCCCTCCATGTGACCCTGTCCCATACCTCTAGCGTAGTGCGCGTCGGCGTGCTAAGATATGCATTCGGCGGTCTGTCTCTCCTCGGTTTCCACAGAAGATCCCAAATCGACCTGCCGGCTATCGCGCGGTCCATATGAAGCCAATGCTTCTCCGATTCACGCGCTGTCCATTCCAATGTGACCCTCAGTTGGGCCGCCTGATAGTAAAGCTCAAAGTCCGGCAGCCCCAACCCTCCTTCCGCCCTCTGCTTCCGAAGCACTGTAAAAGGGAGCCGTGCCCTCCCCCCCTGCCACACGAACTTAGTGATCATCGTCTTCAACTGCGGGAGAAACGTTCTCTCCAGCGGGATCGGTAAGGCCTGAAACAGGTATAGGACCTGAGGCAGCACCATCATCTTCACCGCGTTGATGCGCCCCAACCAGGATATATACAAAGGTTTCCACCTCCGCAGCTCCTGCCGCAAGTGCGGCAAAACTGTGGTGTAGTTGGCTCCGTATAGCCCCGAAACCGTCGGCGTGAGCTGCACCCCTAAATATTGTAGCGAGTGCTGCGCCCAAGAAAGCGTCGTCTCGGATTTCAGCGAGGCGACCTCCGCTCTCGAGAGAGTAAGATTGAGTATATAGGACTTGGACATATTGACCTTAAAGCCCGCCACCTTCTCGAAGTCCTGCAGTTCCCCCCGCACCGCGGGGAGAGAGACCCGTGGCTCCCCCAGGGTTAGTAGGACATCATCCGCGAAGAGGGAGATTTTGTGATCCTCCCCGCCAAATCGTATCCCTTGAATGGATGCATTCTCTCTCACCCGAATGGCAAGTGGCTCTATGCTGAGGGCGAAGAGCAGAGGGGACAGCGGGCACCCCTGTCTGGTACTTCTAGTCAAGTGGAAGGGCTCGGAAGGTGTCCCGTTGACCACCACTCTCGCGGAAGGATGGCAGTAGTTGGCACGCACCATCTCTATAAAGGCGTCCCCGAACCTAAATTTCCGCAAGGTCAAGAAGAGGAAGGACCAATCCACGCGATCAAACGCTTTTTCAGCGTCTAACCCGACCAGCACCGCTGGAATCTTGAATCGAGTTGTTTTTTCTATAATGTGGATTGTATGCCGTATATTATCGTGTGTCTGGCGCCCTTTAATGAAGCCCGACTGATCCGGGTGGATCAATCGAGGCAGCAGGTCATCCAAGCGTCGAGCTAAGATCATGGAGTAGAGCTTGGCGTCCAGGTTCAGAAGGGCTATGGGGCGATAGGACGTGCACAACTGCAGATCCTTGCCCGGTTTCGGCAGGACCGTAATCACCGCCTCCGCCATAGACATGGAAACCCGGGCCTCCTTCGCCACCGCCCGAAACAGCACCGTCAGGTGCGGGCTTAGTTCGTCTACAAAATGCTTATAAAAATGTGCGGTATAGCCGTCCGGGCCCGGCGCCTTGTGGAGCTTGAGCCGCTTGATAGCATTCCGCACTTCCTCCCCCGAAATGGGTTCTTCCAGCCGCTCCCTGTCCGGCGCTGAAAGCTGGGGGCACTCCACCCCATCTAGATAAGCCTTTTGGACGTCCTGCGCAAGCGAGTCCCCCCTGTACAGCTCACCATAAAAATCCCGAAAGGCTCTGGTCTTTGCCGCTTCCTCGTGCATGACCCGTGCCGGACCCGCCCGAATGCCTCCCACATATGATTTCACACGCTGGACTCTAAGCTTACGTGCCAACTGCGAGCCCACTTTGTCCCCTTGTT